>NC_053048.1:15090833-16547500 GCF_003473485.1 Medicago truncatula
TTTTATACATAAACGGAATGCTACACTTCTTAAAAATCATAAATGGAATAAATAACAATTTATCCTTAATAATTCAATCAACGTAAATATTCAAAACTTCGCAGCGGATTTAATTCAACAACATATATAGTCTTGGCACGAAGGCCTCATCAAAACGTCTCATAAAAATTCAATTAACAACTTAAGCATATAAGTTCATAATCAAATACGTAAGTAATAGAAAATAGCCACAAAAGTTCCCATCCCGTTACGTATCAGAGCACCTAAAGACACAGTGAGAGATAGCCACTCACAACAGCAATCAACAGCTACTTATTCTCGATCACCTGCATGTTACTCATATAAAGAGCAACATTTACAAACAGAAGGGGTGAGATTCACGGTCATTAAATAATAGATATATAAATCAGTAACGACATTTAACAATATAAACAATGACAGATTGTTCAACACACTACACCATTTGTTGTCTCTGGCAACACTTTTTTAGGGGATGTGCAAAAATTGTCCCCTAAAAGTCCCTAAGGGGACGTTTTATGATCTTCTCTAGATAAAAATTTGCAACCCTTGGAAATCGTCCCCTTAGATACTTCTGGGGACGTTTTTGGAGCGTCAGTCTGTTATTTCTTTGGTAACAATCATGAATTGTCCCCTCAGATACTTCTAGGGACGTTTTTGGAGCGTCACTCTGTTATTTCTTTGGTAACAATCATGAATTGTCCCCTTAAATACTTTTGGGGACATTTTTGGAGCGTTACTCTATTATTTTATAAAAATTTCAACAACATCAAATTTTTGGTGGCAATCTTCCCTCTAAACTTGTTCACCAAAATACAAATTTTCCCTCCAATCATTCTTAAAAAAAATAAAAAAATCAAAACAAAATATTGCTAACACATCATGTAAAAAAAATAAAATAATTTTTTTTTTAACACATAATAATAATATATCTTTACGTAAAAAAAAATATAGTTTTTTATTTTGTAATTAACACATAGTAATAATTATAATAATAATAATAAATCTTTATTTTGTAAAATAAAAAAAAACATAATTTTTTTGGGATTAGTCACTTTAGTTCCTGAATCAGAAAAGAGTAGTCACTTAAGTACTTGAATGCAGAGAAATTGCAAAACAGTGCTTGAACGTAGACTCTGTTAGTCAATTTCAAGGATTAATGTGACTAACTGAGTCTAAATTCAGGGATTAAATTGATTAACGAAGTCTGCATTCAGATTCTAAGTTGACTAACATAGTATACATTCAGAAACTATTTTACAATTTATCTGCATTCATGGACTAAAGTGATAATTTCTTTCCTATTCAGGGACCAAAGTGACTAATTTTTTTTTAGAAAAAAAACATAATAAATAATAATAATAATATAACATTGTAACATTGATATTATCGTTTAATTGATTAACATTGATATTAACGTTTTTTTTTTTTTTGGTAACAAAGGTAAAAAGGGAAAAACATTGATATTCACGTTTCATCTTTCCCTTTCTCTTTCATTTGAGAACACACGTTCTCTTTCTTCTCCCACCACAAGCCAATCGACCGGAACCAAGCCAACGCCGGCGAGCTGCGACCACGACCACTCTCCCTCCATCCATCACTGTTTTCAATTGGGTCTGAGTCAATACAAATTTCAATAGTTTCAAACATTCAACTTTGGCGACTCTATTCTACTCAACTCTCTCTTTCTCTAGTAGGTTTTCTCTCAGTCCTAGTCGCTTTCAATTCTTCTTTCATGCTTTCGAAATCGCTCTGCACTGTTTTTGTTTTTTTTTTTATTTTGATTCTCAGTGAAAATCACTCACTTCGAAACCCTAGACCCTAAATCAATCTCCGAGATGGTTTTTCCTTCAATTACGTGTTACTGCTTGATTTCGATGCTAACATGTGAACGAGCACTGCTTTCTACAGTTTCGATCATCATTTTTCATCGCGTAATGTGTAATTTGATTTTACAAACAAAATTAATATTTCTGTGTCGTGTATGAGTTCACTGTTTTTGTGTCGTGTATGAATTTTCTACATGTTCTTTATTGATTGCCATGAGTTTTCCATCTTTAGTAACTTAGTTGATTGCCACTGGTTTCCAATTCCATCCGTTGTTCTTTAATTGAAATTGAAATTGAATGTAATTGCCATGAGTTTAGTTGATTACATGTTCTTTAGTTGATTACATGTGTAATGTTTGAATAATTCATTGTAGATTTGAAGTGGGATTGTGTTGTTTCATATTATGCATAAACAGTATGTCAATTTAAATCATTCTTCATTATATTGAAACTCAGTTTATGAACCATGTTTGGATTAGGCGTGACCCGTTGTCAGACACGCGTTGTGTTCGAAACCGACACGACACTGACATATATAATTACACATAATTATATGATTTTGTTAAATTAGTAGCGTGTTTTTGTCTGGTGTCGGTATCCGTATCCGTGCTTAATAGGTTCTAATTTAAGTAAAATATTGTTGTTGTATTGGCAATATTGGTGCTGAAGCGTCTTTGGTTTATTGCAGCACTGTTCTACGTTTACGGCATTTTCGGGGTTGTTGCGTTCTTGCTTCTCTGTGTTGATGTATTGCTGCTTCTTGCGTTGGTGTGTTCAGGTATTATTTTGAAGTTTTTTAACTTCTTTGCTGCTGTATATGTTTCATACATGCTTAAGATATTATTTTACTAAAAATGGAAATGTTTGCTTCAATTTGATTTTGCCTCAGCAGCTTGTATTTTAGTTAAAAGTTAAAAGGGTAATATTCCTCAGCAGCTTGAATTTATCCTTTTAACTGTCGACTTAAAAAACTCTAAAATGTATATAATATATAATCTTATGTTTAGTTAAAATACTTTTATGATGCATTTATTAGGTTTATAATGCCTTATTGTAGTTATTCCCTTATAGGCTTACGGTAATAAACTAATAATAGGCTTATAGTAAACTTTTATTTCATTTTAGTAAACCAAACATGATAAAGAAGGATTGGGTGGCGTTGCCTCCACATAGTCAAAGTTACAAGGATGGTGTTAATTACTTTTTGGATATTGCATTCACCAAAGGAATGGTTGAAGAAGAAGAGATTTTGTGCCCCTGTGCTGTATGTTGCAATGATAGTTGGGAAACCAGAGATGTAGTGTTCGACCATTTATGTAGCAAAGGATTTGTAAAAGGATACATGGAATGGATTTATCACGGTGAAGATGAAAGTCTTATGGATCTTGATGGTGATAGTCATGACGAAACATCATCTCATGATGATATTAATGGGTTACTTTTTGAGACGTTTAAAGATGTCGCTGATGGAGGTAGAGTACATGAAGGGCTAAATGAAGATGCAAAGAAATTTTATAAACTAGTTGATGATGCAAATCAAGAGTTGTATCCTGGATGTGAAAGTTTTTCCTCGTTATCATTCACTATTCGAATCTACTTGTTGAAATGCCTCCATGGATGGAGCAATGCATCATTCACTGCTCTCTTAGAATTGTTGAAAGAGGCTATGCCAGATTTGAACATCCCTGTCTCTTTCAATAAAACAAAATCTATGATAAAAGATTTGGGCTTAGACTATAAAAAGATTGATGCATGTCCCAAAAATTGCATGTTGTTTTGGAAAGAGCACGAGAAAGATGACTCATGTCATATTTGTGGCGCATCAAGGTGGATAGAATATCCTGAAGTTGCTAATGAGCCTGACGAAATTAAAAAAGCTCACAAGGTTCCCGCCAAAGTTCTAAGACATTTTCCTTTGATTCCAAGATTGAAAAGACTCTTTATGTGTTCAAAGACAGCCGACACATTAAGGTGGCACTCAGATAAGTGTTCAAGGGATGGGAAGTTAAGGCATCCGGCCAATGCCAAAGCATGGAAAGACTTTGATGCAAAACATTCAGATTTTGCTCGTGAAACCCGTAACATCAGGCTTGGGTTGGCAAGTGATGGGTTTAATCCATTTAGGACTATGAGTCTTTCACATAGTACATGGCCTGTTGTATTAACAATATATAATTATCCGCCAAATTTGTGCTTAAAGGCTGAAAATTGTTTAATGTCGTTAATTATTCCTGGACCGAAGTCACCCAGAAATGCAATTGATGTGTATTTACAACCACTTATTGAGGAGCTGAAGATATTGTGGAATGTCGGTGTAGAAACGTATGATATTTCCAAAAATGAAACATTTCAAATGCATGCAGCTCTTATGTGGACTGTGAATGACTACCCTGCATATGCTATGCTATCTGGTTGGAGTACAAAAGGGAAGTTGGCTTGCCCCGCTTGTAATTATAAAACTTCTTCAAGATACTTAAGACATACTCGAAAGATGTGTTATATGGGTCATCGAGTCTTTTTGGATTCAAATCATGTATGGAGATCAAATTCAACTTCTTTTGATGGAAAGCCAGAATATAGGTCTGCACCTTCTTTGTTGGAGTCAAAAAAGATTTTAAAAGACTTAAAAAAGATCCCTGACATGTTGGGAAAGGAAAAAAAGAAAAAAAGGTTTGGTCCATTGGGGAAGAAAAAAAAGAAAAAAGGGCTTGGTCCATGGAAGAAAAAGTCTATCTTTTGGCAATTACCATATTGGAAGGACAATTCTTTGCGCCATAATTTAGATGTTATGCATATAGAAAAGAACATTTGTGATAATATAATCGGGACTCTCTTGGAGATTGAAGGGAAGAAAAAGGACCATGCAAAAGCTCGTTTGGACTTGCAACACATGGGGATTAGAAAAAAGCTCCACTTGAAAGCAACGAGTGATGGTAAGAAAACTCAAATCCCTAAAGCATGTTTCTCCCTAACAAAGCATGAGAAATCTGTTTTTTGTGGTGTTTTAAAGACAGTAAAACTTCCTGATGGCCTTGCTTCTAATATTTCTCGATGTTTTCAAGTTAATGAAGGAAAAGTTTCTGGGTACAAGAGTCATGATGCTCATATTATATTGCATTACTTGTTGCAAGTAGCAATAAGAGGGATAGGCCCTAATCAAGTTGTTATTCCTTTGCTTCAGCATTGTTCATTTTTTCGTTGTTTATGCCAAAAGGTTATAGATGTGAAAACTTTGGATCGCTTGGAAGTAGAAATTGCTGAAACACTTTGTCAATTCGAGCGTATTTTCCCTCCAAGTTTCTTTGACATAATGGTTCACTTACCAATTCACCTTGCAAATGAGGTCAGATTGGGTGGGCCAGTTCAGTTTCGATGGATGTATTACATGGAGAGATATTTGGGTGATTTAAAGTCTTTTGTTCGGAATAGGAGGTATCCAGAGGGTTCTATCGCTGAAGCATACGTGGCTAAAGAAGGTCTAACATTTTGTTCCAGATATTTGTCTAGTGCTGTTGACACAGGGATGAATAGAATGACACGAAATAGTGATGATACTCCAAGCATAGGTCATCCAATTGGGGGAAAGAAACTAGTTTGTTTTGATCATAAGGATCTAAACCAGGCCCATGGCTACATTTTATTCAATTGTGATGAAGTGCAGGAATATATTAGGTACAATCATCTACTTCCTACATCATTTCATTGTCACAATAAGTTTTATTTTTCTGTTGTATTGAAAAATTAGTTATTTATTTTGTAGAGAGCATGAGGTTAATGTTCATAATCCTAAAAACAAAAGAAAGTCCAACAAAGCTATCAATCAAAGAGAAGATTTTATTCAATGGTTTGAAACACGTGTCATGGATGAGGAAGTAACCGAATGGTTAAAGGTGTTGTCTAGGGGGCCAAATGAGGTTGTTAAAAGGTATTCTGGTTATGTTATTAATGGATACAGATTTCATACAACACAACGTGAAGCGAGGCTTAAAACACAAAATAGTGGTGTGACATTAGAAGCGGTGACTCAGGTTCTTAGAAATGCAAAGGATGAAAATCCCAAAAATATTTGTGTGACTTACTATGGGGCAATAAAAGATATCATAGAGTTAGATTATTATGATCATGAAAAATATGTGTTGTTCAAATGTGATTGGTTTGTGGCTGAAAAGGATAAATATGGATCCCCGTGTGTTTACTTTAACAAAAAATGCTACAAAAATGATCCATTTGTGTTGGCATCTCAAGTTCAGCAGTGCTTCTATATTGAAGATCCTTTTAACAAGAACAAACACTATGTTTTGACAGCACTTCCAAGGGAATCATTTGACATCGGAGAATGTTTGAGTTCAGATGGCCAAGAATATGATATTCCAACAAATCTTGATATTTTAAAGGATGATTGTGAAGTGGATTTTGTTAGGAAAGATGTACCAGATGATATCTTTGAAATGCCTTTGTCAGAACTCCACAAGCAAAAAGCAATTGAAAGTGATCATAGTGACACGAGTCTTGAAAGTGACGATGAAACCACTGATGATTCTGATGAATCTAGTACTGATTAGGCAGTGTTTACAGTGTCTTTTGGGAGCTTTTTTTTTTGGACATTTAAACTGGGTTGTTGTGGTTGTTTACAGTATCTAGGTTCCTTTTGTGTTGTATTTGTTTCCTAGTGGCTTCTGCTTATATGTAGCACAACCCATTGTAATTTTGTTTTGTTTCAAGCAGCGCAACTGTTACGTCTTGTGCGGGTTGTTTTGCCTAAAATATTTGTCAACTCAAAAGAAAAAATCCCCTTTGAACATTGATTGTATTGTATAATTATGTAATTTTCCCCCTTTGTAGTTCATCAATTTTATTTAAATGTTTGTAGTTCATCATTGTTGGACATAATGGAGAATGTAAGAAGTGTGAAAGCTGGTGGTTAGCGTAGGCCTACTACTCAAAGTCCTGCTGAAGGATTTCATTTACCTTTTCAAGCTAGATCAAGCGTTGAGTTGAAAAAGATGTTTCAACATCAAATTAAGCAAGAAAAAATTGAAAAGTTGCATGAGAGGCTGCATGGAAACAATAGAGAAATGCCTCAAGGGATTATAGAAGTTGTAGACGGTAAATCTTTTCTTGTCTCGTGATTATGATTTTATAAAATTACATATGTAACATCTATGTTTTGGATTTCCTTCATATATATTTGTTCCTAATATTTTTTTTTATGAATTTTCACAAAATTTAGAAACACCAAAAAAAGGAACTCAGCAAGAACAAGTTCAAAAGGTTGACGGTAATTTGGAGAAAGATGCAATGACAAAGAAATTGAAGAAAGCCAAACTCTCGCAACCTCAAGCAATGAAAGATGGTGCACATCGTGACAAAGAAGTTGTACAACGTAAGTTTTGTTATTTGAGTTATGTATATTATTTTAAATTATTGCTAATATCTTTTGATGAATTTTGACTAAATTCAGAAACACCAAAAAGCAAAGGAACTCAGCAAGAAAGAGTTCAAAAGGTTGGTGGCGATTTGGATAAAGATGCAATCACAAAGAAAATTAAGAAAGTCAAACTCTCGCAACCTCAAGCAATGAAAGATTATGAACATGGTGACAAAGAAGTTGTACAACGTAAGTTTTGTTATTTGAGTTTTGCGGACTGTTGTATATATGCTGCATTTTTTCTGAGTGTCTTTTAGTGAAACCTAAAGGGAGTTAAATGTATTTTTCCCTTAAATTATTGCTAATATATTTAGACTAAATTTAGAAACACAAAAGAGAAGAACTAATGGGAAAGCTACAATCAATGGACTGAATGAGAAACTACATGCAAAAAATAGAATTCTAGAGGTTGCTACAAAGCAAACAGAGAGGCCTAGGATTTTGCAACCACAAGCTAAGAACGATTTTGCTCAAGGTAATTGATATCTTTGCATTACTTTAAATTTTCTTATTCTTTATATGACATTATTTTGATAAGAAATTACATTGAAACTAGGAATGCTGAAAAAAAGAACTCATGAGAATCTACTAGACAACAATAGAGAGAAAATTCAAAAGGTGGATAAAACAGTTGCAAGGAAGTTACTTATTCCTTCCAAAATAGCGAAACCTGATAAACCTAATATATCTTTGGACACAATGATGTCAAAAACTGAATGCTCTAAAAAGGCAAAGAGGTTGCCTACATGCCCATCAATGTTGATTCATGATTATGTGGAACTTCACAAGTCAAAAGAGATGGAAGCAACCAAGTCAAACAATGGAGAAAAACCGGGAAGCAACTTTCACCCTAGCTCTAGTAAAAATCAGCCACTGTCTGGCAAAAATAGAGTGGAAGATTCGAGAGAACCGGTAGTCAATGAAGAAGAGGAAAACACAAATAGAGAAGAAGAACAAGGTAATTAGTTTTGTATTTCATAATAATGATTTCATGTATTCTTTATATATTGGTAACCAACATGTGATATTGTTTTGTCATGTTAATTACTTTATAAAATTGTAGGAATATCTCAAAGAAAAACTCGCGGGAGAACTTTGTGCAGAAAGATTCATGCAAGAACTTTTAAAGAGCGAGTAGAAGTGACCTATAATGATGTTGATCAGCCTATCGGTCCCACTAAAAAAGTAGTATCTGACTTGAGCCTCTTCCTGGGAACATTGGCTAGGAACTCAACATTTTGTCCTCTAAAATATACCAACTGGTCAGGAATGCCAGAAAAAAATAAAAACCGTGTATGGAGATATGCTAATGTATGTGGGTGTATCTATGAATTTAAATGTATAATTATTATAGTCTTTAATTTATTGATCTTGTGTTCTCTTATACTTTTTTTTAGCGGAAGTTTATCTTGTCGGTTGAAGCACGAGATTGGGTTGAGACTACTGTTAGAGATGCATGGAGAAGATATAAGTACAAGATTAAGCAGCATCATTTTCTAAAGTATCCCAACATGACCGAAAGACTTAAACATCGTCCTCCAAAGGTGCCAATAGCTCATTTTAGGGCGCTTTGTGAATACTGGAGTAAGGAGCCTATACAAGTAAGATTAATATATTTTTTTAATGCATGTGCATAATTTTGCACCTTTCTATGTATGTCATAATCAAGTAAGATTTATTATAATAATTCTGTAAAACTTAAATGCAGGCATTGGCTGAAAGTAACGCTAGAAATAGAGCTCAACTGAAGTGGCTGCATCGAATGGGTCCCCAAAACTTCTCTCTGACTCGTGAAAAACTGGTAAATTTCGCGCTCAATTAAAGTATTCCTTTAATGATTGGTTTCTTTGACCAGTTTTTTAATTCATGTCTGGTTTCTACGAGAGGCATTTTAATTCATGGGATGTTTTATTTTGATTCGTGCAGCGTGAAAAGGAAAAAAGAGAGCCCACTCAATCAGAAATGTTTTTTGAAACTCGAAAAGGAAGTAGAGGAAAACAATTGGATGAAGAAACTGGAAAAGTATTTGTATGTAAAAAATTACAGTTACGTTAAATTGTGTTTACTTAATATTGTTGGCAAACATTGTTTATAATATTAGTTAATGTTTTCTTGAATATTTTTTTTTGCTAGTCCCAACTTCAAGAAATGGTTGAAAAGAAAGGAAGTGATACTGAAGCTTTTAAAGCTGTTATGGGAAAGGAGCGTCCCAGAAGGTTACGTTGTTATGGGAGAACAGTAACTAAAACTTCCTTAAAGCGAAAGGTTGAGATTAATGCTTTGAAACAAGCACATAGTCAAGAGGTATCTACTTTGAGGCATGAATTTCAAGATCAGATTGATAGATTGCAAAATGCGTTTAAGACCGTCATACAACAATGCAATCCTCAATTAAATATGGCCTCAATAGAACATTTGCTTGGATTATCTCATGGAGATGCTAACAGCTCCCCAAAGGATAGTGGAGCACAAATGCATTCCTCTCCTTCAATTCATACTCCATGTCCTGAAAAGGTAACCATATATAGAAATATTGTTGATTATGTTATTGTAATTGAATTAAACTAGTTATATTTTCCTTGTTAATATATGCAAAAAGTTGTTAGTAATGACATCACTTGGAATGTAGGCAAGTGTCTGAAATTGTTAACTTGCGTATGTTGGGTCTAAATTAGAGCTGTGCGAACTTATGATTATGTTGTTTGGCTGAATTGTTTAAAATGCATGTCCAAAGTCGGATTTTGATTGTGTTGCAGAATTTTATGCATAAATTTTGTTTATGCAATTTGTGGTGTTTGTGCAAACTTGTGATTTATTTTTCTGCATTTTGTGTTTCTTTCTCTATTGCATAACATGGCATAAGTTGCAGAAACTTAAAAATGAGCTTGTAATGATAGAATAAGAAAGGGAAATGTGTAAAACGAGTTTTCTATGGTTGATGTATTTTGTTCTTATGCAGCAAGTTATCAATGAAGATGCTGTACAGGATGACATAGATGAGGAGGAAGACGGAGATGACGAATTTCTTGAGGACAACTTAAGTGATGAATTTCAGGAGGATGATGTAGATGATGAATTTCAAGAGGATGACCTAGATGATGAAATTCAAGAGAATGACATCGGTGATGAATTTGAAGTGGACGATTTGGCTGATGAATTACAAGATAAACTTGAATGATCGAGTTGGATGGTGTTTTATTTTGGATTGTAGTTAAGCCACTAAACTTGTCCGAACTTTAGTTTTGTTATTTTGCTAGGCTTATACTTCGAAGCATTAAACTTATCAAGTAATGTTTGACATTTTGATTACTATTATGTCTTGAATTAATGTTTGAACTATGTTATTATATTACTTCTTTTGTGGTTGTATTGTTAAATTCGATTTGTTTGAGTTATAATTGACAATTCTAATATTGCCTTTAAGCTATTGTTACATTTCTAAAATAATTGGAAAATTTTAAAATTTTACAAGGACACTCTAAAAATGTTGCCTGTAAGCTATGGGGACGTTTTTATGATTTCTTAAAGAATCAAATTTTAGGGGACGATTATTAATTGAAGCAACCTAAGGGGACATTTAAAAACATCCCCTCAGAATCCCAAAAAAATCGTCCCCTATTCCTAAGGTTTAGGCGACGTTTTCAAAAACTGTGCCCAAAGAACATGAAAAATCGTCCCCAAAGACTATAGGCGACGCTCGTATAGGAGACGCCCGAAAAACGTCCCCTATACCTTTAGGGGACGTTTTCCTTAGTTCTGGCAACATTTTTCGATTGTTGTTAAAAAGGATAAATGGTGTAGTGACATTAATACTCCATGTCTATTCAACCACAACAAACATTGAGCACTCCGTCAACAACAACAACTACTACGACAATGCACGACACAATGACAAATGCCACCGTGTAACAACCTAACATTAATATTCCATGGTTTGGCATCAACAACAACTTCAACGATTCGGCGACGACAATGTCAACCCGACAATACAACTACGTGAGAGTACACCACCTCTTATAAATACGACAACGTAAGAGTAGACCACCTTTCACAAAACATCAACATAAGAGTACACCACCTCTTATAAAACAAAAACGTAAGAGTACACCACCTCTTATAAAACAACAACGCAAGAGTACACCTCCTCTTATAAAACAACAACGTACAACTCAACAATAGTTACATCAACTTATAACTCAACGGCGTCAACAACAAGGATGATTTTCAACAACAACGACAACATTGCATAATTTACATATGACTTACTTCGCAACTTGGTCAACTGTGACACGACAACCCCTCAAATCATTCAACAACAACATTCATATAATATATGTATTTCAAATTCTCCAACAAAGATATTCACATGAAACCAATTAGATCCATCACAACATAGGTTAAATACTCTTAAACCCCTTAACTAAACTCCTAGTACTTCTAGTTTTGAGGTTTGGAATTATTCCATAAGTTTTGGATTAACTTACAAACAATTATGCTGAATTTTCATAAAATTTCACTAAGACCTTCTTGGAGTATTTTCATTATAACTCAAAAACCAAATATCTTTTTCACGTCAAACCAAAGCCACTGGAAAGCTAACACAATTATCTACAACTTTCATGTTTACACCAAAAGCCAATTCAAAACAGAAACATGTGAAAAAGACGCAAGATCATGAAACAGGGTATGCATCAGACATATTGAAATTACAGATTTTCTGTCCCAATCGCCTCACGATCACTGGGATCGCCTCATGATTTCGACAGCATCATATATGCTGAAATCACAGATATTTTCTGCGATTTTCTACCATGGGAGCCTCCTTGGCTCTGTTTCTTGACCCTAAACTCTCCAAAATCGTCCATAATCATCACCATATGATTACCCTATCATTAGAACATTAATCCATCACTAACCTACCTGATTAACCACTCTTTTCACCGTTCAATTCTATGGTTCACTTCACCCTAGGTTATTTCTCTCAAATTATAATCTCTCAGCAATCAATTTGCAATTCAAACCTAACTTCTATAACATCAAAACTAACAAAGCAACAACATGTTAAATCCAATTTTCAGAATTCTACAACTTAGAATTATATAAGTTTAGTCCCAGCCTCACCTTAGTATTGATGATCGACGGTCTCTCTCCCTCTTGGTTCTCCTCTTCTCTTGTTTTCTCCCTTTTTCTCCAAAAAGCAGTTTCACTTAAAAACTTTTCTACACCTAGTTTCCTCCTTATATCTCTCCTCAATCCACTTTATCTTATTTCCTCTATTTCCACTAAACTCTTATAAATTCCAAAACAGCCCCACATCTCAATATTTATTTTATTTTCAAATCTTATTCTAGTAAATAATAAAATAAGCCAGTTAATAAATCACATAATCATATAAATATATTTTAAACCTATTAAAACAATCAAATAATTCAAAGAGGGCGTTACAACTCTACCCCCTTAAAAGAACTTCGTCCTCGAAATTCAAAGCACTCAAGAAAATGAATTAAATTATTGCTTAAATATCTTTAACTTTATATAGCCAAATAGAAACTTCAAACAAAACATACAAACCACGTTAAAGTTAATCAATCAAACATGATCACATAATAAACATAACCATTAATCAGGAAACACAACGACAATCAAGACAACATAAAACAATCTTTCAACTGTTACTCAACAAGACACGGCTCAACTACTTGACCGGACGGACCGACCTGCTCTGATACCAATTATAACACCCCGTTTTCCCAACATAAAAATTTCATAACAAATAATTAGAGTTTTATACATAAACGGAATGCTACACTTCTTAAAAATCATAAATGGAATAAATAACAATTTATCCTTCATAATTCAATCAACGTAAATATTCAAAACTTCGCAGCGGATTTAATTCAACAACATAAATAGTCTTGGCACGAAGGCCTCATCAAAACGTCTCATAAAAATTCAATTAACAACTTAAGCATATAAGTTCATAATCAAATACCTAAGTAATAGAAAATAGCCACAAAAGTTCCCATCCCGTTACGTACCAGAGCACCTAAAGACACAGTGAGAGATAGCCACTCACGACAGCAATCAACAGCTACTTATTCTCGATCACCTGCAAGTTACTCATATAAAGAGCAACATTTCCAAGCAGAAGGGGTGAGATTCATAGTCATTAAATAATAGATATATAAATCAGTAACGACATTTAACAATATAAACAATGACATATTGTTCAACATTAATATTCCATGTCTATTCAACCACAACAAACATTGAGCACTCCGTCAACAACAACAACTACTACGACAATGCCACAGTGTAACAACCCAACATTAATATTCCATGGTTTGGCATCAACAACAACTTCAACGATTCGGTGACGACAATGTCAGCCCGACAATACAACTACGTGAGAGTACACCAACTCTTATAAATACGACAACGTAAGAGTAGACCACCTTTCACAAAACATCAACATAAGAGTACACCACCTCTTATAAAACAACAACGTACAACTCAAGAACAGTTACATCAACTTATAACTTAACGGCGTCAACAACAAGGATGATTTTCAACAACAACGACAACATTGCATAATTTACTTATGACTTACTTCGCAACTTGGTCAATTGTGACACGACAACCTTTAACAATAAAATCCATCAACATAGTATGTATTCACATAATATACGTACCTCAAATTATTCAACAACAACATTCATATAATATATGTATTTCAATCGCCTCGCTATCACTGGGATCGCCTCATGATTTCGACAGCATCATACATGCTGAAATCACAGATATTTTCTGCGAATTTCTACCATGGGAGCCTCCTTGGCTCTGTTTCTTGACCCTAAACTCTCCAAAATCGTCCATAATCATCACCATATGATTACCCTATCATTAGAACGTTAATCCATCACTAACCTACCTGATTAACCACTCTTTTCCCCGTTCAATTCTATGGTTCACTTCACCCTAGGTTATTTCTCTCAAATTATAATCTCTCAGCAATCAATTTGCAATTCAAACCTAACTTCTATAACATCAAAACTAACAAAGCAACAACATGTTAAATCCAATTTTCAGAATTCTACAACTTAGAATTATATAAGTTTAGTCCCACCCTCACCTTAGTATTGATGATCGACGGTCTCTCTCCCTCTTGGTTCTCCTCTTCTCTTGTTTTCTCCCTTTTTCTCCAAAAAGCAGTTTCACTTAAAAACTTTTCTACACCTAGTTTCCTCCTTATATCTCTCCTCAATCCACTTTATCTTATTTCCTCTATTTCCACTAAACTCTTATAAATTCCAAAACAGCCCCACATCTCAATATTTATTTTATTTTCAAATCTTATTCTAGTAAATAATAAAATAAGCCACTTAATAAATCACATAATCATATAAATATATTTTAAACCTATTAAAACAATCAAATAAATCAAATAATTCAAAGAGGGCGTTACAACTCTACCCCCTTAAAAGAACTTCGTCCTCGAAATTCAAAGCACTCAAGAAAATGAATTAAATTATTGCTTAAATATCTTTAACTTTATATAGCCAAATAGAAACTTCAAACAAAACATACAAACCACGTTAAAGTTAATCAATCAAACATGATCACATAATAAACATAACCATTAATCAAGAAACACAACGACAATCAAGACAACATAAAACAATCTTTCAACTGTTACTCAACAAGACACGGCTCAACTACTTGACCGGACGGACCGACCTGCTCTGATACCAATTATAACACCCCGTTTTCCCAACATAAAAATTTCATAACAAATAATTAGAGTTTTATACATAAACGGAATGCTACACTTCTTAAAAATCATAAATGGAATAAATAACAATTTATCCTTCATAATTCAATCAACGTAAATATTCAAAACTTCGCAGCGGATTTAATTCAACAACATAAATAGTCTTGGCACGAAGGCCTCATCAAAACGTCTCATAAAAATTCAATTAACAACTTAAGCATATAAGTTCATAATCAAATACCTAAGTAATAGAAAATAGCCACAAAAGTTCCCATCCCGTTACGTACCAGAGCACCTAAAGACACAGTGAGAGATAGCCACTCACGACAGCAATCAACAGCTACTTATTCTCGATCACCTGCAAGTTACTCATATAAAGAGCAACATTTCCAAGCAGAAGGGGTGAGATTCATAGTCATTAAATAATAGATATATGAATCAGTAACGACATTTAACAATATAAACAATGACATATTGTTCAACATTAATATTCCATGTCTATTCAACCACAACAAACATTGAGCACTCCGTCAACAACAACAACTACTACGACAATGCCACAGTGTAACAACCCAACATTAATATTCCATGGTTTGGCATCAACAACAACTTCAACGATTCGGTGACAACAATGTCAGCCCGACAATACAACTACGTGAGAGTACACCACCTCTTATAAATACGACAACGTAAGAGTAGACCACCTTTCACAAAACATCAACATAAGAGTACACCACCTCTTATAAAACAACAACGTACAACTCAAGAACAGTTACATCAACTTATAACTTAACGGCGTCAACAACAAGGATGATTTTCAACAACAACGACAACATTGCATAATTTACTGATGACTTACTTCGCAACTTGGTCAATTGTGACACGACAACCTTTAACAATAAAATCCATCAACATAGTATGTATTCACATAATATACGTACCTCAAATTATTCAACAACAACATTCATATAATATATGTATTTCAATCGCCTCGCTATCACTGGGATCGCCTCATGATTTCGACAGCATCATACATGCTGAAATCACAGATATTTTCTGCGAATTTCTACCATGGGAGCCTCCTTGGCTCTGTTTCTTGACCCTAAACTCTCCAAAATCGTCCATAATCATCACCATATGATTACCCTATCATTAGAACGTTAATCCATCACTAACCTACCTGATTAACCACTCTTTTCCCCGTTCAATTCTATGGTTCACTTCACCCTAGGTTATTTCTATCAAATTATAATCTCTCAGCAATCAATTTGCAATTCAAACCTAACTTCTATAACATCAAAACTAACAAAGCAACAACATGTTAAATCCAATTTTCAGAATTCTACAACTTAGAATTATATAAGTTTAGTCCCACCCTCACCTTAGTATTGATGATCGACGGTCTCTCTCCCTCTTGGTTCTCCTCTTCTCTTGTTTTCTCCCTTTTTCTCCAAAAAGCAGTTTCACTTAAAAACTTTTCTACACCTAGTTTCCTCCTTATATCTCTCCTCAATCCACTTTATCTTATTTCCTCTATTTCCACTAAACTCTTATAAATTCCAAAACAGCCCCACATCTCAATATTTATTTTATTTTCAAATCTTATTCTAGTAAATAATAAAATAAGTCACTTAATAAATCACATAATCATATAAATATATTTTAAACCTATTAAAACAATCAAATAAATCAAATAATTCAAAGAGGGCGTTACAACTCTACCCCCTTAAAAGAACTTCGTCCTCGAAATTCAAAGCACTCAAGAAAATGAATTAAATTATTGCTTAAATATCTTTAACTTTATATAGCCAAATAGAAACTTCAAACAAAACATACAAACCACGTTAAAGTTAATCAATCAAACATGATCACATAATAAACATAACCATTAATCAGGAAACACAACGACAATCAAGACAACATAAAACAATCTTTCAACTGTTACTCAACAAGACACGGCTCAACTACTTGACCGGACGGACCGACCTGCTCTGATACCAATTATAACACCCCGTTTTCCCAACATAAAAATTTCATAACAAATAATTAGAGTTTTATACATAAACGGAATGCTACACTTCTTAAAAATCATAAATGGAATAAATAACAATTTATCCTTCATAATTCAATCAACGTAAATATTCAAAACTTCGCAGCGGATTTAATTCAACAACATAAATAGTCTTGGCACGAAGGCCTCATCAAAACGTCTCATAAAAATTCAATTAACAACTTAAGCATATAAGTTCATAATCAAATACCTAAGTAATAGAAAATAGCCACAAAAGTTCCCATCCCGTTACGTACCAGAGCACCTAAAGACACAGTGAGAGATAGCCACTCACGACAGCAATCAACAGCTACTTATTCTCGATCACCTGCAAGTTACTCATATAAAGAGCAACATTTCCAAGCAGAAGGGGTGAGATTCATAGTCATTAAATAATAGATATATAAATCAGTAACGACATTTAACAATATAAACAATGACATATTGTTCAACATTAATATTCCATGTCTATTCAACCACAACAAACATTGAGCACTCCGTCAACAACAACAACTACTACGACAATGCCACAGTGTAACAACCCAACATTAATATTCCATGGTTTGGCATCAACAACAACTTCAACGATTCGGTGACGACAATGTCAGCCCGACAATACAACTACGTGAGAGTACACCACCTCTTATAAATACGACAACGTAAGAGTAGACCACCTTTCACAAAACATCAACATAAGAGTACACCACCTCTTATAAAACAACAACGTACAACTCAACAACAGTTACATCAACTTATAACTTAACGGCGTCAACAACAAGGATGATTTTCAACAACAACGACAACATTGCATAATTTACTTATGACTTACTTCGCAACTTGGTTAATTGTGACACGACAACCTTTAACAATAAAATCCATCAACATAGTATGTATTCACATAATATACGTACCTCAAATTATTCAACAACAACATTCATATAATATATGTATTTCAATCGCCTCGCTATCACTGGGATCGCCTCATGATTTCGACAGCATCATACATGCTGAAATCACAGATATTTTCTGCGAATTTCTACCATGGGAGCCTCCTTGGCTCTGTTTCTTGACCCTAAACTCTCCAAAATCGTCCATAATCATCACCATATGATTACCCTATCATTAGAACGTTAATCCATCACTAACCTACCTGATTAACCACTCTTTTCCCCGTTCAATTCTATGGTTCACTTCACCCTAGGTTATTTCTATCAAATTATAATCTCTCAGCAATCAATTTGCAATTCAAACCTAACTTCTATAACATCAAAACTAACAAAGCAACAACATGTTAAATCCAATTTTCAGAATTCTACAACTTAGAATTATATAAGTTTAGTCCCACCCTCACCTTAGTATTGATGATCGACGGTCTCTCTCCCTCTTGGTTCTCCTCTTCTCTTGTTTTCTCCCTTTTTCTCCAAAAAGCAGTTTCACTTAAAAACTTTTCTACACCTAGTTTCCTCCTTATATCTCTCCTCAATCCACTTTATCTTATTTCCTCTATTTCCACTAAACTCTTATAAATTCCAAAACAGCCCCACATCTCAATATTTATTTTATTTTCAAATCTTATTCTAGTAAATAATAAAATAAGCCAGTTAATAAATCACATAATCATATAAATATATTTTAAACCTATTAAAACAATCAAATAAATCAAATAATTCAAAGAGGGCGTTACAACTCTACCCCCTTAAAAGAACTTCGTCCTCGAAATTCAAAGCACTCAAGAAAATGAATTAAATTATTGCTTAAATATCTTTAACTTTATATAGCCAAATAGAAACTTCAAACAAAACATACAAACCACGTTAAAGTTAATCAATCAAACATGATCACATAATAAACATAACCATTAATCAGGAAACACAACGACAATCAAGACAACATAAAACAATCTTTCAACTGTTACTCAACAAGACACGGCTCAACTACTTGACCGGACGGACCGACCTGCTCTGATACCAATTATAACACCCCGTTTTCCCAACATAAAAATTTCATAACAAATAATTAGAGTTTTATACATAAACGGAATGCTACACTTCTTAAAAATCATAAATGGAATAAATAACAATTTATCCTTCATAATTCAATCAACGTAAATATTCAAAACTTCGCAGCGGATTTAATTCAACAACATAAATAGTCTTGGCACGAAGGCCTCATCAAAACGTCTCATAAAAATTCAATTAACAACTTAAGCATATAAGTTCATAATCAAATACCTAAGTAATAGAAAATAGCCACAAAAGTTCCCATCCCGTTACGTACCAGAGCACCTAAAGACACAGTGAGAGATAGCCACTCACGACAGCAATCAACAGCTACTTATTCTCGATCACCTGCAAGTTACTCATATAAAGAGCAACATTTCCAAGCAGAAGGGGTGAGATTCACAGTCATTAAATAATAGATATATAAATCAGTAACGACATTTAACAATATAAACAATGACATATTGTTCAACATTAATATTCCATGTCTATTCAACCACAACAAACATTGAGCACTCCGTCAACAACAACAACTACTACGACAATGCCACAGTGTAACAACCAAACATTAATATTCCATGGTTTGGCATCAACAACAACTTCAACGATTCGGTGACGACAATGTCAGCCCGACAATACAACTACGTGATAGTACACCACCTCTTATAAATACGACAACGTAAGAGTAGACCACCTTTCACAAAACATCAACATAAGAGTACACCACCTCTTATAAAACAACAACGTACAATTCAACAACAGTTACATCAACTTATAACTTAACGGCGTCAACAACAAGGATGATTTTCAAAAACAACGACAACATTGCATAATTTACTTATGACTTACTTCGCAACTTGGTCAACTGTGACACGACAACCTTTAACAATAAAATCCATCAACATAGTATGTATTCACATAATATACGTACCTCAAATTATTCAACAACAACATTCATATAATATATGTATTTCAATCGCCTCGCTATCACTGGGATCGCCTCATGATTTCGACAGCATCATACATGCTGAAATCACAGATATTTTCTGCGAATTTCTACCATGGGAGCCTCCTTGGCTCTGTTTCTTGACCCTAAACTCTCCAAAATCGTCCATAATCATCACCATATGATTACCCTATCATTAGAACGTTAATCCATCACTAACCTACCTGATTAACCACTCTTTTCCCCGTTCAATTCTATGGTTCACTTCACCCTAGGTTATTTCTATCAAATTATAATCTCTCAGCAATCAATTTGCAATTCAAACCTAACTTCTATAACATCAAAACTAACAAAGCAACAACATGTTAAATCCAATTTTCAGAATTCTACAACTTAGAATTATATAAGTTTAGTCCCACCCTCACCTTAGTATTGATGATCGACGGTCTCTCTCCCTCTTGGTTCTCCTCTTCTCTTGTTTTCTCCCTTTTTCTCCAAAAAGCAGTTTCACTTAAAAACTTTTCTACACCTAGTTTCCTCCTTATATCTCTCCTCAATCCACTTTATCTTATTTCCTCTATTTCCACTAAACTCTTATAAATTCCAAAACAGCCCCACATCTCAATATTTATTTTATTTTCAAATCTTATTCTAGTAAATAATAAAATAAGCCAGTTAATAAATCACATAATCATATAAATATATTTTAAACCTATTAAAACAATCAAATAAATCAAATAATTCAAAGAGGGCGTTACAACTCTACCCCCTTAAAAGAACTTCGTCCTCGAAATTCAAAGCACTCAAGAAAATGAATTAAATTATTGCTTAAATATCTTTAACTTTATATAGCCAAATAGAAACTTCAAACAAAACATACAAACCACGTTAAAGTTAATCAATCAAACATGATCACATAATAAACATAACCATTAATCAGGAAACACAACGACAATCAAGACAACATAAAACAATCTTTCAACTGTTACTCAACAAGACACGGCTCAACTACTTGACCGGACGGACCGACCTGCTCTGATACCAATTATAACACCCCGTTTTCCCAACATAAAAATTTCATAACAAATAATTAGACTTTTATACATAAACGGAATGCTACACTTCTTAAAAATCATAAATGGAATAAATAACAATTTATCCTTCATAATTCAATCAACGTAAATATTCAAAACTTCGCAGCGGATTTAATTCAACAACATAAATAGTCTTGGCACGAAGGCCTCATCAAAACGTCTCATAAAAATTCAATTAACAACTTAAGCATATAAGTTCATAATCAAATACCTAAGTAATAGAAAATAGCCACAAAAGTTCCCATCCCGTTACGTACCAGAGCACCTAAAGACACAGTGAGAGACAGCCACTCACGACAGCAATCAACAGCTACTTATTCTCGATCACCTGCAAGTTACTCATATAAAGAGCAACATTTCCAAGCAGAAGGGGTGAGATTCATAGTCATTAAATAATAGATATATAAATCAGTAACGACATTTAACAATATAAACAATGACATATTGTTCAACATTAATATTCCATGTCTATTCAACCACAAAAAACATTGAGCACTCCATCAACAACAACAACTACTACGACAATGCCACAGTGTAACAACCCAACATTAATATTCCATGGTTTGGCATCAACAACAACTTCAACGATTCGGTGACGACAATGTCAGCCCGACAATACAACTACGTGAGAGTACACCACCTCTTATAAATACGACAACGTAAGAGTAGACCACCTTTCATAAAACATCAACATAAGAGTACACCACCTCTTATAAAACAACAACGTACAACTCAACAACAGTTACATCAACTTATAACTTAACGGCGTCAACAACAAGGATGATTTTCAACAACAACGACAACATTGCATAATTTACTTATGACTTACTTCGCAACTTGGTCAACTGTGACACGACAACCTTTAACAATAAAATCCATCAACATAGTATGTATTCACATAATATACGTACCTCAAATTATTCAACAACAACATTCATATAATATATGTATTTCAATCGCCTCGCGATCACTGGGATCGCCTCATGATTTCGACAGCATCATACATGCTGAAATCACAGATATTTTCTGCGAATTTCTACCATGGGAGCCTCCTTGGCTCTGTTTCTTGACCCTAAACTCTCCAAAATCGTCCATAATCATCACCATATGATTACCCTATCATTAGAACGTTAATCCATCACTAACCTACCTGATTAACCACTCTTTTCCCCGTTCAATTCTATGGTTCACTTCACCCTAGGTTATTTCTCTCAAATTATAATCTCTCAGCAATCAATTTGCAATTCAAACCTAACTTCTATAACATCAAAACTAACAAAGCAACAACATGTTAAATCCAATTTTCAGAATTCTACAACTTAGAATTAAAGAAGTTTAGTCCCACCCTCACCTTAGTATTGATGATCGACGGTCTCTCTCCCTCTTGGTTCTCCTCTTCTCTTGTTTTCTCCCTTTTTCTCCAAAAAGCAGTTTCACTTAAAAACTTTTCTACACCTAGTTTCCTCCTTATATCTCTCCTCAATCCACTTTATCTTATTTCCTCTATTTCCACTAAACTCTTATAAATTCCAAAACAGCCCCACATCTCAATATTTATTTTATTTTCAAATCTTATTCTAGTAAATAATAAAATAAGCCACTTAATAAATCACATAATCATATAAATATATTTTAAACCTATTAAAATAATCAAATAAATCAAATAATTCAAAGAGGGCGTTACAACTCTACCCCCTTAAAAGAACTTCGTCCTCGAAATTCAAAGCACTCAAGAAAATGAATTAAATTATTGCTTAAATATCTTTAACTTTATATAGCCAAATAGAAACTTCAAACAAAACATACAAACCACGTTAAAGTTAATCAATCAAACATGATCACATAATAAACATAACCATTAATAAGGAAACACAACGAAAATCAAGACAACATAAAACAATCTTTCAACTGTTACTCAACAAGACACGGCTCAACTACTTGACCGGACGGACCGACCTGCTCTTATACCAATTATAACACCCCGTTTTCCCAACATAAAAATTTCATAACAAATAATTAGACTTTTATACATAAACGGAATGCTACACTTCTTAAAAATCATAAATGGAATAAATAACAATTTATCCTTCATAATTCAATCAACGTAAATATTCAAAACTTCGCAGCGGATTTAATTCAACAACATAAATAGTCTTGGCACGAAGGCCTCATCAAAACGTCTCATAAAAATTCAATTAACAACTTAAGCATATAAGTTCATAATCAAATACCTAAGTAATAGAAAATAGCCACAAAAGTTCCCATCCCGTTACGTACCAGAGCACCTAAAGACACAGTGAGAGACAGCCACTCACGACAGCAATCAACAGCTACTTATTCTCGATCACCTGCAAGTTACTCATATAAAGAGCAACATTTCCAAGCAGAAGGGGTGAGATTCATAGTCATTAAATAATAGATATATAAATCAGTAACGACATTTAACAATATAAACAATGACATATTGTTCAACATTAATATTCCATGTCTATTCAACCACAAAAAACATCGAGCACTCCATCAACAACAACAACTACTACGACAATGCCACAGTGTAACAACCCAACATTAATATTCCATGGTTTGGCATCAACAACAACTTCAACGATTCGGTGACGACAATGTCAGCCCGACAATACAACTACGTGAGAGTACACCACCTCTTATAAATACGACAACGTAAGAGTAGACCACCTTTCATAAAACATCAACATAAGAGTACACCACCTCTTATAAAACAACAACGTACAACTCAACAACAGTTACATCAACTTATAACTTAACGGCGTCAACAACAAGGATGATTTTCAACAACAACGACAACATTGCATAATTTACTTATGACTTACTTCGCAACTTGGTCAACTGTGACACGACAACCTTTAACAATAAAATCCATCAACATAGTATGTATTCACATAATATACGTACCTCAAATTATTCAACAACAACATTCATATAATATATGTATTTCAATCGCCTCGCGATCACTGGGATCGCCTCATGATTTCGACAGCATCATACATGCTGAAATCACAGATATTTTCTGCGAATTTCTACCATGGGAGCCTCCTTGGCTCTGTTTCTTGACCCTAAACTCTCCAAAATCGTCCATAATCATCACCATATGATTACCCTATCATTAGAACGTTAATCCATCACTAACCTACTTGATTAACCACTCTTTTCCCCGTTCAATTCTATGGTTCACTTCACCCTAGGTTATTTCTCTCAAATTATAATCTCTCAGCAATCAATTTGCAATTCAAACCTAACTTCTATAACATCAAAACTAACAAAGCAACAACATGTTAAATCCAATTTTCAGAATTCTACAACTTAGAATTATATAAGTTTAGTCCCACCCTCACCTTAGTATTGATGATCGACGGTCTCTCTCCCTCTTGGTTCTCCTCTTCTCTTGTTTTCTCCCTTTTTCTCCAAAAAGCAGTTTCACTTAAAAACTTTTCTACACCTAGTTTCCTCCTTATATCTCTCCTCAATCCACTTTATCTTATTTCCTCTATTTCCACTAAACTCTTATAAATTCCAAAACAGCCCCACATCTCAATATTTATTTTATTTTCAAATCTTATTCTAGTAAATAATAAAATAAGCCACTTAATAAATCACATAATCATATAAATATATTTTAAACCTATTAAAATAATCAAATAAATCAAATAATTCAAAGAGGGCGTTACAACTCTACCCCCTTAAAAGAACTTCGTCCTCGAAATTCAAAGCACTCAAGAAAATGAATTAAATTATTGCTTAAATATCTTTAACTTTATATAGCCAAATAGAAACTTCAAACAAAACATACAAACCACGTTAAAGTTAATCAATCAAACATGATCACATAATAAACATAACCATTAATCAGGAAACACAACGAAAATCAAGACAACATAAAACAATCTTTCAACTGTTACTCAACAAGACACGACTCAACTACTTGACCGGACGGACCGACCTGCTCTGATACCAATTATAACACCCCGTTTTCCCAACATAAAAATATCATAACAAATAATTAGAGTTTTATACATAAACGGAATGCTACACTTCTTAAAAATCATAAATGGAATAAATAACAATTTATCTTTCATAATTCAATCCACGTAAATATTCAAAACTTCACAGCGGATTTAATTCAACAACATAAATAGTCTTGGCACGAAGGCCTCATCAAAACGTCTCATAAAAATTCAATTAACAACTTAATCATATAAACTCATAATCAAATACATAAGTAATAGAAAATAGCCAGAAAAGTTCCCATCCCATTACGTATCAGAGCACCTAAAGACACAGTGAGAGATAGCCACTCACGACAGCAATCAACAGCTACTTATTCTCGATCACCTGCAAGTTACTCATATAAAGAGCAACATTTCCAAGCAGAAGGGGTGAGATTCATAGTCATTAAATAATAGATATATAAATCAGTAACGACATTTAACAATATAAACAATGACATATTGTTCAACATTAATATTCCATGTCTATTCAACCACAACAAACATTGAGCACTCCGTCAACAACAACAACTACTACGACAATGCCACAGTGTAACAACCCAACATTAATATTCCATGGTTTGGCATCAACAACAACTTCAACGATTCGGTGACGACAATGTCAGCCCGACAATACAACTACGTGAGAGTACACCACCTCTTATAAATACGACAACGTAAGAGTAGACCACCTGTAACACCCCGTTTTCCCAATATACAAATTTCATAAACAATTATCAGAGTAAAACCATAAACGGGATATCACATAGAAACGTAATCCAAAAACAGTTAAATGATAATTTAACCTTCACAAATATCTTTGACATAGCAGCGGAAAATCATAAACATAAATCGCAAACGTTTTGGCACGCAGGCCCATCAAGTATCTCAAAAGAGTTTATCAAGCATAATATATCATGGCAGTTCACGTAAAAGAATGAAGCATGTTATGGCATTAAACCCCATCCCGTTACGTATCAGAGCGACCTAGACGACACAGTGAAGGCAAGGCCACTCACGACGGCAACTGCACACTAAGCACGATCACCTGCAAGTTACCCATACGAAGGGCAACATTTTCAAGTAGAAGGGGTGAGATTTCATAATAAAATAACATTAATCAATGTAATTGCGAATCATAAATTAACATCATAATCATTCCATTATTAACTTTGCATAAATGCTAAACAGTTATCACGTAATCACATATCCAATCATTATAAACAACATAACATAATCAATGAACACTTATCACGTAATCACGTATCCATTCATCATCAACAAGGCATCTTAATCATGACAATGTGACAATGCTCCTAGACTCCTTATATGCATGTGGTACCAATCGTCATCATAAGTATTAATATACTTTAATCGTGCGGAGGACAAAGCTCCTATAAAACGTGCGGAGGACAAAGCTCCTAATTTTCGTGGTGAGGACTAAGCTCAATGATATGCTATGCATGGACACATATGAACAAAACATCCTAATCACTTATCAACATGCATCCAATAATTTGGAGCTAAACTTCATCATATAATTATGCACTTAGTTAAATAACGGAAGCAGCATAAGCAGGTCACATAACAAGATGATATCATTATATCAAAGCACATAATTTGTATCATTATCACATCTTCTTATCTTGCATGAATATACAATACAATAGTTCATATTCAATTAATATTAATATAACTTAAACAACTCTACAGTCTGCATTAAACTTCATCACTAGGTCTCCTTACCAATTAGGGGTTCACTCTTGATCAACAAGTGCGACACAGATCGCACAAACACTCAGGAAACTACATTCTGGTTGTACTCGCGAGGCGAGAGTTCTTACTCGCCGTGGCGAGTACCACTCAACTCCCAAACTAAGCTTGTTCTGGGTTCCCTCTGATCCTACGTTCATTCCTAATCAATGCTAGGTATGTTCAGGTACTCAAAGGCATACAAGATTCAACTAAAAAGCATACAAGATTCAACTAAAAAGGTTGAAACACGAAATATGACATGCACTCTGCCTAAGCTCGCGAGGCGAGGAAAGGTTGCTCGCCATGGCGAGTTGCACCAAACAACTCGCGAGGCGAAAGAAAGGGGCTCGCGTGGCGAGCGATGAAGTTCATCACTCGCGAGGCGAGGATCATCCCTCGCCGTGGCGAGCGATGAACAGAAGCACGGGCAGACTAGGGTTTTTCTCAAAAATCCATCACACAAAATGGTTCAAAGCCTAATTTTGATTCCAGAATTCATCCTAAACATATTCTAAGGTTAAAGGACGGTTCTTACATCAATCTAAACAAGTTTTACCGTTTGATCATCAATTTTTAGGGTTTTAACCTAATTCCAAAACTTCTCTAAATCAATCCTAACTTTGTCAATTAATCATCAGAATTACAACAATCAATGCTATTGAATTATTAGTCTCACCCTTACCTGGTTATGAAGAAATCGCAGCTCTCTCTATGCTCTTCTCCCTTCTAAGCTTTTTCTCCCTTTTCCAAAAGTTTTCACGTACAATGAGTTTCTAAAATATTAGGTCCTCTCCTATTTATATCTCTTTCTAATAACTTATCTTATCTCACTTTCTCCCCCAAAACTATCTAAAATATCAAAACAGCCCTCAACTAAATACTTTTCAAATCTTTATTTTATTTAACAATAAAATAAATTCTCTAATCTTATCAAATCCTCCAAAACTCATAACTTATCACGTCATCAATCAAATCACTAAATTCATCGTGGATCACCAAAACATAACAAAATCACGCATATACTATATAATTATAATATAATGGCCTAAACTCGATTAAATAACGATTAAACGAAAGTGGGCGTTACAACTCTCCCCCACTTAAAAGATTTTCGTCCTCGAAAATTTACCTCAAGCAAACAATTCTGGATAAGACTCCAGCATCTTACTCTCAAGCTCCCACGTCAAGCTTTCACCAGTCGCTCCCGACCAAACGACTCTCACGAGAGGTATCTCCTTGCCTCTCAACGTCTTCACTTTACGATCATCAATCCTTACCGGTAAAGTCTCTACCGTAAGGTTGTCTCTAACTTGCACATCGTCGCTTTGGATTACATGAGATGGATCCGGAACATACTTTCGAAGTTGCGACACATGGAAAACGTTGTGCAAATTCGCAAGATGCGGCGGTAAACCCACTCGGTAAGCCACCGTTCCAACTCTTTCCAATATCTGATACGGACCAATGAACTTCGGGGTCAACTTCTTTGACTTCAAAGCACGTCCTACACCAGTCATAGGAGTGACTCTCAAAAACACGTGGTCTCCTTCTTGGAATTCAAGATCTTTTCTACGCTTATCATGATAACTCTTTTGTCGACTCTGCGACGTCTTCATTTTCTCTTGGATCATCTGAACTTTCTCAGTAGTTTGCTGAACAATCTCTGGTCCTAAGACCACTCTTTCTCCTGATTCAAACCAACACAACGGAGTTCTGCATCTCCGACCATACAAAGCCTCGAACGGTGCCATTCCAATACTAGAATGATAACTATTATTATAAGTGAACTCGATCAACGGAAGATGACTATCCCAAGTTCCTCCTTGCTCAAGAACACAAATTCTCAACAAATCCTCTAGCGACTGAATTGTCCTCTCCGACTGACCATCTGTCTGTGGATGATACGCCGAACTCAATCTCAACTTCGAACCCAAGGCCTCTTGCAAACTTTTCCAAAATCTAGAAGTAAATCTTGGATCTCTATCTGACACAATGCTCGAAGGAACACCATGCAACTTCACAATCTCCTTGATATAAATCTCTGCCAACTGGGCAACAGGGAAACTAATATTAATCGGTAGAAAATGAGCCGACTTCGTCAATCTATCAACAATGACCCAAATTGCGTCGTTCCCTCTAGGAGTATTAGGCAAACTCGTCACAAAATCCATGGATATACTATCCCATTTCCATTCTGGCACGTCTAAAGGTACCATCATTCCAGCAGGTTTCTGATGCTCAACTTTCGACTTCTGACAAACTAAACAGGAATACACAAACTGTGCCACATCTCGTTTCAAACCAGACCACCAGAAAATCTTCTTTAAATCATGATACATCTTCGTAGCTCCCGGATGAATACTGAAGCTACTTCTATGACTCTCTTCAAGAATCATCTTCTTAATCTCTTCATTGTCTGGGATACAAATTCTTCCTCGGAATCTCAACACACCTTGATCATCGATTTTAAAATCACTGTCTTCAGTCTGATCTCTAGCAATCAACAAGTCCACAAACTTTACATCAACTTTCTGTGCTTCCTTGATACTTTTCAGAAATTCACTATCAATCTTCAGCATACCCAGTTTCACACTCTGAGGTGACCATTCGCAAACCAAACTCATATCTCTAAACTGTTCAAGCAATTCGAACTCTCTGACCATCATGGCGGACATATGCAATGTCTTCCTACTCAGATAACTCAGAAGCAGACATACGATAAGGTGCCATCGAGACCGGCTTCGTTCCAGGAACAAGATCAATAGAAAACTCAACTTCTCTCTCTGGAGGCACATCAGGAATCTCATCTGGAAAAACTTCGGGAAATTCACACACCACCGGTAACCTATCAACCACCGCTTGATTCTCAATAGATATAGTAGCCATTAACGAAAACATCAAAATACCATCGCGTTCCAGTTGCTTCAGCTGCTTAGTAGATAAAAACTCTGCACCACTTTCCTCTTCGACGGAAGAGAAATGTACTGACTTGCTAAAACAATTAATAAGAACGTGGTTGTACTCTAACCAGTTCATACCCAGAATCACATCCATACCACTCAAAGGTAGACAAACTAAATCCATTTCAAAATCACGACCAAACATAGACAAAGGACATTTCAAACATACGAGAGAAGTAGTCACCGAACCCTTAGCTGGAGTTTCGACAACCATCTCTCCATTCATATCAGACAAATCAAGACCCAAGGCAGAAACACAATCGAAAGCAATAAAACAATGCGTAGCACCAGTATCAATAATAGCAACTAAAGGAGTATTATTAATATAGCAAGTACCTCTGATCAAACGATCCTCATTCTCTGTCTGAGTCCCAGTCAAAGCAAAGACCCTACCAGTAGTCGGCGCCCTCTTAGGCTGAGTACACTATGAACTAATGTGACCCTCTCCATTGCAATTAAAGCACACAATGTCTGTACGATTGCAATCAGCTACAACATGACCTTTCTTGCCACACCGAACACACTTCTTGATTTCCTCCGGGCAGACGTTGCTTTTGTGGCCTTTCTCACCACAATTGAAACATACAATCTCTGCAGCATCCTTCTTCTTAGGCCGCCTAACATCGACCATCTTCTGTTTACCTTTGTCAGCGGGGGCACTGTACGGCTTAGGACGACTCTGCTGTCCCTTGCCCTTCCTTTCATTCACTACCTTGTAGTGAGCCTTGGTATCCTCCTCATAGATCCTGCAGCTATTAACCAAATCCTGAAAAACTCTCAGCTGTTGGTATCCAATCGCCCTCTTGATGTCGGGCCTCAGACCATTCTCGAACTTGATACATCTCGAGAACTCAGCATTCTCAGCAGTGTAGTGCGGGTAGAACTTTGACAGCTCCACAAACTTGGCAGCATACTCTGTCACAGACATGTTTCCTTGCTTCAGCTCAAGGAACTCGATCTCCTTCTTCCCGCGAACATCTTCCGGAAAGTATCTTCTCAGGAACTCTCTCCTGAAAACAGCCCAAGTCACAACAGCTCCTTCCTGCTCGAGGGTAGGCAGAATAGCAACCCACTAGTCATCAGCTTCCTCGGCCAGCTGATGAGTACCAAACCGCACTTTCTGATCCTCCGTGCACTGCATAACCCGGAAAATCCTCTCAATCTCCTTAAGCCACGTCTGGGCTCCATCAGGGTCATAACGTCCTTTGAAAGTCGGAGGGTTCTTCTTCATGAACGTCTCCAACATCCTAGCTTCAGCATTCACACCAGCATTCACGTTAGGTTGTTGTCCCACAGCTTGGGCAACAGCTTGTAGAGCAGCAGCTAACGCAGCATCGTTCCTTCCAGCCATTTCCGAGATTCTACAAAAGTAGCAACAACAACATAAGATAGTAATATAAATATTACTAAGACTCGACACGACTCTCTAATTGACCGGACAGACCGACCTGCTCTGATACCAATTGTAACACCCCGTTTTCCCAATATACAAATTTCATAAACAATTATCAGAGTAAAACCATAAACGGGATATCACATAGAAACGTAATCCAAAAACAGTTAAATGATAATTTAACCTTCACAAATATCTTTGACATAGCAGCGGAAAATCATAAACATAAATCGTAAACGTTTTGGCACGCAGGCCCAACAAGTATCTCAAAAGAGTTTATCAAGCATAATATATCATGGCAGTTCACGTAAAAGAATGAAGCATGTTATGGCATTAAACCCCATCCCGTTACGTATCAGAGCGACCTAGACGACACAGTGAAGGCAAGGCCACTCACGACGGCAACTGCACACTAAGCACGATCACCTGCAAGTTACCCATACGAAGGGCAACATTTTCAAGCAGAAGGGGTGAGATTTCATAATAAAATAACATTAATCAATGTAATTGCGAATCATAAATTAACATCATAATCATTCCATTATTAACTTTGCATAAATGCTAAACAGTTATCACGTAATCACATATCCAATCATTATAAACAACATAACATAATCAATGAACACTTATCACGTAATCACGTATCCATTCATCATCAACAAGGCATCTTAATCATGACAATGTGACAATGCTCCTAGACTCCTTATATGCATGTGGTACCAATCGTCATCATAAGTATTAATATACTTTAATCGTGCGGAGGACAAAGCTCCTATAAAACGTGCGGAGGACAAAGCTCCTAATTTTCGTGGTGAGGACTAAGCTCAATGATATGCTATGCATGGACACATATGAACAAAACATCGTAATCACTTATCAACATGCATCCAATAATTTGGAGCTAAACTTCATCATATAATTATGCACTTAGTTAAATAACGGAAGCAGCATAAGCAGGTCACATAACAAGATGATATCATTATATCAAAGCACATAATTTGTATCATTATCACATCTTCTTATCTTGCATGAATATACAATACAATAGTTCATATTCAATTAATATTAATATAACTTAAACAACTCTACAGTCTGCATTAAACTTCATCACTAGGTCTCCTTACCAATTAGGGGTTCACTCTTGATCAACAAGTGCGACACAGATCGCACAAACACTCAGGAAACTACATTCTGGTTGTACTCGCGAGGCGAGAGTTCTTACTCGCCGTGGCGAGTACCACTCAACTCCCAAACTAAGCTTGTTCTGGGTTCCCTCTGATCCTACGTTCATTCCTAATCAATGCTAGGTATGTTCAGGTACTCAAAGGCATACAAGATTCAACTAAAAAGCATACAAGATTCAACTAAAAAGGTTGAAACACGAAATATGACATGCACTCTGCCTAAGCTCGCGAGGCGAGGAAAGGTTGCTCGCCATGGCGAGTTGCACCAAACAACTCGCGAGGCGAAAGAAAGGGGCTCGCGTGGCGAGCGATGAAGTTCATCACTCGCGAGGCGAGGATCATCACTCGCCGTGGCGAGCGATGAACAGAAGCACGGGCAGACTAGGGTTTTTCTCAAAAATCCATCACACAACATGGTTCAAAGCCTAATTTTGATTCCAGAATTCATCCTAAACATATTCTAAGGTTAAAGGACGGTTCTTACATCAATCTAAACAAGTTTTACCGTTTGATCATCAATTTTTAGGGTTTTAACCTAATTCCAAAACTTCTCTAAATCAATCCTAACTTTGTCAATTAATCATCAGAATTACAACAATCAATGCTATTGAATTATTAGTCTCACCCTTACCTGGTTATGAAGAAATCGCAGCTCTCTCTATGCTCTTCTCCCTTCTAAGCTTTTTCTCCCTTACCTGGTAATTCAATCAACGTAAATATTCAAAACTTCGCAGCGGATTTAATTCAACAACATAAATAGTCTTGGCACGAAGGCCTCATCAAAACGTCTCATAAAAATTCAATTAACAACTTAATCATATAAACTCATAATCAAATACATAAGTAATAGAAAATAGCCAGAAAAGTTCCCATCCCATTACGTATCAGAGCACCTAAAGACACAGTGAGAGATAGCCACTCACGACAGCAATCAACAGCTACTTATTCTCGATCACCTGCAAGTTACTTATATAAAGAGCAACATTTCCAAGCAGAAGGGGTGAGATTCACAGTCATTAAATAATAGATATATAAATCAGTAACGACATTTCACAATATAATCAATGACAAATTGTTCAACATTAATACTCCATGTCTATTCAACCACAACAAACATTGAGCACTCCGTCAACAACAACAACTACTACGACAATGCCACAGTGTAACAACCCAACATTAATATTCCATGGTTTGGCATCAACAACAACTTCAACGATTCGGTGACGACAATGTCAGCCCGACAATACAACTACGTGATAGTACACCACCTCTTATAAATACGACAACGTAAGAGTAGACCACCTTTCACAAAACATCAACATAAGAGTACACCACCTCTTATAAAACAACAACGTACAACTCAACAACAGTTACATCAACTTATAACTTAACGGCGTCAACAATAAGGATGATTTTCAACAACAACGACAACATTGCATAATTTACTTATGACTTACTTCGCAACTTGGTCAACTGTGACACGACAACCTTTAACAATAAAATCCATCAACATAGTATGTATTCACATAATATACGTACCACAAATTATTCAACAACAACATTCATATAATAGATGTATTTCAATCGCCTCACGATCACTGGGATCGCCTCATGATTTCGACAGCATCATACATGCTGAAATCACAGATATTTTCTGCGAATTTCTACCATGGGAGCCTCCTTGGCTCTGTTTCTTGACCCTAAACTCTCCAAAATCGTCCATAATCATCACCATATGATTACCCTATCATTAGAACGTTAATCCATCACTAACCTACCTGATTAACCACTCTTTTCCCCGTTCAATTCTATGGTTCATTTCACCCTAGGTTATTTCTCTCAATTTATAATCTCTCAGCAATCAATTTGCAATTCAAACCTAACTTCTATAACATCAAAACTAACAAAGCAACAACATGTTAAATCCAATTTTCAGAATTATACAACTTAGAATTAAAGAAGTTTAGTCCCACCCTCACCTTAGTATTGATGATCGACGGTCTCTCTCCCTCTTGGTTCTCCTCATCTCTTGTTTTCTCCCTTTTTCTCCAAAAAGAAGTTTCACGTAAAAAATTTCTAAACCTAGTTTCCTCCTTATATCTCTCCTCAATCCACTTTATCTTATTTCCTCTACTTCCACTAAACTCTTACAAATTCCAAAACAGCCCCACATCTCAAAATTTATTTTATTTTCAAACCTTATTCTAGTAAATAATAAAATAAGGCACTTAATAAATCAGATAATCATATAAATATATTCTAAACCTATTAAAACAATCAAATAAATTAAATAATTCAAAGAGGGCGTTACAACTCTACCCCCTTAAAAGAACTTCGTCCTCGAAATTCAAAGCACTCAAGAAAATGAATTAAATTATTGCTTAAATATCTTAAACTTTATATAGCCAAATAGAAACTTCAAACAAAACATACAAACCACATTAAAGTTAATCAATCAAACATGATCACATAATAAACATAACCATTAATCAGGAAACACAACGACAATCAAGAAAACATAAGACAATCTTTCAACTGTTACTCAACAAGACACGACTCAACTACTTGACCGGACGGACCGACCTGCTCTTATACCAATTGTAACACCCCGTTTTCCCAACATAAAAATTCCATAACAAATAATTAGAGTTTTATACATAAACGGAATGCTACACTTCTTAAAAATCATAAATGGAATAAATAACAATTTATCTTTCATAATTCAATCCACGTAAATATTCAAAACTTCGCAGCGGATTTAATTCAACAACATAAATAGTCTTGGCACGAAGGCCTCATCAAAACGTCTCATAAAAATTCAATTAACAACTTAATCATATAAACTCATAATCAAATACATAAGTAATAGAAAATAGCCAGAAAAGTTCCCATCCCATTACGTATCAGAGCACCTAAAGACACAGTGAGAGATAGCCACTCACGACAGCAATCAACAGCTACTTATTCTCGATCACCTGCAAGTTACTCATATAAAGAGCAACATTTCCAAGCAGAAGGGGTGAGATTCACAGTCATTAAATAATAGATATATAAATCAGTAACGACATTTAACAATATAAACAATGACATATTGTTCAACATTAATATTCCATGTCTATTCAACCACAACAAACATTGAGCACTCCGTCAACAACAACAACTACTACGACAATGCCACAGTGTAACAACCAAACATTAATATTCCATGGTTTGGCATCAACAACAACTTCAACGATTCGGTGACGACAATGTCAGCCCGACAATACAACTACGTGATAGTACACCACCTCTTATAAATACGACAACGTAAGAGTAGACCACCTTTCACAAAACATCAACATAAGAGTACACCACCTCTTATAAAACAACAACGTACAACTCAACAACAGTTACATCAACTTATAACTTAACGGCGTCAACAACAAGGATGATTTTCAAAAACAACGACAACATTGCATAATTTACTTATGACTTACTTCGCAACTTGGTCAACTGTGACACGACAACCTTTAACAATAAAATCCATCAACATAGTATGTATTCACATAATATACGTACCACAAATTATTCAACAACAACATTCATATAATATATGTATTTCAATCGCCTCACGATCACTGGGATCGCCTCATGATTTCGACAGCATCATACATGCTGAAATCACAGATATTTTCTGCGAATTTCTACCATGGGAGCCTCCTTGGCTCTGTTTCTTGACCCTAAACCTCCAAAATCGTCCATAATCATCACCATATGATTACCCTATCATTAGAACGTTAATCCATCACTAACCTACCTGATTAACCACTCTTTTCCCCGTTCAATTCTATGGTTCATTTCACCCTAGGTTATTTCTCTCAATTTATAATCTCTCAGCAATCAATTTGCAATTCAAACCTAACTTCTATAACATCAAAACTAACAAAGCAACAACATGTTAAATCCAATTTTCAGAATTATACAACTTAGAATTAAAGAAGTTTAGTCCCACCCTCACCTTAGTATTGATGATCGACGGTCTCTCTCCCTCTTGGTTCTCCTCATCTCTTGTTTTCTCCCTTTTTCTCCAAAAAGAAGTTTCACGTAAAAAATTTCTAAACCTAGTTTCCTCCTTATATCTCTCCTCAATCCACTTTATCTTATTTCCTCTACTTCCACTAAACTCTTACAAATTCCAAAACAGCCCCACATCTCAAAATTTATTTTATTTTCAAACCTTATTCTAGTAAATAATAAAATAAGCCACTTAATAAATCAGATAATCATATAAATATATTCTAAACCTATTAAAACAATCAAATAAATTAAATAATTCAAAGTGGGCGTTACAACTCTACCCCCTTAAAAGAACTTCGTCCTCGAAATTCAAAGCACTCAAGAAAATGAATTAAATTATTGCTTAAATATCTTAAACTTTATATAGCCAAATAGAAACTTCAAACAAAACATACAAACCACATTAAAGTTAATCAATCAAACATGATCACATAATAAACATAACCATTAATCAGGAAACACAACGACAATCAAGAAAACATAAGACAATCTTTCAACTGTTACTCAACAAGACACGACTCAACTACTTGAACGGACGGACCGACCTGCTCTGATACCAATTGTAACACCCCGTTTTCCCAACATAAAAATTCCATAACAAATAATTAGAGTTTTATACATAAACGGAATGCTACACTTCTTAAAAATCATAAATGGAATAAATAACAATTTATCTTTCATAATTCAATCCACGTAAATATTCAAAACTTCGCAGCGGATTTAATTCAACAACATAAATAGTCTTGGCACGAAGGCCTCATCAAAACGTCTCATAAAAATTCAATTAACAACTTAATCATATAAACTCATAATCAAATACATAAGTAATAGAAAATAGCCAGAAAAGTTCCCATCCCATTACGTATCAGAGCACCTAAAGACACAGTGAGAGATAGCCACTCACGACAGCAATCAACAGCTACTTATTCTCGATCACCTGCAAGTTACTCATATAAAGAGCAACATTTCCAAGCAGAAGGGGTGAGATTCACAGTCATTAAATAATAGATATATAAATCAGTAACGACATTTAACAATATAAACAATGACATATTGTTCAACATTAATATTCCATGTCTATTCAACCACAACAAACATTGAGCACTCCGTCAACAACAACAACTACTACGACAATGCCACAGTGTAACAACCCAACATTAATATTCCATGGTTTGGCATCAACAACAACTTCAACGATTCGGTGACGACAATGTCAGCCCGACAATACAACTACGTGATAGTACACCACCTCTTATAAATACGACAACGTAAGAGTAGACCACCTTTCACAAAACATCAACATAAGAGTACACCACCTCTTATAAAACAACAACGTACAACTCAACAACAGTTACATCAACTTATAACTTAACGGCGTCAACAACAAGGATGATTTTCAACAACAACGACAACATTGCATAATTTACTTATGACTTACTTCGCAACTTGGTCAACTGTCACACGACAACCTTTAACAATAAAATCCATCAACATAGTATGTATTCACATAATATACGTACCACAAATTATTCAACAACAACATTCATATAATATATGTATTTCAATCGCCTCACGATCACTGGGATCGCCTCATGATTTCGACAGCATCATACATGCTGAAATCACAGATATTTTATGCGAATTTCTACCATGGGAGCCTCCTTGGCTCTGTTTCTTGACCCTAAACTCTCCAAAATCGTCCATAATCATCACCATATGATTACCCTATCATTAGAACGTTAATCCATCACTAACCTACCTGATTAACCACTCTTTTCCCCGTTCAATTCTATGGTTCATTTCACCCTAGGTTATTTCTCTCAATTTATAATCTCTCAGCAATCAATTTGCAATTCAAACCTAACTTCTATAACATCAAAACTAACAAAGCAACAACATGTTAAATCCAATTTTCAGAATTATACAACTTAGAATTAAAGAAGTTTAGTCCCACCCTCACCTTAGTATTGATGATCGACGGTCTCTCTCCCTCTTGGTTCTCCTCATCTCTTGTTTTCTCCCTTTTTCTCCAAAAAGAAGTTTCACGTAAAAAAATTCTAAACCTAGTTTCCTCCTTATATCTCTCCCCAATCCACTTTATCTTATTTCCTCTACTTCCACTAAACTCTTACAAATTCCAAAACAGCCCCACATCTCAAAATTTATTTTATTTTCAAACCTTATTCTAGTAAATAATAAAATAAGGCACTTAATAAATCAGATAATCATATAAATATATTCTAAACCTATTAAAACAATCAAATAAATTAAATAATTCAAAGAGGGCGTTACAACTCTACCCCCTTAAAAGAACTTCGTCCTCGAAATTCAAAGCACTCAAGAAAATGAATTAAATTATTGCTTAAATATCTTAAACTTTATATAGCCAAATAGAAACTTCAAACAAAACATAAAAACCACATTAAAGTTAATCAATCAAACATGATCACATAATAAACATAACCATTAATCAGGAAACACAACGACAATCAAGAAAACATAAGACAATCTTTCAACTGTTACTCAACAAGACACGACTCAACTACTTGACCGGACGGACCGACCTGCTCTGATACCAATTGTAACACCCCGTTTTCCCAACATAAAAATTCCATAACAAATAATTAGAGTTTTATACATAAACGGAATGCTACACTTCTTAAAAATCATAAATGGAATAAATAACAATTTATCTTTCATAATTCAATCAACGTAAATATTCAAAACTTCGCAGCGGATTTAATTCAACAACATAAATAGTCTTGGCACGAAGGCCTCATCAAAACGTCTCATAAAAATTCAATTAACAACTTAATCATATAAACTCATAATCAAATACATAAGTAATAGAAAATAGGCAGAAAAGTTCCCATCCCATTACGTATCAGAGCACCTAAAGACACAGTGAGAGATAGCCACTCACGACAGCAATCAACAGCTACTTATTCTCGATCACCTGCAAGTTACTCATATAAAGAGCAACATTTCCAAGCAAAAGGGGTGAAATTCACAGTCATTAAATAATAGATATATAAATCAGTAACGATATTTAACAATATAAACAATGACATATTGTTCAACATTAATATTCCATGTCTATTCAACCACAACAAACATTGAGCACTCCGTCAACAACAACAACTACTACGACAATGCCACAGTGTAACAACCCAACATTAATATTCCATGGTTTGGCATCAACAACAACTTCAACGATTCGGTGACGACAATGTCAGCCCGACAATACAACTACGTGATAGTACACCACCTCTTATAAATACGACAACGTAAGAGTAGACCACCTTTCACAAAACATCAACATAAGAGTACACCACCTCTTATAAAACAACAACGTACAACTCAACAACAGTTACATCAACTTATAACTTAACGGCATCAACAACAAGGATGATTTTCAACAACAACGACAACATTGCATAATTTACTTATGACTTACTTCGCAACTTGGTCAACTGTGACACGACAACCTTTAACAATAAAATCCATCAACATAGTATGTATTCACATAATATACGTACCACAAATTATTCAACAACAACATTCATATAATATATGTATTTCAATCGCCTCACGATCACTGGGATCGCCTCATGATTTCGACAGCATCATAGATGCTGAAATCACAGATATTTTCTGCGAATTTCTACCATGGGAGCCTCCTTGGCTCTGTTTCTTGACCCTAAACTCTCCAAAATCGTCCATAATCATCACCATATGATTACCCTATCATTAGAACGTTAATCCATCACTAACCTACCTGATTAACCACTCTTTTCCCCGTTCAATTCTATGGTTCATTTCACCCTAGGTTATTTCTCTCAATTTATAATCTCTCAGCAATCAATTTGCAATTCAAACCTAACTTCTATAACATCAAAACTAACAAAGCAACAACATGTTAAATCCAATTTTCAGAATTATACAACTTAGAATTAAAGAAGTTTAGTCCCACCCTCACCTTAGTATTGATGATCGACGGTCTCTCTCCCTCTTGGTTCTCCTCATCTCTTGTTTTCTCCCTTTTTCTCCAAAAAGAAGTTTCACGTAAAAAATTTCTAAACCTAGTTTCCTCCTTATATCTCTCCTCAATCCACTTTATCTTATTTCCTCTACTTCCACTAAACTCTTATAAATTCCAAAACAGCCCCACATCTCAAAATTTATTTTATTTTCAAACCTTATTCTAGTAAATAATAAAATAAGCCACTTAATAAATCAGATAATCATATAAATATATTCTAAACCTATTAAAACAATCAAATAAATCAAATAATTCAAAGAGGGCGTTACAACTCTACCCCCTTAAAAGAACTTCGTCCTCAAAATTCAAAGCACTCAAGAAAATGAATTAAATTATTGCTTAAATATCTTAAACTTTATATAGCCAAATAGAAACTTCAAACAAAACATACAAACCACATTAAAGTTAATCAATCAAACATGATCACATAATAAACATAACCATTAATCAGGAAACACAACGACAATCAAGAAAACATAAGACAATCTTTCAACTGTTACTCAACAAGACACGACTCAACTACTTGACCGGACGGACCGACCTGCTCTGATACCAATTGTAACACCCCGTTTTCCCAACATAAAAATTCCATAACAAATAATTAGAGTTTTATACATAAACGGAATGCTACACTTCTTAAAAATCATAAATGGAATAAATAACAATTTATCTTTCATAATTCAATCAACGTAAATATTCAAAACTTCGCAGCGGATTTAATTCAACAACATAAATAGTCTTGGCACGAAGGCCTCATCAAAACGTCTCATAAAAATTCAATTAACAACTTAATCATATAAACTCATAATCAAATACATAAGTAATAGAAAATAGGCAGAAAAGTTCCCATCCCATTACGTATCAGAGCACCTAAAGACACAGTGAGAGATAGCCACTCACGACAGCAATCAACAGCTACTTATTCTCGATCACCTGCAAGTTACTCATATAAAGAGCAACATTTCCAAGCAGAAGGGGTGAAATTCACAGTCATTAAATAATAGATATATAAATCAGTAACGACATTTAACAATATAAACAATGACATATTGTTCAACATTAATATTCCATGTCTATTCAACCACAACAAACATTGAGCACTCCGTCAACAACAACAACTACTACGACAATGCCACAGTGTAACAACCCAACATTAATATTCCATGGTTTGGCATCAACAACAACTTCAACGATTCGGTGACGACAATGTCAGCCCGACAATACAACTACGTGATAGTACACCACCTCTTATAAATACAACAACGTAAGAGTAGACCACCTTTCACAAAACATCAACATAAGAGTACACCACCTCTTATAAAACAACAACGTACAACTCAACAACAGTTACATCAACTTATAACTTAACGGCATCAACAACAAGGATGATTTTCAACAACAACGACAACATTGCATAATTTACTTATGACTTACTTCGCAACTTGGTCAACTGTGACACGACAACCTTTAACAATAAAATCCATCAACATAGTATGTATTCACATAATATACGTACCACAAATTATTCAACAACAACATTCATATAATATATGTATTTCAATCGCCTCACGATCACTGGGATCGCCTCATGATTTCGACAGCATCATAGATGCTGAAATCACAGATATTTTCTGCGAATTTCTACCATGGGAGCCTCCTTGGCTCTGTTTCTTGACCCTAAACTCTCCAAAATCGTCCATAATCATCACCATATGATTACCCTATCATTAGAACGTTAATCCATCACTAACCTACCTGATTAACCACTCTTTTCCCCGTTCAATTCTATGGTTCATTTCACCCTAGGTTATTTCTCTCAATTTATAATCTCTCAGCAATCAATTTGCAATTCAAACCTAACTTCTATAACATCAAAACTAACAAAGCAACAACATGTTAAATCCAATTTTCAGAATTATACAACTTAGAATTAAAGAAGTTTAGTCCCACCCTCACCTTAGTATTGATGATCGACGGTCTCTCTCCCTCTTGGTTCTCCTCATCTCTTGTTTTCTCCCTTTTTCTCCAAAAAGAAGTTTCACGTAAAAAATTTCTAAACCTAGTTTCCTCCTTATATCTCTCCTCAATCCACTTTATCTTATTTCCTCTACTTCCACTAAACTCTTATAAATTCCAAAACAGCCCCACATCTCAAAATTTATTTTATTTTCAAACCTTATTCTAGTAAATAATAAAATAAGCCACTTAATAAATCAGATAATCATATAAATATATTCTAAACCTATTAAAACAATCAAATAAATCAAATAATTCAAAGAGGGCGTTACAACTCTACCCCCTTAAAAGAACTTCGTCCTCAAAATTCAAAACACTCAAGAAAATGAATTAAATTATTGCTTAAATATCTTAAACTTTATATAGCCAAATAGAAACTTCAAACAAAACATACAAACCACATTAAAGTTAATCAATCAAACATGATCACATAATAAACATAACCATTAATCAGGAAACACAACGACAATCAAGAAAACATAAGACAATCTTTCAACTGTTACTCAACAAGACACGACTCAACTACTTGACCGGACGGACCGACCTGCTCTGATACCAATTGTAACACCCCGTTTTCCCAACATAAAAATTCCATAACAAATAATTAGAGTTTTATACATAAACGGAATGCTACACTTCTTAAAAATCATAAATGGAATAAATAACAATTTATCTTTCATAATTCAATCAACGTAAATATTCAAAACTTCGCAGCGGATTTAATTCAACAACATAAATAGTCTTGGCACGAAGGCCTCATCAAAACGTCTCATAAAAATTCAATTAACAACTTAATCATATAAACTCATAATCAAATACATAAGTAATAGAAAATAGGCAGAAAAGTTCCCATCCCATTACGTATCAGAGCACCTAAAGACACAGTGAGAGATAGCCACTCACGACAGCAATCAACAGCTACTTATTCTCGATCACCTGCAAGTTACTCATATAAAGAGCAACATTTCCAAGCAGAAGGGGTGAGATTCACAGTCATTAAATAATAGATATATAAATCAGTAACGACATTTAACAATATAAACAATGACATATTGTTCAACATTAATATTCCATGTCTATTCAACCACAACAAACATTGAGCACTCCGTCAACAACAACAACTACTACGACAATGCCACAGTGTAACAACCCAACATTAATATTCCATGGTTTGGCATCAACAACAACTTCAACGATTCGGTGACGACAATGTCAGCCCGACAATACAACTACGTGATAGTACACCACCTCTTATAAATACGACAACGTAAGAGTAGACCACCTTTCAAAAAACATCAACATAAGAGTACACCACCTCTTATAAAACAACAACGTACAACTCAACAACAGTTACATCAACTTATAACTTAACGGCATCAACAACAAGGATGATTTTCAACAACAACGACAACATTGCATAATTTACTTATGACTTACTTCGCAACTTGGTCAACTGTGACACGACAACCTTCAACAATAAAATCCATCAACATAGTATGTATTCACATAATATACGTACCACAAATTATTCAACAACAACATTCATATAATATATGTATTTCAATCGCCTCACGATCACTGGGATCGCCTCATGATTTCGACAGCATCATACATGCTGAAATCACAGATATTTTCTGCGAATTTCTACCATGGGAGCCTCCTTGGCTCTGTTTCTTGACCCTAAACTCTCCAAAATCGTCCATAATTGTAACAGCCCAATTTTTAGCTAGATTTATTTTAATTACTTTTAATTGTGTTTGTGTGTGATTAAATGTGCTTGTGTGTATTTAATTGTCATTGGGTGCATTTAAATGGATTACCGTATTAGAAGGGTATTTTGGTCATTTGACGGGTAAGGGTAAAATGGTAATTTTGGTGAGAATTATTTTATTAATTGGTGAGGACCCTTATTTTACTAAGTTACTAGTGTAGTGATTAGTTTTTACCGTTAGTGACCGTTGGTTATATTTTACCGTTGTTAGTAATTACCGTTGAGTGTATAGAAACTTTTGAATTGTGTTAGAATGGGTTAGGCCCATTAGCATTTTGAGTTAAGCCCATTAAGGGAGATAACATTAGGGTTGTCATAGAAAATATCATTCACTTCACAAAACATTTTCCTAGAGAGAGAAAGAGGTGAAGAGAAGAACAAGAGTGTTGAAGGGAAAGCTTGAGGAATCAATTTGGGTGACCTAGGAGCTGAATTGAAGCAAGGGTTAGAGATAATCAACTTCAAAGGTAAGGGGGTTAGTTATTATCATAATCATGTACAATCTTTGCATTTTCTCATGTTGTATGAAAATGGGTTGGTGAACAATTGTTGTTAAATTCGTGCTCTTGCTGTGATGCTATTTTCTTGTGCTTGAATTGAAGATTATGGTATGTTTATGGGTGAAATTACATGTTTCAAAGTATGTATAAATGTTAAGTTATGAAATTATGCTTAATTGATGAAATTTGATATGCTTTGATTGAAAAGAGATGTGATTCATATTCCATTAATGTGGTTATTGTTAACTGATGCTATTGTAAGTGAATTATGATTTGGGTATACTTAATTGTGGATTGATGATGAGAAATAAATTGTTGTTGATGGTTTTGTGAAATTAGTGAAGTTGAGTTAAGTGTTCATGTGAAGGACCAAAATGAACTTTTTGATATATATATGGTTGTTGACTGAAATTTTGTTATTGTTGGATGAATTGAACCTATGAGAATTTCTGTTTTCACGCTGTGGTTATGTTAGTTGAGTCGTTTGGGAGAAAACGGATTTTTCGTGTGAAATGTCGATGTTTAAGCGTTTTCGCCAATAAGTGATTATGTGAGGTTTTGGAAAATGACTTTTGGGATGGTTGAAACATGAAATTTTTATAGATTATGTTAGAGTCAAGTGTCAGGATCATGTAGGTGAAAACGGCATCAAAATCCGATTAACGGTTTGCATTTTACGCGCGAAATGGTGAAAAACGCACTTTTGGAAAAGCTGTAAGCGAACAGGCCAGAAGCACACTTCAGAAGCATACTTCAGAAGCACACTTCAGAAGCACCCTTCAGAAGCGTACTTCAGAAGCACTCTTCAGAAGCGTACTTCAGAAGCACACTTCAGAAGCGTCCTTCAGAAGCACTCTTCAGAAGCGTCCTTCAGGAGCACTCTTCAGAAGTAGGCCAGAAGCTTCTCAAGAAGCGCCAGTTCCAGCATCTCCTGTTTCGCGTTCTTGCGTCTTTTTCACCTATTTCTGTTTCGAATTGGCCTTTGGTGTAAACATGAAAGTTTTAGATAATTTTGTTAGCTTTCTAATGGCGTTGGTTTCAGGTCCAAATGATTTTTAGAACTCGAGTTATGATCAAATTACTACACATGGGTCATGTGAATTTTTGTGAAAACTTAGCATAACTTTTTCTATGAGTCGTGAAACTTTTCCAAACTTGATATTTGGCTTAATGAAGTATTTAGAGGGAATAATTGAGTATGTAAATATGTAATTGGGATGTGATAATGATCATGAGATATATTTTGCTATCTTACTTGGAATATGAGAATGCTTGAATTGGTGAAACTATATGATATAGTTGATGTTGAGTGACATTGTTGATTATTGATAATATGTTTATGTGTGATGATGAATACTATGATTTATTTGTGTGGGCATGTTTTCTTGATAATGCAATGTTGTGGAGATAATCAATATAATTGGGTGTTGTCCTATATATTGAGTTGAGATTGTGATTTGTTGTCGCATTATCGAGTCCTTACACATGTCCATGCATCATAGTCGTTGTTGTTGTAAAAGGGATGAATCTTTTACTTCGAGATTATTGTAAGGCAGAGGTGAGCCTTACATGCGATGTTGACTTGTCCATCGGAGGTGACGACCTTGTTGAGATTTGGTACCACATGCATTTATGTGTCAATAAGTGCATATCATAGCATGAGTCCTATGTGAAATATGTGATTGGTGATAAATTGAGAAGAATGAAAGTTGACAATGAATATTTATGATTGGATAATTATTCATGTGATTGATATATGTGGATATGAGCTATCAAGTTGTGATATAAGTATTTATGCATGACTATTATTATTCAAGTACATGATATTTATTTGATTTGATTATTATCTGGATTATGATAATGTAATGCTTACCCCCAGTGGTTTTAACCGCCTACTTGCCTGTATGGGTGAGTAGACGTTGTGCAGGAGTAGTCTCGGTGAGTCTTTGCTTGGGATATCGGGAGCTTCCTCCGATATCGGTGTCGTGTCGGCTCTGATCTAGGCTTGTCGTGTCGGTCTAGATTAGGTTGTTTATATTTTCGTTGGGATTATTATTTTGTTGATGACTACCCGATGTTTGGGTTTTGAGATTTATCTTTTGGATATGATTTATTTGCTCATGGCATGTATATATTTGATCACTCTGATTTATATTCCGCTGTAACTGTTGAGGTTTACATACATGTCTATCGGTTTTTGAATTTTGAATAAGACGTAATCTCTATTTCTTGAATAAATGTATTATTCGCATGTTTAATTGCTTTAATAGAAATAGGAGCGTTACAAGTTGGTATCAGAGCCATGGTCAGTCGCGTTTAGATTAATCTTTGTTGTGTTGTTTCTTATCGTTTAGATGGTTGTGTAGTGCGAACATGGCAGGAGGTCGTGATGATGCGGCGATTGCACAAGCCTTGGCAGCGATGGCTCAGGTTTTGGCTCAATCGAATGAGCAAGCGGCGATTGGTCGTCGGAATGAGGGAGAAGCTGAGGAGCGGAGGCTTGATCGTTTCTTGCGAAACAATCCACCTACGTTCAAGGGAAGGTTCGACCCGGATGGAGCTCAAACATGGTTGCAAGGCATGGAGAGGATCTTTCGTGCTATGGTGACTAGTGATGATCAGAAGGTGAGGTTGGCTACTCACATGCTTGCTGAGGAGGCTGAGTATTGGTGGACCAATGCTAAGGGAAGACTTGAGATTGGTGGAGAGGTTGTGACTTGGACAAGGTTCAAGGCTGAGTTTTTGAGGAAGTACTTTCCAGAGGATTTGAGGACTAGGAAGGAAGTGGAGTTCCTGAATTTGAAGCAAGGGAGTATGTCTGTGGCCGAGTATGCGGCGAAGTTTGAGGAGCTTGCAAGGTTTTGTCCCTACATCAATGCGGAGGATGCTATGGTTTCCAAGTGTGTGAAGTTTGAAAGTGGGCTTAGGCCGGACATCTATCAGTACATGTGTGTTCAGGAGATCCGAGACTTTGATACTTTGGTGCATAAGTGTCGTATGTTTGATGATGCTGGGAAAGCTAAGTCTAATTACTACAAGGCTCAGGGTGAAAAGAGAGGAAGAGGACATGGGGCTGGAAAACCTTACAGCAAGGACAAAGGAAAGAAGAGAGAAGCTGGTGGAGGCTCTAGGCCAAGTTTGGCGGAAGTCAAGTGCTTTAAGTGTGGAGCTATGGGTCATTATGCTAGTGATTGCAAGAATGATTTTACTTGTCACAAGTGTGGGAAAGCGGGTCACAAGGCGGTCGATTGCAGAGGTGTTGCAAGAGAGACTACTTGTTACAATTGTGGAGAGAAGGGTCATATTAGTACCAAGTGTACCAAGCCAAAGAAGGCGGCGGGAAAGGTGTTTGCTTTGAACGCCGAGGAGGTGGAGCAGCCGGATAATCTTATCCGAGGTATGTGTTTTATCAATAGTACTCCTTTGATTGCAATTATTGATACTGGTGCTACTCATTCTTTTATCTCGGCTAGTTGTGTTGAACGTTTGGGTTTGGTTGTAACTCCTTTGTTGCGGGGAATGGTTATTGACACCCCGGCTAGCGGTTCGGTGACTACTTCTTTTATGTGTGCTAAGTGTCCTGTTAATTTTGGTGATGTTGATTTTGAGTTGGATCTTGTTTGTCTTCCGTTGAAGCATATGGATGTGATTTTTGGTATGGATTGGTTGTTAGCTTTTGGGGTTAGCATTAATTGTTTGACTAGGAGTGTGACTTTTTCTAAGCCGGTAGAAGAGTTAGATAGGAAGTTTTTGACCGCGGAGCAAGTGAAGAAGTCTTTAGATGGTGAGGCTTGTGTGTTTATGATGTTTGCATCTTTGAAGGTTGGTGGTGAGAAAGGGGTTAGTGATTTGCTGGTAGTGCAAGAGTTTCCTGAGGTTTTTCCAGAGGATATTACCGAGTTACCGCCGGAGAGGGAAGTTGAGTTTGCAATTGATTTGGTACCAGGCACGAGTCCTATTTCGATTGCGCCGTATCGGATGTCTGCATCGGAGTTGGGTGAATTGAAGAATCAGTTGGAAGAGTTGCTTGAAAAGCAGTTTATTAGACCGAGTGTTTCACCGTGGGGTGCTCCAGTGTTGTTGGTTAAGAAGAAAGATGGAAGCATGAGGTTGTGTGTGGATTATCGACAGTTGAACAAGGTGACGATTAAGAATCGGTATCCACTTCCAAGGATTGATGATTTGATGGATCAGCTAGTGGGTGCAGAGGTGTTTAGTAAGATTGATTTGAGATCAGGATATCATCAGATTAGAGTAAAGGCGGAAGATATATCCAAAACTGCGTTCCGAACGAGGTATGGACACTATGAGTATTCTGTGATGCCATTTGGAGTATCTAATGCACCAGGTGTCTTTATGGAATACATGAATAGAATATTTCATCCTTATCTGGACCGTTTTGTGGTGGTGTTCATAGATGATATTTTGGTGTATTCAAAGTCTGAGGAAGAGCATGCTGAGCATTTGAGGATTGTGTTGCAAGTCTTGAAAGAGAACCAGTTGTGTGCCAAGTTGTCTAAGTGTGAGTTTTGGTTGAAGGAAGTGAGTTTCCTTGGTCATGTGATTTCTAAGGGTGGTATTTCTGTGGATCCTTCCAAGGTTGATGCAGTGTTGCAGTGGGAGTCTCCTAAGTCTGTTTTTGAGATTAGAAGCTTTCTTGGTTTGGCCGGTTATTATCGGAGGTTCATTGAGGGATTCTCTAAGTTGGCGTTGCCATTGACGCAGTTGACTCGGAAAGGACAAGCTTATGTTTGGGATGCCAAGTGTGAGAAGAGTTTCCAAGAGTTGAAGAAGAGGTTGACTTCAGCTCCGGTGTTGATTTTGCCGAATCCGAAGGAATCGTTTGTGGTGTATTGCGATGCTTCTAAGATGGGTCTTGGTGGTGTGCTTATGCAGAATCGTCAGGTTGTGGCTTATGCTTCGAGGCAGTTGAAAGTGCACGAGAAGAATTATCCGACTCATGATTTGGAATTGGCAGCTGTTGTATATACATTGAAGATTTGGAGGCACTATCTGTATGGTTCTAAGTTTGAGGTGTTCAGTGACCACAAGAGTTTGAAGTATTTGTTTGATCAGAAAGAGTTGAATATGAGGCAGAGAAGAGGGTTAGAATATCTTAAGGATTTTGATTTTCAGTTGAGTTATCATCCCGGAAAGGCTAATGTTGTTGCGGATGCTTTGAGTAGAAAGACTTTGCATATGTCTGCTTTGATGGTTAAAGAGTTGGAATTGATTGAGCAGTTTCGAGACTTGAGTTTGGTTAGTGAGTTGACACCTGATGGTGTGAGGTTGGGTATGTTGAAGTTGACAAGCAATATTTTGGAAGAGATCAAGAATGGTCAGAAGGAAGATTTGGAACTCGTGAATCGAGTGACGTTGGTTAATCAAGGAAAAGGTGGAGACTTTAGATTGGGTGAGACTGGTGTTTTGATGTTTCGTGATCGAGTTTGTGTGCCGGATGTGTTTGAGCTTAAGAGGCAAATTTTGGACGAAGGTCATAGAAGTAGTTTGAGTATTCATCCAGGAGCAACTAAGATGTATCAGGATTTGAAAAGGTTGTTTTGGTGGCCTGGAATGAAGAAGGAGATTGCTGAGTTTGTTTATACTTGTTTGGTTTGTCAGAAATCGAAGATTGAACATCAGAGACCGTCGGGTTTGATGCAACCGTTGTTTGTGCCAGAGTGGAAGTGGGATAGCATTTCTATGGATTTTGTTGGAGCGTTGCCTAAGACTAGTAAGGGTTTCGATTCGATTTGGGTGATTGTTGATCGGTTGACGAAGTCAGCGCATTTTGTTCCTATCAAGACTGGTATGTCGGTAGCGAAGTTGGCTGAGATCTACATTGAGCAGATTGTTAGATTGCATGGTATTCCTTCTAGTATTGTGTCGGATCGGGATCCGAGGTTTACTTCTAAATTTTGGGAGAGTTTGCAAGCTGCTTTAGGAACTAAGTTGAGATTGAGTTCTGCTTACCATCCTCAGACCGATGGACAGACAGAAAGGACTATTCAGAGTTTGGAGGATTTGTTGAGAGCTTGTGTTTTGGAGCAAGGTGTCAGTTGGGACGAATGTTTACCGTTGATTGAGTTTACTTACAACAACAGTTTTCATGCTAGTATCGGTATGGCACCGTTTGAGGCTTTGTATGGTCGGAGGTGTAGGACACCGTTGTGTTGGTTTGAATCCGGAGAAAGTGCTTTGTTTGGGCCGGAAGTTGTGCAAGAAACTACGGAAAAGGTTAAGATGATTCAGGAGAAGATGAAGGCGTCTCAGAGTAGACAGAAGAGTTATCATGATAAGAGGAGAAAGGATATTGAGTTTCAAGTTGGTGATCATGTGTTTTTGAGGGTGAATCCTGTGACCGGAGTTGGTCGTGCTTTAAAGTGTAGGAAGTTGACTCCTCGTTTTGTTGGGCCGTTTGATGTCATTGAGAAGGTTGGGGTTGTAGCGTACCGGATTGCGTTGCCACCGTCTTTGTCGAATCTTCATAATGTGTTCCATGTGTCTCAGTTGAGGAAGTATGTGCATGATGCGTCTCATGTGATTCAAGTGGATGAGTTGGAAGTAAGAGATAATTTGACGGTTGAGACTTTGCCGATTAGGATTGAGGATCGCGAGTTGAAGCGTTTGCGTGGCAAGGAGATTGCTTTGGTCAAGGTGATTTGGGTTGGACCAACTGGAGAGAGTGCCACTTGGGAACCGGAGAGTAGGATGAGAGTTTCGTATCCGGAGTTGTTTCCTTCAGGTAAATTTTCGAGGGCGAAAATTCTTTTTAGGGGGGGAGAGTTGTAACAGCCCAATTTTTAGCTAGATTTATTTTAATTACTTTTAATTGTGTTTGTGTGTGATTAAATGTGCTTGTGTGTATTTAATTGTCATTGGGTGCATTTAAATGGATTACCGTATTAGAAGGGTATTTTGGTCATTTGACGGGTAAGGGTAAAATGGTAATTTTGGTGAGAATTATTTTATTAATTGGTGAGGACCCTTATTTTACTAAGTTACTAGTGTAGTGATTAGTTTTTACCGTTAGTGACCGTTGGTTATATTTTACCGTTGTTAGTAATTACCGTTGAGTGTATAGAAACTTTTGAATTGTGTTAGAATGGGTTAGGCCCATTAGCATTTTGAGTTAAGCCCATTAAGGGAGATAACATTAGGGTTGTCATAGAAAATATCATTCACTTCACAAAACATTTTCCTAGAGAGAGAAAGAGGTGAAGAGAAGAACAAGAGTGTTGAAGGGAAAGCTTGAGGAATCAATTTGGGTGACCTAGGAGCTGAATTGAAGCAAGGGTTAGAGATAATCAACTTCAAAGGTAAGGGGGTTAGTTATTATCATAATCATGTACAATCTTTGCATTTTCTCATGTTGTATGAAAATGGGTTGGTGAACAATTGTTGTTAAATTCGTGCTCTTGCTGTGATGCTATTTTCTTGTGCTTGAATTGAAGATTATGGTATGTTTATGGGTGAAATTACATGTTTCAAAGTATGTATAAATGTTAAGTTATGAAATTATGCTTAATTGATGAAATTTGATATGCTTTGATTGAAAAGAGATGTGATTCATATTCCATTAATGTGGTTATTGTTAACTGATGCTATTGTAAGTGAATTATGATTTGGGTATACTTAATTGTGGATTGATGATGAGAAATAAATTGTTGTTGATGGTTTTGTGAAATTAGTGAAGTTGAGTTAAGTGTTCATGTGAAGGACCAAAATGAACTTTTTGATATATATATGGTTGTTGACTGAAATTTTGTTATTGTTGGATGAATTGAACCTATGAGAATTTCTGTTTTCACGCTGTGGTTATGTTAGTTGAGTCGTTTGGGAGAAAACGGATTTTTCGTGTGAAATGTCGATGTTTAAGCGTTTTCGCCAATAAGTGATTATGTGAGGTTTTGGAAAATGACTTTTGGGATGGTTGAAACATGAAATTTTTATAGATTATGTTAGAGTCAAGTGTCAGGATCATGTAGGTGAAAACGGCATCAAAATCCGATTAACGGTTTGCATTTTACGCGCGAAATGGTGAAAAACGCACTTTTGGAAAAGCTGTAAGCGAACAGGCCAGAAGCACACTTCAGAAGCATACTTCAGAAGCACACTTCAGAAGCACCCTTCAGAAGCGTACTTCAGAAGCACTCTTCAGAAGCGTACTTCAGAAGCACTCTTCAGAAGCGTCCTTCAGGAGCACTCTTCAGAAGTAGGCCAGAAGCTTCTCAGAAGCGCCAGTTCCAGCATCTCCTGTTTCGCGTTCTTGCGTCTTTTTCACCTATTTCTGTTTCGAATTGGCCTTTGGTGTAAACATGAAAGTTTTAGATAATTTTGTTAGCTTTCTAATGGCGTTGGTTTCAGGTCCAAATGATTTTTAGAACTCGAGTTATGATCAAATTACTACACATGGGTCATGTGAATTTTTGTGAAAACTTAGCATAACTTTTTCTATGAGTCGTGAAACTTTTCCAAACTTGATATTTGGCTTAATGAAGTATTTAGAGGGAATAATTGAGTATGTAAATATGTAATTGGGATGTGATAATGATCATGAGATATATTTTGCTATCTTACTTGGAATATGAGAATGCTTGAATTGGTGAAACTATATGATATAGTTGATGTTGAGTGACATTGTTGATTATTGATAATATGTTTATGTGTGATGATGAATACTATGATTTATTTGTGTGGGCATGTTTTCTTGATAATGCAATGTTGTGGAGATAATCAATATAATTGGGTGTTGTCCTATATATTGAGTTGAGATTGTGATTTGTTGTCGCATTATCGAGTCCTTACACATGTCCATGCATCATAGTCGTTGTTGCTGTAAAAGGGATGAATCTTTTACTTCGAGATTATTGTAAGGCAGAGGTGAGCCTTACATGCGATGTTGACTTGTCCATCGGAGGTGACGACCTTGTTGAGATTTGGTACCACATGCATTTATGTGTCAATAAGTGCATATCATAGCATGAGTCCTATGTGAAATATGTGATTGGTGATGAATTGAGAAGAATGAAAGTTGACAATGAATATTTATGATTGGATAATTATTCATGTGATTGATATATGTGGATATGAGCTATCAAGTTGTGATATAAGTATTTATGCATGACTATTATTATTCAAGTACATGATATTTATTTGATTTGATTATTATCTGGATTATGATAATGTAATGCTTACCCCCAGTGGTTTTAACCGCCTACTTGCCTGTATGGGTGAGTAGACGTTGTGCAGGAGTAGTCTCGGTGAGTCTTTGCTTGGGATATCGGGAGCTTCCTCCGATATCGGTGTCGTGTCGGCTCTGATCTAGGCTTGTCGTGTCGGTCTAGATTAGGTTGTTTATATTTTCGTTGGGATTATTATTTTGTTGATGACTACCCGATGTTTGGGTTTTGAGATTTATCTTTTGGATATGATTTATTTGCTCATGGCATGTATATATTTGATCACTCTGATTTATATTCCGCTGTAACTGTTGAGGTTTACATACATGTCTATCGGTTTTTGAATTTTGAATAAGACGTAATCTCTATTTCTTGAATAAATGTATTATTCGCATGTTTAATTGCTTTAATAGAAATAGGAACGTTACAAGTTGGTATCAGAGCCATGGTCAGTCGCGTTTAGATTAATCTTTGTTGTGTTGTTTCTTATCGTTTAGATGGTTGTGTAGTGCGAACATGGCAGGAGGTCGTGATGATGCGGCGATTGCACAAGCCTTGGCAGCGATGGCTCAGGTTTTGGCTCAATCGAATGAGCAAGCGGCGATTGGTCGTCGGAATGAGGGAGAAGCTGAGGAGCGGAGGCTTGATCGTTTCTTGCGAAACAATCCACCTACGTTCAAGGGAAGGTTCGACCCGGATGGAGCTCAAACATGGTTGCAAGGCATGGAGAGGATCTTTCGTGCTATGGTGACTAGTGATGATCAGAAGGTGAGGTTGGCTACTCACATGCTTGCTGAGGAGGCTGAGTATTGGTGGACCAATGCTAAGGGAAGACTTGAGATTGGTGGAGAGGTTGTGACTTGGACAAGGTTCAAGGCTGAGTTTTTGAGGAAGTACTTTCCAGAGGATTTGAGGACTAGGAAGGAAGTGGAGTTCCTGAATTTGAAGCAAGGGAGTATGTCTGTGGCCGAGTATGCGGCGAAGTTTGAGGAGCTTGCAAGGTTTTGTCCCTACATCAATGCGGAGGATGCTATGGTTTCCAAGTGTGTGAAGTTTGAAAGTGGGCTTAGGCCGGACATCTATCAGTACATGTGTGTTCAGGAGATCCGAGACTTTGATACTTTGGTGCATAAGTGTCGTATGTTTGATGATGCTGGGAAAGCTAAGTCTAATTACTACAAGGCTCAGGGTGAAAAGAGAGGAAGAGGACATGGGGCTGGAAAACCTTACAGCAAGGACAAAGGAAAGAAGAGAGAAGCTGGTGGAGGCTCTAGGCCAAGTTTGGCGGAAGTCAAGTGCTTTAAGTGTGGAGCTATGGGTCATTATGCTAGTGATTGCAAGAATGATTTTACTTGTCACAAGTGTGGGAAAGCGGGTCACAAGGCGGTCGATTGCAGAGGTGTTGCAAGAGAGACTACTTGTTACAATTGTGGAGAGAAGGGTCATATTAGTACCAAGTGTACCAAGCCAAAGAAGGCGGCGGGAAAGGTGTTTGCTTTGAACGCCGAGGAGGTGGAGCAGCCGGATAATCTTATCCGAGGTATGTGTTTTATCAATAGTACTCCTTTGATTGCAATTATTGATACTGGTGCTACTCATTCTTTTATCTCGGCTAGTTGTGTTGAACGTTTGGGTTTGGTTGTAACTCCTTTGTTGCGGGGAATGGTTATTGACACCCCGGCTAGCGGTTCGGTGACTACTTCTTTTATGTGTGCTAAGTGTCCTGTTAATTTTGGTGATGTTGATTTTGAGTTGGATCTTGTTTGTCTTCCGTTGAAGCATATGGATGTGATTTTTGGTATGGATTGGTTGTTAGCTTTTGGGGTTAGCATTAATTGTTTGACTAGGAGTGTGACTTTTTCTAAGCCGGTAGAAGAGTTAGATAGGAAGTTTTTGACCGCGGAGCAAGTGAAGAAGTCTTTAGATGGTGAGGCTTGTGTGTTTATGATGTTTGCATCTTTGAAGGTTGGTGGTGAGAAAGGGGTTAGTGATTTGCCGGTAGTGCAAGAGTTTCCTGAGGTTTTTCCAGAGGATATTACCGAGTTACCGCCGGAGAGGGAAGTTGAGTTTGCAATTGATTTGGTACCAGGCACGAGTCCTATTTCGATTGCGCCGTATCGGATGTCTGCATCGGAGTTGGGTGAATTGAAGAATCAGTTGGAAGAGTTGCTTGAAAAGCAGTTTATTAGACCGAGTGTTTCACCGTGGGGTGCTCCAGTGTTGTTGGTTAAGAAGAAAGATGGAAGCATGAGGTTGTGTGTGGATTATCGACAGTTGAACAAGGTGACGATTAAGAATCGGTATCCACTTCCAAGGATTGATGATTTGATGGATCAGCTAGTGGGTGCAGAGGTGTTTAGTAAGATTGATTTGAGATCAGGATATCATCAGATTAGAGTAAAGGCGGAAGATATATCCAAAACTGCGTTCCGAACGAGGTATGGACACTATGAGTATTCTGTGATGCCATTTGGAGTATCTAATGCACCAGGTGTCTTTATGGAATACATGAATAGAATATTTCATCCTTATCTGGACCGTTTTGTGGTGGTGTTCATAGATGATATTTTGGTGTATTCAAAGTCTGAGGAAGAGCATGCTGAGCATTTGAGGATTGTGTTGCAAGTCTTGAAAGAGAACCAGTTGTGTGCCAAGTTGTCTAAGTGTGAGTTTTGGTTGAAGGAAGTGAGTTTCCTTGGTCATGTGATTTCTAAGGGTGGTATTTCTGTGGATCCTTCCAAGGTTGATGCAGTGTTGCAGTGGGAGTCTCCTAAGTCTGTTTTTGAGATTAGAAGCTTTCTTGGTTTGGCCGGTTATTATCGGAGGTTCATTGAGGGATTCTCTAAGTTGGCGTTGCCATTGACGCAGTTGACTCGGAAAGGACAAGCTTATGTTTGGGATGCCAAGTGTGAGAAGAGTTTCCAAGAGTTGAAGAAGAGGTTGACTTCAGCTCCGGTGTTGATTTTGCCGAATCCGAAGGAATCGTTTGTGGTGTATTGGATGCTTCTAAGATGGGTCTTGGTGGTGTGCTTATGCAGAATCGTCAGGTTGTAGCTTATGCTTCGAGGCAGTTGAAAGTGCACGAGAAGAATTATCCGACTCATGATTTGGAATTGGCAGCTGTTGTGTATACATTGAAGATTTGGAGCACTATCTGTATGGTTCTAAGTTTGAGGTGTTCAGTGACCACAAGAGTTTGAAGTATTTGTTTGATCAGAAAGAGTTGAATATGAGGCAGAGAGAGGTTGAATATCTTAAGGATTTTGATTTTCAGTTGAGTTATCATCCCGGAAAGGCTAATGTTGTTGCGGATGCTTTGAGTAGAAAGACTTTGCATATGTCTGCTTTGATGGTTAAAGAGTTGGAATTGATTGAGCAGTTTCGAGACTTGAGTTTGGTTAGTGAGTTGACACCTGATGGTGTGAGGTTGGGTATGTTGAAGTTGACAAGCAATATTTTGGAAGAGATCAAGAATGGTCAGAAGGAAGATTTGGAACTCGTGAATCGAGTGACGTTGGTTAATCAAGGAAAAGGTGGAGACTTTAGATTGGGTGAGACTGGTGTTTTGATGTTTCGTGATCGAGTTTGTGTGCCGGATGTGTTTGAGCTTAAGAGGCAAATTTTGGACGAAGGTCATAGAAGTAGTTTGAGTATTCATCCAGGAGCAACTAAGATGTATCAGGATTTGAAAAGGTTGTTTTGGTGGCCTGGAATGAAGAAGGAGATTGCTGAGTTTGTTTATGCTTGTTTGGTTTGTCAGAAATCGAAGATTGAACATCAGAGACCGTCGGGTTTGATGCAACCGTTGTTTGTGCCAGAGTGGAAGTGGGATAGCATTTCTATGGATTTTGTTGGAGCGTTGCCTAAGACTAGTAAGGGTTTCGATTCGATTTGGGTGATTGTTGATCGGTTGACGAAGTCAGCGCATTTTGTTCCTATCAAGACTGGTATGTCGGTAGCGAAGTTGGCTGAGATCTACATTGAGCAGATTGTTAGATTGCATGGTATTCCTTCTAGTATTGTGTCGGATCGGGATCCGAGGTTTACTTCTAAATTTTGGGAGAGTTTGCAAGCTGCTTTGGAACTAAGTTGAGATTGAGTTCTGCTTACCATCCTCAGACCGATGGCAGACAGAAAGGACTATTCAGAGTTTGGAGGATTTGTTGAGAGCTTGTGTTTTGGAGCAAGGTGTCAGTTGGGACGAATGTTTACCGTTGATTGAGTTTACTTACAACAACAGTTTTCATGCTAGTATCGGTATGGCACCGTTTGAGGCTTTGTATGGTCGGAGGTGTAGGACACCGTTGTGTTGGTTTGAATCCGGAGAAAGTGCTTTGTTTGGGCCGGAAGTTGTGCAAGAAACTACGGAAAAGGTTAAGATAATTCAGGAGAAGATGAAGGCGTCTCAGAGTAGACAGAAGAGTTATCATGATAAGAGGAGAAAGGATATTGAGTTTCAAGTTGGTGATCATGTGTTTTTGAGGGTGAATCCTGTGACCGGAGTTGGTCGTGCTTTAAAGTGTAGGAAGTTGACTCCTCGTTTTGTTGGGCCGTTTGATGTCATTGAGAAGGTTGGGGTTGTAGCGTACCGGATTGCGTTGCCACCGTCTTTGTCGAATCTTCATAATGTGTTTCATGTGTCTCAGTTGAGGAAGTATGTGCATGATGCGTCTCATGTGATTCAAGTGGATGAGTTGGAAGTAAGAGATAATTTGACGGTTGAGACTTTGCCGATTAGGATTGAGGATCGCGAGTTGAAGCGTTTGCGTGGCAAGGAGATTGCTTTGGTCAAGGTGATTTGGGTTGGACCAACTGGAGAGAGTGCCACTTGGGAACCGGAGAGTAGGATGAGAGTTTCGTATCCGGAGTTGTTTCCTTCAGGTAAATTTTCGAGGGCGAAAATTCTTTTTAGGGGGGGAGAGTTGTAACAGCCCAATTTTTAGCTAGATTTATTTTAATTACTTTTAATTGTGTTTGTGTGTGATTAATTGTGCTTGTGTGTATTTAATTGTCGTCGGGTGCATCTACGTGGATTACCGTATTAGAAGAGTATTTTAGTCATTGACGGGTAAGGGTAAAATGGTAATTTTGGTGAGAATCATTTTAATATTTAATGAGACCCTTATTTTACCAAGTTACTAGTGTAATGATTAGTTTTTATCGTTAGTGACCGTTGTTATATTTTACCGTTGTTAGTAATTACCGTTGAGTGGATAGAAACTTTTTGGAATTATGTTAGAATGAGTTAGGCCCATTAGAATTTTGAATTGAGCCCATTAAGGGAGATAACATTAGGGTTGTCATAGGAAAATATCTTCATTCACTTCACAAAACACTTTCCTAGGAGAGAGGAGATAGACGAGAAAGAGGTGAAGAGAAGAACAAGAGTGTTGAAGGGAAAGCTTGGGGAATCAATTTGGGTGACCTAGGAGCTGAATTGAAGCAAGGGTTAGAGATAATCAACTTCAAAGGTAAGGGGGTTAGTTATTATCATAATCATGTACAATCTTTGCATTTTCTCATGTTGTATGAAAATGGGTTGGTGAACAATTGTTGTTAAATTCGTGCTCTTGCTGTGATGCTATTTTCTTGTGCTTGAATTGATGATTATGGTATGTTTATGGGTGAAATTACATGTTTCAAAGTATGTATAAATGTTAAGTTATGAAATTATGCTTAATTGATGAAATTTGATATGCTTTGATTGAAAAGAGATGTGATTCATATTCCATTAATGTGGTTATTGTTAACTGATGCTATTGTAAGTGAATTATGATTTGGGTATACTTAATTGTGGATTGATGATGAGAAATAAATTGTTGTTGATGGTTTTGTGAAATTAGTGAAGTTGAGTTAAGTGTTCATGTGAAGGACCAAAATGAACTTTTTGATATATATATGGTTGTTGACTGAAATTTTGTTATTTTTGGATGAATTGAACCTATGAGAATTTCTGTTTTCATGTTGTGGTTATGTTAGTTGAGTCGTTTGGGAGAAAACGGGTTTTTCGTGTGAAATGTCGATGTTTAAGCGTTTTCGCCAATAAGTGATTATGTGAGGTTTTGGAAAATGACTTTTGGGATGGTTGAAACATGAAATTTTTTATAGATTATGTTAGAGTCAAGTGTCAGGATCGTGTAGGTGAAAACGGCATCAAAATCCGATTAACGGTTTGCATTTTACGCGCGAAATAGTGAAAAACGCACTTTTTGGAAAAGCTGTAAGCGAACACTTCAGAAGCACACTTCAGAAGCATACTTCAGAAGCATACTTCAGAAGCAAACTTCAGAAGCAAACTTCAGAAGCACACTTCAGAAGCACCTTCAGAAGCATACTTCAGAAGCACACTTCAGAAGCACACTTCAGAAGCAGGCCAGTTCCAGCATCTCCTGTTTCGCGTTCTTGCGTCTTTTTCACCTATTTCTGTTTCGAATTGGCCTTTGGTGTAAACATGAAAGTTTTAGATAATTTTGTTAGCTTTCTAATGGCGTTGGTTTCAGGTCCAAATGATTTTTAGAACTCGAGTTATGATCAAATTACTACACATGGGTCATGTGAATTTTTGTGAAAACTTAGCATAACTTTTTCTATGAGTCGTGAAACTTTTCCAAACTTGATATTGGGCTTAATGAAGTATTTAGAGGGAATAATTGAGTATGTAAATATGTAATTGAGATGTGATAATGATCATGAGATTTATTTTGCTATCTTACTTGGAATATGAGAATGCTTGAATTGGTGAAACTATATGATATAGTTGATGTTGAGTGACATTGTTGATTATTGATAATATGTTGATGTGTGATGACGAATACTATGATTTATTTGTGTGGGCATGTTTCTTGATAATGCAATGTTGTGGAGATAATCAATATAATTGGGTGTTGTCCTATATATTGAGTTGAGATTGTGATTTGTTGTCGCATTATCGAGTCCTTACACATGTCCATGCATCATAGTCGTTGTTGCTGTAAAAGGGATGAATCTTTTACTTCGAGATTATTGTAAGGCAGAGGTGAGCCTTACATGCGATGTTGACTTGTCCATCGGAGGTGACGACCTTGTTGAGATTTGGTACCACATGCATTTATGTGTCAATAAGTGCATATCATAGCATGAGTCCTATGTGAAATATGTGATTGGTGATGAATGGAGAAGAATGAAAGTTGATAATGATTGTTTTGATTGATGTTTGAATGAATAATTATGATTGGATAATTATTCATGTGATTGATATCTGTGGATATGAACTATCAAGTTGTGATATAAGTATTTATGCATGACTATTATTATTCAAGTACATGATATTATTTGATTTGATTATTATCTGGATTATGATAATGTAATGCTTACCCCCAGTGGTTTTAACCGCCTACTTGCCTGTATGGGTGAGTAGACGTTGTGCAGGAGTAGTCTCGGTGAGTCTTTGCTTGGGATATCGGGAGCTTCCTCCGATATCGGTGTCGTGTCGGCTCTGATCTAGGCTTGTCGTGTCGGTCTAGATTAGGTTATTTATATTTTCGTTGGGATTATTATTTTGTTGATGACTACCCGATGTTTGGGTTTTGAGATTTATCTTTTGGATATGATTTATTTGCTCATGGCATGTATATATTTGATCACTCTGATTTATATTCCGCTGTAACTGTTGAGGTTTACATACATGTCTATCGTTTTTTGAATTTTGAATAAGACGTAATCTCTATTTCTTGAATAAATGTATTATTCGCATGTTTAATTGCTTTAATAGAAATAGGAGCGTTACAAGTTGGTATCAGAGCCATGGTCAGTCGCGTTTAGATTAATTTTTGTTGTGATGTTTCTTATCGGTTAGATGGTTGTGTAGTGCGAACATGGCAGGAGGTCGTGATGATGCGGCGATTGCACAGCCTTGGCAGCGATGGCTCAGGTTTTGGCTCAATCGAATGAGCAAGCGGCGATTGGTCGTCGGAATGAGGGAGAAGCTGAGGAGCGGAGGCTTGATCGTTTCTTGCGAAACAATCCACCTACGTTCAAGGGAAGGTTCGACCCGGATGGAGCTCAAACATGGTTGCAAGGCATGGAGAGGATCTTCGTGCTATGGTGACTAGTGATGATCAGAAGGTGAGGTTGGCTACTCACATGCTTGCTGAGGAGGCTGAGTATTGGTGGACCAATGCTAAGGGAAGACTTGAGATTGGTGGAGAGGTTGTGACTTGGACAAGGTTCAAGGCTGAGTTTTTGAGGAAGTACTTTCCAGAGGATTTGAGGACTAGGAAGGAAGTGGAGTTCCTGAATTTGAAGCAAGGGAGTATGTCTGTGGCCGAGTATGCGGCGAAGTTTGAGGAGCTTGCAAGGTTTTGTCCCTACATCAATGCGGAGGATGCTATGGTTTCCAAGTGTGTGAAGTTTGAAAGTGGGCTTAGGCCGGACATCTATCAGTACATGTGTGTTCAGGAGATCCGAGACTTTGATACTTTGGTGCATAAGTGTCGTATGTTTGATGATGCTGGGAAAGCTAAGTCTAATTACTACAAGGCTCAGGGTGAAAAGAGAGGAAGAGGACATGGGGCTGGAAAACCTTACAGCAAGGACAAAGGAAAGAAGAGAGAAGCTGGTGGAGGCTCTAGGCCAAGTTTGGCGGAAGTCAAGTGCTTTAAGTGTGGAGCTATGGGTCATTATGCTAGTGATTGCAAGAATGATTTTACTTGTCACAAGTGTGGGAAAGCGGGTCACAAGGCGGTCGATTGCAGAGGTGTTGCAAGAGAGACTACTTGTTACAATTGTGGAGAGAAGGGTCATATTAGTACCAAGTGTACCAAGCCAAAGAAGGCGGCGGGAAAGGTGTTTGCTTTGAACGCCGAGGAGGTGGAGCAGCCGGATAATCTTATCCGAGGTATGTGTTTTATCAATAGTACTCCTTTGATTGCAAATTGATACTGGTGCTACTCATTCTTTTATCTCGGCTAGTTGTGTTGAACGTTTGGATTTGGTTGTAACTCCTTTGTTGCGTGAATGGTTATTGACACCCCGGCTAGCGGTTCGGTGACTACTTCTTTTATGTGTGCTAAGTGTCCTGTTAATTTTGGTGATGTTGATTTTGAGTTGGATCTTGTTTGTCTTCCGTTGAAGCATATGGATGTGATTTTTGGTATGGATTGGTTGTTAGCTTTTGGGGTTAGCATTAATTGTTTGACTAGGAGTGTGACTTTTTCTAAGCCGGTAGAAGAGTTAGATAGGAAGTTTTTGACCGCGGAGCAAGTGAAGAAGTCTTTAGATGGTGAGGCTTGTGTGTTTATGATGTTTGCATCTTTGAAGGTTGGTGTAGAAAGGGGTTAGTGATTTGCCGGTAGTGCAGAGAGTTTCCTGAGGTTTTTCCAGAGGATATTACCGAGTTACCGCCGGAGAGGGAAGTTGAGTTGCAATTGATTTGGTACCAGGCACGAGTCCTATTTCGATTGCGCCGTATCGGATGTCTGCATCGGAGTTGGGTGAATTGAAGAATCAGTTGGAAGAGTTGCTTGAGAAGCAGTTTATTAGACCGAGTGTGTTTCACCGTGGGGTGCTCCAGTGTTGTTGGTTAAGAAGAAAGATGGAAGCATGAGGTTGTGTGTGGATTATCGGCAGTTGAACAAGGTGACGATTAAGAATCGGTATCCACTTCCAAGGATTGATGATTTGATGGATCAGCTAGTGGGTGCAGAGGTGTTTAGTAAGATTGATTTGAGATCAGGATATCATCAGATTAGAGTAAAGGCGGAAGATATATCCAAAACTGCGTTCCGAACGAGGTATGGACACTATGAGTATTCTGTGATGCCATTTGGAGTATCTAATGCACCAGGTGTCTTTATGGAATACATGAATAGAATATTTCATCCTTATCTGGACCGTTTTGTGGTGGTGTTCATAGATGATATTTTGGTGTATTCAAAGTCTGAGGAAGAGCATGCTGAGCATTTGAGGATTGTGTTGCAAGTCTTGAAAGAGAACCAGTTGTGTGCCAAGTTTCTAAGTGTGAGTTTTGGTTGAAGGAAGTGAGTTTCCTTGGTCATGTGATTTCTAAGGGTGGTATTTCTGTGGATCCTTCCAAGGTTGATGCAGTGTTGCAGTGGGAGTCTCCTAAGTCTGTTTTTTGAGATTAGAAGCTTTCTTGGTTTGGCCGGTTATTATCGGAGGTTCATTGAGGGATTCTCTAAGTTGGCGTTGCCATTGACGCAGTTGACTCGGAAAGGACAGGCTTATGTTTGGGATGCCAAGTGTGAGAAGAGTTTCCAAGAGTTGAAGAAGAGGTTGACTTCAGCTCCGGTGTTGATTTTGCCGAATCCGAAGGAATCGTTTGTTGTGTATTGTGATGCTTCTAAGATGGGTTTGGTGGTGTGCTTATGCAGAATCGTCAGGTTGTAGCTTATGCTTCGAGGCAATTGAAAGTGCATGAGAAGAATTATCCGACTCATGATTTGGAATTGGCAGCCGTTGTGTATACATTGAAGATTTGGAGACATTATCTGTATGGTTCTAAGTTTGAGGTGTTCAGTGACCACAAGAGTTTGAAGTATTTGTTTGATCAGAAAGAGTTGAATATGAGGCAGAGAGATGGTTGGAATATCTTAAGGATTTTGATTTTCAGTTGAGTTATCATCCCGGAAAGGCTAATGTTGTTGCGGATGCTTTGAGTAGAAAGACTTTGCATATGTCTGCTTTGATGGTTAAAGAGTTGGAATTGATTGAGCAGTTTCGAGACTTGAGTTTGGTTAGTGAGTTGACACCTGATGGTGTGAGGTTGGGTATGTTGAAGTTGACAAGCAATATTTTGGAAGAGATCAAGAATGGTCAGAAGGAAGATTTGGAACTCGTGAATCGAGTGACGTTGGTTAATCAAGGAAAGGTGGAGACTTTAGATTGGGTGAGACTGGTGTTTTGATGTTTCGTGATCGAGTTTGTGTGCCGGATGTGTTTGAGCTTAAGAGGCAAATTTTGGACGAAGGTCATAGAAGTAGTTTGAGTATTCATCCAGGAGCAACTAAGATGTATCAGGATTTGAAAAGGTTGTTTTGGTGGCCTGGAATGAAGAAGGAGATTGCTGAGTTTGTTTATGCTTGTTTGGTTTGTCAGAAATCGAAGATTGAACATCAGAGCCGTCGGGTTTGATGCAACCGTTGTTTGTGCCAGAGTGGAAGTGGGATAGCATTTCTATGGATTTTGTTGGATGCGTTGCCTAAGACTAGTAAGGGTTTCGATTCGATTTTAATCATCACCATATGATTACCCTATCATTAGAACGTTAATCCATCACTAACCTACCTGATTAACCACTCTTTTCCCCGTTCAATTCTATGGTTCATTTCACCCTAGGTTATTTCTCTCAATTTATAATCTCAGCAATCAATTTGCAATTCAAACCTAACTTCTATAACATCAAAACTAACAAAGCAACAACATGTTAAATCCAATTTTCAGAATTAGACAACTTAGAATTAAAGAAGTTTAGTCCCACCCTCACCTTAGTATTGATGATCGACGGTCTCTCTCCCTCTTGGTTCTCCTCATCTCTTGTTTTCTCCCTTTTTCTCCAAAAAGAAGTTTCACGTAAAAAATTTCTAAACCTAGTTTCCTCCTTATATCTCTCCTCAATCCACTTTATCTTATTTCCTCTACTTCCACTAAACTCTTATAAATTCCAAAACAGCCCCACATCTCAAAATTTATTTTATTTTCAAACCTTATTCTAGTAAATAATAAAATAAGCCACTTAATAAATCAGATAATCATATAAATATATTCTAAACCTATTAAAACAATCAAATAAATCAAATAATTCAAAGAGGGCGTTACAACTCTACCCCTTAAAAGAACTTCGTCCTCAAAATTCAAAGCACTCAAGAAAATGAATTAAATTATTGCTTAAATATCTTAAACTTTATATAGCCAAATAGAAACTTCAAACAAAACATACAAACCACATTAAAGTTAATCAATCAAACATGATCACATAATAAACATAACCATTAATCAGGAAACACAACGACAATCAAAAAACATAAGACAATCTTTCAACTGTTACTCAACAAGACACGACTCAACTACTTGACCGGACGGACCGACCTGCTCTGATACCAATTGTAACACCCCGTTTTCCCAACATAAAAATTCCATAACAAATAATTAGAGTTTTATACATAAACGGAATGCTACACTTCTTAAAAATCATAAATGGAATAAATAACAATTTATCTTTCATAATTCAATCAACGTAAATATTCAAAACTTCGCAGCGGATTTAATTCAACAACATAAATAGTCTTGGCACGAAGGCCTCATCAAAACGTCTCATAAAAATTCAATTAACAACTTAATCATATAAACTCATAATCAAATACATAAGTAATAGAAAATAGCCAGAAAAGTTCCCATCCCATTACGTATCAGAGCACCTAAAGACACAGTGAGAGATAGCCACTCACGACAGCAATCAACAGCTACTTATTCTCGATCACCTGCAAGTTACTTATATAAAGAGCAACATTTCCAAGCAGAAGGGGTGAGATTCACAGTCATTAAATAATAGATATATAAATCAGTAACGACATTTCACAATATAATCAATGACAAATTGTTCAACATTAATACTCCATGTCTATTCAACCACAACAAACATTGAGCACTCCGTCAACAACAACAACTACTACGACAATGCACGACACAATGACAAATGCCACAATGTCAACCCGACAATACAACTACGTGAGAGTACACCACCTCTTATAAATACGACAACGTAAGAGGAGACCACCTTTTACAAAACATCAACATAAGAGTACACCACCTCTTATAAAACAAAAACGTAAGAGTACACCACCTCTTATAAAACAACAACGTAAGAGTACAAAACCTCTTATAAAACAACAACGTACAACTCAACAACAGTTACATCAACTTATAACTTAACGGCGTCAACAACAAGGATGATTTTCAACAACAATGACAACATTGCATAATTTACTTATGACTTACTTCGCAACTTGGTCAACTGTGACACGACAACCTTTAACAATAAAATCCATCAACATAGTATGTATTCACATAATATACGTACCTCAAATTATTCAACAACAACATTCATATAATATATGTATTTCAAATTCTCCAACAAAGATATTCACATCAAACCAATTAGATCCATCACAACATAGGTTAAATACTCTTAAACCCCTTAACTAAACTCCTAGTACTTCTAGTTTTGAGGTTTGGAATTATTCCATAAGTTTTGGATTAACTTACAAACAATTATGCTGAATTTTCATAAAATTACACAAAGACCTTCTTGGAGTATTTTCATCATAACTCAAAAACCAAATATCTTTTTCACATCAAACCAAAGCCACTGGAAAGCTAACACAATTATCTACAACTTTCATGTTTGCACAAAAGGCCAATTCAAAACAGAAACATGTGAAAAAGATGCAAGATCATGAAACAGGGTATGCATCAGACATATTGAAATTACAGATTTTCTGTCCCAATCGGCTCACGATCACTAGGATCTCCTCATGATTTCGACAGCATCATACATGCTGAAATCACAGATATTTTCTGCGATTTTCTACCATGGGAGCCTCCTTGGCTCTGTTTCTTGACCCTAAACTCTCCAAAATCGTCCATAATCATCACCATATGATTACCCTATCATTAGAATGTTAATCCATCACTAACCTACCTGATTAATCACTCTTATATGAATTAGTAAGCTTTGTTCATGTTTTTTGCCAAATTGGTTGTTTTATTTGGATTGCTTGTTTTATTTGGCTATACAACAGCTTGTAATATCAAATAATATTCTAATAGTACAAACAAATGCTAAATGTTTTATAATAATTTAGGGAGGAGCTTTTGTATTGCTCAGATAACAAGGCTCATGCTTTCAGTCTACAAAGGAGAGACTTGTGGTCACTTCAAAAAGATAAATGGGTGTCATGCTTTGTGATAAATGCCTGGGTCAATTGCTTGAACTGGATTCAACCAAATGAAAAAATGACACGACTGGTTACACCATTCATAACTTATGTATGCATTACATTCCATTAATGTTAAAAGTTTACATATTGTTTTGGTCTTTTTGGAATTGATTTTAGTCATTTTATATAAACAGGTTGACTTGCAAAGACCTGATGCCCTAAATATAACGAACCTAGTTGCATGTAAAAGATTCATTGAATATGTAAGACTGAAAAAGTTCAAATACATGGATTGTGTAACACCCCGTTTTCCCAATATAAAATTTCTTAACATAAATCAGAGTAAACATCAAATAACGGAATGCTACACTTCTAAAAATCATAAAACAGATAATTAACAAATTATCTTTCAACATAATTATTTCCAAAACTCGCAGCGGATAAGTTCATCACCATTAATAAAGTCTTGGCACGCAGGCCTCATTAAAACATCTCATAAAATTCAGTTAAACATCATAAATGAACACGTAAAAGAATGAAGCATGCATAACATAAACGCCATCCCGTTACATATCAGAGCAACCTAGAAGACTCAGTGAGGCAAGGCCACTCACGACAGCAACACTGCACACTAAGCTCGATCACCTGCAAGTTACTCATACGAAGAGCAACATTTCCAAGCAGAAGGGGTGAGATTTCACAAAACAATAATATTAATCAATATAATTCAACAATCGTAATTAACAACATAACATCTTAAACATCATTGCATCTTTGGTAATCAAATATCAAGTAATCACTTCATTCAATCATCACAAATAACATAACATCTTAACATCTTTTGACTCGACAATACGACAATGCAACCTAAACCTCTTATATGCATATGGTACCAATTCAGGGCATGAGCCCCAGCATTATAGTATTACTATACTTTTAGGGCATAAGCCCCCAACAATTAGTTTGAGCAAATGCTCCATCGTGGTGAGTACAAAGCTCCAGGGCATGAGCCCCAACAAATGTATGCTAATGCATAGACTCAATCATCTAAACTATCTTAATCAACATCTCATATACATCCAATAATTTGGAGTTCAACATCATCTTATTCATCTTATAATGACTCATGCAACTTAGTTAAATAACAATAACAACATAATCAGATCACATCAACAGCATAACTCATAATATCAATTCATTTCAACAACATCTTGATCATTCAATAATATTTCAAGTAATGCATTTAATCATTAAATCACATTACAAACAACTTAGCAGTTCAAACAGTTTCACAGATTTCGGTTAACATCTTAAATAGGTCACATTACTCCCTAAGGGTCCAACTCTAATCAATTTGTGCGAAACAGATCGCAACATCCCAACTTGTATTCAGTTATGGAAGTGCTCGCGAGGCGAGAGCATCTACTCGCCATGGCGAGTACAAGTCAGATTTCCAACTCAAGTTGTTCTAAGATAAACCAGGTTCAATCTCGTTTTAAATCATCATCTAATCTTTATTAAACATCTTAAGGCACTTAAAAGCATCTAAGGTTCAACTCAAAAGTCAACATACAGAATTCAACATGTTCTCTGGTCATGCTCGCTATGGCGAGTAAGGTTGCTCGCTGTGGCGAGCTACGACTTGTAACTCGCGAGCCGAGGGGAATGGCTCGCGTGGCAAGCGATGAACTTCATCACTCGCGAGGCGAGGATCATCGTTCGCGAGGGCGAGCCATGAATACAGGCTCGGGCAGAATGCAGTTTTTACGAAAAATCCATGATCTCACATGGTTCTAAGCCTAATTTCAATTCCAGATTTCATTCTAAACATAATCTAAGGTCAATGGACACTTTCTACATCAATCTAATCAATTTTCACCGTTTAATCTTCAATTATAAGGATTTGACCTAGTTTTCAATTTCTCCAATTCAATCCTAATTCTTGCTAATTACAACCGAATGGATTACATGATTAATAAAATTGGAGAGTTAGTCTCACCTTTACCTTGTACGAAGAAAATTGCAGCTCTCTCTTGGTCTTCTCCCTTCTATGGCTTTTTCTCCCTTTTCTCCAAAAACAGACGTACGTACTAATTTTTCTAAGACTAGGTTTTCCTTTTTATATCTCCTCCTAATGTCTTATCTTATCTCACTTTCTCCCCCAAAACTCTAAAATCTCAAAACAACCCTTAACTAAATATTTTATTTTATTTTCAAATCTTATTTTATTAAACAATAAAATAAGTCTCATATCTCATAAAATCATCAAAACTCATAGCTCAACTAAAAATCATCCAAATCATCTAAATCGTCATAAATCATCAAAATTCACACATATATTATATAAATATAATATAACTCGTCTAAACTCGATTAAATAATTAATTAAATAAAAGTGGGCGTTACAGATTGGAAGGCTATTGACCCTAAATGTTAAGAATATGTAAGACTCAGTTCATTATAATTTTGGAGATTTCTACATATTGATTGTTTGACTTATATGGTGTCGATTATTCTACTGATGAAATAGATAATGACGCCAACACTAATTGGAGATCCGGGTTTTCATTATGTATGCTTCGTTGTGAATCTCAAGAGCCAAAAATTTCAATTCCTGAACAGCTTGAAAGGAGAGACATTGAACATGAAGAATGGCGAAGCGACTGTGTACAAGAAGATGTTTGATGTGTGGCTGAAGGAGGTGGAAGCATTTGTGACAGAATTGTATAAGAAAAGAAAAATCACAATGCCTTTCCAGTTTAGCACATTCAAGTGGGAAACACCAAAGATGCCTAATCAATGTGATAAGGACAGTTGTGGAGTCTTTTGCATGAAGTTTCTTGCTGAATGGGATGGTGGCAATACCGAAATGGAATCATTCAAAGATTGGTCCAAAACGAGAGAGCATGGGAAGAATGGTAGGTGTCGCGTCATTTTTCGGAGATCAAGGCTATTTGATTAGCTTTTGACTCACTAATTATTTCACGACTGAACATTTACATTTTTTAAGGAAAAGGGGAAAAAAGTTCGAACTACCCCTATTTGAAAAGATTTTGGGTTCGAGGGTTAGTTACATAAAGGGAAGGTGTTAGCACCCTTTATGTCCGTAGTACTCTACGGGAACTTCTTGGTTTTATTTAATTTAATGTGCTATAACTTGCTTGCTAAAAAAGGGAAATTAAAGTGATGATTAAAAGAAAAAACAAAGTGAGACCTAATTTATCTACATTTTTTATTGTTTGGAAAGACATGGTCCTCTTCCTACATACCCGTGAGGGATCAAAACCCCGTAGTTCGGGGTAGAAAACGACATTTGATTTGTTGAGTGTTTTTTATTATTTTTGAAAAAGGTTTTAAAAGGAAAATCGAAATGGCAAAATAAAAACTAACGAAGCATAATAATAAAAACGTAGGTACCTTATGGTGGCGTTGGACCACCACAAGGACCATTGACCTAAACTATGAAACATAATGAATAGAGCAACACGACACGCATAGACATGATTTACATTAAAGCCTAGGATACATGCTATGGTCTGCGAAAAGTAAATGACGGAAAAATAAATAATTTACATTCTAATATCCTTGCTGTAAAAATAAATGAGATAAAATAAAAAAACAGAATAATGAATTTAATTCTAAAATTCATGCAAAAACTTAAAATAAAATGGGTTCAATCACAAGGTGGGGTGTAGCAGTATTATGGGGGCGCAGGAAATAACAAAGGTTGAATTGGGCTTACTGGGTGCAGCAAGCGCTCAGTTTAAAGGGAAGGCCGGGTTCGGTTCGGCTCAGACTTGGTCGGGTTTGAAAGTACCGAACCGGCTCAGAGAATATATAAAGGGTGTAAACCCTATTTCTCTCATTTTTCTATCCTACTCTCTCTCTCTCTCTTCTATTAAAACAGAGCCAAGAGCTCTCTTCTCTCTCCTATCTTCTTCTTCTTCTTCTCCGGTTGGAGACATGGCGGCCGGAGCGACCTCCGGTGCGGTGGCCGGCGAACCACCGTGGCGCCGCCGCGGCACCGGAGCTAAAAATCTCTTTTTTTTTTTTTTAAGTTTTGTTTTTTTGTTTCTACTCTATTTCCTATCCTCTTTCTGATTCTTGAGTCCAAAATTTAAACACTAGTCCTAAGACACAATACTATTTCCTATCCTCTTTCAGAATCTAGAAGTGAACCTCGGATCTCTATCCGACACAATACTCGACGGTACCCCATGTAGCTTCACAATGTTATGAATATAAATCTCCGCCAACTGTGCTACCTGTAACGCCCTAGTTGTTATTTATTTTATTTTGAATTATTTGGAGTCTCATATATGATTTTATATGATTTTTGGTGATTTATGTGGTGTGTGCATTTTAATATATGGTTTAATAAAATAATAATTAAAATTAGTGGGAATTATTATTATTTTAGAAATTAGGGAGTTAATTAGGATTTAATAGAATTAAGGGGAGTTTAATGAAATAAAAGGGGAGTTATAGTTTGGGAGTTAGGAAAAGAAAAGGTCAGAAGCAGTTTTACGTGAAACAAGTTTTGGGAGAGAAAACCAAGAACAAGGGGAGAGAAGAACAAGTAGAACCAAGATCAACCGTGTGTCGTGCGATTTTCTGAACTAAGGTAAGGGTGAGATTTACTTTCAATAGTATAGATTGTAATTCTGATTTTTATTTAACATGTTTCTGGTAGAAATTGAGAAATTTGGGATTAGGTTTTGATTATTGGTTTTGAATGAAAAAGTGTAGAAACCATAAAATTGAATGGTGAAAAGAGTTGTTAATCAGGTAGGTTAGTGATGGGTTAACGTTTTAATGATAGGGTAATCATACGGTGATGTTTATGGATGATTTTGGAGAGTTTAGGGTTGAGAATTGAAGCCAAGGAGGCTCCCATGGTAGAAAATCGCAGAAAATCTGTGATTTCGGTTAGGCCCATTAGCATTTTGAGTTAAGCCCATTAAGGGAGATAACATTAGGGTTGTCATAGAAAATATCATTCACTTCACAAAACATTTTCCTAGAGAGAGAAAGAGGTGAAGAGAAGAACAAGAGTGTTGAAGGGAAAGCTTGAGGAATCAATTTGGGTGACCTAGGAGCTGAATTGAAGCAAGGGTTAGAGATAATCAACTTCAAAGGTAAGGGGGTTAGTTATTATCATAATCATGTACAATCTTTGCATTTTCTCATGTTGTATGAAAATGGGTTGGTGAACAATTGTTGTTAAATTCGTGCTCTTGCTGTGATGCTATTTTCTTGTGCTTGAATTGAAGATTATGGTATGTTTATGGGTGAAATTACATGTTTCAAAGTATGTATAAATGTTAAGTTATGAAATTATGCTTAATTGATGAAATTTGATATGCTTTGATTGAAAAGAGATGTGATTCATATTCCATTAATGTGGTTATTGTTAACTGATGCTATTGTAAGTGAATTATGATTTGGGTATACTTAATTGTGGATTGATGATGAGAAATAAATTGTTGTTGATGGTTTTGTGAAATTAGTGAAGTTGAGTTAAGTGTTCATGTGAAGGACCAAAATGAACTTTTTGATATATATATGGTTGTTGACTGAAATTTTGTTATTGTTGGATGAATTGAACCTATGAGAATTTCTGTTTTCACGCTGTGGTTATGTTAGTTGAGTCGTTTGGGAGAAAACGGATTTTTCGTGTGAAATGTCGATGTTTAAGCGTTTTCGCCAATAAGTGATTATGTGAGGTTTTGGAAAATGACTTTTGGGATGGTTGAAACATGAAATTTTTATAGATTATGTTAGAGTCAAGTGTCAGGATCATGTAGGTGAAAACGGCATCAAAATCCGATTAACGGTTTGCATTTTACGCGCGAAATGGTGAAAAACGCACTTTTGGAAAAGCTGTAAGCGAACAGGCCAGAAGCACACTTCAGAAGCATACTTCAGAAGCACACTTCAGAAGCACCTTCAGAAGCGTACTTCAGAAGCACTCTTCAGAAGCGTACTTCAGAAGCACTCTTCAGAAGCGTCCTTCAGGAGCACTCTTCAGAAGTAGGCCAGAAGCTTCTCAAGAAGCGCCAGTTCCAGCATCTCCTGTTTCGCGTTCTTGCGTCTTTTTCACCTATTTCTGTTTCGAATTGGCCTTTGGTGTAAACATGAAAGTTTTAGATAATTTTGTTAGCTTTCTAATGGCGTTGGTTTCAGGTCCAAATGATTTTTAGAACTCGAGTTATGATCAAATTACTACACATGGGTCATGTGAATTTTTGTGAAAACTTAGCATAACTTTTTCTATGAGTCGTGAAACTTTTCCAAACTTGATATTTGGCTTAATGAAGTATTTAGAGGGAATAATTGAGTATGTAAATATGTAATTGGGATGTGATAATGATCATGAGATATATTTTGCTATCTTACTTGGAATATGAGAATGCTTGAATTGGTGAAACTATATGATATAGTTGATGTTGAGTGACATTGTTGATTATTGATAATATGTTTATGTGTGATGATGAATACTATGATTTATTTGTGTGGGCATGTTTTCTTGATAATGCAATGTTGTGGAGATAATCAATATAATTGGGTGTTGTCCTATATATTGAGTTGAGATTGTGATTTGTTGTCGCATTATCGAGTCCTTACACATGTCCATGCATCATAGTCGTTGTTGCTGTAAAAGGGATGAATCTTTTACTTCGAGATTATTGTAAGGCAGAGGTGAGCCTTACATGCGATGTTGACTTGTCCATCGGAGGTGACGACCTTGTTGAGATTTGGTACCACATGCATTTATGTGTCAATAAGTGCATATCATAGCATGAGTCCTATGTGAAATATGTGATTGGTGATGAATTGAGAAGAATGAAAGTTGACAATGAATATTTATGATTGGATAATTATTCATGTGATTGATATATGTGGATATGAGCTATCAAGTTGTGATATAAGTATTTATGCATGACTATTATTATTCAAGTACATGATATTTATTTGATTTGATTATTATCTGGATTATGATAATGTAATGCTTACCCCAGTGGTTTTAACCGCCTACTTGCCTGTATGGGTGAGTAGACGTTGTGCAGGAGTAGTCTCGGTGAGTCTTTGCTTGGGATATCGGGAGCTTCCTCCGATATCGGTGTCGTGTCGGCTCTGATCTAGGCTTGTCGTGTCGGTCTAGATTAGGTTGTTTATATTTTCGTTGGGATTATTATTTTGTTGATGACTACCCGATGTTTGGGTTTTGAGATTTATCTTTTGGATATGATTTATTTGCTCATGGCATGTATATATTTGATCACTCTGATTTATATTCCGCTGTAACTGTTGAGGTTTACATACATGTCTATCGGTTTTTGAATTTTGAATAAGACGTAATCTCTATTTCTTGAATAAATGTATTATTCGCATGTTTAATTGCTTTAATAGAAATAGGAGCGTTACAATAATCATCACCATATGATTACCCTATCATTAGAACGTTAATCCATCACTAACCTACCTGATTAACCACTCTTTTCCCCGTTCAATTCTATGGTTCATTTCACCCTAGGTTATTTCTCTCAATTTATAATCTCAGCAATCAATTTGCAATTCAAACCTAACTTCTATAACATCAAAACTAACAAAGCAACAACATGTTAAATCCAATTTTCAGAATTAGACAACTTAGAATTAAAGAAGTTTAGTCCACCCTCACCTTAGTATTGATGATCGACGGTCTCTCTCCCTCTTGGTTCTCCTCATCTCTTGTTTTCTCCCTTTTTCTCCAAAAAGAAGTTTCACGTAAAAAATTTCTAAACCTAGTTTCCTCCTTATATCTCTCCTCAATCCACTTTATCTTATTTCCTCTACTTCCACTAAACTCTTATAAATTCCAAAACAGCCCCACATCTCAAAATTTATTTTATTTTCAAACCTTATTCTAGTAAATAATAAAATAAGCCACTTAATAAATCAGATAATCATATAAATATATTCTAAACCTATTAAAACAATCAAATAAATCAAATAATTCAAAGAGGGCGTTACAACTCTACCCCTTAAAAGAACTTCGTCCTCAAAATTCAAAGCACTCAAGAAAATGAATTAAATTATTGCTTAAATATCTTAAACTTTATATAGCCAAATAGAAACTTCAAACAAAACATACAAACCACATTAAAGTTAATCAATCAAACATGATCACATAATAAACATAACCATTAATCAGGAAACACAACGACAATCAAGAAAACATAAGACAATCTTTCAACTGTTACTCAACAAGACACGACTCAACTACTTGACCGGACGGACCGACCTGCTCTGATACCAATTGTAACACCCCGTTTTCCCAACATAAAAATTCCATAACAAATAATTAGAGTTTTATACATAAACGGAATGCTACACTTCTTAAAAATCATAAATGGAATAAATAACAATTTATCTTTCATAATTCAATCAACGTAAATATTCAAAACTTCGCAGCGGATTTAATTCAACAAATAATAGTCTTGGCACGAAGGCCTCATCAAAACGTCTCATAAAAATTCAATTAACAACTTAATCATATAAACTCATAATCAAATACATAAGTAATAGAAAATAGCCAGAAAAGTTCCCATCCCATTACGTATCAGAGCACCTAAAGACACAGTGAGAGATAGCCACTCACGACAGCAATCAACAGCTACTTATTCTCGATCACCTGCAAGTTACTTATATAAAGAGCAACATTTCCAAGCAGAAGGGGTGAGATTCACAGTCATTAAATAATAGATATATAAATCAGTAACGACATTTCACAATATAATCAATGACAAATTGTTCAACATTAATACTCCATGTCTATTCAACCACAACAAACATTGAGCACTCCGTCAACAACAACAACTACTACGACAATGCACGACACAATGACAAATGCCACAATGTCAACCCGACAATACAACTACGTGAGAGTACACCACCTCTTATAAATACGACAACGTAAGAGGAGACCACCTTTTACAAAACATCAACATAAGAGTACACCACCTCTTATAAAAAAAAACGTAAGAGTACACCACCTCTTATAAAACAACAACGTAAGAGTACAAAACCTCTTATAAAACAACAACGTACAACTCAACAGTTACATCAACTTATAACTTAACGGCGTCAACAACAAGGATGATTTTCAACAACAATGACAACATTGCATAATTTACTTATGACTTACTTCGCAACTTGGTCAACTGTGACACGACAACCTTTAACAATAAAATCCATCAACATAGTATGTATTCACATAATATACGTACCTCAAATTATTCAACAACAACATTCATATAATATATGTATTTCAAATTCTCCAACAAAGATATTCACATCAAACCAATTAGATCCATCACAACATAGGTTAAATACTCTTAAACCCCTTAACTAAACTCCTAGTACTTCTAGTTTTGAGGTTTGGAATTATTCCATAAGTTTTGGATTAACTTACAAACAATTATGCTGAATTTTCATAAAATTACACAAAGACCTTCTTGGAGTATTTTCATCATAACTCAAAAACCAAATATCTTTTTCACATCAAACCAAAGCCACTGGAAAGCTAACACAATTATCTACAACTTTCATGTTTGCACAAAAGGCCAATTCAAAACAGAAACATGTGAAAAGATGCAAGATCATGAAACAGGGTATGCATCAGACATATTGAAATTACAGATTTTCTGTCCCAATCGGCTCACGATCACTAGGATCTCCTCATGATTTCGACAGCATCATACATGCTGAAATCACAGATATTTTCTGCGATTTTCTACCATGGGAGCCTCCTTGGCTCTGTTTCTTGACCCTAAACTCTCCAAAATCGTCCATAATCATCACCATATGATTACCCTATCATTAGAATGTTAATCCATCACTAACCTACCTGATTAATCACTCTTATATGAATTAGTAAGCTTTGTTCATGTTTTTTGCCAAATTGGTTGTTTTATTTGGATTGCTTGTTTTATTTGGCTATACAACAGCTTGTAATATCAAATAATATTCTAATAGTACAAACAAATGCTAAATGTTTTATAATAATTTAGGGAGGAGCTTTTGTATTGCTCAGATAACAAGGCTCATGCTTTCAGTCTACAAAGGAGAGACTTGTGGTCACTTCAAAAAGATAAATGGGTGTCATGCTTTGTGATAAATGCCTGGGTCAATTGCTTGAACTGGATTCAACCAAATGAAAAATGACACGACTGGTTACACCATTCATAACTTATGTATGCATTACATTCCATTAATGTTAAAAGTTTACATATTGTTTTGGTCTTTTTGGAATTGATTTTAGTCATTTTATATAAACAGGTTGACTTGCAAAGACCTGATGCCCTAAATATAACGAACCTAGTTGCATGTAAAAGATTCATTGAATATGTAAGACTGAAAAAGTTCAAATACATGGATTGTGTAACACCCCGTTTTCCCAATATAAAATTTCTTAACATAAATCAGAGTAAACATCAAATAACGGAATGCTACACTTCTAAAAATCATAAAACAGATAATTAACAAATTATCTTTCAACATAATTATTTCCAAAACTCGCAGCGGATAAGTTCATCACCATTAATAAAGTCTTGGCACGCAGGCCTCATTAAAACATCTCATAAAATTCAGTTAAACATCATAAATGAACACGTAAAAGAATGAAGCATGCATAACATAAACGCCATCCCGTTACATATCAGAGCAACCTAGAAGACTCAGTGAGGCAAGGCCACTCACGACAGCAACACTGCACACTAAGCTCGATCACCTGCAAGTTACTCATACGAAGAGCAACATTTCCAAGCAGAAGGGGTGAGATTTCACAAAACAATAATATTAATCAATATAATTCAACAATCGTAATTAACAACATAAACATCTTAAACATCATTGCATCTTTGGTAATCAAATATCAAGTAATCACTTCATTCAATCATCACAAATAACATAACATCTTAACATCTTTTGACTCGACAATACGACAATGCAACCTAAACCTCTTATATGCATATGGTACCAATTCAGGGCATGAGCCCCCAGCATTATAGTATTACTATACTTTTAGGGCATAAGCCCCCAACAATTAGTTTGAGCAAATGCTCCATCGTGGTGAGTACAAAGCTCCAGGGCATGAGCCCCCAACAAATGTATGCTAATGCATAGACTCAATCATCTAAACTATCTTAATCAACATCTCATATACATCCAATAATTTGGAGTTCAACATCATCTTATTCATCTTATAATGACTCATGCAACTTAGTTAAATAACAATAACAACATAATCAGATCACATCAACAGCATAACTCATAATATCAATTCATTTCAACACATCTTGATCATTCAATAATATTTCAAGTAATGCATTTAATCATTAAATCACATTACAAACAACTTAGCAGTTCAAACAGTTTCACAGATTTCGGTTAACATCTTAAATAGGTCACATTACTCCCTAAGGGTCCAACTCTAATCAATTTGTGCGAAACAGATCGCAACATCCCAACTTGTATTCAGTTATGGAAGTGCTCGCGAGGCGAGAGCATCTACTCGCCATGGCGAGTACAAGTCAGATTTCCAACTCAAGTTGTTCTAAGATAAACCAGGTTCAATCTCGTTTTAAATCATCATCTAATCTTTATTAAACATCTTAAGGCACTTAAAAGCATCTAAGGTTCAACTCAAAAGTCAACATACAGAATTCAACATGTTCTCTGGTCATGCTCGCTATGGCGAGTAAGGTTGCTCGCTGTGGCGAGCTACGACTTGTAACTCGCGAGCCGAGGGGAATGGCTCGCGTGGCAAGCGATGAACTTCATCACTCGCGAGGCGAGGATCATCGTTCGCGAGGGCGAGCCATGAATACAGGCTCGGGCAGAATGCAGTTTTTACGAAAAATCCATGATCTCACATGGTTCTAAGCCTAATTTCAATTCCAGATTTCATTCTAAACATAATCTAAGGTCAATGGACACTTTCTACATCAATCTAATCAATTTTCACCGTTTAATCTTCAATTATAAGGATTTGACCTAGTTTTCAATTTCTCCAATTCAATCCTAATTCTTGCTAATTACAACCGAATGGATTACATGATTAATAAAATTGGAGAGTTAGTCTCACCTTTACCTTGTACGAAGAAAATTGCAGCTCTCTCTTGGTCTTCTCCCTTCTATGGCTTTTTCTCCCTTTTCTCCAAAAACAGACGTACGTACTAATTTTTCTAAGACTAGGTTTTCCTTTTTATATCTCCTCCTAATGTCTTATCTTATCTCACTTTCTCCCCAAAACTCTAAAATCTCAAAACAACCCTTAACTAAATATTTTATTTTATTTTCAAATCTTATTTTATTAAACAATAAAATAAGTCTCATATCTCATAAAATCATCAAAACTCATAGCTCAACTAAAAATCATCCAAATCATCTAAATCGTCATAAATCATCAAAATTCACACATATATTATATAAATATAATATAACTCGTCTAAACTCGATTAAATAATTAATTAAATAAAAGTGGGCGTTACAGATTGGAAGGCTATTGACCCTAAATGTTAAGAATATGTAAGACTCAGTTCATTATAATTTTGGAGATTTCTACATATTGATTGTTTGACTTATATGGTGTCGATTATTCTACTGATGAAATAGATAATGACGCCAACACTAATTGGAGATCCGGGTTTTCATTATGTATGCTTCGTTGTGAATCTCAAGAGCCAAAAATTTCAATTCCTGAACAGCTTGAAAGGAGAGACATTGAACATGAAGAATGGCGAAGCGACTGTGTACAAGAAGATGTTTGATGTGTGGCTGAAGGAGGTGGAAGCATTTGTGACAGAATTGTATAAGAAAAGAAAAATCACAATGCCTTTCCAGTTTAGCACATTCAAGTGGGAAACACCAAAGATGCCTAATCAATGTGATAAGGACAGTTGTGGAGTCTTTTGCATGAAGTTTCTTGCTGAATGGGATGGTGGCAATACCGAAATGGAATCATTCAAAGATTGGTCCAAAACGAGAGAGCATGGGAAGAATGGTAGGTGTCGCGTCATTTTTCGGAGATCAAGGCTATTTGATTAGCTTTTGACTCACTAATTATTTCACGACTGAACATTTACATTTTTTAAGGAAAAGGGGAAAAAAGTTCGAACTACCCCTATTTGAAAAGATTTTGGGTTCGAGGGTTAGTTACATAAAGGGAAGGTGTTAGCACCCTTTATGTCCGTAGTACTCTACGGGAACTTCTTGGTTTTATTTAATTTAATGTGCTATAACTTGCTTGCTAAAAAAGGGAAATTAAAGTGATGATTAAAAGAAAAAAACAAAGTGAGACCTAATTTATCTACATTTTTTATTGTTTGGAAAGACATGGTCCTCTTCCTACATACCCGTGAGGGATCAAAACCCCGTAGTTCGGGGTAGAAAACGACATTTGATTTGTTGAGTGTTTTTATTATTTTTGAAAAAGGTTTTAAAAGGAAAATCGAAATGGCAAAATAAAAACTAACGAAGCATAATAATAAAAACGTAGGTACCTTATGGTGGCGTTGGACCACCACAAGGACCATTGACCTAAACTATGAAACATAAAAAATAGAGCATACACGCACACATGCATGATTTACATTAAAGCCTAGGATACATGCTATGGTCTGCGAAAAGTAAATGACGGAAAAATAAATAATTTACATTCTAATATCCTTGCTGTAAAAATAAATGAGATAAAATAAAAAAAACAGAATAATGAATTTAATTCTAAAATTCATGCAAAAACTTAAAATAAAATGGGTTCAATCACAAGGTGGGGTGTAGCAGTATTATGGGGGGCGCAGGAAATAACAAAGGTTGAATTGGGCTTACTGGGTGCAGCAAGCGCTCAGTTTAAAGGGAAGGCCGGGTTCGGTTCGGCTCAGACTTGGGTCGGGTTTGAAAGTACCGAACCGGCTCAGAGAATATATAAAGGGTGTAAACCCTATTTTCTCTCATTTTTCTATCCTACTCTCTCTCTCTCTTTCTATTAAAACAGAGCCAAGAGCTCTCTTCTCTCTCCTATCTTCTTCTCTTCTTCTCCGGTTGGAGACATGGCGGCCGGAGCGACCTCCGGTGCGGTGGCCGGCGAACCACCGTGGCGCCGCCGCGGCACCGGAGCTAAAAATCTCTTTTTTTTTTTTTTAAGTTTTGTTTTTTTGTTTCTACTCTATTTCCTATCCTCTTTCTGATTCTTGAGTCCAAAATTTAAACACTAGTCCTAAGACACAATACTATTTCCTATCCTCTTTCAGAATCTAGAAGTGAACCTCGGATCTCTATCCGACACAATACTCGACGGTACCCCATGTAGCTTCACAATGTTATGAATATAAATCTCCGCCAACTGTGCTACCTGTAACGCCCTAGTTGTTATTTATTTTATTTTGAATTATTTGGAGTCTCATATATGATTTTTATGATTTTTGGTGATTTATGTGGTGTGTGCATTTTAATATATGGTTTAATAAAATAATAATTAAAATTAGTGGGAATTATTATTATTTTAGAATTAGGGAGTTAATTAGGATTTAATAGAATTAAGGGGAGTTTAATGAAATAAAAGGGGAGTTATAGTTTGGGAGTTAGGAAAAGAAAAGGTCAGAAGCAGTTTTACGTGAAACAAGTTTTGGGAGAGAAAACCAAGAACAAGGGGAGAGAAGAACAAGTAGAACCAAGATCAACCGTGTGTCGTGCGATTTTCTGAACTAAGGTAAGGGTGAGATTTACTTTCAATAGTATAGATTGTAATTCTGATTTTTATTTAACATGTTTCTGGTAGAAATTGAGAAATTTGGGATTAGGTTTTGATTATTGGTTTTGAATGAAAAAGTGTAGAAACCATAAAATTGAATGGTGAAAAGAGTTGTTAATCAGGTAGGTTAGTGATGGGTTAACGTTTTAATGATAGGGTAATCATACGGTGATGTTTATGGATGATTTTGGAGAGTTTAGGGTTGAGAATTGAAGCCAAGGAGGCTCCCATGGTAGAAAATCGCAGAAAATCTGTGATTTCAGCATGTCTGATGCTGTCGAAATCATGAGGCGATTCTAATGATCATGAGGCGATTTTGACAGAAAAATCTGTAATTTTAGTATGTCTGATACTGTCGAAATCATGAGGCGATTCTAGTGATCATGAGGCGATTTTGACAGAAAATCTGTAATTTTAGTATGACTGATGTTGTCTTACCATAAACCCTAAAATGCAATTTTCTTCACTCCAAATGCTTCCAAACTTCTTCCTAAGTGTAGGGACTTTATCCTAAACGTATAGAGATGTTTTTAGGAAAGATATAACGTTGTATAAGGGTCTAATGAGTTCATGAGTGGTCCTTGATGTATGAACATGATTAAGATAAATTGTGCATTTTTCTGGATTGTTGGATTGATTAATGATGAACCATTGATGACTGTGTTGTATGTTTACATTCATTAAATCATACAAGTGTGGAGTTATGGAGAGTTGAGTCATATACATATATATGCATTTGTTGAGTTGTATGTAGATATACACAGGTTGGGTAGTTGCATAGCATCAAAGTGGGAGAGCTTCGGCTCTGGAATGCCTTGTCGTTCAAAGCGGTGGAACACTAGTTGTTCAAAAGCGGTGTTGAGCGGTGAGGACTTAGGTCCAGATGAGAATGCTTTAACCATTCGACAGCGGTGTGGGTCACGGCCCTGAATATGGTACCACATCCATATTTGCATTTATCAAGGAGTCTAGGGTGTTGTTTTAGCGGTGTGGTCATGACCTTTGCATGAGTCGGTGTTGTTGGTTGTAGTTGCCATATTGACGATGATGATGTTGTTTGTTAGATGAAGTATATATTTATACATATATGATGATGATTTGATTTGATGATGATGATGTTGTTTTATGAAGTATATATTTATGAATATACGATGATGAACTGATTATATTTAGGGTGTTAGATTCAATTGACGAATTTTAATATCTATATCTTATTGTTGTGAATCTCACCCCTTCTGCTTGAAAATGTTGCCCTTCCTATGGGTAACTTGCAGGTGATCCTGAGTAGTTGGTGGTGGCTCAAGTGTCGTGTCTAGGGCTCTGATACGTGGGATGGGAATTATTATTGTTTTTCTTTCCTATGTATCTTATTTTGGAACTTGATGTTGTGGCCCTATGTTGGTTGAATTATGTTGTTAAGGCTTTATTTCATTCTACTCCCCCTTAATTCTAATAAATTTCAATAACTCCCCAAACTCTAAAATAATATTAATTTCCCACTTATTCTAATTATTATAAAATAATACGCACCTCATCATCCACAAATATTATTTAAAATCATATAAAAGACTCTAAATAATTCAAAATAATTAATATATCGACTAGGGCGTTACAACTCTCCCCAAGTTATAGAATTCCGTCCTCGAAATATTACCTCAAGCAAACAACTCTGGATAAGACTCCCGCATCTTACTTTCCAGCTCCCAAGTTAAACTTTCACTAGTCGCTCCACTCCAAACGACTCTCACAAGAGGTATCTCATTACCTCTCAAGGACTTCACCTTTCGATCATCAATTCTCAACGGTAAGGTCTCCACCGTAAGGTTGTCTCTATCTTGCACATCATCTCTAGAAATAACATGTGAAGGATCCGCTACATACTTTGGAAGTTCCGACACATGGAACACATCATGCAAATTCGAAAGATGTGGTGGCAAACCCACTCTGTAAGCCACTGTTCCAACCCTCTCTGAAATTTGATACGGACCGATAAACTTCGGAGTCAACTTCTTAGATTTTAATGCACTGCCTACACCTGTCATAGGAGTAACTCTCAAGAACACATGATCTCCCTCTTGAAACTCAAGGTCCTTCCTACGCTTGTCACGATAGCTCTTATGTCGACTCTGCGACGCTTTCATCTGTTTTCTTATCAACTTAACCTTTTCTGTAGTCTGCTGAACTATGTCTGGTCCCAACATCACACTTTCTCCCGACTCAAACCAGCATAAAGGAGTCCTGCACCTCCGACCATACAAAGCTTCGAATGGCGCATGTTGTGAATGAATATTTATGATTGGATAATTATTCATGTGATTGATATATGTGGATATGAGCTATCAAGTTGTGATATAAGTATTTATGCATGACTATTATTATTCAAGTACATGATATTATTTGATTTGATTATTATCTGGATTATGATAATGTAATGCTTACCCCCAGTGGTTTTAACCGCCTACTTGCCTGTATGGGTGAGTAGACGTTGTGCAGGAGTAGTCTCGGTGAGTCTTTGCTTGGGATATCGGGAGCTTCCTCCGATATCGGTGTCGTGTCGGCTCTGATCTAGGCTTGTCGTGTCGGTCTAGATTAGGTTGTTATATTTTCGTTGGGATTATTATTTTGTTGATGACTACCCGATGTTTGGGTTTTGAGATTTATCTTTGGATATGATTTATTTGCTCATGGCATGTATATATTTGATCATCTGATTTTATTCCGCTGTAACTGTTGAGGTTTACATACATGTCTATCGGTTTTGAATTTTGAATAAGACGTAATCTCTATTTCTTGAATAAATGTATTATTCGCATGTTTAATTGCTTTAATAGAAATAGGAGCGTTACAAGTTGGTATCAGAGCCATGGTCAGTCGCGTTTAGATTAATCTTTGTTGTGTTGTTTCTTATCGTTTAGATGGTTGTGTAGTGCGAACATGGCAGGAGTCGTGATGATGCGGCGATTGCACAAGCCTTGGCAGCGATGGCTCAGGTTTTGGCTCAATCGAATGAGCAAGCGGCGATTGGTCGTCGGAATGAGGGAGAAGCTGAGGAGCGGAGGCTTGATCGTTTCTTGCGAAACAATCCACCTACGTTCAAGGGAGGTTCGACCCGGATGGAGCTCAAACATGGTTGCAAGGCATGGAGAGGATCTTTCGTGCTATGGTGACTAGTGATGATCAGAAGGTGAGGTTGGCTACTCACATGCTTGCTGAGGAGGCTGAGTATTGGTGGACCAATGCTAAGGGAAGACTTGAGATTGGTGGAGAGGTTGTGACTTGGACAAGGTTCAAGGCTGAGTTTTTGAGGAAGTACTTTCCAGAGGATTTGAGGACTAGGAAGGAAGTGGAGTTCCTGAATTTGAAGCAAGGGAGTATGTCTGTGGCCGAGTATGCGGCGAAGTTTGAGGAGCTTGCAAGGTTTTGTCCCTAATCAATGCGGAGGATGCTATGGTTTCCAAGTGTGTGAAGTTTGAAAGTGGGCTTAGGCCGGACATCTATCAGTACATGTGTGTTCAGGAGATCGAGACTATTGATACTTTGGTGCATAAGTGTCGTATGTTTGATGATGCTGGGAAAGCTAAGTCTAATTACTACAAGGCTCAGGGTGAAAAGAGAGGAAGAGGACATGGGGCTGGAAAACCTTACAGCAAGGACAAAGGAAAGAAGAGAGAAGCTGGTGGAGGCTCTAGGCCAAGTTTGGCGGAAGTCAAGTGCTTTAAGTGTGGAGCTATGGGTCATTATGCTAGTGGATTGCAAGAATGATTTTACTTGTCACAAGTGTGGGAAAGCGGGTCACAAGGCGGTCGATTGCAGAGGTGTTGCAAGAGAGACTACTTGTTACAATTGTGGAGAGAAGGGTCATATTAGTACCAAGTGTACCAAGCCAAAGAAGGCGGCGGGAAAGGTGTTTGCTTTGAACGCCGAGGAGGTGGAGCAGCCGGATAATCTTATCCGAGGTATGTGTTTTATCAATAGTACTCCTTTGATTGCAATTATTGATACTGGTGCTACTCATTCTTTTATCTCGGCTAGTTGTGTTGAACGTTTGGGGTTTGGTTGTAACTCCTTTGTTGCGGGGAATGGTTATTGACACCCCGGCTAGCGGTTCGGTGACTACTTCTTTTATGTGTGCTAAGTGTCCTGTTAATTTTGGTGATGTTGATTTTGAGTTGGATCTTGTTTGTCTTCCGTTGAAGCATATGGATGTGATTTTTGGTATGGATTGGTTGTTAGCTTTTTGGGGTTAGCATTAATTGTTTGACTAGGAGTGTGACTTTTTCTAAGCGGTAGAAGAGTTAGATAGGAAGTTTTTGACCGCGGAGCAAGTGAAGAAGTCTTTAGATGGTGAGGCTTGTGTGTTTATGATGTTTGCATCTTTGAAGGTTGTGGTGAGAAAGGGGTTAGTGATTTGCTGTAGTGCAAGAGTTTCCTGAGGTTTTTCCAGAGGATATTACGAGTTACCGCCGGAGAGGGAAGTTGAGTTTGCAATTGATTTGGTACCAGGCACGAGTCCTATTTCGATTGCGCCGTATCGGATGTCTGCATCGGGGTTGGGGGATTGAAGAATCAGTTGGAAGAGTTGCTTGAAAAGCAGTTTATTAGACGAGTGTTTCACCGTGGGGTGCTCCAGTGTTGTTGGTTAAGAAGAAAGATGGAAGCATGAGGTTGTGTGTGGATTATCGACAGTTGAACAAGGTGACGATTAAGAATCGGTATCCACTTCCAAGGATTGATGATTTGATGGATCAGCTAGTGGGTGCAGAGGTGTTTAGTAAGATTGATTTGAGATCAGGATATCATCAGATTAGAGTAAAGGCGGAAGATATATCCAAAACTGCGTTCCGAACGAGGTATGGACACTATGAGTATTCTGTGATGCCATTTGGAGTATCTAATGCACCAGGTGTCTTTATGGAATACATGAATAGAATATTTCATCCTTATCTGGACCGTTTTGTGGTGGTGTTCATAGATGATATTTTGGTGTATTCAAAGTCTGAGGAAGAGCATGCTGAGCATTTGAGGATTGTGTTGCAAGTCTTGAAAGAGAACCAGTTGTGTGCCAAGTTGTCTAAGTGTGAGTTTTGGTTGAAGGAAGTGAGTTTCCTTGGTCATGTGATTTCTAAGGGTGGTATTTCTGTGGATCCTTCCAAGGTTGATGCAGTGTTGCAGTGGGAGTCTCCTAAGTCTGTTTTTGAGATTAGAAGCTTTCTTGGTTTGGCCGGTTATTATCGGAGGTTCATTGAGGGATTCTCTAAGTTGGCGTTGCCATTGACGCAGTTGACTCGGAAAGGACAAGCTTATGTTTGGGATGCCAAGTGTGAGAAGAGTTTCCAAGAGTTGAAGAAGAGGTTGACTTCAGCTCCGGTGTTGATTTTGCCGAATCCGAAGGAATCGTTTGTGGTGTATTGCGATGCTTCTAAGATGGGTCTTGGTGGTGTGCTTATGCAGAATCGTCAGGTTGTGGCTTATGCTTCGAGGCAGTTGAAAGTGCACGAGAAGAATTATCCGACTCATGATTTGGAATTGGCAGCTGTTGTATATACATTGAAGATTTGGAGGCACTATCTGTATGGTTCTAAGTTTGAGGTGTTCAGTGACCACAAGAGTTTGAAGTATTTGTTTGATCAGAAAGAGTTGAATATGAGGCAGAGAAGAGGGTTAGAATATCTTAAGGATTTTGATTTTCAGTTGAGTTATCATCCCGGAAAGGCTAATGTTGTTGCGGATGCTTTGAGTAGAAAGACTTTGCATATGTCTGCTTTGATGGTTAAAGAGTTGGAATTGATTGAGCAGTTTCGAGACTTGAGTTTGGTTAGTGAGTTGACACCTGATGGTGTGAGGTTGGGTATGTTGAAGTTGACAAGCAATATTTTGGAAGAGATCAAGAATGGTCAGAAGGAAGATTTGGAACTCGTGAATCGAGTGACGTTGGTTAATCAAGGAAAAGGTGGAGACTTTAGATTGGGTGAGACTGGTGTTTTGATGTTTCGTGATCGAGTTTGTGTGCCGGATGTGTTTGAGCTTAAGAGGCAAATTTTGGACGAAGTCATAGAAGTAGTTTGAGTATTCATCCAGGAGCAACTAAGATGTATCAGGATTTGAAAAGGTTGTTTTGGTGGCCTGGAATGAAGAAGGAGATTGCTGAGTTTGTTTATACTTGTTTGGTTTGTCAGAAATCGAAGATTGAACATCAGAGACCGTCGGGTTTGATGCAACCGTTGTTTGTGCCAGAGTGGAAGTGGGATAGCATTTCTATGGATTTTGTTGGAGCGTTGCCTAAGACTAGTAAGGGTTTCGATTCGATTTGGGTGATTGTTGATCGGTTGACGAAGTCAGCGCATTTTGTTCCTATCAAGACTGGTATGTCGGTAGCGAAGTTGGCTGAGATCTACATTGAGCAGATTGTTAGATTGCATGGTATTCCTTCTAGTATTGTGTCGGATCGGGATCCGAGGTTTACTTCTAAATTTTGGGAGAGTTTGCAAGCTGCTTTAGGAACTAAGTTGAGATTGAGTTCTGCTTACCATCCTCAGACCGATGGACAGACAGAAAGGACTATTCAGAGTTTGGAGGATTTGTTGAGAGCTTGTGTTTTGGAGCAAGGTGTCAGTTGGGACGAATGTTTACCGTTGATTGAGTTTACTTACAACAACAGTTTTCATGCTAGTATCGGTATGGCACCGTTTGAGGCTTTGTATGGTCGGAGGTGTAGGACACCGTTGTGTTGGTTTGAATCCGGAGAAAGTGCTTTGTTTGGGCCGGAAGTTGTGCAAGAAACTACGGAAAAGGTTAAGATGATTCAGGAGAGATGAAGGCGTCTCAGAGTAGACAGAAGAGTTATCATGATAAGAGGAGAAAGGATATTGAGTTTCAAGTTGGTGATCATGTGTTTTTGAGGGTGAATCCTGTGACCGGAGTTGGTCGTGCTTTAAAGTGTAGGAAGTTGACTCCTCGTTTTGTTGGGCCGTTTGATGTCATTGAGAAGGTTGGGGTTGTAGCGTACCGGATTGCGTTGCCACCGTCTTTGTCGAATCTTCATAATGTGTTCCATGTGTCTCAGTTGAGGAAGTATGTGCATGATGCGTCTCATGTGATTCAAGTGGATGAGTTGGAAGTAAGAGATAATTTGACGGTTGAGACTTTGCCGATTAGGATTGAGGATCGCGAGTTGAAGCGTTTGCGTGGCAAGGAGATTGCTTTGGTCAAGGTGATTTGGGTTGGACCAACTGGAGAGAGTGCACTTGGGAACCGGAGAGTAGGATGAGAGTTTCGTATCCGGAGTTGTTTCCTTCAGGTAAATTTTCGAGGGCGAAAATTCTTTTTAGGGGGGGAGAGTTGTAACAGCCCAATTTTTAGCTAGATTATTTTAATTACTTTTAATTGTGTTTGTGTGTGATTAAATGTGCTTGTGTGTATTTAATTGTCATTGGGTGCATTTAAATGGATTACCGTATTAGAAGGGTATTTTGGTCATTTGACGGGTAAGGGTAAAATGGTAATTTTGGTGAGAATTATTTTATTAATTGGTGAGGACCCTTATTTTACTAAGTTACTAGTGTAGTGATTAGTTTTTACCGTTAGTGACCGTTGGTTATATTTTACCGTTGTTAGTAATTACCGTTGAGTGTATAGAAACTTTTGAATTGTGTTAGAATGGGTTAGGCCCATTAGCATTTTGAGTTAAGCCCATTAAGGGAGATAACATTAGGGTTGTCATAGAAAATATCATTCACTTCACAAAACATTTTCCTAGAGAGAGAAAGAGGTGAAGAGAAGAACAAGAGTGTTGAAGGGAAAGCTTGAGGAATCAATTTGGGTGACCTAGGAGCTGAATTGAAGCAAGGGTTAGAGATAATCAACTTCAAAGGTAAGGGGGTTAGTTATTATCATAATCATGTACAATCTTTGCATTTTCTCATGTTGTATGAAAATGGGTTGGTGAACAATTGTTGTTAAATTCGTGCTCTTGCTGTGATGCTATTTTCTTGTGCTTGAATTGAAGATTATGGTATGTTTATGGGTGAAATTACATGTTTCAAAGTATGTATAAATGTTAAGTTATGAAATTATGCTTAATTGATGAAATTTGATATGCTTTGATTGAAAAGAGATGTGATTCATATTCCATTAATGTGGTTATTGTTAACTGATGCTATTGTAAGTGAATTATGATTTGGGTATACTTAATTGTGGATTGATGATGAGAAATAAATTGTTGTTGATGGTTTTGTGAAATTAGTGAAGTTGAGTTAAGTGTTCATGTGAAGGACCAAAATGAACTTTTTGATATATATATGGTTGTTGACTGAAATTTTGTTATTGTTGGATGAATTGAACCTATGAGAATTTCTGTTTTCACGCTGTGGTTATGTTAGTTGAGTCGTTTGGGAGAAAACGGATTTTTCGTGTGAAATGTCGATGTTTAAGCGTTTTCGCCAATAAGTGATTATGTGAGGTTTTGGAAAATGACTTTTGGGATGGTTGAAACATGAAATTTTTATAGATTATGTTAGAGTCAAGTGTCAGGATCATGTAGGTGAAAACGGCATCAAAATCCGATTAACGGTTTGCATTTTACGCGCGAAATGGTGAAAAACGCACTTTTGGAAAAGCTGTAAGCGAACAGGCCAGAAGCACACTTCAGAAGCATACTTCAGAAGCACACTTCAGAAGCACCCTTCAGAAGCGTACTTCAGAAGCACTCTTCAGAAGCGTACTTCAGAAGCACTCTTCAGAAGCGTCCTTCAGGAGCACTCTTCAGAAGTAGGCCAGAAGCTTCTCAAGAAGCGCCAGTTCCAGCATCTCCTGTTTCGCGTTCTTGCGTCTTTTTCACCTATTTCTGTTTCGAATTGGCCTTTGGTGTAAACATGAAAGTTTTAGATAATTTTGTTAGCTTTCTAATGGCGTTGGTTTCAGGTCCAAATGATTTTTAGAACTCGAGTTATGATCAAATTACTACACATGGGTCATGTGAATTTTTGTGAAAACTTAGCATAACTTTTTCTATGAGTCGTGAAACTTTTCCAAACTTGATATTTGGCTTAATGAAGTATTTAGAGGGAATAATTGAGTATGTAAATATGTAATTGGGATGTGATAATGATCATGAGATATATTTTGCTATCTTACTTGGAATATGAGAATGCTTGAATTGGTGAAACTATATGATATAGTTGATGTTGAGTGACATTGTTGATTATTGATAATATGTTTATGTGTGATGATGAATACTATGATTTATTTGTGTGGGCATGTTTTCTTGATAATGCAATGTTGTGGAGATAATCAATATAATTGGGTGTTGTCCTATATATTGAGTTGAGATTGTGATTTGTTGTCGCATTATCGAGTCCTTACACATGTCCATGCATCATAGTCGTTGTTGCTGTAAAAGGGATGAATCTTTTACTTCGAGATTATTGTAAGGCAGAGGTGAGCCTTACATGCGATGTTGACTTGTCCATCGGAGGTGACGACCTTGTTGAGATTTGGTACCACATGCATTTATGTGTCAATAAGTGCATATCATAGCATGAGTCCTATGTGAAATATGTGATTGGTGATGAATTGAGAAGAATGAAAGGACAATGAATATTTATGATTGGATAATTATTCATGTGATTGATATATGTGGATATGAGCTATCAAGTTGTGATATAAGTATTTATGCATGACTATTATTATTCAAGTACATGATATTTATTTGATTTGATTATTATCTGGATTATGATAATGTAATGCTTACCCCCAGTGGTTTTAACCGCCTACTTGCCTGTATGGGTGAGTAGACGTTGTGCAGGAGTAGTCTCGGTGAGTCTTTGCTTGGGATATCGGGAGCTTCCTCCGATATCGGTGTCGTGTCGGCTCTGATCTAGGCTTGTCGTGTCGGTCTAGATTAGGTTGTTTATATTTTCGTTGGGATTATTATTTTGTTGATGACTACCCGATGTTTGGGTTTTGAGATTTATCTTTTGGATATGATTTATTTGCTCATGGCATGTATATATTTGATCACTCTGATTTATATTCCGCTGTAACTGTTGAGGTTTACATACATGTCTATCGGTTTTTGAATTTTGAATAAGACGTAATCTCTATTTCTTGAATAAATGTATTATTCGCATGTTTAATTGCTTTAATAGAAATAGGAACGTTACAAGTTGGTATCAGAGCCATGGTCAGTCGCGTTTAGATTAATCTTTGTTGTGTTGTTTCTTATCGTTTAGATGGTTGTGTAGTGCGAACATGGCAGGAGGTCGTGATGATGCGGCGATTGCACAAGCCTTGGCAGCGATGGCTCAGGTTTTGGCTCAATCGAATGAGCAAGCGGCGATTGGTCGTCGGAATGAGGGAGAAGCTGAGGAGCGGAGGCTTGATCGTTTCTTGCGAAACAATCCACCTACGTTCAAGGGAAGGTTCGACCCGGATGGAGCTCAAACATGGTTGCAAGGCATGGAGAGGATCTTTCGTGCTATGGTGACTAGTGATGATCAGAAGGTGAGGTTGGCTACTCACATGCTTGCTGAGGAGGCTGAGTATTGGTGGACCAATGCTAAGGGAAGACTTGAGATTGGTGGAGAGGTTGTGACTTGGACAAGGTTCAAGGCTGAGTTTTTGAGGAAGTACTTTCCAGAGGATTTGAGGACTAGGAAGGAAGTGGAGTTCCTGAATTTGAAGCAAGGGAGTATGTCTGTGGCCGAGTATGCGGCGAAGTTTGAGGAGCTTGCAAGGTTTTGTCCCTACATCAATGCGGAGGATGCTATGGTTTCCAAGTGTGTGAAGTTTGAAAGTGGGCTTAGGCCGGACATCTATCAGTACATGTGTGTTCAGGAGATCCGAGACTTTGATACTTTGGTGCATAAGTGTCGTATGTTTGATGATGCTGGGAAAGCTAAGTCTAATTACTACAAGGCTCAGGGTGAAAAGAGAGGAAGAGGACATGGGGCTGGAAAACCTTACAGCAAGGACAAAGGAAAGAAGAGAGAAGCTGGTGGAGGCTCTAGGCCAAGTTTGGCGGAAGTCAAGTGCTTTAAGTGTGGAGCTATGGGTCATTATGCTAGTGATTGCAAGAATGATTTTACTTGTCACAAGTGTGGGAAAGCGGGTCACAAGGCGGTCGATTGCAGAGGTGTTGCAAGAGAGACTACTTGTTACAATTGTGGAGAGAAGGGTCATATTAGTACCAAGTGTACCAAGCCAAAGAAGGCGGCGGGAAAGGTGTTTGCTTTGAACGCCGAGGAGGTGGAGCAGCCGGATAATCTTATCCGAGGTATGTGTTTTATCAATAGTACTCCTTTGATTGCAATTATTGATACTGGTGCTACTCATTCTTTTATCTCGGCTAGTTGTGTTGAACGTTTGGGTTTGGTTGTAACTCCTTTGTTGCGGGGAATGGTTATTGACACCCCGGCTAGCGGTTCGGTGACTACTTCTTTTATGTGTGCTAAGTGTCCTGTTAATTTTGGTGATGTTGATTTTGAGTTGGATCTTGTTTGTCTTCCGTTGAAGCATATGGATGTGATTTTTGGTATGGATTGGTTGTTAGCTTTTGGGGTTAGCATTAATTGTTTGACTAGGAGTGTGACTTTTTCTAAGCCGGTAGAAGAGTTAGATAGGAAGTTTTTGACCGCGGAGCAAGTGAAGAAGTCTTTAGATGGTGAGGCTTGTGTGTTTATGATGTTTGCATCTTTGAAGGTTGGTGGTGAGAAAGGGGTTAGTGATTTGCCGGTAGTGCAAGAGTTTCCTGAGGTTTTTCCAGAGGATATTACCGAGTTACCGCCGGAGAGGGAAGTTGAGTTTGCAATTGATTTGGTACCAGGCACGAGTCCTATTTCGATTGCGCCGTATCGGATGTCTGCATCGGAGTTGGGTGAATTGAAGAATCAGTTGGAAGAGTTGCTTGAAAAGCAGTTTATTAGACCGAGTGTTTCACCGTGGGGTGCTCCAGTGTTGTTGGTTAAGAAGAAAGATGGAAGCATGAGGTTGTGTGTGGATTATCGACAGTTGAACAAGGTGACGATTAAGAATCGGTATCCACTTCCAAGGATTGATGATTTGATGGATCAGCTAGTGGGTGCAGAGGTGTTTAGTAAGATTGATTTGAGATCAGGATATCATCAGATTAGAGTAAAGGCGGAAGATATATCCAAAACTGCGTTCCGAACGAGGTATGGACACTATGAGTATTCTGTGATGCCATTTGGAGTATCTAATGCACCAGGTGTCTTTATGGAATACATGAATAGAATATTTCATCCTTATCTGGACCGTTTTGTGGTGGTGTTCATAGATGATATTTTGGTGTATTCAAAGTCTGAGGAAGAGCATGCTGAGCATTTGAGGATTGTGTTGCAAGTCTTGAAAGAGAACCAGTTGTGTGCCAAGTTGTCTAAGTGTGAGTTTTGGTTGAAGGAAGTGAGTTTCCTTGGTCATGTGATTTCTAAGGGTGGTATTTCTGTGGATCCTTCCAAGGTTGATGCAGTGTTGCAGTGGGAGTCTCCTAAGTCTGTTTTTGAGATTAGAAGCTTTCTTGGTTTGGCCGGTTATTATCGGAGGTTCATTGAGGGATTCTCTAAGTTGGCGTTGCCATTGACGCAGTTGACTCGGAAAGGACAAGCTTATGTTTGGGATGCCAAGTGTGAGAAGAGTTTCCAAGAGTTGAAGAAGAGGTTGACTTCAGCTCCGGTGTTGATTTTGCCGAATCCGAAGGAATCGTTTGTGGTGTATTGCGATGCTTCTAAGATGGGTCTTGGTGGTGTGCTTATGCAGAATCGTCAGGTTGTGGCTTATGCTTCGAGGCAGTTGAAAGTGCACGAGAAGAATTATCCGACTCATGATTTGGAATTGGCAGCTGTTGTATATACATTGAAGATTTGGAGGCACTATCTGTATGGTTCTAAGTTTGAGGTGTTCAGTGACCACAAGAGTTTGAAGTATTTGTTTGATCAGAAAGAGTTGAATATGAGGCAGAGAAGAGGGTTAGAATATCTTAAGGATTTTGATTTTCAGTTGAGTTATCATCCCGGAAAGGCTAATGTTGTTGCGGATGCTTTGAGTAGAAAGACTTTGCATATGTCTGCTTTGATGGTTAAAGAGTTGGAATTGATTGAGCAGTTTCGAGACTTGAGTTTGGTTAGTGAGTTGACACCTGATGGTGTGAGGTTGGGTATGTTGAAGTTGACAAGCAATATTTTGGAAGAGATCAAGAATGGTCAGAAGGAAGATTTGGAACTCGTGAATCGAGTGACGTTGGTTAATCAAGGAAAAGGTGGAGACTTTAGATTGGGTGAGACTGGTGTTTTGATGTTTCGTGATCGAGTTTGTGTGCCGGATGTGTTTGAGCTTAAGAGGCAAATTTTGGACGAAGGTCATAGAAGTAGTTTGAGTATTCATCCAGGAGCAACTAAGATGTATCAGGATTTGAAAAGGTTGTTTTGGTGGCCTGGAATGAAGAAGGAGATTGCTGAGTTTGTTTATGCTTGTTTGGTTTGTCAGAAATCGAAGATTGAACATCAGAGACCGTCGGGTTTGATGCAACCGTTGTTTGTGCCAGAGTGGAAGTGGGATAGCATTTCTATGGATTTTGTTGGAGCGTTGCCTAAGACTAGTAAGGGTTTCGATTCGATTTGGGTGATTGTTGATCGGTTGACGAAGTCAGCGCATTTTGTTCCTATCAAGACTGGTATGTCGGTAGCGAAGTTGGCTGAGATCTACATTGAGCAGATTGTTAGATTGCATGGTATTCCTTCTAGTATTGTGTCGGATCGGGATCCGAGGTTTACTTCTAAATTTTGGGAGAGTTTGCAAGCTGCTTTAGGAACTAAGTTGAGATTGAGTTCTGCTTACCATCCTCAGACCGATGGACAGACAGAAAGGACTATTCAGAGTTTGGAGGATTTGTTGAGAGCTTGTGTTTTGGAGCAAGGTGTCAGTTGGGACGAATGTTTACCGTTGATTGAGTTTACTTACAACAACAGTTTTCATGCTAGTATCGGTATGGCACCGTTTGAGGCTTTGTATGGTCGGAGGTGTAGGACACCGTTGTGTTGGTTTGAATCCGGAGAAAGTGCTTTGTTTGGGCCGGAAGTTGTGCAAGAAACTACGGAAAAGGTTAAGATGATTCAGGAGAAGATGAAGGCGTCTCAGAGTAGACAGAAGAGTTATCATGATAAGAGGAGAAAGGATATTGAGTTTCAAGTTGGTGATCATGTGTTTTTGAGGGTGAATCCTGTGACCGGAGTTGGTCGTGCTTTAAAGTGTAGGAAGTTGACTCCTCGTTTTGTTGGGCCGTTTGATGTCATTGAGAAGGTTGGGGTTGTAGCGTACCGGATTGCGTTGCCACCGTCTTTGTCGAATCTTCATAATGTGTTCCATGTGTCTCAGTTGAGGAAGTATGTGCATGATGCGTCTCATGTGATTCAAGTGGATGAGTTGGAAGTAAGAGATAATTTGACGGTTGAGACTTTGCCGATTAGGATTGAGGATCGCGAGTTGAAGCGTTTGCGTGGCAAGGAGATTGCTTTGGTCAAGGTGATTTGGGTTGGACCAACTGGAGAGAGTGCCACTTGGGAACCGGAGAGTAGGATGAGAGTTTCGTATCCGGAGTTGTTTCCTTCAGGTAAATTTTCGAGGGCGAAAATTCTTTTTAGGGGGGAGAGTTGTAACAGCCCAATTTTTAGCTAGATTTATTTTAATTACTTTTAATTGTGTTTGTGTGTGATTAAATGTGCTTGTGTGTATTTAATTGTCATTGGGTGCATTTAAATGGATTACCGTATTAGAAGGGTATTTTGGTCATTTGACGGGTAAGGGTAAAATGGTAATTTTGGTGAGAATTATTTTATTAATTGGTGAGGACCCTTATTTTACTAAGTTACTAGTGTAGTGATTAGTTTTTACCGTTAGTGACCGTTGGTTATATTTTACCGTTGTTAGTAATTACCGTTGAGTGTATAGAAACTTTTGAATTGTGTTAGAATGGGTTAGGCCCATTAGCATTTTGAGTTAAGCCCATTAAGGGAGATAACATTAGGGTTGTCATAGAAAATATCATTCACTTCACAAAACATTTTCCTAGAGAGAGAAAGAGGTGAAGAGAAGAACAAGAGTGTTGAAGGGAAAGCTTGAGGAATCAATTTGGGTGACCTAGGAGCTGAATTGAAGCAAGGGTTAGAGATAATCAACTTCAAAGGTAAGGGGGTTAGTTATTATCATAATCATGTACAATCTTTGCATTTTCTCATGTTGTATGAAAATGGGTTGGTGAACAATTGTTGTTAAATTCGTGCTCTTGCTGTGATGCTATTTTCTTGTGCTTGAATTGAAGATTATGGTATGTTTATGGGTGAAATTACATGTTTCAAAGTATGTATAAATGTTAAGTTATGAAATTATGCTTAATTGATGAAATTTGATATGCTTTGATTGAAAAGAGATGTGATTCATATTCCATTAATGTGGTTATTGTTAACTGATGCTATTGTAAGTGAATTATGATTTGGGTATACTTAATTGTGGATTGATGATGAGAAATAAATTGTTGTTGATGGTTTTGTGAAATTAGTGAAGTTGAGTTAAGTGTTCATGTGAAGGACCAAAATGAACTTTTTGATATATATATGGTTGTTGACTGAAATTTTGTTATTGTTGGATGAATTGAACCTATGAGAATTTCTGTTTTCACGCTGTGGTTATGTTAGTTGAGTCGTTTGGGAGAAAACGGATTTTTCGTGTGAAATGTCGATGTTTAAGCGTTTTCGCCAATAAGTGATTATGTGAGGTTTTGGAAAATGACTTTTGGGATGGTTGAAACATGAAATTTTTATAGATTATGTTAGAGTCAAGTGTCAGGATCATGTAGGTGAAAACGGCATCAAAATCCGATTAACGGTTTGCATTTTACGCGCGAAATGGTGAAAAACGCACTTTTGGAAAAGCTGTAAGCGAACAGGCCAGAAGCACACTTCAGAAGCATACTTCAGAAGCACACTTCAGAAGCACCCTTCAGAAGCGTACTTCAGAAGCACTCTTCAGAAGCGTACTTCAGAAGCACTCTTCAGAAGCGTCCTTCAGGAGCACTCTTCAGAAGTAGGCCAGAAGCTTCTCAAGAAGCGCCAGTTCCAGCATCTCCTGTTTCGCGTTCTTGCGTCTTTTTCACCTATTTCTGTTTCGAATTGGCCTTTGGTGTAAACATGAAAGTTTTAGATAATTTTGTTAGCTTTCTAATGGCGTTGGTTTCAGGTCCAAATGATTTTTAGAACTCGAGTTATGATCAAATTACTACACATGGGTCATGTGAATTTTTGTGAAAACTTAGCATAACTTTTTCTATGAGTCGTGAAACTTTTCCAAACTTGATATTTGGCTTAATGAAGTATTTAGAGGGAATAATTGAGTATGTAAATATGTAATTGGGATGTGATAATGATCATGAGATATATTTTGCTATCTTACTTGGAATATGAGAATGCTTGAATTGGTGAAACTATATGATATAGTTGATGTTGAGTGACATTGTTGATTATTGATAATATGTTTATGTGTGATGATGAATACTATGATTTATTTGTGTGGGCATGTTTTCTTGATAATGCAATGTTGTGGAGATAATCAATATAATTGGGTGTTGTCCTATATATTGAGTTGAGATTGTGATTTGTTGTCGCATTATCGAGTCCTTACACATGTCCATGCATCATAGTCGTTGTTGCTGTAAAAGGGATGAATCTTTTACTTCGAGATTATTGTAAGGCAGAGGTGAGCCTTACATGCGATGTTGACTTGTCCATCGGAGGTGACGACCTTGTTGAGATTTGGTACCACATGCATTTATGTGTCAATAAGTGCATATCATAGCATGAGTCCTATGTGAAATATGTGATTGGTGATGAATTGAGAAGAATGAAAGTTGACAATGAATATTTATGATTGGATAATTATTCATGTGATTGATATATGTGGATATGAGCTATCAAGTTGTGATATAAGTATTTATGCATGACTATTATTATTCAAGTACATGATATTTATTTGATTTGATTATTATCTGGATTATGATAATGTAATGCTTACCCCCAGTGGTTTTAACCGCCTACTTGCCTGTATGGGTGAGTAGACGTTGTGCAGGAGTAGTCTCGGTGAGTCTTTGCTTGGGATATCGGGAGCTTCCTCCGATATCGGTGTCGTGTCGGCTCTGATCTAGGCTTGTCGTGTCGGTCTAGATTAGGTTGTTTATATTTTCGTTGGGATTATTATTTTGTTGATGACTACCCGATGTTTGGGTTTTGAGATTTATCTTTTGGATATGATTTATTTGCTCATGGCATGTATATATTTGATCACTCTGATTTATATTCCGCTGTAACTGTTGAGGTTTACATACATGTCTATCGGTTTTTGAATTTTGAATAAGACGTAATCTCTATTTCTTGAATAAATGTATTATTCGCATGTTTAATTGCTTTAATAGAAATAGGAGCGTTACAATAATCATCACCATATGATTACCCTATCATTAGAACGTTAATCCATCACTAACCTACCTGATTAACCACTCTTTTCCCCGTTCAATTCTATGGTTCATTTCACCCTAGGTTATTTCTCTCAATTTATAATCTCAGCAATCAATTTGCAATTCAAACCTAACTTCTATAACATCAAAACTAACAAAGCAACAACATGTTAAATCCAATTTTCAGAATTAGACAACTTAGAATTAAAGAAGTTTAGTCCCACCCTCACCTTAGTATTGATGATCGACGGTCTCTCTCCCTCTTGGTTCTCCTCATCTCTTGTTTTCTCCCTTTTTCTCCAAAAAGAAGTTTCACGTAAAAAATTTCTAAACCTAGTTTCCTCCTTATATCTCTCCTCAATCCACTTTATCTTATTTCCTCTACTTCCACTAAACTCTTATAAATTCCAAAACAGCCCCACATCTCAAAATTTATTTTATTTTCAAACCTTATTCTAGTAAATAATAAAATAAGCCACTTAATAAATCAGATAATCATATAAATATATTCTAAACCTATTAAAACAATCAAATAAATCAAATAATTCAAAGAGGGCGTTACAACTCTACCCCCTTAAAAGAACTTCGTCCTCAAAATTCAAAGCACTCAAGAAAATGAATTAAATTATTGCTTAAATATCTTAAACTTTATATAGCCAAATAGAAACTTCAAACAAAACATACAAACCACATTAAAGTTAATCAATCAAACATGATCACATAATAAACATAACCATTAATCAGGAAACACAACGACAATCAAGAAAACATAAGACAATCTTTCAACTGTTACTCAACAAGACACGACTCAACTACTTGACCGGACGGACCGACCTGCTCTGATACCAATTGTAACACCCCGTTTTCCCAACATAAAAATTCCATAACAAATAATTAGAGTTTTATACATAAACGGAATGCTACACTTCTTAAAAATCATAAATGGAATAAATAACAATTTATCTTTCATAATTCAATCAACGTAAATATTCAAAACTTCGCAGCGGATTTAATTCAACAACATAAATAGTCTTGGCACGAAGGCCTCATCAAAACGTCTCATAAAAATTCAATTAACAACTTAATCATATAAACTCATAATCAAATACATAAGTAATAGAAAATAGCCAGAAAAGTTCCCATCCCATTACGTATCAGAGCACCTAAAGACACAGTGAGAGATAGCCACTCACGACAGCAATCAACAGCTACTTATTCTCGATCACCTGCAAGTTACTTATATAAAGAGCAACATTTCCAAGCAGAAGGGGTGAGATTCACAGTCATTAAATAATAGATATATAAATCAGTAACGACATTTCACAATATAATCAATGACAAATTGTTCAACATTAATACTCCATGTCTATTCAACCACAACAAACATTGAGCACTCCGTCAACAACAACAACTACTACGACAATGCACGACACAATGACAAATGCCACAATGTCAACCCGACAATACAACTACGTGAGAGTACACCACCTCTTATAAATACGACAACGTAAGAGGAGACCACCTTTTACAAAACATCAACATAAGAGTACACCACCTCTTATAAAACAAAAACGTAAGAGTACACCACCTCTTATAAAACAACAACGTAAGAGTACAAAACCTCTTATAAAACAACAACGTACAACTCAACAACAGTTACATCAACTTATAACTTAACGGCGTCAACAACAAGGATGATTTTCAACAACAATGACAACATTGCATAATTTACTTATGACTTACTTCGCAACTTGGTCAACTGTGACACGACAACCTTTAACAATAAAATCCATCAACATAGTATGTATTCACATAATATACGTACCTCAAATTATTCAACAACAACATTCATATAATATATGTATTTCAAATTCTCCAACAAAGATATTCACATCAAACCAATTAGATCCATCACAACATAGGTTAAATACTCTTAAACCCCTTAACTAAACTCCTAGTACTTCTAGTTTTGAGGTTTGGAATTATTCCATAAGTTTTGGATTAACTTACAAACAATTATGCTGAATTTTCATAAAATTACACAAAGACCTTCTTGGAGTATTTTCATCATAACTCAAAAACCAAATATCTTTTTCACATCAAACCAAAGCCACTGGAAAGCTAACACAATTATCTACAACTTTCATGTTTGCACAAAAGGCCAATTCAAAACAGAAACATGTGAAAAAGATGCAAGATCATGAAACAGGGTATGCATCAGACATATTGAAATTACAGATTTTCTGTCCCAATCGGCTCACGATCACTAGGATCTCCTCATGATTTCGACAGCATCATACATGCTGAAATCACAGATATTTTCTGCGATTTTCTACCATGGGAGCCTCCTTGGCTCTGTTTCTTGACCCTAAACTCTCCAAAATCGTCCATAATCATCACCATATGATTACCCTATCATTAGAATGTTAATCCATCACTAACCTACCTGATTAATCACTCTTATATGAATTAGTAAGCTTTGTTCATGTTTTTTGCCAAATTGGTTGTTTTATTTGGATTGCTTGTTTTATTTGGCTATACAACAGCTTGTAATATCAAATAATATTCTAATAGTACAAACAAATGCTAAATGTTTTATAATAATTTAGGGAGGAGCTTTTGTATTGCTCAGATAACAAGGCTCATGCTTTCAGTCTACAAAGGAGAGACTTGTGGTCACTTCAAAAAGATAAATGGGTGTCATGCTTTGTGATAAATGCCTGGGTCAATTGCTTGAACTGGATTCAACCAAATGAAAAAATGACACGACTGGTTACACCATTCATAACTTATGTATGCATTACATTCCATTAATGTTAAAAGTTTACATATTGTTTTGGTCTTTTTGGAATTGATTTTAGTCATTTTATATAAACAGGTTGACTTGCAAAGACCTGATGCCCTAAATATAACGAACCTAGTTGCATGTAAAAGATTCATTGAATATGTAAGACTGAAAAAGTTCAAATACATGGATTGTGTAACACCCCGTTTTCCCAATATAAAATTTCTTAACATAAATCAGAGTAAACATCAAATAACGGAATGCTACACTTCTAAAAATCATAAAACAGATAATTAACAAATTATCTTTCAACATAATTATTTCCAAAACTCGCAGCGGATAAGTTCATCACCATTAATAAAGTCTTGGCACGCAGGCCTCATTAAAACATCTCATAAAATTCAGTTAAACATCATAAATGAACACGTAAAAGAATGAAGCATGCATAACATAAACGCCATCCCGTTACATATCAGAGCAACCTAGAAGACTCAGTGAGGCAAGGCCACTCACGACAGCAACACTGCACACTAAGCTCGATCACCTGCAAGTTACTCATACGAAGAGCAACATTTCCAAGCAGAAGGGGTGAGATTTCACAAAACAATAATATTAATCAATATAATTCAACAATCGTAATTAACAACATAAACATCTTAAACATCATTGCATCTTTGGTAATCAAATATCAAGTAATCACTTCATTCAATCATCACAAATAACATAACATCTTAACATCTTTTGACTCGACAATACGACAATGCAACCTAAACCTCTTATATGCATATGGTACCAATTCAGGGCATGAGCCCCCAGCATTATAGTATTACTATACTTTTAGGGCATAAGCCCCCAACAATTAGTTTGAGCAAATGCTCCATCGTGGTGAGTACAAAGCTCCAGGGCATGAGCCCCCAACAAATGTATGCTAATGCATAGACTCAATCATCTAAACTATCTTAATCAACATCTCATATACATCCAATAATTTGGAGTTCAACATCATCTTATTCATCTTATAATGACTCATGCAACTTAGTTAAATAACAATAACAACATAATCAGATCACATCAACAGCATAACTCATAATATCAATTCATTTCAACAACATCTTGATCATTCAATAATATTTCAAGTAATGCATTTAATCATTAAATCACATTACAAACAACTTAGCAGTTCAAACAGTTTCACAGATTTCGGTTAACATCTTAAATAGGTCACATTACTCCCTAAGGGTCCAACTCTAATCAATTTGTGCGAAACAGATCGCAACATCCCAACTTGTATTCAGTTATGGAAGTGCTCGCGAGGCGAGAGCATCTACTCGCCATGGCGAGTACAAGTCAGATTTCCAACTCAAGTTGTTCTAAGATAAACCAGGTTCAATCTCGTTTTAAATCATCATCTAATCTTTATTAAACATCTTAAGGCACTTAAAAGCATCTAAGGTTCAACTCAAAAGTCAACATACAGAATTCAACATGTTCTCTGGTCATGCTCGCTATGGCGAGTAAGGTTGCTCGCTGTGGCGAGCTACGACTTGTAACTCGCGAGCCGAGGGGAATGGCTCGCGTGGCAAGCGATGAACTTCATCACTCGCGAGGCGAGGATCATCGTTCGCGAGGGCGAGCCATGAATACAGGCTCGGGCAGAATGCAGTTTTTACGAAAAATCCATGATCTCACATGGTTCTAAGCCTAATTTCAATTCCAGATTTCATTCTAAACATAATCTAAGGTCAATGGACACTTTCTACATCAATCTAATCAATTTTCACCGTTTAATCTTCAATTATAAGGATTTGACCTAGTTTTCAATTTCTCCAATTCAATCCTAATTCTTGCTAATTACAACCGAATGGATTACATGATTAATAAAATTGGAGAGTTAGTCTCACCTTTACCTTGTACGAAGAAAATTGCAGCTCTCTCTTGGTCTTCTCCCTTCTATGGCTTTTTCTCCCTTTTCTCCAAAAACAGACGTACGTACTAATTTTTCTAAGACTAGGTTTTCCTTTTTATATCTCCTCCTAATGTCTTATCTTATCTCACTTTCTCCCCCAAAACTCTAAAATCTCAAAACAACCCTTAACTAAATATTTTATTTTATTTTCAAATCTTATTTTATTAAACAATAAAATAAGTCTCATATCTCATAAAATCATCAAAACTCATAGCTCAACTAAAAATCATCCAAATCATCTAAATCGTCATAAATCATCAAAATTCACACATATATTATATAAATATAATATAACTCGTCTAAACTCGATTAAATAATTAATTAAATAAAAGTGGGCGTTACAGATTGGAAGGCTATTGACCCTAAATGTTAAGAATATGTAAGACTCAGTTCATTATAATTTTGGAGATTTCTACATATTGATTGTTTGACTTATATGGTGTCGATTATTCTACTGATGAAATAGATAATGACGCCAACACTAATTGGAGATCCGGGTTTTCATTATGTATGCTTCGTTGTGAATCTCAAGAGCCAAAAATTTCAATTCCTGAACAGCTTGAAAGGAGAGACATTGAACATGAAGAATGGCGAAGCGACTGTGTACAAGAAGATGTTTGATGTGTGGCTGAAGGAGGTGGAAGCATTTGTGACAGAATTGTATAAGAAAAGAAAAATCACAATGCCTTTCCAGTTTAGCACATTCAAGTGGGAAACACCAAAGATGCCTAATCAATGTGATAAGGACAGTTGTGGAGTCTTTTGCATGAAGTTTCTTGCTGAATGGGATGGTGGCAATACCGAAATGGAATCATTCAAAGATTGGTCCAAAACGAGAGAGCATGGGAAGAATGGTAGGTGTCGCGTCATTTTTCGGAGATCAAGGCTATTTGATTAGCTTTTGACTCACTAATTATTTCACGACTGAACATTTACATTTTTTAAGGAAAAGGGGAAAAAAGTTCGAACTACCCCTATTTGAAAAGATTTTGGGTTCGAGGGTTAGTTACATAAAGGGAAGGTGTTAGCACCCTTTATGTCCGTAGTACTCTACGGGAACTTCTTGGTTTTATTTAATTTAATGTGCTATAACTTGCTTGCTAAAAAAGGGAAATTAAAGTGATGATTAAAAGAAAAAAACAAAGTGAGACCTAATTTATCTACATTTTTTATTGTTTGGAAAGACATGGTCCTCTTCCTACATACCCGTGAGGGATCAAAACCCCGTAGTTCGGGGTAGAAAACGACATTTGATTTGTTGAGTGTTTTTTATTATTTTTGAAAAAGGTTTTAAAAGGAAAATCGAAATGGCAAAATAAAAACTAACGAAGCATAATAATAAAAACGTAGGTACCTTATGGTGGCGTTGGACCACCACAAGGACCATTGACCTAAACTATGAAACATAAAAAATAGAGCATACACGCACACATGCATGATTTACATTAAAGCCTAGGATACATGCTATGGTCTGCGAAAAGTAAATGACGGAAAAATAAATAATTTACATTCTAATATCCTTGCTGTAAAAATAAATGAGATAAAATAAAAAAAACAGAATAATGAATTTAATTCTAAAATTCATGCAAAAACTTAAAATAAAATGGGTTCAATCACAAGGTGGGGTGTAGCAGTATTATGGGGGGCGCAGGAAATAACAAAGGTTGAATTGGGCTTACTGGGTGCAGCAAGCGCTCAGTTTAAAGGGAAGGCCGGGTTCGGTTCGGCTCAGACTTGGGTCGGGTTTGAAAGTACCGAACCGGCTCAGAGAATATATAAAGGGTGTAAACCCTATTTTCTCTCATTTTTCTATCCTACTCTCTCTCTCTCTCTTCTATTAAAACAGAGCCAAGAGCTCTCTTCTCTCTCCTATCTTCTTCTTCTTCTTCTCCGGTTGGAGACATGGCGGCCGGAGCGACCTCCGGTGCGGTGGCCGGCGAACCACCGTGGCGCCGCCGCGGCACCGGAGCTAAAAATCTCTTTTTTTTTTTTTTAAGTTTTGTTTTTTTGTTTCTACTCTATTTCCTATCCTCTTTCTGATTCTTGAGTCCAAAATTTAAACACTAGTCCTAAGACACAATACTATTTCCTATCCTCTTTCAGAATCTAGAAGTGAACCTCGGATCTCTATCCGACACAATACTCGACGGTACCCCATGTAGCTTCACAATGTTATGAATATAAATCTCCGCCAACTGTGCTACCTGTAACGCCCTAGTTGTTATTTATTTTATTTTGAATTATTTGGAGTCTCATATATGATTTTATATGATTTTTGGTGATTTATGTGGTGTGTGCATTTTAATATATGGTTTAATAAAATAATAATTAAAATTAGTGGGAATTATTATTATTTTAGAAATTAGGGAGTTAATTAGGATTTAATAGAATTAAGGGGAGTTTAATGAAATAAAAGGGGAGTTATAGTTTGGGAGTTAGGAAAAGAAAAGGTCAGAAGCAGTTTTACGTGAAACAAGTTTTGGGAGAGAAAACCAAGAACAAGGGGAGAGAAGAACAAGTAGAACCAAGATCAACCGTGTGTCGTGCGATTTTCTGAACTAAGGTAAGGGTGAGATTTACTTTCAATAGTATAGATTGTAATTCTGATTTTTATTTAACATGTTTCTGGTAGAAATTGAGAAATTTGGGATTAGGTTTTGATTATTGGTTTTGAATGAAAAAGTGTAGAAACCATAAAATTGAATGGTGAAAAGAGTTGTTAATCAGGTAGGTTAGTGATGGGTTAACGTTTTAATGATAGGGTAATCATACGGTGATGTTTATGGATGATTTTGGAGAGTTTAGGGTTGAGAATTGAAGCCAAGGAGGCTCCCATGGTAGAAAATCGCAGAAAATCTGTGATTTCAGCATGTCTGATGCTGTCGAAATCATGAGGCGATTCTAATGATCATGAGGCGATTTTGACAGAAAAATCTGTAATTTTAGTATGTCTGATACTGTCGAAATCATGAGGCGATTCTAGTGATCATGAGGCGATTTTGACAGAAAATCTGTAATTTTAGTATGACTGATGTTGTCTTACCATAAACCCTAAAATGCAATTTTCTTCACTCCAAATGCTTCCAAACTTCTTCCTAAGTGTAGGGACTTTATCCTAAACGTATAGAGATGTTTTTAGGAAAGATATAACGTTGTATAAGGGTCTAATGAGTTCATGAGTGGTCCTTGATGTATGAACATGATTAAGATAAATTGTGCATTTTTCTGGATTGTTGGATTGATTAATGATGAACCATTGATGACTGTGTTGTATGTTTACATTCATTAAATCATACAAGTGTGGAGTTATGGAGAGTTGAGTCATATACATATATATGCATTTGTTGAGTTGTATGTAGATATACACAGGTTGGGTAGTTGCATAGCATCAAAGTGGGAGAGCTTCGGCTCTGGAATGCCTTGTCGTTCAAAGCGGTGGAACACTAGTTGTTCAAAAGCGGTGTTGAGCGGTGAGGACTTAGGTCCAGATGAGAATGCTTTAACCATTCGACAGCGGTGTGGGTCACGGCCCTGAATATGGTACCACATCCATATTTGCATTTATCAAGGAGTCTAGGGTGTTGTTTTAGCGGTGTGGTCATGACCTTTGCATGAGTCGGTGTTGTTGGTTGTAGTTGCCATATTGACGATGATGATGTTGTTTGTTAGATGAAGTATATATTTATACATATATGATGATGATTTGATTTGATGATGATGATGTTGTTTTATGAAGTATATATTTATGAATATACGATGATGAACTGATTATATTTAGGGTGTTAGATTCAATTGACGAATTTTAATATCTATATCTTATTGTTGTGAATCTCACCCCTTCTGCTTGAAAATGTTGCCCTTCCTATGGGTAACTTGCAGGTGATCCTGAGTAGTTGGTGGTGGCTCAAGTGTCGTGTCTAGGGCTCTGATACGTGGGATGGGAATTATTATTGTTTTTCTTTCCTATGTATCTTATTTTGGAACTTGATGTTGTGGCCCTATGTTGGTTGAATTATGTTGTTAAGGCTTTATTTCATTCTACTCCCCCTTAATTCTAATAAATTTCAATAACTCCCCAAACTCTAAAATAATATTAATTTCCCACTTATTCTAATTATTATAAAATAATACGCACCTCATCATCCACAAATATTATTTAAAATCATATAAAAGACTCTAAATAATTCAAAATAATTAATATATCGACTAGGGCGTTACAACTCTCCCCAAGTTATAGAATTCCGTCCTCGAAATATTACCTCAAGCAAACAACTCTGGATAAGACTCCCGCATCTTACTTTCCAGCTCCCAAGTTAAACTTTCACTAGTCGCTCCACTCCAAACGACTCTCACAAGAGGTATCTCATTACCTCTCAAGGACTTCACCTTTCGATCATCAATTCTCAACGGTAAGGTCTCCACCGTAAGGTTGTCTCTATCTTGCACATCATCTCTAGAAATAACATGTGAAGGATCCGCTACATACTTTGGAAGTTCCGACACATGGAACACATCATGCAAATTCGAAAGATGTGGTGGCAAACCCACTCTGTAAGCCACTGTTCCAACCCTCTCTGAAATTTGATACGGACCGATAAACTTCGGAGTCAACTTCTTAGATTTTAATGCACTGCCTACACCTGTCATAGGAGTAACTCTCAAGAACACATGATCTCCCTCTTGAAACTCAAGGTCCTTCCTACGCTTGTCACGATAGCTCTTATGTCGACTCTGCGACGCTTTCATCTGTTTTCTTATCAACTTAACCTTTTCTGTAGTCTGCTGAACTATGTCTGGTCCCAACATCACACTTTCTCCCGACTCAAACCAGCATAAAGGAGTCCTGCACCTCCGACCATACAAAGCTTCGAATGGCGCCATACCAATACTCGAATGGTAACTGTTATTGTATGTGAACTCTATCAACGGTAGGTGACTATCGCAAGCTCCACCTTGCTCAAGTACACACACTCTCAGTAAATCCTCCAAAGATTGTATCGTCCTCTCCGACTGACCATCTGTCTAAGGATGATAAGCCGAACTCAACCTCAACTTCGAACCCAATGCATCTTGCAAGCTCTTCCTGAATCTAGAAGTGAACCTCAGATCTCTATCCGACACAATACTCGACGGTACCCCATGTAGCTTCACAATGTTATCAATATAAATCTCCGCCAACTGTGCTACCTGTAACGCCCTAGTTGTTATTTATTTTATTTTGAATTATTTGGAGTCTCATATATGATTTTATATGATTTTTGGTGATTTATGTGGTGTGTGCATTTTAATATATGGTTTAATAAAATAATAATTAAAATTAGTGGGAATTATTATTATTTTAGAAATTAGGGAGTTAATTAGGATTTAATAGAATTAAGGGGAGTTTAATGAAATAAAAGGGGAGTTATAGTTTGGGAGTTAGGAAAAGAAAAGGTCAGAAGCAGTTTTACGTGAAACAAGTTTTGGGAGAGAAAACCAAGAACAAGGGGAGAGAAGAACAAGTAGAACCAAGATCAACCGTGTGTCGTGCGATTTTCTGAACTAAGGTAAGGGTGAGATTTACTTTCAATAGTATAGATTGTAATTCTGATTTTGATTTAACATGTTTCTGGTAGAAATTGAGAAATTTGGGATTAGGTTTTGATTATTGGTTTTGAAGGAAAAAGTGTAGAAACCATAGAATTGAATGGTGATAAGAGTTGTTAATCAGGTAGGTTAGTGATGGGTAAACGTTTTAATGATAGGGTAATCATACGGTGATGTTTATGGATGATTTTGGAGAGTTTAGAGTTGAGAATTGAAGCCAAGGAGGCTCCCATGGTAGAAAATCGCAGAAAATCTGTGATTTCAGCATGTCTGATGCTGTCGAAATCATGAGGCGATTCTAATGATCATGAGGCGATTTTGACAGAAAAATCTGTAATTTTAGTATGTCTGATACTGTCGAAATCATGAGGCGATTCTAGTGATCATGAGGCGATTTTGACAGAAAATCTGTAATTTTAGTATGACTGATGTTGTCTTACCATAAACCCTAAAATGCAATTTTCTTCACTCCAAATGCTTCCAAACTTCTTCCTAAGTGTAGGGACTTTATCCTAAACGTATAGAGATGTTTTTAGGAAAGATATAACGTTGTATAAGGGTCTAATGAGTTCATGAGTGGTCCTTGGGGTAGGGATGGAAGTTGTCTATAAGGGTATAGCCTCTCAATGTATCTAAGCTAATATAATTGATGTTGTTGATTACTAATATCTTTGAGTTGTTGAATTCTGTTTGAACGTTTTGAATGGAGCTTGATGTATGAACATGATTAAGATAAATTGTGCATTTTTATGGATTGTTGGATTGATTAATGATGAACCATTGATGACTGTGTTGTATGTTTACATTCATTAAATCATACAAGTGTGGAGTTATGGAGAGTTGAGTCATATACATATATATGCATTTGTTGAGTTGTATGTAGATATACACAGGTTGGGTAGTTGCATAGCATCAAAGTGGGAGAGCTTCGGCTCTGGAACGCCTTGTCGTTCAAAGCGGTGGAACAGTAGTTGTTCAAAAGCGGTGTTGAGCGGTGAGGACTTAGGTCCTGATGAGAATGCTTTCACCATTCGACAGCGGTGTGGGTCACGGCCCTGAATATGGTACCACATGCATATTTGCATTTATCAAGGAGTCTAGGGTGTTGTTTTAGCGGTGTGGTCATGACCTTTGCATGAGTCGGTGTTGTTGGTTGTAGTTGCCATATTGACGATGATGATGTTGTTTGTTAGATGAAGTATATATTTATAGATATATGATGATGATTTGATTTGATGATGATGATGTTGTTTTATGAAGTATATATTTATGAATATACGATGATGAACTGATTATATTTAGGGTGTTAGATTCAATTGACGAATTTTAATATCTATATCTTATTGTTGTGAATCTCACCCCTTCTGCTTGAAAATGTTGCCCTTCCTACGGGTAACTTGCAGGTGATCCTGAGTAGTTGGTGGTGGCTCAAGTGTCGTGTCTAGGGCTCTGATACGTGGGATGGGAATTATTATTGTTTTTCTTTCCTATGTATCTTATTTTGGAACTTGATGTTGTGGCCCTATGTTGGTTGAATTATGTTGTTAAGGCTTTATGCCAAGATATTATTTTGGAGGTTTAAACAGTTGTTGATGTTTTGATGATAATATTCCGCTGCTAATTAAATGATGATTTCATTGGATGTTTATTAAATAGTTTTATATTCTATTTAAGAAAAATTTGAATATGTAGTGTGACATGTCCGTTGGGTTTTACTCTAATGTTGAATTAATTATTATTTAATTACTTTTGGGTAACGGGGTGTTACACTACCGGATAACTGATATTAATAGGAATGAAGTGTGCCGATTTCGTCAACCTGTCGACAATAACCCAAATGTCATCATGCCCTCTCGGAGTGTTCGGTAAACTTGTCACGAAATCCATAGAAATACTGTCCCACTTCCACTCCGGCACATCTAACGGTGTCAACAACCCTGCAGGCTTCTGATGCTCAACCTTAGACTTCTGACAAGTCAAGCATGCATACACAAACTGAGCAACATCACGCTTTAAACCGGACCACCAAAACAGATTCTTCAAATCATGGTACATTTTTGTAGCCCCTGGGTGAATACTCAAACTACTCTTGTGACTCTCTTCTAGAATCAACTTCTTCAAATCATCATTCTCAGGAATACAAATTCTTCCTATGAACCTCAGAACACCCTGATCATCAACCTTGAAGTCGTTATCCTCAGTGTCATTACTAGTAGTCATCAAATCAACAAACTTCAAGTCTACTTGCTGAGCTTCTCGGATACTATTCAAGAAATCACTATTAATCCTCAGCATCCCCAACTGAACACTCTGAGGTGTCAACTCACAAACAAGGCTTAAGTCTCTAAACTGTTCTAACAATTCAAATTCCTTCACCATCAAAGCAGACATATGTAATGTCTTCCTGCTCAACGCATCATCAACCACATTGGCTTTACCAGGATGGTAATTCAAGCCAAAATCATAATCTTTCAACAGCTCGAACCACCTTCTCTGCCTCATGTTCAATTCCTTCTGATCAAATAAATATTTCAAGCTTTTATGATCACTGAACACCTCAAATCTGGAACCGTACAAATAATGCCTCCAAATTTTTAAAACAAAAACCACCGCAGCCAACTCCAAATCATGAGTAGGATAGTTCTTCTCATGCATTCTCAACTGCCTAGAAGCATAAGCTACCACTTTGCCATCTTGCATCAAAACACCACCTAAGCCCAACTTAGACGCATCACAATACACAACAAACGGTTCTTCCGGCTTAGGTAAAATCAAAATAGGAGCAGTCGTCAATCTTCGCTTCAACTCATTGAAACTACTCTCACACTGAGCATCCCACGCAAAAGACTTACCCTTACAGGTCAACTGAGTCAACAGAAGTGCCAACTTCGAAAATCCTTCAATAAACCTGCGGTAATAACCAGCCAAACCCAAAAAGCTTCTGATTTCAGTTACTGACTTCGGAGTCTCCCATTGTGATACTGCATCAACTTTCGATGGATCAACTGCAATACCACCACCAGAAATAATGTGGCCAAGAAAACTTACTTCACTTAACCAGAACTCACACTTCGACAACTTAGCATACAACTTCTTTTCTTTTAATACTTGCAACACAATCTTCAGATGTTCTGCATGCTCCTCTTCGGTCTTAGAATAAATCAGAATATCATCAATAAACACAACCACAAATTTATCCAGAGAAGCATGGAAAATTCGGTTCATATACTCCATAAACACCCCAGGCGCATTAGTAACACCGAAAGGCATCACCTTGTATTCGTAATGTCCATATCGTGTCCTAAAGGCTGTCTTCTGCATATCGTCATCCTTCACCTTAATCTGGTGGTAACTTGACCTCAAGTCAATCTTACTGAACACCCTTGCACCCACTAACTGATCCATTAAGTCATCAATTCTCGGAAGTGGATACCTATTCTTTATCGTAACTTTGTTTAACTGACAGTAATCAATGCATAATCTCATGCTACCATCCTTCTTCTTGACTAACAACACCGGCGCTCCCCAAGGTGAAACACTTGGTCTTACAAACTTCTTATCAAGCAAGTCCTCCAACTGTTTCTTCAATTCAGCTAATTCAGAAGCTGACATACGATAAGGTGCCATCGACATCGGCTTTGTTCCTGGAACAAGGTCAATTGAAAATTCAACCTCCCTTTCTGGTGCAACATCAGGAATCTCATCAAGAAACACTTCTGGAAATTCATTCACCACTGACAACCTATCAATCACAGCTTGATTTTCTAACGACAAGTATGCCTGTAAAGAATACATCAGAATTCCATCACATTCTAGCTGTAACATCTGTTTCGTAGACAATAACTTAACTTCACCTTCTCCTTCAGCAGAAGAAAAATGCACGGTCTTACTAAAGCAATTAATATGAACATGGTTATACTTCAACCAGTTCATACCAAGGATTACATCCATTCCCGTCAACGGTAAACAAACCAAGTTAACCTCAAAATCTCTACCATACATAGACAACGGACAACTCAAACAAACCAAAGAAGTAGTTATCGAACCCTTAGCTCGAGTTTCGACAACCACAAAAGACAGTATAAAGCTGTCACACAACACTGCGTGGCTCGACAGGACTCTACTACTTGGTCGGACAGACCGACTTGCTCTGCTACCAATTGTAACACCCCGTTACCCAAAAGTAATTAAATAATAATTAAACACATCAGAGTAAATCCTAAACGGGCATGTCACACTACATTTTTAAGCATTCTTAAATAGAATATAAAAACTATTTAATAAACATCAACTTAAACAGTTTCATCAAACTTCGCAGCAGAATATTCATCATTAATAACAATAGCATAAATGTGTGATTCTCCGATACAGTCTTGGCATAAAAGCCTCACCAGAGTAAAACCATAATCCAATAGTTCAAACAAACATAGGGCTACAACATCAAGTTCCAAAATATGATACATAAGGAATGAAAATAACATAAAGTAAACCCATCTCGAATGTATCAGAGCCCTAGACACGACACTTGAGCCACCACCGACTACTCAGGATGACCTGCAAGTTACCCATAGGAAGTGAAACATTTTCAAGCAGAAGGGGTGAGATTCACAACAATAAAATATAGATATTAAAATTCATCAATTGAATCTAACATCCTAAATATAATCAGATTATCATCATATATGTATAAATATATACTTCATAAAACACATCATCATCAAATCAAGTCTTCATCAATCAAATCATCATTATATGTGTATAAATATATACTCCATCAAACAACATCATCATCATCATCAATATGGCAATTACAACCAACAACACCGACTCATGCAAATTGCATGACAACACCGACTCATGCAAATGACATGACAACACCGACTCATGCAAATGACATGACAACACCACTAAGACAACACCTTAGACTCCTCAACAAATGCAAATATGCATGTGGTACCATATTCAGGGCCGAAGCCCTCACCGCTGTTTGAATGGTTAAAGCATTCATTAGGGCATAAGCCCTCACCGCTTTGAACAACAAGGTGTTCCAGGACATGAGTCCTCCCGCTTTGAACGACAAGGCGTTCCAGAGCAAGAGCCCTCCCGCTTTATATGCTTATGCAATGAACTTCACTTGTGTATATCTACATACAACTTACAATGCATATATATATGTATATGACTTACAACTCCACAACTCAACAACATGTATTAAATACTCTTAAACACCTTAATTGAACTCATATTACTTCTAGTTTTGAGCTTTGAAATTATCCCATAAGTTTTGGATTAACTTAGAAATGGTTATGCTGAATTTTCATAAGATTTCACTAAGACCTACCTGGAGTATTTTCATCATATCTCAAAAATTAAAAATCATTTTCTAGTCAAACCAAAGCCATTGGAAAGCTAACAAAATTATCTACAACTTTCATGTTTACACCAAAGGTCAATTCAAAACAGAAACGTATAAAAAAGACGCAACAACATGGAACAGGGTATGCATCAGACATACTGAAATTTACAGATTTTCTGTCAAAATCGCCTCACGATCACTGGAATCGCCTCACGATTTCGACAGCATCATACATGCTGATATTACAGATATTTCTGCGATTTTCTACCATGAGAGCCTCCTTGGCTCTGTTTCTTGACCCTAAACTCTCCAAAATCATCCATAATCATCATCATCTGATTACCCTATCATTAAAACGTTAATCCATCACTAACCTACCCGATTAACCACTCTTTTCACCGTTCAATTCTATGGTTTCTACACATCAATTCACAAAAAACACAATAATCCAACATAAACCCAAAATTCCCAATTCCTACCAAAAGCTTGTTAAACCAAAATCAGAATTCAATAACTATATTACTGAAGCAAACTTCATCCTTACCTTAATTCAATTGAAAGGAATGCACAGCAATTTGGTTCCTTGGCTCTACTTGCTCTTCTCTCCCTTTTCTCCCAATTTGACGGTTTTCACTTAAAAATGTTTTTGACTCTTTTCATTCTTTCTTAACTTCCTTCTTAACTTCCCTTTATTTCATTCTACTCCCCCTTAATTCTAATAAATTCCAATAACTCCCCAAACTCTAAAATAATATTAATTTCCCACTTATTCTAATTATTATAAAATAAACTATATAATAAAATAATACACACCACATCATCCACAAATATTATTTAAAATCATATGAAAGACACTAAATAATTCAAAATAATTAATATATCGACTAGGGCGTTACAGTGACTGTAGCAACGTGTTCATGAGCTGAATATTTTTTTTCAGGCCTTCCATGGGCCACCACACTGGCAGAAGTTCTATCTCTAACTAAACGTCCTTCTCGGACTCCTTTTTCCAACTGTACGTCCATACCAACCATCTCAGCAAAGTTCTTGGGCGTACTTCCGACCATCTTCTCGTAGTAGAACTGATTGAGGGTTTTTAAGAAGAGTTTGGTCATCTCTTTCTCTTATGCACGCAGGATGACTTGGGCAGCGGTATCCCTCCATCGCTGGCCATACTCTTTGAATGTTTCCTTGTCTCCTTGAGTCATTCCCTGAAGATCGCTTCGGTCAGGAGCCATATCGACATTATAACTATATTGTTCCACAAATGCTTCACATAGATCACGAAAAGTTTGGATTTTTTTTTTTGTCTAGATTCGTGTACCATTTTAAGGCGGTACTAGCCAAACTCTCTTGGAAGTAAATAATTAGGACCTGATCGTCCCGAGCATATGCATACATCCTTCTTACATACATTTTCAGATGTTCCTCAGGGCAAGAGTTCCCTTTATACTTCTCGAAATCTGGGATCGTGAACTTGTGAGGTATATGGACATTCGGCAACAAACAGAGATCGTAAGCGGTCTTTCCAAATTTTCCTTTCCCACGGAGAGCCCTCATTTCTCGATGCATTTCGTCATATTTTTCCTGCTAGTCATCTTGTAACACCCCGTTTTCCCAATATTTAAAAATTCTTAAAACATAACATATATCAGAGTAAACATCAAACAACGGGATATCACATATAACGTAAACCAACAGTTAAATAACAATTTAACCAATATCTTAAACATTGCAGCGGAAAATCATAATCATAATTCATAAAACGTTTTGGCACGCAGGCCCCATCAAATAGTTCATAATCGTAATCCATAACATTATAAAAATAACATAATAGTCACGTAAGAGAATGAAGCATGCATAAACATAAACCCCATCCCGTTACGTATCAGAGCGACCTAGACGACACAGTGAAGGCAAGGCCAACTCACGAAAGCAAACTGCACACTAAGCACGATCACCTGCAAGTTACCCATACGAAGGGCAACATTTTCAAGCAGAAGGGGTGAGATTTCATAATCAAATAACATTAATCAATGTAATTGCGAATTATAAATTAACATCATAATCATTCCTTAAATAACATTGCATAATTGCTAAACAGTTATAACATAATCATATACCCAATTATCATGAAAAAAATCACATAATTGATAAACACTTATCACGTAATCACGTATTCAATCATCATCAACAAGGCATCTTAATCATGACAATGTGACAATGCTCTTAGACTCCCTATATGCATGTGGTACCAATCGTCATTATAAGTATTAATATACTTTAATCGTGCGGAGGACAAAGCTCCTATAAAACGTGCAGAGGACAAAGCTCCTATTATTCGTGGTGAGGACTAAGCTCAATGAGATGCTATGCATGGACTTATGAACAAAACATCGTAAACAACATATCATCATGCATCCAATAATTTGGAGCTAACTTCATCATATACTTATGCACTTAGTTAAATAACGGGAGCAGCATAAACAGGTCACATAAACAAGATGATATCATTATATCAATAGCACATAAATTGCATCATTATCAAATTTTCATATCTTGCATGAATATACAATACATTAGTTCATGTCCAATTAATATCAACATAACTTAAACAACTCTACAGACTGCATTAAACGTCATCATTAGGTCTTATTACTAGTTAGGGGTTCACTCTAGATCAACACGTGCGACACAGATCGCACAAACACTCAAGCAAGTACATTCTGGTTGTACTCGCGAGGCGAGAGTTCTTACTCGCCAAGGCGAGTACCACTCAACTCCCAAAATAAACTTGTTCTGGGTTCCCTCTGATCCTACATTCATTCCTAATCAATACTAGGCATGTTCAGGCACTCAAAGGCATCCAAGGTCCAACTAAAAAGGTCGAAACACAAAATATGACATGCTCTCTGCCTAAGCTCGCGAGGCGAGGAAGGGTTGCTCGCCATAGCGAGTTGCACCAAACAACTCGCGAGGCGAGGAAGGGTTGCTCGCCATAGCGAGTTGCACCAAACAACTCGCGAGGCGAAGGGAAAGGGCTCGCGTGGCGAGCGATGAAGTTCATCCCTCGCGAGGCGAGGATCATCACTCGCCGTGGCGAGCGATGAACAGAAGCACGGGCAGACTAGGGTTTTTCTCAAAAATCCACCACACAACATGGTTCTAAGCCTGGTTTTGATTTCAGAATTCATCCTAAACATATTCTAAGGTTAAAGGACGGTTTCTACATCAATCTAAACAAGTTTTACCGTTTGATCATCAATTTTTAGGGTTTTGACCTAATTCCAAACTTTTCTAAATCAATCCTAACTTTATCAATTAATCATCAGAATTACACCAATCAATGCTATTGAATCATTAGTCTCACCCTTACCTTGTTTGAAGAAAATCGCAGCACTCTTGGTCTCTTGCTCCTCTCTAAGTTTTTCTCCCTTTTTCCAAAAGTTTTCACGTACAATAGTTTTCTAAAGATATTAGGTCTTCCCTATATATACCTCTTTCTAATAACTTATCTTATCTCACTTTCTCCCCCAAAACTATCTAAAATATCAAAACAGCCCTCAACTAAATATTTTATATTATTTTCAAATCTTTATTTTATTTAACAATAAAATAATCCTCCTATTCTTATCAAATCTTCCAAAGCTCATAACTTAACACGTCATCGATCAAATCATCAAAACATACCAAAATCATACATATATTATATAAATATAATATAATCACCTAAACTCGATTAAATAAACGATTAAACGAAAGTGGGCGTTACAACTCTCCCCCACTTAAAAGATTTTCGTCCTCGAAAATTTACCTCAAGCAAACAACTCTGGATAAGACTCCAGCATCTTACTCTCAAGCTCCCACGTCAAGCTTTCACCAGTCGCTCCCGTCCAAACGACTCTCACGAGAGGTATCTCCTTGCCTCTCAACGTCTTCACTTTACGATCATCAATCCTCACCGGTAAAGTCTCTACCGTAAGGTTGTCTCTAACTTGCACATCGTCACTTTAGATTACATGAGATGGATCCGGAACATACTTTCGAAGTTGCGACACATGGAAAACGTTGTGCAAATTCGAAAGGTGCGGCGGTAAACCCACTCGGTAAGCCACCGTTCCAACTCTTTCCAATATCTGATACGGACCAATGAACTTTGGGGTCAACTTCTTTGACTTCAAAGCACATCCTACACCAGTCATAGGAGTGACTCTCAAAAACACGTGGTCTCCTTCTTGAAACTCAAGATCTTTTCTACGCTTATCATGATAACTCTTTTGTCGACTCTGCGACGCTTTCATTTTCTCTTGGATCATCTGAACTTTCTCAGTAGTTTGCTGAACAATCTCTGGTCCTAAGACCACTCTTTCACCTGACTCAAACCAGCACAACAGAGTTCTGCATCTCCGACCATATAAAGCCTCGAAAGGTGCCATTCCAATACTTGAATTATAACTATTATTGTATGTGAACTCGATCAACGGAAGATGACTATCTCAAGTTCCTCCTTGCTCAAGAACACAAATTCTCAAGAAATCCTCTAGCGACTGAATTGTCCTCTCTGACTGACCATCTGTTTGTGGATGATATGCCGAACTCAACCTCAACTTCGAACCCAAAGCCTCTTGCAAACTTTTCCAAAATCTAGAAGTAAATCTTGGATCTCTATCTGACACAATGCTCGAAGGAACACCATGCGACCTCACGATCTCCTTGATATAAATCTCTGCCAACTAGGCAACAGGGAAACTAATATTAATCGGTAGAAAATGAGCCGACTTCGTCAATCTATCAACAATAACCCAAGTTGCGTCGTTCCCTCTAGGAGTATTTGGCAAACTCGTCACAAAATCCATGGATATACTATCCCATTTCCATTCTGGCACATCTAAAGGTACCATCATTCCAGCAGGTTTCTGATGCTCAACTTTCGACTTCTGACAAACTAAACAGGAAAACACAAACTGTGCCACATCTCGTTTCAAACCAGACCACCAGAAAATCCTCTTCAAATTATGATACATCTTCGCAGCTCCCGGGTGAATACTCAAGCTACTTCTATGACTCTCTTCAAGAATCATCTTCTTAATCTCTTCATTGTCTGGGATACAAATTCTTCCTCGGAATCTCAACACACCTTGATCATCGATTTTAAAATCACTGTCTTCAGTCTGATCTCTAGCAACCAACAAGTCCACAAACTTTACATCAACTTTCTGTGCTTCGTTGATACTTTTCAGGAATTCACTATCAATCTTTAGCATACCCAGTTTCACACTCTGAGGTCACCATTCGCAAACCAAACTCATATCTCTAAACTGTTCAAGCAATTCGAACTCTCTGACCATCATAGCGGACATATGCAATGTCTTCCTACTCAAGGCATCTGCAACAACATTAGCTTTACCTGGATGATAATTCAAACCAAAGTCATAATCTTTCAACAATTCAAGCCATCTTCGCTGTCTCATATTCAATTCCTTCTGATCGAACAAATACTTCAAACTCTTGTGATCACTAAACACCTCAAATCTCGAACCATACAAGTAATGTCTCCATATCTTCAATACAAAGACTACGGCCGCTAACTCGAGATCATGCGTAGGATAATTCTTCTCATGAATTCTCAACTGTCTTGAAGCATAAGCTACCACTTTACCTTCTTGCATAAGTACACCTCCTAAACCCAACTTGGACGCATCACAATATACCACAAAAGGTTCATCTGACTTCGGCAAAATTAACACTGGAGCAGTCGTCAAACGCTTCTTCAATTCACTGAAACTGTTCTCACAATGGACGTCCCACACAAAAGTTTTACCTTTACAAGTCAACTGCGTAAGCGGAAGAGCTAACTTGGAAAACCCTTCAATAAACCTTCTATAGTAACCAGCTAAACCCAAAAAGCTTCTGATCTCTGTAACGGACTTTGGAGTCTCCCACTGTGATACCGCTTCAACTTTAGACGGATCCAGTGCAATACCATCACCAGAAATAACATGGCCTAGAAAACTCACTTCTTCCAACCAGAATTCACACTTAGACAATTTAGCATAAAGCTTCTTCTCTTTCAACACTTGCAAAACAATTTTCAGATGTTCAGCATGTTCTTCTTCAGTCTTGGAGTAAATCAAAATATCGTCGATAAACACAACCACAAACCGATCCAAAAATGCATGGAAGATGCGATTCATATACTCCATAAACACTCCAGGTGCATTGGTAACACCAAAAGGCATAACTTTATATTCATAGTGACCATAACGCGTTCTGAAAGCTGTCTTCTGCATATCTTCATCCTTTACTTTAATCTGGTGATAACCTGACCTCAAATCAATCTTACTAAAAACACGTGCACCCACTAACTGGTCCATCAAATCATCAATTCTCGGAAGTGGATACCTATTCTTGATAGTTACCTTGTTCAACTGCCGATAATCAATACATAACCGCATACTACCATCTTTCTTCTTTACTAACAAAACCGGCGCTCCCCAAGGTGAAACACTTCGTCTAATAAACTTCTTCTCAAGCAAGTCCTCCAACTGTTTCTTCAACTCAGATAACTTGGAAGCAGACATACGATAAGGTGCCATCGAGACCGGCTTCGTTCCAGGAACAAGATCAATAGAAAACTCAACTTCTCTCTCTGGAGGCACATCAGGAATCTCATCCGGAAAAACTTCAGGAAATTCACACACCACCGGTAACCTATCAATCACTGCTTGATTCTTAGTAGATAAAGTAGCCATTAACGAAAACATCAAGATACCGTCGCGTTCCAGTTGCTTCAGCTGCTTAGTAGATAAAAACTCTGCACCACTTTCCTCTTCGACGGAAGAGAAATGCACTGACTTGCTAAAACAATTAATAAGAACGTGGTTGTACTCTAACCAGTTCATACCCAGAATCACATCCATACCGCTCAAAGGTAGACAAACTAAATCCATTTCGAAATCACGACCAAACATAGACAAAGGACATTTCAAACATACGAGAGAAGTAGTCACCGAACCCTTAGCTGGAGTTTCGACAACCATCTCTCCATTCATATCAGACAATTCAAGACCCAAAGCAGAAACACAATCGAAAGCAATAAAACAATGCGTAGCACCAGTATCAATAATAGCAACTAAAGGAGTATTATTAATATACCAAGTACCTCTGATCAAACGATCCTCGTTCTCTGTCTGATTACCAGTCAAAGCAAAGACTCTACCAGTAGTCGGCGCTCTCTTAGGCTGAGTACATTGTGAACTAATGTGACCCTCTCCGGACACAATGTCCGTACGATTGCAATCAGCTACAACGTGACCTTTCTTGCCACACCGGACACACTTCTTGATTTCCTCAGGGCAGACGTTGCTTTTGTGGCCTTTCTCACCACAATTGAAACACACAATCTCTCCAGCGTCCTTCCTCTTAGGCCGCCTAACATCGACCATCTTCTGTTTCCCTTTATCAGCAGGGGCACTGTACGGCTTAGGACGACTCTGCTGTCCCTTGCCCTTCCTCTCATTCACTACCTTGTAGTGAGCCTTCGTATCCTCTTCATAGATCCTGCAGCTATTAACCAAATCCTGAAAAACTCTCAGCTGTTGGTATCCAATCGCCCTCTTGATGTCGAGCCTCAAACCGTTCTCGAACTTGATGCATCTCGAGAACTCAGCATTCTCAGCAGTATAGTGCGGGTAGAACTTTGACAGCTCCACGAACTTGGCAGCATACTCTATCACAGACATGTTTCCTTGCTTCAACTCAAGGAACTCGATCTCCTTCTTCCCGCGAACATCTTCCGGAAAGTATCTCCTCAGGAACTCTCTCCTGAAAACAGCCCAAGTCACAACAGCTCCCTCCTGCCCAAGGGTAGGCAGAAGAGCAAACCACCAGTCATCAGCTTCCTCGGCGAGCGATGAACAGAAGCACGGGCAGACTAGGGTTTTTCTCAAAAATCCACCACACAACATGGTTCTAAGCCTGGTTTTGATTTCAGAATTCATCCTAAACATATTCTAAGGTTAAAGGACGGTTTCTACATCAATCTAAACAAGTTTTACCGTTTGATCATCAATTTTTAGGGTTTTGACCTAATTCCAAACTTTTCTAAATCAATCCTAACTTTATCAATTAATCATCAGAATTACACCAATCAATGCTATTGAATCATTAGTCTCACCCTTACCTTGTTTGAAGAAAATCGCAGCACTCTTGGTCTCTTGCTCCTCTCTAAGTTTTTCTCCCTTTTTCCAAAAGTTTTCACGTACAATAGTTTTCTAAAGATATTAGGTCTTCCCTATATATACCTCTTTCTAGTAACTTATCTTATCTCACTTTCTCCCCCAAAACTATCTAAAATATCAAAACAGCCCTCAACTAAATATTTTATATTATTTTCAAATCTTTATTTTATTTAACAATAAAATAATCCTCCTATTCTTATCAAATCGTCCAAAGCTCATAACTTAACACGTCATCGATCAAATCATCAAAACATACCAAAATCATACATATATTATATAAATATAATATAATCACCTAAACTCGATTAAATAAACGATTAAACGAAAGTGGGCGTTTCACATCCACTCTATCATCGGCCTCCATGTTCCCTGAGTGGAAGATGGGTTCTTCATTTTGTGGAATGGTATGCATCACAGGTGTTGAGTAAGTCATGACAACTAGAGGAGCTCTCACAGGAAGCGGAGGAACATGAGCTGCATACTGATGAGTAGGCATATGAGCTTCACAAGAAATAGGGCGGAATACTTCATTGAGACAAATAGGGACACCCCAAGGACGACCTTCTGGCATAGAATTTGGTGGAGTACTGACAGGTATCGTCCATTGAGGGACAATAGAGACAGTTGCTTCGGCCTGAGTACTGATAGGAGGAGCAGATGATGGTTGATTCTGTGCAGCCGTCAACGTTTTCATCAATTCAGTCATTTCATCCATCTTAGTTCGCATGGCTGCCATTTCTTCACGGAGCACTTGATTTTCTTGTTCGAGAAACTCCATCTTTTCCTCACGATTGTTCAAGTGTTGTAAATGTGAGTGGATTTCAGACGAGGACACCATGACTCTTTTGAGATGGGTTGACCTTTAGTAGAAAAGACAAAGTGTGAGACTCAGACTGGAAATTATGAATGCAAAATGATGCATGATATGCTTATGCAAAAATAGACATTTTTTATTTGAAGGACTTGTCAAAGTAATTGTAGACTTGATAAAGGAACATTGTTTTATTTGAAATTTGTGAAGATGTTGCAATTAGTTCCCTTTTCAAAAGTAAGAACGAAACCAAGGAAAAAAGTTCTTAACAAAAGCTAAAGCTTAGTTAAGATTTTTGAAGTTGTATTTCTTGGTGTTCCTTCTTACAAAGACCATATCTTTGATGTTTACAAGAACTTATCTAAGTCCATTGATATTAGTGAGGAAAAAAGTTTTTATTAATGAATGTATGCATGATTACGCTAAAAAAACATAGAAAACATGGTGTGAGGTTAAGTCCACAATGTTGGAGCTTAAGGGTAACAACGCCATTTGGTAAGGACTACGATTTCATTTGTACCTGTATTTATGTTCTCTCTCCTATCTTCTTCTTCTTCTTCTCCGGTTGGAGACAGGGATGCCAGAGCGACCTCCGGTGCGGTGGCCAGCAAACCATCGCGGCGGCGCCGCCGTACCGGAGCTAAAAAGCTTTTTTTTTTTAAAGTTTTTTTTTTCTACTCTATTTCCTATCCTCTTTCTGATTCTTGAGTCCAAAATTCAAACACTAGTCCTAAGAAGCCTAGATCTAACACAATAAAAATAAAAGGGGGTTTTTTTACCTTCCTTTTCCTCCTTTTGTTCTTCTCTCCGATTCAGGTTTAAGGTGGCTTCTGCTTCTGACACTCCGGATTTGTGCTGGTTCAAGAACTTTGGTTCCGAATGCTCCTTCTGTTTGGTTTGATGCTTTAATTCGGGGTCCTTGAATCGTTTGTGTCGGTTGTGAGGTTCGACACCAATCTTTAGTGTGGAATTTGCGTCGTTCCTGATGTTGTATGGTTTGTTGGTATCGATCTGTTCGGATTGGTAACCGTTTTGTGTTGGGTGATTTGTGATTGGTTGTGGGGATTGTGAATGAGGCCGATTGAAATTGTGTTGGTTCGGTTGTTGATTGGTGCGATGGCTTTTCTGCATGTTTATGGTTGATGAGATTGTGTGTTTGTGAATAGCTTTGGCTGGTTTCCGATGTTGTATGTTTTTTTGGTACGGTGGGATTGGAAATTGGTTTTGATGATTGAGGCTTGTGATGGCTTCTGGTTTGATGTTGGATTGTACTGTCTTTTGGTTGAATTTCGGCCGTTTTTGGTTCTCTCTGCTCTATCCCTTTTCGGCCCCCTATTTTGCTGGTTCAATTTATAGTGTTGATTTTAGGTTTAGGGTTTGTTTGAAAGATGCAGAAAAATTTGTAGCTTGGGGAGGAAAGAAAGGGAAACGCAGACTGATGACAGACTGTTTGGATTTTATCGGACATTAACTTGTGATAAATGAGAAAATAAAAATAAAAATAAAATAAATGCAGACTTGACTTTTGGACTTATCTAAAATGGAATATGAGACTTGATCAGGGTTAAACGACAATTGTCAGTGGGACCTTAGGTCAAAAATTCGGGTATGACAGCAGGGTTGCAAAAACTATGGATTTGAGAATTGGAATTTGTTCAACAATATTAAGCGACTCATGCAATAGCAAAAGAAACTATGTGGAGAAGGCAGCAACTTCATACTATGAAGAATTGCTTCAAAAGCTAACACCGGATTAGTGTTAATGTTTTTGTTTTATTGAGTTTGTATAAAGATGTTTATGTATTTCTGAATTTGTGTCAAGTTTATGATGAATTTTTGTATAAAGATGTTTATGAATTTTGATGAATTGAAACAAACTTAGGGGTATGAAATACTGAAACCGTGAGTAAGGTTTAATGGTTTTGATAGTGTTCTATGTGAAACAAAAAGAATTGCCTAATGGTTTTAAATGATGAAATTATTATTGGTACATTGTTATGGTTATGTATGTGTGAAATTTAATCAAACAATTTATCTTTTAGAAAAACAAAACATAATCAGTTGGTTGTGCCTTTTTATATGTTTCACAGTATAATGTTCATTTTATCTTAATCAAACAAATACTGAAACCATAAGTATGGTTTAATGATTTTGATAGTGTTGTATGTAAAACCAAGATAATTGTGTAATGGTTCAATGATTTTATTAAAAATAATGGTTTTAAATAATGATTAAGATGTTATGCACTGAAATTATTACTGAAACCATACGTATGGTTTAATGGTTTTGATAATTTTCAATGTGAAACCAAAATAATTGTCTAATGGTTTTGTAATGAAACAAATGCGATAAACATTTAAATCATTATTAAGTAACCACTTAATTTTTGAAGAAAAGTAACCACTTAATAGTACACACTTATTACCAAATGTGAATTAATCATTATTTAAATCATTATTTTTAAATGGTTTTAAATAAAAAATATTACTGAAACCATAAGTATGGTTTAATAGTTTTGATAGTGTTCTATGTGAAACCAAACTAATTGTCTAATGGTTTTGTAACAATAAAGAATGTGAAATGTATAATTTCCAATAGATCATATCAAAATATTCCCGATAAAATCTATTACAAACTTATAACATAAAAACAATCAAATAATGACCGTTTTTTTTTTAAAGCTTCATCATCTTTCTTTTGTTTCTTCCGATTTATAAGAAATTTCGCCTTTCTCTAGCTTTTTCATAATCACTTTTAAGTCGCTTCTTTGACTTAATTGGAAGAAAAATAATTGTCAAATGGTAAATAAAATAAAATAATAATAAAAATCATTATTTTTAAATTGTTTTAAATAAAAAATATTACTGAAACCATAAGTATGGTTTAATGGTTTTGACAGTGTTCTATGTGAAACCAAACTAATTGTCTAATGGTTTTGTAACAATAAAGAATGTGAAATGTATAATTTCCAATAGATCATATCAAAATATTCCCGATAAAATCTATTATAAATTTATAACATAAAAACAATCAATTAGTGACCGTTTTTTTTTTAACGCTTCATCATCTTTCTTTTGTTTCTTCCGATTTATAAGGAATTTTTGCATTTCTCTAGCTTTTTCATAATCCCTTTAAATCGCTTCTTTGACTTAATTGGAAGAAAAATAATTGTCATATGGTAAATAAAATAAAATAATAATGAAAATCATTATTTTTAAATGGTTTTAAATAAAAAATATTACTGAAACCATCAACATGGTTTAATGGTTTTGATTATGTTCTATGTGAAACCAAACTAATTGTCTAATGGTTTTGTAACAACATATAATCATCAATACATAACTATAAAGAATGTGAAATGTATAATTTCCAAGAGATCATATCAAAATATTTCCGATAAAATCTATTACAAACTTATAACATAAAAACAATCAATCAGTGACCGCTTTTTTTTTCAAGCTTCATCATCTTTCTTTTGTTTCTTCCGATTTATAAAGAATTTCTGCCTTTCTTTAGCTTTTTCAAAATCACTTTTAAGTAGCTTCTTTGACTTAATTGGATTTGGTCTTTCTTTGAACTTTGGTGCAGTGGACTTCACCCCAGCAGATGGTTCATCGACAGCAGCTACTTTTGAAGACTTGGATGGCGTCACGGAAGATGGGTCTGGACGAATACCTTTAGAAAGAAGCAACTGCTCTGCCTTTTTCCTAGCTTCAAGAACACCGTTGAGAAAAATTTCAGATGCCTCCGGATCTGCACAAAAACGTGTAGAAAGTTGAACGGTAACAACACAAATTTGTTGATATCGTTGTGCTTGAGTGGTGTCTTCAGTGCCAACTGTAACGCCCTAGTCGTTATTTATTTATTTATAATTTATTTAGAGTCTTTTATATGATTTTAAATGATTATTGTTGTTTATGTTGTGTGTTATATTTATTTATATGATTTATTTTGGTATTAAATTAGAATAAGTGGGAATTATTATTATTTTGGAGTTTGGGGATTTAATTAGAATTAATAGAATTAAGATGGAGTTAAATGAAATAAAGGGGAGTTAAGTTAGGAGTTAGGAAAAGGAGAGGTCAGAAGCAGTTTTACGTACAATCAAGTTTTGGGAGAAAAACCAAGAACAAGGGAGAAGAGCCAAGAGAATCAGAATTCTGTAGAGTTTGTTCATCTGATTTAAGGTAAGGGTGAGGTTTACTTTCAATAGTGTAGATTATAATTTTGATTTTGGGTTAACATAGTTCTGGTTAAAATTGGGAATTTGGGTTTAGATTATGATTCTTTGATTTTAGATGGAAAAGAGTGTTGAAACCATTGTTTTAGTGTTAGGAATGTGTTCAGATTTCATACAGCATTTTATTACACTTTTGTAAACTGTTTTGGGGAGTGAATTGAGAAAATTGGGATTTTTGGGGAAAAACCTGCATTCTGCCCGTACAGACATTTATCGCTCGCCCCGGCGAGTAGCCTGTCTCGCCTCGCGACTGAGCAATCTTCATGGCTCGCCTCGCGAGCAGAACTACTCCCCATGGCGAGTTAGTGAGTGAGAACCTTGATTTTCAGATTGTTGTTATAAGGTATAAGTTGGTTAGTTTTGAGTGCCTGAATGTTTTTAGAGAGGACTGGGACAATTTTTACATTAAAAAGATGAATCGGGAGCTTAAAAATGAAGATTTAGTGAGAAAAAAAGTCAAAACTCCCGAGAGCACCCTTTTTATCGTTCGCCTCGTACTCGCCACGGCGAGTAACCGTTTTCCTGAGTTCGCCATAGCGAGCAGAAGAGCTCGTGAGGCGAGTTGCCCAGTACCTGAAGCTGATTGTTATATAATTGAATAATGTTGATTAACTTTGGTGTAGGAGCATGATTATAATTTATTGTGTTATTTTCTGGAGCTATTGAAATAATTTTGATGATTTGTTGATGACTGTGATGTATGTTTATATCTAAGTAAATCATACATGTTGTTGGATTGTTGAGTTGTATGTAGATATACACAAGGTGAGTCCATTGCATAAACATAAAGCGGTGAGGGCTCATGCCCTGGAACGCCTTGTCGTTCAAAGCGGTGAGGGTTCATGCCCTGGAACGCCTTGTCGTTCAAATTAGTGAGGGCTTATGCCCTATGAATGCTTTAACCATTCAAATTCGGTGAGGGCTTATGCCTTGTAAAATGGTACCACATGCATGTGCATAGTCGCATTTGTTGAGGAGTCTTAGCGGTGTTGTCATGTTATTGCATGAGTCGTTGTTGGTGATTGAGTAATAATTCTTACTATTGATTGAAGATGAATATGATGTTAAGGATGTGATCATGAAATATATATATATATATATATAATCATGTATTGCTGATATTCAGGGTGTTAGATTCAATTGATGAATTATACATCTATTATTATTGTTTGTGAATCTCACCCCTTCTGCTTGGAAATATTGCCCTTCCTATGGGTAACTTGCAGGTGATGAAGAATAGTAGAGTGGTGGCTCAAGTGTCTAGGGCTCTGATACGTAACGGGATGGGAAATAATTGTTATAGTTTTCATTCCTTATGTATCAAATTTTGGAACATGTTGTGGAGCCTTTTATTGTTATTGCAACAATATTTGATGAATAATTTTGATGAGGCCTTTGTGCCAGGATTTTGTTGGATGATGACGTTAAATATTTGAAAAGTATTTCGCTGCAAATTATTGATGTTTTTATAAAGGATGATGTTTGTTAAATAGTATTTATTTCTATTTAAGAAATTTTGAAAAGCAGTGTGATATGCCCGTTTGGTTTTGAACTCTTATTATATTATATGTTATTTAAGTTTGGGCTAACGGGGTGTAACAATTGGTATCAGAGCAGGTTGATCCGTCCGGCCATGTAGTAGAGTCGTGTTGAGCCACATAGGATAGAGTGTCAACTTTGAGTTGTCTTTTGTTGTTCTGATTGTTGTTTCTTATGTAGAATTATGAGATGGCTGGGAGAAATGATGTTGTTATTGCTGCTGCACTTGAGGCTATTGCTCAAGCTGTAGGACAGCAACCGAATGCAGGTGCTGGTAATGACGGTGTGAGGATGTTGGAGACTTTCCTGAGAAACCATCCACCAATATTCAAAGGTTGGTATGACCCTGATGGAGCTCAAAAGTGGCTCAAAGAGGTTGAGAGGATTTTCTGAGTCATACAATGCAGTGAGGTTCATAAGGCGCGGTTTGGCACGCACATGTTGGCTAAAGAAGCTGATGACTGGTGGGTGAGTCTGTTACCCGTTCTTGAGCAGGATGATGCTGATGTGACCTGGGTTGTGTTTTGGAGAGAATTTCTGAACAAGTACTTTCCGGAGGATGTCTGAGGTAAGAAAGAGATTGAGTTTCTGGAGTTGAAACAGGGGGACATGTCGGTGACTGAATATGCAGCTAAGTTTGTAGAGCTTGCAAAATTCTATCCACACTATACTGCGGAGACAACTGAGTTCTCCAAATGCATCAAGTTTGAAAATGGCCTGAGAGCTGATATCAAGAGGGCTATTGGTTATCAAAAGATAAGGAATTTCTCAGATTTGGTAAGCAGCTGTAGGATATATTAAGAGGATACCAAATGTCATTACAAGGTGATGAGTGAGCGCAGAGGTAAGGGACAACAGAGTCGTCCAAAACTGTATAGTGCTCCTTCTAACAAAGGTAAACAGAGGCTGAATGATGAGAGGAGGCCTAAGAGGAGAGATGCTCCTAATGAGATTGTCTGTTTCAAGTGTCGTGAAAAGGGCCACAAGAGTAATGTGTGTGATCGAGATGAGAAGAAGTGCTTTAGGTGTGGACAGAAAGGACACACTTTAGCTGATTGTAAGCGTGGGGATGTTGTTTGCTATAATTGTGATGAAGAGGGTCATATTAGCTCGCAGTGCAAGAAGCCCAAGAAGGTTCGGACAGGTGGCAAGGTGTTTGCTTTGACTGGTACGCAAACAGTGAATGAGGACCGACTTATCAGAGGTACTTGTTTCTTTAATAGTACTCCTTTAATTGCTATTATAGATACTGGTGCTACTCATTGTTTCATTGTTGTTGATTGTGCATATAAGTTGGGTCTGGTTATGTCTGATATGAATGGAAAAATGGTTGTTGAAACTCCAGCTAAGGGTTTAGTAACTACTTCTCTTGTTTGTTTGAGTTGTCCATTGTCTATGTTTGGTAGATACTTTGAACTCGATCTAGTATGTTTGCCATTGACGGGTATGAATGTAATTTTTGGGATGAACTGGTTAGAGTATAACCGTGTTCATATTAATTTCTTTAGTAAGACAGTGCATTTTTCTTCTGTTGAAAAAGAGAGTGAAGCTGAGTTCTTGACTACGAAACAATTGAAGCAGTTAGAACGTGATGGAATTCTAATGTTTTCTTTGATGGAATACTAGTCATTAGAGAATCAAGCTGTGATTGATAGATTGCCGGTTGTGAGTGAATTCCATAATTTTTTCCTGATAAGATTCCAGATGTACCACCAGAGAGGGAGGTTGAATTTTCAATCATCTTGTGCCCGTAACGAAGCCGGTGTCGATGGCACATTATCGTATGTCGGCGTCCGAGTTAGCTGAATTGAAGAACCAGTTGGAGGATTTACTTGATAAGAAGTTTGTAAGACCGAGTGTTTAACCGTGGGGAGCGCCGATATTGTTGGTTAAGAAGAAGGATGGTAGCGTGAGGTTATGTATAGATTACCGTCAGCTGAATAAAGTGACGATAAAGAACAGGTATCCACTTCCGAGAATTGACGATTTGATGGATCAGTTAGTGGGTGCTCGTGTGTTCAGTAAAATTGATTTGAGGTCGGGTTACCATCAGATTAAGGTGAAGGATGAGGATATGGAGAAGACGGCCTTTAGGACACGTTATGGTCACTATGAATATAAGGTGATGCCTTTCGGTGTTACTAATGCGCCTGGTGTGTTTATGGAGTATATGAACAAAATTTTCCATGCCTATCTGGATAAATTTGTGGTTGTGTTTATTGATGACATCTTAATTTATTCTAAGACTAAAGAAGAGCATACAAAACATCTGAAGATTGTATTGCAAGTATTGAAAGAAAATAAGTTGTATGCCAAGTTGTCAAAATGTGAATTTTGGTTAAGTGAAGTAAGTTTTCTTGGCCCCATTATTTCTGGTAGTGGTATTGCAGTTGATCCGTCTAAAGTTGATGCAGTATCACAATGGGAGACTCCGAAGTCAGTTACAGAGAATAGAAGTTTCTTGGGTTTGGCAGGTTATTACCGCAGGTTCATAGAAGGATTTTCGAAGTTAGCACTTTCATTGACTCTGTTGACCTGTAATGGGAAATCTTTCATGTGGGATGCTCAGGGTGAGTGATGAGTCATTTAATATCTATTTTTATATATTATTTAGTTTAGTTTTAAATAGATTCTATTTTTTTGTACCAAAAATAAATAAATAAATAGATTCTATTTTATTTTACATTAGTATTATTTCCTTTTTGAGTTAGTTTACTACAAATTGCATTTTATTATATTTCAGGAAAGAATATTGGATGGATTGAATCTTGGAGCAAAAGAAAGGGACTTGGAGCTGATTTAGTACGAAAATACGAAGATTCAGAGACAAAAATACGTCTCCCCAAAGTCAGAAGCTTGGCACGGCCCGTGCTAGCATTGGCACGGTCGTGCCACCCTCTAGAGTGACTTTTGCTGCTTTTGCTTAGATTTTAAGCTACTCTATTTTAGCCCGCAGTTTCTTGTGGAACATTCCAGTAATGTAATTGCTTAGATTTTAATTCGAATGTATGCTATAAATAGAGTAGCTATCCATCACAAATATTCATCTTTTCTTGGAATTCAATAAGTGACAATTGCTTTTCTAATAAAAGTTCTTTTCTTTTCCTTTATTTTCTTGTCATTTACTTTGATGCTTTCTCTCTTCTTCCCCACGTCTACGATGAACATGAGTGAGTAGACTTCTTCTTGTCTTGGGATTGTTGCATAAGTCTAAATTACATAATCCTAATCAAGCCAAGCTCTAACATGGATCAACCATTATCAAACTGTGGAAACGAAAGTGGAGTGTTTGATAATTGTTTATCCATCTTCTCAAATATCAATTCATAAAACGAAAGTGGAGCTTTGATATTCGAACAAGTGAATTTAGACAAGGATTGCAAAGGCAGCGAAATAGTCTTTGCAATCTTTGAGACATATAGTTTTGATCTTCAAGGGAACTAATAATGATCAAGTCAGTGAAATAGGCTTGGTTGTTAGAGGAACCAAAATCTAATAGTAATCAAGTCAGCGAAATAGGCTTGGTTGCTAGAGGAACAAAAGAAAAACTGTCTTGAGAAATTAGGTCTAACATATAGTTATAAGCTTATAGTTTGGTTTGTGAAGGACTTGTCATTTAGATGAACCAATGATCCCAAGGCTCCTTTTATTATTATTATCTTTCAATCGCTTGAAAACCCCAAATTACAACTCTTTTCTCCTCTAATCATTATCAAAGGTTAATTGAATTAAACTACTCCCTGTCGGAACGATACTCTTTTCATACAACTTCGGTAAGACCGTGCACTTGCGGTTTTATCTCATCAAGTTTTTGGCGCCGCTGCCGGGGAGTAAACTTATTTAATTAACTCTTTCTTTGTGATTAGAACTCCTTCTTCCCCCTCTTTTCTTTTACTTCTTTCTTTCTTTGTGTTACCATTAACTTCTTGGGTTCTCAATTTCTTATGCGAAGAAGTAAAAGTCTCGGATAATTTATTCCTGTGATTGAAAGAAAGATATTTGCATAAGAAAAAGAGAGAGGCACAAAATAATATTGCTATGCCTGAACGTGTAACGCTCCTATTTCTATTTAAGCAATTAAACATGCGAATAATACATTTATTCAAGAAATAGAGGGTACACCACATTCAAAATTCAAAAACCGATAGACATGTATATAAACCTCAACATTTGCAGCGGAATATAAACCAGAGTAATCAAAATATGTACATGTCATGAACAAATAAATTACATCCCAAAGATGAATCTCAAAAACCCAAACATACGGGTAGTCACCAACAAAACAATAATCCTAAGGAAAATAAAATAACGTAATCTAGACCGACACAACAAGCCTAGATCAGAGCCGACTCAACACCGATATCGGAGAAAACTTCCGATATACCAAGCAAAGACTCACCGAGCAGTACTCCTGCACAGCGTCTACTCACCCATAAAGGCAAGTAGGCGGTTAAAACCACTGGGGTAAGTATTACATTATCATAATCCAAATAACAATTAAATCATTTAATATCATGTATTTTAATAATATTAGTCATGCATAAATACTTACATTGCAACTTGATAGCTCATACCAACATACATCAATCATATGAACAATTATCCATTCATAAATATTCATTCACAAACATCAATCACAGTCATCATCAATAATCATTCATCTCATTTCATCACCAATCACATATATCACATAAGACTCATGTTATGATATGCACTTATTGACACATAAATGCACGTGGTACCAAATCTCCAAAAGGTCATCACCTCCGATGATAAAACACATCGTATGTAAGGGTTCACCCCCGCCTGACATAATCTCCGAAGTAAAAGAGCTCAACCCTTTTACAACAACTCGATTATGATGCATGAACATGTATAAGGATTCGATAATGCGACAACAATTCACAATTTCAACCTCAATATATAGGACAACACCCAATTATATTGATTATCTCCACAACATTGCATTACCAAGGAAACATGCCCACACACAAATAAATCATAGTATTCATCATCACATAATAACTTGGTTATCAACAATCAACAATATCATTCACACAATTTCACTTAACCATATAAATAAGTCACCGTACCAAATTGTAACGAAACGACATAGACAAGTTGAAAACCATTAACCAATCTTAATCAACAATGTATACGCAAAGTTAAGTCGTCTTCGGATCATCAACATTAACCCAAGCACAACTTAAGTTCATAGAAAAATCCTATTTTCACAACCTTTCATTTCCCACCCGAAATATCATTTTTACTTTGATTAAGATATTGGCCGCCCTTGCAAGCATCACCTAAGTCTATATGAGCTGTAGGTTCACTTGCAAGCCTTATTAGATTACAAAATTTGTTTTCGACAAAGTTTGGAATTCTCAAAATTTCACAAGTTAAGACTCATTTCAAAAATTCCAAGTATATGCAAGCAATCATTGTTCCAGTAGGTTTTGGAGGATTAATAGTGGTTAAACATGCTTAGGACATCATTTAAGAAAAATCGGATTGGCCCCCAAAGACCCGGAACAAAATATCAAAGTGACTGAAACTGGATCTGTTCGCTTAAGCGACCACCTGGTTCGCTTAAGCGAACAAGTTACAGTAACAACTCACTTTGTTCGCTTTCTGGTCACTGACTGGTTGCTCACCAGTTCGCTTAAGCGAACGAGTTCCAGTAGCAACCATAAATCTTCGCTTACTTGCTCGCTCACAGTTTGCTTAGGCGAACTGAACCCAAAAAAACTATGAATGTTCACTTACCAGGTCGCTTAAGAGAACCTCTAAGCGAACCTTCACAGGTTTGCAGAAAAAGTTACGGGTTTGGAACCCTTTGCACTCAAAACTCCCCAATTTGATCCCTCAATCCCAAAATGTGTTTCCAAAACATGTTTATAGGTTAATATGACTAAAAAGACTCACAAAGACACAATCACACTTGACATTTGAGCTAACTCATCATTTTCATCAAAACACCAACACAATTCAAATTTTCATCATCAATCCATGAATATGCAAACCCAAGCAATTATTCATCAATCATAACATCAATTAACATCCATAACATCAAGTGAACAAGAATCAAATCTCAAATTAACAACTGTCATACCCCAAATTTGGATCATTTGAAATTTGGCCCATTTCAAACTTAAAGAAGGTCACGTCTTCCTCTTTTCTTTTCTTTTTCTTTTCTTTTTCTTTTCCTTTAATTTATTTTATTTATTTATTTATTTATTTGTTAAAGTCTTTTTCTCCAAGTCTCAGCTGCAGGGGCATTTTGGTCATTAATATGTACCAGAGCCAACCCTAGTTTGTCACTATAAATACACTGTCCAATCATTGGGAAATGGGCCAGAAGTCACTGTTCACGTCAGAAAAATCAGCAGCAATTCACAAACCCTAATTTTCTACTTTTCCAACCCTTTTTCAGATCAAATCACCAAAACTCATAAAAAGATCATGAATATGATGAACACAAAAATTTTCAGAGTCATCTTCCACACATAAACACCATAATTTCGAATACCTTACTCAAGTGAGTTTCAAAAAAATCAAAAACATCACAGCTTTAACATCCATTTCCGTGGTTTCCATCACAACAACTTTCCTTTAACTCGAATTCCTCCAAACAGTAACAACAACAACAATTTTTGTCGAACCGGAGCAAAAGAAAGCAACATCGGACCGGATTCAAGCAAGGAAGCAAAACCAAACCAGACCGGAGCAAGCAATAACGAACCGGATTCAAGCAAGGAAAGAGAACTGTAACGGACTCAATTTGAGGTAAAAATCTAAGCTCAGATCTACTCTGTTTGGGACTTGTTTTCAAAAATCTAAGTTCAGATTCACACAAAGCAAGAAAAAGGATATTCAAAAACGTAAAAAAATTTGCAAACGGAGGAGTTTTGTTCCTCCGGCGCGGCGGCGCCGCCTGTTGGCCGGCGGCCACCACGCCGGAAATCGCATGGCTCACCGGAGAAGAAGGCTGCACTTGCAGACCTTCTCTCACTAGAAGTGTTTTAGAGAGAGGGAGGAAGGAGGAAATAAGAAAAAAACCGGTCCCAGCTCCTTTTATAAGCATGTGTGAACCGGTCTGGTTTATCTGAACCGGACCGGTCCATATGATTCCTCTTTCCCTTCTTTCTAAACCTTTAGATCCTTCCTTTTTTTAATCTAACGGTCATGCATGTGCAATCTATGGTGGTACTTGGTACATCTTCAGATCTAGACTGTTTGATTTTTAATCTAACGGTCAGGGATGATTCTGTTTAGATCACACGCGTGTTCCTTGCTTGCAGTATTCCATGTTCTGTTTGGTTTAACTGTTGGATCTTAGATCCTATGGCTGTGATGAATCCAGTGAATGAATTTGGACTATTGATTTAATCCAATGGTCCAGAATTAATCCTGCTGAGCCAATGTTTTATTATTTCTTATTTTTAATTGTCTTTATTTTTAAATACTGTTTTTACATTTTTTTGACATTTTTTGTGTTTAGAAAAATTCCAAAAAATATTTTTCTCACTATTTTAATTTTCTCTAATTTTAAAAATCCATTCTATTTGTTTTCTTTTATTTTATTTTTTTGTTTATTTCTTATATGATGACCTTAATTATTATTTGTCTTAATTCTTGCTTATTATTTCTCATGTCTCATTCATCATAATATTTCTTGTGATTACTAACTATTTAATTTTTGTCTTGAATCATAGCATGCACTTTTAATTTTATCATTATTTTATTTTGTCATTGACTTAGTATGTATAAATAGGGAATTGATGTAATTTTATTTTTTGCATTTTATTTTGGCATAAAGGCCTTAGGGTTGTATTTAGGAATTGATGTAATAATGTAGGTAACACAAGCACCGACACATGCACCGACACTACCACATTTTATTTACCGCTTTCCGTTAGTTTTTACGACGTTACGTTAGTTTTCACCGTTAGTTTAAAAAAATCATTTTCTCAAAAAGTCAAATATGCAAAACTTCAAAAATCATTTTCTTAATAACTTTTTTCCTTTATTTTCTTAATCAAATTCTCAATCAATTTTAATTCAATTTCAATCATTTTCAAAATTTAAAATCAATCAACCTCACTTGTTTTCTTTATCTCATGCCTTGAGGCCTCTTTCTCTTCTTAAAACCCATTTTCGAAAAAATCTTAAAATCAACCTAACCCACCAAAGAAATTCTTGAGTGGAACTACGTCGGTTTTGATCCCTTTCCCAAAAAGGGTACGTAGGCAGAGGACTCGTCCTTCCAAATCAAATAAAAATAACCAAAAACATACTTCTTCTCCCTCCATTCTTTCACTTAGATTTTAGGTAATAATTTTTCAAGTAAGCCAAATGAATTTAGCACAAGATAATTTAGGTAAGCGGTTCCTTCGGAGTACCGAAGTCGTTTAGGGTGCTTAACACCTTCCCTATTCGAAACCAACCCCCGAATCCAAAGTCTCGAAAAGGGTTTTTACTCATTTTTTCCCTTCCCAAGAATAAAAATCGAGAGTTCAAAGATCGACGATTCAAATCAATTAATGGTTTGACATCCGAAAATCGCGAGCACAGAAATGGCGACTTCACTGGGGACTTAGGTCCTATGCGGGTTAAACCCACCTTACTTTCTTTATTTTGTGCTTTATTATTTGTTTATATCTTGTAAATATTTGCTTATATGTTTACCTTATTACGTGAGGGGTGAGAAAATAAGCTCTACACCCGGGCTTGAGGGAAATGTAAGATAGGAGTGGTAGACTCATAGTGGCATACCGAGAGTATACTCGTGTCTTGTCACACGTGAGATAACCACACTTAGCAAAGGAGATTGAAGTAATAAATGTCGGCGTGTGTTTTCACGTTTAGACTTTATTACTTTTAATTTTCCAATGAAGCTAAGAACTTTTAGTAACCCTTAACCCATCTTGGCCTTTTAGGACGTAGTGAGGTGGCTAACCGGGTGTTTTCTCGGAATTAGTCGATACGCGATACTACACTCAAATGAGACTTTCCTACGAACGTTATTGGACCGGGTGTTTTCTCGGTATCCGATAATATTCGGAAGTGGTCAAGGACTTTGGGAACCTTGGTAGAACCCGTGATACAGGTACATTTGAAACCATAGTCCTTACCAAATGGCGTTGTTACCCTCGACTCCAACATGTGGACTTAACATCACCATGTATTCTATGTACTTTAGCATAACCATGCATACATGCATTCATTCATAAACTACTTTTTCCATCAAAAATTGAAGGACTTACACAAGTTTTTTTGCAAACATCATGGGTATGGACCTTGTAAGAATGAACACCAAGAGATACAACTTCAAAAAAATCTTAACTAAGTTTTAACTTTTGTTAAGAACTTTTTCCTTGGTTTTGATCTTACCTTTTGCAATATCTTCACAATTTTCAAATGAAACTATGTTTACAAAGTAACTTTGATTAGTCCTTCAAAAAAAAAAAAAAAAAAAAAAAAAAAAAAAAACATACATTTTTGCATACATATATCATGCATCATTTTGCATTCATAGTTTCTAGTCTGTATCTCACACTGTGTCTTCTCCATAAAAGGGTCAAGTCATTAGTAAAGTGGTCAGATGTCTTCATCCAAGTTCGGCTCACATATGCAGACACTCGTGCAAACACAAAAGATGGATCAACTTGAGCAAGAGGTCCACGAGCTTCGTGGAGAAGTAACAACACTTAGGGCTGAGGTAGAGAAGTTAACTAGCCTTGTATCTTCATTGATGGCTACAAACGATCTACCGCTTGTCCAACAAAGGCCTCAATCACCATATCAGCCAATGTGCCCTCAAAAGCCTCGACAACAGGCTCCTCGGCAGTCTATCCCTCAGAATCAGGTTCCTCAGAAGTTCATTCCGCAAAATCAGGTCCAAACTCAGTGTGACCCGATTCCTGTGAAATATGCGGATTTGCTTCCCATTTTGCTTAAGAAGAACCTTGTTCAAACCCTACCACTTCCTCGGGTGCCGAATTCGCTGCCACCTTGGTATCGCCCTGACCTCAACTGTGTATTCCATCAAGGGGCACCAGGTCATGACACTGAGCAGTGCTACCCTTTGAAAGAAGAAGTTCAGAAGTTGATTGAAAATAACGTCTGGTCCTTCGATGACCAAGATATAAAAGTGCTACTTCAACAACAACATCTGGCTCCTCACTCTGTTGCCGCTGTTAGGCCCATCACCAATGTTGTTCAAGATCCAGGTTATCAACCCCAGTTTCAACCAAGTCAACAACAGTATCTGGATTCTCACTCTGTTACCACTGTTTTGCCCATCATGAATGTTGTCCGCAATCCGGGTTATCAGCCCCAGTTTCAGCAATATCAACAACAGCCTGGACAACAGGCTCCAAGAATTAAATTTGATCCGATTCCAATTAAATATGCAAAGTTGCTTCCCTATTTGCTTGAGAGGAACCTTGTCCAAACTAGGCCACCTCCTCCGATACAGAAGAAATTGCCGGCTCGATGGAGACCTGATCTCTTTTGTGTTTTCCATCAAGGGGCACAAGGTCATGATGTTGAGCGCTGTTTTTCTTTAAAGATTGAAGTCCAGAAACTGATCGAAGACGATCTCATACCTTTCAAAGAGTTTGGGTCTGAATGTGCAAGTTAACCTGCTATCGGATTTTTGGACCTTGTGTTGACATGTGGAGTGTTTAGCTACAATTGGGCCTTTGCTAATGTTTATTTCTACTACTCTTTCGTTCAATTAATATGTTTGTTTGTGGCTTTATGTTTTTTTAAAAAATATAAAAAAAAAAAATCCTTTCGTCCCACCCGAGACGGAAGTGAACTTGTTTAGGGCTTTTTGCTGTATCTATTTTCATCATTAATGAAAAGGTCGTCTTGGTCCCGACCTTCTTTTATTTTGTGCTTTTTCTGGAAAAATGGTAATACAAAAAAAAAACCAAAAATTTCTTTTTCTTTAATCATTTCCATATATCTGCATAATCATAATATTTGTATCAATAATCAAATCATGCATTAATAAACCCATTGAACACTTAAACCCTGTACTCTCTCTTGACTTTGAGTTCCTTGTATCCGAGGCTGAATAAGAGGATGATGAAGAAGTTTCCAATGAGTTTTCTCGCCTCCTAGGGCATCTTGACCATAGAAGCAGCAAATATCAAGAAAGATTGTCCAAAAGAGGACTTTCATGTACAAAGACTGGCACGAGATGCTACCGTTTGTCTTGCAAGGATATTATACTTCAAGTGCACACTTCAACATGGGCACCCACCCTCCATCCCTCAGTATACAACATAAACGCAGTGCCTCACATGGAGGTCAAAGTCCCGTCAACGGGAGTTCCAATGAAAGCTAAGCTTGATTGAATTTAAAATTGTTACTGCCATATGGCGTGGACAGTTGTATCAAAAGCATGAAGCAAGTTTTCAACAAGAGAAGGCTCGTCCCCATGAATGTCAAGAGAGTGGCCTTGTGCTCAAAAGTTATACTATCTGAGTTAACCGAGTTCCAGGGGCAATGAATGCCTAATACAAAGAATGAGGGTAAACTTGTATGTCCTGTGAATACCGATGCAGTCAAGAAATACTTTGTTAAAATGAAAAAGCTCGATAAGTCGCAAACCTGAAAAGGCGGCTTAGGCAAAAAAAGAGCGTCTCGATGGACTGAAAACCCAAAAGGGCGGTCCATGCAAAAGTTAGAGACATATAAAATGAAAAAATGATGATTATCCTGATAGGTTGAAACCCGCAAGGGCGATCTATGCAAAAGTTAAGGATCATGACAAAGTAACTGCATCTGGTCGGATATGACTCATCTAGGGCATTTCAGCCGTCAAAAGACCTCCGACTCATGGCAAGGTAATTGCATCAAATCAGATATGATTCATCTGGGGCATCTTAGCTGTTAAAGGGCTTCCGATCTGAAGCGTCTGCAAATCAAATACTCAGAACAGTGAAATTCAAAGTTGGTAGAGGAAATAGTGGTTATTGTGTTCAATGTACCTTTTCCATTTAATTACCATTTTCCAAACTTTTAAAATCCGTGGAACCACGCCTTTGGCAGGCCACCACTCCATTTACATTAACTTGAGCTTGTGCCCATTTATTTGAAATTCTCATTTATTTTGTTTGCAAACTTTTCTTCTATTTTTGATGTTAATACCTAAAGCAAAAAAAATTCAAAAAAAAAAAAATCTTTTAAAAGAAAACTTTTATCATGTCTTCTGAAAAGCATAAACAACAGATACATCTTCTTTGAACTTATAAGCAGGTGAAACATACATCAACATCCGTCTCAAGGACATTTAAACTCTGCAAGGTTGGCATGACTAAAAGTTGTGAGATGACCTCTGTCAAAAAAAAAAGCGTACAAAAAAAAAAATAAATAAAAAATAAAAAAAAATAAAAGTAAAAAGCTCGCTAAGTCGAAAACCCGAAAGGGCGGTTTAAGCCAAAAAATGAGCGTCCCGATGGACTGAAAACCCGAAAGGGCGGTCCAGGCAAAAATTAGGGGCATACAAACAAAAAGAATATGCCAGGCAAAAGTTAGGGATTCAAAAAAATATAAAAAAAATGAAATGAAAAAAAAAACAAACACAGAGACATCACAGTGCAAGAGGGTCAAATGGAAGAATGCACTCGGTATTGGTTTACAAATGGCAATTTCTGCCTATGGTTTGATGTATGGCGACTTCTGCCAAAACATGGGTTGGTACCTCTCTTGTGGGTTGATTAATGGCAACTTCTGCTTGTGGTTTGATTATGGGGCATTCTCCCTTCAAGTGGTTTGATTATGGGGCATTCTCCTTTCAGTGGCCTGATTAATGGTTTGTTTCCCCTACTCGTGGTTTATTTCCAATGAAGATTGCTGAGTGTTTGTACTGCGATGTCGTTCAACCTCCTATCTTAACTATCCAGTCTTGTTTGTCGGTTTCACCTGTTATATACAGTCATACGGTCCTACAAGTTTCATGCGTATATTCATACATTCATTCATATACATATACATGCATATAACATTCATGCACATCTAACATGCATACAAATATCATTTATAAATAAATTGCATTACCATCCAGTGTCTTATTTCAATGGTATCTCATTAAAAGTGTCATCACTAGTGTGGCTGATCCAGAGATGTCGCCAATCCACAATATTTCAAATGGCACGTTCTCCATTGAACAGTTTGAAAATACAGAAGTATGTGTCAACAGTTGGTCCGAAACTAGCAGGTTCAACGAAGGAGCAGTAGTCATTGCAAAAATAAAAAAATAAAAAAAAAATAAAAAAATATACCTCCCCGGTGGATCCAAAACCCGAAAGGACGATCCAGGCAAAAGTTAGGGATTTCAAAAATATATACAAAAAGCAATGACTATTCAGACAAGACAATACGGTGTTGCATTGGTGAAATGGCGACTTCTTCCCCGGTTTGTGAGGACTTACCCCAGCAGTATGTTTAAGGGCTGTACCCTAACAATGGTTGATTCATTCCCCGTGGCTTTATCCCCAATGAAGGTTGCGAGTGTTCGTCCAGTGATGCCGGGCCGTTCTCCTTATAGACCTGCCTAGTCCTGCCTCAACAATCTTACCATTATGCCGTCATATGAGTCTCATACATACTCATTCATTCATGCATACATAGCACGCATATAAATATCATTCATACATAGTTGCATTTTTACCCAATGACTTATTTCAATATCCTTGGATACCACACCCAGTGTGTCTAACTCCAAAATGTCATCAAATCAAACATGTTCCAAAGTGGCAGGTCTCACCAGTAATCAGTCTATACATACATACATTCCCCTTTAGCCTCATACAAATTCTTTTTCCCCTAAGCTTTACCCTTATCAAGTTACTCCTCACTTATACCAAGCTCTACATTGTCTTTACTTTCACCGGAGGCTTTGCTTTTAGCAAATGCTAATGGTCCGTCTTGCCTTTATCTTTTACCGTGTGTTTGCTATCCCACAATGTTAGCAAACCCTGTCGGTCCGTCTTGTCTTTACTTTCACCGGAGGCTTTGCTTTTAGCAAATGCTAATGGTCCGTCTTGCCTTTATCTTTTACCGTGTGTTTGCTATCCCACAATGTTAGCAAACCCTGTCGGTCCGTCATTGTCTTTACTTTCACCGGAGGCTTTGCTTTTAGCAAATGCTAATGGTCCGTCTTGCCTTTATCTTTTACCGTGTGTTTGCTATCCCACAATGTTAGCAAACCCTGTCGGTCCGTCTTGTCTTTACTTTCACCGGAGGCTTTGCTTTTAGCAAATGCTAATGGTCCGTCTTGCCTTTATCTTTTACCGTGTGTTTGCTATCCCACAATGTTAGCAAACCCTGTCGGTCCGTCTTGTCTTTACTTTCACCGGAGGCTTTGCTTTTAGCAAATGCTAATGGTCCGTCTTGCCTTTATCTTTTACCGTGTGTTTGCTATCCCACAATGTTAGCAAACCCTGTCGGTCCGTCTTGTCTTTACTTTCACCGGAGGCTTTGCTTTTAGCAAATGCTAATGGTCCGTCTTGCCTTTATCTTTTACCGTGTGTTTGCTATCCCACAATGTTAGCAAACCCTGTCGGTCCGTCTTGTCTTTACTTTCACCGGAGGCTTTGCTTTTAGCAAATGCTAATGGTCCGTCTTGCCTTTATCTTTTACAGTGTGTTTGCTATCCCACAATGTTAGCAAACCCTATCGGTCCATCATGTCTTTACTTTCGCCACTCGTCGGCTAAATCATGCCCTTACTTTCGCCACTCGTCGGCCAATCATGTCTTTACTTTCGCCACTCGTCGGCTAATCATGTCTTTACTTTCGCCACTTGTCGGCTAAATCATGTCTTTACTTTCGCCACTTGTCGGCCAATCATGTCTTTACTTTCGCCACTCGTCGGCTAATCATGTCTTTACTTTCGCCACTCGTCGGCGAATCATGTAACGCCCACTTTCGTTTAATCGTTTATTTAATCGAGTTTAGGCGATTATATGATAATTATATAGTATATGCATGATTTTGGTATGTTTTGATGATTTGATCGATGACGTGTTAAGTTATGAGTATTGAAGGATTTGATTATGATATGAGATTTATTTTATTGTTAAATAAAATAAAGATTTGAAAATAATATAAAATATTTAGTTGAGGGCTGTTTTGATATTTTAGATAGTTTTGGGGGAGGAAGTGAGATAAGATAAGTTATTAGAAAGAGGTATAAATAGGAGAAGACCTAATATTTTAGAAACTCATTGTACGTGAAAACTTTTGGAAAAGGGAGAAAAAGCTTAGAAGGGAGAAGAGCATAGAGAGAGCTGCGATTTCTTCATAACCAGGTAAGGGTGAGACTAGTAATTCAATAGCATTGATTGTTGTAATTCTGATGATTAATTGACAAAGTTAGGATTGATTTAGAAAAGTTTTGGAATTAGGTTAAAACCCTAAAAAATTGATGATCAAACGGTAAAACTTGTTTAGATTGATGTAGAAACCGTCCTTTAACCTTAGAATATGTTTAGGATGAATTCTGGAATCAAAATTAGGCTTTGAACCATGTTGTGTGTTGGATTTTTGAGAAAACCCCTAGTCTGCCCGTGCTTCTGTTCATCGCTCGCCACGGCGAGTGATGATCCTCGCCTCGCGAGTGATGAACTTCATCGCTCGCCACGCGAGCCCCTTTCCTTCGCCTCGCGAGTTGTTTGGTTCAACTCGCCATGGCGAGAAACCTTCCTCGCCTCGCGAGCTTAGGCAGAGTGCATGTCATATTTCGTGTTTCGACCTTTTTAGTTGAATCTTGTATGCCTTTGAGTACCTGAACTTACCTAGTATTGATTAGGAATGAATGTAGGATCAGAGGGAACCCAGAACAAGCTTAGTTTGTGAGTTGAGTGGTGCTCGCCATGGCGAGTAAGTACTCTCGCCTCGCGAGTACAACCAGGATGAACTTGATTATGTGTTTGTGCGATCTGTGTCGCACTTTTTGGTCCAGAGTGAACCCCTAATTGGTAATGAAACCTTATGATAACGTTTAATGCAGTCTGTAAAGCTATTGAGTTAAGTTGATATTATTTGAGCATGATTAAGGTATTATGCAATATGTAAGATATAATTGAAATGATTATGATTCTAGTAAATTGTTGTTGATATATTGATATCTCCTTGCTGTTATGCGACTTGACTATGCTGCTGCTGTTATTTAACTGAGTATGCAATGTGTATATATGAATATAATGAAAATGATGACGTTTTGCATCAAGTTATTGAATGCACATGATTACGATGATTATGATGTTCTGTTCATATGTGTCCATGCATAGCATATCATTGAGCTTAGTCCTCACCACGAAAATTAGGAGCTTTGTCCTCCGCACGTTTTATAGGAGCTTTGTCCTCCGCACGATTAAAGTATATTAATACTTATGATGACGATTGGTACCACATGCATATAAGGAGTCTAGGAGCATTGTCACATTGTCATGATTAAGATGCCTTGTTGATAATGAATGAATATGTGATTATGTGATAAGTGTTATTTGATTATGTTTCGTTGTTCATAATGAATTGGATATATGATTACGTGATAACTGTTTAGCATTTATGCAAAGTTAATAATGGAATGTTTATGATGTTAATTATGATTCGCAATTACATTGATTAATGTTATTTTATTATGAAATCTCACCCCTTCTGCTTGAAAATGTTGCCCTTCGTATGGGTAACTTGCAGGTGATCGTGCTTAGTGTGCAGTTGCTTCGTGAGTTGGCCTTGCCTTCACTGTGTCGTCTAGGTCGCTCTGATACGTAACGGGATGGGGTTATATGCCATAACATGCTTCATTCTTTTACGTGAACTGCTTATGTTTTGATAAACTCTTTTGAGATACTTATTGGGCCTGCGTGCCAAAATCGTTTTACGAATTATGATTATGATTTTCTGCTGCTGTGTTAAAGATAATTTGTGAAGGTTAAATCATTATTTAACTGTTTTGGATTACGTTTCTATGTGATATCCCGTTTATGGTTTTTACTCTGATAATTGTTTAAGAAATTTGCATATTGGGAAAACGGGGTGTTACAATTGGTATCAGAGCAGGTCGATCCGTCCGGTCAATTAGAGAGTCGTGTCGAGTCTTAGTAATATTTATATTACTATCTTATGTTGCTGTTGCTACTTTTGTAGAATATCCGAAATGGCTGGAAGGAATGATGCTGCGTTAGCTGCTGCTCTTCAAGCTGTTGCCCAAGCTGTGGGACAACAACCTAACGTGAATGCTGGTGCGAATGCTGAAGCTAGGATGTTGGAGACGTTCATGAAGAAGAACCCTCCGACTTTCAAAGGACGTTATGACCCTGATGGAGCCCAGACGTGGCTTAAGGAGATTGAGAGGATTTTCCGAGTTATGCAGTGCACTGAAGATCAGAAGGTGCGGTTTGGTACTCATCAGCTGGCCGATGAAGCTGATGACTGGTGGGTTGCTATTCTGCCTACCCTCGAGCAGGAAGGAGCTGTGGTGACTTGGGCTGTTTTCAGGAGAGAGTTCCTGAGAAGATACTTTCCGGAAGATGTTCGCGGGAAGAAAGAGATCGAATTCCTTGAGCTGAAGCAAGGAAATATGTCCGTGACAGAGTATGCTGCCAAGTTCGTGGAGCTGTCTAAGTTCTATCCGCACTATACTGCAGAGAATGCTGAGTTCTCGAGATGCATCAAGTTCGAGAACGGTTTGAGGCCCGACATCAAGAGGGCGATTGGATACCAGCAGCTGAGAGTTTTTCAGGATTTGGTTAACAGCTGCAGGATCTATGAGGAGGATACCAAGGCTCACTACAAGGTAGTGAATGAAAGGAAGGGCAAGGGACAGCAGAGTCGTCCTAAGCCGTACAGTGCCCCCGCTGACAAAGGGAAACAGAAGATGGTCGATGTTAGGCGGCCTAAGAAGAAGAATGCTGCAGAGATTGTGTGTTTCAATTGTGGTGAGAAAGGCCACAAGAGCAACGTCTGCCCTGAGGAAATCAAGAAGTGTGTCCGGTGTGGTAAGAAGGGTCATGTTGTAGCTGATTGCAACCGTACAGACATTGTTTGCTTTAATTGCAATGGAGAGGGTCACATTAGTTCACAGTGTACTCAGCCTAAGAGGGCGCCGACTACTGGTAGGGTCTTTGCTTTGACTGGGACTCAGACAGAGAATGAGGATCGTTTGATCAGAGGTACTTGCTATATTAATAATACTCCTTTAGTTGCTATTATTGATACTGGTGCTACGCATTGTTTTATTGCTTTCGATTGTGTTTCTGCTTTGGGTCTTGTTTTGTCTGATATGAATGGAGAGATGGTTGTCGAAACTCCAGCTAAGGGTTCGGTGACTACTTCTCTCGTATGTTTGAAATGTCCTTTGTCTATGTTTGGTCGTGATTTTGAAATGGATTTAGTTTGTCTACCTTTGAGTGGTATGGATGTGATTTTGGGTATGAACTGGTTAGAGTACAACCACGTTCTTATTAATTGTTTTAGCAAGTCAGTACATTTCTCTTCCGTCGAAGAGGAAAGTGGTGCAGAGTTTTTATCTACTAAGCAGCTGAAGCAACTGGAACGCGACGGTATCTTGATGTTTTCGTTGATGGCTACTTTATCTATTGAGAATCAAGCAGTGATTGACAGGTTACCGGTGGTGTGTGAATTTCCTGAAGTTTTTCCGGATGAGATTCCTGATGTGCCTCCAGAGAGAGAAGTTGAATTTTCTATTGATCTTGTTCCTGGAACGAAGCCGGTCTCGATGGCACCTTATCGTATGTCTGCTTCTGAGTTATCTGAGTTGAAGAAACAGTTAGAAGACTTGCTTGAGAAGAAGTTTGTTAGACTAAGTGTTTCACCTTGGGGAGCGCCGGTTTTGCTAGTAAAGAAGAAAGATGGTAGTATGCGGTTGTGTATTGATTATCGACAGTTGAACAAGGTAACTATCAAGAATAGGTATCCACTTCCGAGAATTGATGATTTGATGGATCAGCTAGTGGGTGCACGAATTTTCAGCAAGATTGATTTGAGGTCAAGTTATCACCAGATTAAAGTAAAAGACGAAGATATGCAGAAGACGGCTTTCAGAACGCGTTATGGTCACTATGAATATAAAGTTATGCCTTTCGGTGTGACCAATGCACCTGGAGTGTTTATGGAGTATATGAATCGCATCTTCCATGCATTTTTGGATCGGTTTGTGGTTGTGTTTATCGACGATATTTTGATCTACTCCAAGACTGAAGAAGAACATGCCGAGCATCTGAAGATTGTTTTGCAAGTGTTGAAAGAGAAGAAGCTTTATGCTAAATTGTCTAAGTGTGAATTCTGGTTGAAAGAAGTGAGTTTTCTAGGCCATGTTATTTCTGGTGATGGTATTGCAGTGGATCCGTCTAAAGTTGAAGCGGTATCACAGTGGGAGACTCCTAAGTCAGTTACTGAGATTAGAAGTTTCTTGGGTTTAGCTGGTTACTATAGAAGGTTTATTGAAGGGTTTTCTAAGTTAGCTCTTCCGCTAACGCAATTGACTTGTAAAGGTAAAACTTTTGTGTGGGACGTTCATTGTGAGAAAAGTTTCGGTGAATTGAAGAAGCGTTTGACGACTGCTCCAGTGTTAATTTTGCCGAAGTCAGATGAACCTTTTGTGGTATATTGTGATGCGTCCAAGTTGGGTTTAGGAGGTGTACTTATGCAAGAAGGTAAAGTGGTAGCTTATGCTTCAAGACAGTTGAGAGTTCATGAGAAGAATTATCCTACGCATGATCTCGAGTTGGCGGCCGTAGTCTTTGTATTGAAGATATGGAGACATTACTTGTATGGTTCGAGGTTTGAGGTGTTTAGTGATCACAAGAGTTTGAAGTATTTGTTCGATCAGAAGGAATTGAATATGAGACAGCGAAGATGGCTCGAATTGTTGAAGGATTATGACTTTGGTTTGAATTATCATCCAGGTAAAGCTAATGTTGTTGCAGATGCCTTGAGTAGGAAGACATTGCATATGTCCGCCATGATGGTCAGAGAGTTCGAATTGCTTGAACAGTTTAGAGATATGAGTTTGGTTTGCGAATGGTCACCTCAGAGTGTGAAACTGGGTATGCTGAAGATTGATAGTGAATTTCTGAAAGGTATCAAGGAAGCACAGAAAGTTGATGTAAAGTTTGTGGACTTGTTGATTGCTAGAGATCAGACTGAAGACAGTGATTTTAAAATCGATGATCAAGGTGTGTTGAGATTCCGAGGAAGAATTTGTATCCCAGACAATGAAGAGATTAAGAAGATGATTCTTGAAGAGAGTCATAGAAGTAGCTTGAGTATTCATCCGGGAGCTACGAAGATGTATCATGATCTAAAGAAGATTTTCTGGTGGTCTGGTTTGAAACGAGATGTGGCACAGTTTGTGTATTCCTGTTTAGTTTGTCAGAAGTCGAAAGTCGAGCATCAGAAACCCGCTGGGATGATGGTACCTTTAGACGTGCCAGAATGGAAATGGGATAGTATATCCATGGATTTTGTGACGAGTTTGCCAAATACTCCTAGAGGGAACGACGCAATTTGGGTTATTGTTGATAGGCTGACGAAGTCAGCTCATTTTCTACCTATTAATATTAGTTTCCCTGTTGCCTAGTTGGCAGAGGTTTACATCAAGGAGATTGTGAAGTTGCATGGTGTTCCTTCGAGCATTGTATCAGATAGAGATCCAAGATTTACTTCTAGATTTTGGAAAAGTTTGCAAGAGGCCTTGGGTTCGAAGTTGAGATTGAGTTCGGCATATCATCCACAGACAGATGGTCAGTCGGAGAGAACAATTCAGTCGCTAGAGGATTTGTTGAGAATTTGTGTTCTTGAGCAAGGAGGAACTTGGGATAGTCATCTTCCGTTGATCGAGTTCACTTATAATAATAGTTATCATTCTAGTATTGGAATGGCACCGTTCGAGGCTTTGTATGGTCGGAGATGCAGAACTCCGTTGTGTTGGTTTGAATCAGGAGAAAGAGTGGTCTTAGGACCAGAGATTGTTCAGCAAACTACTGAGAAAGTTCAGATGATCCAAGAGAAAATGAAGGCGTCGCAGAGTCGACAAAAGAGTTATCATGATAAGCGTAGAAAAGATCTTGAATTCCAAGAAGGAGACCACGTGTTTTTGAGAGTCACTCCTATGACTGGTGTAGGACGTGCTTTGAAGTCAAAGAAGTTGACCCCGAAGTTCATTGGTCCGTATCAGATATTGGAAAGAGTTGGAACGGTGGCTTACCGAGTGGGTTTACCGCCGCATCTTTCGAATTTGCACAACGTTTTCCATGTGTCGCAACTTCGAAAGTATGTTCCGGATCCATCTCATGTAATCCAAAGCGACGATGTGCAAATTAGAGACAACCTTACGGTAGAGACTTTACCGTTGAGGATTGATGATCGTAAAGTGAAGACGTTGAGAGGCAAGGAGATACCTCTCGTGAGAGTCGTTTGGTCGGGAGCGACTGGTGGAAACTTGACGTGGGAGCTTGAGAGTAAGATGCTGGAGTCTTATCCAGAGTTGTTTGCTTGAGGTAAATTTTCGAGGACGAAAATCCTTTAAGTGGGGGAGAGTTGTAACGCCCACTTTCGTTTAATCGTTTATTTAATCGAGTTTAGGCGATTATATGATAATTATATAGTATATGCATGATTTTGGTATGTTTTGATGATTTGATCGATGACGTGTTAAGTTATGAGTATTGAAGGATTTGATTATGATATGAGATTTATTTTATTGTTAAATAAAATAAAGATTTGAAAATAATATAAAATATTTAGTTGAGGGCTGTTTTGATATTTTAGATAGTTTTGGGGGAGGAAGTGAGATAAGATAAGTTATTAGAAAGAGGTATAAATAGGAGAAGACCTAATATTTTAGAAACTCATTGTACGTGAAAACTTTTGGAAAAGGGAGAAAAAGCTTAGAAGGGAGAAGAGCATAGAGAGAGCTGCGATTTCTTCATAACCAGGTAAGGGTGAGACTAGTAATTCAATAGCATTGATTGTTGTAATTCTGATGATTAATTGACAAAGTTAGGATTGATTTAGAAAAGTTTTGGAATTAGGTTAAAACCCTAAAAAATTGATGATCAAACGGTAAAACTTGTTTAGATTGATGTAGAAACCGTCCTTTAACCTTAGAATATGTTTAGGATGAATTCTGGAATCAAAATTAGGCTTTGAACCATGTTGTGTGTTGGATTTTTGAGAAAAACCCTAGTCTGCCCGTGCTTCTGTTCATCGCTCGCCACGGCGAGTGATGATCCTCGCCTCGCGAGTGATGAACTTCATCGCTCGCCACGCGAGCCCCTTTCCTTCGCCTCGCGAGTTGTTTGGTTCAACTCGCCATGGCGAGAAACCTTCCTCGCCTCGCGAGCTTAGGCAGAGTGCATGTCATATTTCGTGTTTCGACCTTTTTAGTTGAATCTTGTATGCCTTTGAGTACCTGAACTTACCTAGTATTGATTAGGAATGAATGTAGGATCAGAGGGAACCCAGAACAAGCTTAGTTTGTGAGTTGAGTGGTGCTCGCCATGGCGAGTAAGTACTCTCGCCTCGCGAGTACAACCAGGATGAACTTGATTATGTGTTTGTGCGATCTGTGTCGCACTTTTTGGTCCAGAGTGAACCCCTAATTGGTAATGAAACCTTATGATAACGTTTAATGCAGTCTGTAAAGCTATTGAGTTAAGTTGATATTATTTGAGCATGATTAAGGTATTATGCAATATGTAAGATATAATTGAAATGATTATGATTCTAGTAAATTGTTGTTGATATATTGATATCTCCTTGCTGTTATGCGACTTGACTATGCTGCTGCTGTTATTTAACTGAGTATGCAATGTGTATATATGAATATAATGAAAATGATGACGTTTTGCATCAAGTTATTGAATGCACATGATTACGATGATTATGATGTTCTGTTCATATGTGTCCATGCATAGCATATCATTGAGCTTAGTCCTCACCACGAAAATTAGGAGCTTTGTCCTCCGCACGTTTTATAGGAGCTTTGTCCTCCGCACGATTAAAGTATATTAATACTTATGATGACGATTGGTACCACATGCATATAAGGAGTCTAGGAGCATTGTCACATTGTCATGATTAAGATGCCTTGTTGATAATGAATGAATATGTGATTATGTGATAAGTGTTATTTGATTATGTTTCGTTGTTCATAATGAATTGGATATATGATTACGTGATAACTGTTTAGCATTTATGCAAAGTTAATAATGGAATGTTTATGATGTTAATTATGATTCGCAATTACATTGATTAATGTTATTTTATTATGAAATCTCACCCCTTCTGCTTGAAAATGTTGCCCTTCGTATGGGTAACTTGCAGGTGATCGTGCTTAGTGTGCAGTTGCTTCGTGAGTTGGCCTTGCCTTCACTGTGTCGTCTAGGTCGCTCTGATACGTAACGGGATGGGGTTATATGCCATAACATGCTTCATTCTTTTACGTGAACTGCTTATGTTTTGATAAACTCTTTTGAGATACTTATTGGGCCTGCGTGCCAAAATCGTTTTACGAATTATGATTATGATTTTCTGCTGCTGTGTTAAAGATAATTTGTGAAGGTTAAATCATTATTTAACTGTTTTGGATTACGTTTCTATGTGATATCCCGTTTATGGTTTTTACTCTGATAATTGTTTAAGAAATTTGCATATTGGGAAAACGGGGTGTTACAATTGGTATCAGAGCAGGTCGATCCGTCCGGTCAATTAGAGAGTCGTGTCGAGTCTTAGTAATATTTATATTACTATCTTATGTTGCTGTTGCTACTTTTGTAGAATATCCGAAATGGCTGGAAGGAATGATGCTGCGTTAGCTGCTGCTCTTCAAGCTGTTGCCCAAGCTGTGGGACAACAACCTAACGTGAATGCTGGTGCGAATGCTGAAGCTAGGATGTTGGAGACGTTCATGAAGAAGAACCCTCCGACTTTCAAAGGACGTTATGACCCTGATGGAGCCCAGACGTGGCTTAAGGAGATTGAGAGGATTTTCCGAGTTATGCAGTGCACTGAAGATCAGAAGGTGCGGTTTGGTACTCATCAGCTGGCCGATGAAGCTGATGACTGGTGGGTTGCTATTCTGCCTACCCTCGAGCAGGAAGGAGCTGTGGTGACTTGGGCTGTTTTCAGGAGAGAGTTCCTGAGAAGATACTTTCCGGAAGATGTTCGCGGGAAGAAAGAGATCGAATTCCTTGAGCTGAAGCAAGGAAATATGTCCGTGACAGAGTATGCTGCCAAGTTCGTGGAGCTGTCTAAGTTCTATCCGCACTATACTGCAGAGAATGCTGAGTTCTCGAGATGCATCAAGTTCGAGAACGGTTTGAGGCCCGACATCAAGAGGGCGATTGGATACCAGCAGCTGAGAGTTTTTCAGGATTTGGTTAACAGCTGCAGGATCTATGAGGAGGATACCAAGGCTCACTACAAGGTAGTGAATGAAAGGAAGGGCAAGGGACAGCAGAGTCGTCCTAAGCCGTACAGTGCCCCCGCTGACAAAGGGAAACAGAAGATGGTCGATGTTAGGCGGCCTAAGAAGAAGAATGCTGCAGAGATTGTGTGTTTCAATTGTGGTGAGAAAGGCCACAAGAGCAACGTCTGCCCTGAGGAAATCAAGAAGTGTGTCCGGTGTGGTAAGAAGGGTCATGTTGTAGCTGATTGCAACCGTACAGACATTGTTTGCTTTAATTGCAATGGAGAGGGTCACATTAGTTCACAGTGTACTCAGCCTAAGAGGGCGCCGACTACTGGTAGGGTCTTTGCTTTGACTGGGACTCAGACAGAGAATGAGGATCGTTTGATCAGAGGTACTTGCTATATTAATAATACTCCTTTAGTTGCTATTATTGATACTGGTGCTACGCATTGTTTTATTGCTTTCGATTGTGTTTCTGCTTTGGGTCTTGTTTTGTCTGATATGAATGGAGAGATGGTTGTCGAAACTCCAGCTAAGGGTTCGGTGACTACTTCTCTCGTATGTTTGAAATGTCCTTTGTCTATGTTTGGTCGTGATTTTGAAATGGATTTAGTTTGTCTACCTTTGAGTGGTATGGATGTGATTTTGGGTATGAACTGGTTAGAGTACAACCACGTTCTTATTAATTGTTTTAGCAAGTCAGTACATTTCTCTTCCGTCGAAGAGGAAAGTGGTGCAGAGTTTTTATCTACTAAGCAGCTGAAGCAACTGGAACGCGACGGTATCTTGATGTTTTCGTTGATGGCTACTTTATCTATTGAGAATCAAGCAGTGATTGACAGGTTACCGGTGGTGTGTGAATTTCCTGAAGTTTTTCCGGATGAGATTCCTGATGTGCCTCCAGAGAGAGAAGTTGAATTTTCTATTGATCTTGTTCCTGGAACGAAGCCGGTCTCGATGGCACCTTATCGTATGTCTGCTTCTGAGTTATCTGAGTTGAAGAAACAGTTAGAAGACTTGCTTGAGAAGAAGTTTGTTAGACCAAGTGTTTCACCTTGGGGAGCGCCGGTTTTGCTAGTAAAGAAGAAAGATGGTAGTATGCGGTTGTGTATTGATTATCGACAGTTGAACAAGGTAACTATCAAGAATAGGTATCCACTTCCGAGAATTGATGATTTGATGGATCAGCTAGTGGGTGCACGAATTTTCAGCAAGATTGATTTGAGGTCAGGTTATCACCAGATTAAAGTAAAAGACGAAGATATGCAGAAGACGGCTTTCAGAACGCGTTATGGTCACTATGAATATAAAGTTATGCCTTTCGGTGTGACCAATGCACCTGGAGTGTTTATGGAGTATATGAATCGCATCTTCCATGCATTTTTGGATCGGTTTGTGGTTGTGTTTATCGACGATATTTTGATCTACTCCAAGACTGAAGAAGAACATGCCGAGCATCTGAAGATTGTTTTGCAAGTGTTGAAAGAGAAGAAGCTTTATGCTAAATTGTCTAAGTGTGAATTCTGGTTGAAAGAAGTGAGTTTTCTAGGCCATGTTATTTCTGGTGATGGTATTGCAGTGGATCCGTCTAAAGTTGAAGCGGTATCACAGTGGGAGACTCCTAAGTCAGTTACTGAGATTAGAAGTTTCTTGGGTTTAGCTGGTTACTATAGAAGGTTTATTGAAGGGTTTTCTAAGTTAGCTCTTCCGCTAACGCAATTGACTTGTAAAGGTAAAACTTTTGTGTGGGACGTTCATTGTGAGAAAAGTTTCGGTGAATTGAAGAAGCGTTTGACGACTGCTCCAGTGTTAATTTTGCCGAATCAGATGAACCTTTTGTGGTATATTGTGATGCGTCCAAGTTGGGTTTAGGAGGTGTACTTATGCAAGAAGGTAAAGTGGTAGCTTATGCTTCAAGACAGTTGAGAGTTCATGAGAAGAATTATCCTACGCATGATCTCGAGTTGGCGGCCGTAGTCTTTGTATTGAAGATATGGAGACATTACTTGTATGGTTCGAGGTTTGAGGTGTTTAGTGATCACAAGAGTTTGAAGTATTTGTTCGATCAGAAGGAATTGAATATGAGACAGCGAAGATGGCTCGAATTGTTGAAGGATTATGACTTTGGTTTGAATTATCATCCAGGTAAAGCTAATGTTGTTGCAGATGCCTTGAGTAGGAAGACATTGCATATGTCCGCCATGATGGTCAGAGAGTTCGAATTGCTTGAACAGTTTAGAGATATGAGTTTGGTTTGCGAATGGTCACCTCAGAGTGTGAAACTGGGTATGCTGAAGATTGATAGTGAATTTCTGAAAGGTATCAAGGAAGCACAGAAAGTTGATGTAAAGTTTGTGGACTTGTTGATTGCTAGAGATCAGACTGAAGACAGTGATTTTAAAATCGATGATCAAGGTGTGTTGAGATTCCGAGGAAGAATTTGTATCCCAGACAATGAAGAGATTAAGAAGATGATTCTTGAAGAGAGTCATAGAAGTAGCTTGAGTATTCATCCGGGAGCTACGAAGATGTATCATGATCTAAAGAAGATTTTCTGGTGGTCTGGTTTGAAACGAGATGTGGCACAGTTTGTGTATTCCTGTTTAGTTTGTCAGAAGTCGAAAGTCGAGCATCAGAAACCCGCTGGGATGATGGTACCTTTAGACGTGCCAGAATGGAAATGGGATAGTATATCCATGGATTTTGTGACGAGTTTGCCAAATACTCCTAGAGGGAACGACGCAATTTGGGTTATTGTTGATAGGCTGACGAAGTCAGCTCATTTTCTACCTATTAATATTAGTTTCCCTGTTGCCCAGTTGGCAGAGGTTTACATCAAGGAGATTGTGAAGTTGCATGGTGTTCCTTCGAGCATTGTATCAGATAGAGATCCAAGATTTACTTCTAGATTTTGGAAAAGTTTGCAAGAGGCCTTGGGTTCGAAGTTGAGATTGAGTTCGGCATATCATCCACAGACAGATGGTCAGTCGGAGAGAACAATTCAGTCGCTAGAGGATTTGTTGAGAATTTGTGTTCTTGAGCAAGGAGGAACTTGGGATAGTCATCTTCCGTTGATCGAGTTCACTTATAATAATAGTTATCATTCTAGTATTGGAATGGCACCGTTCGAGGCTTTGTATGGTCGGAGATGCAGAACTCCGTTGTGTTGGTTTGAATCAGGAGAAAGAGTGGTCTTAGGACCAGAGATTGTTCAGCAAACTACTGAGAAAGTTCAGATGATCCAAGAGAAAATGAAGGCGTCGCAGAGTCGACAAAAGAGTTATCATGATAAGCGTAGAAAAGATCTTGAATTCCAAGAAGGAGACCACGTGTTTTTGAGAGTCACTCCTATGACTGGTGTAGGACGTGCTTTGAAGTCAAAGAAGTTGACCCCGAAGTTCATTGGTCCGTATCAGATATTGGAAAGAGTTGGAACGGTGGCTTACCGAGTGGGTTTACCGCCGCATCTTTCGAATTTGCACAACGTTTTCCATGTGTCGCAACTTCGAAAGTATGTTCCGGATCCATCTCATGTAATCCAAAGCGACGATGTGCAAATTAGAGACAACCTTACGGTAGAGACTTTACCGTTGAGGATTGATGATCGTAAAGTGAAGACGTTGAGAGGCAAGGAGATACCTCTCGTGAGAGTCGTTTGGTCGGGAGCGACTGGTGGAAGCTTGACGTGGGAGCTTGAGAGTAAGATGCTGGAGTCTTATCCAGAGTTGTTTGCTTGAGGTAAATTTTCGAGGACGAAAATCCTTTAAGTGGGGGAGAGTTGTAACGCCCACTTTCGTTTAATCGTTTATTTAATCGAGTTTAGGCGATTATATGATAATTATATAGTATATGCATGATTTTGGTATGTTTTGATGATTTGATCGATGACGTGTTAAGTTATGAGTATTGAAGGATTTGATTATGATATGAGATTTATTTTATTGTTAAATAAAATAAAGATTTGAAAATAATATAAAATATTTAGTTGAGGGCTGTTTTGATATTTTAGATAGTTTTGGGGGAGGAAGTGAGATAAGATAAGTTATTAGAAAGAGGTATAAATAGGAGAAGACCTAATATTTTAGAAACTCATTGTACGTGAAAACTTTTGGAAAAGGGAGAAAAAGCTTAGAAGGGAGAAGAGCATAGAGAGAGCTGCGATTTCTTCATAACCAGGTAAGGGTGAGACTAGTAATTCAATAGCATTGATTGTTGTAATTCTGATGATTAATTGACAAAGTTAGGATTGATTTAGAAAAGTTTTGGAATTAGGTTAAAACCCTAAAAAATTGATGATCAAACGGTAAAACTTGTTTAGATTGATGTAGAAACCGTCCTTTAACCTTAGAATATGTTTAGGATGAATTCTGGAATCAAAATTAGGCTTTGAACCATGTTGTGTGTTGGATTTTTGAGAAAAACCCTAGTCTGCCCGTGCTTCTGTTCATCGCTCGCCACGGCGAGTGATGATCCTCGCCTCGCGAGTGATGAACTTCATCGCTCGCCACGCGAGCCCCTTTCCTTCGCCTCGCGAGTTGTTTGGTTCAACTCGCCATGGCGAGAAACCTTCCTCGCCTCGCGAGCTTAGGCAGAGTGCATGTCATATTTCGTGTTTCGACCTTTTTAGTTGAATCTTGTATGCCTTTGAGTACCTGAACTTACCTAGTATTGATTAGGAATGAATGTAGGATCAGAGGGAACCCAGAACAAGCTTAGTTTGTGAGTTGAGTGGTGCTCGCCATGGCGAGTAAGTACTCTCGCCTCGCGAGTACAACCAGGATGAACTTGATTATGTGTTTGTGCGATCTGTGTCGCACTTTTTGGTCCAGAGTGAACCCCTAATTGGTAATGAAACCTTATGATAACGTTTAATGCAGTCTGTAAAGCTATTGAGTTAAGTTGATATTATTTGAGCATGATTAAGGTATTATGCAATATGTAAGATATAATTGAAATGATTATGATTCTAGTAAATTGTTGTTGATATATTGATATCTCCTTGCTGTTATGCGACTTGACTATGCTGCTGCTGTTATTTAACTGAGTATGCAATGTGTATATATGAATATAATGAAAATGATGACGTTTTGCATCAAGTTATTGAATGCACATGATTACGATGATTATGATGTTCTGTTCATATGTGTCCATGCATAGCATATCATTGAGCTTAGTCCTCACCACGAAAATTAGGAGCTTTGTCCTCCGCACGTTTTATAGGAGCTTTGTCCTCCGCACGATTAAAGTATATTAATACTTATGATGACGATTGGTACCACATGCATATAAGGAGTCTAGGAGCATTGTCACATTGTCATGATTAAGATGCCTTGTTGATAATGAATGAATATGTGATTATGTGATAAGTGTTATTTGATTATGTTTCGTTGTTCATAATGAATTGGATATATGATTACGTGATAACTGTTTAGCATTTATGCAAAGTTAATAATGGAATGTTTATGATGTTAATTATGATTCGCAATTACATTGATTAATGTTATTTTATTATGAAATCTCACCCCTTCTGCTTGAAAATGTTGCCCTTCGTATGGGTAACTTGCAGGTGATCGTGCTTAGTGTGCAGTTGCTTCGTGAGTTGGCCTTGCCTTCACTGTGTCGTCTAGGTCGCTCTGATACGTAACGGGATGGGGTTATATGCCATAACATGCTTCATTCTTTTACGTGAACTGCTTATGTTTTGATAAACTCTTTTGAGATACTTATTGGGCCTGCGTGCCAAAATCGTTTTACGAATTATGATTATGATTTTCCGCTGCTATGTTAAAGATAATTTGTGAAGGTTAAATCATTATTTAACTGTTTTGGATTACGTTTCTATGTGATATCCCGTTTATGGTTTTTACTCTGATAATTGTTTAAGAAATTTGCATATTGGGAAAACGGGGTGTTACAAATCATGTCTTTACTTTCGCCACTCGTCGGCCAATCATGTCTTTACTTTCGCCACTAGTCGGCCAATCATGTCTTTACTTTCGCCACTCGTCGGCCAATCATGTCTTTACTTTCGCCACTTGTCGGCTAAATCATGTCTTTACTTTCGCCACTGGTCGGCCAATCATGTCTTTACTTTCGCCACTCGTCGGCCAATCATGTCTTTACTTTCGCCACTCGTCGGCCAATCATGTCTTTACTTCCGCCACTCGTCGGCTCAATCATGTCTTTACTTTCGCCACTCGTCGGCAAATCATGTCTTTACTTCCGCCACTCGTCGGCTAATCATGTCTTTACTGTTGCCACTCGTCGGCTAATCATATCCTTATCTTATCTTGAAGCAACGTTAATAAACATCATCGTTCATACTCTAGTTGTTTCAAGCTATCTCACGGCGACTTTAAGCATTATTTAACAGTTCTTTCCCCAGTGATACCTATCCAATTGAACCCCAGTCAGTCTTTATGCATTATCTTTACATTCATACTTGCATCATGTTCAGTCATATCATCACATTCATCAGCATCACATCCCTGGCATTTCAAACGGTCCAAAATTGGCGTTTTTTATATATTTAAGTCTCCTCGACCCTTTGGTTTAAAAGTTTCCCTTTTAAAACCTTCGTGACGAAGAAACTTAAATAGGGGCATCTGTCATACCCCAAATTTGGACCATTTGAAATTTGGCCCATTTCAAACTTAAAGAAGGTCACGTCTTCCTCTTTTCTTTTCTTTTTCTTTTCTTTTTCTTTTCCTTTAATTTATTTTATTTATTTATTTATTTATTTGTTAAAGTCTTTTTCTCCAAGTCTCAGCTGCAGGGGCATTTTGGTCATTAATATGTACCAGAGCCAACCCTAGTTTGTCACTATAAATACACTGTCCAATCATTGGGAAATGGGCCAGAAGTCACTGTTCACGTCAGAAAAATCAGCAGCAATTCACAAACCCTAATTTTCTACTTTTCCAACCCTTTTTCAGATCAAATCACCAAAACTCATAAAAAGATCATGAATATGATGAACACAAAAATTTTCAGAGTCATCTTCCACACATAAACACCATAATTTCGAATACCTTACTCAAGTGAGTTTCAAAAAAATCAAAAACATCACAGCTTTAACATCCATTTCCGTGGTTTCCATCACAACAACTTTCCTTTAACTCGAATTCCTCCAAACAGTAACAACAACAACAATTTTTGTCGAACCGGAGCAAAAGAAAGCAACATCGGACCGGATTCAAGCAAGGAAGCAAAACCAAACCAGACCGGAGCAAGCAATAACGAACCGGATTCAAGCAAGGAAAGAGAACTGTAACGGACTCAATTTGAGGTAAAAATCTAAGCTCAGATCTACTCTGTTTGGGACTTGTTTTCAAAAATCTAAGTTCAGATTCACACAAAGCAAGAAAAAGGATATTCAAAAACGTAAAAAAATTTGCAAACGGAGGAGTTTTGTTCCTCCGGCGCAGCGGCGCCGCCTGTTGGCCGGCGGCCACCACGCCGGAAATCGCATGGCTCACCGGAGAAGAAGGCTGCACTTGCAGACCTTCTCTCACTAGAAGTGTTTTAGAGAGAGGGAGGAAGGAGGAAATAAGAAAAAAACCGGTCCCAGCTCCTTTTATAAGCATGTGTGAACCGGTCTGGTTTATCTGAACCGGACCGGTCCATATGATTCCTCTTTCCCTTCTTTCTAAACCTTTAGATCCTTCCGTTTTTTAATCTAACGGTCATGCATGTGCAATCTATGGTGGTACTTGGTACATCTTCAGATCTAGACTGTTTGATTTTTAATCTAACGGTCAGGGATGATTCTGTTTAGATCACACGCGTGTTCCTTGCTTGCAGTATTCCATGTTCTGTTTGGTTTAACTGTTGGATCTTAGATCCTATGGCTGTGATGAATCCAGTGAATGAATCTGGACTATTGATTTAATCCAATGGTCCAGAATTAATCCTGCTGAGCCAATGTTTTATTATTTCTTATTTTTAATTGTCTTTATTTTTAAATACTGTTTATACATTTTTTTGACATTTTTTGTGTTTAGAAAAATTCCAAAAAATATTTTTCTCACTATTTTAATTTTCTCTAATTTTAAAAATCCATTCTATTTGTTTTCTTTTATTTTATTTTTTTGTTTATTTCTTATATGATGACCTTAATTATTATTTGTCTTAATTCTTGCTTATTATTTCTCATGTCTCATTCATCATAATATTTCTTGTGATTACTAACTATTTAATTTTTGTCTTGAATCATAGCATGCACTTTTAATTTTATCATTATTTTATTTTGTCATTGACTTAGTATGTATAAATAGGGAATTGATGTAATTTTATTTTTTACATTTTATTTTGGCATAAAGGCCTTAGGGTTGTATTTAGGAATTGATGTAATAATGTAGGTAACACAAGCACCGACACATGCACCGACACTACCACATTTTATTTACCGCTTTCCGTTAGTTTTTACGACGTTACGTTAGTTTTCACCGTTAGTTTAAAAAAATCATTTTCTCAAAAAGTCAAATATGCAAAACTTCAAAAATCATTTTCTTAATAACTTTTTTCCTTTATTTTCTTAATCAAATTCTCAATCAATTTTAATTCAATTTCAATCATTTTCAAAATTTAAAATCAATCAACCTCACTTGTTTTCTTTATCTCATGCCTTGAGGCCTCTTTCTCTTCTTAAAACCCATTTTCGAAAAAATCTTAAAATCAACCTAACCCACCAAAGAAATTCTTGAGTGGAACTACGTCGGTTTTGATCCCTTTCCCAAAAAGGGTACGTAGGCAGAGGACTCGTCCTTCCAAATCAAATAAAAATAACCAAAAACATACTTCTTCTCCCTCCATTCTTTCACTTAGATTTTAGGTAATAATTTTTCAAGTAAGCCAAATGAATTTAGCACAAGATAATTTAGGTAAGCGGTTCCTTCGGAGTACCGAAGTCGTTTAGGGTGCTTAACACCTTCCCTATTCGAAACCAACCCCCGAATCCAAAGTCTCGAAAAGGGTTTTTACTCATTTTTTCCCTTCCCAAGAATAAAAATCGAGAGTTCAAAGATCGACGATTCAAATCAATTAATGGTTTGACATCCGAAAATCGCGAGCACAACAACAACTTAGCAAAATTCACCAATTGAACACAATTTTCATAACTTATCATTTTTTACATATTTGAACATGTAATTTCACCAACAATCATACAATTATCATCAATTCATGCATACAAACATATCATCACAGTTGGAGCACAAATATAGCAACAATTATCCATAATCACAATTCATACAACAATTGAGAATTTGCAAAGTGAAGATGATTATGATAGAGACTAACCGCCTTACCTTAGAAGAAGATTAACCCAAACTCTTGCTTCAATTCAGCTCCTAAGCTTACCCCAATTGATTCCTCAAGCTATTCCCTTCAAAAGCCTTGTTCTTTTCTTCACCTCTTTCTCTCTCTACCTCTCTCTCTAGGAAAATTTTATGAAGTGAATGAAAGATATTTTTTTCTATGACAACCCTAATGTTATCTCCCTTAATGGGCTCAATCTTAGACCCTAATGGGCTTAACCCATTCTAACATAATTCTAAAAAGTTTCTATACACTCAACGGTAATTACTAACGACGGTAAAACATAATCAACGGTCACTAAACGGTAAAAACTAATCACTACACTAGTAACTTAGTAAAATAAGGGTTCTCACTAAATACTAAAATAATTCTCACCAAAATTACCATTTTACCCTTACCCGCCAAATGACCAAAATACCCTTCTAATACGGTAATCCATGTAAATGCACCCAATGACAATTAAATACACACAATCACAAATAATCACACACAACACATAATAAAAGTAACTAAAATAAATCTAGCTAAAAATCAGGCTGTTACAACTCTCCCCCCTAAAAGAATTTTCGCCCTCGAAAATTACCTGAAGGAAACACCTCCGGATACGAAACCCTCATCCTACTCTCCTGTTCCCAAGTGGCAGTCTCACCAGTTGGTCCAACCCAAATCACTTTGACCAAAACAATCTCTTTGCCACGCACACGCTTCAACTCACGATCCTCAATCCTAACCGGCCAAGTCTCAACTGTCAAATTATCTCTTATTTCCAATTCATCCACTTGAATCACATGAGACACATCATGCACATACTTCCTCAACTGAGACACAAGAAACACATTATGAAGATTCGACAAAGACGGTGGTAACGCAATCCGATACGCTACAACCCCAACCTTCTCAATGACATCAAACGGTCCAACAAAACGAGGAGTCAACTTCCTACACTTCAAAGCACGACCAACTTCGGTCACAGGATTCACCCTCAAAAACACATGATCACCAACTTGAAACTCAATATCCTTTCTCCACTTATCATGATAACTCTTCTGTCTACTCTGAGATGCCTTCATCTTTTCTTGAATCATCTTAACCTTTTCCGTTGTTTCTTGCGCAACTTCCAGTCCTAACAAAGCACTCTCTCCAGACTCAAACCAACATAACGGTGTCCTACACCTCCGACCATACAAAGCCTCAAACGGTTCCATTCCGATACTAGCATGAAAACTGTTGTTGTAAGTAAACTCAATCAATGGTAAACATTCATCCCAACTAACACCTTGCTCCAAAACAAAACCCTCAACAAATCCTCCAAACTCTGAATAGTCCTCTCTGCCTGCCCATCGTTCTGAGGATGCTAAACAGAACTCAATCTCAACTTAGTTCCCAAAGCAGCTTGCAAACTCTCCCAAAACTTAGAAGTAAACCTCGGATCCCGATCCGACACAATACTAGAAGCTATACCATGCAACTTCACTATCTGCTCAATGTAGATCTCAGCCAACTTCGCTACAGTCATACCGGTCTTAATAGGAACAAAATGTGTTGACTTCGTCAACCGATCAACAATCACCCAAATCGAATCAAGACTCTTACTAGTCTTAGGCAACGCTCCAACAAAATCCATAGAAATGCTATCCCACTTCCACTTTGGCACAAACAACGGTTGCATCAAACCCGACGGTCTCTGATGTTCAATCTTCGATTTCTGACAAACCAAACAAGCATAAACAAACTCAGTGATCTCCTTCTTCATTCCAGGCCACCAAAACAACCTTTTCAAATCTTGATACATCTTAGTTGCTCCTGGATGAATACTCAAACTACTTCTATGACCTTCGTCCAAAATTTGCCTCTTAAGCTCAAACACATCCGGCACACAAACTCGATCACGAAACATCAAAACACCATTCTCATCCAATCTAAAGTCTCCAACTTTACCTTGATTAACCAACGTCACTCGGTCCACGAGTTCCAAATCTTCCTTCTGACCATTCTTGATCTCTTCCAAAATATTGCTTGTCAACTTCAACATACCCAACCTCACACCATCCGGTGTCAACTCACTAACCAAACTCAAGTCTCGAAACTGCTCAATCAATTCCAACTCTTTAACCATCAAAGCAGACATATGCAAATCCTTTCTACTCAAAGCATCCACAACAACATTAGCCTTCCCGGGATGATAACTCAACTGAAAATCAAAATCCTTAAGATATTCCAACCATGTTCTCTGCCTCATATTCAACTCTTTCTGATCAAACAGATACTTCAAACTCTTGTGATCACTGAACACCTCAAACTTAGAACCATACAGATAGTGCCTCCAAATCTTCAACGCATACATAACTGCCGCCAATTCCAAATCATGAGTCGAATAATTCTTCTCATGCACTTTCAACTGCCTCGAAGCAGAAGCCACAACCTGAGGATTTTGCATAAGCACACCACCAAGACCCATCTTAGAAGCATCACAATACACCACAAACACTTCCTTCGGATTCGGCAAAATCAACACTGGAGCTGAAGTCAACCTCTTCTTCAACTCTTGGAAGCTCTTCTCACACTTGGCATCCCAAACATAAGCTAGTCCTTTCCAAGTCAACTGCGTCAATGGCAACGCCAACTTAGAGAATCCCTCAATGAACCTCCGATAATAACCGGCCAAACCAAGAAAGCTTCTACTCTCAAAAACAGACTTAGGAGACTCCCGCTGCAACACTGCATAAACCTTGGAAGGATCCATAGAATACCACCCTTAGAAATCACATGACCAAGGAAATTCACTTCCTTCAAACAAAATCACACTTAGACAACTTGGCACACAACTGGTTCTCTTTCAAGACTTGCAACACAATCCTCAGATGCTCAGCATGCTCTTCCTCAGACTTTGAATACACCAAAATATCATCTATGAACACCACCACAAAACGGTCCAGATAAGGATGAAATATTATATTCATGTATTCCATAAAGACACCTGGCGCATTAGATACTTCAAAAGGCATCACAGAATACTCATAGTGTCCATACCTCGTTTGGAACGCGGTTTTGGATATATCTTCCGCCTTTACTCTAATCTGATGATATCCTGATCTGAAATCAATCTTACTAAACACCTCTGCACCAACTAGCTGATCCATCAAATCATCAATTCTTGGAAGTGGATACCGATTCTTAATCGTCACCATGCTCAACTACCGATAATCCACACACAACCTCATGCTTCCATCTTTCTTCTTAACTAACAACACTGGTATGAGAAGGTATGAGAATTTCACCTATGAATTTACGAAAGATAGGTTGAATTTTGATAACCCTAACCATAGAGTTTCTTTCTGGCTTATGAATATTGATTATGAGATGTCTCTTCAACACTTCTATGATGAGATGGGCTTCGCAAATGCGGGGTTCATCCACGACTCTTGGAATCAAAATCTAAAGCTGGTTGACTATCAACCCGCCGCCTTTTGGGAACGAATTACCGGTCTTGACCAGTTTAACACACGTGCCAACAAAGCTAGCATCATTCACAACCCTGTACTTAGGTACCTTCAAAAGGTTATGGCTTGCACTATTTGGGAAAGGAGTGAATTAGGGAACACTAGGAGCGATGAACTCGTCATGTTATGGGCTATGCTGCACAACCACCCCGTTAACACTTGCTTTTACTTGCTTGACTACCTTTCCCATATAGGAAATAGGTCCGATGGTAAGGGAGAAATAGTAGTTGGTGGTATCATCACATACATAGCTGCGCAACTAGGAGTGAGTGAGGACCAAGGGATAAACAAGATTGAGGGAAACAATAGGCTAAACATAGACACCCTTATCTCTATGAACTTCATAAAACCTCGTCGCCCCTTTGGTTTTACACTCAAACTCAACGTGTCCATTTTGATCTTATTGCCTAACCTATCTCGGACTAACACCGAGGTGGAAGAAAATTTGTTGTATGTCAATGATGATCCACAGGTACATGTAGAACACAATAATGCAGAAAAGGAAGGTGCACAATTGCACCATGATGATGAGCACCATGACCATGATGACGAGAAACAAATGAAAATGCAAGATGGTCATGGATGCATACCGAGGTCGAGAGGATAAGCACCGAGCAACAAAGGCAAGATGTTGAATTGACGGGACTAACGAATGATGTCCTAAGGGGCAACCGCATATCCGAACAAAATAACCAAATGCTTCGGAACATGATGCACCACTTTCACCTCCAAGGTCCTCCCTATGGACCTCAATGAAAAAAACGTGAGCTTTCCTCTTCCTCTCTTCCCTTATTCCTCCTCCTTCTTCTCCTTCTTCCCCTTCTTCTTCTTCTTCTTCTTCTTCTTCTTCTTCTTCTTCTTCTCTTTTATTTTTCTTATCTTGAATCATTGAGGACAATGCTTCTCCTAAGTGTGGGGGGCGCCTAATAAAGTGTCTTTAGTCGTAGTGTTTCCAAACTCCCTTGAACTTTATTCTTTTTGCTTTGTTTTATTGTGAAAGGCATGATTAAGTAGCTTGTTTTTATTGAAAAATCATGACATAAATTTTAATTGTCTCCTCTTATTGGTCGTTTCTTGTACATGAAAGTAAACTCTTGTGTTTTAAGTTCTCCTGATATACCCACATCTTGTTTTTAAAGTGAATAAAACCTCCAATGAGATATGCATAAGTTTCTTCCCTTGAGTAAATGTATGAATAGGTATTTTAAGGAAATGGGTTCTAATTTTAGTGGTACGTTAACCTTTAAAAATTCTCAAAGTAAAAATAGTATAAGTTAGTATAAAGGAGTTTATAAAAAGCCAAGCTAAAATTTATTTCAAGGTTGCATTATTGAAGCTAGATTGGGGAAGGAGGTAGGCCCTCCGACTTCCTACGTGAAGGTAATGTTATCTTGAAGAAGAAACTTTAAAAGACATCATTGAATCTAGATTGGGGAAGAGGGTAGGCCCTCCGACTTCCTACGTGAAAATGATGTTTTAAGGGGCACCGTTGAATCTAGATTGGGGAAGGGGGTAGGCCCTCCAACCTCCAACGTGAAGGTGTTGTTCCTTAAATAAAGTACCCAAAATATGTAATTGGCAAAAGATCAAAAGGTCACTGATGAGTCATTTATATGCTATTTTAATATGCTTTTTAGTTTAGTTTTATTTAGATTTTATATTATTTTATATTAGTATTATTTCCTTTTTAGGATAGTTTACTTTAAATTGCAATTTATTATATTTCAGGGAAGAATATTGGATGGATTGAGTCTTGGAGCAAAAGAAAGGGATTTGGAGAAGATTGGACACGAAAATACGAAGATTGGGAAACAAAATATATCTCCCACAAGTCAGAAGCCTGGCACGGCCCGTGCTAGCCTTGGCACGGCCGTGCCACCCTCCAGAGACCTTTTGCTGCTTTTGCTTGAACTCCAAGCTATTCTATTTTGGCGCACAATCTACTGAGGAATATTCTTGGAATATACTTGCTTAGATTTTAAGTCAATTGTGTACTATAAATAGAGTAGCTAGCCATCACAAATATTCATCTTTACTTGGAATACAATAAGTGACAATTGCTTTTCTAAATAAAGTTCTTTTCCTTTCCTTTATTTTCCTGTCTTTTACTTTCATGCTTTCTCTCTTCTCCCCCATGTCTACGATGAACATGAGTGAGTAGACTTCTTCTTGTCTTGGGATTGTTGGATAAGTCTAAATGACATAATCCTAATCAAACCAAGCCCTAAGCCTTAATCTTATGTAACCCTAATTTCTTATCTGAATTCACCGTCTTAACATGGATTAACCATTATCAAACTGTGGAAACGAAAGTGGAGGGTTTGATAATTGTTCGTCCATTATTCCAAATATCAATTCATAAAACGAAAGTGGAGCTTTGATATTCTAACAAGTGAATTCGGACAAGGATTGCAAAGTCAGCGAAATAGGCTTTGCAATCTTTGAGACATATAGTTTCGATCTTCAAGGGAACTAATAACAATCAAGTCAGCGAAATAGGCTTGGTTGTTAGAGGAACCAAAATCCAATAGTAATCAAGTCAGCGAAATAGGCTTGGTTGCTAGAGGAACTTAAGAGGAACTGTCTTGAGAAATTAGGTCTAACATAACATTATAAGCTTATGGTTTTGGTTTGAGAAGGACTTGTTATTTAGATGAAACCAACGATCCAAGGCTCTTTTATTATATTTCTTTTAACCGTTTAAAAACCTCCAACTTACATTCTCTTCTCTCTTCTAATCATCTCTAAAGGTTAATTAAATTGAACTACTCCCTGTCGGAACGATACTCTTTTATACTACTTCGGTAAGACCGTGCACTTGCGGTTTTATCTCATCAAGTTTTTGGCGCCGCTGCCGGGGAGTAAACTAATTTGATTAACTCTTTCCTTGTGATTAGAACTCTCTTCTCTTCCTCCTTTCTTCTACTTCTTTCTTTTGTTTTACCACTAACTTCTTGGGTTCTCGGTTTCTTATGCGAAGAAGTAAAAGTCTCGGAGAATTCATTCCTGAGATCGAAAGATTTTTGCATAAGAAAAAGAGAGAGGCACAAATAATACTGCTATGGCTGAACGCACTCTCAAAGAGTATGCTACTCCTTCAACGGAAGAGCCACAAGCTATTATCGTGTACCCAACGGTTGCGGGTAATAACTTCGAGATCAAGCCTGCACTACTCAATTTAGTGCAGCAAAACCAGTTTTCTGGATCACCCACTGAGGATCCAAATCTCCATATTTCTTCCTGATGAGTCATTTATATGCTATTTTAATATGCTTTTTAGTTTAGTTTTATTTAGATTTTATATAATTTTATATTAGTATTATTTCCTTTTAGGATAGTTTACTTTAAATTGCAATTTATTATATTTCAGGGAAGAATATTGGATGGATTGAGTCTTGGAGCAAAAGAAAGGGATTTGGAGCAAATTGGACACGAAAATATGAAGATTGGGAAACAAAATATGTCCCCACAAGTCAGAAGCCTGGCACGGCCCGTGCTAGCCTTGGCACGGCCGTGCCACCCTCCAGAAGACCTTTTGCTGCTTTTGCTTGGGCTCTAAGCTATCCTATTTTGGCGCACAATCTACTGAGGAATATTCTTGGAATATACTTGCTTAGATTTTAAGTCAATTGTGTACTATAAATAGAGTAGCTAGCCATCACAAATATTGATCTTTTCTTGGAATACAATATGTGACAATTGTCTTTCTAATAAAAGTTCATTTTACTTTCTTGTTATTTATCTTTATGCTTTCTCTCTTCTTCCCTTGTCTACGATGAATGTCAGTGAGTAGACTTCTGTCTTGGGATTGTTGGATAAGTCTAATGACATAATCCTAATCAAACCAAGCTTTAAACCTTAATCTTATGTAACCCTAATTCCTTATCTAAATTCACCGCTTTAACATGGATCACATTAAAGGAAAGAAAGTGGAGGGTTGATAATTGTTATCCATATCTCAAATATCAATCAAAACGAAAGGGACTTTGATATTCTACAGTGAATTTAACAAGGATGCAAGTAGCGAATGGCTTTGCAATTTGAGACAATAGTTTCTATCTTCAGGAACTAATAAATCAAGTCAGCGAAATACTTGGTTGTTAAGGAACCAAACAACAGTAACAATCAGTGAATTCTTTTCTAGGAACAAAAAAACCTTTTCAAATCTTAGTAATATTTAGTTGTCCTGGATGAATACTCAAACTATCTTTGATTTAAAATTTGCTTTAAGTCAAACCATCCGCACCAAAACTCGATCACGAACATCAAAACACCTTTCATCAATCTAAGTCTCAACTTTACCTTGATTAAACCACGTCACTCGGTCCACGAGTTCAAATCTTCCTTCTGACCATATCTTGATCTCTTCCAAATATGTGCTTGTCAACTTCAACATACCCACCTCACACCATCCGGTGTCAACTCACTAACCAAACTCAAGTCTCGAAACTGCTCAATCATTCCAACTCTTTAACCATCAGAAGCAGACATATGGTCAAATCCTTTCTAACTCAAAGCATCCACAACAACATTAGGCCTTCCCGGGGATGATAACTCAAACTGAAAATCAAAAAATCCTTAAGAATTCCAACCATGTTCTCTGCCTCATATTCAACTCTTTCTGATCAAACAGTACTTCAAACTCTTGTGATCACTGAACACCTCAAACTTATAGACCATACAGATAGTGCCTCCAAAATCTTCAACGCATACATAACTGCCGCCAATTCCAAAATCATGAGTCGAATAATTCTTCCATGCACTTTCAACTGCCTCGAAGCAGAAGCCAATCAACCTGAGGATTTGCATAACACACCACCGCCATCTTAGAGCATCACAATACACCAAAACACTTCTTCGGATTCGCAAAATCAACTGGAGCTGAAGTCAACCTTCTTCAACTCTTGGAAGCTCTTCTACACTTGTCCAAACTAGTGTTTTCCAAGTCACTGCGTCAATGGCAACGCAATTAGAGAACCCTCAATGACCTCCAAATACGGCCAAACCAAGAAGCTTCTACTCTAAAAACAGACTTGGAGATCCCGCTGCAACACTGCATAAACTTGGAAGGATCCATAGAATACCACCTTAGAAATCACATGACAGGAATTCACTTCTTCAACAAATCAACTTAGACATTGGCACACCATGGTTCTCTTCAAGACTTGCAACACAATCCTCAGATGCTCAGCAGCTCTTCCTGACTTGAATAACCAAAATATCATCTATGAAACACCACAAAGGTCCAGATAAGGATGAAAATTATATTCATGTATTCCATAAAGACCCTGGCGCATTAGATACTTCAAAAGGCATCACAGAATACTCATAGTGTCCATACCTCGTTGGAACGCGGTTTTGATATATCTTCCGCCTTTACTCTAATCTGATGATATCTGATCTGAAATCAATCTTACTAAACACCTCTGCACCAACTAGCTGATCCATCAAATCATCAATTCTTGGAAGTGGATACCGATTCTTATCTCACCATGCTCAACTACCGATAATCCACACACAACCTCATCTTCCATCTTTCTTCTTAACTAACAACACTGGTATGAGAAGTATAGAGAATTTCACCTATGAATTTACGAAAGATAGGTTGAATTTTGATAACCCTAACCATAGAGTTTCTTTCTGGCTTATGAATATTGATTATGAGATGTCTCTTCAACACTTCTATGATGAGATGGGCTTCGCAAATGCGGGGTTCATCCACGACTCTTGGGATCAAAATTTAAAAGCTGGTTGACTATCAACCCGCCGCCTTTTGGGACGAATTACCGGTCTTGACCATTTAACACACGTGCCAACAAAGCTAGCATCATTCACAACCCTGTACTTAGGTACCTTCAAAAGGTTATGGCTTGCACATTTGGGAAGGATGAATTAGGGAACACTAGGAGCGATGAACTCGTCATGTTTGGGCTATGCTGCACAACCAACCCGTTAACACTTGCTTTTACTTGCTTGACTACCTTTCCCATATAGGAAATAGGTCCGATGGTAGGGAGAAATAGTAGTTGGTGGTATCATCACATACATAGCTGCGCAACTAGGTGTGAGTGAGACCAGGGATAAACAAGATGAGGAACAATAGGCTAAACATAGAACCTAATCTCTATGAATTCATAAAAACTCGTCCCCTTTGTTTACACTCAACTCAAGTGCCATTTGATTTATTGCCTAACCATCTCGACTAACACCGAGGTGGAAGAAATTGTTGTATGTGATGATGACCACAGGTACATAGAACACATAATGAAGAAAAGGAGGTGCACACTTGCACCAGAAGAGGAGGTCAACATACCATGATGAGGAAACATGAAAAATGACAAGATGGTCATGGATGCATACCGAGGTCGGAAGAATAAGCACCGAGCAACAAAGGCAAGTGTTGAATATGAGCATAAGAACGATGTCCAAGGGGCAACCGCATATCCGAAAAAATAACCAAATGCTTCGGAACATGATGCACCACTTTCACCTCCAAGGTCCTCCCTATGGACCTCAATGAAAAAATGTGAGCTTTCCTCTTCCCTCTTCCTTCTTCTCTTCTCCTTTCTTCTTCTTCTTCTTCTTCTTCTACCTCTCTTCTCTTTTATTTTTCTTTTATCTTGATCATTGAGGACAATGCTTCCTAAGTGTGGGGGAGCCTAATAAGTGTCTTTAGTCGTAGTGTTTCCAAACTCCCTTGAACTTTATTCTTTTTTTTGTTTTATTGTGAAAGGCATGTTAAGTAGCTTTTTTTATTGAAAATCATGACATAAATTTTAATGTCTCCTCTTATTGCTGTTCTTGTACATGAAAGAAACTCTTGTGTTTTAAGTTCTCCTGATATACCACATCTTGTTTTAAAGTGAATAAAACTCCAATGAGAAAAACAAAGTTCTTCCCTTGAGTAAATGTATGAATTAAGGAAACGGGTTCTAATTTTAGTGGTGCATTAACCTTTAAAGATCTCAAAGCAATAGTATAAGTGAGTATAAGGAGTTTAAAAAGCCAAGCCAAATATTCAAGTTCATATGAACTAGATTGGGGAAGGAGGTAGGCCCTCCGACTTCCTACGTGAAGGTAATGTTATCTTGAAGAAAAAACTTTAAAAGCATCATTGAATCTAGATTGGGGAAGGTGTTTAGTGGAATGTAAGGCCCTCCGACTCCTACGTGAAAATGTGTTTTAAGGCATGGCACCAGTTCTGAATCTAGAATTGGGAATGGGAGTGTAGTTGCCCTTCTCATAATCCTATCTAACGAGAAGAAGGGTTGTTCCTTAAAATAAGTAAGCAAAATATGTAATTGGGAAAGAGATCTAAAAGTTTGATTTCGGACACTAGAGTGGAGTCATATTATGATGCTATTTTAATATGCTTTTGTTAGTTTAGTTTTATTGTAGATTTGTATATTATTTATATATATTAGATTTTATTATTTCCTTTTTAGGATAGTTTACTTTAAATTGCCAATTTATTTATATTTCAGGGAAGAATATTGGGATGTGGATTTGAGTCTTGGAGGCAAAAGAAAGGGATGTTGGAGACAGATTGGACAACGAAAAAATACGAAAGATTGGGTGAAACAAAAAATATATCTCCCACAAGTCAGAAAAGATGGATTCTTACGGGTTAGCGGCCGCGGTGCTTAGCCTTGGCACGGCCGTGCCCACCCTCCAGAGACCTTTTGCTGCTTTTGCTTGAACTCCAAGCTATTCTATTTTGGCGCACAATTACTGAGGAATATTCTTGGAATATACTTGCTTAGATTTTAAGTCAATTGTGTACTATAAATAGAGTAGCTAGCCATCACAAATATTCATCTTTACTTGGAATACAATAAGTGACAATTGCTTTTCTAAATAAAGTTCTTTTCCTTTCCTTTATTTTCCTGTCTTTTACTTTCATGCTTTCTCTCTTCTCCCCCATGTCTACGATGAACATGAGTGAGTAGACTTCTTCTTGTCTTGGGATTGTTGGATAAGTCTAAATGACATAATCCTAATCAAACCAAGCCCTAAGCCTTAATCTTATGTAACCCTAATTTCTTATCTGAATTCACCGTCTTAACATGGATTAACCATTATCAAACTGTGGAAACGAAAGTGGAGGGTTTGATAATTGTTCGTCCATTATTCCAAATATCAATTCATAAAACGAAAGTGGAGCTTTGATATTCTAACAAGTGAATTCGGACAAGGATTGCAAAGTCAGCGAAATAGGCTTTGCAATCTTTGAGACATATAGTTTCGATCTTCAAGGGAACTAATAACAATCAAGTCAGCGAATAGGCTTGGTTGTTAGAGGAACCAAAATCCAATAGTAATCAAGTCAGCGAAATAGGCTTGGTTGCTAGAGGAACTTAAGAGGAACTGTCTTGAGAAATTAGGTCTAACATAACATTATAAGCTTATGGTTTTGGTTTGAGAAGGACTTGTTATTTAGATGAAACCAACGATCCCAAGGCTCTTTTATTATATTTCTTTTTAACCGTTTAAAAACCTCCACTTACAATTCTCTTCTCTCTTCTAATCATCTCTAAAGGTTAATTAAATTGAACTACTCCCTGTCGGAACGATACTCTTTTATACTACTTCGGTAAGACCGTGCACTTGCGGTTTTATCTCATCAAGTTTTTGGCGCCGCTGCCGGAGTAAACTAATTGATAACTCTTTCTTGTGATAGAACTCTCTTCTCTTCCTCTTTCTTCTACTTCTTCTTTGTTTTACCACTAACTTCTGGTTCCGTTTCATGCGAAGAAGTAAAAGTTCGGAGAATTCATTCCTGAGATCGAAAGTTTTTGCTAAGAAAAGGAGAGCACAAAATAATCTGCATGCTGAACGACTCTCAAAGAGTATGTACTCCTTCAACGGAAAGCACAAGCTATTATGTGTACCAACGGTTGCGGGTATAACTTCGAGATCAAGCCTGCACTACTCATTTAGTGAGCAAAACCAGTTTCGGATCACCCACTGAGGACCAAATCTCCAATTTCTTCCTGATGAGTCATTTAATATGCTATTTTAATATGCTTTTAGTTTAGTTTTATTAGATTTTATATATTTATATTAGTATTATTTCCTTTTAGGATAGTTTACTTTAAATTGCAATTTATTATATTTCAGGGAAGAATATTGGATGGATTGAGTCTTGGAGCAAAAGAAAGGGATTTGGAGCAATTGGACACGAAATAGAAGATGGGAAACAAAATATGTCCCCCACAAGTCAGAAGCCTGCACGGCCCGTGCTAGCCTTGGCACGGCCGTGCCACCCTCCAGAAGACTTTGTGCTTTGTTGGCTCTAAGCTATCCTATTTTGGCGCACAATTACTGAGGAATATTCTTGGAATATACTTGCTTAGATTTTAAGTCAATGTGTACTATAAATGAGTAGTAGCCATCACAAATATTCATCTTTACTTGGAATACAATAAGTGACAATTGCTTTCTAATAAAGTTCATTTTACTTTCTTGTTATTTACTTTATGCTTTCTCTCTTCTTCCCCTTGTCTACGATGAATGTCAGTGAGTAGACTTCTCTTGTCTTGGGATTGTTGGATAAGTCTAATGACATAATCCTAATCAAACCAAGCTTTAAACCTTAATCTTATGTAACCTAATTCCTTATCTAAATTCACCGCTTTAACATGGATCAACCATTATCAAACTGTGGAAACGAAAGTGGAGGGTTGATAATTGTTTATCCATCATCTCAAATATCAATTCATAAAACGAAAGTGGAGCTTTGATATTCGAACAGTGAATTTAGACAAGGATTGCAAAGTCAGCGAAATAGGCTTTGCAATCTTTGAGACATATAGTTTCGATCTTCAAGGGAACTAATAACAATCAAGTCACGAAATAGGCTTGGTTGTTAGAGGAACCAAAATCTAATAGTAATAAGTCAGCGAATAGGCTTGGTTGCTAGAGGAACAAAAGAGAAACTGTCTTGAGAAATTAGGTCTAACATAAAGTTATAAGTTATAGTTTGGTTTGAGAAGGACTTGTCGTTAGGATGAACCAATAACCCAAGACTTTTATCTTTTATTTTTTATTTGCTTTTAATCAAAAACCAAACCTTTCTACTTAAAACCTTTAGTCCAATCATTATCTAAAGTTAATTGAATTCATAACTCCCTGTCGGAACGATACTCATATTTTACTACTTCGGTAAGACCGTGCACTGCGGTTTTATCTCATCACTTCCTTCCTTAGACTCAGTGGCACCATAAAAGAGAACCAAGAAGCGTAAGACTTCATCTCTTTCCTTTCCTTAAGGATAAGCTAGCGCTTGGTTCCATTCCCTAGAAGTCCGGTTCCATTACTTCATGGACGATATGAGGCGAGCATCCTCCCCCGATTTTTCCCCCATCTAAAACAGCTAAGCTTAGAGACCAAATTACGCGTTTCAATCAAAAAGATGGGGAGTCTCTCTATGAGGCGTGGGAGCGTTTCAAGGAAATGCTTAGACTTGTCCCCACCATGGCTAGAGAAGTGGCTTATAGTCCACACGTTTATATGGCTTGTCATATACCACTAAGATGTCTGTTGACTGCAGCTGCAGGTGGAGCTCTAATGACAAAAAACTACACCGAGGCTTATGCTTTGATTGAGGACATGGCTCAAAATCACTATCAATGGACCAACGAAAGAGCCGTCACCACTCCTACTCCCTCTAAGAAAGAGGCAGGGATAACACGAAGTCTCTGAATATACACCATTGCTGCTAAGTTGAGGCATTAACACAAAAATTGAAACTTAATGTTATGCTGCCAAACCTTCCCCTGCATCCCTACTTGTGAAGTCTGTGTATAACTAGTCATACAGGTGTTGATTGTCAGTTAGGTAGTGCTGCCAATATTGAGCAACTGAATTACGCTCAATACAACAAGGGATGAGGCCAAATCAAAATTTTACAAATCCTCAAGGTTCCTATGGGCAAACAGACAACCTGGCTATACAAACAACCAGAGAGTAGCTCAGAAATCTAATTTGGAAATACTGTTGGAAAATTGCATGCTGAATCAAAATAAACAACTTCAGGAGTTAAAAACCAACAGGATCTCTGAACGACTCTCTCTCCAAGCTCAATACAAGGTTGATTCCATCGCCACACACACCAAAATGCTTGAGACCCAAATCTCCCAATGGCCATCTCATTCTCAAACACCAGGAGTCTTTCCTGGTCAAACTGAAAGAAACCCCAAAGCCCATGTCAATTGCCATTTCTCTTGGGGGCAATAATTAGAAGAGACCATACCAAAGCCAAAGTGTCAAGGGAGAGAGTGTTAGCTTCTAGTGAGAAGGATGCGATAAAGACACCGCTTGATAAGAACAAGGCCCTTAACCCATTAAGGCTCACTAAGCTCAACTTGGAGGCCAATTTGCTAAATTCTAAACATACTTAAAGATTTGCATTAAGATTCCCTTTGCTAAGCCTTGTCTCGTATGCCTCTATACACCAAGTTTTTAAAAGAAATTTTTTTCAAAATCTAAAGCTGTTGACTATCAACCCGCCGCCTTTTGGGAACGAATTACCGGTCTTGACCAGTTTAACACACGTGCCAACAAAGCTAGCATCATTCACAACCCTGTACTTAGGTACCTTCAAAAGGTTATGGCTTGCACTATTTGGAAAGGAGTGAATTAGGGAACACTAGGAGCGATGAACTCGTCATGTTATGGGCTATGCTGCACAACCACCCCGTTAACACTTGCTTTACTTGCTTGACTACCTTTCCCATATAGGAAATAGGTCCGATGGTAAGGGAGAAATAGTAGTTGGTGGTATCATCACATACATAGCTGCGCAACTAGGAGTGAGTGAGGACCAAGGGATAAACAAGATTGAGGGAAACAATAGGCTAAACATAGACACCCTTATCTCTATGAACTTCATAAAACCTCGTCGCCCCTTTGGTTTTACACTCAAACTCAACGTGTCCATTTTGATCTTATTGCCTAACCTATCTCGGACTAACACCGAGGTGGAAGAAAATTTGTTGTATGTCAATGATGATCCACAGGTACATGTAGAACACAATAATGCAGAAAAGGAAGGTGCACAATTGCACCATGATGATGAGCACCATGACCATGATGACCGAGAAACAAATGAAAATGCAAGATGGTCATGGATGCATACCGAGGTCGAGAGGATAAGCACCGAGCAACAAAGGCAAGATGTTGAATTGACGGGACTAACGAATGATGTCCTAAGGGGCAACCGCATATCCGAACAAAATAACCAAATGCTTCGGAACATGATGCACCACTTTCACCTCCAAGGTCCTCCCTATGGACCTCAATGAAAAAAACGTGAGCTTTCCTCTTCCTCTCTTCCCTTATTCCTCCTCCTTCTTCTCCTTCTTCCCCTTCTTCTTCTTCTTCTTCTTCTTCTTCTTCTTCTTCTTCTTCTCTTTTATTTTTCTTATCTTGAATCATTGAGGACAATGCTTCTCCTAAGTGTGGGGGGCGCCTAATAAAGTGTCTTTAGTCGTAGTGTTTCCAAACTCCCTTGAACTTTATTCTTTTTGCTTTGTTTTATTGTGAAAGGCATGATTAAGTAGCTTGTTTTTATTGAAAAATCATGACATAAATTTTTAATTGTCTCCTCTTATTGGTCGTTTCTTGTACATGAAAGTAAACTCTTGTGTTTAAGTTCTCCTGATATACCCACATCTTGTTTTTAAAGTGAATAAAACCTCCAATGAGATATGCATAAGTTTCTTCCCTTGAGTAAATGTATGAATAGGTATTTTAAGGAAATGGGTTCTAATTTTAGTGGTACGTTAACCTTTAAAAATTCTCAAAGTAAAAATAGTATAAGTTAGTATAAAGGAGTTTATAAAAGCCAAGCTAAAATTTATTTCAAGGTTGCATTATTGAAGCTAGATTGGGGAAGGAGGTAGGCCCTCCGACTTCCTACGTGAAGGTAATGTTATCTTGAAGAAGAAACTTTAAAAGACATCATTGAATCTAGATTGGGGAAGAGGGTAGGCCCTCCGACTTCCTACGTGAAAATGATGTTTTAAGGGGCACCGTTGAATCTAGATTGGGGAAGGGGGTAGGCCCTCCAACCTCCAACGTGAAGGTGTTGTTCCTTAAATAAAGTACCCAAAATATGTAATTGGCAAAAGATCAAAAGGTCACTGATGAGTCATTTATATGCTATTTTAATATGCTTTTTAGTTTAGTTTTATTTAGATTTTATATTATTTTATATTAGTATTATTTCCTTTTTAGGATAGTTTACTTTAAATTGCAATTTATTATATTTCAGGGAAGAATATTGGATGGATTGAGTCTTGGAGCAAAAGAAAGGGATTTGGAGAAGATTGGACACGAAAATACGAAGATTGGGAAACAAAATATATCTCCCACAAGTCAGAAGCCTGGCACGGCCCGTGCTAGCCTTGGCACGGCCGTGCCACCCTCCAGAGACCTTTTGCTGCTTTTGCTTGAACTCCAAGCTATTCTATTTGGCGCACAATCTACTGAGGAATATTCTTGGAATATACTTGCTTAGATTTTAAGTCAATTGTGTACTATAAATAGAGTAGCTAGCCATCACAAATATTCATCTTTACTTGGAATACAATAAGTGACAATTGCTTTTCTAAATAAAGTTCTTTTCCTTTCCTTTATTTTCCTGTCTTTTACTTTCATGCTTTCTCTCTTCTCCCCCATGTCTACGATGAACATGAGTGAGTAGACTTCTTCTTGTCTTGGGATTGTTGGATAAGTCTAAATGACATAATCCTAATCAAACCAAGCCCTAAGCCTTAATCTTATGTAACCCTAATTTCTTATCTGAATTCACCGTCTTAACATGGATTAACCATTATCAAACTGTGGAAACGAAAGTGGAGGGTTTGATAATTGTTCGTCCATTATTCCAAATATCAATTCATAAAACGAAAGTGGAGCTTTGATATTCTAACAAGTGAATTCGGACAAGGATTGCAAAGTCAGCGAAATAGGCTTTGCAATCTTTGAGACATATAGTTTCGATCTTCAAGGGAACTAATAACAATCAAGTCAGCGAAATAGGCTTGGTTGTTAGAGGAACCAAAATCCAATAGTAATCAAGTCAGCGAAATAGGCTTGGTTGCTAGAGGAACTTAAGAGGAACTGTCTTGAGAAATTAGGTCTAACATAACATTATAAGCTTATGGTTTTGGTTTGAGAAGGACTTGTTATTTAGATGAAACCAACGATCCCAAGGCTCTTTTATTATATTTCTTTTTAACCGTTTAAAAACCTCCAACTTACAATTCTCTTCTCTCTTCTAATCATCTCTAAAGGTTAATTAAATTGAACTACTCCCTGTCGGAACGATACTCTTTTATACTACTTCGGTAAGACCGTGCACTTGCGGTTTTATCTCATCAAGTTTTTGGCGCCGCTGCCGGGGAGTAAACTAATTTGATTAACTCTTTCCTTGTGATTAGAACTCTCTTCTCTTCCTCCTTTCTTCTACTTCTTTCTTTTGTTTTACCACTAACTTCTTGGGTTCTCGGTTTCTTATGCGAAGAAGTAAAAGTCTCGGAGAATTCATTCCTGAGATCGAAAGATTTTTGCATAAGAAAAAGAGAGAGGCACAAAATAATACTGCTATGGCTGAACGCACTCTCAAAGAGTATGCTACTCCTTCAACGGAAGAGCCACAAGCTATTATCGTGTACCCAACGGTTGCGGGTAATAACTTCGAGATCAAGCCTGCACTACTCAATTTAGTGCAGCAAAACCAGTTTTCTGGATCACCCACTGAGGATCCAAATCTCCATATTTCTTCCTGATGAGTCATTTATATGCTATTTTAATATGCTTTTTAGTTTAGTTTTATTTAGATTTTATATAATTTTATATTAGTATTATTTCCTTTTTAGGATAGTTTACTTTAAATTGCAATTTATTATATTTCAGGGAAGAATATTGGATGGATTGAGTCTTGGAGCAAAAGAAAGGGATTTGGAGCAAATTGGACACGAAAATATGAAGATTGGGAAACAAAATATGTCCCCCACAAGTCAGAAGCCTGGCACGGCCCGTGCTAGCCTTGGCACGGCCGTGCCACCCTCCAGAAGACCTTTTGCTGCTTTTGCTTGGGCTCTAAGCTATCCTATTTTGGCGCACAATCTACTGAGGAATATTCTTGGAATATACTTGCTTAGATTTTAAGTCAATTGTGTACTATAAATGGAGTAGCTAGCCATCACAAATATTGATCTTTTCTTGGAATACAATATGTGACAATTGTCTTTCTAATAAAAGTTCATTTTACTTTCTTGTTATTTATCTTTATGCTTTCTCTCTTCTTCCCCTTGTCTACGATGAATGTCAGTGAGTAGACTTCTCTTGTCTTGGGATTGTTGGATAAGTCTAATGACATAATCCTAATCAAACCAAGCTTTAAACCTTAATCTTATGTAACCCTAATTCCTTATCTAAATTCACCGCTTTAACATGGATCAACCATTATCAAACTGTGGAAACGAAAGTGGAGGGTTTGATAATTGTTTATCCATCATCTCAAATATCAATTCATAAAACGAAAGTGGAGCTTTGATATTCGAACAAGTGAATTTAGACAAGGATTGCAAAGTCAGCGAAATAGGCTTTGCAATCTTTGAGACATATAGTTTCTATCTTCAAGGGAACTAATAACAATCAAGTCAGCGAAATAGGCTTGGTTGTTAGAGGAACCGAAATCTAATAGTAATCAAGTCAGCGAAATAGGCTTGGTTGCTAGAGGAACAAAAGAGAAACTGTCTTAAGAAATTAGGTCTAACATAAAGTTATAAGTTTAATAGTTTGGTTTGAGAAGGACTTGTCGTTAGGATGAACCAATAACCCCAAGACTTTTATCTTTTATTTTATTATTTGCTTTTAATCAAAAACCCAAACCTTTCTACCTTATAAACCTTTAGTCCAATCATTATCTAAAGTTAATTGAATTCATAACTCCCTGTCGGAACGATACTCATATTTTACTACTTCGGTAAGACCGTGCACTTGCGGTTTTATCTCATCACTTCCTTCCTTAGACTCAGTGGCACCATAAAAGAGAACCAAGAAGCCGTAAGACTTCATCTCTTTCCCTTTTCCTTAAGGGATAGAGCTAGCGCTTGGTTCCATTCCCTAGAAGTCGGTTCCATTACTTCATGGGACGATATGAGGCGAGCATTCCTCGCCCGATTTTTCCCCCCATCTAAAACAGCTAAGCTTAGAGACCAAATTACGCGTTTCAATCAAAAAGATGGGGAGTCTCTCTATGAGGCGTGGGAGCGTTTCAAGGAAATGCTTAGACTTTGTCCCCACCATGGCCTAGAGAAGTGGCTTATAGTCCACACGTTTTATAATGGCTTGTCATATACCACTAAGATGTCTGTTGATGCAGCTGCAGGTGGAGCTCTAATGAACAAAAACTACACGGAGGCTTATGCTTTGATTGAGGACATGGCTCAAAATCACTATCAATGGACCAACGAAAGAGCCGTCACCACTCCTACTCCCTCTAAGAAAGAGGCAGGTATACACGAAGTCTCTGAATATAACCACCTTGCTGCTAAGGTTGAGGCATTAACACAAAAAATTGAAAAACTTAATGTTAATGCTGCCCAACCTTCCCCTGCATCCCCTACTTGTGAAGTCTGTGGTATAACTAGTCATACAGGTGTTGATTGTCAGTTAGGTAGTGCTGCCAATATTGAGCAACTGAATTACGCTCAATACAACCAAGGGATGAGGCCAAATCAAAATTTTTACAAAAATCCTCAAGGTTCCTATGGGCAAACAGCACCACCTGGCTATACAAACAACCAGAGAGTAGCTCAGAAATCTAGTTTGGAAATACTGTTGGAAAATTGCATGCTGAATCAAAATAAACAACTTCAGGAGTTAAAAAACCAAACAGGATCTCTGAACGACTCTCTCTCCAAGCTCAATACCAAGGTTGATTCCATCGCCACACACACCAAAATGCTTGAGACCCAAATCTCCCAAGTGGCCATCTCTTCTCAAACACCAGGAGTCTTTCCTGGTCAAACTGAAAGAAACCCCAAAGCCCATGTCAATGCCATTTCTCTTGGGGGCAATAAGTTAGAAGAGACCATTACCAAAGCCAAAAGTGTCAAGGGAGAGAGTGTTAAGCTTCTAGGTGAGAAGGATGCGATAAAGACACCGCTTGATAAGAACAAGGCCCTTAACCCATTAAGGCTCACTAAGCTCAACTTGGAGGCCCAATTTGCTAAATTCTTAAACATACTTAAAAGGATTTGCATTAAGATTCCCTTTGCTGAAGCCTTGTCTCGTATGCCTCTATACACCAAGTTTTTAAAAGAAATTTTTTTCAAAGAAAAAGGCTATGGATCACAAAGAGACAATAGCTTTAACTAGGGAAAGTAGTGCAATCGTCAAGAAGCAACCCCCAAAGCTTAGAGATCCAGGTAGTTTTGCCATCCCTTGTGTGATAGGGAAAGAAACCGTTGACAAGGCCTTGTGTGACTTAGGGGCTAGTGTAAGTTTGTTGCCCTTATCCCTCTTCAAAAGGATGGGAATAGGAGAGCTTAAACCTACCGAGATGATCTTGAAGTTAGCGGATCGTTCTACTATCCCTCTCGTTGGCTACATCGAGGATATACCCGTCAAAATAGAAGGGATATATATCCCGACTGATTTCGTGGTGGTTGACATAGAGGAGGACCATGATGTCCCTATAATCTTAGGACGACCCTTCCTAGCTACTGCAGGTGCTATAGTAGATGTTCAGAGTGGTAGGATAGTTTTTCAAGCGAGTGATGCGATGATTGGATTCGAGTTGGAAAATGTTATGAAAGGTCCCGCTCTTTATTCTTGTAACATGATTGAAGTACATAATGTGAAAGAACGTTTCCTAGCGTCAACTACACAATATGATCTCTTTGATCCTTTCTAAGGACACTTTCTTAACGTCAAGCTAATGACAATAAAAGAGCGCTTCGTGGGAGGCAACCCACGCATTTAACTGCTTTCGTTTTGTTTGTTTTTGTTGTTTTTAAGTTATTTTGTAGGTAATTGTCCGAAGGTGATTCAAGAAAACGAGAAAAATTTTGAGGCCCCATGTCCAGAACCTTGGCACGGCCCGTGCTCACACTGGCACGGGCGTGCCAGACCTTGCCTATCCAAAACCAGCAAAAATTCCAGAATGTTGGCACGGCCCGTGCTAAGGTTGGCACGGCCGTGCCCGACCCAGGTAGGCTATTTGCTCGTTTTTCCCTCATCTTCTTCCTTCACTCTCAAACACAAACATCTCTCTACCTTCACCTTCTCTCTAAAACCTCCATAACCATACAACCTCAAACCTCCACACCCACCCCAAATCTCACCAATTCCCAAAATTTCTCCACCCAATCAATCACAAACAACATTCCAATCATAACCCACCATTCAAAAACCAATTTCATCCATCCAAACAACATCACCCAAATTCGTAACCCTCATAAACCTAACCCAAAAACCTAAAATTCTTCACCAATCTCATAACCCAACCCCCAAAACTCACTTAAACCTTCACCACAACACTAATCCAACCTTTTCCACCAAAACAACCCTTACCCAAACCACCACACCAAAAGCAAGGTCAAGGCAATGACTTCAAAGAGAAGTGGAAAGGAAGTTGCAAGCTCATCCAGAGGACCTCCCCCAAAGAAGAAAGCACAAGCCAAAAATCATGGCATCATCTTCCGGGACAACAAGCAAAGGGATAGGTATAAACTTCTAATCTCTAAACCTCTACAACCTTGCAGGTACCCTGATAACCATGACATGAATAAGCTAGGTATTAAAGATAATGTGTTTAATCTGCTAGAAAGGTTAGGATGGGTTGATATGTTGAGACCTATGCGAGGGTATGAGAATTTCACCTATGAATTTTTAAGTTCTATTGTTTTTACGAAAGATAGGTTGAACTTTGATAACCCTAACCATAGAGTTTCATTCCGGCTTTTGAATATTGATTACGAGATGTCTCTTCAGCACTTCTGTGATGAGATGGGCTTCGCAAATGCGGGGTTCATCCACGACTCTTGGGATCAAAATTTAAAAACCGGTTGACTATCAACCCGCCGCCTTTTGGGAGCAAATCACCGGTCTTGACCAATTTAACACACGTGCCAACAAAGCTAGCAACATTCACAACCCCGTACTTAGGTACCTTCAAAGGGTTATGGCTTGCACCATTAGGGGACGGAAAGAACTAGGGAACACTAGGAATGATGAACTCTTCATGCTTTGGGCTATGCTGCACAACCAACCCATTAACACTTGTTTTTTCTTGCTTGACTACCTTTCCCTTATAGGAAATAGGTCCGATAGTAGGGGAGAAATAGTAGTTGGTGGTATCATAACATATATAGCTGGGCGATTCGGTGTGAGTGAAGACCTAGGGATAAACAAGATCGAGGGTAACAATAGACTAAACATAGAAACTCTAATCTCTATGAATTTCATAAAAACTCGAGTCCCCTTTGTCTATACACTCCAACTCAATGTGCCCATCTTGATTTTATTGCCTAACCCATCTCGAACTAACACCGAGGTGGAAGCAAATTTGTTGTATGTTGATGATGACCCACAGGTGCACATAGAACAGCATAATGAAGAAACAGAGGGTGCACACTTGCATCAAGAAGAGGAAGGTGCTCAACTACACCATGATGAGGAACACCATGACCCTAATGAAGGTGAAACAAATGAAGATGCAGGATGGGCATGGATGACTACCGAGGTCGGAAGAATAAGCACCGAGCAACAAAGGCAAGGTGTTGAACTCATGAGCATAAGACACGATGTCCAAAGGGGCAACCGCATATCCGAAGAAAATAACCAAATGCTTCGGAACATGATGCACCACTTTCACCTCCAAGGTCCTCCATATGGACCTCAATGATAAAAATGTGAGCTTTCCTCTTCCACTCTTCCCTTCTTTCTCTTTCTTCTTCTTCTTCTTCTTCTTCTACCTCTCCTTCTCTTTTATTTTTCTTTTATCTTGAATCATTGAGGACAATGCTTCTCCTAAGTTTGGGGGGAGCCTAATAAAGTGTCTTTAGTCGTAGTATCTCCAAACTCCCTTGAACTTTATTCTTTTGTTTTGTTTTATTGTAAAAGGCATGGTTAAGTAGCTAATTTTTATTGAAAACATCATGACACAAAAATTTTCAATGTCTCCTCTTATTTTGCTGATTCTTGTACATGAAAGCAAACTCTTGTGTTTTAAGTCTTCTTGATATAACCACATCTTGTTTTAAAGTGAATAAAATTCTCCAATGAGAAAAACACAAAGTTGCTTCCCTTGAGTAAATGTATGAATTAAGGAAACGCGTTCTAATCTTAGTGGTGCATTAACCTTTAAAGACTCTCAAAGCGCCAGTAGTATAAGTGAGTATAAGGGAGATCATAAAAAGCCAAAAAGCCAAATAAATTCCAAGATCTCATCACTGAATCTAGATTGGGGAAGGAGGTAGGCCCTCCGACTTCCTACGTGAAGGTGATTGTTATCTTGAGAAAAAAACTTTAAAAAGCATCGTTGAAACTAGATTGGGGAAGGAGGTAGGCCCTCCGACTTCCTACGTGAAGACGATGTTTTAAGGGATACCATTGAATCTAGATTGGGGAAGGGGGTAGGCCCTCCGACCTCCTACGTGAAAATGTTGTTCCTTAAATAATGAACTTAAAATGTGCATATGGCAAAGAACAAAGATTCTCAAATACTCCCATCTCTCTTATATGAATTGTAGAAGGAATCTTTCTTGGTTAGTTTAGTGCTAGGATTAGACCATGTTTCCTCATAATGCCTATCTTATACAGGAGCAAGAAAAGGGTTGGACTTCACACACACACTCACTTAAAACTTGATCTTTGGGTAGAATAAAGATTTCAAAAAATACTTGAGTTTGTGATTAGTGTACATTTGGGATTTAAGCCCTTGAGGAGACATGTGCTTTAATTAAATTGTCATTTGATTTAACTGTTGATGCTACTATGTTTATGCCTTTTGCTTGAGGACAAGCAAAGATTCAAGTAGCTTGTTTTTATTGAAAAATCATGACATAAATTTTTAATTGTCTCCTCTTATTGGTCGTTTCTTGTACATGAAAGTAAACTCTTGTGTTTTAAGTTCTCCTGATATACCCACATCTTGTTTTTAAAGTGAATAAAACCTCCAATGAGATATGCACAAGTTTCTTCCCTTGAGTAAATGTATGAATAGGTATTTTAAGGAAATGGGTTCTAATTTTAGTGGTACGTTAACCTTTAAAAATTCTCAAAGTAAAAATAGTATAAGTTAGTATAAAGGAGTTTATAAAAAGCCAAGCTAAAATTTATTTCAAGGTTGCATTATTGAAGCTAGATTGGGGAAGGAGGTAGGCCCTCCGACTTCCTACGTGAAGGTAATGTTATCTTGAAGAAGAAACTTTAAAAGACATCATTGAATCTAGATTGGGGAAGAGGGTACGCCCTCCGACTTCCTACGTGAAAATGATGTTTTAAGGGGCACCGTTGAATCTAGATTGGGGAAGGGGGTAGGCCCTCCAACCTCCAACGTGAAGGTGTTGTTCCTTAAATAAAGTACCCAAAATATGTAATTGGCAAAAGATCAAAAGGTCACTGATGAGTCATTTATATGCTATTTTAATATGCTTTTTAGTTTAGTTTTATTTAGATTATATATTATTTTATATTAGTATTATTTCCTTTTTAGGATAGTTTACTTTAAATTGCAATTTATTATATTTCAGGGAAGAATATTGGATGGATTAAGTCTTGGAGCAAAAGAAAGGGATTTGGAGCAGATTGGACACGAAAATACGAAGATTGGGAAACAAAATATATCTCCCACAAGTCAGAAGCCTGGCACGGCCCGTGCTAGCCTTGGCACGGCCGTGCCACCCTCCAGAGACCTTTTGCTGCTTTTGCTTGAACTCCAAGCTATTCTATTTTGGCGCACAATCTACTGAGGAATATTCTTGGAATATACTTGCTTAGATTTTAAGTCAATTGTGTACTATAAATAGAGTAGCTAGCCATCACAAATATTCATCTTTACTTGGAATACAATAAGTGACAATTGCTTTTCTAAATAAAGTTCTTTTCCTTTCCTTTATTTTCCTGTCTTTTACTTTCATGCTTTCTCTCTTCTCCCCCATGTCTACGATGAACATGAGTGAGTAGACTTCTTCTTGTCTTGGGATTGTTGGATAAGTCTAAATGACATAATCCTAATCAAACCAAGCCCTAAGCCTTAATCTTATGTAACCCTAATTTCTTATCTGAATTCACCGTCTTAACATGGATTAACCATTATCAAACTGTGGAAACGAAAGTGGAGGGTTTGATAATTGTTCGTCCATTATTCCAAATATCAATTCATAAAACGAAAGTGGAGCTTTGATATTCTAACAAGTGAATTCGGACAAGGATTGCAAAGTCAGCGAAATAGGCTTTGCAATCTTTGAGACATATAGTTTCGATCTTCAAGGGAACTAATAACAATCAAGTCAGCGAAATAGGCTTGGTTGTTAGAGGAACCAAAATCCAATAGTAATCAAGTCAGCGAAATAGGCTTGGTTGCTAGAGGAACTTAAGAGGAACTGTCTTGAGAAATTAGGTCTAACATAACATTATAAGCTTATGGTTTTGGTTTGAGAAGGACTTGTTATTTAGATGAAACCAACGATCCCAAGGCTCTTTTATTATATTGCTTTTTAACCGTTTAAAAACCTCCAACTTACAATTCTCTTCTCTCTTCTAATCATCTCTAAAGGTTAATTAAATTGAACTACTCCCTGTCGGAACGATACTCTTTTATACTACTTCGGTAAGACCGTGCACTTGCGGTTTTATCTCATCAGTCACAAAAACTCCCATCTTTCTTATATGAAATGAAGAAAGAATTTTTCTTGGTTGATTTAGTACTAGGATTGGAACATGTTCCTCATTATATCTATCTTATACAGGAGCAAGAAAAGGGTTGGACTACATACACACACTCACTTAAGTCTTGTTTGTTGGGTTGAAAAAGGATTCCAATGCTTGAGTTTGTGATTAGTGTACTCATTGAAATAAAAGCCTTTGAGGAGACATGTGCTTTGATTTAATTGTCATATGATAATGTTGTTTTATACTACCATGTTTATTCCTTTTGCTTGAGGACAAGCAAAGATTCAAGTGTGGTGGAGTTTGATGAGTCATTTAATATCTATTTTTATATGTTATTTAGTTTAGTTTTAAATAGATTCTATTTTATTTTATATTAGTATTATTTCCTTCTTGAGTTAGTTTACTACATATTTCATTTTATTATATTTCAGAAACGAATATTGGATGGATTGAATCTTGGAGCAAAAGAAATGGACTTGGAGCTGATTTAGTACGAAAATACGAAGATTCAGAGACAAAAATACGTCTCCCCAAAGTCAGAAGCTTGGCACGGCCCGTGCTAGCATTGGCACGGCCGTGCCACCCTCTAGAGTGACTTTTGCTTAGATTTTAAGCTACTATATTTTAGCCCGCAGTTTCTTGTGGAACATTCCAGCAATGCAATTGCTTAGATTTTAAGTCGAATGTATGCTATAAATAGAGTAGTTATCCATCACAAATATTCATCTTTTCTTGGAATTCAATAAGTGACAATTGCTTTTCTAATAAAAGTTCTTTTCTTTTCCTTTATTTTCTTGTCATTTACTTTTATGCTTTCTCTCTTCTTCCCCATGTCTACGATGAACATGAGCGAGTAGACTTCTTCTTGTCTTGCGATTGTTGGATAAGTCTAAATGACATATTCCTAATCAAGCCAAGCTTTAAGCCTTAATCTTATGTAACCCTAATTTCTTATCTAAATTCACCGCTTTAACATGGATCAACCATTATCAAACTGTGGAAATGAAAGTGGAGGGTTTGATAATTGTTTGTCCATCATCTCATATATCAATTCATAAAACGAAAGCGGAGATTTGATATTCGAACAAGTGAATTTAGACAAGGATTGCAAAGGCATCGAAATAGTCTTTGCAATCTTTGAGACATATAGTTTCGATCCTCAAGGGAACTAATAATGATCAAGTCAATGAAATAGGCTTGGTTGTTAGAGGAACCAAAATCTAATAGTAATACAGTCAGCGAAATAGGCTTGGTTGTTAGAGGAACAAAAGAGAAACTGTCTTGAGAAATTAGGTCTAACATAAAGTTATAAGCTTATAGTTTGGTTTGTGAAGGACTTGTCATTTAGATGAATCAATGATCCCAAGGCTCCTTTTATTATTATTATCTTTCAATCGCTTGAAAACCCCAACTTACAACTCTTTTCTCCTCTAATCATTATCAAAGGTTAATTGAATCAAACTACTCCCTGTTGGAACGATACTCTTTTCATACTACTTCGGTAAGACCGTGCACTTGCGGTTTTATCTCATCAGTGAGAATAGTTTCAATGAATTGAAGCGAAGGTTGACTACTGCTCCGATTTTGATTTTACCAAAGGCAGATGAACCTTTTGTTGTTTATTGTGATGCGTCCAAATTGGGCTTAGGTGGTGTTTTGATGCAAGATGGCAAAGTGGTAGCTTATGCTTCTATGCAGTTGAGGATTCATGAAAAGAATTATCCTACACATGATTTGGAGTTGGTTGCGGTGCTTTTTGTTTTGAAAATTTGGAGACCTTATTTGTACGGTTCTATATTTGAAGTGTTTAGTGATCATAAAAGTTTGAAATATCTGTTTGATAAAAAATAATTGAATATGAGGCAGAGAAGATGGCTTGAGTTGTTGAAGGATTATGATTTTGGGTTGAATTACCATCCGGGTAAAGCTAATGTGGTTGCAGATGCTTTGAGCAGGAAGACGTTGCACATGTCTGCTATGATGGTAAAGGAGTTTGAGTTACTTGAACAGTTTAGAGACTTGAGTCTTGTTTGTGAGTTGTCACCTCAGAGTGTCCAATTGGGTATGCTGAAGATTAATAGTTATTTCGTGAATAGTATCAGAGAAGCACAACAAGTTGATGTCAAGTTTGTTGATTTAATGGTTGCTAGTAATCAAACTGAAGAGGGTGATTTCAAAGTCGATAAGCAAGGTGTGTTGAGATTCAGAGGAAGAATTTGTATTCCTGATAATGATGAGTTGAAAAAGTTGATTTTAGAAGAAAGTCACAGAAGTAGCTTAAGTATTCCGAGAGCTACAAAGATGTATAATGACTTGAAGAAATTGTTTTGGTGGTCTGGGTTGAAACGTGATGTTGCTCAGTTTGTTTATGCATGTTTGACTTGTTAAAAGTCTAAGGTTGAGCATCAGAAGCCTGCATGGTTGTTGACACTGTTAGATGTGCTAGAGTGGAAGTGGGACAACATTTCCATGGATTTTGTGACGAGTTTACCGAATACTCCGAGAGGACACGATGACATTTGGGTTGTTGTCGATAGGTTGACGAAGTCAGCACACTTTATTCCGATCAATATTATTTTTCTGGTAGCTCAGTTGGAGGAGATTTATATTCATAATATTGTGAAGTTGCATGGTGTTCCATCGAGTATTGTGTCGGATTGAGATCCGAGGTTTACTTCAAGGTTTTGGAAGAGTTTGCAAGATGCATTGGGTTCTAAGTTGAGGTTGAGTTCGGCTTATCATCCCTAAACAGATGGTTAGTCGGAGAGAACGATTCAATCGTTAGAGGATTTGCTGAGAGTGTGTGTACTTGAGCAAGGTGGAGCTTGGGATAGTCACCTACCGTTGATAGAGTTCACGTACATCAACAGTTACCATTCGAGTATTGGTATGGCACCGTTCGAAGCTTTGTATGGTCGGAGGTGCAGGACTCCTTGGTGTTGGTTTGAGTCGAGAGAAAGTGTAGATGATAAGGGAAAAGTTGAAAGCGTCGCAGAGTCGACAGAAGAGTTACCATGACAAGCGTAGGAAGGCCCCTGAGTTTCAAGAGGGAGATCATGTGTTTCTGAGAGTCACTCTTATGACAGGTGTAGGTCGTGCGTTGATGTCTAAGAAGTTGACTCCTAAGTTTATTGGTCCGTATCAGATATCTGAGAGAGTTGGAACAGTGCATACAGAGTGGGTTTGCCACCACATCTTTCGAATTTGCATGATGTATTTCACATGTCGCAACTTCGGAAGTATGTAGCGGATCCTTCGCACGTTATTCCGAGAGATGATGTGCATGTTAGAGACAACCTTACAGTTGAGACCTTACCGTTGAGAATCGAAGACCGTGAGGTGAAGAAGTTAAGAGGCAAGGATATACCTCTCGTGAAGGTAGTTTGGGGAGGAGTAACCGGTGAAAGTTTGACATGGGACCTGGAGAGTAAGATGCAGGAGTCTTATCCTAAGTTGTTTGCTTGAGGTAATATTTCGAGGACGAAATTCTCTAAGTTGGGGAGAGTTGTAACGCCCTAGTCGTTATTTATTTATTTCTGATTTATTTAGAGTCATTTATATGATTTTAAATGATTTATGTGCTGTTTTGATGTGTTACATTTTATTAATGATTTATTTTTGATATCAATTAGAATAAGTGAAAATTATTATTATTTTGGAGTTTGGGGATTAAATTAGAATTTAATGGAATTAAGAGGGAGTTAAATAAAATAAAGGGGAGTTAAGTTAGGAGTTAGGAAAGGGAGAGGTCAGAAGCAGTTTTACGTACAAACAAGTTTTGGGAGAAAAACCAAGAACAAGGGAGAAGAGCCAAGAGAAACAGAATTCTGTAGAGTTTGTTCATCTGATTTAAGGTAAGGGTGAGGTTTACTTTCAATAGTATAGATTATAATTCTGATTTTGGTTTAACATGTTTCTGGTAGAAATTGGGAATTTGGGTCTAGGTTTTGATTCTTTGAATTTTGGATGGAAAGAGTGTAGAAACCATTTTTTAGTGTTAGAATGTATTCAGGTCGCATACAACATTTTGTTACACTTCTGTAAACTGTTTTGGGGAGTGAAATTGAGAAAATTAGGATTTTTGGGAAAAAACCTGCATTCTGCCCGTATAGACATTTGTAACGCCCTCTTTGAATTATTTGATTTATTTGACTATTTTAATGAGTTTAGAATATACTTATATGATTTGTGTGATTTATATGATTTATTTTGATGAGTGATATTTTGTTATGTTATATGTTGGTATTTATTAGTATAATATATATGTTATTTGGTTTAGAAATATATATGTTATTTGGTGAAGAAATATATATATTATAGAAATATATTTGTTATAGAGATATATTTGTTATTTGTTATAGAAATATATATGTTATAGAAATATATTTGTTATAGAGATATATTTGTTATTTGTTATAGAAATATATTTGTTATAGAGATAAATTTGTTATTTGTTATAGAAATATTTTATATTATATATATTAGAATAGAATATTGAGACTGGTAGGACAGATTTGGAAATAAGAGAAAATAAGTAGGTTAAAGATTTATATAAAAAGGGAGAGTTGGAATTAGAAAATAAGGATTACGTGAAACCTGTTTTTGGAGAAAAAGGGAGAAAGTGAGAAGTAAGAGAAGAGAAGAGAAGAACCAAGAGAGGCTTCCTGATCGATTTATTAAGGTAAGGGTGAGACTAATATTCAATAATCTTAAGTCTATGATTCTAAAAATTGGATTTAACATGTTGTAGGTTTTAGTTTTTGAGAATTTGGGAATGAGGGTTAAAAGTGATTAATTGATGATTTTCTAAAATAATATTTTGGGTCAAGTTTTATATGGTTTTGAGTCTCTTTTGATGTATATAAATGTTTAGACGAACTTTGGGATCAAATTTGGGCATAGGGAAATTAAAATTGGGATTTTGGGGGTGAAAAATGGGTTTTTTCCCGAGTTGCTATCTGACATCATGTCTTGTTTCATGTTCTTGCGTCTTTTTCACACGTTTCTGTTTTGAATTAGCCTTTGTATAAACATGAAAGTTGTAGATAATTGTGTTAGCTTTCCAGTGGCATCGGTTTGACTTGAAAAAGTATTTTGGTTTAGGAGTTATGTTGAAAATACTCCAAGGAGGTCTTAGTGAAATTTTATGAAAATTCAGCATAACCGTTTCTAAGTTAATCCAAAACTTAGGGAATAATTCCAAACCTCAAAACTCGAAGTACTAGGAGTTTAATTAAGGTGTTTAAGAGTATCTAACCTATGTTGTGATGAATCTAATTTGGTTTGACGTGAATAGCTTTGTTGGATAATTTGAAATACATATATTATGTGAATGTTGTTGTTGAATAATTTGAGATACATATATTATGTGAATATTGTATGACATAGAAATAATGTTGTTATACCATCGAAGTGGTTATTATTAATGTTGCTATGATTCAAGTTGTTGTATGTTGCTTTCTCTGTTGTTATTGATTATTAAATCATTAAGTTGCATATGTTGGTCAAAGTTGTCAAGTCGTAAGATGTTGAGTCCATTGCATACTCATTTAAGTTGAGGGTTTAATGCCCTGTAATGTATATTTATACATATTATGTTGAGGGCTTGATGCCCTGTAAGTTGAGGGTTTGATGCCCTGTGAGCCTATTTACGCTTATAGATTGAGGGCTTGATGCATGGTTGGTACCACATGCATGATTAAGAAGTCGAAGTTGCATTGCCGAGTCAATGTCGTTGTTGATGAATTATCATCCATGAGTTGTTAAGTTGTTGATGAATTACCATCCATGAGTTGTTAAGTTGTTGTTGAGTTGTGTTCTATCCATGTGTTGTTAATGAAGTACTTATGAATAATTATGATTATGACATTGTTATGTTGTTTGTGATATTGATTATGATGATGTTTACGATGTGATGATTATGTTTGTAACACCCCGTTTCCCAAAATCAATTTAATAATAAATAAACATGCATCAGAGTAATTCCCAAACGGGCATGTCACACTACATTTTCAAAAAATCTAAAATAGAATATAAAATCTATTTAATAAACATCCTTCAAGATCATCATTAATTTTGCAGCGGAATATTTGCATCAAACAACAACAACTATTTAAACCTCCATAACTAAATCTTGGAATAAAAGCCTTATCAACATAAGTTCAACAACAATAGGGTTACAACAACAATATTCAAAATTTGATACATAGGAAAGAAATTAAACGATAAAATCTCATCCCACGTATCAGAGCCCTAGACACTTTGAGCCACCACCAACTACTCAGGATCACCTGCAAGTTACCCATAGGAAGGGCAACATTTTCAAGCAGAAGGGGTGAGATTCACAAACAAAAATAATAGATATATATATAATCATCAACTTAATTAAATAATATAATTAACAACATATGTTCAACATTAATATTCATACTTCTTCAACTTTAATAAAACTTACTACATCAACCAACGACGACAACAACAACTCAATCGACAACTACGTCAACGACACAATCAACTACAACGACAATAACTCAAGCAACGACCACTACAACGGCATAACAAACAACAATAACAATAACTCCATCAACGATCAATACAACGACATAATCAACAACAACGACAACAACAACGACAACATCTAAAGGCTTGTGGTACCATTTTCAACGGGTTGAATGACTAAGCATTCTGGGGCATAAGCCCCCAACAATTTGAATGATGATCATTCCAGGGCATGAGCCCTCAACAGATTGAATGACAAGGCATTCTAGGGCATAATCCCTCAACGGTTGAATGATTAATATTCCAGGGCATGAGCCCTCAACAGATTGAATGATAAAGCATTCCAGGGCATAAGCCCTCAACGGTTGAATGATTAACATTCCAGGGCATGAGCCCTCAACAGATTGAATGACAAAGCATTCCAGGGCATAAGCCCTCACCAATTTGAACGACAAGGCATTCCAGGGCATGAGCCCTCACCGCTTTATGTTTATGTAATGAACTCGACTTTGTGTATATCAGCATAAAACTCAACTACGACAACGACAACAACTGTGCATAATAACTATGACTTACTCCCCAACTTGGTCAACATCAACAACCTATGACTCCGTTACTTAGAACGACAACTTGCAACTTTTACAACTCGAACCTACACCTTGTGTATTCTAATGGAATGTAGTTAAACATAAACCAGCAATCAGCAACAATCATACTCAATCAACAGCAACGCAAACAGTATACAGACAGCGTGATATAACAATATCTTTGCAATTCAGCACTATCTAACATTCCGACATAATCCAAGTAATGCGTATGCAATTATATCATATTAAAAATAACCTCAATTCATCACAATCATCTTCACAGATCATCCTTAATATCCTATAAAACTTTCATTGCTATCCCAAAGTTCAACTCACAACATGGATTAAATACTCTTAAACACCTTAATTGAACTCGTAGTATTTCTAGTTTTGAGCTTTGGAATTATCCCATAAGCTTGGATTAACTTAGAAACGGTTATGCTGAATTTTCATAAGATTTCACTAAGACCTCCTTGGAGTATTTTCATCATATCTTAAAAACTAAAAATCATTTTCAAGTCAAACCAAATCCATTGGAAAGCTAACAAAATTATCTACAACTTTCATGTTTACACCAAAGGTCAATTCAAAACAGAAACGTGTGAAAAAGACGCAAGAACATGAAACAGGGTATGCATCAGACATACTGAAATTTACAGATTTTCTGTCAAAATCGCCTCACGATCACTGGGATCGCCTCACAATTTCGACAGCATCATACATGCTGATATTACAGATTTTTCTGCGATTTTCTACCATGGGAGCCTCCTTGGCTCGATTTCTTAACCCTAAACTCTCCAAAATCATCCATAATCATCACCATATGATTACCCTATCATTAAAACGTTAATCCATCACTAACCTACCTGATCAACCACTCTTTTCACCGTTCAATTCTATGTTTTCTACACTTTTTCATTCAAAAATCAATAATCAAAACCTAATTCCAAATTTCCCAATTTCTACTAGAAACATGTTAAATCAAAATCAGAATTACAATCTATACTATTGAAAGTAAACAGCACCCTTACCTTAGATTGATGAACAACGCTTTACAAAATCTGAATTCTCCCCACTTGGCTCTTCTCTTGGCCTTGTCTTGGTTTTTCTCCCAAAACTCTGTTTGTACGTGAAACAATTTTCTGACTTCTCTCTTTTCTTTTCTAAACCTAATTCAACTTCTTCTATTTCCGCTTAATCCCACACAACTCTCCTTATTTCTAAATCAGCCCCTTGAACTCCAAATATTCTAAATCCCCACTTATTCTATTAAATAGTAAAATAACTCATTTAATGAAATATAACACACCACATAATCAATAATAATTATTTAAAATCATATAAAAGACTCTAAATCAACCAATAATAATTAAACAAAATTGGGGCATTACAATGTTGTTCTGATGCTTATGAAAATTGATTATGATATTGTTTATGATATTGATATGATGTTGATTATGATGTTGTTATGATATTGTTATATGTGATGAATATGATATTTATGTTGTTATAAGATGATGTTTATGATGTGATGATTATGTTGTTATATATGATGAATATGATGTTAATGATGATTAGAAGTTGATTGATGAGTTACTGAAGTATTACATGAAGTATTATTATTTCTAAGTGATGAAGTTTAAGTTGTTAAATGTAATTGATGAATTATATGCTTAATATTATTATTTGTGAAATCGCACCCCTTTTACTTGGAAATGTTGCCCACCATGGGTAACTTGCAGGTAACCAAGAATAGTTGATGTCATGTGAGGTTTCTCTCTCGTGTGTCTTAGGTGCTCTGATACGTAAAAGGATGGGAGTTTTGTTGTTGCTTTCTATTCCTTACGTATTATTTTATGAATTATCATGAACATGTTGTTGGAAGAATTTTAAGAGATTTTATGTTGAAGCCCTTATGCCAAAGTTGTTTTAAAAGTTGAATAATTTCCGCAGCGAAGTAATAAATATTATGTTGTTGAATTTTGAAGGATAAATAGTTATTTTATTCCGTTTATGATTTTATGAAAAGAAGTGTGACATTCCGTTTAAGGTGTTTTTACTCTGATTTTTTATGTGAAATTTTTATGTTGGGAAACCGGGGTGTTACAATTGATATCAGAGCAGGTCGGTCGGTCCGACGGTCCGACCAAGTAGTTGAGTAACAGTTGCAATACTGTGATTGTCGTTGTATTTTCTGATTAATGGTTATGTTTATTATGTGATCATGTTTGACTCACTAACTTTAATGTGGTTTAAATGTTTTGTTTGAAGTTTCTATTTGGCAATATATAGTTTAAGATATTTAAGCAATAATTGAATTCATTTTCATGAGTGCTTTGAATTTCGAGGACGAAATTCTTTTAAGCGAGGTAGAGTTGTAACGCCCTTTTTGAATTATTTAATTTATTTGATTATTTTAATGAGTTTAAAATATACTTATATGATTTGTGTGATTTATATGATTTATTTTGATGAGTGATATTTTGTTATGTTATATGTTGGTATTTATTAGTATAATATATATGCTATTTGATTTAGAAATATATATGTTATTTGGTGTAGAAATATATATATTATAGAAATATATTTGTTATTAGAGATATATTTGTTATTTTTATAGAAATATATATGTTAGAGAAATATATTTGTTATAGAGATATATTTGTTATTTGTTATAGAAATATGTTATATTATATATATTAGAATAGAATATTGAGACTAGTAGGACATATTTGGAAATAAGAAAAAATAAGTAGGTTAAACATTTATATAAAAAGGGAGAGTTAGAATTAGAAAATAAGGATTACGTGAAACCTGTTTTTGGAGAAAAAGGGAGAAAGTGAGAAGTAAGAGAAGAGAAGAGAAGAACCAAGAGAGACTGCCTGATCGATTTATTAAAGTAAGGGTGGGACTAACATTCAATAATCTTAAGTCTATGATTCTAAAAATTGGATTTAACATGTTGTAGGTTTTAGTTTTTGAGAATTTGGGAATTAAGGTTAAAAGTGATTAATTGATGATTTTCTAAAATAATGTTTTGGGTCAAGTTTTATATGATTTTGAGTCTCTTTTGATGTATATAAATGTTTAGACAAACTTTGGGATCAAATTTGGGCATAGGGAAGTTAAAGTTGGGATTTTGGGATGAAAAATGGGTTTTTTCCCGAGTTGCTGTCTGACAGCATGTCTTGTTTCATGTTCTTGCGTCTTTTTCATACGTTTCTGTTTTGAATTAGCCTTTCGTGTAAACATCAAAGATGTAGATAATTGTGTTAGATTTTCAGTGGCATCGGTTTGACTTGAAAATGATTTTTGGTTTAGGAGTTATGTTGAAAATACTCCAAAGAGGTCTTAGTGAAATTTTATGAAAATTCAGCATAACCGTTTCTAAGTTAATCCAAAACTTAGGGAATAATTCCAAACCTCAAAACTAGAAGTACTAGGAGTTTAATTAAGGTGTTTAAGAGTATCAAACCTATGCTGTGATGAATCTAATTTGGTCTGACGTGAATATCTTTGTTGGATAATTTGAAATACATATATTATGTGAATGTTGTTGTTGAATAATTTGAGATACATAAATTATGTGAATATTGTATGATATGGAAATAATGTTGTTATACCATCCAAGTGGTTATTATTAATGTTGCTATGATTCAAGTTGTTGTATGTTGCTGTCTCTGTTGTTATTGATTATTAAATCATTAAGTTGCATATGTTGGTCAAAGTTGTCAAGTCGTAAGATGTTGAGTCCATTGCATACTTGTAACACCCCGTTTTCCCAATATAAAAATTTCTTAAACATTTATCAGAGTAAACAACATAAACAAACAGGATATCACATTTAACATAATCCAAATCAGTTAAATAACAATTTAATCAAATAACTTAAACATTGCAGCGGAAAATTGTTTCGAAATCCATAAAACATTTTGGCACGTAGGCCCCGTCAAAGTATTTCATAAGTTAATCAACATTATCAAAATAACATAAATGTTTCACGTAATAGAATGAAGCATGCATATTCAAAACCCCATCCCGTTACGTATCAGAGCGACCTAGATGGCTCAGTGAGGCAAGGCCACTCACGACAGCAAACTGCACACTTAAGCACGATCACCTGCAAGTTACTCACACGAAGAGCAACATTTTCAAGCAGAAGGGGTGAGATTTCATAACACAATAATGTTAATCAATATAATTCGAAATCATAATTAACATCATAATCAGTCTTAATCAACATTACATCTTTGATAAACAATTATCGCATAATCACAACTTCAATCATCATCAATAACATAAACATCTTTAAACTCGACAATGCGACAATGCAACTTGGACACTTATATGCATGTGGTACCAATCGTCATCATAAGTATTAATATACTTTAATCGTGCGGAGGACAAAGCTCTGAAACGTGTGGAGGACAAAGCTCCTATCATGGTGAGGACAAAGCTCAATGAATGCTAATGGATGGACTCTATCAACAAATCACCTTATACATCCAATAATTTGGAGTTCATCATCAACTTATTCATGCTCATGCAACATAGTTTAATAACAATTGCAGCATAATCAAATCACATCAAGTTTAATAACAAATCATTCACAGCAACTTCTTGATCATTCAACAATAATTCAAGTAAATACAATCAATCCATAATTCACTTCATAATCACATAACAATTCATAAAAGCTTCAGAGTTCTCAGTCAATATCTTTAATAGGTCACATTAGCACCTAAAGTTCTTTTCCTAACCATTCCAAACAACTCAGGTCTCACAATCCTCAAAAGCACTCAGTTCTGGAAGTGCTCGCGAGGCGAGAGCATCAGCTCGCCAAAGCGAGTACAAGCCAAAATTCCAACTACGGTTGTTCCAGGTTCAATCTTGTTCTAAATCATTCTCTAATCCATAGTAGGCACCTAAAGGAGTGTGGCGGCATACGACGGAGGTATCTCGGGGTGCCAACCTAGTTGGGATGTCGACGACGCCTCTTGATGCATGTTTTCACTCCTAGCTTATCAAAAAAAATAAAGGTACTCAAAGGCATCCAAGGTTCAACTCAAAAGTCAAAAACTTAGAAAATGACATGCTCTCTAGTCAAGCTCGCTATGGCGAGTAGGGTTGCTCGGCGTGGTGAGCTACAACAAGTAACTCGCGAGGCGTAAGACTTTGGCTCGCGTGGCGAGCGATGAAGTTCATCCCTCGCCGTGGCGAGGATCATTGCTCGGGAGGCGAGCGATGAATGTCGCTACGGGCAGTAGTGCAGTTTTCACCTAAAATGATCCAATCTCTCGGCTCTAAGCCTAATTTCAATTCCAGAATTCATCCTAAACATATTCTAAGGTTATAGGACAGTTTTTACATCAATCTAAACAACTTTTACCGTTTGATCATCAATATTAGGGATTTGACCTAATTTCAAAACTTTTCTAAATCAATCCTAACTTTGTCAATTAATCATCAGAATTATAACAATTAACATTACTGAATTATTAGTCTCACTCTTACCTTGTATTGAAGAAATCGCAGCCCTTCTAGTGATTCTCTCTTCTCTTGGCTTTTTCTCCCTTTTCTCCAAAACAGTCGTACGTACAATGTTTTTCTAAAATTAGGTCTATCTCTTTTATACCTCTTCCTAATATCTTATCTTATCTCACTTTCTCCCCCAAAACTCTCTAAAATCTCAAAAACTTCCTAAATATTTTTATTTTCTTATCAAATCTTATTTTATTTCACAATAAAATAAGTCTCATAATCTTATCAAATCATCAAAACACATCAAATCATCCAAATCAACTTAAATCATCTTAAATCAACAAAACTCACACATATATTATAAAAATATAATATAATCGCCTAAGCTCGATTAAATAAATAATTGAACGAAAGTGGGCGTTACAACTCTCCCCTACTAAAAAGATTTTCGTCCTCGAAAATTTACCTCAAGCAAACAACTCTGGATAAGACTCCAGCATCTTACTCTCAAGCTCCCACGTCAAGCTTTCACCAGTCGCTCCAGCCCAAACAACTCTAACAAGGGGTATTTCCTTGCCTCTCAACGTCTTCACTTTACGATCATCAATCCTCACCGGTAAAGTCTCTACCGTAAGGTTGTCTCTGACTTGCACATCATCACTTTGGATCACATGAGATGGATCCAGAACATACTTCCAAAGTTGCGACACATGGAAAACTTCGTGCAAATTCGAAAGATGCGGTGGTAATCCCACTCGATACGCCACTGTTCCAACTCTTTTCGATATCTGATACGGACCAATAAATCTCGGAGTTAACTTCTTTGACTTCAAGGCACGTCCAACACCAGTCACAAGAGTGACTTTCAATAACACGTGGTCTCCTTCTTGAAACTCAAGATCTTTCCTACGCTTATCATGATAACTCTTTTGTCGACTCTGCGACGCCTTCATTTTCTCTTGAATCATCTTAACTTTCTCGGTAGTCTGTTGAACAATCTCTGGTCCTAAGACCACTCTTTCACCTGACTCAAACCAGCACAATGGAGTTCTGCATCTCCGACCATACAAAGCTTCAAAAGGTGCCATTCCAATACTAGAATGATAACTATTATTGTATGTGAACTCGATCAATGGAAGATGACTATCCCAAGTTCCTCCTTGCTCAAGAACACAAATTCTCAACAAATCTTCTAGCGACTGAATTTTCGTTTCCGACTGACCATCTGTCTGCGGATGATATGCCGAACTCAATCTCAACTTCGAACCCAAAGCCTCTTGCAAACTTTTCCAAAATCTAGAAGTAAATCTTGGATCTCTATCTGATACAATTCTCGAAGGAACACCATGCAATCTCACAATCTCCTTGATATAAATCTCTGCCAACTGGGCAACAGGAAAACTAATATTAATCGGTAGAAAATGAGCCGACTTCGTCAATCTATCAACGATTACCCAAATTGCATCATTCCCTGTAGGAGTATTCGGCAAACTCGTCACAAAATCCATGGATATACTATCCCATTTCCGTTCTGGCACATCTAAAGATACCATCTTACCAGCGGGTTTCTGATGCTCAATCTTTGACTTCTGACAAACCAAACAGGAATACACAAACTGTGCCACATCTCGTTTCAAACCAGACCACCAGAAAATCTTCTTTAAATCGTGATACATCTTCGTAGCACCCAGATGAATACTCAAGCTACTTCTATGACTCTCTTCAAGAATCATTTTCTTCATCTCTACATCGTCAGGAATGCAAATCCGACCTCGGAATCTCAACACACCGTGATCGTCGACTTTAAATTCACCGTCTTCATTCTGATTACTAGCAACCAACAAGTCTACAAACTTGACATCAACTTTCTGTGCCTCTTTAATACTCTTCAGAAATTCACTATCAATCTTCAGCATTCCCAGTTTCACTTTCTAAGGTGATCATTCACAAACGAAACTCAATTCTCTGAACTGTTCAGGTAACTCGAACTCTCTGACCATCAAAGCGGACATATGCAATGTCTTCCTGCTCAAAGCATCGGCAACCACATTAGCTTTACCTGGATGATAATTCAAACCGAAGTCATAATCTTTCAGCAACTCTAGCCATCTAAGCTGTCTCATATTCAATTCCTTCTGATCAAATAAATACTTCAAGCTCTTGTGATCGCTAAACACCTCAATCCTCGAACCATACAAGTAATGTCTCCATATCTTCAATACAAAGACCATAGCCGCTGTAACGCCCACTTTCGTTTAATTAATTCTTTAATCGAGTTTATGCCATTATATTATATTTTTATAATATATATGCGAGTTTTGTTGAATTAAGAAGATTTAAGTTGATTTGAAAGATTTGACGTGTTTTGACGATTTGATAAGATTATGAGACTTATTTTATTAATGAATAAAATAAGATTTGAAAAGAAAATAAAAATATTTAGTTGAGGGCTGTTTTGATATTTTAGATAGTTTAGGGGAGAATAATGAGATAAGATAAGAAATAAGAAGAGTTATAAAAGATAAAGACCTAGTTTTAGAAAAGTTAGTACGTACGACTGTTTTTGGAGAAAAGGGAGAAAAAGCCAAGAGAAGAAAGAACCAAGAGGGGAGCTGCGATTTTCTTCATACAAGGTAAGGGTGAGACTAATAATTCAGTAATGTTAGTTGTTGCAATTCTGATGATTAATTGACAAAGTTAGGATTGATTTAGAAAAGTTTTGGAATTAGGTCAAAACCCTAAAATTGATGATCAAACGGTAAAACTGTGTTAGATTGATGTAGAAACCGTCCTATAACCTTAGAATATGTTTAGGACGAATTCTGAGATTGAAATTAGGCATAGAACCTTGTTAGATGATGATTTTCGTGTAGAAAGTGCATCATGTCCGAGTCCAAATTCATCGCTCGCCATGGCAAGCTATGAATCTCGCCTCGGGAGTGATGAACTTCATCGCTCGCCACGCGAGTCCTTTTGGTACAGCTCGCCACGGCGAACAGCCTTACTCGCCATAGCGAGTGTGACCAGAGAGCATGTTGATTTTCGAGTTTTTGACTTTTGAGTTGAACCTTAGATGCCTTTGAGTACCTTTAGGTGCCTACTAATGATTAGGGAACGAATGGGAATGAGATTGAACCTGGAACAACCTTAGTTGGAAAGTTGGCTTGTACTCACCATGGCGAGCAGATGCTCTCGCCTCGCGAGCACTTCCAAAATTGAGTGTTTTAGTGCATTGTGAGAACTGAGTTGTTTGGTTGGGTTAGATAGGAGCTTTAGGTATTTAATGTGACCTATTAAAGATAATGATCAAGAACTGTGGAGCTTTATGAATTGATAAATGATTATGAAGTGAACTATGGATTGAATTATACTTACTTGAATTGTTGTTAAATGATCAAGAAACTATTGAGAGTGATTTGTTATTTAACTTGATGTGATTTGATAATGCTGCAAATGTTATTTAACTGAGTTGCATGATTATGAATAAGTTGATGATGAACTCCAAATTATTGGAAGTATAAGTGATAAGTCGATTAAGGTGCTTTGTTGTTAAGTCCATGCATTAGCATTCATTGAGCTTTGTCCTCACCATGATTAGGAGCTTTGTCCTCCACACGTTTTAGGAGTTTTATCCTCCGCAGGATTAAAGTATATTAATACTTATGATGATGATTGGTACCACATGCATATAAGTGTCTAAGTTGCATTGTCGCATTGTCGAGTTTAAAGTTGTTTATGCGATTGATGAAGATTGAAGTTATGATTATGTGATAAATGTTTATCAACTATGTTATGCTGTTAAAGACTGATTAAGATGTTGATTATGAATTGAAATTACATTGATTAATGTTATTGTATTATGAAATCTCACCCCTTTTGCTTGAAAATGTTGCTCTTCGTATGGGTAACTTGCAGGTGATCGTGCTTAAGTGTGCAGTTTGCTGTTGTGAGTGGCCTTGCCTCACTGTCTCGTCTGGGTTGCTCTGATACGTAACGGGATGGGGTTTTATGTTATGCATGCTTCACTCTCTTACATGACTATTATGTTATTTTTATAATATTAAGGATTATGATTTGAAATATTTTGATGGGGCCTGCGTGCCAAAACGTTTTATGGATTATGACATAATTTTCCGCTGCAATGTTAAGTTATTTGGTTAAATTTTTATTTAACTGGTTTTGATTAAGTTTAATGTGATATCCCGTTTGTTTATGTTATTTACTCTGATAACTGTTTAAGGAATTTTTATATTGGGAAAACGGGGTGTTAAAATTGGTATCAGAGCAGGTCGGTCTGTCCGGTCAATTAGAAGAGTCTTGTTGAGTCTTAGTAATATTTATATTACTATGTTATGTTGTTGTTGCTGCTTGTTGTAGAATATCAGAAATGGCTGGAAGAAACGACGCTGCGATTGCTGCTGCACTAGAGACTGTAGCACAAGCTATTGGACATAAGCCTAATGCTGGTGTGACTGCAGAGACTAGGATGTTGGAGACCTTCATGAGGAATCACCCTAGTTTTCAAAGGAAGATATGACCCTGATGGATCCCAGACGTGGCATAAGGAGATAGAGAGGATTTTCCATGTGATGCAGTGCACTAAGGTCCAGAAGGTACGATTTGGTACTCATCAGCTAGCTGAGGAAGCTGATGATTGGTGGGTTAGTCTTCTACCTACCCTTGAGCAAGAAGGAGCTGTTTTGACTTGGGCTGTGTTCAGGAGAGAGTTCCTGAGAAGATACTTTCCGGAAGATGTTCGCGGGAAGAAGGAGATCGAGTTCCTTGAGCTGAACCAAGGGAACATGTCTGTAACAGAGTATGCTGCCAAGTTCGTGGAGTTGGCAAAGTTCTACCCCAACTATGCTGCTGAGACTGCTGAGTTCTCGACATGCATCAAGTTCGAGAATGGTTTGAGGCCCGACATTAAGAGGGCAATCGGATACCAACAGATCCGAGTTTTCGTTGATTTAGTGAATAGCTGCAGGATCTATGAAGAGGATATCAAAGCTCATTACAAGATTGTTAATGAGAAGAAGACCAAGAGCCAGCAGAGTCGCCCTAAACCTTATAGTGCCCCTGCAGATAAGGGCAAGCAGAGAATGGTCGATGATAGGAAGCCAAAGAAGAAGGATGCTCCTGCGGATATTGTTTGTTTCAACTGTGGCGGGAAAGGCCACAAGAGTAATGTTTGTCCTGAAGAGATCAAGAAATGTGTCTGGTGTGGTAAGAAGGGTCATATTGTAGCTGATTGCAAGCGTAATGATATTGTGTGCTTCAACTGTAATGAAGAGGGTCACATTGGTTCGCAATGCACGCAGCCTAAGAGGGCGCCTACTATGGGTCGAGTTTTTGCTCTGGCTGGTACTCAGACAGAGAATGAGGATCGTTTGATCAGAGGTACTTGCTATATTAATAATACTCCTTTAGTTGCTATTATTGATACTGGTGCTACGCATTGCTTTATTGCTTTCGATTGTGTTTCTGGTTTGGGTCTTGATTTGTCTGATATGAATGAAGAGATGGTTGTCGAAACTCCAGCTAAGGGTTCGGTGACTACTTCTCTCGTATGTTTGCGATGTCCTTTATCAATGGTTGGTCGTGATTTTGAAATGGATTTAGTTTGTCTACCTTTGAGCGTTATGGATGTGATTTTGGGTATGAATTGGTTAGAGTACAACCATGTTCATATAAATTGTTTTAGCAAGTCAGTGTATTTCTCTTCCGCTGAAGAGGAAAGTGGTGCAGAATTCTTATCTACTAAGCAGCTGAAGCAAATGGAACGCGATGGTATTTTGATGTTTTCTTTGATGGCTTCGTTATCTATTGAGAATCAAGCAGTGATTGATAAGCTACAAGTGGTATGCGACTTTCCTGAAGTTTTTCCAAATGAAATTCCTTATGTGCCTCCAGAGAGGGAAGTCGAGTTTTCTATTGATCTTGTTCCTGGGACGAAGCCGGTGTCGATGGCACCTTATCGTATGTCTGCTTCCGAGTTAGCTGAGTTGAAGAAACAATTAGAAGATTTGCTTGAAAAGAAATTTGTTAGACCAAGTGTTTCACCTTGGGGAGCGCCAGTTTTGCTAGTGAAGAAGAAAGATGGTAGCATGAGATTGTGTATTGACTATCATCAGTTGAACAAGGTAACTATCAAGAATAGGTATCCACTTCCGAGAATTGATGATTTGATGGATCAGTTAGTGGGTGCAAAAGTTTTCAGCAAGATTGATTTGAGATCGGGGTATCACTAGATTAAAGTGAAAGATGATGATATGCAGAAGATAGCTTTCAGAACGCGTTATGGTCACTATGAATATAAAGTTATGCCTTTCGGTGTGACCAATGCACCTGGAATGTTTATGGAGTATATGAATCGCATCTTCCATGCCTTTTTGGATCGGTTCGTGGTGGTGTTTATCGATGATATTTTTTATTTACTCCATGACTGAAGAAGAATATGCTGAGCATCTGAAGATTGTCTTGCAAGTGTTGAAAGAGAAGAAACTTTATGCTAAATTTTCTAAGTGTGAATTCTGTTTGAAGGAAGTAAGTTTTCTTGGCCATGTTATTTCTGGTGATGGTATTGTAGTGGATCCGTCTAAATTCGAAGTGGTATCGCAATGGCAGACTCCTAAGTCTGTTACAGAGTGTTATACCCTGATTTTGGACCTAAAATACTCGTTCAAATTTCTTTTCTACCACTGATAATTGTCAATTTACTGTTGTTTTACTTTGAATCTTCACTTTATTTTCATCTGCATATTTTACTGTCTCTGTCTCAAGGTATTTTCAAATCATGATTTTGCCTGTGTTTTTCTTGCATAAGATCATCCAAAGTGTCTTTCTTGCATTACAAGTCATTTGAAAACTCTCTGAACCATTGAATTGCTTTTCTTGCATTTTATTTCAAAAAATCATACAAAAAGGGTATTTTGGTCATTTCCTGCAGCGGAACCTATTTTAGTCCATGTGTTTGTCTCTGAGTCTTTTCGACTTGTTTTACAAATCATTGTTGAGTCTTTGTTTAAAAACCATTTCAAAATTGCGTCTGAGTCTGTCTGAGTCAGTTTGAGTCAGTTTAGTCCCTAGGGGCATTTTAGTCTTTTCCTGTCAAAATTTCGACAGAAAGGTATTTTAAAATACCTCATTGTTGTAATTGGTCCGTTTTAGTCCTTTTGCTGGTTTTATTTTAGGTTTCACTTTACTTTTTTTCCAACTTACAAATTTTAATTCAATTTTATTTTTAATTGCATTCTGGTCCCTCAAACAAGTTTCCAGAATTGCACTTTAGTCCAAAATTTTTAAAATTGCATTTTGGTCCATTATTATTAATTGCGGTTTAGTCCTCAATTTTACTTTTTTGCATAAAGGTCCCTAGGTCACAACAAGTCCAAGGCCGAGCCATACAAGTCCAGGTGTCACCATTTCATTGGATCTCAAGTACAAGTGGCAGCCTATAAATACTGCACAGTGTCAGAAATCCACACAGACCCATTCAATCAGTGCGAACTCACAAACACGTGAAAGATTCACTCTCTTGGAAGTTAGGATCAAAACAGAAAAATCACCAAGAACAATTCACAAACCCTAACTTCCAGAACCAAACTTCATCAACAAATTCAATGAAATTGCATCAATTCTCAGAGATCCATGGATGAATCTTCATCACTGAATTGAAATCTCTGCAATTCGAGGCGCGAATTCCTCACCGGAGGTGAGAAACTCCAGCACCGACCACAGAGAAGAAAAGGAAGAGAGTTTCAAACCGGCACAGAAGATGAAGAAAGTGAACCGGTGAAGACACCGATTTATTTTCGGTTTCCAAGCAAAATCAACAAAACAGAGCCAAGAATCAAGTTTTTCCGAAGAATCTCGTAAAATCTCCGATTAAAAACTCAGGTAAAACTCAAACTTCATCTTTCTTTCTCAAGAACAGTAACAAAGACGAAACAATGTAGATCTGTAGGAGTTTGAACGGTTTCATTCAAAAGGTTGAAAAACCTAAAAATAATTTTCAAAACCGTATGAAAATTCTTAGATCTACGTTGTTTCAAGCCTTGTTTGTGAAAATCAGTGTTAGATTCGTGTTTAGGGTTTAAAGACAAGTAGAATGATGTAAAAATTTTGAAGTTCTGGTGAGGTTAGAGGTTGCCGGAAACTGAAGATCTCACCGGAGAAGATGAAGATTCCGGCGGACCTATGAACGTTCCGGCCAGATCATCATCTTCTCCGGCCGTTCATTCATGAGTCCGGCGGAAGGTTAGAGAGAGAAGTGAGAGCTTCTCTCACTAGAATTAGTGAAGTTTGAGAGAGGGAAGTGAAAAATGAAACTGGACCGGTCCCTCCACATTTTATAAGCAACCGAATCGGACCGGTCTAGCTTTGGTTCACCATCCTTTGATCTTGACCGTTAGATCTAGGGTTTGATCCTCTAGATCAATCATGTGGTTCCTGTGCGTCCGAACCTCTTAGGCTTGGGCTTGGGCTTTTTCCTTTTGGTTTTGCTGCGTTTTTGCTGTTTTCTTGCTATTCACACCATGTTTTCTTGCTGTTTGAACCACTGTTCGTTCTAATTTTCTCGTAAAAATTCCTAAAAAAATTTCTATGTGTTTCTTGATACATTTTTTGACTTTTTTGTGATGTTTTACATGTTATAAAATTGATAAAAATATATGTGTTGCTTTCTTGATTATTTTTTCCCTTTAGTTGAATTGCATGCAATTTCTCGTTTTTTTCGTTCGTGATATCTTGGTCTATGGTATGAATGTTCGATGTGCAATTTCATGATGAGAATGCCACTGTTTGTGTGTGTGTTTCGTTGTTTTCAACATGATTTGTTAATTCCTTGCCTTGCAAGTATTGCATTCCTCTTTGTATTGTGGTTATTATCGTCATTTTTACCGTTTACCATATATTCCTTTGTTTGCTCTCTTTGCCATATTTTCATGCCTTATTTTACTAACCATTTTTTGTTCTATGTCTCATCCATCTTATAGCATTTCATCATTTCATTCCTATCTATTTCTATGTTAAGTGGACATGTAATAGTTCTAGGTAGTTTAATTCCCTTTTAATTTCTTGCAAGACCATAGCATGTAAACTAGGGCAAAGTGTAAAGGACAATGGACTCTCTATAATGATGTACACCGACACAAGCACCGACACGCACACACGTTGTATGTTTACCGCTTAGATGTATGTTTAGGAAACGCAATACTTAGAAAAATATCTTTTTTTTCCAAAAATAATTCCATAACTCAAATTTCTTTTCTCTAATAAACCTTGGAGTCAACACTCCATTGTATTTTCCTTTATTTTCTTAATCAAAACTCCAATGAATCTTAATTCCTACTTAGACGCTCTTTCTTTAATAATTGAACCAACCATTCACTATTGTTTTGTCTCATGCCTTTACGGCCTCCTTCTCTTCTTTAAAACCATTTTTCAAAACTTAAAATCAATCAAACACACAAAAACAATTTTTTGAGAGAGAACTACATGGAATTTTGATCCCTTAAAAGGGTATGTAGGCAAGAGGTCAAAACCTCTTCAAGTCCAATAAAATAAAATCTCAAACATTTTCTCCCTCCATTCTTAAACTAAATAAACTTTCTTTTCAATAAATAAGCATAAAAATAAAGTGTAGTCATAAACTTAGGAAAACGGTTCCTATAGAATACTATAGTCGTTCCGGGTGCTTAACACCTTCCCGTAACGAAAACGACCCCCGAACTTAGAGTTTCAAAGGGTTTTCTCAATTTTCCCCTTCCCAAGAAAAAATAAAGAATACCAAAGATTGAAAGGTTCAAGCCTAATTAATGACTTGACACCCCAAAATCCAGATAACAGAAATGGCGACTTCACTGGGGACAATTTGTAGCGGGTCACACCTAGTTTTTCCGTTTTATGTTTACGCTTTACCTTATTGTTTATAAATGTGATTATTTGTTTGTTTTCATTTAACGTGTGGGGTGAGAATATCAAAGTCCTATACCGGGCTGAGTGAACTTATGAATAGGTAGAGATATAATCGACAATTCGATCCGAGGGTTGCCTCGTGTATTGGGTTATGCGATCAATCTCACATAGCTGAGGCATTTTGAAGGTGATATTGTCGGCATGTGTTGTCATGCTTAGGCACTTTGCTTTCAATTGTTCAACGGCGCTATGAACCATAGTTACCAAACCCATCCTTGGCCTTTTTAGGACGTAGTGCGGTGGCTAAATTGAGTGTTGTCTCAAGTTTTAGTCGTCACGCGATACTACACTCAAACTAGACCTTCTTGCGAATAATCATGGAACGGACGTTGTCCTGTGCTACCATGATATACGTAAGAGAGGTTGCAGTTTGGGAACTTTATTAAAACCTTGGTTACTATTATCCAAAGCCTTAGTTTTACCGGACACCGTGTCCACCCGTGGCCCCATGATTTTGAGTCTCAACCCACCTTGTTTTCCCCATAATTGAAAAACAATCATGCATACATGCATTCATGCATAATTTTTTTTTTCATGCATTCATCGAAGGACTAGGCAAATTAAAAACTTTGTAAACATTACAAGTATGAAGAAGACTAAATCCTACAAGTTCAAGGAGGTTGATTTGGTTAGTTTGAGAGAATTGGCTCTCAAGGTTAAGAATCAAACAAGTTTCCGACTCCGATATGGTGGTTTGCTTACTATTCTCCGGACCAATGTTGAAGAGAAGCTAGTGCACACTCTAGTGCAATTCTATGACCCGAGTTTCCGTTGCTTCACTTTCCCGGATTTCCAGTTAGTCCCTACTCTTGAGGCTTATTCCTACTTGTTAGATTCACCTATAGCTGAGAAGACGCCTTTCACCGGTCCCGGGACTTCTCTTACTCCTTTGGTTATTGCTAAAGACCTCTATCTCAAGACTTCCGATGTCTCCAATCATCTTACTACCAAGTCTCACATCCGAGGGTTCACTTCAAAGTATCTACTAGAGAAGGCTAATCTCGACACTACTTGTCAAGACACACTCGAGGCTATTCTTGCATTACTTAGCTATGGGCTCATTCTCTTTCCAAATCTTGACAACTTCGTGGATATGAACGCTATTGAGATCTTCCATTCCAAGAATCCGGTTCCTACTTTGCTAGCTGACACATACCATGCTATCCATGATCGGACTCTCAAAGGTCGTGGATATATCCTTTGCTGCATGCCTCTCCTATATAGGTGGTTTATTTCTCACCTTCCGAGTTCTTTCCTTGACAACTCGAAGAATTGGTCTTACTCACAGCGGATTATGGCCCTCACTCCTAATGAGGTGGTCTGGCTCACTCCCGCCGCTCAGGTTAAGGAAATCATTACCGGTTGTGGGGATTTTCTCAATGTACCTCTTCTTGGTACCCGTGGGGAATCAACTACAATCCTGAACTTGCTATGAGACAATTTGGGTTCCCAATGAAGGCAAAGCCCATTAATCTTGCTACATCTCCAGAATTCTTCTACTATTCGAATGCCCCCACCGGACAAAGGGAGGCTTTCATAGACGCTTGGTCCAAAGTTCGTAGGAAGAATGTGAAACATTTGGGTGTGAGATCCGGTATTGCTCATGAGGCCTATACTCAGTGGGTAATAGATCGAGCTGAACAGATTGGTATGCCCTACCCTGCTATGAGATATGTGTCTGCACCTGCTCCATCTATACCTTTACCTCTACCTCTCACAACTCAGGGGATGTATCAGGAGCATCTAGCCATGGAGAGTCACGAGAAGCGGATGTGGAAAGTTCGACACAATAAAGCTGAGAATCTGATTATGACTTTGGATGGTAAGGATGAGCAGAAGACTCATGAAAACCTGATGTTGAAAAGAGAGTTAGCTAAGGTCCGGAAGGAACTTGAGGAGAAAGATGAGTTGCTCATGCGGGACTCCAAGACAGCTAGAGGACGACGTGATTTCTATGCTAGATACTGCGGTTCGGATTTAGAGTCCGAGTCCGACGACCATCCCACTGCTTCCTATGCTTGAGAGTTTTATTTGCCTGTATTGTTAAAATTTCAAAGTCTGCCCTTGGCTTAGCACTTTAAAGGGATTTACCTTGTAAAACTTCGTATTGCTTTGCTCGTTAAATAATGTTTACAAAGTTTGTAATTTGTCTAAAACCCTTCGATGACAAAAAAGAGTCATTTTTGCATCTGCATTTGTACATATCATGCATCATATGCATCATTCATCGGTCACAAAAAGCTTCCAAGTGCTCATTGCCTCCTGGTTCTTCTGCCACAGTTTGAAAGGTGGCTCGTGCCCGAAAGATTTATCAACCTACCAGAGTTCACCAGACTAGATCATACAGAAGAAGGAATAAGGTAGCCATGGAAGAAGAAAATGCTCAGCTCCGTACCAAGTGAGCTTCTCTGAGGGAAGAATTGGCTAAGGCCAATGACACCATGACTGCTCTGCTAGCCGCCCAAGAACAACCGGCCACATCCATACCGGCATCTACAGGTGTGATCCCAACTGCATCTCCCAACACTCAATTTACTATGCCAAACGGGTTTCCTTATGGACTGTCACCATATTACTCTCCTAATACTGCAGCTGGCGTTTCTGGTACTGTCAATAATGGCCAGATTCCTAGGACGAACCCTGTCTCTATCAATACCACCTTGCCTCAGACAACGGCCACTGTCACTGAGCCCATTGTGCATGCCATATCTCAAGGTGTTAACATCAACGCGCATCGCGGAAGCATCCCCGTGATTAGAACCATGGAAGAAAGGATGGAGGAACTTGCTAAGGAACTCCGTCGGGAAATCAAAGCTAATCGGGGAAGTAGTGATACTGTTAAGACTCATGATCTCTGCTTGGTACCGAAGGTGGATATCCCTAAGAAGTTCAAGGTTCCGGATTTCGACCGATACAATGGGCTAACTTGTCCACAGAATCACATCATCAAATATGTCCGGAAGATGGCTAACTACTCAGACAATGATTCACTCATGATCCACTGCTTTCAGGATAGTCTAATGGAAGATGCTGCAGAATGGTATACCAGCTTGAGCCGAGACGACATTCACACTTTTGATGAATTGGCTGCTGCTTTCAAAAGCCACTATGGGTTCAACACCAGGCTGAAACCAAACAGGGAATTCCTCAGGTCCCTTTTCCAGAAGAAAGATGAAAGCTTCCGCGAGTATGCACAGATATGGAGGGGGGCAGCTGCCCGTGTTACTCCTACTCTTAATGAAGAGGAGATGACTCAGACATTCCTGAAGACTCTGAAAAAGGATTATGTCGAAAGAATGATCATCGCTGCTCCAAGTGACTTCTCTGAGATGGTCACCATGGGAACCCGCTTAGAAGAGGCTGTCAGAGACGGAATTATTGTGTTTGAGAAAGGTGAATCCTCTGCAAATGCATCAAGGAAGTATGGTAATGGTCATCATAAGAAGAAAGAGACAGAAGTAGGGATGGTATCTGCCGGAACCAGTCAATCCGTGGCTACTGTTGCCCCCATCAATGCTTCTCAGCTACCTCCGCCGTACCAGTACATGCAATACTCTCAGCATCCTTTCTTCCCACCATTCTATCACCAGTATCCACCACCGCCGGGTCAACCTCAGGTACCCGTCAATGCCATTGCTCAGCAAATGCAACAACAGCTGCTGGCTTAACAGCAGCAACAACAAACCAGACCTACCTTTCCTCCGATACCAATGCTATATGCCGAGCTGCTCCCGACTTTGCTTCTCAAAGGACACTGCACAACCAGGCAGGGCAAGCCTCCACCTAACCTGTTGCCTCCCAGGTTCCGTTCTGACCTCAAGTGCGATTTCCATCAAGGGGCTCTGGGCCAAGATGTTGAAGGATGTTACGCTTTGAAGTAGATTGTAAAGAAGCTCATTGACCAGGGAAAGTTAACTTTTAAGAACAATGTCCCTCATGTTCTTGACAATCCTCTTCCGAATCACGCTGCTGTGAACATGATCGAGACTTATGAAAAAGTTCCCGGTCTTGATGTCCGTAATGTTGCAACTCCTCTGGTACCGCTACACATCAAGCTATGCCAAGCCTCCTTGTTTGACCATGATCATGCCAATTGCCCAGAATGCCGCCATAATCCTTGGGGTTGCTACGTTGTTCAGAATGACATCCAGAGCCTGATGAACGACAATTATCTGATTGTCAATGACATCCAAGAAGGACAAGCTGCCGGCTGGGGCAAGTTAATACAACTCCTTGAGAATAAGCACAAAGAGGGTCTCGGATATTCCCCAACTTCAGGAGTCTCCACAGGAACCTTCTACAGTGCTGGGTTTGTCAATGCAATTACTGAAAATGCAACTTAGTCCTAGGCCTATGTTTGTTATACCAGGAGGCATTGCGAGAAATTGGGATGCCATCAACATTCCTTCAATCATGCATAATTCCGAGTAATGTGTCTTGTTGCTTAAGTGTTTTGTTTTTCAAAATAACAATCCTCTCGCTCTGCCCGAAGCAAAAGTGATATTTCTGGAAGGGCGTGTTTATTTCGGCATCGCCGTTATTAATAAAAATCGTCGTTTCTTTCACGACTTTTATTTTTAGTGCTTTTTTCCTTGGAAATAATGGTAATGCCAGAAAAAACCAAAACATCTTTATTTTTCCTATTAATTTCAAAGATCTGCATAAAAAAAAAACCCTTTTCTAAAATCATTCAACCATTTTACGCAGTTTGAACCATAATAAACCCGTTGAACACAGTAACCCTACGGTTCCTCCAAATTTTGAATTCCCTATGTATGAAGCCGAAGATGACGAGGATGATGATATACCATATGAGATCACTCGACTGCTTGAGCAAGAGGGAAAAGCCATTCAGCCTCACTAGGAAGAGATCGGAATCATACAACTTGGTTGATATCCAGGATGGATCCAATCAAGTATATCTTTGAGAAAGCTGCTGTTACTGGAAAAATTGCGCGTTGGCAAATGCTCTTGTCTGAATATGATATTGTGTTCAAAACTCAAAAGGCAATCAAAGGTAGCATTCTTGCTGATCACCTTGCCTATCAACCTCTTGATGAGTACCAGCCGACTAAGTTCGATTTCCCCGATGAGGAGATCATGTATTTGAAATCAAAAGAGTGCGAAGAACCGCTGATTGGTGAAGGACCATATCCTAATAGCAAATGGGGATTAGTCTTCGATGGTGCTGTCAACGCTTATGGCAAAGGAATCGGAGCAGTCGTTGTATCCCCGCAGGGGCATCACATCCCTTTTACTGCCCGGATTCTATTCGACTGTACAAATAACATGGCTGAGTACGAAGCATGTATCTTTGGGATCGAGGAAGCAATTGACATGAGGATCACACACCTCGACATCTATGGAGATTCTGTACTTGTTATTAACCAGATAAAGGGTGAATGGATGACCCATCATGACAAGCTGGTTCCTTACCGTGATTATGCGAGACGTCTGTTGTCATATTTCACAAAGGTTGAATTACACCATATCCCTCGTGATGAGAACCAAATGGTTGATGCTCTTGCTACTCTATCCTCTATGTTTCGAGTAAACCATTGGAATGATGTGCCAATAATCAAAGTGCAACGCCTTGAAAGACCTTCGCATGTGTTCGCTATTGGGGATGTGATCGATCAGACTGGTGAAAAGATGGTTGACAATAAACCCTGGTATTACGACATCAAGCAGTTCTTGCTAAGCCGTGAGTATCCACCGGGTGCTTCCAACAAAGACAAGAAGACTCTGAGAAGATTGGCTAGTAGGTTCTTGTTAGATGGGGACATTTTGTACAAAAGAAACTACAACATGGTATTGTTAAGATGTGTTGATGAGCATGAGGCAGAGCAATTAATGCATGACGTACATGACGGTACTTTCGGGACCCATGCTACAGGGCATACTATGTCAAGGAAGTTGTTACGAGCCGGTTACTACTGGATGACCATGGAGCATGATTGCTACCAACACGCTAGAAAGTGCCACAAATGTCAAATCTATGCTGATAAAATTCATGTGCCTCCGCACGCTCTCAATGTTATTTCATCCCCATGGCCGTTCTCAATGTGGGGCATCGACATGATTGGAAGAATTAAACCGAAGGCTTCAAACGGTCATTGTTTCATCTTAGTGGCAATTGACTACTTCACCAAATGGGTTGAAGCTGCATCCTATGCCAATGTGACCAAGCAAGTGGTAGCTAAGTTCATCAAAAACAACATCATCTGTCGATATGGTGTTCCCAGCAAGATCATTACTGACAACGGTACTAATCTGAATAATGACGTAGTGCAAGCTCTATGTGAAGAATTCAAAATTGAGTATCATAACTCTTCTCCTTATAGGCCTCAGATGAATGGTGCAGTTGAGGCCGCCAACAAGAATATCAAGAAGATTGTTCAGAAGATGGTTACTACTTACAAGGACTGGCATGAGATGCTACCCTATGCTCTACATGATTACCGTACCACAGTGCGTAGTTCAACCGGGGCAACCCCCTTCTCTCTGGTATATGGTATGGAAGAAGTTCTCCCGTTAGAAGTGGAAATCCCATCTCTCCGTGTAATGATGGAAGCGAAGTTATCCGAAGCTGAATGGTGCCAAAACAGGTATGATCAGTTGAACTTGATTGAAGAAAAGCGTATGAATGCCATGGTTCGTGGGCGGTCGTATCAAGCAAGAATGAAAACTGCTTTTGACAAGAAAGTCTGTCCTCGGGAATTCAAAGAGGGTGAACTCGTGTTGAAAAGAAGGATAAGCCAGCAACCCAACCCAAGGGGCAAGTGGACACCTAACTATGAAGGTCCTTACGTCGTCAAGAAGGCCTTCTCCGGCGGTGCTTTGATTCTCACACATATGGATGGTGTTGAACTTCCAAACCCTGTGAATGCCGATATAGTCAAGAAATTCTTTGTCTAGATATATGAAAAGAACAGCGTGGAAGGTCGAAAACCCGAAAGTGAGGCCTTGGCCAAAATGCGCTTCCCGGTGGATCGAAAACCCGAAAGGGGCGATCTAGGAAAAATAAGGGACAAAAAACAAATATGAAAAAAGCTCGCTGAGATTGTACGCAACTCAGGCAAGAATGAGCGTCTCGATGAGCCGAAAACCCGAAAGGGCGGTTCAGCTAAAATGAGATTGAAATGAAAAGACAAATGACTGTATCTGGCAAACCACCATCCCCTTGGGGCATCTGCAGCTGTTAATGACCATCTTCATCAGAAGCTTCTGTGCTTGCAAATTCAAAGTTTCTAGGAAATGTAGTGGTTACCGTGTTCAATGTACCACCAACCAATAAAATTGCCATTTTCCAAGCTTTGTAAATCCGTGGAGTCACACCTTCGGCTGACCACCACTCTTATACATCAATTTGAGCCTGCGCTTTTGTTTGAAACTCTACTTTCTTTCTACTTTCAAAGCTATGTACGAAAAAACATTATCTTTCTATCTTGATAATGACAATGCTTGAAACAAACATCTTGAAAATTGAAAAAAAAAGTTTTTTGTCTGTTTTGAAAGCAAACCTGAGCAACAAGGTACATTCAAACGAAACATGCATGAGCGAGCGTATGTCGATGTCTATTTCAATATGTGTTACAAGCAGGCTCTTCCCCAGGATAGTCTGTGGCCAATGGCAAGAATGAAAAACAGAATGAAAATGCATGAAAAGGAATAGGCTCGCTAAGTTGAAAACCCGAAAGGGCGACTTAGGCAAAAATGAGCACCCCGCTGGATTGACAACCCAAAAGGGCAGTTCAGGCAAAAATGGGGCAATGAAAAGAATTTATTTCCCCGGTGGATCAAAAACCCGAAAGGGCGATCCAGGCAAAAATGGGATGCAATGAAAAATAAAAAAAAATTGAGAAAATGACATGCAAAAAGCATTGACCACAGATGCAACATCTGTAACACCCCGTTTTCCCAATATACAAATTTCTTAAACATATATCAGAGTAAAAACCATAAACGGGATATCACATAGAAACGTAATCCAAAAACAGTTAAATAATGATTTAACTTTCACATAATATCTTAACATAGCAGCGGAATATTAGTTCGGAAATCATAAATCAGTTTGGCACGTAGGCCCCATCAAAACAGTTCATATCGTAATCCATAACATTATAAAAATAACATATTAGTCACGTAAGAGAATGAAGCATGTGTAACATTAAACCCCATCCCGTTACGTATCAGAGCGACCTAGACGACACAGTGAAGGCAAGGCCACTCACGACGGCAACTGCACACTAAGCACGATCACCTGCAAGTTACCCATACGAAGGGCAACATTTTCAAGCAGAAGGGGTGAGATTTCATAACAAAATAACATTAATCAATGTAATTGCGAATCATAAGTTAACATCATAATCATTTCTTTAACAACTTTGCATAATTGCTAAAACAGTCATCACGTAATCATATACTCAATTATCATGAACAACATAACATATTTGATAAACACTTATCACGTAATCACATATTCAATCATTATCAACAAGGCATCTTAATCATGACAATGCGACAATGCTCTTAGACTCCTTATATGCATGTGGTACCAATCGTTATCATAAATATTAATATACTTTAATCGTGCGGAGGACAAAGCTCCTATAAAACGTGCGGAGGACAAAGCTCCTAAAAATCGTGGTGAGGACTAAGCTCAATGAGATGCTATGCATGGAATCTTATGAACAAAACATCGTAGTCATCATATTCAACATGCATCCAATAATTTGGAGCTAAACGTCATCTTATTCATCATATATAGACATTATGCACTTAGTTAAATAACGGAAGCAGCATAAACAAGTCACATAACAGGATGATATCATTATATCAATAGCACATCAATTGCATCATAATCAAACTGTCATATCTTGCATAATTATACAATACATTAGTTCGTGTTCAATTAATATCAATATATCTTAAACAACTCTACAGACTGCATTTAACGTCATCATTAAGTCTCATTACCAAATAGGGGTTCACTCTGGATCAACACGTGCGACACAGATCGCACAAACACTCAAGCAACTACATTCAGGTTGTGCTCGCGAGGCGAGAGTTCTTACTCGCCATGGCGAGTACCACTCAACTCCCAAACTAGTGTTGTTTTGGGTTCAATCTGATCCTACATTCATTCCTAATCAATACTAGGTATGTTCAGGCACTCAAAGGCACTCAAGGTCCAACTAAAAAGGTCGAAACACAAAATCTAACATGCTCTCTGCCTTAGCTCGCTATGGCGAGTAAGGTTGCTCTCTATGGCGAGCGGTACCCAAAGGAACTCGCAAGGCGAAGGGAAAGGGCTCGCGTGGCGAGCGATGAAGTTCATCACTCGCGAGGCGAGGATCATCCCTCGCCAAGGCGAGCGATGAACATAGGCTTGGGCAGAATACGGGTTTTCTCGAAAATCCATCAACTAACATGGTTCAAAGCCTAATTTTGATTCCATAATCCATCCTAAACATATTCTAAGGTTATAGGACGGTTTCTACATCAATCTAATCAAGTTTTACCGTTTGATCATCAATTTTAGGGTTTTGACCTAATTCCAAAACTTTTCTAAATCAATCCTAACTTTGTCAATTAATCATCAGAATTACAACAATTAACATTATTGAATCATTAGTCTCACCCTTACCTTTAATTGCAGAAAATCGCAGCTCTCCCTCTTGGTTTCTCTTCCCTTGGCTTTTTCTCCCTTTTTCTCCAAAAACGTACGTACAACAATGTTTTTCTAAAATATTAGGTCTCTCCTATTTATATCTCCTGTTAATTACTTATCTTCTCTCACTTTCTCCCCCAAAACTATCTAAAATATCAAAACAGCCCTCAACTAAATATTTTATATTATTTTCAAATCTTTATTTTATTTAACAATAAAATAAATCCCTTAATCTTATCAAATCTTCCAAAACTCATAACTTATCACAATATCGACTAAACCATCAACATAAACGTAAATCATTCAAATCATACCATAATCATGCATATATTATATAAATATAATATAATCGCCTAAACTCGATTAAATAAACAATTAACGAAAGTGGGCGTTACAACATCCACAGTACACCCAACACTGAAATGCCCAGCGATGACGGCATTATCCCCAGCGGAGTCTTCCGAGATTCTATCCCCAGCAAGTTATATAGCTACCTGCCCTCAGCCATGGTTCCGATACGTCTCCCAACGACGTTATCTCCAAAGAGGATTTCCAAGAATGTGTGATATAACGAGCCACTACGTGCCCAATACTCCAATGTCTTGTCTGTCTCAGCGAAACTGTGTCTACAAACTGCCAACAGTCATGCATTACAAGCATTCATACATGCATAATCATGCATACTACGTGCCCATACATTTAATAAAACTGTTATACCATCCATACATGTTGCATTTCCCATGTCAATTTCAGTCTCAATTCGATACCTGTGTCAAATTCTCTGTCAAGACCTGGTGAGCCAGTGCCATTGGCCCATCTCTAGGACATGTCAATGTCAAGTCAATTTCAATCTATATTTTGTCAAAAACTAATCCCCAGTGAATGTGTTTCTGTTTGGTCAAGTGGCTAGTTCAAGTCCAAGAACAGCTTGTACCTGTCTATTTGTTTCTGTTCGGTCAAGTGGCTAGTTCAAGTCCAAGAACAGCTTGTACTTGTCTATTTGTTTCTGTTCGGTCAAGTGGCTAGTTCAAGTCCAAGAGCAGCTTGCACCTGTCTGTTTGTTTATGTCTCCGGTGGAGTAACCAGTTCGCATCCAAGAACAAGCTCGCACTTGTCTATTTGCCTTTGTTTTCGGTGGAGTAACCAGTTCGCATCCAAGAACAAGCTCGCACCTGTCTATTTGCCGTTGTTTTCGGTCGAGTGACCAGTTCGAATCCAAGAACAACTCGTACCTGTTTGCTTTTCCATGTCCCTAGTCGAGTAACCAGTTCGCAATCAAAGAACGACTCGCACCTGTCTGTCTGCCTTTATTCCCGGTCAAGTGCCCAGCTCAATCCAAGAGCAGCTTGTACCTGTCAATTTGTTTTTTGTGACCTGTCTACCCTGTCATCTGCTATCCTGCCGATGTCTACCAAACATAGTGCAAATGTTAATATTTAAGTATCTTCGTCCCGTCATGCCAAGGACTCCGTCTCTTGACCCTCCAGACAAAGAAACTTAAATAGGGGCAGCTGTTATACCCTGATTTTGGACCTAAAAATACTCGTTCAAATTTCTTTTCTACCACTGATAATTGTCAATTTACTGTTGTTTTACTTTGAATCTTCACTTTATTTTCATCTGCATATTTTACTGTCTCTGTCTCAAGGTATTTTCAAATCATGATTTTGCCTGTGTTTTTCTTGCATAAGATCATCCAAAGTGTCTTTCTTGCATTACAAGTCATTTGAAAACTCTTTGAACCATTGCATTGCTTTTCTTGCATTTTATTTCAAAAAATCATACAAAAAGGGTATTTTGGTCATTTCCTGCAGTGGAACCTATTTTAGTCCCTGTGTTTGTCTCTGAGTCTTTTCGACTTGTGTTACAAATCATTGTTGAGTCTTTGTTTAAAAACCATTTCAAAATTGCGTCTGAGTCTGTCTGAGTCAGTTTGAGTCAGTTTAGTCCCTAGGAGCATTTTAGTCTTTTCCTGTCAAAATTTCGACAGAAAGGTATTTTAAAATACCTCATTGTTGTAATTGGTCGGTTTTAGTCCTTTTGCTGGTTTTATTTTAGGTTTCACTTTACTTTTTTTCCAACTTACCAATTTTAATTCAATTTTATTTTTAATTGCATTCTGGTCCCTCAAACAAGTTTCCAGAATTGCACTTTAGTCCAAAATTTATAAAATTGCATTTTGGTCCATTATTATTAATTGCGGTTTAGTCCTCAATTTTACTTTTTTGCAGAAAGGTCCCTAGGTCACAACAAGTCCAAGGCCGAGCCATACAAGTCCAGGTGTCACCATTTCATTGGATGTCAAGTACAAATGGCAGCTTATAAACCGGCGAAGAAAAGGAAGAGAGTTTCAAACCGGCGAAGAAGATGAAGAAAGTGAACCGGTGAAGACACCGATTTATTTTCAGTTTCCAAGCAAAATCAATAAAACAGAGCCAAGAATCAAGTTTTTTCGAAGAATCTCGTAAAATCTCCGATTAAAAACTCAGGTAAAACTCAAACTTCATCTTTCTTTCTCAAGAACAGTAACAAAGACGAAACAATGTAGATCTGTAGGAGTTTGAACGGTTTCATTCAAAAGGTTGAAAAACCTAAAAATAATTTTCAAAACCGTATGAAAATTCTTAGATCTACGTTGTTTCAAGCCTTGTTTGTGAAAATCAGTGTTAGATTCGTATTTAGGGTTTAAAGACAAGTAGAATGATGTAAAAATTTTGAAGTTCTGGTGAGGTTAGAGGTTGCCGGAAACTGAAGATCTCACCGGAGAAGATGAAGATTCCGGCGGACCTATGAACGTTCCGGCCAGATCTTCGTCTTCTCCGGCCGTTCATTCATGAGTCCGGCGGAAGGTTAGAGAGAGAAGTGAGAGCTTCTCTCACTAGAATTAGTCAAGAGAGAGAGAGAGGGAAGTGAAAAATGAAACTGGACCGGTCCCTCCACATTTTATAAGCAACCGAACCGGACCGGTCCAGCTTTGGTTCACCATTCTTTGATCTTGACCGTTAGATCTAGGGTTTGATCCTCTAGATCAATCCTGTGGTTCCTGTGCATCCAAACCTCTTAGGCTTGGGCTTGGGCTTTTTCCTTTTGGTTTTGCTGCGTTTTTGCTGTTTTCTTGCTATTCACACCATGTTTTCTTGCTGTTTGAACCACTGTTCGTTCTAATTTTCTCGTAAAAATTCCTAAAAAAATTTCTATGTGTTTCTTGATACATTTTTTGACTTTTTTGTGATGTTTTACATGTTATAAAATTGATAAAAATATATGTGTTGCTTTCCTGATTAATTTTTCCCTTTAGTTCAATTTCATGCAATTTCTCGTTTTTTTCGTTCGTGATATCTTGGTCTATGGTATGAATGTTCGATGTGCAATTTCATGATGAGAATGCCACTGTTTGTGTGTGTGTTTCGCTGTTTTCAACATGATTTGTTAATTCCTTGCCTTGCAAGTATTGCATTCCTCTTTGTATTGTGGTTATTGTCGTCATTTTTACCGTTTACCATATATTCCTTTGTTTGCTCTCTTTGCCATATTTTCATGCCTTATTTTACTAACCATTTTTTGTTCTATGTCTCATCCATCTTATAGCACTTCATCATATCATTCCTATCTATTTCTATGTTAAGTGGACATGTAATAGTTCTAGGTAGTTTAATTCCCTTTTAATTTCTTGCAAGACCATAACATGTAAACTAAGGCAAAGTGTAAAGGACAATGGACTCTCTATAATGATGTACACCGACACAAGCACCGACACGCACACACGTTGTATGTTTACCGCTTAGATGTATGTTTAGGAAACGCAATACTTAGAAAAATATCTTTTTTATCCAAAAATAATTCCATAACTCAAATTTCTTTTCTCTAATAAACCTTGGAGTCAACACTCCATTGTATTTTCCTTTATTTTCTTAATCAAAACTCCAATGAATCTTAATTCCTACTTAGACGCTCTTTCTTTAATAATTGAACCAACCATTCACTATTGTTTTGTCTCATGCCTTTACGGCCTCCTTCTCTTCTTTAAAACCATTTTTCAAAACTTAAAATCAATCAAACACACAAAAACAATTTTTTGAGAGAGAACTACATGGAATTTTGATTCCTTAAAAGGGTATGTAGGCAAGAGGTCAAAACCTCTCGAAGTCCAATAAAATAAAATCTCAAACATTTTCTCCCTCCATTCTTAAACTAAATAAACTTTCTTTTCAATAAATAAGCATAAAATAAAGTGTAGTCATAAACTTAGGAAAACGGTTCCTATAAAATACTATAGTCGTTCCGGGTGCTTAACACCTTCCCGTAACGAAAACGACCCCCGAACTTAGAGTTTCAAAGGGTTTTCTCAATTTTCCCCTTCCCAAGAAAAAATAGAGAATATCAAAGATTGAAAGGTTCAAGCCTAATTAATGACTTGACACCCCAAAATCCAGATAACACAGAGATTAGAAGTTTCTTGGGTTTAGCGGGTTACTACAGAAGGTTTATCGAAGGATTTTCCAAGTTTGCACTTCTGCTAACGCAGTTGACTTGTAAAGGTAAAACTTTTGTGTGGGATGTTCATTGTGAGAACAGTTTCAGTGAATTGAAGAAACGTTTGACGACTGCCCCATTTTTTATTTTGCCAAAGTCTGATGAGCTTTTTGTGATATATTGTGATGCGTCCAAGTTGGGCTTAGGTGGTGTACTTATGCAAGATGGTAAACTGGTAGCTGATGCTTCAAGACAGTTGAGAATTCATGAGAAGAATTACCCGATGCATGACTTAGAGTTGGCAGCTGTGGTCTTTGTATTGAAGATATGGAGACATTACTTGTATGGTTCGAGGTTTGAGGTGTTTAGCGAGCACAAGAGTTTGAAGTATTTGTTCGATCAGAAAGAATTGAATATGAGGCAGTGTAGATGGCTAGAGTTGCTGAAAGATTATGACTTTGGTTTGAATTATCATCCAGGTAAAGCTAATGTTGTTGCAGATGCTTTGAGCAGAAAGACGTTGCATATGTCCACTTTGATGGTCAAAGAGTTCGAGTTACCGGAACAATTCAGAGATTTGAGTTTGGTTTGTGAATGGTCACCTCAGAAAGTGAAACTGGGAATGCTGAAGATTGATAGTGAATTTCTGAAGAGTATTAAAGAGGCACAAAAAGTTGATGTCAAGTTTCTAGACTTGTTGGTTGCTAGTAATCAGACTGAAGACGGTGACTTTAAAGTCGACGATCACGGTGTGTTGAGATTCCGAGGTCGGATTTGCATTCCTGACGATGCAGAGATGAAGAAAATGATTCTTGAGGAGAGTCATAGAAGTAGCTTGAGTATTCATCCGGGAGCTACGAAGATGTATCACGATTTAAAGAAGATTTTCTGGTGGTCTGGTTTGAAACGAGATGTGGCACAGTTTGTGTATTCCTGTTTGGTTTGTCAGAGGTCAAAGATTGAGCATCAGAAACCCGCTGGTATGATGGTATCTTTAGATGTGCCAGAATGGAAATGGGATAGTATATCCATGGATTTTGTGACGAGTTTGCCGAATACTCCTACAGGGAATGATGCAATTTGGGTAATCGTTGATAGATTGACGAAGTCGGCTCATTTTCTACCGATTAATATTAGTTTTCTTGTTGCCCAGTTGGCAGAGATTTATATCAAGGAGATTGTGAGATTGCATGGTGTTCCTTCGAGAATTGTATCAGATAGAGATCCAAGATTTACTTCTAGATTTTGGAAAAGTTTGCAAGAGGCTTTGGGTTCGAAGTTGAGATTGAGTTCGGCATATCATCCGCAGACAGATGGTCAGCCGGAAACGAAAATTCAGTCGCTAGAAGATTTGTTGAGAATTTGTGTTCTTGAGCAAGGAGGAACTTGGGATAGTCATCTTCCATTGATCGAGTTCACATACAATAATAGTTATCATTCTAGTATTGGAATGGCACCTTTTGAAGCTTTGTATGGTTGGAGATGCAGAACTCCATTGTGCTGGTTTGAGTCAGGTGAAAGAGTGGTCTTAGGACCAGAGATTGTTCAACAGACTACCGAGAAAGTTAAGATGATTCAAGAGAAAATGAAGGCGTCGCAGAGTCGACAAAAGAGTTATCATGATAAGCGTAGGAAAGATCTTGAGTTTCAGGAAGGAGACCACGTGTTATTGAAAGTCACTCATGTGACTGGTGTTGGACGTGCCTTGAAGTCAAAGAAGTTGACTCCGAGATTTATTGGTCCGTATCAGATATCGAAAAGAGTTGGAACAGTGGCGTATCGAGTGGGATTACTACCGCATCTTTCGAATTTGCACGATGTTTTCCATGTGTCGCAACTTCGGAAGTATGTTCCGGATCCATCCCATGTGATCCAGAGTGATGATGTGCAAGTCAGAGACAACCTTACGGTAGAAAATTTACCGGTGAGGATTGATGATCGTAAAGTGAAGACGTTGAGAGGCAAGGAGATACCCCTTGTTATAGTCGTTTGGGCTAGAGCGACTGGTGAAAGCTTAACGTGGGAGCTTGAGAGTAAGATGCTGGAGTCTTATCCAGAGTTGTTTGCTTGAGGTAAATTTTCGAGGACGAAAATCTTTTAAGTGGGGGAGAGTTGTAACGCCCACTTTCGTTTAATTAATTATTTAATCGAGTTTATGCCATTATATTATATTTTTATAATATATATGTGAGTTTTGTTGAATTAAGAAGATTTAAGTTGATTTGAAAGATTTGACGTGTTTTGACGATTTGATAAGATTATGAGACTTATTTTATTGTTGAATAAAATAAGATTTGAAAAGAAAATAAAAATATTTAGTTGAGGGCTGTTTTGATATTTTAGATAGTTTAGGGGAGAATAATGAGATAAGATAAGAAATAAGAAGAGTTATAAAAGATAAATGTAACGCCCTCAATAATTATTTGATTATTTAAATGAGTTTAGAATATACTTATATGATTTATTTTGATGAATGATATTTTGATATGTTATATGTTGGTATTTATTAGTATAATATATATGTGATTTGATTTCTTGTCAAAAAAAAAAAATATATGTGATTTGATTTAGAAATATGTATATGTTATTTGTTATAGAAATATACATGATTTGTTATAGAAATATACATGATTTGTCATAAAAATATACATGATCTCTTATAGAAATATATATATGATTTGTCATAGAAATATAAATGATTTGTTATAGAAATATATATAATTTGTTGTAGAAAATACATGTTATTTAGTATGGATATATATATATATATATATATATATATATTATAGAGATACATTTGTTATTTATTATTGTTATAGAAATATTTTATAATATATATATATATATATATATATATATTAGAATAGAATATTAAGATTTGGGATTCAAGAAAAAAATAAGTAGGTTAAGGATTTATATAAATAGGAAAGACCTAGTTTAGAAAAACATAACGTACGTACGATCAGTTTTGGAAAAAGGGAGAAAAGTCAAGAGAAGGGAAAAGACCTAGGAAAGCTGCGATTTTCACATTCTTAAGGTAAGGGTGAGACTAACTTTGCAATTCTATTAAGTATGTGAATCAATGGCTAGGTTTAACATGATGTAGGATGAGTTTTTGAGGAATTGAAAAGTAGGTTAAAATTGTAGAATTAATGAATGAACGGTGGAAACTTGTTAAAAAGATGTAGAAACTGTCCTTAGACCTCAGATAATGATTAAGATGAATTCTGGAATTAAGATTAGGCGTAAAACCATGAGAATTAGTGATTTTTGTGAAAAACTGCATTCTGCCCGTAGCGACATTCATCGCTCGCCTCCCGAGTGATGATCCTCGCCATAGCGAGTGATGAGCTTCATCGCTCGCCTCGCGAGCAACTTCTACTCGCCTCGCGAGCAACTTCTACTCGCCTCGCGAGACATACCCTGCAGCTCGCCATAGCGAGTGTGACCAGTGAGTCAACTTGATTTTTGTAGTTTTGTCCCTTAAGTTGAACCTTAAATGATTTTGAGTGCCTGAATATGTATAATAATGATTAGGCAAGTTTTTAGATTGAGATCGGACCTGAGAAAGTTTAAAAGTGGATTTTTAAGTGAAAAATGTCAAAGTTCCCGAGAGCGCCATTTATTTGCTCGCCTTGGCGAGCAGCTTACTCGCCAAGGCGAATAGCCATTTTCCTGAACTCGCCATAGCAAGTAATATCCCTCGCCTCGCGAGCACATCCAAAATTGAGTGCTTTTGAGGAGTTTGAGACGTGAGTTGCTTGGATTGGTTATAATTGAACTTTAGGTACATAGTGTGACCTATTAAAGATAATGATTGTGAATTGTGAAGCTATATTGAAATGCTAAGTGTTTATAATGTGATTTATTGATTGATTGCATTACTTGAATTATTATTGAATGATCAGGAAGTTGTTGAAATTAATTGATATTAAGCTGTTGATATGATCTAATTATGCTGCTATTGTTATTTAACTAAGTTGCATGAGTTGTTGTTGATTATCATTTGATATTGTTATATCTTGAGATGTTTACGTGTCGCCTATGTTGCTGTTGTTGGTTATGTGAAATACTTATATGCCTTATGTGGAAGATGTATGATGTTTAAGTTGTTGATACTTCATAATAATATTGTTATGTTGTGAATTGCATGTGCTGTTTGTTGCTGTTGTGAACTGCTAAGTTGTTTGTAATGTGATTTAATGATTAAATGCATTACTCGAAATATTATTGAATTATATTAGGAGCTTTGTCCTCCGCACGATTATTAGTATGAATAAGTTGATGATGAACTCCAAATTATTGGATGTATAAGTGATATGTTGATTACGGTGATTTGTTGATAAGAGTCCATGCATTAGCATTCATTGAGCTTTGTCCTCACCACGTTTAGGAGCTTTGTCCTCCGCACGATAGGAGCTTTGTCCTCTGCACGTTTAGGAGCTTTGTCCTCCGCACGATGAAAGTATATTAATACTTATGATGACGATTGGTACCACATGCATATAAGTGTCTAAGTTGCATTGTCGCATTTGTCGAGTCAAGGTCGTTGTTGATGAATTATCATCCATGAGTTGTTAAGTTGTCGATGAATTATCATCTATGAGTTGTCGAGTTGTCTTCTACCTATGTGTTGTTAAAGAAGTACCTACGAAGATTATACGATGTTTATGATGTGAATTATATGATGATGACTAAGATGTTGCTATGTTGTTTAACATATTGATTATGATATTGTTATGTTGCTGTGTTGTTTAAGATGTTGATTATGATATCGTTATGTTGCTATGTTGTTTAACATATTGATTATGATATTGTTATGTTGCTATGTTGTGTAAGATATTGATTATGATATTGTTAAGTTGTTATGATGTTGTATATAATTGTTACTATTAAGTAACGAGTATGTTGTACTATATATGATTAATTATTATTAAGTGAATGTTATGTTGTTGTTATATTATTATATTATAACGAGATGATGTATATATAATTATTATTATTATTGAGTGAATATTATGTTATGTTGTTGTTATATTATTATAAAATGATGACTATGTTGTTATTGTTATATTATTATAAGAAGATGTTTATGTTATGATGTATACAATTATTATTAAGTGATGATTATATTGTAGTTTAAGTTATTAGTGATGATGATTACATGATGTTATCTAGGAGTTGTTAAATGTACTTGATGATGGTTATGTTAAGTCGATAAGTTGTCTTCTATTCATGAGATGCTTGGTGGAGAAATGTTATTACAAATTAACGATGTTGTTATGTCTTATATGAATTAGTATTAAGATGTTGTTATGTTGTATATGAATTATGATTAAGATGTTATGTTGAATATGAACTATGAGTATGATGTGGTGATCTATGTTGTTATGATTTGGTTAATACGTGTTATATGATTATGTTATAATGTGGTGAATATGAAGTAAATGATAATTAGAAGTTGGTTGGACTATTAAGGATTATACATGAAGAATTATTATTACTAATAGATGAAGTTATTTGTGTTGTTAAATATAATTATTGAATTATATGCTTGATATTATTGTTTTGTGAAATCTCGCCCCTTCTGCTTGAAAATGTTGCTCTTCGTATGAGTAACTTGCAGGGATTAACGATTAGTAGGAGTGGTGGCTCAAGTGTCTTTAGGTGCTCTGATACGTAACGAGATGGAAACTTTGTTATTGCTTTCTATTCCTTACGTATTGTTTTGAAGATTTATGACTATGTTTTTAGAATGGATTTTTATGAGATAATTATAAAGAGGCCTTAGTGCCAAAGACCATTTTTAGTTATTGAAGAAATTCCGCTGCGAAGTATTAAAGATTTTGTTATTGAATTTTAAAGGATAGATAGTTATTTATTCAGTTTATGATTTTAAGAAAAGAATGTGACATTCCTTTTATGTGAATACTCTGATCAATTAAATGAAATTTTTACATTGGGAAAACGGGGTGTTACAATAAAGACCTAGTTTTAGAAAAGTTAGTACGTACGACTGTTTTTGGAGAAAAGGGAGAAAAAGCCAAGAGAAGAGAGAACCAAAAGGGGAGCTGCGATTTTCTTCATACAAGGTAAGGGTGAGAGTAATAATTTAGTAATGTTAGTTGTTGCAATTCTGATGATTGTTGCAATTCCTATAACCTTAGAATATGTTTAGGACGAATTTTGAGATTGAAATTAGGCATAGAACCTTGTTAGATGATGATTTTCGTGTAGAAAATGCATCATGTCCGAGCCCAAATTCATCGCTCGCCATGGCGAGCTATGAATCTCGCCTCGCGAGCGATGAACTTCATCGCTCGCCACGCGAGCCTTTTCCCCTTCGCCTCGTGAGTCCTTTTGGTACAGCTCGCCACGGCGAACAGCCTTACTCGCCATAGCGAGTGTGACCAGAGAGCATGTTGATTTTCCAGTTTTTGACTTTTGAGTTGAACCTTAGATGCCTTTGAGTACCTTTAGGTGCCTACTAATGATTAGGGAACGAATGGGAATGAGATTGAACCTGAAACAACCTTAGTTGGAAAGTTGGCTTGTACTCGCCATGGCGAGCAGATCCTCTCGCCTCGTGAGCACTTCAAGAATTGAGTGTTTTAGTGCATTGTGATAACTGAGTTGTTTGGTTGGGTTACATAGGAGCTTTAGGTACTTAATGTGACCTATTAAAGATAATGATCATGAACCGTGGAGCTTTATGAATTGATAAATGATTATGAAGTGAACTATGGATTGAATTATACTTACTTGAATTGTTGTTAAATGATCAAGAAACTATTGAGAGTGATTTGTTATTTAACTTGATGTCATTTGATAATGCTGCAAATGTTATTTAACTGAGTTGCATGATTATGAATAAGTTGATGATGAACTCCAAATTATTGGAAGTATAAGTGATAAGTCGATTAAGGTGCTTTGTTGTTAAGTCCATGCATTAGCATTCATTGAGCTTTGTCCTCACCATGATTAGGAGCTTTGTCCTCCGCACGTTTTAGGAGCTTTGTCCTCCACACGATTAAAGTATATTAATACTTATGATGACGATTGGTACCACATGCATATAAGTGTCTAAGTTGCACTATCGCATTGTCGAGTTTAAAGTTGTTTATGCTATTGATGAAGATTGAAGTTGTGATTATGTGATAAATGTTTATCAACTATGTTATGCTGTTAAAGACTGATTAAGATGTTGATTATGAATTGAAATTACATTGATTAATGTTATTGTATTATGAAATCTCACCCCTTCTGCTTGAAAATGTTGCTCTTCGTATGAGTAACTTGTAGGTGATCGTGCTTAAGTGTGCAGTTTGCTGTTGTGAGTGGCCTTGCCTCACTATGTTGTCTAGGTCGCTTTGATACGTAACGGGATGGCGTTTTATGTTATGCATGCTTCATTCTCTTACGTGACTATTATGTTATTTTTATAATATTATGGATTATGATTTGAAATATTTTGACGGGGCCTGCGTGCCAAAACGTTTTATGGATTATGACATAATTTTCCGCTGCAATGTTAAGTTATTTGGTTAAATTGTTATTTAACTAGTTTTGATTAAGTTTCATGTGATATCCCGTTTGTTTATGCTGTTTACTCTGATAACTATTTAAGGAATTTTTATATTGGGAAAACGGGGTGTTACAGCCGCCAACTCTAAATCATGCGTCGGGTAATTCTTCTCATGAATTCTCAACTGTCTTGAAGCATAAGCTACCACTTTACCATCTTGCATAAGTACACCGCCTAAACCCAACTTAGACGCAGCACAATACACCACAAAAAGCTCATCGGACTTCGACAATATCAAAACTGGAGCGGTCGTCAAACGTTTCTTCAATTCACTGAAACTGTTCTCACAATGAACATCCCACACAAAAGTTTTACCTTTACAAGTCAACTGTGTTAACGGAAGTGCTAACTTGGAAAATCCTTCAATAAATCTTCTGTAGTAACCAGCTAAACCCAAGAAACTTCTAATCTCTGTAACTGACTTAGGAGTCACCCATTGCGATACCGCTTCAACTTTAGACGAATCCACTGCAATACCATCACCAGAAATAACATGGCCAAGAAAACTTACTTCTTTCAACCAGAATTCACACTTAGACAATTTAGCATAAAGTTTCTTCTCTTTCAACACTTGCAAGACAATCTTCAGATGCTCAGCATGTTCTTCTTCAGTCTTGGAGTAAATCAAAATGTCATCGATAAACACAACTACGAACCGATCCAAAAATGCATGGAAGATGCGATTCATATACTCCATAAACACTCCAGGTGCATTGGTCACACCGAAAGGCATAACTTTATATTCATAGTGACCATAACGCGTTTTGAAAGCTGTCTTCTGCATATCTTCATCTTTCACTTTAATCTAGTGATACCCTGATCTCAAATCAATCTTGCTGAAAACACGTGCACCCACTAACTGATCCATCAAATCATCAGTTCTCGGAAGTGGATACCTATTCTTGATAGTTACCTTGTTCAACTGTCGATAATCAATACATAGCCTCATACTACCATCTTTCTTCTTTACTAGCAAAATCGGCGCTCCCCAAGGTGAAACACTTGGTCTAACAAATTTCTTCTCAAGCAAGTCTTCCAACTATTTCTTCAACTCAGATAGTTCGGAAGCAGACATACGATAAGGTGCCATCGACACCGGCTTCGTTCCAGGAACAAGATCAATAGAAAACTCGACTTCTCTCTCTGGAGGCACATCAGGAATCTCATCTGGAAAAACTTCAGGAAATTCACACACCACTTGTAGCTTATCAATCACTGCTTGATTCTTAACAGACAAAGTAGCCATTAACGAAAACATCAAGATACCATCGCGTTCCAGTTGCTTCAGCTGCCTAGTAGATAAAAACTCTGCACCACTTTCCTCTTCGACGGAAGAGAAATGCACTGACTTGCTAAAACAATTTATAAGAATGTGGTTGTACTCTAACCAGTTCATACCCAAAATCACATCCATACCGCTCAAAGGTAGACAAACTAAATCCATTTCAAAATCACGACCAAACATAGACAAAGGACATTTCAAACATACGAGAGAAGTAGTCACCGAACCCTTAGCTGGAGTTTCGACAACCATCTCTCCATTCATATCAGACAAATCAAGACCCAAAGCAGAAACATAATCCAAAGCAATAAAGCAATGCGTAGCCCCAGTGTCAATAATAGCAACTAAAGGAGTATTATTAATATAGCAAGTACCTCTGATCAAGCGATCCTCGTTCTCCGTCTGAGTACCAGTCAAAGCAAAGACCCTACCAGTAGTCGGCGCCCTCTTAGGCTGAGTACACTGTGAACTAATGTGACCCTCTCCATTGCAGTTAAAACACACAATGTCCGTACGCTTGCAATCAGCTACAATATGACCCTTCTTGCCACACCAGACACACTTCTTGCTCTCTTCAGGACAAACATTGCTTTTGTGGCCTTTCCCACCACAATTGAAACACACAATCTCAGTAGCATCCTTCTTCTTAGGCCGCCTATCATCGACCATTCTCTGTTTCCCTTTATTAGCAGGGGCAATGTACGGCTTAGGACAACTCTGCTGTCCATTGCCCTTCCTCTCGTTCACAATCTTATAGTGAGCCTTGGTATTCTCTTCATAGATCCTGCAGCTATTGACCAAATTCGGAAAAACTCTAAGCTGTTGGTATCCAATCGCCCTCTTGATGTCGGGCCTCAAGCCATTCTCGAACTTGATGCATCTCGAGAACTCAGCATTCTCAGGAGTATAGTGCGGGTAAAACTTCGCCACCTCAACAAACTTGGCAGCATACTCAGTCACAGACATGTTTCCTTACTTCAGCTCAAGGAATTTGATCTCCTTCTTTCCGCGAACATCTTCTGGAAAGTATCTTCTCAGGAACTCTCTCCTGAACACAGCCCAGGTCACAACAGCTCCTTCTTGCCCAAGGGTAGGTAGAAGGCTAACCCACCAGTCATCAGCTTCCACAGCTAGCTGATGAGTACCGAACCACACTTTCTGATCCTCAGTGCACTGCATAACCCGGAAAATCCTCTCAATCTCTTTAAGCCACGTCTGGGCTCCATCAGGGTCATATCTTCGTTTGAAAGTTGGAGGGTTCTTCTTCATGAAAGTCTCCAACATTCTAGTCTCAGCATTCGCACCAGCATTTGCGTTAGGTTGTTATCCCACAGCTTGGGCAACAACTTGTAGAGCAGCAGCTAACGCAACATCGTTTCTTCCAGCCATTTCTGATATTCTTCAAAAGTAGCAACAACAACATAAGATAGTAATATAAATATTACTAAGACTCGACACGACTCTTCTAATTGACCGGACGGACCGACCTGCTCTGATACCAATTGTAACACCCCGTTTTCCCAATATACAAATTTCTTAAATCATTTATCAGAGTAAGCATCATAAACAACGGGATATCACATATAATATAATCCAAACAGTTAAATAATAATTTAACCAAATATCTTAAACAATGCAGCGGAAATTATATCATAATCCATAAAACGTTTTGGCACGCAGGCCCCATCAACGTAATCTCAAAGGAGTTAGTTCAATAAACAAATAGCATATTATTCACGTAATAGAACGAAGCATGCATAACATAAAGCCCCATCCCGTTACGTATCAGAGCGACCTAGACGACACAGTGAAGGCAAGGCCACTCACGACGGAGACTGCACACTAAGCACGATCACCTGCAAGTTACCCATACGAAGGGCAACATTTTCAAGCAGAAGGGGTGAGATTTCATAACAAAATAATGTTAATCAAAGTAATTCGAATCATAATTAACATTAACATCATAATCAATCTTAAGTAACTTTGCATGTTTGATAAACAATTATCACGTATTCACATATTCATTCATAGACAACTTTGCATATTCAATAAACAAGTAGCACGTATTCACATATTCAATCGTCATCAACAACATAGCATTATAGACATCACAATGTGACAATGCTCTTAGACTCGTTATATGCATGTGGTACCAATCGTCATCATAAGTATTAATATACTTTAAAACGTTCGGAGGACAAAGCTCCTAATAAATCGTGCAGAGGACAAAGCTCCTAATAAATCGTGCAGAGGACAAAGCTCCTAATAAATCGTGCAGAGGACAAAGCTCCTAATAAATCGTGGTGAGGACTAAGCTCAATGAATGCTAATGCATGGACTCTTATGAACAATCACCGTGATCAACATATCAACATGCTTCCAATAATTTGGAGCTAAACGTCATCATTTCATCATGTATAGACATATTGCACTTAGTTAAATAACAGTAGCAGCATAGTCAAGTCACATAACAGGATGATATCATTATATCAATAGCAAATCAATTGCATCATAATTAAACTTTCATATCTTACATAATTGTACAATACATTAATCATGTTCAATTAATATCAACATATTTTAAACAGCTTTACAGACTGCATTAGACGTCATCATTAGGTCTCAATACCATAAGGGGGTTCACTCTTGATCCAAACGTGCGACACAGATCGCACAAGCACTCATTACACTCCAACCTGGAAGTGCTCGCGAGGCGAGTACGGGACAAGTTCCAAACTAATGTTGTTCTGGGTTTAATCTTGTCCTACATTCATTCCTAATCATTACTAGGTATGTTCAGGAACTCAAAGGCACTCAAGGTCCAACTAAAAAGTCGAAATGACAAAAACCAACATGCTCTCTGCCTTAGCTCGCTATGGCGAGTAAGGTTGCTCGCTATGGCGAGCTGTATTGCACAACTCGCGAGGCGAGCGATGAATGTTCATCACTCGCGAGGCGAGATTCATAGCTTGCCATGGCGAGCGATGAATGTCGCTACGGCCAGACCTGCTATTTTCTCAAAAACTCGACGATTCACATGGTTCTATGCCTGATATTGATTCCAAAGTTTGTCCTAAACATTATCTAAGGTCCAGGAACACTTTCTACAACAATTTAATCAATTCCTACCGTTTAATCATCAATTCTAGGGATTTGACCTAGTTTTCGTTTTCTCCAATTCAATCCTAATTCTTGCTAACTAATCATCAGAATTACACTCAATTAACAATACTGAGTTATTAGTCTCACCCTTACCTTGTTTTGCAGAAAATCGCAGCTCTCCCTCTTGGTTTCTCTTCTCTTGGCTTTTTCTCCCTTTTTATCCAAAAACGTACGTACAACAATGTTTTTCTAAAACTAGGTCTAACTCTTTTATATCTCCTCTTAATTACTTGTCTTATCTCACTTTCTCCCTCAAAACTATCTAAAATATCAAAACAGCCCTCAACTAAATATTTTATATTATTTTCAAATCTTTATTTTATTTAACAATAAAATAAGTCCCTTAATCTTATCAAATCTTCCAAAACTCATATCTTATCTCAATATCAACCAAACCATCAATTTAGTCGTAAATCATTCAAATCATACCATAATCATGCATATATTATATAAATATAATATAATCGCCTAAACTCGATTAAATAAACAATTAACGAAAGTGGGTGTTACAGTGAATCCTGTGACCGGTGTTGGTCGTGCTTTGAAGTGTAGGAAGTTGACTCCTCGTTTTGTTGGACCGTTTGATGTTATTGAGCAGGTTGAGGTTGTAGCGTATCGGATTGCGTTACCACCGTCTTTGTCGAATCTTCATAATGTGTTTCATGTGTCTCAATTGAGGAAGTATGTGCATGATGCGTCTCATGTGATTCAAGTGGATGAATTGGAAGTAAGAGATAATTTGACCGTTGAGACTTGGCTGGTTAGGATTGAGGATCGTGAGTTGAAGCGTATGCGTGGCAAAGAGATTGTTTTGGTCAACGTGATTTGGGTTGGACCAACTGGTGAGAGTGCAACTTGGGAACGGGAGAGTAGAATGAAGGTTTCGTATCCGGAGTTGTTCCCTTCAGGTAATTTTCGAGGGCGAAAATTCTTTTTAGGGGGGTGAGAGTTGTAACAGCCCGTTTTTTAGCTAGATTTATTTTAATTACTTTTATTATGTGTTTATGTGTGATTATTCTTCATTGGGTGCATTTTCATGGGTTTCCGTATTTGAAGGGTATTTTAGTCATTTTAGACTTAGGGGTATCATAATTGTAACACCCCGTTTTTCCCAACATAAAAATTTCAAACATATAATCAGAGTAATCATCAAATAACGGGATATCACATTCTTAAAAATCACATCAATCAACTCAGGTCACGACATAATCAGCTTAATAGTTCATAACAACTTCACAGATTTCATTTAACATCTTATATAGGTCTCACTACTACCTATTGTTCCATTCCTAATCAATTCAATCAACTCAGGTCACGACATTCTCAAATGCACTCAGTTCTGGAAGTGCTCGCGAGGCGAGAGCATCTGCTCGCCATGGCGAGTACAAGCCAGAATTCCAACAATGGTTATTTCAGGTTCAATCTTGTTCTAAGTCATCCTCTAATCTTTAGTGAACATCTAAAGGTACTCAAAAGCATCTAAGGTTCAACTCAAAAGTCCAAATTACGAAATTCAACATGCTCTCTGGTCATGCTCGCTATGGCGAGTAAGGTTGCTAGCTGTGGCGAGCCACGACTTGTAACTCGCGAGGCGAGGGGAATTGGCTTGCGTGGCGAGCGATGAAATTCATCACTCGCGAGGCGAGGATCATCGTTCGCCAAGGCGAGCGATCAATACAGGCTCGGGCAGAATTGTAGTTTTTACAAAAATCTATCTAATCTCATGGTTTAAAGCCTAATTATGACATGTTGTTGTTGAAATATGATGGAATGCATGATTATAAGTTGTGGTTGTGGTTAATTGTTGATGATAGTATCATTGCATGACTTGTGTTTGAATTATGTTGAGATGTTGTTGTGAATTGTGTTGAATTGGAAGAATTGAATTGTTATTGTTGTTGAAGATTTGTTGTTTTGAGAAAAATCATTTTAACACACTACTACAAAAATGGATTTATATAGCGCTTTTTTTTGGCTTTAGCTAGCGCTTTCAAAGCGCTAATATAAATGGCGCTGGTAAAGGTAATATAGCGCTTTTTTTCTGTATAAAGCGCTATCTAAAGCAAGGTTTATATAGCGCTTTTGCTAAAAAAGCGCTAGCAAAGATTCTCTTTAAATAGCGCTTTCGATAATAAACGCCATCTAAAAGACGTTTAAAATAACACATGCACTAGTAAAAAATAGCGTTTATGTTTGAAAACGCTATGTAACACTAGGTTTACATAGCGCTTTTTGTCAAAAAGCGCCAGCAAAGATAATCCTCAGATAGCGCTTTCAATAATAAACGCCGTCTAAAAGGCGTCTGAAATAACGTTTTCACTAGTAAAAAATAGCGTTTTTGTTTTAAAACGCTATGTAATACTAGGTTTATATAGCGCTCTACGCATGAAAAAAGCGCTAGGAAAAGCATTAAATATTTTTTTTAGGATTTTTTATTTTAAAATTTTTACAAATAAGATAAAATAAAATAAAATAAAAATATATATATATATATAATTTTTCTAAGGGAAATATGTATATTTTTTGCACATTAAAATTGAGACTATTATTTATCAAATAAAACTTAAACATATATCGTAAAAAATGTATGTATATATAGCATAAATGTCATAAATGCATAGCCACTAATATGGTAACATGGATATCTGAAAGTTACAACTAATTAGTTAATATAAAGATCAAAATCTTCTATGGTAGCATGTCTTCATCTATCTTCTTGGTCGTCTCAAAATTTTTATTCAAAAAAAGCAGGCAAATCATTATTCATTTCCAAATTTTGTTCACTCTCCACCACCTGCATATATCTGGCAGAAAATCCCATTAAGCAATAAACAACTATATTATATTATAGACAAATTCAAAGTACTGCTGATTATAGTACAAATTCAAGCAAGTTAATAAATTAAAAACACTATCACTTCTAGCAAATATATTTTGAAACATGAAACTCACCCTCATCATAAAAATATCATATAAATAAAAGGCTCATCATGAAACTCACCCTCAATGTACTGCATATATTATAACAAAAAATAACCATGTTACTTAATAAACTTAAATAATATATACAAATATTATACTTTAATATAAAAAATAACATATACCAGCTTTGGGATCTCATTTAGTTTTGAAATGAGAATCTCTTTCATAAACCTCATCACAAAGTACCCGCAATCTATACCATTTTCTTGGCGAGGACACTACAAAAAATAAAATAAGTTTGTATAAATAAAATTATTTATATTATATTCATACACTAATTGTTTAAGGTTGTTATATGTTATATTATCAAACCTGTACTCGGACCCATGATATGTTGTTAAATTTATTATTTGATACTTGAGCGTCCCTTGCAGAGCGAAATACTTTTAGAACTCTACAAAATATAAATGTAAACTTAGATTACATACAACTGACCATATATATATATATATATATATAGTTTTCATATACAACAACTGACCATAAATATATATATATATATATATATATATATGTATATATGTATATAAATATATATACACTTACGTGTCAAACATACTCTTCATTTTGGGTAATTCATATAGTCATTGAGTAATGGATCCATATAATATATGATTTCCGATATGGGATTAATGACAAATAACACCCAATGTCCACTACACAAATGTCAAAGTTAATTAGAAAATCTTCTATAAACGATGGTAAAAAGTGAGGAAAAAATATTCAAAAACAAAGTTTCAAAGAAAATCTTACATAGGCTTATGTATATAAAATGATAGAATAAATAACTTGCGCTCATCTTTATATTTCAAGAATTCCTTAACCATGTATTCTTTGACCAATTCTTGTTCTGCTTCAATTAACACCAAGGATATTCGATGGGGTGATAAGAAGGAGAATTTCCTTGGGAAATCAGTGTCGCGCACAAGCTTCTCATACAAGTACCTAGAATGAAAATGTAATATTAGATACTTATATTAAATGTTATTCAAATAAAATAATTTGTTCGGTCAATTTAAAGTTATTCGGAGTACCTGATATATACGCAGACAACAGAGACACCTATTTCTGTATTTTCGACAAATTCATACATTTGTTCTTTGGTAATTTCCTCATTATACTGCTCTTCACCAAAAATACCTTCCTCCATAGTTACCTGACGTGTATCTGAGTTTTCCATTTGCACTTCCACCAATGATTTAAAAGCTGACACCCATGATGGACGGCACTTTGTAGAGTTAGGCTTTCGATGTTTGGTTTTTGCAATATCTTGTTTTTGTTTTGTGATTGGAATATTGCTATGTCTACCCTTATTAGTGACTTCTTTCAACTTTTGTGCTTGAGACATATTCCTTGGTTTATCCTTGATGATTTTTGTGCCTTCATGCAATTTTTGTGTTTGAATATAAAATATTAATGGTATAGTTAATTTAGTTAATGATTAACAAATGATTGAATAGCAAAATGAACATTTTTTGTGTATATCAATATACCTGTTTTTTTGAAGTGACCGACTCGTCACCCCTCCTAATCCCGTCATTACCATTGCCTTTATATGTTGCAGGAATCTATGTGAAATTGATTCAGTCAGTGATCAATTTCTTTTTTACACATGAGTGGAGAAATAAAGGCTATCTTTGAGTAGACACAGTATCACAACTTCTTAGAAGTACATATTCTACCCTCATTTCAGAGAATCATAAACTATTGCTTCTCTTGAAAGATCAATCCTATACTTATCAGTACACACTATAAATGAGACTAGCTAGTTACTAACTAAAATTCTTTTTAAAACACACAGAGAAATAAATTGCAATCCGAATTGCACAATAATTCATGATATATTTTCCCAATTTTGTAGTAGTGACAATTGCTTGGGTATTTACTATGATTTAATTGTGTATGCGCATGTTTTCTTGGTAATGCAAATGATGTGGAGATGAACAATATAATCGGGTGTTGTCATATATATTGAGGAGAAAATTGTGATTCTTGTCGCATTATCGAGTCTTGTTACATATCCATGCATCATAGTCGTGTTGTTGTAAAAGGGTTGAGCTCTTTTACTTCGGAGATTATGTAAGGCGGGGGTGAACCCTTACATACGATGTTGAGTTGTTCCATCGGAGGTGACGACCTTTTGGAGATTTGGTACCACATGCATTTATGTGTCAATAAGTGCATATCATGACATTACTCTTATTTGATATATGTGATTGGTGATTGTTCATGAAATGTGATTAATGATTATTCATAATAAATGTGATTGGTGATTGTGAATGCATAATTGTGAATTTATAATTGTTCATGGCTTATGATTGGTGATTGTTCATGAAATATGATTAAATGATTGTTCATGGCTTATGATTGGTGATTGTTCATGAAATATGATTAATGATTGTTCATGGCTTATGATTGGTGATTGTTCATGATGTATATGATTGGTGATTGTGTATGAATAACTGTAAATTGATATTTGTTCATGACACATGTAATTGGTGATTATTGATGTGAGATATTGGGGTTTGATGTAAGTATTGATATGAGAATATTATTATTGATCAAGTGCATGATGTTTAAATTGAAATATTCATGTTAACTGTTATTTGGATTATGATGATGTAATACTTACCCCTAGTAGATCTGTGATGGACCGACTGCCTATCTGTATGGATGGGTAGACGTTGTGGAGGATTAGTTGCTTGGTGAGTTCTTGTGCTTGGTGGATATCGGGAGCTTTCTCCGATATCGGTGTTTAGAGTTAGTCGGCTCTTATCTAGGCTTGTTGTGTCGGTCTAGATTAGGTTATTTCTGGATTCTGTTATGTTGGAGTTTACCCGTTTGTTTGGGATTTTTGAGATGCATCGATGTGATGTAATTTATTGATTCATGACATGTATATATTTGGATTACTCTGGTTTATATTCCGCTGCAACTGTTGAGGTTTATATACATGTTTATTGGTTTTTGATTTTTGAATGTGGCGTAGCCTCTATTTCTTGAATAAATGTATTATTCGCATGTTTAATTGCTTCAATAGAAATAGGAGCGTTACACCTAACACCGACACCTACATGCATGTAGTACAAAGCACAACAACGTCTAGGCCGTTACCCCATGATGCCAATCACACATCATTTGTAAGAGTAGACCTCCTGTTACGCACAACTATGTAAAAGTACACCTCTTTTTACATGTCACAAATGACAATGATGCATGGACTTTGCAAAGACCAAATAATGCAACTCCACAACTTACAACAACACAATGTAACAATACACCTCCAATTACATTGTACAACTTCAACAACAATTGCATTATCAAGCATTCATATCCACACAACCATCGTGTCATTATTCAATTAAGAGTCACCACCAAAATATCACAATTCATCAACACACATTCATTAATCAACTACTTCATATAGTTTCACCAATCCAATTGTCTCATATTCCAAGTAAGATAACATACAACATCTTATGATAAATATCACATCACCATTCATTCATACATCTTCATTTAGTCATATGAAGTTAGTCACAAGAGATCATAAGATAATTGACTTAAATGAATCATTCCTATAAAACCGTATCAAGTGGAAAACGGCCAACATCGATAAATCTCAAAGTAAGGTAGCAATATAAAGTTTGAAAACTCACCAAACAATCTTAATCAATCATGTAATCAAGAACATAAGCCACTTACAAACTATTAGACATTAGTTCAAAGAATAGCTTAAGTTCGTATGATAAAACCCAAGTTAACATTTTCCACATTCCCACCCAAAATTCACGTTTAACATGATTAAGATGTTTGACCAACTTTACAAGTCTTACCTAAGTCTATATGAGTTGTAGGCTTAACTTGTAATCTCATTCATTTCATAAAAGTTCGTTTCAACAAATCCGGAATTCCCAAAAATCTCCAAGTTTTAACCCAAAATGGAAAATCCCAAGTTTGAATGAGCTAAACATGTTCCAGTAGGTTTAGGGGCTCAAACAGTAGTTAAAACAAGTTGAAAGAATCATTTTACAAAGTTCGAATCGGACCCCTAAAAACCGGAACAAAAATCAAAAGTGGCTGAATCTGGGCAAGTTCGCTTAAGCAAACTCGTTCTAATAGCTACCTATAATGTACACTTACTGATCGCTCACTGTTCGCTTACCTGTTCGCTTAAGCGAACAAGTTCCAGTAGTTATCAGTAATGTACGCTTACCGGTTCGCTTAAGCGAGCTGTTTCCAGAACTTGCTATAGAAAAATATTACGAGTTTCAACCTCTTTTTACCCAAAACCCCCAATTTTGATCTCCCAATGCCCAAATGTGTTTCCAGAGTTTGTTTACAGGTCAACATAACTAAATTGATTCACAAGGACACAACAAACATGGACACCAATGACATTTACACCAATTCACCCAGTTTACAAAACCACCAACAACAACTCATTTCTCATCAACAAATCATGAATTATGACCACCCAAGCCATGAATCATCAACAAAAACATCACTTAGGAGTAACAACATCAATTGAACATGACTCTTACCACAATTCAACAATAGCATAGCATAATTCAACAATTTGAGCAAAATTCAACATATATCACTTTCTCATACTTTGAACATGAAATTTCACCAACAACAATTCAATTATCAACAACTTCATGCATTCAAACATATCATCATAATTATAGCACGAATTATAACAACTTGAACAATTAATCATTTACACATTTAAGCATTTATTCATACAACAATTGAAAATTTACACTAAAAATGATTATGATTCAATTCTAACCCCCTTACCATAATTATCACCAATTCCTAGCCCAACCTTCACTTTAGCTCCTAGGATCTCTACCAATTCTTGAATCTTCAAGCTCCTTTTCTCTCTAACCCTTTTTCCTCTTCTCCTTCACTTTCTCTCTCTACCTCTCTCAAAATATCTTATGTAATAAAAATTGAGTTATATTTTCTCTTAAGACAAGTCTTATATAGTCTATCCTCCTAATGGGCTTAAACCTAAAACCTTAGTTGACTTAACCCACTCAAACTAAATTCTTAAATGTTTCTACACTCATAACGGTAAAATACTATTAACGGTCACTTAACGATAAAATACTAGCTATGGTCACTTAACGGTAAAATACTAATTACTACACTAATAACTTAGCAAAATAGTGGTTCTCACTAAACACTAAAAATAATTCTCACCAAAAATTACTAGTTTTACCCCTCTAGCACGAAAACCCATGAAAATGCACCCAATGATGAACAATCACACAAAAGCATAAATAAACACACCGTAAAATAATTAAAAATAAATCTAACGAAAATTGGGCTGTTACATTTTATGGACATGAAGCTCTATGATCTTTCTCTCCGACTCTAGGTTCTTGAGGAACTGTTTGAGGCGTCCTCGTTGGATGAGGAGTTAAATGGAATCCTTCAGATGGATGCAATCGTCAGTGACGTGACCGTGACACTTGTGGAATCGACAATATTTTGTTTTGTCGACCCCCTTCCTCTCCAGAAACGGAGCCTTTGGTGGGTTGACGCCGGCTTCTCGTAGATCGGCTACTGCGATCTCAGCGATGATTTTCTCCCTTGACATTGCCAAGGGTATATACTCGGTGAAGCGATCGTTAGGTCCTTTGCCTTCGCGAGCTACTTTGCCTTCCTTCTTTTTCTCATGGAAGGGCGTTTTGGAGGATTCAGAAGCAGGCTCCTCCTTCCTAGATTTGTTGAGGTTGTCCGCATACAGCTCCTCTTCATATGTGATATAGATTTTTGCGATCGCTAGGAACTCGTTGAGAGTCCTTAGGCGATCTAAGCAGATAGCTTTCTTGACGTATGTGCCTTTGCGATGACCTTTGGCAATGAGGTACCGCTTCATTGTTTCGTCAGCACCTCTTACCTTTACAACTTCTTTGTAGAACCTCTCGATGTAATCTCGGAGAGGTTTGCTTTTTCCTTGAACAATGGCTTCAAGGGATGCCACAATTATTGGTTGCATCCTTGAAGCGGTAAAGTGGGTCATGAAATCGTATCAAAGGTCGCTCCATGAGTCAATGGAGTTTCTCCGCACGTTCTTGAACCAGGTGACGGTTCCTCGTCGCAAAGTAGTGACGAAGAGTTTGCATTTTACGGCGCCTTACACTGATCGGTATGTGGGAACTGCCACACTATTCTCGATGTGCTCTTCTGGATCGGTTGTCCTGTCGTATGGGTTCATCTGGGAGGCTTTTCTAGTCTGCGAGGGATATGAGCTTCTCGAAGGCACCGTGTGAATGGACCATAAGCATTACGGTCATTTCGGGCATCGCAAGTATCCTCGGAGGTAAAGGAGGACCATGAGTGTCCGTTGTATCTTGGTGGGGATCTCCTGGGAGCGTATCGTCTAGGTGGAGATCGCCTCAAAGGAGTTCGTTTGGGTGATCTCCTTCTAACTAACCTCCTGGTGTAACTTGGAGATCTGATGCTTACTGAATGGCGCGGGGATCTGGAACGTGAACGACGAGGGCTACTTCCTCCTCTACTACGTGTCGGGGAAGGAGTTCGTTTGATTTGGACTAGTGGACGCGCTTGCTCCAGATCCATCAGGCGTCAGTTTTGAACCGTGCGGAACAAATATTCGACGAGGGCACCAGTTGGAATGGAATCTTCTGGTGTCTCTGTAGGTCACAAGGGACCCTGCAGAGGTCTTTCTTGGAGGGGAACTGCCTGCACTAGTTCCTCTCTGGGTGTACCCCCAGGGGAAGGTGAAGACATCATACCATCACGTTGAGGGATACGAATCTGACTTCTCAGCTTGGAGTTGGCAACGATGGTAAATTTTTGGAACGTTTTGGTTTTTAGCTAGGTAAAAACAGGGAGAGTTTGCAGTTCCTACAGACGGTACAACTGATGGTACCAGATCAGAACGTGACTGTCGGTGCCTTGAATATGGTGGTTTGAGTTGTGGTAGAATGCTTCGAGAATACTTATTGGAAAGGAGGGGGGTGTGTACCCGCATTCGCTCCGTTGTAATGGCACACCTGGCGGTTACGAAATTGTGGGAAGTGTAAACCGCTAGAGAGTTTATTGCAGGAACGTGCAGAGAGACGTTGTGGTTCGTTTGAACCAGTCTCGCTCCGTGCACCTGCTCGCGGGAAAGGGGTGTGTCGCAAGTAATTTTGCCAAACGTGGTGTTTGGGCTTTGAATAGTATTGGACCCAAGTAAATGGGCCAAAACTCCTCTAGGCCGGTCCATAACAAGACTAAAAAATGTGATTTTATTTTGTAGGGACTAAAAACAAAATTCTAAATATTTATAGGGACCATTTACTCAATTAACCCTATATTGAATTGAGAATAATGAAAAATAATATTAAAAGTATAATTAAAAAATAGTAATTAAAATTATATGAAAAAGTAAAATGAAACAATTTTTTTAAACAATTATTATAGAACGAGGGATGGTTACTATGACATACTACAAAAGATCTTCCTTTCCGAGATACATGAAATATGGGCTCAATATCTGAATCAAATCAAACAAAGCAGGAGTTGTTTTCACGGTCAAAATTTTGGAAACAATTTTGGAAGAGTTTACAAGATGCATTGGGTTCAAAATTAAGGTTGAGTTCGGCTTATCATCCGCAGACATATGGTCAGTCGGAGAGGACAATCCAATCTTTAGAGGATTTGCTAAGGGTATGTGTACTTGAGCAAGGTGGAGCTTGGGATAGTCACCTACCGTTGATAGAGTTCACATACAACAACAGTTACCATTCGAGTATTGGTATGGCACCATTCGAAGCTTTGTATGGTCGGAGGTGCAGGACTCCTTTATGCTGGTTTGGGTCGGGAGAAAGTGTTGTGTTGGGACCGGATTTGGTTCATGAGACTACAGAGAAAGTCAAGATGATCAGAGAGAAGATGAAAGCATCGCAGAGTCGACAGAAGAGCTATCATGACAAGCGTAGGAAAGACCTTGAGTTTCAGGAGGGTGATCATGTATTTCTGAGGGTTACTCCTATGACGGGTGTAGGACGTGCATTGAAGTCGAAGAAGTTGACTCCAAAGTTCATTGGTCCATATCAGAGTTCAGAAAGAGTTGGAACTGTGGCATATAGAGTTGGTTTGCCACCTCATCTTTCGAATTTGCATGACGTGTTTCATGTGTCGCAATTGCGGAAGTATGTACCAGATCCTTCGCATGTTATTCCAAGAGATGATGTGCAAGTTAGAGACAACCTGACGGTGGAGTCCTTACCTTTGAGGATTGATGATCGAAAGGTGAAGTCCTTGAGAGGTAAAGAGATACCTCTTGTGAGAGTTGTTTGGGGTGGATCGACTGGTGAAAGTTTGACGTGGGAGCTGGAAAGTAAGATGCAAGAATCGTATCCTGAGTTGTTTGTTTGAGGTAAGATTTCGAGGACGATATTCTCTAAGTTGGGGAGAGTTGTAACGCCCTAATTGTTATTTTTATTATTTTAGAATTATTTAGAGTCTTTTATCTGTTTTTAAATAATATATGTGAATTATGTGGTGTGTAGTATTTATTTATATAATTTATTTAATATAAATAGAATAATATGAGAAATTGAATTATTTAGGAGGTTAGGGAGTAATTAGAAATTAATAGTAATAAAGGGGATTAATGAGAAAAGAGGAGTTATACTTTGGAAGTTAAGGAAAGAATAAGGGAGAAATAGTTTGTACGTACAACTGAGAAGTTTCGGAGAAAAACCAGAGAAACCAAGAACAAGGGAGAGCTAGAGCAAGAGAGGATCGTTTTTGCTGGAGATTGTTCGTAAGTTTTTCTTCTAAATTAAGGTAAGGGTGAGATTATCTTGCAATGATCTTAATATGCAATTTTCTGAAAATTAATCTAATTGTTTGTTCATAAGGATAAAATTGGGGATTAAGGGTTGATGATGACTTTGAAAAGATTAGTGTGAAAATTGTGTTTAATGTATTGTAATTGGGTGTTCAGAATGATTCCTAATTCTTAATGTTGCTGTAATCAGAATTTGAGAGAGATTAGAATTTTTGGAGAGAATGGCTAAATTGTTTGAATGCTCTGAATTGTTGTTGTTGATGTCTGTTTTGTGTTCCTTTAGATGCCTAACTGTGTATAGGACCTGTAAACATTTGCTGGAAAACATTTTGGTGATCAGGGGATTAAAATTGCGTGTTTGGAGTGAGGAGAAGTCTGAAATCGTAGGTTTTTACCCTGCCCAGATGAGTTGTCGCTTGAGCGAGCTACCTGTCGCTTAAGCGAGCATTCAAGCTAGCAACCTAGAATTTGTTTTTAGCCGTTCGCTTAAGCGAACCGTAGGCGAGCCATAAGCGTAGGAACCTTTTACTTACGGCATTGAGTTCGCTCGAGCGAACCGCAAGCGATCCGTGAGCGAGCGAGAATCCAAACTTCCTGTAGCTGGTCGCTTAAGCGAACTACCCTTCGCTTAAGCGAGCTGAGCCTTAGTCAGCCTCTATCTGAACTTTGCTTCATGCACTAGGGGACCCTTTTGAGTATTTTTTAAGTTTTTCTTTTAGCTTGTATAACCCTTGTATAGGCATCAAATCCTACTTAAACACAATGATAATTGATTTGGTTAATTTTTATGAATTTTGGAGATGTTGATGTACTTGAACTAAGTGAATGAATATGTTGCATTAAAAGGGGTGGTGAGTCATATAAATACATATGCATTTGTTGAAGTTGTATGTAGATATACACAAGTGGGTCAGTTGCATAAGCATAAAAGCGGTGAGGGCCTCGGTCCTGGAACGCCTTGTCGTTCAAAGCGGTGGAACACTATGTTGTTCAAAGCGGTGTTAGCGGTGAGGACTCATGTCCTGATAAAAGAATGCTTTAACCATTCTATAGCGGTGAGGGCTCCGGCCCTGATATGGTACCACATGCATTGTAGAGGAGTCTTAGTGGAGTTGTGGAGTGTGCATGAGTCTATGTCGTTGGTCTTTGATTGCCTGGTTGTTGATATTGATAATGATGATACTTATAAATGTTGAAAGAAATTATTATGATGATAGGGTGTTAGATTGATTTGATGTTATTATATATTAATTTTATTGTTTGAGAGTCTCACCCCTTCTGCTTGAAAATGTTGTCCTTCCTATGGGTAACTTGCAGGTGATCTTGAGTGGTAGGTGGTGGCTCAAAGTGTCTAGGGCTCTGATACGTGGGATGGGATTTTATTGCTTGAATTCCTTCCTATGTATCAATTTTTGAATATTGCTGATGTAACCCTATGGTGATTGAATTTATGTTGAAATGGCTTTTATGCCAAAATTTATTCATGGAGATTTGAACAGTTGTTTGTCATTTGATGCAAATTATTTCGCTGCAAATTGATGTTATTTTTATGGAAGATGGTTATTAAATAGTTTTATATCTTACTTAATAAATTTTGAAAAGTAGTGTAGCATGCCCGTTGGGGTTTCACTCTGATGTTGAAAATATTATTATTTTATTGATTTTGGGAAACGGGGTGTTACAACGCCCACTTTCGTTTAATTATTTATTTAATCGAGTTTAGGCAATTATATTATATTTGTATAATATATGTGTGAGTTTTGTTGATTTACGTTGATTTGGATGATTTGATGTGTTTTGATGATATGATAAGATTATGAGACTTATTTTATTGATAAATAAAATAAGATTTGATAAGAAAATAAAAATATTTAGTTGAGGGCTGTTTTTAGATTTTAGAGAGTTTTGGGGGAGAAAGTGAGATAAAATAAGCTATTAAGAAGAGGTATAAAAGAGATAGACCTAGTTTTAGAAAACATTGTAGGTACGACTGTTTTTGGAGAAAAGGGAGAAAAAGCCAAGAGAAGAGAGAATCACTAGGAGTGCTGCGATTTTCTTCATACAAGGTAAGGGTGAGACTAATAATTCAGTAATATTGATTGTTATAATTCTAATGATTAATTGACAAAGTTATGATTGATTTAGAAAAGTTTTGAAATTAGATCAAATCCCTAAAATTGATGATCATACGGTAAAACTTGATTAGATTGATGTAGAAACCGTCCTATAACCTTAGAATATGTTTAGGATGAATTTGGGAATTGAAATTAGGCTTAGAACCTTGTTAGATCATGGAGATTGTGTAGAAACTGCATTGTGTTCGAGCCAAAGTTCATCGCTCGCTATAGCGAGCTATGATCCTCGCCTCGCGAGTGATGAATGTTCATCGCTCGCCACGCGAGCCAATACCATTCGCCTCGCGAGTTACTTATTGTAGCTCGCCACGGCGAGCAACCCTACTCGCCCTAGCGAGCTTGACCAGAGAGCATGTCATTTTCTGAGTTTTTGACTTTTGAGTTGAACCTTAGATGCCTTTGAGTACCTTTAGGTGCCTACTATTGATTAGGGAATGATTTAGAACGAGATTGAACCTGGAACAACCTTAGTTGGAAATCTGGCTTGTACTCGCTATGGCGAGCACTTCCAGAATTGAGTGTATTTGAGGATTGTGAGCCCTGAGTTGTTTGGATTGGTTAGGATAGGAACTTTAGGTGCTTATGAGACCTATTAAAGATATTGACTGAGAACTGTGAAGCTTTTATGATATGTTAAGTGGATATAAAGTGAATTATGGATTGATTGTACTTACTTGAATTATTATTGAATGATCAAGGAATTGTTGCAAATGAATTATTATTAAGCTTGATGTGATTGATTATGCTGCAATTGTTGTTTAACTAAGTTGCATGTGTATGAATAAGTTGAACGATGTTGCGTTAGCTGCTGCTCTACCAGCTGTTGCCCAAGCTGTGGGACAACAACCTAACGCGAATGCTGGTGTGAATGCTGAGACCAGGATGTTGGAGACCTTCATGAGGAATCATCCTCCAACTTTCAAAGGAAGATATGGCCCTGATGGAGCCCAGACGTGGCTAACAGAGATTAAGAGGATTTTCCGTGTGATGCAGTGCACTGAGGTCCAGAAAGTACGATTTGGTACTCATCAGCTAGCTGAGGAAGCTGATGATTGATGGGTTAGTCTGCTACCTAACCTTGAGCAAGATGGAGCTGCTGTGACTTGGGCTGTGTTCAGGAGAGAGTTCTTGAGAAGATACTTTCCGAAAGATGTTCGCGGGAAGAAGGAGATCGAGTTCCTTGAGCTAAAGCAAGGAAACATGTCTGTGACAAAGTATGCTGCCAAGTTTGTGGAGTTGGCAAAGTTCTATCCGCATTATGCTGCTGAGACTGCTGAGTTCTCGAAATGCATCAAGTTCGACAATGGTTTGAGGCCCAACATCAAGAGGGCGATCAGATACCAACAGATCCGAGTTTTCCCTGATTTAGTGAATAGCTGCAGAAGACCAAGGCTCACTACAAGGTTGTGAATGAGCGGAAGACCAAGGGCCAGCAGAGTCGCCCTAAGCCATATAGTGCCGCTGCTGATAAGGGCAAACAGAGAATGGTCGATGATAGGCGACCTAAGAAGAAGGATGCTCCTACGGAGATTGTTTGTTTCATGAGATTGTGTACTTCAATTGCAACGAAGAGGGTCATATTGGTTCCCAATGCAAGCAGCCTAAGAGGGCGCCTACTACTGGTCGAGTTTTTGCTCTGGCTGGTACTCAGACCGAGAATGAGGATCGTTTGATCAGAGGTACTTGCTATATTAATAATACTCCTTTAGTTGCTATTATTGATACTGGTGCTACGCATTGCTTTATTGCTTTCGATTGTGTTTCTGCTTTTGGTCTTGATTTGTCTGATATGAATGGAGAGATGGTTGTCGAAACTCCAGTTAAGAGTTCGGTGACTACTTCTCTCGTATGTTTGCGATGTCCTTTGTCTATGTTTGGTCGTGATTTTGAAATGGATTTAGTTTGTCTACCTTTGAGCGGTATGGATGTGATTCTGGGTATGAATTGGTTAGAGTACAACCATGTTCATATCAATTGTTTTAGCAAGTCCGTGTATTTCTCTTCTGCTAAAGAGGAAAGTTGTGCAGAGTTCTTAACTACTAAGCAGCTTAAGCAAATGGAACACGATGGTATTTTAATGTTTTCATTCATGACTTCTTTATCTATTGAGAATCAAGCAGTGATTGATAAGCTACAAGTGGTATGCGACTTTCCTGAAGTTTTTCCAGATAAAATTCCTGATGTACCTCCAGAGAGGGAAGTCGAGTTTTCTATTGATCTAGTTCCTGGAACGAAGCCGGTGTCAATGGCACCTTATCGTATGTCAGCTTCCGAGTTAGCTAAGTTGCAAAAACAGTTAGAAGATTTGCTTGAGAAGAAATTTGTTAGACCAAGTGTTTCACCTTGGGGAGCACCAGTTTTGCTAGTGAAGAAGAAAGATGGTAGCATGAGATTGTGTATTGACTATCGTCAGTTGAACAAGGTAACTATCAAGAATAGGTATCCACTTCCGAGAATTGATGATTTGATGGATCAGTTAGTGGGTGCAAAAGTTTTCAGCAAGATTGATTTGAGATCAGGGTATCACCAAATTAAAGTGAAAGATGAAGATATGCAGAAGACGGCTTTCAGAACGCGTTATGGTCACTATGAATATAAAGTTATGCCTTTCGGTGTGACCAATGCACCTGGAGTGTTTATGGAGTATATGAATCGCATCTTCCATGCATTTTTGGATTGGTTCGTTGTTGTGTTTATCGACGACATTTTGATTTACTCCAAGACTGAAGAAGAACATGCTGAGCATTTGAAGATTGTCTTGCAAGTGTTGAAAGGGAAGAAACTTTATGCTAAATTGTCTAAGTGTGAATTCTGGTTGAAGGAAGTAAGTTTTCTTGGCCATGTTATTTCTGGTGATGGTATTGCAGTATATCCGTCTAAAGTTGAAGCAGTATCGCAATGGGAGACTCCTAAGTCAGTTACAGAGATTAGAAGTTTCTTGGGTTTTGCTGGTTACTACAGAAGGTTTATTGAAAGATTTTCCAAGTTAGCACTTTCGTTAACACAGTTGACTTGTAAAGGTAAAACTTTTGTGTGGGATGTCCGTTGTGAGAACAGTTTCAGTGAATTGAAGAAGCGTTTGACGACTGCTCCAGTTTTGATTTCGCCGAAGTCCGATGAGCTTTTTGTGGTGTATTGTGATGCGTCCAAGTTGGGCTTAAGCGGTGTACTTATGCAAAACACAGTTGAGAATTCATGAGAAGAATTACCCGATGCATGATTTAGAGTTGGCGGCTGTGGTCTTTGTATTGAAGATATGGAGACATTACTTGTATGGTTCAAGGTTTGAGGTGTTTAGCGATCACAAGAGTTTGAAGTATTTGTTCGATCAGAAGGAATTGTTGGTGTAAGCCCTAGAGGCCAATAGCTTATGTTAAACCTATCTTATGTATCATGACTTTTATTATTGAATAATATATGGCACTCTTTATTATATTCAGATAATGTTAATAAAGTCCTTAGAATATATAGTTCGTGTAATAATATATTAAGTGTGGCTTAATCATGAGATTACATTATTTTAAAGAACCATATTCTTAAATGTATCCGTAGTCAAAGCTTTAATATGAATAAAGGATAATAATAAAGCGTCGAGACTATTATGTGTGTAGACTGATGACCGCATCTCATGGGTCATAGATATGAGATATCAAGTCTATACATAGATATAAATATTAGGAGTAATATTTATATTGGATTGACCCACCGTGAGAATACTACATAGTAAGTTATGAAATTGTCATAAGATATTCTCACAATGATAATAATGTATATCGCTCTTAGACATGAAACCACTATGATCCCTAGATGTGGACTCAAGTACTTTGTTGCGATTCTAACATTGTCTGTAAAAGGATAATCATAACGTTGGTTGACGGGTACTTGATGAATCATGCTAAGGGGCATGAGTGTCCTAGATGGGATTTGTCCCTCCTCATAAACATGAGATATATCTTTAGGCCTCTTCATGAAATATGACTGTAAAACTGCATGGCCATGCCGAACTAAGTCAATATGAGATATTGGACTTATTCGTTATTCAGTATATTTCGGAATCAATAAATATAATTATTGATCTATACAAGGGTGACAATACCTATGCCTTGAGATCAATAAAAGGTATCGAGACAAAGGAGTAATTGTACACATGAATATTATCATGAAAGGTTTCGTCAGATCACTTGACATTCTTGTCACTTGGGTAGCAATGATGTGTTGCTAGATACCGCTCATTGTTTATAATATTAAATATCAGATTTACTATTATTGCCAACGTGACTAGAACCTATGGAGTCACACAAAGAACAGTCAAAAGAGAGATATATAAGTACGACTTATATAAGGGGTGTGTTTAGTAAATAACGCTAATTAGTTAGCAAAATTACTAAACTCGTTATTGGGCTTAGTGAAGTCCAATAGTGACTTCTGACTTGCATAGCACACAAGGAGTTCTATAAATAGAATCCTAATGCTAAAGTTTAAGGTTACACATTTTGAAGAAACCCTAGCTCTCTGAGACTTCTGATTCCTTGGCTAGCACCGAGTTTTGGAGGAGCACTGTTTGTGTGGACTTGCTAGAGGCTTTGCTGCTTGCTGCTTGCTTTGCTGTGATCGTGATTCCGTTTTCCAGTTCCAGCTTTCAGTTTTCAGTTTCACACTTCGAGGTAACAATCGAATCACTGATTCACGTGTAATTCGTAATGATCCAAGGAAAGAAAATCGAATTATTTCCGCTGCTTATTCTGTATTAAAAATTGATTTTCCTTCAGTGGTATCAGAGCCTGGTTACAAAACCTTGAATCGGATTGCTTTGTTACTGCTTTATGTTTTAATTTGATTAAACATATTCAATGAACTTAAATAATAAAGAAAATTAAAATTGGCTTCGTATCATATTATGTTTTTTGTGCATGGCTTTTCGATTTGATTCAATGTTTCAGAAACCGTTTCTGGTGAAACATCGACGTTTCGATTATACATATCGACAGAAACATAATTGATCGATCATAAAACGCAGTTAAAAATAATATCAATCACGTGTATGTGCATGGCTTTTCGATCTGTTTTGATGTTTCAGAAACCGTTTCTGGTGAAACATCAAACCTTTCGATCATACATATCGACAGAAGCATGATTGGTAAATTCTGTATAAAAACGATATATATGATATACTAGATTTGATCATAGTTTAAATAAGTCAGATGATATTTTTTCATGTTAATTGATCTGATGTATGGAGCTGCGTAACTGATTCTGTGTACTCTGGTGAAGCATCCTAGACTCGATCATGATACGTGAATAAACAATCAAAGTACTTGTTTAATAAGATCAGATTATTGTAACAGAATTAGGGTTTGCCGAAACGATTAAGGTAATCAGAAAAGTGTCAAATGTTGATACGAAATACGGGTGTTAATTCAAAGTGAATCGTGCATGCCGTGCCTTTCTCTTATAAGGATAATCGTTCATGCCGGCTAATCTACGTAGGATGATCATATGTCGAATTTTAATTTAATTTATTTAATTATAAGGAATAATTAATAATAATAAAAGTGTGTTTGTTATTATTATTATCATGTGAATGATTATGGCCTTAGTCCTTTTATTTTATTTCTTTTGGATATTAAAACACGGCCTGCGTGCCGTGCCTTTCTCTTATATCTCTATTGTACATTCTCTTCTCATCCACTCCCTCGTATGTAAAACGAGTTTTCTTCATATGTAATGTAAATAGAATACAAAGGAGGTAATAGGGCTCAAGACGTAAGGATAGTCCTGGAAGTTAAGCTTGGAGAAGCAAGGTCGTTTCTAGGCTTGAGAGAGTCATAGCGTTAGGATGGCCATAATCATATCACTTTTATTTTGTATAAATGTTATGCATGTTTTGATTGCAGTGCGAATATATATGATATATAAGCCGTGGTGAGGTTAGATCAAATTTAATAAAAATCCTTCAAATCAAAATATTAAGTTTAAAGCTTTCCAAAAGTTTAACACCCTTCAAGACTAATATCGAATATGTGGGTTTTTCCTCCGTGAAGCGCATATTCTATACTAGTAAGTTGCGGTGCGGTAATCCAATTTACTCAAGTGTTATTCTTTTGGGACAAACTTAACTAAATTAATTTTAATAAGATTAGAATAAATTTAGAAGCTATAATTGGACGACTTCTATATGATAGATTTGAATAAAGAGTTATTCACCCAATTGATTTGAAAGTTGTATAGGATACAATTGGAAATGTTCCTACCTAAATAGCTGAGTTTTAAGTACAGTCCCCGTTGACTTAAAACAAGGTGAAATAAGGATTTCAATCCACTAGAAAATCTTCCAACGGGATTTTCCGAGTCAAGTGTTTGAAGGTCATTTGATTTGAGTAAAATAGTGGGAGCGTATTTAATTAAAGCCCTGTTTTCCACCAAGCTGTCAGAGGGAGGTCCCGTAGGACCTCATGTGCTCAAAATGATTGGGTACTCTGAAAACCTAACTCGTTTGGGATTTGTCCTTAAACAAGAGCTAGTCGTTGATCTTGTCCTGCAATCGTTGCCTAAAAGTTTCAACGGTTTTGTCCAGAACTTTCTAATGAATGACATGGACAAAGCGCTTCCACAGCTTGCAGCTATGTTGAGAACTGCTGAGAAAAACATGAAGGGAAAAGGAAAGGCTGCTGCCATTTTAATGGTTAATAATGGCAAGTTCAAAAAGCACCATAAGAAGCCTAATAAGTCTAAGGGAAATGGCAAAGGCAAAGCTGTTGCCAAGCCATCAACCAAAGCTTTGAAGCCTACTGGAGGCGTGGCTAAGGATGGTAAGTGCTTCTACTGCAACAACACTGGGCATTGGAAGCGAAATTGTGCCAAGTATCTGGAAGATAAGAAGAATGGAAATGTTCCTACTACTTCTGCAGGTATTGTTGTTATAGAAATTAATATGTCTACTTCTACATCATGGGTATTAGATACTGGATGTGGTTCTCATATTTGTACTAATGTGCAGGGTCTGAGAAAGAGTAGAGCATTGGCAAAAGGCGAGGTCGATCTAAGAGTTGGCAATGGAGCAAAGGTTGCTGCTTTAGCTGTTGGAACTTATGTATAGACCTTACCTAGTGGTCTTTTACTTAATTTAGAAAACTGCTATTATGTACCTGCCATTAGCAGGAATATTATTTCAATTTCTTGTTTGGACAAGGCTGGTTTTTATTTTACAATAAAGAACAAATGTTGTTCCGTTTATTTGGATAATATTCTTTATGCTAACGCAAATTTGAGTAATGGACTTTATATCCTAGATCTCGATATGCCTATCTATAACATTAACGCTAAAAGGTTGAAACCTAATGAGTTGAATCCAACTTACCTTTGGCATTGTCGTTTAGGACATATAAATGAGAATCGCATTTCCAAACTCCATAAAGATGGACTTTTGGATTCTTTTGATTTTGAATCATATGAAACATGTCGATCTTGTTTATTGGGAAAAATGACAAAAGCTCCATTTACCGGTCAAGGTGAAAGGGCTAGTGATCTTTTAGGTCTCATACATACTGATGTGTGTGGACCCCTAAACATAACTGCTAGAGGAAGCTTTCACTACTTCATTACATTCATTGATGACTTTAGTAGATTTGGATATGTGTATCTAATGAAACATAAATCTGAATCAATTACTTTATTCAAGGAATTTCAAAATGAAGTAGAAAACCAGCTAGGCAAGAAAATCAAAATGCTTCGATCTGATCGAGGTGGAGAATATTTGAGCTTAGAGTTTGACAATCATCTAAAAGAATGTGGGATATTGTCCTAACTCACACCTCGTGGAACACCGCAATGGAACGGTGTTTCTGAAAGGACAAATCGAACGTTGTTAGACATGGTCCGATCTATGATGAGTCATGCTGAACTTCCAAACTTCTTATGGGGATACGCCTTATTAACTGCAGCTTACACACTTAACCGAGTTCCGTCTAAAGCGGTAGAAAAGATACCATATGAGATATGGAATGGTCGAAAACCCAATGTGGGACATTTTAAGATTTGGGGTTGTGAAGCTTATATAAAACGACTTATGTCTACTAAGCTTGAACAAAAATCTGATAAATGTTTCTTTGTGGGATATCCTAAAGAAACTAGGGGATACTGCTTTTACAAACCATCTGAAGGCACAATTGTTGTTGCCAGAACTGGAGTCTTCCTTGAGAAGGATTTTGTCTCCAAAAGAATCAGTGGGAGCAAAGTAGATCTTGAAGAAATTCAAGACCCACAGAGTAATGAAATACCGATAGAGGAACAGGGACAGGATACACAAACTGTTATGACAGAAAATCCTATTCCAGTAACACAAGAGCCACGTAGGTCTAGCAGGATACGTAAAGAACCCGAGAGATATGGGTATCTTGTAACACCCCGACTTCCCAACAATTATATTAATAATAAAATCAGAGTTAAATCATCAACGGAGTGTTACACTGCCTTTCAAAATTTCTTAAATAGAATATAAAACATCATTCATAAACGACAATAATTCGCAGCGGAATATATCATTCAATGTTAAAACAACTTCCAATAACACCTTGGCACATGGCCTCAACAAAATATCTTTAAAGATTAAATCAACATCAACAAGTTCATAATGATACATAAGGAAAGAAAACATGACAACAATTTCCCATCCCGTACGTATCAGAGCCCTAAGACACTTGAGCCACCACTTCTAAAATACTTCAATACCTGCAAGTTACCCATACGAAGGGCAACAATTCCAAGCAGAAGGGGTGAGATTCACAAACAATAATAATAGTTATATAAATCATCAACTTAATTAAATAACATAATTAGCAGCATATATTCAACAATAATATTCATAATTAAATAACATACCTCAACAGTTGAATGACAAAGCATCTCAGGGCATGAGCCCTCAATAGTTGAATGACAAAGCATTCGAGGGCATGAGCCCTCAACAGTTGAATGACAAAGCATTCCAGGGCATAAGCCCTCAACGGTTTCCTAATCATGGAAGGACTCAACTTGTGTATTTCAACATACAACTCAACTACGACAACGACAATATAGGTAACAACAACGATAACGACTGTGCATAATAACTTATGACTTACTCCGTTACTTAGAACGTTAACTTGCAACCTTACGACCTGAATCAACATCTTGTATAATCCCATGGAATGCATTTATGCATAAACCAACAATCAGCATCAAATCATATTCAATCAACAGCAACACCAACAGTATATAAACAACGTGATATAACAATATCTTATGCAATTCAACAATTTTTAACATTTCCATATAAATCCAAGTAATGCGTAATTGATTATATCATATTAAATATAACTTCCATTCATCATAATCAGCTTCACAGATCATCAATTAATATCCTATACAACTTTCATTGCTATCCCAAGGTTCAACTCACAACCACCCGGGCGACATAGCCACAAGAAACCTAAACAAGGCAGTCTGCCAAGCACTAACTCGCGAGGCGAGAGCCTCTACTCGCCACGGCGAGTTAGGGTAAAACACTCTAGAATCCATTTTCAAAACCAAAACCAAATAAAACTCAAGGAAACCAATCACTACAATTTTCAGTAATCATATAATCTCTATTCTATCTTAATCCCATTCCATTTCTTTGAAGATCCCATTTTCCGGGAAAGTCAACGTTCTTGAGCAATTTTCAAAGTTATGTTTTGATTTCACAAACCAAGTCTAAATTTCATTCAAGGAGATGTTCCAGTAGGATTAAGTATGAGACTAATGATTATACAAGTTAAAAGAAGTGTTTTAAGAAATTCAGATTGACCCTAGGAAGCTCAGAACAAAATTCCAAAAGTGCTGGAAAAAGAACTGCTCGCTTAAGCGTCCACCTGCACGCTTAAGCGTCCAAATTCCAGTAGCTACTGTGACTGCACGCTTACCAGCTCGCTTACAGCACGCTTAAGCGTGCATTCATCAGACAGCAACTAGCGTCGCTTGCAGAGTCGCTTAAGCGAGCATTCAAAATTCTGTAGAACAAAAGTTACGGTTTTCACCCATTTTTCACCCAAAACTCCCAATTTTGATCTCCCAATGCCCAAACATGTTTCCAAAGAATGTTTATAGGTTCAATATACAATTAGTCATCTAAAGGAACATAAAACATGCATCAAAAACAACAATTCAGCTCATTCCAACAATCTTGCATAATCTCTCAAATTCTCTCCAACAACTCCCAACCTTTCCCAATTCTGATTACAACAATGTTACTAAATCCTGAAAACGATCTGAACATGATTCTAAGCATAATTAACATGTCTCCTACACTTTTCAACTCAAAATCAGTATTAGAACCCTAATTCCCCAATTCCTATTTCAAGAACAATTCATGTTAAATCAATTTTCAGAAGTTATATATTACAATCATTGAGAGTTAGTCTCACCCTTACCTTAATTCAGATGAACAAAGCTCTACAATTCTGATTCTCTTCACCTGGCTCTCCCTTGGTTCTCTTGCTTTCTCTTGTTTTCTCCCAAAACTGATGTTCTCTTGCAATCCTTGAGTAAGTGTATAAGTCGGTATTTTAAGGAACACGTTCTAGCTTTAATGGTAACCTGGACCCTTAAAAATCTTCAGAGTAAAAGTAGTATAAGATTGTGTGGGAATAATTCTAATGTGATGAAATGTGTAAACCGAAAATGGGGCAGAAGGATATCACCAGCATGTGGAGGAAAGGATACCCTCTCACTGACTTCCTAAATGTGGTGATGACTTCTCAAACAAATTGTGCTTAAATTAAACCCTCTAAAAAGAGGAACTTCCTAAGTGAAGTAAACAAGTTGTAGCACTACTTAGGGTGATCGTAGAAACTTGGAGGAAAGGATACCCCCTCACGGACTTCCAATGTGAAATGATAGCCCCTAGGCATCTACAAGCCCCTAAATGTATAAATTCATCAAATCTATCTTAACTCTCCCATCTCTCTTATACGAAATGAAGAAAAGATTTTTCTCGGTCATTTTAGTGTTAAGGTTAGAACTTGTTCCTCATAATATCTATCTTATACAGGAGCAAGAAAAGGGCTGGACTACACACACACACTCACTTGAGATTTGTTGTTGGATTGAATAAAGTTTACAAGGAATACTTGAAGTTGTGATTAGTGTACATTGAAATGAAACCTCAAGGGAGACATAAGTGATGAGTCATTTATATGCTATTTTATTATACTTTTTAGTTTAGTTTTATTTAGATTTTATATTATTTTATATTAGTATTATTTCCTTTTTAGGATAGTTTACTTTAAATTGCAATTTATTATATTTCAGGGAAGAATATTGGATAGATTGAGTCTTGGAGCAAAAGAAAGGGATTTGGAGCAAATTGGACACGAAAATACGAAGATTGGGAAACAAAATATATCTCCCACAAGTCAGAAGCCTGGCACGGCCCGTGCTAGCCTTGGCACGGCCGTGCCACCCTCCAGAGACCTTTTGCTGCTTTTGCTTGGACTCCAAGCTATTCTATTTTGGCGCACAATCTACTGAGGAATATTCTTGGAATATACTTGGTTAGATTTTAAGTCAATTGTGTACTATAAATAGAGTAGCTAGCCATCACAAATATTCATCTTTACTTGGAATACAATAAGTGACAATTGCTTTTCTAAATAAAGTTCTTTTCCTTTCCTTTATTTTCCTGTCTTTTACTTTCCTTTATTTTCCTGTCTTTTACTTTCATGCTTTCTCTCTTCTCCCCCATGTCTACGATGAACATGAGTGAGTAGACTTCTTCTTGTCTTGGGATTGTTGGATAAGTCTAAATGACATAATCCTAATCAAACAAAGCCCTAAGCCTTAATCTTATGTAACCCTAGTTTCTTATCTGAATTCACCGTCTTAACATGGATTAACCATTATCAAACTGTGGAAACGAAAGTGGAGGGTTTGATAATTGTTCGTCCATTATTCCAAATATCAATTCATAAAACCAAAGTGGAGCTTTGATATTCGAACAAGTGAATTCAGACAAGGATTGCAAAGTCAGCGAAATAGGCTTTGCAATCTTTGAGACATATAGTTTCGATCTTCAAGGGAACTAATAACAATCAAGTCAGCGAAATAGGCTTGGTTGTTAGAGGAACCAAAATCCAATAGTAATCAAGTCAGCGAAATAGGCTTGGTTGCTAGAGGAACTTAAGAGAAACTGTCTTGAGAAATTAGGTCTAACATAACATTATAAGCTTATGGTTTTGGTTTGAGAAGGACTTGTTATTTAGATGAAATCAACGATCCCAAGGCTCTTTTATTATATTGCTTTTTAACCGTTTAAAAACCCCCAACTTTCAATTCTCTTCTCTCTTCTAATCATCTCTAAAGATTAATTAAATTGAACTACTCCCTGTCGGAACGATACTCTTTTATACTACTTCGGTAAGACCGTGCACTTGCGGTTTTATCTCATCAAGTTTTTGGCGCCGCTGCCGGGGAGTAAACTAATTTGATTAACTCTTTCCTTGTGATTAGAACTCTCTTCTCTTCCTCTTTTCTTCTACTTCTTTCTTTGTTTTACCACTAACTTCTTGGGTTCTCGGTTTCTTATGCGAAGAAGCAAAAGTCTCGGAGAATTTATTCCTGAGATCGAAATATTTTTGCATAAGAAAAAGAGAGAGGCACAAAATAATACCGCTATGGCTGAACGCACTCTCAAAGAGTATGCTACTCCTTCAACGGAAGAGCCACAAGCTATTATCGTGTACCCAACGGTTGCGGGTAATAACTTCGAAATCAAGCCTGCACTACTCAATTTAGTGCAGCAAAACCAGTTTTCTGGATCACCCACTGAGGATCCAAATCTCCATATTTCTTCCTTCCTTAGACTCAGTGGCACCATAAAAGAGAACCAAGAAGCCGTAAGACTTCATCTCTTTCCCTTTTCCTTAAGGGATAGAGCTGGCGCTTGGTTCCATTCCCTAGAAGTCGGTTCCATTACTTCATGGGACGATATGAGGCGAGCATTCCTCGCCCGATTTTTCCCCCCATCCAAAACAGCTAAGCTTAGAGACCAAATTACGCGTTTCAATCAAAAAGATGGGTAGTCTCTCTATGAGGCGTGGGAGTGTTTCAAGGAAATGCTTAGACTTTGTCCCCACCATGGCCTAGAGAAGTGGCTTATAGTCCACACGTTTTATAATGGCTTGTCATATACCACTAAGATGTCTGTTGATGCAGCTGCAGGTGGAGCTCTAATGAACAAAAACTACACGGAGGCTTATGCTTTGATTGAGGACATGGCTCAGAATCACTACCAATGGACCAACGAAAGAGCCGTCACCACTCCTACTCCCTCTAAGAAAGAGGCAGGTATACACGAAGTCTCTGAATATAACCACCTTGCTGCTAAGGTTGAGGCATTAACACAAAAAATTGAAAAACTTAATGTTAATGCTGTCCCACCTTCTTCTGCATCCCCTCCTTGTGAAATCTGTGGTATAACTGGTCATATAGGTGTTGATTGTCAGTTAGGTAGTGCTGCCAACATTGAGCAACTGAATTACGCTCAATACAACCAAGGAATGAGGCCAAATCAAAATTTTTACAAAAATCCTCAAGGTTCCTATGGGCAAACAGCACCACCTGGCTATACAAACAACCAGAGAGTAGCTCAGAAATCTAGTTTGGAAATACTGTTGGAAAATTGCATGATGAATCAAAATAAACAACTTCAGGAATTAAAAAACCAAACAGGATCTCTGAACGACTCTCTCTCCAAGGTTGATTCCATCGCCACACACACCAAAATGCTTGAGACCCAAATCTCCCAAGTGGCCCAACAAGTGGCCATCTCTTCTCAAACACCAGGAGTCTTTCCTGGTCAAACTGAAACAAACCCCAAAGCCCATGTCAATGCCATTTCTCTTGGGGGCAATAAGTTAGAAGAGACCATTACCAAAGCCAAAAGTGTCAAGGGAGAGAGTGTTAAGCTTCTAGGTGAGAAGGATGCGATAAAGACACCGCTTGATAAGAACAAGCCCCTTAACCCATTAAGGCTCACTAAGCTCAACTTGGAGGCCCAATTTTCTTAAACAGACTTAAAAGGATTTGCATTAAGATTCCCTTTGCTGAAGCCTTGTCTCGTATGCCTCTATACACCAAGTTTTTAAAAGAAATTTTTTCAAAGAAAAAGGCTATGGATCACAAAGAGACAATAGCTTTAACTAGGGAAAGTAGTGCAATCGTCAAGAAGCAAACCCCAAAGCTTAGAGATCCAGGTAGTTTTGCCATCCCTTGTGTGATAGGGAAAGAAACCGTTGACAAGGCCTTGTGTGACTTAGGGGCTAGTGTGAGTTTGTTGCTCTTATCCCTCTTCAAAAGGATGGGAATAGGAGAGCTTAAACCTACCGAAATGATCTTGAAGTTAGCGGATCGTTCTACTATCCCTCTCGTTGGCTACATCGAGGACATACCCGTCAAAATAGAAGGGATATATATCCCGACTGATTTCGTGGTGGTTGACATAGAGGAGGACCATGATGTCCCTATAATCTTAGGACGACCCTTCCTAGCTACTGCAGGTGCTATAGTAGATGTTCAGAGTGGTAGGATAGTTTTTCAAGCGAGTGATGCGATGATTGGATTCGAGTTGGAAAATGTTATGAAAGGTCCCGCTCTTTATTCTTGTAACATGATTGAAGTACATAGTGTGAAAGAACGTTTCCTAGCGTTAACTACACAATATGATCTCTTTGATCCTTTCTAAGGACACTTTCTTAACGTCAATCTAATGACAATAAAAGAGCGCTTCGTGGGAGGCAACCCATGCATTTAACTGCTTTCGTTTTGTTTTTGTTGTTTTTAAGTTATTTTGTGGGTAATTGTCCGAAGGTGATTCAAGAAAACGAGAAAAATTTTGAGGCCCATGTCCAGAACCATGGCACGGCCCGTGCTCACACTGGCACGGCCGTGCCAGACCTTGCCTATCCAAACCAGCAAAAAAATTCCAGAATGTTGGCACGGCCCGTGCTAAGGTTGGCACGGCCGTGCCCGACCCAGGTGGGCTATTTGCTCGTTTTTCCCTCTTCTTCTTCCTTCATTCTCAAACACAAACATCTCTCTACCTTCACCTTCTCTCTAAAACCTCCATAACCATACAACCTCAAACCTCCACACCCACCCCAAATCTCACCAATTCCCAAAATTTCTCCACCCAATCAATCACAAACACCATTCCAATCATAACCCACCATTCAAAGACCAATTTCATCCATTCAAACAACATCCCCAAATTCGTAACCCTCATAAACCTAACCCAAAAACCTAAAATTCTTCACCAATCTCATAACCCAACCCCCAAAACTCACTTAAACCTTCACCACAACACTAATCCAACCTTTTTCCACCAAAACAACCCTTACCCAAACCACCACACCAAAGGCAAGGTCAAGGCAATGACTTCAAAGAGAAGTGGAAAGGAAGTTGCCAGCTCATCCGGAGGACCTCCCCCGAAGAAGAAAGCACAAGCCAAAAATCATGGCATCATCTTCCGGGACAACAAGCAAAGGGATAGGTACAAACTTCTAATCTCTAAACCTCTACAACCTTGCAGGTACCCTGATAACCATGACATGAATAAGCTAGGTATTAAAGATAATGTGTGGAATCTGCTAGAAAGGTTAGGATGGGTTGATATGTTGAGACCTATGCGAGGGTATGAGAATTTCACCTATGAATTTTTAAGTTCTATTGTTTTTACGAAAGATAGGTTGAACTTTGATAACCCTAACCATAGAGTTTCATTCCGGCTTTTGAATATTGATTACGAGATGTCTCTTCAGCACTTCTGTGATGCGATGGGCTTCGCAAATGCGGGGTTCATCCACGACTCTTGGGATCAAAATTTAAAACCGGTTGACTATCAACCCGCCGCCTTTTGGGAGCAAATCACCGGTCTTGACCAATTTAACACACGTGCCAACAAAGCTAGCAACATTCACAACCCCGTACTTAGGTACCTTCAAAGGGTTATGGCTTGCACCATTAGGGGACGGAAAGAACTAGGGAACACTAGGAATGATGAACTCTTCATGCTTTGGGCTATGCTGCACAACCAACCCATTAACACTTGTTTTTACTTGCTTGACTACCTTTCCCTTATAGGAAATAGGTCCGATAGTAGGGGAGAAATAGTAGTTGGTGGTATCATAACATACATAGCTGGGCGATTCGGTGTGAGTGAAGACCTAGGGATAAACAAGATCGAGGGTAACAATAGACTAAACATAGAAACTCTCATCTCTATGAATTTCATCAAAACTCGAGTCCCCTTTGTCTATACACTACAACTCAATGTGCCCATCTTGATTTTATTGCCTAACCCATCTCGAACTAACACCGAGGTGGAAGCAAATTTGTTGTATGTTGATGATGACCCGCAGGTGCACATAGAACAGCATAATGAAGAAACAGAGGATGCACACTTGCATCAAGAAGAGGAAGGTGCTCAACTGCACCATGATGAGGAACACCATGACCCTAATGAAGGTGAAACAAATGAAGATGCAAGATGGGCATGGATGACTACCGAGGTCGAAAGAATAAGCACCGAGCAACAAAGGCAAGGTGTTGAACTCATGAGCATAAGACAGGATGCCCAAAGGGGCAACCGCATATCCGAAGAAAATAACCAAATGCTTCGGAACATGATGCACCACTTTCACCTCCAAGGTCCTCCATATGGACCTCAATAATAAAAATGTGAGCTTTCCTCTTCCACTCTTCCCTTCTTTCTCTTTCTTCCTCTTCTTCTTCTTCTACCTCTCCTTCTCTTTTAATTTTCTTTTATCTTGAATCATTGAGGACAATGCTTCTCCTAAGTGTGGGGGGAGCCTAATAAAGTGTCTTTAGTCGTAGTGTTTCCAAACTCCCTTGAACTTCATTCTTTTGTTTTGTTTTATGGTAAAAGGCATAGTTAAGTAGCTAATTTTTATTGAAAACATCATGACACAAAAATTTTCATTGTCTCCTCTTATTTTGTTGATTCTTGTGCATAAAAGCAAACTCCTGTGTTTTAAGTCTTCTTGATATAACCACATCTTGTTTCAAAGTGAATAAAATTCTCCAATGAGAAAAACACAAAGTTGCTTCCCTTGAGTAAATGTATGAATAGGTATTTTAAGGAAACGCGTTCTAATCTTAGTGGTGCATTAACCTTTAAAGACTCTCAAAGCGCCAGTAGTATAAGTGAGTATAAGGGAGATCATAAAAAGCCAAAAAGCCAAATAATTTCCAAGATCTCATCACTGAATCTAGATTGGGGAAGGAGGTAGGCCCTCCGACTTCCTACGTGAAGGTGATTGTTATCTTGAGAAAAAACTTTAAAAAGCATCGTTGAAACTAGATCGGGGAAGGAGGTAGGCCCTCCGACTTCCTACGTGAAGACGATGTTTTAAGGGATACCATTGAATCTAGATTGGGGAAGGGGGTAGGCCCTCCGACCTCCTACGTGAAAATGTTGTTCCTTAAATAAAGAACTTAAAATGTGCATATGGCAAAGAACAAAGATTCTCAAATACTCCCTTCTCTCTTATATGAATTGTAGAAGGAATCTTTCTTGGTTAGTTTAGTGCTAGGATTAGACCATGTTTCCTCATAATGACTATCTTATACAGGAGCAAGAAAAGGGTTGGACTTCACACACACACTCACTTAAAACTTGATCGTTGGGTAGAATAAAGATTTCAAGAAATACTTGAGTTTGTGATTAGTGTACATTTGGGATTTAAGGCCTTGAGGAGACATGTGCTTTAATTAAATTGTCATTTGATTTAACTGTTGATGCTACTATGTTTATGCCTTTTGCTTGAGGACAAGCAAAGATTCAAGTATGGGGGAGTTTGATGAGTCATTTATATGCTATTTTAATATACTTTTTAGTTTAGTTTTATTTAGATTTTATATTATTTTATATTAGTATTATTTCCTTTTTAGGATAGTTTACTTTAAATTGCAATTTATTATATTTCAGGGAAGAATATTGGATGGATTGACTCTTGGAGCAAAAGAAAGGGATTTGGAGCAAATTGGACACGAAAATACGAAGATTGGGAAACAAAATATATCTCCCACAAGTCAGAAGCCTGGCACGGCCCGTGCTAGCCTTGGCACGGCCGTGCCACCCTCCAGAGACTTTTTGCTGCTTTTGCTTGGACTCCAAGCTATTCTATTTTGGCGCACAATCTACTGAGGAATATTCTTGGAATATACTTGCTTAGATTTTAAGTCAATTGTGTACTATAAATAGAGTAGCTAGCCATCACAAATATTCATCTTTACTTGGAATACAATAAGTGACAATTGCTTTTCTAAATAAAGTTCTTTTCCTTTCCTTTATTTTCCTGTCTTTTACTTTCATGCTTTCTCTCTTCTCCCCCATGTCTACGATGAACATGAGTGAGTAGACTTCTTCTTGTCTTGGGATTTTTGGATAAGTCTAAATGACATAATCCTAATCAAACCAAGCCCTAAGCCTTAATCTTATGTAACCCTAGTTTCTTATCTGAATTCACCGTCTTAACATGGATTAACCATTATCAAACTGTGGAAACGCAAGTGGAGGGTTTGATAATTGTTCGTCCATTATTCCAAATATCAATTCATAAAACGAAAGTGGAGCTTTGATATTCGAACAAGTGAATTCAGACAAGGATTGCAAAGTCAGCGAAATAGGCTTTGCAATCTTTGAGACATATAGTTTCGATCTTCAAGGGAACTAATAACAATCAAGTCAGCGAAATAGGCTTGGTTGTTAGAGGAACCAAAATCCAATAGTAATCAAGTCAGCGAAATAGCCTTGGTTGCTAGAGGAACTTAAGAGAAACTGTCTTGAGAAATTAGGTCTAACATAACATTATAAGCTTATGGTTTTGGCTTGAGAAGGACTTGTTATTTAGATGAAATCAACGATCCCAAGGCTCTTTTATTATATTGCTTTTTAACCGTTTAAAAACCCCCAACTTACAATTCTCTTCTCTCTTCTAATCATCTCTAAAGGTTAATTAAATTGAACTACTCCCTGTCGGAACGATACTCTTTTATACTACTTCGGTAAGACCGTGCACTTGCGGTTTTATCTCATCAATCAGGTTTTACTTAAATTGTCATATATTAATCTTTTTGTTGCTGCCATGTCTATGCCTTTTGCTTGAGGACAAGCAAAGATTCAAGTGTGGGGGAGTTTGATGAGTCATTTATTGACTATTTTTAATGCTTTTTAGTTTAGTTTTAATTAGATTTTATTTTATTTTATATTAACATTATTTCCTTTTTAGGATAGTTTACTACAAATTGCATTTTATTTTATTTCAGGAATGAATATTGGATGGATTGAGTCTTGGAGCAAAAGAAAGGGACTTGGAGCTGATTGGATGCAAAAATATGAAGATTGAGAGACAAAAATATGTCTCCCCAAAGTCAGAAGCGTGGCACGGCCCGTGCTAGCATTGGCACGGCCGTGCCAAGGCTAGCACGGGCCGGGCCAGGCTTCTGACTTGTGGGAGATATATTTTGTTTCCCAATCTTCGTATTTTCGTGTCAAATCTGCTCCAAATCCCTTTCTTTTGCTCCAAGACTCAATCCATCCAATATTCTTCCCTGAAATATAATAAATTGCAATTTAAAGTAAACTATCCTAAAAAGGAAATAATACTAATATAAAATAATATAAAATCTAAATAAAACTAAACTAAAAAGCATATTAAAATAGCATATAAATGACTCATCAAACTCCCCCATACTTGAATCTTTGCTTGTCCTCAAGCAAAAGGCATAAACATAGTAGCATCAACAGTTAAATCAAATGACAATTTAATTAAAGCACATGTCTCCTCAAGGCCTTAAATCCCAAATATACACTAATCACAAACTCAAGTATTTCTTGAAATCTTTATTCTACCCAACGATCAAGTTTTAAGTGAGTGTGTGTGTGAAGTCCAACCCTTTTCTTGCTCCTGTATAAGATAGTCATTATGAGGAAACATGGTCTAATCCTAGCACTAAACTAACCAAGAAAGATTCCTTCTACAATTCATATAAGAGAGATGGGAGTATTTGAGAATCTTTGTTCTTTGCCATATGCACATTTTAAGTTCTTTATTTAAGGAACAACATTTTCACGTAGGAGGTCGGAGGGCCTACCCCCTTCCCCAATCTAGATTTAATGGTATCCCTTAAAACATCGTCTTCACGTAGGAAGTCGGAGGGCCTACCTCCTTCCCCAATCTAGTTTCAACGATGCTTTTTAAAGTTTTTTTTCTCAAGATAACAATCACCTTCACGTAGGAAGTCGGAGGGCCTACCTCCTTCCCCAATCTAGATTCAGTGATGAGATCTTGGAATTTATTTGGCTTTTTGGCTTTTTATGATCTCCCTTATACTCACTTATACTACTGGCGCTTTGAGAGTCTTTAAAGGTTAATGCACCACTAAGATTAGAACACGTTTCCTTAAAATACCTATTCATACATTTACTCAAGGGAAGCAACTTTGTGTTTTTCTCATTGGAGAATCTTATTCACTTTAAAACAAGATGTGGTTATATCAAGAAGACTTAAAACACAAGAGTTTGCTTTTATGTACAAGAATCAACAAAATAAGAGGAGACAATGAAAATTTTTGTGTCATGATGTTTTCAATAAAAATTAGCTACTTAACCATGCCTTTTACAATAAAAAAAAACAAAAGAATAAAGTTCAAGGGAGTTTGGAAACACTACGACTAAAGACACTTTATTAGGCTCCCCCCACACTTAGGAGAAGCATTGTCCTCAATGATTCAAGATAAAAGAAAAGTAGAAGAAAAGGAGAGGTAGAAGAGTAAGATAGAGATTGAAGAGATAAGGTGAAAAAGAGGAAGAGGAAAGCTCACATTTTTATTGAGGTCCATAGGGAGGGCCCTGAAGGTGTAAGTGTTGCATCATGTTCCGAAGCATTTGGTTATTTTCTTCGGATATGCGGTTGCCCCGTAGGACATCATTTCTTAGCCCAGATAATTCAACACCTTGCCTTTGTTGCTCGGTGCTTATCCTTTGTACCTCGGTTTGCATCCATGCCCATCTTTCATTGTTGTCGTTATGGTCAAGGGGCTCTTCTTCATGGTGCATGTGGGCACCTTCTTCGTCACCTTGATTATGCTCTTCATATACCTGTAATCCATCACCAACATACAACAAATTTTCCTCCACCTCGGGGTTAGTCTGAGATGAGTTAGGAAGTAGAAATAAAAGTGGTATGCGAAGTTGAAGTGCATAAGTCATGGGTGGGTGAATCTTAATGAAGTTCATAGCAACAAGGGTTTCAATATTAAGTCTATTGTTGCCCTCAATTGGATTTATCCCATCTTCTTCACCTACTCCAAACTTTCTAGCGATGAAGGTAATGATACCACCGACTACTATCTCAGCTCTATTGTCAGGTCTAGCTCCTATGGAGGAAAGGTAGTCAAGTAGGTAGAAACAAGTATTAACGGGATTGTTACTAAGCATTGCCCAAAGCATAAAAAGTTCATCCGTCCTAGTTGTTCCTACTTCTTTTCTACCCCAAATGGTACAAGCCATGACTCTCTAGAGGTATCTAAGCACGGGGTTGTGAATGTTACTAGCCTTGTTGTTGCGAGAATTGTATTGCCTTAACCCGGTAATGCGTTTCCAAAAGAGAGCGGGGTCATAGTGTTCTGACTTTAAATTTGGATTCCAAGAGTCATGGATGAACCCCGCATTTGCAAAGTCCATCTCTAAGCAGAAATTTTCAAGAGACATCTCGTAATCCATATTCAAAAGTCGGAAAGAGACTCTATGATCGGGGTTGTCAAAATTCACCTTATCCTTCGTAAATTCAATAGAACTTAAGAATTCATAAGTGAAATTTTCGAAGCCCTTCATAGGTCTAAGCATATCAACCCATCCTAAATTTCCTAGTAAGCTGAACACATTATCCCTTAGTCCTAGCACACTCAAAGTATAAGGATCTGGATATCGACAAGGATGCAAAGGTTTAGAGATAAGAATTTTATACCTGTCCCTTTGCTTGGTGTCCTTGAAGATTATGCCATGATTCTTGGCTTGAGTCTTCTTCTTTTGTTGTGGTCCTCCGGAAGAGCTTGCTCCACCTTTCCTAGATGCCATTTATCTGGAACCTTGGTTGACCGTTTGTGTTTTAGGTGAGGGTTGGGTGTTGGGAAATGTTTTGAGTAGAAAAGGTTGGTTGGGTGATGGGGTTGGGGTTTGAGTAAGTGGTAGGAGTTGGATTGGGTGAATTGATGAAGAAATTGTGGGTTTTTAGGTAGGTGAATGGGGGCTACGAATTTGATGATATTTGGGAGGGATGGAGGAAAGTTGTTTTTGATTGATGGGTTATGATTGAAATGGGTTTGTGATTGATTGGGTGAAGAAATTATGTGAAATGGTTAGGTTTTGGGGGAGATATGGAAGCTTTGAACTTCTACGGTTATGGAGGTTTTTGAGAGAAGTGTAAATGGAGAGAGAGTTTGTGGTGGAGAATGAGGGAAGAAGAAGATGAAAAGGTGGGTTTATCCTTACCTGTGGTCGGGCACGGCCGTGCCAACCTTAGCAAGGGCCGTGCCAACTTTCTGGATTTAAGCTGGCATTTGGATGGTTATGGTCTGGCACGGCCGTGCTAGAGTGAGCACGGGCCGTGCCAAGGTTCTGGACAGTGGCCTCAAAATTTTTCTCGTTTTGCTTGAATCACCTTCGGACAATTACCTACAGAATAACTTAAAAACAAAAACGAAAGCAGTTAAATACGTGGGTTGCCTCCCACGAAGCGTTTCTTTATAGTCATTAGCTTGACGTTATAAGAAAGTGTCCTTAGAATGGATCAAAGAGGTCATGTTGTGTAGATGGCGCTAATAAGCGTTCTTTCACATTATGACCTTTAATCATATTACAAGAATAAAGGGCGGGACCTTTCATATAATTCTCCAACTCAAATCCTATCAACTCATCACTCACTTGGAAAACAATCCTACCGTTTTGAACATCTACTATAGCACCCGCAGTGGCGAGAAAGGGTCGTCCTAAGATTATAGGGCACGCATTGTCCTTATCTATGTCAAGCACAATGAAATCAGTTGGGATGTCTATCCCTTCTATCTTAACGGGGATGTCCTCGACATATCCGACAGGTTGGATATCAGAACGATCGGCTAACTTCAATGTTGTTTCGGTAGGCTTTAGCTTGCCCAACCTCAGCCTTGTAAAGAGGGGTAAGGGCAACAGACTAACACTAGCTCCTAAGTCACACAAGGCTCGGTTGAAGGTTTCATTCCCTATCATACAAGGGATGGCAAAACTTCCTGGATCTCTAAGCTTTGTAGGTGGCTTCTTGATGATTGCACTATTGTCCTTTGTCAAAGCTATTGTTTCATTATGATCTATAGCCTTTTTCTTTGAAAAAATTTCCTTTAAAAACTTGGCGTATAGAGGCATACGAGACAAAGCTTCAGCATAGGGGATTTTAACGCAAATCTTTCGAATTATGTTAAAGAGTTTAGTGAATTGAGCCTCCAAGTTGAGCTTAGTAAGCCTTAAAGGTGTTAGGGCTTTGTTTTTATCAAGCGGTTTCTCACTTTTTATCACACCATTCTTACCTAGACACCTGACACTCTCCTTCTTGACATTTTTGGCCTTAGTAACAGTCTCTTCTATCTTACTACCCCCTAGAAAAATAGCGTTGACATGGGCTTTGGGGTTTGTTTCAGGCTGACCAGGAAAGACTCCTGGTGTTTGAGAAGAGGTGGCCACTTGTTGTGCCACTTGCGAGATTTGGGTCTCAAGCATTTTGGTGTGCGTGGCGATGGAATCAACCTTGGTATTGAGTTTGGAGAGAGAGTCGTTCAGAAATCCTGTTTGGTTTTTCAATTCTTGAAGATTTTTATTTTGATTTGCAATGCAATTTTCCAGTAAAATCTCCAAACTTGATTTCTGAGCCACTCTCTGGTTGTTTGTATAGCCAGGTGGTGCTGCTTGTCCATAGGAACCTTGAGGATTTTTGTAAAATTTTTGGTTAGGCCTCTTTCCTTGGTTGTATTGAGCGTAATTCAGTTGCTCAATGTTGGCAGCATTACCTAACTGACAATCAACACCTATATGACCAGTTATACCACAGACTTCACAAGTAGGGGATGCAGGGGAAGGTTGGGCAGCATTAACATTAAGTTTTTCAATTTTTTGTGTTAATGCCTCAACCTTAGCAGCAAGGTGGTTATATTCAGAGACTTCGTGTATACCTGCCTCTTTCTTAGAGGGAGTAGGAGTGGTGACGGCTCTTTCGTTGGTCCATTGATAGTGATTTTGAGCCATGTCCTCAATCAAAGCAAAAGCCTCCGTGTAGTTTTTGTTCATTAGAGCTCCACCTGCAGCTGCATCAACAGACATCTTAGTGGTATATGACAAGTCATTATAAAACGTGTGGACTATAAGCCACTTCTCTAGGCCATGGTGGGGACAAAGTCTAAGCATTTCCTTGAAACGCTCACACGCCTCATAGAGAGACTCCCCATCTTTTTGGTTGAAACGCGTGATTTGGTCTCTAAGCTTAGCGGTTTTAGATGGGGGGAAAAATCGGGCGAGGAATGCTCGCCTCATATCGTCCCATGAAGTAATGGAACCGACTTCTAGGGAATGGAACCAAGCGCTAGCTCTATCCCTTAAGGAAAAGGGAAAGAGATGAAGTCTTACGGCTTCTTGGTTCTCTTTTATGGTGCCACTGAGTCTAAGGAAGGAAGAAATATGGAGATTTGGATCCTCAGTGGGTGATCCAGAAAACTGGTTTTGCTGCACTAAATTGAGTAGTGCAGGCTTGATCTCGAAGTTATTACCCGCAACCGTTGGGTACACGATAATAGCTTGTGGCTCTTCCGTTGAAAGAGTAGCATACTCTTTGAGAGTGTGTTCAGCCATAGCAGTATTATTTTGTGCCTCTCTCTTTTTCTTATGCAAAAATCTTTCGATCTCAGGAATGAATTCTCCGAGACTTTTACTTCTTCGCATAAGAAACCGAGAACCCAAGAAGTTAGTGGTAAAACAAAAGAAAGAAGTAGAAGAAAAGAGGAAGAGAAGAGAGTTCTAATCACAAGGAAAGAGTTAATCAAATTAGTTTACTCCCCGGCAACGGCGCCAAAAACTTGATGAGATAAAACCGCAAGTGCACGGTCTTACCGAAGTAGTATAAAAGAGTATCGTTCCGACAGGGAGTAGTTCAATTTAATTAACCTTTAGAGATGATTAGAAGAGAGAAGAGAATTGTAAGTTGGAGGTTTTTAAACGGTTAAAAAGCAATATAATAAAAGAGCCTTGGGATCGTTGGTTTCATCTAAATAACAAGTCCTTCTCAAACCAAAACCATAAGCTTATAATGTTATGTTAGATCTAATTTCTCAAGACAGTTTCTCTTAAGTTCCTCTAGCAACCAAGCCTATTTCGCTGACTTGATTACTATTGGATTTTGGTTCCTCTAACAACCAAGCCTATTTCGCTGACTTGATTGTTATTAGTTCCCTTGAAGATCGAAACTATATGTCTCAAAGATTGCAAAGCCTATTTCGCTGACTTTGCAATCCTTGTCCGAATTCACTTGTTCGAATATCAAAGCTCCACTTTCGTTTTATGAATTGATATTTGGAATAATGGACGAACAATTATCAAACCCTCCACTTTCGTTTTATGAATTGATATTTGGAATAATGGACGAACAATTATCAAACCCTCCACTTTCGTTTCCACAGTTTGATAATGGTTAATCCATGTTAAGACGGTGAATTCAGATAAGAAATTAGGGTTACAGAAGATTAAGGCTTAGGGCTTGGTTTGATTAGGATTATGTCATTTAGACTTATCCAACAATCCCAAGACAAGAAGAAGTCTACTCACTCATGTTCATCGTAGACATGGGGGAGAAGAGAGAAAGCATGAAAGTAAAAGACAGGAAAATAAAGGAAAGGAAAAGAACTTTATTTAGAAAAGCAATTGTCACTTATTGTATTCCAAGTAAAGATGAATATTTGTGATGGCTAGCTACTCTATTTATAGTACACAATTGACTTAAAATCTAAGCAAGTATATTCCAAGAATATTCCTCAGTAGATTGTGCGCCAAAATAGAATAGCTTGGAGTTCAAGCAAAAGCAGCAAAAGGTCTCTGGAGGGTGGCACGGCCGTGCCAAGGCTAGCACGGGCCGTGCCAGGCTTCTGACTTGTGGGAGATATATTTTGTTTCCCAATCTTCGTATTTTCGTGTCAAATCTGCTCCAAATCCCTTTCTTTTGCTCCAAGACTCAATCCATCCAATATTCTTCCCAGAAATATAATAAATTGCAATTTAAAGTAAACTATCCTAAAAAGGAAATAATACTAATATAAAATAATATAAAATCTAAATAAAACTAAACTAAAAAGCATATTAAAATAGCATATAAATGACTCATCAATAGGCTTGGTTGTTAGAGGAACCAAAATCTAATAGTAATCAAGTCAGCGAAATAGGCTTGGTTGCTAGAGGAACATAAGAGAAACTGTCTTGAGAAATTAGGTCTAACATAACATTATAAGCTTATAGTTTTGGTTTGAGAAGGACTTGTTATTTAGATGACACCAACAATCCCAAGGCTCTTTTTATATTATTAATTTTCAATCGCTTGAAAATCCCTAACTTACAATTCTTTTCTCTTCTAATCATTTCCAAAGGTTAATTGAATTGAACTACTCCCTATCGGAACGATACTCTTTTAATACTACTTCGGTAAGTCCGTGCACTTGCGGTTTTATCTCATCAACCCGTTTGTTTGGGATTTTTGAGATGCATCGATGTGAAGTAATTTATTGATTCATGACATGTATATATTTGGATTACTCTGGTTTATATTCCGCTGCAACTGTTGAGGTTTATATACATGTTTATTGGTTTTTGATTTTTGAATGTGGCGTATCCTCTATTTCTTGAATAAATGTATTATTCGCATGTTTAATTGCTTCAATAGAAATAGGAGCGTTACACCTAACACCGACACCTACATGCATGTAGTACAAAGCACAACAACATCTAGGCCGTTACCCCATGATGCCAATCGCACATCATTTGTAAGAGTACACCTCCTGTTACGCACAACTATGTAAAAGTACACCTCTTTTTACATGTCACAAATGACAATGATGCATGGACTTTGCAAAGACCAAATAATGCAACTCCACAACTTACAACAACACAATGTAACAATACGCCTCCAATTACATTATACAATTTCAACAACAATTGCATTATCAAGCATTCACATCCACACAACTATCATGTCATTATTCAATTAAGAGTCACCACCAAAATATCACAATTCATCAACACACATTCATTAATCAACTACTTCATATAGTTTCACCAATCCAATTGTCTCATATTCCAAGTAAGAGAACATACAACATCTTATGATAAATATCATATCAACATATCACCATTCATTCATACATCTTCATTTAGTCATATGAAGTTAGTCACAAGAGATCATAAGATAATTGACTTAAAGGAATCATTCCGATAAAACCGTATCAAGTGGAAAACGGCCAACATCGATAAATCTCAAAGTAAGGTAGCAATATAAAGTTTGAAAACTCACCAAACAATCTTAATCAATCATGTAATCAAGAACTTAAGCCACTTACAAACTATTAGACATTAGTTCAAAGAATAGCTTAAGTTCGTATGATAAAACCTAAGTTAACATTTTCCACATTCCCACCCAAAATTCACGTTTAACATGATTAAGATGTTTGACCAACTTTACAAGTCTTACCTAAGTCTATATGAGATGTAGGCTTAACTTGTAATCTCATTCATTTCATAAAAGTTCGTTTCAACAAATCCGGAATTTCCAAAAATCTCCAAGTTTTAACCCAAAATGGAAAATCCCAAGTATGAATGAGCGAAACATGTTCTAGTAGGTTTAAGGGCTCAAACAGTAGTTAAACAAGTTGAAAGAATCATTTTACAAAGCTCTAATCGGACCCCTAAAAACCGGAACAAAAATCAAAAGTGGTTGAATCTGGGCAGCTTTGCTGAAGCAAACAAGTTCTAGTAGCTACCTATAATGTACACTTAGTGATCGCTCACTGTTCGCTTACCTGTTCGCTTAAGCGAACAAGTTCCAGTAGTTATTAGTATTGTACGCTTACCGGTCGCTTACCGGTTCGCTTAAGCGACCTGTTTCCAGAACTTGTTATAGAAAAATATTACGGGTTTCAACCTCTTTTTACCCAAAACCCTCAATTTTGATCTCCCAATGCCCAAATGTGTTTCCAGAGTTTGTTTACATGTCAATATAACTAAATTGATTCACAAGGACACAACAAACATGGAAACCAATGACATTTACACCAATTCACCCAGTTTACAAAACCACCAACAACAACTCATTTCTCATCAACAAATCATGAATTATGAGCACCCAAGGCATGAATCATCAACAAAAACATCACTTAGCAGCAACAACATCAATTGAACATGACTCTTACCACAATTCAACAATAACATAGCATAATTCAACAATTTGAGCAAAATTCAACATACTTTGAACATGAAATTTCACCAACAACAATATAATTATCAACAACTTCATGCATTCAAACATAACATCATAATTATAGGACGAATTATAACAACTTGAACAATTAATCATTTACTCAATTAAGCACTTATTCATACAACAATTGAAAATTTACACTAAAAATGATTATGATTCAATTCTAACCCCCTTACCATAATTATCACCAATTCCTAGCCCAAGCTTCAATTTAGCTCCTAGGATCTCTACCAATTCTTGAATCTTCAAGCTCCTTTTCTCTCTAACCCTTTTTCCTCTTCTCCTTCACTTTCTCTCTCTACCTCTCTCAAAATATCTTATGTAATAAAAAATGAGTGATATTTTCTCTTAAGACAAGTCTTATATAGTCTATCCTCCTAATGGGCTTAACCCTAAAACCTTAGTTGACTTAACCCACTCAAACTAAATTCTAAAATGTTTCTACACTCACAACGGTAAAATACTATTAACGGTCACTTAACGATAAAATACTAGCAACGGTCACTTAATGGTAAAATACTAATTACTACACTAATAACTTAGCAAAATAGTGGTTCTCACTAAACACTAAAAATAATTCTCACCAAAAATTACTAATTTTACCCCTCTAGCACGAAAACCCATGAAAATGCACCCAATGATGAACAATCACACAAAAGCACAAATAAACACACCTAAAATAATTAAAAATAAATCTAACGAAAATTGGGTTGTTACATTTTATGGACATGAAGCTCTATGATCTTTCTCTCCGACTCTGAGTTCTTGAGGAACTGTTTGAGGCGTCCTCGTTGGATGAGGAGTTCGAGGAGTTCAATGGAATCCTTTAGATGGATGCAATCGTCAGTGACGTGACCATGACACTTGTGGAATCGACAATATTTTGTTTTGTCGACCCCCTTCCTCTCCAGAAACGGAGCCTTTGGTGGGTTGACGCCAGCTTCTCCTAGATCAGCTACTGCGATCTCAGCGATGATTTTTGTAACGCCCTCTTTGAATTATTTGTTTTGTTTGATTATTTTATTGAGTTTAGAGTGTTTTTGAATAATTTATTTATTTATGATGATGTGTGTTATTTTTGTGTTATAGGTTGGTGTTTTAGTAGCATATTATATTATAATATATATTATTTGGTGTAGAGATATTATGTTAGTTGTTAGTATAATATATATGTTATTTGGTGTAGAAATATATTATATTATATTATATTATCTAGTGTAGAAATATATTTGTTATTTGGTGTAGAAGTATTATATATATATATATACATATATATATATATATGTATATATATTAAAATAGAATATTGAGACTTTGGGGGCTGATTTGGGAATTTAGAAGAGTTTAAGAGAATAAGTGGAGTTAAGAGAAAATAGGTATGTTTAGGTTATAAAAAAAGAAAATAGGTATGTTAAGGTTATAACGAAAACCTTTGTCAAATTAAGATGTGGCAATATAACAAACTTGTTGTGCGTCAAAATTGATAACATGTTTGTAACTTTTGTGGAGGGACCAAAAACAAAAAATTTTGGAATGATCTTTTTTAAAAACAAAATATTTTGCAGGGACTAAAAACTAAAAAATTGGTTCAGTTTTAATGTGTCACATATGCAAATCATCACAAAAGTGGGGTCAGGGACTATTTTCAAAAACAAAAAAAAAATTTAGGGACCAAAAACAATTTTTTTTTTCTACAGGTACTAAAACCATATTTTAGCCTTTCTCTTATTTGTTTTCAAAAGAATGTTTCAATCTGATTTGCTGGAAAAGTGAATATATGTGCCTTTATTTGTTGAATTGTAATTAGCGATTCTTGATTAGTGTGATTTCAAGCAATTATCATTCTCGTAACCAAATTATATTGGTCAATTTCTTCTATTAATTTCATATTTAGTAGTTGTTTGTTTTCTTCAAATTTTGAAACGGCATATATAATCTTTGCGATGCACGGATTTTTGAGTTAGTCTACATAGGTCCTTGAGTGTGTATGTGATATTTTGGAGTAGGATTCAATTAGTTTTTAATATTTATGGTTTCAATTTTATATGAAGATGAATCATGAGACTATGATACTATAATAAAAAAAAAAACGCTGCCCAGGAATAAAAACAGTGATACAATGTCAATGGTACGCTAGTGGAATTTACAAGAAGTAGTTTTTAATTTATTTTGAAGTTAGGAATGACATAGTCCAAACCTTTATATCCTAATTGATCTATTATCTATGAACTAGTGTGAGTTAATGTATTATTATAGTACCGTATGGCCTCTGTTGTGAAACAAAGAGATAATAACTTACTTGTCTGAAATAATGTGTATTTAGAAGATGAATTAATTTAAAAATGTGTTACTCAAGGACATATGATATTATGATGCAAAGTCGTTGTTGGAGTCTTAAGTTGTTAATATTATCTAAATTGTTGAAGTCGTAGTTGAAGTTGTTATTGGTGACCTTTTTATGTTCAAGTGTTTGTGAGAGGTGGTGTACTCTTACGTTGTTGTCTATAAGAGGTGGTGCACTCTTACGTTGTTATTCTTTAAGAGGTGGTGTACTCTTACGTTGTCGTATTATAAGAGGTAGTGTACTCTTACGTTGTTATTCTTTAAGAGGTGGTGTACTCTTACGTTGTCGTATTATAAGAGGTGGTGTACTCTTACGTTGTTATTCTTTAAGAGGTGGTGTACTCTTACTTTGTCGTATTATAAGAGGTGGTGTACGCTTACGTTGTTTTTCTTTAAGAGGTGGTGTAATCCGCCTACGTGCCAAGACTATTTATGATGTTAAATTAAATCCGCTGCGAAGTTTTGAATTAATTATGTTGAAAAATAAATTGTTATTTATCTCATTTATGATTTTAAGAAGTGTAGCATTCCGTTTATGTGTTGAAATACTCTTATAATTATTAAATTTTTATGTTGGGAAAACGGGGTGTTACAATTTTCTCCCTTGACATGGCCAAGGGCGTATACTCGGTGAAGCGATCGTTAGGTCCTTTGCCTTCGCGAGCTACTTTGCCTTCCTTCTTTTTCTCATGGAAGGGCGTTTTGGAGGATTCAGAAGCAGGCTCCTCCTTCCTAGATTTGTTGAGGTTGTCCGCATACAGCTCCTCTTCATATGTGATATAGATTTTTGCGATTGCTAGGAACTCGTTGAGAGTCCTTAGGCGATCTAAGCAGATAGCTTTCATGACGTATGTGCCTTTGTGCCGACCTTTGGCAATGAGGTACCACTTCATTGTTTCGTCAGCACCTCTTACCTTTACAACTTCTTTGTAGAACCTCTCGATGTAATCTCGGAGAGGTTTGCTTTTTCCTTGAACAATGGCTTCAAGGGATGCCACAATTATTGGTTGCATCCTTGAAGCGGTAAAGTGGGTCATGAAATCGTAGCAGAGGTCGCTCCATGAGTCAATGGAGTTTCTCCGCACGTTCTTGAACTAGGTGACGGTTCCTCGTCGCAAAGTAGTGACGAAGAGTTTGCATTTTACGGCGCCTTACACCGATCGATATGTGAGAACTGCCTCACTATTGTCGATGTGCTCATCTGGATCGGTTGTTCCGTCGTATGGGTTTATCTGGGGAGGCTTTTCTAGTCTGCGAGGGATATGAGCTTCTCGGAGGCACCATGTGAATGGACCATAGGCATTACAGTCATTTCGGGCATCACAAGTATCCTCGGAGCTAAAGGAGGACCAAGAGCGTCCGTTGTGTCTTGGTGGGGATCTCTTGGGAGTGTATCGTCTAGGTGGAGATTGCCTTAGAGGAGTTCGTTTGGGTGATCTCCTTCTAACTAACCTCCTGGTGTAATTTAGAGATCTGATGCTTACTGAATGGCGCGGGGATCTGGAACGTGAATGGCGAGGGCTACTTCCTCCTCTACTACGTGTCGGAGAAGGAGTCCGTTTGATTTGCACTAGTGGATGCGCTTGCTCCAGATCCATCAGGCGTCAGTTTTGAACCGTGCGGAGAAAATATTCGACGAGGGCACCAGTTGGAATGCAATCTTCTGGTGTCTCTGTAGGTCACAAGGGACCCTGCAGAGGTCTTTCTTGGAGGGGAACTGCCTGCACTAGCTCCTATCTGGGTGTACCCCCAGGGGAAGGTGAAAACGTCATACCATCACGTTGAGGGATACGAATCTCACTTCGCAGCTTGGAGTTGGCACCGTTGGCAGCGATGGTAAATTTTTGGAAAGTTTTGGTTTTTAGCTAGGTAAAAACAGGGAGAGCTTGCAGTTCCCACAGACGATACAACTGATCGTACCAGATCAGAAGGTGACTGTCAGTGCCTTGAATGCGGTGGTTTGAGTTGTGGTCGAATGATTCGAGAATACTTATTGGAAAGGAGGGGGGATGTATGAAGGGATAAAACCGCAAGTGCACGTTCTTACCGAAGTAGTATGAAAAGAGTATCGTTCTGACAGGGAGTAGTTTAATTCTATTAACCTTTGAAAATGATTAGAGGAGAAGAGAATTGTAAGTTGGGGTTTACAAACGATTGAAAATTAATAATATAAAAGGAGCCTTGGGATCGTTGGTTTCACCTAAATAACAAGTCCTTCGCAAACCAAACCATAAGCTTATAATGTTATGTTAGACCTAATTTCTCAAGACAGTTTCTCTTATGTTCCTCTAGCAACCAAGCCTATTTCGCTGACTTGATTACTATTAGATTTTGGTTCCTCTAACAACCAAGCCTATTTCGCTGACTTGATTGTTATTAGTTCCCTTGAAGATCGAAACTATATGTCTCAAAGATTGCAAAGACTATTTCGCTGCCTTTGCAATCCTTGTCTAAATTCACTTGTTCGAATATCAAAGCTCCAGTTTCGTTTTATGAATTGACATTTGGAATAATGGATAAACAATTATCAAACCCTCCACTTTCGTTTCCACTGTTTGATAATGCTTGATCCATGTTAAAGCGGTGAATTTAGATAAGAAATTAGGGTTACATAAGATTAAGGCTTAGAACTTGGCTTGATTAGGATTATGTCATTTAAACTTATCCAACAATCCCAAGACAAGGAGAAGTCTACTCACTCATGTTCATCGTAGACATGGGGGAGAAGAGAGAAAGCATAAAGGTAAATGACAAAAAAATAAAAGAAAAGAAAAGAACTTTAATTAGAAAAGCAATTGTCACTTATTGAATTCCAAGTAAAGATGAATATTTGTGATGGATGGCTACTCTATTTATAGCATTCATTTGACTTAAAATCTAAGCAATTACATTCGGGCTAAAAAGAGAGTAGCTTAAAATCTAAGCAAAAGCAGCAAAAGACACTCTGGAGGGTGGCACGGCCGTGCCAATGCTAGCACGGGCCGTGCCAAGCATCTGACTTTGGGGAGACATATTTTTGTCTCTCAATCTTCATATTTTCGCATCCAATTAGCTCCAAGTCCCTTTCTCTTGCTCCAAGACTCAATCCATGCAATATTCATTCCTAAAATAAAATAAAATGCAATTTGTAGTAAACTATCCTAAAACAGAAATAATACTAATATAAAATGAAATAAAATCTAATTAAAACCAAACTAGAAAGCATATAAAAATAGGCAATAAATGACTCATCAAACTCCCCCACACTTGAATCTTTGCTTGTCCTCAAGCGAAAGGCGTAGACATGGCAGCAACGAAAGGATTAATATATGACAATTCAAATAAAAGCTTATGTCTCTTTCAAGGTTTCATTTCAATGTACACTAATCACAACTTCAAGTATTCCTTGTGAACCTATTCAACCCAACAACAAGTGTTAAGTGAGTGTGTAGTCCAACCCTTTTCTTGCTACTGTATAAGATAGATATTATGAGGAATCAGGTTCTAACCTGAACACTAAAGTGACCGAGAAAAATCTTTTCTTCATTTCATATAAGAGAGGTGGGAGAGTTTAGATAGATTTGATGAATTTTTACACTTGGGGGCTTGTAGATGCCTAGGGGCTATCATTTAACATTGGAAGTCCGTGAGGGGGTATCGTTTCCTCCAAGTTTCCATGATCACCCTAAGTAGTGCTAAAACTTATTCATCTTCACTTAGGAAGTTCCTCTTTGTCAAGGGTTTAATTTAAGCACAATTTGTTTGAGAAGTCATCACCACATATAGGAAGTCAGAGAGGGGGTATCCTTTCCTCCACGTGCTGGTGATATTCTTCTGCCCCATTTTGGTTTACACATTTCATCACATTAGAATTATTCCCAAACAAACTTATACTACTTTTACTCTGAAGATTTTTAAGGGTCCAAATTACCATTAAAGTTAGAACGTGTTCCTTAAAATACCCATTCATACACTTACTCAAGGATTGCAACTAGGTGCTTTTCTCATTGGATAATTTTCAAAATAAAACTTGATGTGGGTATAGCAAAAACACTTACAACACAAGAAATCACTTTCATGTACAAGAAACGACCATTGAAGAGACAACAAAAAATTATGTCATAATAAAACAATAAAATCAAGCTGCTTATTCATGCCTTTTACAATAAAACAAAACAAAAGAATAAAGTTCAAGGGAGTTTGGAAACACTACGACTAAAGACACTTTATTAGGCTCCCCCCACACTTAGGAGAAGCGTTGTCCTCAATGATTCAAGATAGAAAAATAAAAGAGAAGGAGAGGAAGAAGAAGAAGAAGAAGAAGAAGAAGAAGGAGGAGGAGGAGGAGGAGAAAGAAGGGAAGAGAGGAAGAGGAAAGCTCACATTTTTATCATTGAGGTCCATATGGAGGACCTTGGAGGTGAAAGTGGTGCATCATGTTCCGAAGCATTTGGTTATTTTCTTCGGATATGCGGTTGCCCCGTTGGACATCATTCCTTATTACTTTTAATTCAACACCTTGCCTTTGTTGCTCGGTGCTTATCCTCTCGACCTCGGTATGCATCCATGCCCATCTTGCATTTTCATTTGTTTCACCTTCATTATGGTCATGGTGCTCCTCATCATGGTGCAATTGTGCACCTTCCTCTTCTTGGTGCGGGTGTGCACCTTCCACGTCTTCATTATGCTGTTCTATATGCACCTGTGGGTCATCATTAACATACAGCAAATTTTCTTCCACCTCGGTGTTAGTCCGAGATGGGTTAGACAATAATATCAAAGTGGGCACATTGAGCTTGAGTGTATAAACAAAGGGGATTCGAGGTTTTATGAAATTCATAGAAATAAGGGTGTCTATGTTTAGCCTATTGTTTCCCTCAATCTTGTTTATCCCTTGGTCTTTAGTCACGCCTAGTTGCCTAGCTATGTATGTTATGATACCACCAACTACTATTTCTCCCTTACTATCGGACCTATTTCCTATATGGGAAAGGTATTCAAGCAAGTAAAAACAAGTGTTAACGGGGTGGTTGTGCAGCATAGCCCAAAGCATGAAAAGTTCATCACTCCTAGTGTTCCCTAATTCACTCCTTCCCCAAATAGTACAAGCCATAACCCTTTGAAGGTACCTAAGTACGGGGTTGTGAATGTTGCTAGCTTTGTTGGCATGTGTGTTAAACTGGTCAAGACCTGTAATTCGTTCCCAAAAGGTGGCGGGTTGATTGTCAACCGGCTTTAAATCTTGATTCCAAGAGTCGTGGATGAACCCCGCATTTGCGAAGCCCATCTCATCACAGAAGTGTTGAAGAGACATCTCATAATCAATATTCATAAGCCGGAAAGAAACTCTATGGTTAGGGTTATCAAAATTCAACCTATATTTTGTAAAAACAATAGAACTTAAAAATTCGTAGGTGAAATTCTCATACCCTCTCATAGGTCGCAACATATCAACCCATCCTAACCTTTCTAGCCGACTAAACACATTGTCTTTAAGTCCTAGCTTATTCAAGTCATGGTTATCAGGGGAGGGCCCCCTGATGAGCTTGCAACTTCTTTTCCACTTCTCTTTGAAGCCATTGCCTTAACCTTGCTTTTGGTGTGGTGGGTGGTTTGTCTTAGGGTTGCTTTGGTGGAAAAGGTTGGTTTAGTGATGTGGTGAAGGTTTAAGTGAGTTTTAGGGGTTTGGTTATGGAGATTGGTGAAGGATTTCTGGTTTTTGGGTTAGGTTAATGAGGGTTACGAATTTGGGTGATGTTGGTTGGCATGGATGAAAGTTGTTTCTAGATGGGGGTTTATGAGTGGAATGGTGTTTGTGATTGATTGGGTGGAGAAATTTTGTGAATTGGTGAGGTTTTGGGGTAGAAATGGAGGTTTAAGGTTTTGTGGTTATGGAGGTTTTAGAGAGAAGTTTGAAGGTGGAGAGATGTTTGTGGTTGAGAGTGAAGGAAGAAGAAAGCCAAAAGATGTGTATAAGCAAACCTGATGGTCGGGCACGGCCGTACCAACCTTGGCACGGGCCGTGCCAACTTCCTAGAATGTGGGGTTGAATTTGGCTTTGCAAGTTCTGGCACGGCCGTGCCATTGTGAGCACGGGCCGTGCCAAGGTTCTAGATAGATTGGCTTCAAAATTTTCCATTTTCTTGAATCATACTCGGATAATTACCTACAAAATAATTAAAAGCAACAAAACAAAACAAAAGCAGTTAAATGCGTGGGTTGCCTCCCACGAAGCGCTTCTTTATAGTCATTAGCTTGATGTTAAAGAAAGTGTTCATTAGAAAGGGTCAAAGATATTGTATTGTGTAGATGACGCTAAAAAGCGTTCTTTCACATCATGTTCTTTGACCATATTGCAATAATAAAGGGCGGGACCTTCCTTAACATTTTCGAACTCAAATCCTACCATGTTATCACTCACTTGAAAAACTATCCTACCACTCTTAACATCAACTATAGCACCCGCAGTGTCGAGGAAGGGTCTTCCTAGAATCATAGGGCAATCATGGTCTTCCTCGATGTCAACAACCACAAAGTCAGTTGGGATGTATATCCCTTCTATCTTAACGGGGATGTCTTCAACATATCCAACTATGGGGATAACAGAAGAATCGACTAACTTTAATGTCATCTCGGTAGGTTTCAACTCTCCTATTCCCATCTTCTTAAAGAGGGATCGAGGCAACAAACTAACACTGGCTCCTAAGTCGCACAAGGCTTTGTCAACGGTTTCTTTCCCTATCACACAAGGGATGGCAAAACTACCTGTATCTCTAAGCTTTTGGGGTTGCTTCTCGATGATTGCACTACATTCCCTAGTAAAGGATATTGTCTCTTTGTGATCTATAGCCTTTTTCTTTGAAAAAATTTCTTTTAAAAACTTGGCGTATATAGGCATACGAGACAAAGCTTCGGCAAAGGGAATCTTAATGCAAATCTTTTTAAGTATGTTTAAGAATTTAGTGAATTGAGCCTCCAAGTTGAGCTTAGTAAGCCTTAATGGATTAAGGGCCTTGTTCTTATCAAGTGGTTTCTCACCTAAAAGCTTGACACTCTCTCCCTTGACACTTTTGGCTTTAGCAACTGTCTCTTCTAACTTAGTACCCCCGAGAGAAATAGCATCTCTAGATCCATCTCTCACTGCTTGATTCTTAATAGATAAGGAAGCCATTAACGAAAACATCAAGATACCATCGCGTTCCAGTTGCTTCAGCTGCTTAGTAGATAAAAACTCTGCACCACTTTCCTCTTCGACGGAAGAGAAATGCACTGACTTGCTAAACCAATTAATAAGAACGTGGTTGTACTCTAACCAATTCATACCCAGAATCACATCCATACCGCTCAAAGGTAGACAAACTAAATCCATTTCAAAATCACGACCAAACATAGACAAAGGACATTTCAAACATATGAGAGAAGTAGTCATCGAACCCTTATTGACAACCATCTCTCTATTCATATCAGACAAATCAAGACCCAAAGCAGAAACACAATCGAAAGCAATAAAGCAATGCGTAGCACCAGTATCAATAATAGCAACTAAAGGAGTATTATTAATATAGCAAGTACCTCTGATCAAGCGATCCTCGTTCTCTGTCTGAGTACCAGTCAAAGCAAAAACCCTACCAGTAGTCGGCGCCCTCTTAGGCTGAGTACACTGTGAACTAATGTGACCCTCTCCATTGCAGTTAAAACACACAATGTCCTCACGCTTGCAATCATCTACAATATGACCCTTCTTGCCACACCGGACACATTTCTTAATCTCTTCAGGACAAACATTGCTTTTGTGGCCTTTCACACCACAGTTGAAGCACACAATCTTGGTAGTATCCTTCTTCTTAGGCCGCCTATCATCGACCATCCTCTGTTTCCCTTTATCAGCAGAGCCACTGTACGGCTTAGGACGACTCTGATGTCCCTTGCCCTTCCTCTCGTTCACAATCTTATAGTGAGCCTTAGTATCCTCTTCATAGATCCTGCAGCTATTGACCAAATCTGGAAAAACTCAAAGTTGTTGGTATCCAATCGCCCTCTTAATGTCGGGCCTCAAACCGTTCTCGAACTTGATGCATTTTGAAAACTCAGCAGTCTCTGCAACATAATGCGGATAAAACTTCGCCAACTCAACAAACTTGGCAGCATACTCAGTCACATACATGTTTCCTTGCTTCAGCTCCAGGAACTCGATCTCCTTCTTCCCGCGAACATCTTCCGAAAAGTATCTTCTCAGGAACTCTCTCCTGAACATAGCCCAAGTCACAACAGGTCCTTCTTGCCCAAGGGTAGGGAGAAGACCAACCCACTAGTCATCAGCTTCCTCAACTAGCTGATGAGTACCAAACCGCACTTTCTGATCTTCAGTGCACTGCATAACACGGAAAATCCTCTCAATCTCTTTAAGCCACGTCTGGGCTCCATCAGGGTCATATCTTCCTTTGAAAGTTGGAGGGTTCTTCTTCATGAAAGTCTCCAACATCCTAGTCTCGGCATTCGCACCAGCATTCGCGTTAGGTTGTTGTCCCACAGCCTGGGCAACAGCTTGTAGAGCAGCAGCTAACGCAACATCGTTCCTTCCAGCCATTCTGATATTCTACAAAAGTAGCAACAACAACATAAGATAGTAATATAAATATTACTAAGACTCGACACGACTCTTCTAATTGACCGGACGGACCGACCTGCCCGGATACCAATTGTAACACCCCGTTTTCCCAATATACAAATTTCTTAAATCATTTATCAGCGTAAGCATCATAAACAATGGGATATCACATATAATATAATCCAAACAGTTAAATAATAATTTAACCAAATATCTTAAACAATGCAGCGGAAATTATATCATAATCCATAAAACGTTTTGGCACGCAGGCCCCATCAAAATAATCTCAAAAGAGTTAGTTCAATATAACAAATAGCATATTATTCACGTAATAGAACGAAGCATGCATAACATATAGCCCCATCCCGTTACGTATCAGAGCGACCTAGATGACACAGTGAAAGCAAGGCCACTCACGACGGAAACTGCACACTAAGCACGATCACCTGCAAGTTACCCATACGAAGGGCAACATTTTCAAGCAGAAGGGGTGAGATTTCAAAACAAAATAATGTTAATCAAAGTAATTTGAATCATAATTAACATCATATCAATCTTAAACAACTTTGCATATTTGATAAACAATCATCACGTAATCACATATTCAATCATCATCAACAACATAGCATATTAGACATGACAATGCGACAATGCTCTTAGACTCCTTATATGCGTGTGGTACCAATCGTCATCATAAGTATTAATATACTTTAAACGTGCGGAGGACAAAGCTCCTAATAAATCGTTCGGAGGACAAAGCTCCTAATAATCGTGGTGAGGACTAAGCTCAATGAATGCTAATGCATGGACTATTATCAACAAATCACCGTAATCAACATATCAGTAAGCATCCAATAATTTGGAGCTAAACGTCATCTTATTCATCATATATAGAGATTATGCACTTAGTTAAATAATAGCAGCAGAATAGTCAAGTCACACAACAACAGGATGATATCATTCTATCAATTGCAATCAATGGCATCATAACATTTCATTCATATCTTACATAATGTATAATACATTAATTCATGCTCAATTAATATCAACATATCCTAAACGGCTTTACAGATTGCATTAAACGTCATCATTAGGTTCTATTACCAATAAGGGTTCGCTCTTGAATCAAAACGTGCGACACAGATCGCACAAACACTCAATGCACTCCAATTTGGAAGTGCTCGCGAGGCGAAAGTTCCTACTCGCCATGGCGAGTACCAGACAAAAACCAAACTAAAGCTGTTCTGGGTTTAATCTTGTCCTACATTCATCCCTAATCATTACTAGGTATGTTCAGGCACTCAAAGGCACTCAAGGTCCAACTAAAAAGTCGAAATTACAAAATCTAACATGCTCTCTGCCTTAGCTCGCTATGGCGAGTAAGGTTGCTCGCTGTGGCGAGCTGTACCAAAAGAACTCGCGAGGCGAAGGGAAGGGCTCGCGTGGCGAGCGATGAAGTTCATCACTTGCGAGGCGAGTTTCATAGCTCGCCATGGCGAGCGATGAATCTTGGATCGGACATGATGCACTTTATACACGAAAATCATCATCTAACAAGGTTCTAAGCCTAATTTCAATCTCAGAATTCATCCTAAACATATTCTAAGGTTGTAGGATGGTTTCTACATCAATCTAACATCATTATACCGTTTGATCATCAATTTTTAGAGTTTTGACCTAATTTTCGTTTTCTCCAATTCAATCCTAATCATTGCTAACTAATCATCAGAATTACATTCAATTACCATTACTGAGTTATTAGTCTCATCCTTACCTGGTTATGAAGAAATCGCAGCTCTCTCTTTGATCTTCTCTCTTCTAAGCTTTTTCTCCCTTTTCCAAAAGTTTTCACGTACAATAGTTTTTCTAACAATTAGGTCTTCTCCTATTTATATCTCTTCCTAATAACTTACCTTATCTCACTTTCTCCCCCGAAACTCTCTAAAATCTCAAAACAACCCTTAACTAAATATTTTATATTATTTTCAAATCTTTATTTTATTTAACAATAAAATAAGTCCCTTAATCTTATCAAATCTTCCAAAACTCATAGCTTATCACAATTTCAACCAAACCATCAAGATAGTCGTAAATCATTCAAATCATACCAAAATCATGCATATATTATATAAATATAATATAATCGCCTAAACTCGATTAAATAAACAATTAACGAAAGTGGGCGTTACAACATGAGCTTTCGGGTTTGTTTCAGGTTGACCAGGAAAGGCTCCTGGTGTTTGAGAAGAGGTGGCCACTTGTTGGGCCACTTGGGAGATTTGGGTCTCAAGCATTTTGGTGTGTGTGGCGATAGAATCAACCTTGGTAGTGAGTTTGGAGAGAGAGTCGTTCAGAAATCCTATTTGGTTTTTCAGTTCTTGAAGATTTTTATTTTGATTAGCTATGCAATTTTCCAACAAAATTTCCAAACTTGATTTCTGAGCCACTCTCTGGTTGTTTGTATAGCCAGGTGGTGCTGCTTGTCCATAGGATCCTTGAGGATTTTTGTAAAAATTTTGATTTGGCCTCGTTCCTTGGTTATATTGAGCGTAATTCAGTTGCTCAATATTGGCAGCACTACCTAACTGACAATCAACACCGATATGATCGGATATACCACAGATTTCACAAGGAGGGGATGTAGAAGAAGGTGTGACAGCATTAACATTAAGTTTTTCGAATTTTTAGGTCAACGCCTCAACCTTAGCAGCAAGGTGGTTATATTCAGAGACTTCGTATATACCTTCCTCTTTCTTAGAGGGAGTAGAAGCGGTGACGGCTCTCTCGTTGGTCCATTGGTAGTGATTCTGAGCCATGTCTTCAATCAAGGCATAAGCCTCCGTATAATTTTTGTTCATTAGAGCTCCGCTTGCAGCTGCATCAATAGACATCTTAGTGGTATATGACAAGCCATTATAAAAAGTGTGGACTATAAGCCACTTTTCCAAGCCATGGTGTGGACAAAGTCTAAGCATTTCCTTGAAACGCTCCCACGCATCATAGAGAGACTCCCCATCTTTTTGATTGAACCGCGTGATTTGATCTCTTAGTTTAGCGGTTTTAGATGGGGGGAAAAATCGGGCAAGGAATGCTCGCCTCATATCGTCCCATGAAGTGATGGAACCGACTTCTAGGGAATGGAACCAAGCGCTAGCTCTATACCTTAAGGAAAAGGGAAAGAGATGAAGTCTTACGGCTTCTTGGTTCTCTTTTATGGTGCCACTGAGTCTAAGGAAAGAAGAAATATGGAGATTTGGATCCTCAGTGGGTGATCCAGAAAACTGATTTTGCTGCACCAAATTGAGTAGTGCAGGCTTGATCTCGAAGTTGTTACCCTCAACCGTTGGGTACACGATAATAGCTTGTGGCTCTTCCGTTGAAGGAGCAGCATACTCTTTGAGAGTGTGTTCAGCCATAGCAGTATTATTTTGTGCCTCTCTCTTTTTCTTATGCAAATATCTTTCGATCTCAGGAATAAATTCTCCGAGACTTTTACTTCTTCGCATAAGAAAACGAGAACCCAAGAAGTTAGTGGTAATAAAAAGAAAGAAGTAGAAGAAAAGAGGAAGAAGAGGGAGTTCTAATCACAAGAAAGAGTTAATTAAATTAGTTTACTCCCCGGCAGCGGTGTAACACCCCGTTTTCCCAACATAAAAATTTCATAAAAATAATCAGAGTTTTCCACGTAAACGGAATGTCACATTCCTTTCTTAAAATCATAAACTGAATAAATAACTATTTATCTTTAAAATTCAATAACAAAATCTTTAATACTTCGCAGCGGAATTTATTCGATAACTAAAACAGTCTTTGGCACGAAGGCCTCATCATTAATATCTCATACAAATCCGATCAACATCTTATTCATGAAAATTCTTTAAGCAATACGTAAAGAATAGAAAGACAACATTAAAATTCTCATCCCGTTACGTATCAGAGCACCTAAAGACACACATGAGAGCTAATCCACTCACAACAGCAACTTAAACTCGATCACCTGCAAGTTACTCATATGAAGAGCAACATTTCCAAGCAGAAGGGGTGAGATTTCACAAAACAATAATATCAAGCATATAATTCAATAATTATATTTAACAACACAAATAACATCTTATTCATGAAAATTCTTTAAGCAATACGTAAGGAATAGAAAGACAACATTAAAATTCTCATCCCGTTACGTATCAGAGCACCTAAAGACACACATGAGAGCTAATCCACTCACAACAGCAACTTAAACTCGATCACCTGCAAGTTACTCATACAAAGAGCAACATTTCCAAGCAGAAGGGGTGAGATTTCACAAAACAATAATATCAAGCATATAATTCAATAATTATATTTAACAACGCAAATAACTTCATCTATAGTAATAATAATTCTTCATGTATAATTCTTAATAGTCCAACCAACTTCTAATTATCATTTACTTCATATTCACCACATTATAACATCATCATATAACATGTATTAACCAACATAACATCACATAATACTCATAGTTCATATTCAATATAACATCTTAATCATAATTCATATACAACATAACAACATCTTAATCCTAATTCATATAAGACATAACAACATCATTAATTTGTAATAACATTTCTCCACCAAGCATCTCATGAATAGAAGACAACTTATCAACTTAACATAACCATCATCAAGTACATTTAACAACTCCTAGATAACATCATGTAATCATCATCACTAATAACTTAAACTACACAATATAATCATCACTTAATAGTAATAATAATTATATACATCATAACATAAACATCTTCTTATAATAATATAACAATAACAACATAGTCATCATTTTATAATAATAATACAACAACATAACATAATATTCACTTAATAATAATAATAATAATTATATATACATCATCTCGTCATAATATAATAATATAACAACAACATATTCATCTTCTTATATTAATATATCAATAACGTATTCATCATCTTATGAAAATATAACAACAACATATTCATAACATTCACTTAATAATAATTAATCATATATAGTACAACATATTAATCACTTAATAGTAACAATTATATACAACATCATAACAACATAACAATATCATAATCAATATCTTAAACAATATAGCAACGCAACAATATCATAATCAATATCTTAAACAAGATAGCAACGTAACAATATCATAATCAACATGTTAAACAACATAGAAACTTCTTAGTCAACATCATATAATTCACATCATAAATATCGTATAATCTTCGTAGGTACTTCTTTAACAACACATAGGTAGAAGACAACTCGACAACTCGTAGATGATAATTCATCGACAACTTAACAACTCATGGATGATAATTCATCAACAACGACCTTGACTCGACAAATGCGACAATGCAACTTAGACACTTATATGCATGTGGTACCAATCATCATCATAAGTATTAATATACTTTCATCATGCGGAGGACAAAGCTCCTAAACGTGCGGAGGACAAAGCTCCTAATCGTGGTGAGGACAAAGCTCAATGAATGCTAATGCATGGACTCTATCAGCAAGACACCTTAATCAACTTATCACTTATACATCCAATAATTTGGAGTTCATCATCAACTTATTCACACTCATGCAACTTAGTTAAATAACAATTGCAGCATAATCAAATCACATCAAGCTTAATAACAATTCATTTCAACATCTTGATCATTCAATAATATTTCGAGCAATGCATTTAATCATTAAATCACAGTATATAATATTCTCTCATTAATCATATCATCAAAGTAAATCATATTCATCACAACAACAAATTAGCATCAATCAATAATGATAATCATCATATATAACAATTACAAGTGCACGTCATCAACATCTCAATCATCAAACATAATTCATGCAATATATATATCTAATTATAAATATCATCAAATCATCTTAATCATTATCTAAGGTCTAAGGACAGTTTCTACATCTTTTTAACAAGTTTCCACCGTTTATTCATTAATTCTACAATTTTAACCTACTTTTCAATTCCTCAAAAACTTATCCTACATCATGTTAAACCTAACCATTGATTCACATACTTAATAGAATTGCAAAGTTAGTCTCACCCTTACCTTTGGATTGATCGACGAAGGACTCTACCGCTTTCTCTTCTCTAAAAGGATATTAAACCGAAGAGGGATTATGGTCTTAAGAACACTTTTAATTCCGAAGGGACAGAAAGGAGTAGAAAAAGAAGAAAGACTCGTCAACACAAGTCAAAAGAGGGAGAAGAGAAGAAAAGCACAGGAAGCATCAACTGTGAATTTCGGTGTATAGAATGCACTGTGTGAGTTCTCTATTTATAGAGATTGTTTACAACTAATAAGTGAGAAACTTTGGAAACAAGTAATGCACCTATTAGATCTAGTAATTAAATATATCAATTGAGTACCAAAATATATTATATTAAGTACAAAAATATATTATTCAGTACAAAAATATATTAGATTGCCTACCAAAATCTCAATATTCTATTCTAATATATATAAAATATTTATACAACAAATAACAATTATATCTCTCTAACAAATATATTTCTATAACATATATATATATATTTCTACACCAAATAAGAAATATATTTCTACACCAGATAACATATATTTCTACACAAATTAACATATACTTCTACAACAAATCATGTGTATTTCTACAACAAATTATATATACTTCTACAACAAATAACATTTATTTCTATAACAAATCACATTTATTTCTGCAACAAATCATATGTATTTCTATAACAAATAACATTTATATTTCTAAACCAAATAATATATATATATATATATATATATATATATATATATTTCTAAATCAAATAACATATATATTTCTAAATCAAATAACATATATATATTTCTAAATCAAATAACGTTTATATTTCTAAACCAAATAACATATATATATTTCTAAATCAAATAATATATATATATATATATATATATTTCTAAATCAAATAGCATATATATTATACTAATAAATACCAACATATATCATAACAAAATATCACTCATCAAAATAAATCATATAAATCATACAAATTATATAAGTATATTCTAAACTCATTAAAAATAATCAAATAATTAGAGAGGGCGTTACAAGCGGCGCCAAAAACTTGATGGGATAAAACCGCAAGTGCACGGTCTTACCGATGTAGTATGAAAAGAGTATCGTTCCGACAGGGAGTAGTTTAATTCAATTAACCTTTGAAAATGATTAGAGGAGAAGAGAAATGTAAGTTGGGGTTTTCAAACGATTGAAAATTAATAATATAAAAGGAGCCTTGGGATCGTTGGTTTCACCTAAATAACAAGTCCTTCGCAAACCAAACCATAAGCTTATAACGTTATGTTAGACCTAATTTCTCAAGACAGTTTCTCTTATGTTCCTCTAGCAACCAAGCCTATTTCGCTGACTTGATTGTTATTAGTTCCCTTGAAGATCGAAACTATATGTCTCAAAGATTGCAAAGACTATGTCGCTGCCTTTGCAATCCTTGTCTAAATTCACTTGTTCGAATATCAAAGCTCCACTTTCGTTTTATGAATTGATATTTGGAATAATGGATAAACAATTATCAAACCCTCCACTTTCGTTTCCACAGTTTGATAATGGTTGATCCATGTTAAAGTGGTGAATTTAGATAAGAAATTAGGGTTACATAAGATTAAGGCTTAGAGCTTGGCTTGATTAGGATTATGTCATTTAGACTTATCCAACAATCCCCAGACAAGGAGAAGTCTACTCACTCATGTTCATCGTAGACATGGGGGAGAAGAGAGAAAGCATAAAGGTAAATGACAAGAAAATAAAAGAAAATAAAAGAACTTTAATTAGAAAAGCAATTGTCACTTATTGAATTCCAGGTAAAGATGAATATTTGTGATGGATGGCTACTCTATTTGTAGCATTCATTCGACTTAAAATATAAGCAATTACATTCGGGCTAAAAATAGAGTAGCTTAAAATCTAAGCAAAAGCAGCAAAACACACTCTGGAGGGTGGCACGGCCGTGCCAAGCTTCTGACTTTGGGGAGACATATTTTTGTCTCTCAATCTTCATATTTTCGCATCCAATCAGCTCCAAGTCCCTTTCTTTTGCTCCAAGACTCAATCCATCCAATATTCATTCCTGAAATAAAATAAAATGCAATTTGTAGTAAACTATCCTAAAAAGGAAATAATACTAATATAAAATGAAATAAAATCTAATTAAAACCAAACTAGAAAGCATATAAAAATAGGCAATAAATGACTCATCAATGTACCCGCATTTGCTCCGACGATCCAGTCAGTAGAGATCAGAGAGTGAGGGTTTAAAGGAAGAGTTAGATTCCACCTTGGAGACTGCAATGAGTCCCCTATATATAGAGGTGGAGGCTGCAAAGCCGTTGTAATGGCACACCTGGCGGTTACGAAATTATGGGAAGTGTAAACCGTCAAAGAGTTTATTGCAGAAACGTACAGTGAGACGTTGTGGTTCGTTTGAACCGGTCTCGCTCCGTGCACCCGCTCGCGGGAAAGGGGTGTGTCGCAAGTAATTTTGCCAAACGTGGTGTTTGGGCTTTGAATAGTATTGGACCCAAGTAAATGGGTCAAAACTCCTTTTGGCCGGTCTAGAACAAAACTAAAAAATGTGATTTTATTTTGTAGGGACTAAAAACAAAATTCTAAATATTTATAGGGACCATTTACTCAATTAACCCTATATTGAATTGAGAATAATGAAAATAATATTATAATTATAATTAAAAAATAGTAATTAAAATTATATGGAAAAGTAAAATGAAACAATTTTTTTAAACAATTATTATAGAACGAGGGATGTGTACTATGACATACTACAAAAGATCTTCCTTTCCGAGATACATGAAATATGAGCTCAATATCTGAATCAAATCAAACAAAGCGGGAGTTATTTTCACGGTCAAAATTTTGGAAACAATTTTAATGCTGAAACGTCAAACAGTTTTAAGCGGGAGTCATAATTGTGTCCTTAGGTGAGAGTTAGTAGATAGGACAAACACAATTTAACGTCAAACAAAAACAACACAATTTGTATGTGTCAAGTAAGTAAGAATTTAATGTCGGGGCTACCAAATAATAATTTTATGGTTTAACACACTCAACTCATCCATCGGAGCTAATCTAGCAATACGACATTACAGTCTATATTTTAGATGCAGCCCAGGCCTAGTATGATAAGACAAGAATTCAAGTATTTTATTTTGTCGAGACCTATAAATTGGCATTTTCCTATCTAATTGGAGGATTTGAATTTGGTGCACCAATTGTATTCTAATATGTTTGCCTCAATCATCTTATCTTAACTAGCGGAAAGACGGACACTATCGTACCCGTCTGTCCGCTCTTTCTACTGCACTAACGCATGTGATTATTTTATTATATTTGTTAGTATAATTTTGATTAAAAAATTTAAATTTTTAATATTCATGAAAATTATTGATATATTGATTTATAAACCAAATATTTTCAAGACATACTCAACATATTTTAGTTTTGCCTGCATATAATATTAAGATAAATAATGATCATTTATTGATTATTCTAATAATAATTAGTAACATCATAACTTAAATGTATAAATGACATTCCCAAATTCATTTTCCAAAGCCTTACACAACACTCATTTTTCCAAAACGGTTAACAATTGAATTTTCATCCGAAACTCCCGTTTTCTCCCAAAACGACTCGACTATCACAACTACAACCTAAAAACAGAAATCCCATCAAGTTTAACTCATCCAACCACATAGACAACTCAATCAACAACTTTGTATATCAAATTTCACTTTGGGTCCTTCACATGAACATCTAGCACAACTTCACCAATACAAACAACTTATTTCATAAAAATGGGATGCCCATGATATCATTCAACAACAACAACATATCTACTTCAACAACACTTCATTTAGACATGAATTCAACCATAATTGAAGAACACAATATTCCAATCCAACAATTTGAGCAAAACTCATAAGTACCCATTTTCACCAAACCAACAACAACAACTTATTTCACAACAATAAATTATGAATCATGCATACCCAAGCCATGAATTAACATTCATAACATCACTTAACAACAACAACATCTATTGATCATGAAACTTATCACAATTCATCAACAACATAGCATAATTCACCAAGTGAGCAGATTTTCAACACATACCCATTTTTCATACTTTGAACATGTAATTCAACTAACAACAATTCAATTATCCATAACTTCATACATCTAAACATGTCATCATAATTAGAGCACGAATTTAGCAACACTTATCCGTAAGCAAAATTCATACAACATTTGAAAATTTACAAAATGATGATGACTATGATAAAGACTAACCCCCTTACCTTAGATAAAGATTAATCCCAACTTATGCTTCAATTTAGCTCCTAAGCTCACTCCAATATTGATTCTTCAAGCTCTCCCTCTTCTCTCTAACCCTTGTTCTTCTCTTCTCCCACTTTCTCTCTCTACGTCTCTCTAGAAAATATCTTATGAAATGAATGAAGTGATATTTTCCTAAGACAACTCCTTAGGTATGACCCTTAATGGGCTTAACCTAGTTTTTAGTGGGCTTAACCCATTTCTATTCAAACCAAAAATATTTCTACACTCCAAACGATATTTAACTAATAACGGTAAAATGTCACTAACGGTCACTAAACGGTAAAATCTCAATTTACTCTAGTAACTTATCGAAATAAATATGCAACTGACTCCACTTGTGTATATCTACATACAACTTGACAATGCATATATGTACATATGACTTACAACTCCGCAAATTAAACACCATGTATGATTTAATTAATGTAACATACGTCACAGATAGCAACAGGTCATCAATTCAGTAATTCCAGAAAAATGCACAATTAATCATAATCATGCTTAAACATCAATATCATCCAACATTCTTCAATTAAATAACAAACAGCTCTGAAACAGGGCAACTCGCCTCGCGAGTACATCTACTCGCCACGACGAGCACAAGAAAAATGCTGCTCACCGTGGCGAACTCAAAACAGGTGCTCTCGGTAGTTTTGACATTTTTCTCACTAAATCTTCATTTTTAAGTTCCCTATTCATCATTTTAATCTGAAAATTGTCCCAGACCTCTCTAAAATCATTTAGGCACTTAAAACTATCCATATTACACCTTATAACAACGATCTGAAAATCCAGGTTTTCTCACAGGTACTCGCCACGGCGAGTTGTCTTGCTCGCCAGGCAAGCTATGAAGTAGCTCGCTCGCTAAGGCGAGCACAGGCTACTCGCGAGGTGAGTGATGAACTTCTGTACGGGCAGAATGCAGGTTTTTCCCTAAATCCCATTTTCCTCAAATTCACTCCCCAAATTAGTTTATAGATATGAAATGAGATGATGTATGTACTCAGAACATATTTCTAACATCAGAACAACAATTCCTACACTCAACCCAATAATTCACCATAAACCCTAAATTCCCAATTCCAACATAAACCTGTTAAAATCGAAATCAGAATTAACCATCTACACTATTGAAGTAAACCTCACCCTTACCTTACTTTTGCAGAAAGAAATGCACAACAATTGATTCTCTTGTCTCTACTTGCTCTTCTCTCCCTTTTCTCCCAAAAGCTTGGTTTCACATAAAAACAGTTCTCTGACTTCTCTTTTCTTAACTCCTCAAAATTGAACTTCCCTTTATTTCTATTAAACTCCCCTTAATTCTATTAAATCCTAATTAACTCCCCAACCTCCAAAATAATATTAATTTCTCACTTATTCTAATTATTATTATAATAAAATAATGCACACCACACAAATCACAAATATTATTTAAAATCCCATAAAAGACTCTAAATAAATCCAAAATAATTAAAATAACGACTAGGGCGTTACAACTCTCCCCAACTTAGAGAATTTCGTCCTCGATATCTTACCTCAATCAAACAACTCTGAATACGACTCCCGCATCTTACTCTCCAGCTCCCAAGTCAAACTCTCACCGATTACTCCACCCCAAACAACCTTCACTAGAGGTATATCCTTGCCTCTCAACTTCTTCACCTCACGGTCTTCAATCCTCAACAGTAAAGTCTCAACTGTAAGGTTGTCTCTAACCTGCACATCATCTCTTGGAATAACATGCGAAGGATCCACTACGTACTTCCGAAGCTGCGACACATGAAACACATCATGCAAGTTCGAAAGATGTGGTGGCAAACCAACTCTATATACCACTGTTCCAACCCTCTCTGAAATCTGATACGGACCAATGAACTTTGGAGTCAACTTCCTCGACTTCAATGCACGTCCTACACCCGTCATAGGAGTAACTCTCAGAAATACATGATCACACTCCTGAAACTCAAGGGCCTTCCTACGCTTGTCATGATAACTCTTCTGTCGACTCTACGACGCTTTCATCTTCTCTCTGATCATCTTGACTTTCTCTGTAGTCTGATGAACCAAATCTGGTCCCAACACAACACTCTCTCCTGACTCAAACCAGCATAAATGATTCCTGCACCTCTGACCATATAAAGCTTCGAACGGTGCCATACCAATACTCGAATGGTAACTGTTGTTGTATGTGAACTCTATCAACGGTAGGTGACTATCCCAAGCTCCACATTGCTCAAGCACACACACTCTTACTAAATCCTCCAAAGATTGTATCGTCCTCTCCGACTGACCATCTGTGTGCGGATGATAAGCCGAACTCAGCCTCAACTTCGATCCCAAGGCGTCTTGCAAAGTCTTCCAGAATCTATAAGTGAACCTCGGATCCCTATCTGACACAATACTCGACGGTACACCATGTAGCTTCACAATATTATCGATATAAATCTCCGCCAACTGAGCTACCGGATAACTGATATTAATCGGAATAAAGTGCGCCGACTTCGTCAACTTGTCGACCACAACCCATATAGTATCATGCCCTCTCTAAGTGTTCGGTAAACTCATCACAAAATCCATAGAAATGCTATCCCACTTCCACTTCGGCACATCCAACGGTGACAACAACCCTGCAGGCTTCTGATGTTCAACCTTAGACTTCTGACAAGTCAAACATGCATACACAAAATGAGCGACGTCACGCTTCAAACCGGACCACCAAAATAGCTTCTTCAAATCATGATACATTTTCGTAGCTCCCGGATGAATACTCAAGCTACTCTTGTGACTTTCCTCTAAAACTAACTTTTTCAAACCATCATCATCAGGAATGCAAATTCAGGAGAAGATGAAGGCGTCTCAGAGTAGACATAAGAGTTATCATGATAAGAGGAGAAAGGATATTGAGTTTCAAGTTGGTGATCATGTGTTTTTGAGGGTGAATCCTGTGACCGGTGTTGGTCGTGCTTTGAAGTGTAGGAAGTTGACTCCTCGTTTTGTTGGACCGTTTGATGTTATTGAGAAGGTTGGGGTTGTAGCGTATCGGATTGCGTTACCACCGTCTTTGTCGAATCTTCATAATGTGTTTCATGTTTCTCAGTTGAGGAAGTACGTGCATGATGCGTCTCATGTGATTCAAGTGGATGAATTGGAAGTAAGAGATAATTTTACCGTTGAGACTTGGCCGGTTAGGATTGAGGATCGTGAGTTGAAGCGTTTCCGTGGAAAAGAGATTGTTTTGGTCAAGGTGATTTGGGTTGGATCAACTGGTGAGAGTGCCACTTGGGAACCGGAGAGTAGGATGAAGGTTTTGTATCCGGAGTTGTTTCCTTCAAGTAATTTTCGAGTTGTAACAGCCCGATTTTTAGCTAGATTTATTTTAATTACTTTTATTATGTGTTTTATGTGTTTGTGTGTGATTATTCTTCATTGGGTGCATTTTCATGAGTTTCCGTATTAGAAAGGTATTTTAGTCATTTTAGACTTAGGGGTATCATAATCACCATCATTTTGTGACTTCATTGGGTACTTTTATTTTAATCTTTATCTAAGGTAAGGGGGTTAGTCTTTATCATAATCACCATCATTTTGTGAAATTTTCAAATGTTGTATGAATTTTGATTATGGATAATTGTTGCTAAATTCGTGCTCCAACTGTGATGATATGTTTGTATGCATGAATTGATGATAATTCTATGATTGATGGTGAAATTCAATGTTCAAATAGGAACAAATGATAAGTTGTGAAAATTGTGCTCAATTGGTGAAGTTTGCTAAGTTGTGGTTGGATTGAGTTATGATTCTTGTTCAATTGATGTTATGGATGTTAATTGATGTTGTGGTTGATGAATCATTGCTTGGGTATGCATATTCATGATTTGTTTTAGAGAAATGGATTGTTGTTGGTGGTTTTGTGAAATTGGTGAATTATGACATGTTATTGTTGAAATATGATGGAATGCATGATTACAAGTTGTGGTTGTGGTTAATTGTTGATGATAATATCATTGCATGACTTGGGTATGAATTATGTGGAGATGTTGTTGTGAATTGTGTTGAATTGGAAGAAATGAATTGTTATTGTTGTTGAAGATTTCTTGTTTCGAGAAAAATCATTTTAACAATTGCTTGGGTATTTACTATGATTTAATTGTGTATGCGCATGTTTTCTTGATAATGCAAATGATGTGGAGATGAACAATATAATTGGGTGTTGTCCTATATATTGAGGAGAAAATTATGATTGTTGTCGCATTATCGAGTCTTGCTACATGTCCATGCATCATAGTCGTGTTGTTGTAAAAGGGTTGAGCTCTTTTACTTCGGAGATTATGTAAGGCGGGGGTGAACCCTTACATACGATGTTGAGTTGTTCCATCGGAGGTGACGACCTTTTGGAGATTTGGTACCACATGCATTTATGTGTCAATAAGTGCATATCATGACATTACTCTTATTTGATATATGTGATTGGTGATTGTTCATGAAATGTGATTAATGATTATTCATAATAAATGTGATTGGTGATTGTGAATGCATAATTATGAATTTATAACTGTTCATGGCTTATGATTGGTGATTGTTCATCAAATATGATTAATGATTGTTCATGGCTTATGATTGGTGATTGCTCATGATGTATATGATTGGTGATTGTGTATGAATAACTGTAAATTGATATTTGTTCATGACACATGTAATTGGTGATTATTGATGTGAGATATTAGAGTTTGATGTAAGTATTGATATGAGAATATTATTATTGATCAAGTGCATGATGTTTAAATTGAAATATTCATGTTAACTGTTATTTGGATTATGATGATGTAATACTTACCCCCAGTGGATCTGTGATGAACCGCGTGCCTGTCTGTATGGATGGGTAGACGTTGTGGAGGATTACTTGCTTAGTGAGTTCTTGTACTTTGTGGATATCGGGAGCTTTCACCGATATCGGTGCTTAGAGTTAGTCGGCTCTGATCTAGGCTTGTTGTATCGGTCTAGATTAGGTTATTTTTGGATTCTATTATGTTGGAGTTTACCCGTTTGTTTGGGATCTTTGAGATGCATCGATGTGGTGTAATTTATTGATTCATGACATGTATATATTTGGATTACTCTGGTTTATATTCCGCTGCAACTGTTGAGGTTTATATACATGTTTATTGGTTTTTGATTTTTGAATGTGGCGTAGCCTCTATTTCTTGAATAAATGTATTATTCGCATGTTTAATTGCTTCAATAGAAAAAGGAGCGTTACACCTAACACTGACACCTACATGCATGTAGTACAAAGCACAACAACGTCTAGGCCGTTACCCCATGATGCCAATCGCACATCATTTGTAAGAGTACACCTCCTGTTACGCACAACTATGTAAAAGTAAACCTCTTTTTACATGTCAAAAATGACAATGATGCATGGACTTTTCAAAGACCAAATAATGCAACTCCACAACTTACAACAACACAATGTAACAATACACCTCCAATTACATTGTACAACTTCAACAACAATTGCATTATCAAGCATTCACATCCACACAACTATCGTGTCATTATTCAATTAAGAGTCACCACCAAAATATCACAATTCATCAACACACATTCATTAATCAACTACTTCATATAGTTTCACCACTCCAATGGTCTCATATTCCAAGTAAGAGAACATACAACATCTTAGGATAAATATCATATCAACATATCACCATTCATTCATACATCTTCATTTAGTCATATGAAGTTAGTCACAAGAGATCATAAGATAATTGACTTAAAGGAATCATTCTGATAAAACCGTATCAAGTGGAAAACGGCCAACATCGATAAATCTCAAAGTAAGGTAGCAATATAAAGTTTGAAAACTCACCAAACAATCTTAATCAATCATGTAATCAAGAACTTAAGCCACTTACAAAATATTAGACATTAGTTCAAAGAATAGCTTAAGTTCGTATGATAAAACCCAAGTTAACATTTTCCACATTCCCACCCAAAATTCACGTTTAACATGATTAAGATGTTTGACCAACTTTACAAGTCTTACCTAAGTCTATATGAGCTGTAGGCTTAACTTGTAATCTCATTCATTTCATAAAAGTTCGTTTCAACAAATCCGGAATTCCCAAAAATCTCCAAGTTTTTACCCAAAATGGAAAATCCCAAGTTTGAATGAGCTAAACATGTTCCAGTAGGTTTAGGGGCTCAAACAGTAGTTAAACAAGTTGAAAGAATCATTTTACAAAGCTCGAATCGGAACCCTAAAAACCGGAACAAAAATCAAAAGTGGCTGAATCTGGGCAGGTTCGCTTAAGTAAACAAGTTCTAGTAGCTACCTATAATGTACGCTTATTGATCGCTCACTGTTCGCTTAAGCGAACAAGTTCCAGTAGTTATCATTAATGTACGCTTACCGGTCGCTTACCGGTTCGCTTAAGCGACCTGTTTCCAGAACTTGCTACAGATAAATATTACGGGTTTCAACCTCTTTTTACCCAAAACCCCCAATTTTGATCTCCCAATGCCCAAATGTGTTTCGAGAGTTTGTTTATAGGTCAATATAACTAAATTGATTCACAAGGACACAACAAACATGGAAACCAATGACATTTGCACCAATTCACCCAGTTTACAAAACCACCAACAACAACTCATTTCTCATCAACAAATCATGAATTATGAGCACCCAAGGCATGAATCATCAACAAAAACATCACTTAGCAACAACAACATCAATTGAACATGACTCTTACCACAATTCAACAATAACATAGCATAATTCAACAATTTGAGCAAAATTCAACATACTTTGAACATGAAATTTCACCAACAACAATATAATTATCAACAACTTCATGCATTCAAACATAACATCATAATTATAGGACGAATTATAACAACTTGAACAATTAATCATTTACTCAATTAAGCACTTATTCATACAACAATTGAAAATTTACACTAAAAATGATTATGATTCAATTCTAACCCCCTTACCATAATTATCACTAATTCCTAGCCCAAGCTTCACTTTAGCTCCTAGGATCTCTACCAATTCTTGAATCTTCTAGTTCTTTTTCCTCTTCTCCTTCACTTTCTCTCTCTACCTCTCTCAAAATATCTTATGTAATAAAAAATGAGTGATATTTTCTCTTAAGACAAGTCTTATATAGTCTATCCTCCTAATGGGCTTAACCCTAAAACCTTAGTTGACTTAACCCACTCAAACTAAATTCTAAAATGTTTCTACAGTCACAACGGTAAAATACTATTAACGGTCACTTAACGATAAAATACTAGCAACGGTCACTTAACGGTAAAATACTAATTACTACACTAATAACTTAGCAAAATAGTGGTTCTCACTAAACACTAAAAATAATTCTCACCAAAAATTACTAAATTTATCCCTCTAGCACGAAAACCCATGAAAATGCACCCAATGATGAACAATCACACACAAGCACAAAAAAGACACCATAAAATAATTAAAAATAAATCTAACGAAAATCGGGCTGTTACATTTTACGGACATGAAGTTCTATGATCTTTCTCTCCGACTCTGGGTTCTTGAGGAACTGTTTGAGGTGTCCTCGTTGGATGAGGAGTTAAATGGAATCCTTCAGATGGATGCAATCGTCAGTGACGTGACCGTGACACTTGTGGAATCGACAATATTTTGTTTTGTCGACCCCTTTCCTCTCCAGAAACGGAGCCTTTGGTTGGTTGACGCCAGCTTCTCCTAGATCGGCTACTGCGATCTCAGCGATGATTTTTGTAACGCCCTCTTTGAATTATTTGTTTTATTTGATTATTTTATTGAGTTTAGAGTGTTTTTGAATAATTTATTTATTTATGATGATGTTTGTATCGTCTAGGTGGAGATCGCCTCGGAGGAGTTCGTTTGGGTGATCTCCTTCTAACTAACCTCCTGGTGTAACTTGGAGATATGATGCTTATTGAATGGCGCGGGGATCTGAAACGTGAATGGCGAAGGCTACTTCCTCCTCTACTACGTCTCGGGGAAGGAGTCCTTTTGATTTGGACTAGTGGACGCGCTTGCTCCAGATCCATCAGGCGTCAGTTTTGAACCGTGCGGAGCAAATATTCGACGAGGGCACCAGTTGGAATGGAATCTTCTGGTGTCTCTGTAGGTCATAAGGGACCCTGCAGAGGTCTTTCTTGGAGGGGAACTGCCTGCACTAGTTCCTCTGGGTGTACCCCGAGGGGAAGGTGAAGACGTCATACCATCACGTTGAGGGATACGAATCTCACTCCTCAGCTTGGAGTTGGCACCGTTGGCAGCGATGGTAAATTTTTGGAAAGGGGTGTGTCGCAAGTAATTTTGCCAAACGTGGTGTTTGGGCTTTGAATAGTATTGGACCCAAGTAAATGGGCCAAAACTCCTTTTGGCCGGTCCAGAACAAAACTAAAAAATGTGAATTTATTTTGTAGGGACTAAAAACAAAATTCTAAATATTTATAGGGACCATTTACTCAATTAATCCTATATTGAATTGAGAATAATGAAAATAATATTAAAATTATAATTAAAAAATAGTAATTAAAATTATATGGAAAAGTAAAATGAAACAATTTTTTTAAACAATTATTATAGAACGAGGGATGTGTACTATGACATACTACAAAAGATCTTCCTTTCCGAGATACATGAAATATGGGCTCAATATCTGAATCAAATCAAACAAAGCGGGATTATTTTCACGGTCAAAATTTTGGAAACAATTTTAATGCTGAAACGTCAAACAGTTTTAAGCGGGAGTCATAATTGTGTCCTTAGGTGAGAGTTAGTAGATAGGACAAACACAATTTAACGTCAAACAAAAAAAACACAATTTGTATGTGTCAAGTAAGTAAGAATTTAATGTCGGGGCTACCAAATACTAGAATGAACCAAATAATAATTATATGGCTTAACACACTCCACTCATCCATCGGAGCTAATCTAGCAATACGACATTACAGTCTATATTTTAGATGCAGCCCAGGCCTTGTATGATAAGACAAGAATTCAAGTATTTTATTTTGTCGAGACCTATAAATTGGCATTTTCCTATCTAATTGGAGGATTTGAATTTGGTGCACCAATTGTATTCTAATATGTTTGCCTCAATCATCTTATCTTAACTAGCGGAAAGACGGACACTATCGTATCCGTCTGTCCGCTCTTTCTACTGCACTAATGCATGTGATTATTTTATTATGTTTGTTAGTATAATTTTGATTAAAAAATTTAAATTTTTAATATTCATGAAAATTATTGATATATTGATTTATAAACAAAATATTTTCAAGACATACTCAACATATTTTAGTTTTCCTGCAAAAAATATTAAGATAAATAATGATCATTTATTGATTATTCTAATAATAATTAGTAACATCATAACTTAAATGTATAAATGACATTCCCAAATTCATTTTCCAAAGCCTTACACAACACTCATTTTTCCAAAACGGTTAACAATTGAATTTTCATCCGAAACTCCCGTTTTCTCCCAAAACGACTCGACTATCACAACTACAGCCTAAAAACAGAAATCCCATCAAGTTTAACTCATCCAACCACATAGACAACTCAATCAACAACTTTGTATATCAAATTTCACTTTGGGTCCTTCACATGAACATCTAGCACAACTTCACCAATACAAACAACTTATTTCATAAAAATGGGATGCCCATGATATCATTCAACAACAACAACATATCTACTTCAACAACACTTCATTTAGACATGAATTCAACCATAATTGAAGAACACAATATTCCAATCCAACAATTTGAGCAAAACTCATAAGTACCCATTTTCACCAAACCAACAACAACAACTTATTTCACAACAACAAATTATGAATCATGCATACCCAAGCCATGAATTAACATTCATAACATCACTTAACAACAACAACATCTATTGATCATGAAACTTATCACAATTCATCAACAACATAGCATAATTCACCAAGTGAACAGATTTTCAACACATACCCATTTTTCATACTTTGAACATGTAATTCAACTAACAACAATTCAATTATCCATAACTTCATACATCTAAACATGTCATCATAATTAGAGCACGAATTTAGCAACACTTATCCATAAGCAAAATTCATACAACATTTGAAAATTTACAAAATGATGATGACTATGATAAAGACTAACCCCCTTACCTTAGATAAAGATTAATCCCAACTTATGCTTCAATTTAGCTCCTAAGCTCACTCCAATCTTGATTCTTCAAGCTCTCCCTCTTCTCTCTAACCCTTGTTCTTCTCTTTTCCCACTTTCTCTCTCTACGTCTCTCTAGAAAATATCTTATGAAATGAATGAAGTGATATTTTCCTAAGACAACTCCTTAGGTATGACCCTTAATGGGCTTAACCTAGTTTCTAGTGGGCTTAACCCATTTCTATTCAAACCAAAAATATTTCTACACTCCAAACGATATTTAACTAATAACGGTAAAATGTCACTAACGGTCACTAAACGGTAAAATCTCAATTTACTCTAGTAACTTATCGAAATAACTATGCAACTGACTCCACTTGTGTATATCTACATACAACTTGACAATGCATATATGTACATATGACTTACAACTCCGCAAATTAAACACCATGTATGATTTAATTAATGTAACATACGTCACAGATAGCAACAGGTCATCAATTCGGTAATTCCAGAAAAATGCACAATTAATCATAATCATGCTTAAACATCAATATCATCCAACATTCTTCAATTAAATAACAAACAGCTCTTAAACGGGGCAACTCGCCTCGCGAGTACATCTACTCGCCACGACGAGCACAAGAACAATGCTGCTCGCCGTGGCGAACTCAAAACAGGTGCTCTCGGAAGTTTTGACATTTTTCTCACTAAATCTTCATTTTTAAGTTCCCTATTCATCATTTTAATCTGAAAATTGTCCCAGACCTCTCTAAAATCATTTAGGCACTTAAAACTATCCATATTACACCTTATAACAACAATCTGAAAATCCAGGTTTTCTCACAGGTACTCGCCACGGCGAGTTGTCTTGCTCGCCAGGCGAGCTATGAAGTAGCTCGCTCGCTAAGGCGAGCACAGGCTACTCGCGAGGTGAGTGATGAACTTCTGTACGGGCAGAATGCAGGTTTTTCCCTAAATACCATTTTCCTCAAATTCACTCCCCAAATTAGTTTATAGATATGAAATGAGATGATGTATGTACTCAGAACCTATTTCTAACATCAGAACAACAATTCCTACACTCAACCCAATAATTCACCATAAACCCTAAATTCCCAATTCCAACATAAACCTGTTAAAATCAAAATCAGAATTAACCATCTACACTATTGAAGTAAACCTCACCCTTACCTTACTTTTGCGGAAAGAAATGCACAACAATTGATTCTCTTGTCTCTACTTGCTCTTCTCTCCCTTTTCTCCCAAAAGCTTGGTTTCACGTAAAAACAGTTCTCTGACTTCTCTTTTCTTAACTCCTCAAAATTGAACTTCCCTTTATTTCTATTAAACTCCCCTTAATTCTATTAAATCCTAATTAACTCCCCAACCTCCAAAATAATATTAATTTCTCACTTATTCTAATTATTATTAAAATAAACTATATAATAAAATAATGCACACCACACAAATCACAAATATTATTTAAAATCCCATAAAAGACTCTAAATAAATCCAAAATAATTAAAATAACGACTAGGGTGTTACAACTCTCCCCAACTTAGAGAATTTCGTCCTCGATATCTTACCTCAATCAAACAACTCTGAATACGACTCCCGCATCTTACTCTCCAGCTCCCAAGTCAAACTCTCACCGATTACTCCACCCCAAACAACCTTCACTAGAGGTATATCCTTGCCTCTCAACTTCTTCACCTCACAGTCTTCAATCCTCAACAGTAAAGTCTCAACTGTAAGGTTGTCTCTAACCTGCACATCATCTCTTAGAATAACATGCGAAGGATCCACTACGTACTTCCGAAGCTGCGACACATGAAACACATCATGCAAGTTCGAAAGATGTGGTGGCAAACCAACTTTATATACCACTGTTCCAACCCTCTCTGAAATCTGATAAGGACCAATGAACTTTGGAGTCAACTTCCTCGACTTCAATGCACGTCCTACACCCATCATAGGAGTAACTCTCAAAAATACATGATCATGATGAGTCAATTATATGTTATTTTAATATGCTTTTTAATTTAGTTTTAATTAGATTTTATATAATTTTATATTAGTATTATTTCCTTTTTAGGATAGTTTACTTTAAAATGCAATTTATTATATTTCAGGGAAGAATATTGGATGGAGAGAGTCTTGGAGCAAAAGAAAGGGATTTGGAGCAGATTGGACACAAAAACATGAAGATTGGGAAACAAAATATATCTCCCACAAGTCAGAAGCTTGGCACGGCCCGTGCTAGCCTTGGCACGGCCGTGCCACCCTCCAGATGCCTTTTGCTGCTTTTGCTTTGACTCCAAGCTATTCTATTTTGGCGCACAATCTACCGAGGAATATTCTAGGAATATACTTGCTTAGATTTTAAGTCAATTGTGTACTATAAATAGAGTAGCTAGCCATCACTAATATTCATCTTTACTTGGAATACAATAAGTGACAATTGCTTTTCTAAATAAAGTTCTTTTCCTTTCCTTTATTTTCTTGTCTTTTACTTTCATGCTTTCTCTCTTCTCCCCCATGTCTACGATGAACATGAGTGAGTAGACTTCTTCTTGTCTTGGGATTGTTGGATAAGTCTAAATGACATGATCCTAATCAAGACAAGCCCTAAGCCTTAATCTTATGTAACCCTAATTTCTTATCTGAATTCACCGTCTTAACATGGATTAACCATTATCAAACTGTGGAAACGAAAGTGGAGGGTTTGATAATTGTTCGTCCATTATTCCAAATATCAATTCATAAAACGAAAGTGGAGCTTTGATATTCGAACAAGTGAATTCAGACAAGGGTTGCAAAGTCAGCGAAATAGGCTTTGCAATCTTTGAGACATATAGTTTCGATCTTCAAGGGAACTAATAACAATCAAGTCAGCGAAATAGGCTTGGTTGTTAGAGGAACCAAAATCCAATAGTAATCAAGTCAGCGAAATAGGCTTGGTTGCTAGAGGAACTTAAGAGAAACTGTCTTGAGAAATTAGGTCTAACATAACATTATAAGTTTATGGTTTTGGTTTGAGAAGGACTTGTAACTTAGATGAATCCAACGATCCCAAGGCTCTTTTATTATATTGCTTTCAACCGTTTAAAAATCCCCAATCTACAATCTCTTCTCTCTTCTAATCATCTCTAAAGGTTAATTAAATTGAACTACTCCCTGTCGGAACGATACTCTTTATTACTACTTCGGTAAGACCGTGCACTTGCGGTTTTATCTCATCAAGTTTTTGGCGCCGCTGCCGGGGAGTAAACTAATTTAATTAATTCTTTCTTTGTGATTAGAACTCTCTTCTCTTTTCTCTTCCTCTTCTCTTCTACTTTTCTTTCTTTTTAGTTTTACCACTAACTTCTTGGGTTCTCGGTTTCTTATGCGAAGAAGTAAAAGTCTCGGAGAATTTATTCCTGAGATCGAAAGGTTTTTGCATAAGAAAAAGAGAGAGGCACAAAATAACACCGCTATGGCTGAACGTACTCTCAAAGAGTATGCTACTCCTTCAACGGAAGAGCCACAAGCTATTATCGTGTACCCAACGGTTGCGGGTAATAACTTCGAAATCAAGCCTGCACTACTCAATTTAGTGCAGCAAAACCAGTTTTCTGGATCACCCACTGAGGATCCAAATCTCCATATTTCTTCCTTAGACTCAGTGGCACCATAAAAGAGAACCAAGAAGCCGTAAGACTTCATCTCTTTCCCTTTTCCTTAAGGGATAGAGCTAGCGCTTGGTTCCATTCCCTAGAAGTCAGTTCCATTACTTCATGGGACGATATGAGGCGAGCATTCCTCGCCCGATTCTTTCCCCCATCTAAAATAGCTAAGCTTAGAGACCAAATTACGCGTTTCAATCAAAAAGATGGGGAATCTCTCTATGAGGCGTGGGAGCATTTCAAGGAAATGCTTAGACTTTGTCCCCACCATGGCCTAGAGAAGTGGCTTATAGTCCACACGTTTTATAATGGCTTGACATATACCACTAAAATGTCCGTTGATGCAGCTGCAGGTGGAGCTCTAATGAACAAAAACTTTACGGAGGCTTACGCTTTGATTGAGGACATGGCTCAAAATCACTATCAATGGACCAACGAAAGAGCCGTCACCACTCCTACTCCCTCTAAGAAAGAGGCAGGTATATACGAAGTCTCTGAATATAACCACCTTGCTGCTAAGGTTGAGGCATTAACACAAAAAATTGAAAAACTTAATGTTAATGCTGCCCCAACTTCTCCTGCATCCCCTACTTGTGAAGTCTGTGGTATAACTGGTCATACAGGTGTTGATTGTCAGTTAGGTAGTGCTGCCAATATTGAGCAACTAAATTACGCTCAATACAACCAAGGAATGAGGCCAAATCAAAATTTTTACAAAAATCCTCAAGGTTCCTATGGGCAAACAGCACCACCTGGCTATACAAACAACCAGAGAGTAGCTCAGAAATCTAGTTTGGAAATAATGTTGGAAAATTGCATAATGAATCAAAATAAACAACTTCAAGAGTTAAAAAACCAAACAGGATCTCTGAACGACTCTCTCTCCAAGCTCAATACCAAGGTCGATTCCATCGCCACGCACACCAAAATGCTTGAGACTCAAATCTCCCAAGTGGCCCAACAAGTGGCCACCTCTTCTCAAACACCAGGAGTCTTTCCCGGTCAACCTGAAACAAACCCCAAAGCCCATATCAACGCTATTTTTCTAGGGGGTAGTAAGATAGAAGAGACTGTTACTAAGGCTAAAAATGTCAAGAGGGAGAGTGTCAGGTATCTAGGTAAGAATGGTGTGATAAAAAGTGAGAAACCGCTTGATAAAGCCCTAACACCCTTAAGGCTTACTAAGCTCAACTTGGAGGCTCAATTCACTAAACTCTTTAACGTAATTAGAAAGATTTGCATTAAAATCCCCTATGCTGAAGATTTGTCTCGTATGCCTCTATACGCCAAGTTTTTAAAAGAAATTTTTTCAAAGAAAAAGGCTATAGATCATAATGAAACAATAGCTTTGACAAAGGACAATAATGCAATCATCAAGAAGCCACCTACAAAGCTTAGAGACCCAGGAAGTTTTGCCATCCCTTGTATGATAGGGAATGAAACCTTAAACCATGCCTTGTGTGACTTAGGAGCTAGTGTTAGTCTGTTGCCCCTACCCCTCTTTACAAGGCTGGGGTTGGGCAAGCTAAAACCTACCGACACAACATTGAAGTTAGCCGATCGTTCTGATATACAACCTGTCGGATATGTCGAGGACGTCCCCGTTAAAATAGAAGGGATGGAAATCCCAACTGATTTCATGGTACTTGACATAGATGAGGACATTGCGTGCCCTATAATCTTAGGACGACCCTTTCTCACCACTGCGGGTGCTCTAGTAGATGTTCAAAACGGTAGGATTGTTTTTCAAGTGAGTGATGAGTTGATAGGATTTGAGTTGGAGAACTATATGAAAGGTCCCGCCCTCTATTCTTGTAATATGATTAAAGGTCATAAAGTGAAAGAACGCTTATTAGCGCCATCTACACAACATGACCTCTTTGATCCATTCTAAGGACTCTTTCTTATAACGTCAAGCTAATGACTATAAAGAAGCGCTTCGTGGGAGGCAACCCACGTATTTAACTGCTTTTGTTTTTGTTTTTGTTTTTAAGTTATTTTGTAGGTAATTGTCCGAAGGTGATTCAAGCAAAACGAGAAAAATTTTGAGGCCAATGTCCAGAACCTTGGCACGGCCCGTGCTCACACTGGCACGGCCGTGCCAGACCACGCCTATCCAAAACCACCCAAAAGTCCAGAATGTTGGCACGGCCCGTGCTAAGGTTGGCACGGCCGTGCCCGACTACAGGTAAGGATAAACCCACCTTTTCATCTTCTTCTTCCCTCATTCTCCACCACAAACTCTCTCTCCATTTACACTACTCTCAAAAACCTCCATAACCATAGAATTTCAAAGCTTCCATATCTCCCCCAAAACCTCACCATTTCACATAATTTCTTCACCCAATCAATCACAAATCCCATTTCACACATAACCCATCAATCAAAAACAACTTTCCTCCATCCCTCCCGAATATCATCAAATTCGTAGCCCCCATTCACCTACCTAAAAACCCACAAATTCTTCATCAATTCACCCAATCCAACCCCTAACACTTACTCAAACCCCAACCCGATTACCCAACCAACCTTTTCTACTCAAAACATTTCCCAAAACCCCACCCTCACCCAAAACACAAACGGTCAACCAAGGTTCCGGATAAATGGCATCTAGGAAAGGTGGAGCAAACCCTTCTGGAGGACCACAACAAAAGAAGAAGACTCAAGCCAAGAATCATGGCATAATCTTCAAGGACACCAAGCAAAGGGACAGGTATAAAATTCTTATCTCTAAACCTTTGCATCCTTGTCGATATCCAGATCCTTATACTTTGAGTGTGCTAGGACTAAGGGATAGTGTGTTCAGCTTACTAGGTAAATTAGGATGGGTTGATATGCTTAGACCTATGAAGGGCTTCGAAAATTTCACTTATGAATTCTTAAGTTCTATTGAATTTACGAAGGATAAGGTGAACTTTGACAACCCCGATCATAGAGTTTCCTTCCGACTTTTGAATATGGATTATGAGATGTCTCTTGAAAATTTCTGTTTAGAGATGGACTTTGCAAATGCGGGGTTCATCCATGACTCTTGGAATCCAAATTTAAAGTCGGAACACTATGACCCCGCTCTCTTTTGGAAACGCATTACCGGGTTAAGGCAATACAATCCTCGCAACAACAAGGCTAGTAACATTCACAACCCCGTGCTTAGATACCTCCAAAGAGTCATGGCTTGTACAATTTGGGGTAGAAAAAAAGTAGGAACAACTAGGACAGATGAACTTTTTATGCTTTGGGCAATGCTTAATAACAATCCCGTTAATACTTGTTTCTACCTACTTGACTACCTTTCCTCCATAGGAGCTAGACCTGACAATAGAGCTGAGATAGTAGTCGGTGGTATCATTACCTTCATCGCTAGAAAGTTTGGAGTAAGTGAAGAAGATGGGATAAATCCAATTGAGGGCAACAATAGACTTAACATTGAAACCCTTGTTGCTATGAACTTCATTAAGATTCACCCACCCATGACTTATGCACTTCAACTTCGCATACCACTTTTGTTTTTACTTCCTAACCCATCTCGGACTAACCCCGAGGTGGAGGAAAATTTGTTGTATGTTGGTGATGGATTACAGGTACATGAAGAGCATAATCAAGGTGACGAAGAGGGTGCCCACATGCACCATGAAGAAGAGCCCCCTGACCATAACGACAACAATGAAAGATGGGCATGGATGCAAACCGAGGTACAAAGGATAAGCACCGAGCAACAAAGGCAAGGTGTTGAATTATCTGGGCTAAGAAATGATGTCCTATGGGGCAACCGCATATCCGAAGAAAATAACCAAATGCTTCGGAACATGATGCAACACTTACACCTTCAGGGCCCTCCCTATGGACCTCAATAAAAATGTGAGCTTTCCTCTTCCTCTTTTTCACCTTATCTCTTTCATCTCTATCTCACTCTTCTACCTCTCCTTCTCTGTTATTTTTCTTTTATCTTGAATCATTGAGGACAATGCTTCTCCTAAGTGTGGGGGGAGCCTAATAAAGTGTCTTTAAGTCGTAGTGTTTCCAAACTCCCTTGAACTTTATTCTTTTGTTCTGTTTTATTGTAAAAGGCATAGTTAAGTAGCTAATTTTTATTGAAAAAAAAATCATGACACAAAAATTTTCATTGTCTCCTCTTAATTTGTTGATTCTTGTACATGAAAGCAAACTCTTGTGTTTTAAGTCTTCTTGATATAACCACATCTTATTTCAAAGTGAATAAAATTCTCCAATGAGAAAAACACAAAGTGGCTTCCCTTGAGTAAATGTATGAATAGGTATTTTAAGGAAACGCGTTCTAATCTTAGTGGTGCATTAACCTTTAAAAATTCTCAAAGCGCCAGTAGTATAAGTGAGTATAAGGGAGATCATAAAAAGCCAAAAAGCCAAATAATTCCAAGATCTCATCACTGAATCTAGATTGGGGAAGGAGGTACGCCCTCCGACTTCCTACGTGAAGGTGATTGTTATCTTGAGAAAAACTTTAAAAAACGTCGTTGAAACTAGATTGGGGAAGGAGGTAGGCCCTCCGACTTCCTACATGAAGACGATGTTTTAAGGAATATCATTGAATCTAGATTGGGGAAGGGGGTAGGCCCTCCGACCTCCTACGTGAAAATGTTGTTCCTTAAATAAAGAACTTAAAATGTGCATATGGCAAAAGAACAAAGATTCTCAAAAACTCCCATCTCTCTTATGTGAATTGTAGAAGGAATTTTTCTTGGTTAGTTTAGTGCTAGGATTAGACCATGTTTCCTCATTATACCTATCTTATACAGGAGCAAGAAAAGGGTTGGACTTCACACACACACTCACTTGAAACTTGATCGTTGGGTAGAATAAAGATTTCAAGAAATACTTGAGTTTGTGATTAATGTACATTTTGGGATTTAAGCCCTTGAGGAGACATGTGCTTTAATTAATTTGTCATTTGATTTAACTGTCGATGCTACTATGTTTATGCCTTTTGCTTGAGGACAAGCAAAGATTCAAGTATGGGGGAGTTTGATGAGTAAATTATATGTTATTTTAATATGCTTTTTAATTTAGTTTTAATTAGATTTTATATAATTTTATATTAGTATTATTTCCTTTTTAGGATAGTTTACTTTAAAATGCAATTTATTATATTTCAGGGAAGAATATTGGATGGAGAGAGTCTTGGAGCAAAAGAAAGGGATTTGGAGCAGATTGGACACAAAAACATGAAGATTGGGAAACAAAATATATCTCCCACAAGTCAGAAGCTTGGCACGGCCCGTGCTAGCCTTGGCACGGCCGTGCCACCCTCCAGATGCCTTTTGCTGCTTTTGCTTTGACTCCAAGCTATTCTATTTTGGCGCACAATCTACCGAGGAATATTCTAGGAATATACTTGCTTAGATTTTAAGTCAATTGTGTACTATAAATAGAGTAGCTAGCCATCACTAATATTCATCTTTACTTGGAATACAATAAGTGACAATTGCTTTTCTAAATAAAGTTCTTTTCCTTTCCTTTATTTTCTTGTCTTTTACTTTCATGCTTTCTCTCTTCTCCCCCATGTCTACGATGAACATGAGTGAGTAGACTTCTTCTTGTCTTGGGATTGTTGGATAAGTCTAAATGACATAATCCTAATCAAACCAAGCCCTAAGCCTTAATCTTATGTAACCCTAATTTCTTATCTGAATTCACCGTCTTAACATGGATTAACCATTATCAAACTGTGGAAACGAAAGTGGAGGGTTTGATAATTGTTCGTCCATTATTCCAAATATCAATTCATAAAACGAAAGTGGAGCTTTGATATTCGAACAAGTGAATTCAGACAAGGATTGCAAAGTCAGCGAAATAGGCTTTGCAATCTTTGAGACATATAGTTTCGATCTTCAAGGGAACTAATAACAATCAAGTCAGCGAAATAGGCTTGGTTGTTAGAGGAACCAAAATCCAATAGTAATCAAGTCAGCGAAATAGGCTTGGTTGCTAGAGGAACTTAAGAGAAACTGTCTTGAGAAATTAGGTCTAACATAACATTATAAGTTTATGGTTTTGGTTTGAGAAGGACTTGTAACTTAGATGAAACCAACGATCCCAAGGCTCTTTTATTATATTGCTTTCAACCGTTTAAAAATCCCCAATCTACAATCTCTTCTCTCTTCTAATCATCTCTAAAGGTTAATTAAATTGAACTACTCCCTGTCGGAACGATACTCTTTATTACTACTTCGGTAAGACCGTGCACTTGCGGTTTTATCTCATCAGATCACACTCCTAAAACTCAAGGGCCTTCCTACGCTTGTCATGGTAACTCTTCTGTCGACTCTACGATGCTTTCATCTTCTCTCTGATCATCTTGACTTTCTCTGTAGTCTGATGAACCAAATCTGGTCCCAACACAACACTCTCTCCTGACTCAAACCAGCATAAAGGATTCCTGCACCTCCGACCATATAAAGCTTCGAACGGTGCCATACTAATACTCGAATGGTAACGGTTGTTGTATGTGAACTCTATCAACGGTAGGTGACTATCCCAAGCTCCACATTGCTCAAGCACACACACTCTTACTAAATCCTCTAAAGATTGTATCGTCCTCTCCATTTGACCATCTGTGTGCGGATGATAAGCCGAACTCAGCCTCAACTTCGATCCTAAGGCGTCTTGCAAACTCTTCCAGAATCTATAAGTGAACCTCGGATCCCTATCTATAGCTTCACAATATTATCGATATAAATCTCCGCCAACTGAGCTACCAGATAACTGATATTAATCGGAATAAAGTGCGCCGACTTCGTCAACTTGTCGACCACAACCCATATAGTATCATGCCCTCTCGAAGTGTTCGGTAAACTCGTCACAAAATCCATAGAAATGTTATCCCACTTCCACTTCGGCACATCCAACGGTGACAACAACCCTGCAGGCTTCTGATGTTCGACCTTAGACTTCTGACAAGTCAAACATGCATACACAAAATGAGCGACGTCACGCTTCAAACCGGACCACCAAAATAGCTTCTTCAAATCATGATACATTTTCGTAGCTCCCGGATGAATACTCCAGCTACTCTTGTGACTTTCCTCTAAAACTAACTTTTTCAAACCACCATCATCAGGAATGCAAATTCAGGAGAAGATGAAGGCGTCTCAGAGTAGACATAAGAGTTATCATGATAAGAGGAGAAAGGATATTGAGTTTCAAGTTGGTGATCATGTGTTTTTGAGGGTGAATCCTGTGACCGGTGTTGGTCGTGCTTTGAAGTGTAGGAAGTTGACTCCTCGTTTTGTTGGACCGTTTGATGTTATTGAGAAGGTTGGGGTTGTAGCGTATCGGATTGCGTTACCACCATCTTTGTCGAATCTTCATAATGTGTTTCATGTTTCTCAGTTGAGGAAGTACGTGCATGATGCGTCTCATGTGATTCAAGTGGATGAATTGGAAGTAAGAGATAATTTTACCGTTGAGACTTGGCCGGTTAGGATTGAGGATCGTGAGTTGAAGCGTTTGCGTGGAAAAGAGATTGTTTTGGTCAAGGTGATTTGGGTTGGATCAACTGGTGAGAGTGCCACTTGGGAACCGGAGAGTAGGATGAAGGTTTTGTATCCGGAGTTGTTTCCTTCAAGTAATTTTCGAGGGCAAAAATTCTTTTTAGGGGGGGAGAGTTGTAACAGCCCGATTTTTAGCTAGATTTATTTTAATTACTTTTATTATGTGTTTTATGTGTTTGTGTGTGATTATTCTTCATTGGGTGCATTTTCATGAGTTTCCGTATTAGAAGGGTATTTTAGTCATTTTAGACTTAGGGGTATCATAATCACCATCATTTTGTGACTTCATTGGGTACTTTTATTTTAATCTTTATCTAAGGTAAGGGGGTTAGTCTTTATCATAATCACCATCATTTTGTGAAATTTTCAAATGTTGTATGAATTTTGATTATGGATAATTGTTGCTAAATTCGTGCTCCAACTGTGATGATATGTTTGTATGCATGAATTGATGATAATTCTATGATTGATGGTGAAATTCAATGTTCAAATAGGAACAAATGATAAGTTGTGAAAATTGTGCTCAATTGGTGAATTTTGCTAAGTTGTGGTTGGATTGAGTTATGATTCTTGTTCAATTGATGTTATGGATGTTAATTGATGTTGTGGTTGATGAATCATTGCTTGGGTATGCATATTCATGAGTTGTTTTAGAGAAATGGATTGTTGTTGGTGGTTTTGTGAAATTGGTGAATTATGACATGTTGTTGTTGAAATATGATGGAATGCATGATTACAAGTTGTGGTTGTGGTTAATTGTTGATGATAATATCATTGCATGACTTGGGTATGAATTATGTGGAGATGTTGTTGTGAATTGTGTTGAATTGGAAGAAATGAATTGTTATTGTTGTTGAAGATTTCTTGTTTCGAGAAAAATCATTTTAACAATTGCTTGGGTATTTACTATGATTTAATTGTGTATGCGCATGTTTTCTTGATAATGCAAATGATTTGGAGATGAACAATATAATTGGGTGTTGTCCTATATATTGAGGAGAAAATTATGATTGTTGTCGCATTATCGAGTCTTGCTACATGTCCATGCATCATAGTCGTGTTGTTGTAAAAGGGTTGAGCTCTTTTACTTCGGAGATTATGTAAGGCGGGGGTGAACCCTTACATACGATGTTGAGTTGTTCCATCGGAGGTGACGACCTTTTGGAGATTTGGTACCACATGCATTTATGTGTCAATAAGTGCATATCATGACATTACTCTTATTTGATATATGTGATTGGTGATTGTTCATGAAATGTGATTAATGATTATTCATAATAAATGTGATTGGTGATTGTGAATGCATAATTATGAATTTATAATTGTTCATGGCTTATGATTGGTGATTGTTCATGAAATATGATTAATGATTGTTCATGGCTTATGATTGGTGATTGCTCATGATGTATATGATTGGTGATTGTGTATGAATAACTGTAAATTGATATTTGTTCATGACACATGTAATTGGTGATTATTGATGTGAGATATTAGAGTTTGATGTAAGTATTGATATGAGAATATTATTATTGATCAAGTGCATGATGTTTAAATTGAAATATTCATGTTAACTGTTATTTGGATTATGATGATGTAATACTTACCCCCAGTGGATCTGTGATGGACCGCGTGCCTGTCTGTATGGATGGGTAGACGTTGTGGAGGATTACTTGCTTGGTGAGTTCTTGTACTTTGTGGATATCGGGAGCTTTCACCGATATCGGTGTTTAGAGTTAGTCGGCTCTGATCTAGGCTTGTTGTATCGGTCTAGATTAGGTTATTTTTGAATTCTGTTATGTTGGAGTTTACCCGTTTGTTTGGGATCTTTGAGATGCATCGATGTGGTGTAATTTATTGATTCATGACATGTATATATTTGGATTACTCTGGTTTATATTCTGCTGCAACTGTTGAGGTTTATATACATGTTTATTGGTTTTTGATTTTTGAATGTGGCGTAGCCTCTATTTCTTGAATAAATGTATTATTCGCATGTTTAATTGCTTCAATAGAAAAAGGAGCGTTACACCTACATGCATGTAGTACAAAGCACAACAACGTCTAGGCCGTTACCCCATGATGCCAATCGCACATCATTTGTAAGAGTACACCTCCTGTTACGCACAACTATGTAAAAGTAAACCTCTTTTTACATGTCAAAAATGACAATGATGCATGGACTTTGCAAAGACCAAATAATGCAACTCCACAACTTACAACAACACAATGTAACAATACACCTCCAATTACATTGTACAACTTCAACAACAATTGCATTATCAAGCATTCACATCCACACAACTATCGTGTCATTATTCAATTAAGAGTCACCACCAAAATATCACAATTCATCAACACACATTCATTAATCAACTACTTCATATAGTTTCACCACTCCAATTGTCTCATATTCCAAGTAAGAGAACATACAACATCTTAGGATAAATATCATATCAACATATCACCATTCATTCATACATCTTCATTTAGTCATATGAAGTTAGTCACAAGAGATCATAAGATAATTGACTTAAAGGAATCATTCTGATAAAACCGTATCAAGTGGAAAACGGCCAACATCGATAAATCTCAAAGTAAGGTAGCAATATAAAGTTTGAAAACTCACCAAACAATCTTAATCAATCATGTAATCAAGAACTTAAGCCACTTACAAAATATTAGACATTAGTTCAAAGAATAGCTTAAGTTCGTATGATAAAACCCAAGTTAACATTTTCCACATTCCCACCCAAAATTCACGTTTAACATGATTAAGATGTTTGACCAACTTTACAAGTCTTACCTAAGTCTATATGAGCTGTAGGCTTAACTTGTAATCTCATTCATTTCATAAAAGTTCGTTTCAACAAATCCGGAATTCCCAAAAATCTCCGAGTTTTTACCCAAAATGGAAAATCCCAAGTTTGAATGAGCTAAACATGTTCCAGTAGGTTTACGGGCTCAAACAGTAGTTAAACAAGTTGAAAGAATCATTTTACAAAGCTCGAATCGGACCCCTAAAAACCGGAACAAAAATCAAAAGTGGCTGAATCTGGGCAGGTTCGCTTAAGCAAACAAGTTCTAGTAGCTACCTATAATGTACGCTTACTGATCGCTCACTGTTCGCTTAAGCGAACAAGTTCCAGTAGTTATCATTAATGTACGCTTACCGGTCGCTTACCGGTTCGCTTAAGCGACCTGTTTCCAGAACTTGCTACAGATAAATATTACGGGTTTCAACCTCTTTTTACCCAAAACCCCCAATTTTGATCTCCCAATGCCCAAATGTGTTTCGAGAGTTTGTTTATAGGTCAATATAACTAAATTGATTCACAAGGACACAACAAACATGGAAACCAATGACATTTGCACCAATTCACCCAGTTTACAAAACCACCAACAACTACTCATTTCTCATCAACAAATCATGAATTATGAGCACCCAAGGCATGAATTATCAACAAAAACATCACTTAGCAACAACAACATCAATTGAACATGACTCTTACCACAATTCAACAATAACATAGCATAATTCAACAATTTGAGCAAAATTCAACATACTTTGAACATGAAATTTCACCAACAACAATATAATTATCAACAACTTCATGCATTCAAACATAACATCATAATTATAGGACGAATTATAACAACTTGAACAATTAATCATTTACTCAATTAAGCACTTATTCATACAACAATTGAAAATTTACACTAAAAATGATTATGATTCAATTCTAACCCCCTTACCATAATTATCACTAATTCCTAGCCCAAGCTTCACTTTAGCTCCTAGGATCTCTACCAATTCTTGAATCTTCTAGTTCTTTTTCCTCTTCTCCTTCACTTTCTCTCTCTACCTCTCTCAAAATATCTTATGTAATAAAAAATGAGTGATATTTTCTCTTAAGACAAGTCTTATATAGTCTATCCTCCTAATGGGCTTAACCCTAAAACCTTAGTTGACTTAACCCACTCAAACTAAATTCTAAAATGTTTCTACAGTCACAACGGTAAAATACTATTAACGGTCACTTAACGATAAAATACTAGCAACGGTCACTTAACGGTAAAATACTAATTACTACACTAATAACTTAGCAAAATAGTGGTTCTCACTAAACACTAAAAATAATTCTCACCAAAAATTACTAAATTTATCCCTCTAGCACGAAAACCCATGAAAATGCACCCAATGATGAACAATCACACACAAGCACAAAAAAAGACACCATAAAATAATTAAAAATAAATCTAACGAAAATCGGGCTGTTACATTTTACGGACATGAAGTTCTATGATCTTTCTCTCCGACTCTGGGTTCTTGAGGAACTGTTTGAGGTGTCCTCGTTGGATGAGGAGTTAAATGGAATCCTTCAGATGGATGCAATCGTCAGTGACGTGACCGTGACACTTGTGGAATCGACAATATTTTGTTTTGTCGACCCCTTTCCTCTCCAGAAACGGAGCCTTTGGTTGGTTGACGCCAGCTTCTCCTAGATCGGCTACTGCGATCTCAGCGATGATTTTTGTAACGCCCTCTTTGAATTATTTGTTTTATTTGATTATTTTATTGAGTTTAGAGTGTTTTTGAATAATTTATTTATTTATGATGATGTTTGTATCGTCTAGGTGGAGATCGCCTCGGAGGAGTTCGTTTGGGTGATCTCCTTCTAACTAACCTCCTGGTGTAACTTGGAGATATGATGCTTATTGAATGGCGCGGGGATCTGAAACGTGAATGGCGAAGGCTACTTCCTCCTCTACTACGTCTCGGGGAAGGAGTCCTTTTGATTTGGACTAGTGGACGCGCTTGCTCCAGATCCATCAGGCGTCAGTTTTGAACCGTGCGGAGCAAATATTCGACGAGGGCACCAGTTGGAATGGAATCTTCTGGTGTCTCTGTAGGTCATAAGGGACCCTGCAGAGGTCTTTCTTGGAGGGGAACTGCCTGCACTAGTTCCTCTGGGTGTACCCCGAGGGGAAGGTGAAGACGTCATACCATCACGTTGAGGGATACGAATCTCACTCCTCAGCTTGGAGTTGGCACCGTTGGCAGCGATGGTAAATTTTTGGAAAGGGGTGTGTCGCAAGTAATTTTGCCAAACGTGGTGTTTGGGCTTTGAATAGTATTGGACCCAAGTAAATGGGCCAAAACTCCTTTTGGCCGGTCCAGAACAAAACTAAAAAATGTGATTTTATTTTGTAGGGACTAAAAACAAAATTCTAAATATTTATAGGGACCATTTACTCAATTAATCCTATATTGAATTGAGAATAATGAAAATAATATTAAAATTATAATTAAAAAATAGTAATTAAAATTATATGGAAAAGTAAAATGAAACAATTTTTTTAAACAATTATTATAGAACGAGGGATGTGTACTATGACATACTACAAAAGATCTTCCTTTCCGAGATACATGATATATGGGCTCAATATCTGAATCAAATCAAACAAAGCGGGATTATTTTCACGGTCAAAATTTTGGAAACAATTTTAATGCTGAAACGTCAAACAGTTTTAAGCGGGAGTCATAATTGTGTCCTTAGGTGAGAGTTAGTAGATAGGACAAACACAATTTAACGTCAAACAAAAAAAACACAATTTGTATGTGTCAAGTAAGTAAGAATTTAATGTCGGGGCTACCAAATACTAGAATGAACCAAATAATAATTATATGGCTTAACACACTCCACTCATCCATCGGAGCTAATCTAGCAATACGACATTACAGTCTATATTTTAGATGCAGCCCAGGCCTAGTATGATAAGACAAGAATTCAAGTATTTTATTTTGTCGAGACCTATAAATTGGCATTTTCCTATCTAATTGGAGGATTTGAATTTGGTGCACCAATTGTATTCTAATATGTTTGCCTCAATCATCTTATCTTAACTAGCGGAAAGACGGGCACTATCGTATCCGTCTGTCCGCTCTTTCTACTGCACTAATGCATGTGATTATTTTATTATGTTTGTTAGTTTAATTTTGATTAAAAAATTTAAATTTTTAATATTCATGAAAATTATTGATATATTGATTTATAAACAAAATATTTTCAAGACATACTCAACATATTTTAGTTTGCCTGCAAATAATATTAAGATAAATAATGATCATTTATTGATTATTCTAATAATAATTAGTAACATCATAACTTAAATGTATAAATGACATTCCCAAATTCATTTTCCAAAGTCTTACACAACACTCATTTTTCCAAAACGGTTAACAATTGAATTTTCATCCGAAACTCCCGTTTTCTCCCAAAACGACTCGACTATCACAACTACAACATAAAAACAGAAATCCCATCAAGTTTAACTCATCCAACTACATAGACAACTCAATCAACAACTTTGTATATCAAATTTCACTTTGGGTCCTTCACATGAACATCTAGCACAACTTCACCAATACAAACAACTTATTTCATAAAAATGGGATGCCCATGATATCATTCAACAACAACAACAACATATCTACTTCAACAACACTTCATTTAGACATGAATTCAACCATAATTGAAGAACACAATATTCCAATCCAACAATTTGAGCAAAACTCATAAGTACCCATTTTCACCAAACCAACAACAACAACTTATTTCACAACAACAAATTATGAATCATGCATACCCAAGCCATGAATTAACATCCATAACATCACTTAACAACAACAACATCTATTGATCATGAAACTTATCACAATTTATCAACAACATAGCATAATTCACCAATTGAGCATATTTACAACACATACCCATTTTTCATACTTTGAACATGTAATTCAACTAACAACAATTCAATTATCCATAACTTCATACATCTAAACATGTCATCATAATTAGAGCACGAATTTAGCAACAGTTATCCATAAGCAAAATTCATACAACTTTTGAAAATTTACAAAATGATGATGATTATGATAAAGACTAACCCCCTTACCTTAGATAAAGATTAATCCCAACTTAGGCTTCAATTTATCTCCTAAGCTCACTCCAATCTTGATTCTTCAAGCTCTCCCTCTTCTCTCTAACCCTTGTTTTTCTCTTCTCCCACTTTCCTAAGACCCTTAATGGGCTTAACCTAGTTTCTAGTGGGCTTAACCCATTTCTATTCAAACCAAAAATATTTCTACACTCCAAACGATATTTAACTAATAACGGTAAAATGTCACTAACGGTCACTAAACGGTAAAATCTCAATTTACTCTAGTAACCTAATGAAATAACTATTCTCACTAATCACTAAAAGTAATTCCCACTAAAAATTATAATTTTTTACCCGTTCTCTCAAAATGACCAAAATACCCCTAAGTCTAAAATGACTAAAATACCCTTCCCACACAAAAACCCATGAAAATGCACCCAATGATGATTAATCACACACAAGCATATAAAACACATAATAAAAGTAATTAAAATAAATCTAGCTAAGAATCGGGCTGTTACATCGCGCAAACTCACAAGAAAGAAATAAATGAGACGAAGTTTCAGCTTGCTTGTAACACAGACCGCATATCGAAACCAATGTACACCCACGCCTTTGCAAATTCTCGTCCGTGGGGAGGTTATATAACAACAGCCGCCATAACACAAATGAGTGGGATGGAGGAATACATGCACGCCAAATAATGGTGGCCAAGTCAAGTTTGGCCGGAGAAGGATTAAGAAATTGAAAAGCCAACTTAGTAGTAAGTATGCCGTCTGAAGCATGTGTCTAAAACGTCGTATCCGTTAAAGGTGTAACCGTAAGAGTGATTTGGAGAATACTTTCTGCCACTGTCGGATAGTTCAAGAGCGACAGAAGGACCTGCCATCTGCCATTGTCAATAACCGAATGAAGATTTGTCTTGAGAAGAGCATACATGCTCGGTGGGGGATTAAGAATAGAAACCAAAGTTGCTCCCATCCAATTATCCAACCAATGGTTAATATTTTCACCATTGCCAACAATCCAAACCGAGTTCTCTAACACCGTCGACAAAAACTCCTTAACACCGGGCCAAATCGAAGATTTAAAATAACGGCTTTGAGGGAGACCAAAGGAAAGAAACCGCTGCTGAAAGAGGAGAGAACACTGAGAATCTTGAGTAAATAGTTTCCAACTCAAATCCAAAAGCAAAGAAGCATTAATATCCCGAGTTGATTTAAGATCAAGGCCACATGCTTCAAACAGACGGCAAACGTTCTTCGAAGAAACTGTACAAATTTTCCCACTCCAAACAATTTTTTTTATCCATCTATCACGCAAATGCAACAAACGAGCTGGCCAACGGTAAATATGAAAAGACCCATAACAGACTTAACTAGTTGGACACGACCCATAATAGACAAAAGAACACCTTTCCAAGTAGCAAGCTTCACCTTAATGCGGTCGACAATTGGTTGGAAATGAATGCCCCTGCCTCACTTCGCAAGACAAAAAAGAAGAGGGAAAAGAGGATCCCCCTGCCTCACTTCGCGCTGACAAGGAAAGTAACCCACCGCATTACCATTAAACAACACAGATAAATGAGCTGATCGAAGAATTTCCTTAAGCCATCTGCACAAAAGATGCGAAAAACCAAACAGCTTCAGGACCTCCAATAAAAAATTCCAATCAAGCGTATCAAAGGCCTTTCGAATATCCACCTTAATAGCAATGTTGCCACCGTATTGCTTCTTTGATAATAAATTAATTGCCTCAGAAGCCAAAAGGACACAGTCAGAAATATTACAGTCTCTAACAAAACCTCTCTGTTGAGGTAAAATAATTCTCATGCAAATACTAGCCACCCTCTCTGCTAAAATTTTTGTTACAATTTTAAACTAAAAATTCGCCAACGCTATTGTAACACCCCGTTACCCAAAATCAATTAATTAATAAATAAACACCCCGCTATTGTAACAACCAACTTTAATCATTTCATCAAAACTTTGCAGCGGAATATTTTCAACTTTAAATAACAACAACATCCAACATATTTAATCTCCAATAAATAATCTTGGCATAAACGCCTCATCAAAGAAATTCAAACAACAATAGGGCTACATCATCATGTTCCAAAATTTGATACATAGGAATGAAAATAAGCAAAAAAATCCCATCACTTACGTATCAGAGCCCTAGACACTTGAGCCACCTCCTACTACTCAGGATCACCTGCAAGTTACCCATATGAAGGGCAACATTTTCAAGCAGAAGGGGTGAGATTCACAACAATAAATATAGATAATAAATTCATCAATTGAATCTAACACCCTATCATAATAATAATTCTTCAATATATAAAAATATCCTCATTAACATCATCAACAACAAATGGTAATTAAAACCAACAACATCGACTCATGCAACACTCAACAACTCCACTAAGACTCCTCTACAATGCTCATGCATGTGGTACCATATTCAGGGCCGGAGCCCTCAACGCTAATTGAATGGTTAAAACATTCATTTCAGAAAATAAGTCCTCACCGCTAATCACCGATTTGAACAACAAAGTGTTCCACCGCTTTGAACGACAAGGCATTCCAGAGCCATAGCCCTCCCGCTTTTGTGCTTATGCAACTGACTCCACTTGTGTATATCTACATACAACTTGACAATGCATATATGTTCATATGACTTACAACTCCGCAAATTAAACACCATGTATGATTTAATTAATGTAACATACATCACAGACAGCAACAGGTCATTATAATCAATTCAATAATTCCAGAAAAATGCACAATTAATCATAATCATGCTTAAACATCAATATCATCCAACATTCTTCAATTAAATAACAAACAACTCTGAAATTGGGCAACTCGCCTCGCGAGTACATCTACTCGCTATGGCGAGCACAAGAAAAAGGTTGCTCGCCGTGGCGAACTCAAGGCGAACTCAAAACAGGTGCTCTTGGGAGTTTTGACATTTTTCTCACTAAATCTTCATTTTTAAGTTCCCTATTCATCTTTTTAATCTGAAAATTGTCCCAGACCTCTCTAAAATCATCTAGGCACTTTAAACTATCCATATTACACCTTATAACAACAATATGAAAATCCAGGTTTTGTCACAGGTACTCGCCAGGGCGAGTTGTCTTGCTCGCGAGGCGAGCTATGAAGCTGCTCGCTCGCTAAGGCGAGCACAGGCTTCTCGCCAGGCGAGCGATGAACTTCTGTACGGGCATAATGCAGGTTTTTCCCAAAAATCCAATTTTCCTCAAATTCACTCCCCAAATTAGTTTACAGATATGAAATGAGATGATGTATGTCCTCATAACCTATTTCTAACATCAGAACAACAATTCCTGCACTCAAAACCCAATAATTCACCATAAACCCTAAATTCCCAATTCCAACATAAACCTGTTAAAATCAAAATCAGAATTAACCATCTACACTATTGAAGTAAACCTCACCCTTACCTTACTTTTGCAGAAAGAAATGCACAACAATTGATTCTCTTGGCTCTACTTGCTCTTCTCTCCCTTTTTTCCTAAAAGCTTGGTTTCATGTAAAAACAATTCTCTGGCTTCTCTTTTCTTAACTCCTCAAAATGTAACTTCCCTTTAATTCTATTAAATCCTAATTAACTCCCCAACCTCCAAAATAATATTAATTTCTCACTTATTCTAATTATTATTAATATAAACTATATAATAAAATAATGCACACCACACAAATCACAAATATTATTTAAAATCACATAAAAGACTAAATAAATCCAAAATAAATAAAATAACGACTAGGGCATTACAGCTATAGGACGAAAATCACCCATAGAAGATGCCCCTGGAATTTTAGGAATAAGAACTAAGATATTAGCATTCAAATTTGGTATTAGAACCCCTGGAATTTATTAAGTGACTTATTTTATTATTTAATGAAATAGGATTTGAAAATAAAATAAGATTAAAGTTGTGGGGGCTGTTTTGGAAATTAGATGAGTAATATTTTGTTATGTTATATGTTGGTATTTATTAGTACAATATATATGTTATTTGGTTTAGAAATATATATATTATTTGTTATAGAAATATATTTGTTATTTGTTATAGAAATATTTTATATTATATATATATATATATATATATATATATATATATATAATAGAATAGTGAATTGTAGGGCATATTTGGAATTAAGAGAAAATAAGTAGGTTAAGGATTTAAATAAAAGAAGAGTGTTAGAATTAGAAAATAAAGATTACGTGCAAACTGCTTTTGGGAGAAAGTGAGAAACTAAGAGAAGTGAGAAGTTAGAGCAAAACAAGAGAAGAGAAGAACCAAGAGGAAAGGCTGCCGATCGTTAATCTTAAGGTAAGGGTGGAACTAACATTCAATAATCTTAAGTCATTGATTCTGAAAATTGGATTTAACATGTTGTAGGTTTTCGTTTTTGAGAATTTGGGAATTAGGGTTAAAAGTGGTTAATTGATGATATTCTAAAATAATGTTTTTGGTCAAGTTTTATATGGTTTTGAGTCTCTTTTGATCTATATAAATGTTTAGACAAATTTTGGAATCAAATTTGGGCATTGGGAAGTCAAAATTGGGATTTTTTGGTGAAAAATTGGTTTTTCCCGAGAGCTGCACAGTGACAGCATCTTCTGTTTCATGTTCTTGCGTCTTTTTCACACGTTTCCATTTTGAACTGAGTTTTGGTGTAAAAATGAAAGTTGTAGATAATTGTGTTAGCTTTCCAATGGCTTTGGTTTGGCGTAAAAATGATTTTTGGTTTAGGAGTTATGATGAAAATACTCCAAGTAGGTCTTAGTGAATTTTTATGAATTTCAGCACAACTTTGTCCAAATTTGAAATGAAACCTGGTATTGATTGGTACAAAATTGGTCTTATGTGTAAACACGAAAGTTGTAGGTATGGATATCAGCTTTCTAATGCCGTTGGTTTGACTTCAAAATAATTTATAGAACTTGAGTTATAGTCAAATTACTGCACGTAGGTAACAGTGAATAATTGAATATGATTGATGAATTAGTATATGTATGTATATGTTGTGAATACGATATTGTCCATGATTGATGAAGTATTATATGTATATATGATGTTTTAAGATGTTGATGATTGAATAAGATGTGATACATTGTTTATGTGCATTACTTGAGATATTATTGAATATATAAGATGTTGTTGAATTGCAATTGATATTTTTATGTCTTGCTGTTGATGTAATCTACCTATGCTGCTATTGTTATTTAACTAAGTTGCATGAGTCAGTCTAAGTTGATTAAGATGTTGATAATGATGTTCCAAATTATTGGACTATTTAAGAGGTCGTTGAATTAAGATGTTTAAGAGGTCGAGTCCATACATTAGCATTCAGCGATTGGGGCTTGATGCTCCGGAAGTATAATAATACTCAAATAGCGATTGGGGCTTGATGCTCCGGAAGTATAATAATACTCAAATAGCGATTGGGGCTTGATGCTCTGGAACTATAATAATACTCAAATAGTGATTGGGACTTGATGCCCCTTATTGGTACCACATGCATATAAGAGGTCTAAGTTGCATAGTCGAGTTGAGGTTGCATTGTCGAGTCAAAGTCGTTGTTGATGAATTATCATCCATGAGTTGTTAAGTTGTTGATGAATTATCATCCATGAGTTGTTAAGTTTTTGTTGAGTTGTCTTCTATCCATGTGTAGTTAATGAAGTACTTATGAATAATTATGATTATGACATTGTTATGTTGTTTGTGATATTGATTATGACGATGTTATGATATTGTTATATGTGATGAATATGATGTTTATGTTGTTATAAGATGATGTGTATGATGTGATGATTATCTTGTTATATATGATGAATATGATGTTAATGATGATTAGAAGTTGATTGATGATTTAATGAAGTATTACATGAAGTATTATTATTGTTAAGAGATGAAGTTTAAGTTGTTAAATGTAATTGATGAATTATATGCTTAATATTATTATTTGTGAAATCTCACCCCTTCTATGTTGCCCACCATGGGTAACTTGCAGGTAAACAAGAATAGTTGATGTCGTGTGAGCTTTCTCTCTCGTGTGTCTTAGGTGCTCTGATACGTAACGGGATGGGAACTTTATTATTGCTTTTCTATTCCTTACGTATTGTTTTTGAAGAAATATGACTATGTTTTTAGATTGGATTTTTATGAGACATTTATGAAGAGGCCTTCGTGCCAAAGACTATTTAGTTATTGAATAAATTCCGCTGCGAAGTATTAAAGATTTTGTTATCGAGTTTTAAAGGATAAATAATTATTTATTCAGTTTATGATTTTAAGAAAAGAATGTGACATTCCGTTTATCTTGAAATACTCTGATTATTTTTATGAAATTTTTAAGTTGGGAAAACGGGGTGTTACAATTGGTATCAGAGCAGGTTGGTCCGTCCGGCCAACTAGTTGAGTCGAGTTGTGTCGAGTAACAATTGTACTACTATCTTTATACTGTTTGATTGGTTGTGTTGTGTTTCTGATTAATAGATATGTTTATTATATGATCATGTTTGATTGACTAACTTTGATGTGGTTTACATGTTTTGCTGAAGTTTCTATTTGGCTATATATGATTTAAGATGGTTAGGCAATAATTGAATTCCTTTTCTTGCGTGCTTTGAATTTTGAGGACGAAATTCTTTTAAGGGAGGTAGAGTTGTAACGCCCTCTTTGAAATATTTGATTGTTTTAATAAGTTTAGAATATATTTATATGATTATGTGATTTATTAAGTGACTTATTTTATTATTTAATGAAATAGGATTTGAAAATAAAATAAGATTAAAGTTGTGGGGGCTGTTTTGGAAATTAGATGAGTAATATTTTGTTATGTTATATGTTGGTATTTATTAGTACAATATATATGTTATTTGGTTTAGAAATATATATATTATTTGTTATAGAAATATATTTGTTATAGAGATATATTTGTTATTTGTTATAGAAATATTTTATATTATATATATATATATATATATATATATATATATATATAATAGAATAGTGAATTGTAGGGCATATTTGGAATTAAGAGAAAATAAGTAGGTTAAGGATTTAAATAAAAGAAGAGTGTTAGAATTAGAAAATAAAGATTACGTGCAAACTGCTTTTGGGAGAAAGTGAGAAACTAAGAGAAGTGAGAAGTTAGAGCAAAACAAGAGAAGAGAAGAACCAAGAGGAAAGGCTGCCGATCGTTAATCTTAAGGTAAGGGTGGAACTAACATTCAATAATCTTAAGTCATTGATTCTGAAAATTGGATTTAACATGTTGTAGGTTTTCGTTTTTGAGAATTTGGGAATTAGGGTTAAAAGTGGTTAATTGATGATATTCTAAAATAATGTTTTTGGTCAAGTTTTATATGGTTTTGAGTCTCTTTTGATCTATATAAATGTTTAGACAAATTTTGGAATCAAATTTGGGCATTGGGAAGTCAAAATTGGGATTTTTTGGTGAAAAATTGGTTTTTCCCGAGAGCTGCACAGTGACAGCATCTTCTGTTTCATGTTCTTGCGTCTTTTTCACACGTTTCCGTTTTGAACTAGGTTTTGGTGAAAAAAGAAAGTTGTAGATAATTTTGTTAGATTTCCAATGGCTTTGGTTTGGCGTAAAAATGATTTTTGGTTTAGGAGTTATGATGAAAATACTCCAAGGAGGTCTTAGTGAATTTTTATGAATTTCAGCACAACTTTGTCCGAATTTGAAATGAAACCTGGTATTGATTGGTACAGAATTGGTCTTAGGTGTAAACACGAAAGTTGTAGGTATGGATATTAACTTTCTAATGCCGTTGGTTTGACTTCAAAATAATTTATAGAACTTGAGTTATAGTCAAATTACTGCACGTAGGTAACAGTGAATAATTGAATATGATTGATGAATTAGTATATGTATGTATATGTTGTGAATACGATATTGTCCATGATTGATGAAGTGTTATATGTATATATGATGTTTTAAGATGTTGATGATTGAATAAGATGTGATACATTGTTTATGTGCATTACTTGAGATATTATTGAATATTTAAGATGTTGTTGAATTGCAATTGATATTTTTATGTCTTGTTGTTCTGCCTATGCTGCTATTGTTATTTAACTAAGTTGCATGAGTCAGTATAAGTTGATTAAGATGTTGATAATGATGTTCCAAATTATTGGACTATTTAAGAGGTCGTTGAATTAAGATGTTTAAGAGGTCGAGTCCATGCATTAGCATTTAGCGATTGGGGCTTGATGCTCCGGAAGTATAATAATACTCAAATAGCGATTGGGGCTTGATGCTCTGGAAGTATAATAATACTCAAATAGTGATTGGGACTTGATGCCCCGTATTGGTACCACATGCATATAAGAGGTCTAAGTTGCATAGTCGAGTTGAGGTTGCATTGTCGAGTCAAAGTCGTTGTTGATGAATTATCATCCATGAGTTGTTAAGTTGTTGATGAATTATCATCCATGAGTTGTTAAGTTTTTGTTGAGTTGTCTTCTATCCATGTGTAGTTAATGAAGTACTTATGAATAATTATGATTATGACATTGTTATGTTGTTTGTGATATTGATTATGACGATGTTATGATATTGTTATATGTGATGAATATGATGTTTATGTTGTTATAAGATGATGTGTATGATGTGATGATTATCTTGTTATATATGATGAATATGATGTTAATGATGATTAGAAGTTGATTGATGATTTAATGAAGTATTACATGAAGTATTATTATTGCTAAGTGATGAAGTTTAAGTTGTTAAATGTAATTGATGAATTATATGCTTAATATTATTATTTGTGAAATCTCACCCCTTCTATGTTGCCCACCATGGGTAACTTGCAGGTAAACAAGAATAGTTGATGTCGTGTGAGCTTTCTCTCTCGTGTGTCTTAGGTGCTCTGATACGTAACGGGATGGGAACTTTATTATTGCTTTTCTATTCCTTACGTATTGTTTTTGAAGAAATATGACTATGTTTTTAGATTGGATTTTTATGAGACATTTATGAAGAGGCCTTCGTGCCAAAGACTGTTTAGTTATTGAATAAATTCCGCTGCAAAGTATTAAAGATTTTGTTATCGAGTTTTAAAGGATAAATAGTTATTTATTCAGTTTATGATTTTAAGAAAAGAATGTGACATTCCGTTTATCTTGAAATACTCTGATTATTTTTATGAAATTTTTAAGTTGGGAAAACGGGGTGTTACATTTGGAGTGTAGAAATATTTTTGGTTTGAATAGAAATGGGTTAAGCCCACTAGAAACTAGGTTAAGCCCATTAAGAGTTATACCTAATGAGTTGTCTTAGGAAAATATCACTTCATTCATTTCATAAGATATTTTCTAGAGAGAGGTAGAAAGAGAAAGTGGGAGAAGAGAAGAACAAGGGTTAGAGAGAAGGAGAACTTGAAGAACTAAGGATTGGACTGAGCTTAGGAGGTAAATTGAAGTCTAAGTTGGGATTAATATTTATCTAAGGTAAGGGGGTTGGTCTTTATCATAATCATCATCATTTTGTAAATTTTCAAATGTTGTATGAATTTTGCTTATGGATAATTGTTGCTAAATTCGTGCTCCAACTGTGATGATATGTTTGTATGCATGAATTGATGATAATTGTCATATTGTTGGTGAAATTACATGCTCAAATATGTAAAAATGATAATTTGTGAAAATTGTGCTCAATTGGTGAATTTTGCTAAGTTGTTGTTAGATTGAGTTATGATTCTTGTTCAATTGATGCTATGGCTGTTAATTGTTGTTGTAGATGATGAATCATTGGTTGGGTATGCATATTCATGAATTGATTATTAGAATTTGAATTGTTGTTGGTGTTTTGGTGAAATTGTGAATTGGTCCAATTGTCAAGTGTTTTCAAGTTTGATTGAGTCTTTGTGAGTCTTTTTAGTCATATTCACCAATAAACATGTTTTGGAAACACATTTGGGCATTGAGGGATCAAAATTTGGGTTTTGGAGTGGAAAATGGTTTAAACCCGTGAAAAATTATGCAGACATGATGACTTTTCGCTTAAGCGAGACGGAAGCGAGCTGTAAGCGAACAACTACTGTAAGTAGTTCGCTTAAGCGAAGAATCATTCGCTTAAGCGAAAGGCCCTTTTGACAACATTTCTTATTTCGCGTTCTTGTGTCTTTTTCACATGTTTCTGTTTTGAACTAGCCTTCGGTGTAAACATGAAAGTTTTAGATAATTATGTTAGATTTCTAATGGCTTTGGCTTGACTTCCAAATTATTTTTAGAACTTGCATTATGATCAAATTAATACACATGGGTCACGTGGATTTTTGTGAAAACTTATCATAACTTTTTCTATGAGCCGTGGAACTTTTCCAAACTTGATATTGGGTTTAATGAAGTACTTAGAGTGAATAATTGAGTATGCATTTATGTATTTGGGAATGGGAATGTGTTGAGGGTTTGAGATATATTTTGGGTGGAATTGAATCGGTGAAAACGAGTTTTGAGCTAAAATGTTGTTTTAAGTGATCATGTGAAATAAGCTATGTTTTAGCGATTGAACTTGAGATGTTAGAGTTGAAAATGATGTGTTATTTTGCTATTTTGATTCATATTTTTACTGGAACAATGATTGCTTGTCTATACTTGAAATTCTTGAAATGAGTCTTAACTTGTGAATTTTGAGAATTCCAAACTTTGTCGAAAACAAATTTTGTAAACTAATAAGGCTTGCAAGTTGAACCTACAACTCATATAGACTTAGGTAATACTTGCATGGGTGGTCAAACATCTTAATCAAGTAGAAAGTGATATTTCTGGTGGGAAAGTGAAAGGTTGTGAAAACAGGATTTTCATATGGACTTAAGTTGTGCTTGGGTTAATGCTGATGATCCGGAGGCAACTTAATTTCATGAATACATTTTCGATTAAGTTTGTTTGAAGGTTTTCAACTTGTCTATGTCGTTTTGTCGTAAGAAATGTGGTGGCTATGTTTATATAACTAGTGGAGTTGTATGAATGAATGATTATGTGGGATATGATGTATATCATGAAATGTGTAAGAAATGTTGAATGGGTGAAACTATATGTGATAGTTGAATGACATTGTTGATTATTGATAATCATGTTGATGTGTGATGATGAATACTATGATTTAATTGTGAATGAGCATGTTTTCTTGATAATGCAAATGGTGTGCAGATGAACAATATAATTGGGCTTTGTCCTATATATTGTGGAGAAAATTGTGATTGTTGTCGCATTATCGAGTCTTGTTACATGTCCATGCATCATAGTCGTGATGAGATGATGTTTTATTCATTATATGGCTTTGGCCTAGTAGAGATCTTTTGAGGTCTGGTTATAGGGCTTCGGCCTGGCAGAGATCTTTTGAGATCTGGATACGATGTTTTATTCGTTATAGGGCTTCGGCCTGGCAGAGATCTTTTGAGATCTGGATATGGGTGACAACCCTGAGGTGATTTGGTACCACATGCATTTATGTGTCAATAGGTGCATATCATGGCATGAGTCTTATTGATATATGTGATTGGTGACTGTTCATGAACTGTTATTAATGATTATTCATGATAAATGTGATTGGTGGTTGTGAATGAATATTTGTGAATTCATAATTATTTATATGATTGATGATTATTGATGTGACATATTGGGGTGTGATGTGTAACGCCCTAGTTGTTATTTATTTTATTTTGAATTATTTGGAGTCTCATATATGATTTTATATGATTTTTGGTGATTTATGTGGTGTGTGCATTTTAATATATGGTTTAATAAAATAATAATTAAAATTAGTGGGAATTATTATTATTTTAGAAATTAGGGAGTTAATTAGGATTTAATAGAATTAAGGGGAGTTTAATGAAATAAAAGGGGAGTTATAGTTTGGGAGTTAGGAAAAGAAAAGGTCAGAAGCAGTTTTACGTGAAACAAGTTTTGGGAGAGAAAACCAAGAACAAGGGGAGAGAAGAACAAGTAGAACCAAGATCAACCGTGTGTCGTGCGATTTTCTGAAGTAAGGTAAGGGTGAGATTTACTTTCAATAGTATAGATTGTAATTCTGATTTTGATTTAACATGTTTCTGGTAGAAATTGAGAAATTTGGGATTAGGTTTTGATTATTGGTTTTTGAATGAAAAAGTGTAGAAACCATAGAATTGAATGGTGAAAAGAGTTGTTAATCAGGTAGGTTAGTGATGGGTTAACGTTTTAGTGATAGGGTAATCATATGGTGATGTTTATGGATGATCTTGGAGAGTTTAGGGTTGAGAATTGAAGCCAAGGAGGCTCCCATGGTAGGAAATCGCAGAAAAATCTGTAATTTCAATATGTCGGATGCTGTCGAAATCATGAGGCGATTCTAGAAATCATGAGGCGATTTTGACAGAAAAATCTGTAATTTTAGTATGTCTGATACTGTCGAAATCATGAGGCGATTCTGGTGATCATGAGGCGATTTTGACAGAAAATGTGTAATTTTAGTATGACTGATGTTGTCTTACCATAAACCCTAAAATGCAATTTTCTTCACTCCAAATGCTTCCAAACTTCTTCCTAAGTGTAGGGAATTTATCCTAAACGTATAGAGATGTTTTTAGGAAAGATATAACGTTGTATAAGGGTCTAATGAGTTCATGAGTGGTCCTTGGGGTAGGGATGGAAGTTGTCTATAAGGGTATAGCCTCTCAATGTATCTAAGCTAATATAATTGATGTTGTTGATTACTAATATCCTTGAGTTGTTGAATCCTGTTTGAACGTTTTGAATGGAGCTTGATGTATGAGCATGATTAAGATAAATTGTGCATTTTTCTGGATTGTTGGATTGATTAATGATGAACTATTGATGACTGTGTTGTATGTTTACATTCATTAAATCATACAAGTGTGGAGTTATGGAGAGTTGAGTCATATACATATATATATGCATTTGTTGAGTTGTATGTAGATATACACAGGTTGGGTAGTTGCATAACATCAAAGTGGGAGAGCATCGGCTCTGGAACGCCTTGTCGTTCAAAGTGGTGGAACACTAGTTGTTCAAAAGCGGTGTTGAGCGGTGAGGACTTAGGTCCTGATGAGAATGCTTTAACCATTCGACAGCGGTGTGGGTCACGGCCCTGATTATGGTACCACATGCATATTTGCATTTATTGAGGAGTCTAGGGTTTTGTCTTAGCGGTGTTGTCATGTCATTTGCATGAGTCGGTGTTGTTGGTTGTAGTTGCCATATTGACGATGATGATGTTGTTTGATGAAGTATATATTTATACCTATATGATGATGATTGATTTGATGATGATGATGTTGTTTTATGAAGTATATATACATATGCATATAAGATGATGAACTGATTATATTTAGGGTGTTAGATTCAATTGACGAATTTTAATATCTATATCTTATTGTTGTGAATCTCACCCCTTCTGCTTGAAAATGTTGCCCTTCCTATGGGTAACTTGCAGGTGATCCTGAGTAGTTGGTGGTGGCTCAAGTGTCTAGGGCTCTGATACATTTGGGATGGGTTTACCTTATTTATGTTTCATTCCTTATGTATCATATTTTGAAACTTGTTGTTGTAGCCCTTTTTAGTGGTTGAATTTATGTTGTTGAGGCTTTTATGCCAAGGATTATCATGGAGAATTAAACAGTTAATGTTGTTGCTCTTAATGCAAATATTCCGCTGCAGATTATTGAGGTTAAATTAAATAGTTTTATATTTCTATTTAAGAAAAATTTGAAAATGTAGTGTGACATGCCCGTTTGGGATTTACTCTGATGTATGTTTAATTATTTAATTACTTTTGGGTAACGGGGTGTTACATGATGTAAGTATTAATGTGTGATTATTATTGATCAAATGCATGATGTTAATTGAATTATTCATGATAACTGTTATTTGGATTATGATAATGTAATACTTACCCCCAGTGGTTTTAACCACCTACCTGTCTGTATGGATGGGTAAACGTTGTGCAGGAGTAGTGCTTGGTGATTTCGGGAGCTTTCTCCGATGTCGGTGTTGAGTCGGCTTTGATCTAGTCTTGTTGTAACGCCCTAGTCGTTGTTTTATTTATTTTTGATTTATTAGAGTCTTTTATGTGATTTTAAATAATATTTGTTGATTATGTGGTGTGTTATATTTTATTATACGAGCTATTTTGATAATAATTAGAATAATGTGAGAATTATAATTAATTGGAGTCTTCGGGGTTTTATTTTAACTATAGAAATTAAGTGGGAGTAAAAGAAATTAAAGAGAGTTAAGTTTTGGGAGTTAAGAAAAAAAGAGAGTCAGAGAAAACTGTTTCACGTACAATCAGTTTTGGGAGAAAAACCAAGAACAAAGGAGAAGAGCCAAGAAGAGCCAAGAGAGAAAGATTCTGAGATTGTAGAATTGTTCATCTGAATTAAGGTAAGGGTGAGGTTTACTTTCAATAGTATAGATTGAATTCTGATTTTGATTCTAACAAAGAGGGTTTTGGTGAATTGGGCAAAATGGGTTTTTATTTTGATTTCTTGAATTGAAAATGTATAGGAACCATGTTAATTAAACTTAGATTGTGTTCAGGCCGATTTTAGGATTTCATAATAATGCTGTAAACAGTTTTGGGGATTGAATTGGGGAAAATTGAGATTTTTTGTGAAAAAATGCATAATTCACGAGTCAGAACTGTCACGACTCGCCCTGGCGAAGCCATTTTCGCCTGGCGATATTTCGCCATTCCCTCGCCATTGGTTCGCCCTGGCGAAAGTGCCCAGAAAGTTTCCCGAGAACAATGCCTTAGTTCGCCATCGCCTCGCCATTGGTTCGCCCTGGCGAAAAGCCTTTTTGTTGAATTCGCCTGGCGAAAATAGTAGTTCGCCTGGCAAAAGTGTCCAGAACTGAACCATATTTTGAGTTTTGTATACCCAGTTGTACGCATTGTTTGGTTAATTCCTTTGGCTGTACTAATGATTATATATGATTATATTATTTACTAAGAGCATGACTAATTGTTGATTGTTGATTTATGTATAATTACACTTAAATATATTATACAAATTGTTGGATTTCATTGTTGAAGGTTGTTGCGTCATAGTTGACCATGGTGATGATAAATCAATATTCACATATGCATTATTCCGTAGCGATTGTTGTTGTCGTTGAGTTGTATGTAGATATACACAAGTGGAGTCCATTGGATAAGCATATAAAGCGGGAGGGCTCATGCCCTGGAACACCTTGTCGTTCAAAGCGGGATGACTCATGTCCTAAAACACTTTAATTGTTCAAAGCGGTGAGGGCTCATGCCTTGATGAATGCTTTAACCATTCAATATCCGGTGAGGGCTTCTGCCCTGTAAATTGATACCACATGCATTGTCGTATTGTCGCATTGTCGAGGAGTCTTAGCGGTGTTGTCGAGTTGTTGCATGAGTCTCTGCTGTTGGTTGTAAATACCATTGTTGTTGATGTGTTGATTATGAAATATACATTTATATTGACTAATTATTATTATGTTAGGGTGTTAGATTCAATTGATGAATTTATTATCTATATTTATTGTTGTGAATCTCACCCCTTCTGCTTGAAAATGTTGCCCTTCCTATGGGTAACTTGCAGGTAATCCTGAGTAGTAGGTGGTGGCTCAATGTCTAGGGCTCTGATACATATGGGATGGGATTACTTTATTTATTTTTCATTCCTATGTATCAATTTTTGGAACTTGTTGATGTAGCTTTTATTGTTAATTGAACAATGTTGATGATTTTATGTTGAGGCCTTTGTGCCAGGATTTAATGTTAATGTTTAGAAATATTTCCGCTGCAAATTATTGTTGTTTATAAATGATATTTATTAAATAGTTTTATATTCTGTTTAAGAAAATTTTGAAAAGTAGTGTGACATGCCCGTTTGGGATATACTCTGATGTTTATTTGTTATTTAATTGTGTTGGGATAGCGGGGTGTTACAATTGGTATCAGAGTAGGTTGGTCCGTCCGGCCAAGTAGTAGAGTCGTGCTGAGCCACCTAGGATAGAGGGTCAACTCTAATGTTGTCTTTGTTGTTGTTTTGAATTGTTGTTTCTTATGTAGAACTTTGAGATGGCTGGTTGAAATGATGCTGCTACTGCTGCTGCTGCACTTGAAGTTGTTGCTCAAGCTGTAGGACAGCAACCGAATGCTGGTGCTGGTAACGATGGTGTTAGGATGTTGGAGACACTCCTGAGAAATCATCCACCGACTTTTAAAGGGAGGTATGACCCTGACGTAGCTCAGAAGTAGCTCAAGGAGGTTGAGGGGATTTTCAAAGTTATGCAGTGCTATGAAGTGCAGAAGGTGCGGTTTGGGACGCACATGTTAGCTGAGGAAGTTACCTGTTCTTGAACAGGATGGTGCTGTGGTGACCTGGGCTGTGTTCAGGAGAGAATTCCTGAATAGGTAATTTCCGGAGGATGTCCGAGGTAAGAAGGAGATTGAATTTCTAGAGCTGAAACAGGGGGATATGTCTGTTATAGAGTATGCTGCGAAGTTTATGGAACTTGCTAAGTTCTATCCTCACTATACTGCGGAGACAGCTGAGTTCTCCAAATGTATTAAGTTTGAGAATGGTTTAAGAGCTGATATCAAGAGTGCCATTGGTTATTAGAAAATAAGAAACTTCTCTGATTTGGTAAGTAGCTGCAGGATTTATGAGGAGGACACAAAAGCTCATTACAAGGTGATGAGTGAACGCAGAGGCAAGGGACAGCAGAGTCGTCCGAAGCTGTATAGTGCTCCTGCTGACAAGGGTAAGCAAAGGTTAAATGATGAGAGGAGGCCCAAGAGGAGAGATGCTCCTACTGACATTGTTTGTTTCAAGTGTGGTGAGAAAGGCCACAAGAGTAATGTCTGTGATAGAGATGAGAAGAAGTGCTTCAGGTGTGGTTAGAAAGGACACACATTAGTTGATTGTAAGCGTGGGGACGTTGTTTGTTATAACTGCAATGAGGAAGGTCATATTAGTTCGTAGTGTACGCAGCCGAAGAAGGTTAGGACAGGTGGAAAGGTGTTTGCCTTGACTGGTACGCAAACAGTTAATGAGGACCGACTTATTAGAGGTACTTGTTTCTTTAATAGTACTCCTTTAACTGCTATTATAGATACTGGTGCTACTCATTGTTTCATTGCTGTTGAATATGTATATAAGTTGGGTCCGGTTGTATCTGATATGAAAGTGGAAATGGTTGTTGAAATTCCAGCTAAGGGTTCAGTAGCTATTTCTCTTGTTTGTCTAAGGTGTCCGTTGTCTATGTTTGGTAAAGACTTTGAAGTCGACCTAGTTTGTTTATCGTTGACGGGTATGGATGTAATTTTTGGGATGAACTGGTTAGAGTACAATCGAGTTCATATCAATTACTTTAGCAAGACGGTGCATTTTTCTTCTACTGAAGAAGAGAGTGGAGCGGAGTTCCTATCTACTAAACAGTTGAAGCAGTTGGAACGTGATGGAATTCTGATGTTTTCTTTGATGGCATACTTGTCATTTGAAAATCAAGCGGTGATTGAAAGGTTGCCAATTATGAATGAATTTCCAGAAGTGTTTCCTGATGAAATTCGAGATGTGCCACCAGAAAGGGAGGTTGAATTTTCAATTGACCTTGTTCCAGGAACGAAGCCGGTGTCGATGGCACCTTACCGTATGTCAGCTTCCGAGTTAGCTGAATTGAAGAAACAGTTGGAGGACTTGCTTGATAAGAAATTTGTAAGACCAAGTGTTTCACCGTGGGAAGCGCCAGTGTTGTTGGTTAAGAAGAAGGATGGTAGCTTGAGGTTATGCATTGATTATCGTCAGTTGAACAAGGTTACCATTAAAGAACAGGTATCCACTTCCGAGGATTGATGACTTAATGGATCAATTAGTGGGTGCACGTGTGTTTAACAAGATTGACTTGAGGTCAGGTTACCATCAGATTAATGTGAAGGATGAGGATATGCAGAAGACGGCCTTTAGGACACGATATGGACATTACGAATATAAGGTGATGCCTTTCGGTGTTACTAATGCGCCTGGTGTGTTTATGGAGTATATGAACCAAATTTTCCATGCCTATTTGGATAAATTCGTGGTTGTGTTCATTGATGACATCTTGATTTATTCTAAGACTGAAGAAGAGCATGCAGAACATCTAAAGATTGTATTACAGGTGTTGAAAGAGAAGAAGTTGTATGCCAAGTTGTTAAAATGTGAGTTCTAGTTAAGTGAAGTAAGTTTTCTTGGCCACATTATTTCTGGTAGTGGTATTGCGGTTGATCCATCAAAAGTTGATGCAGTATCACAATGGGAGGCTCCGAAGTCAGTGACTAAGATTAGAAGTTTCTTAGGGCAAGTCTTTTGTGTGGGATGCTCAGTGTGAGAGTAGTTTCAATGAATTGAAGCGAAGGTTGACAACTGCTCCTATTTTGATTTCACCGAAGCCGGAAGAACCTTTTGATGTTTATTGTGATGCGTCCAAGTTGGGCTTAGGTGGTGTTTTGATGCAAGATGGTAAAGTGGTAGCTTATGCTTCTAGGCAGTTGATGATTCATGAAAAGAATTATCCTACACATGATTTGGAGTTGGCTGCGGTGGTCTTTGTTTTGAAAATTTGGAGGCATTATCTGTACCGTTCCAGATTTGAAGTATTTAGTGATCACAAAAGTCTGAAATATTTATTTGATCAGAAAGAATTGAATATGAGGCAGAGAAGATGGCTAGAGCTGTTGAAGGATTATGATTTTGGTTTGAATTACCATCCGGGTAAAGCTAATGTGGTTGCGGATACTCTGAGCAGGAAAACGTTGCATATGTCTGCTATGATGGTAAAAGAATTTGAGTTGCTAGCGCGGTTTAGAGATTTGAGTCTTGTCTGTGAATTGTCACCTCAGAGTGTACAGTTGGGTATGCTGAAGATTAATAGTGATTTCTTGAATAGTATCCAAGAAGCGCAACAAGTGGATGTCAAGTTTGTTGATTTGATGGTTGCTGGTAATGAAACTGAAGATAGTGACTTCAAGGTTGATGATCAGGGTGTGTTGAGGTTCAGAGGAAGAATTTGCATTCCTGATAATGATGATTTGAAAAAGTTGATTCTGGAGGAAAGTCACAAGAGTAGCTTAAGTATTCATCCGGGAGCTACAAAAATGTATCATGACTTGAAGAAACTGTTTTTGGTGGTCTGGGTTGAAACGTGATGTTGCTCAGTTTGTCTATGCATGTTTGACTTGTTAGAAGTCTAAGGTTGAGCATCAGAATCCTGTAGGGCTGTTGACACCGTTGGATGTGCAGGAGTGGAAGTGGGACAACATTTCTATGGATTTTGTGACGAGTTTACCGAACACTCCGAGAGGGCATGATGCCATTTGGGTTGTTTTTGATAGGTTAACAAAGTCGGTGCTCTTTATTCCAATCAATATCAGTTATCCGGTAGCTCAATTGGCGGAGATTTATATTCATAATATTGTGAAGTTGCATGGAGTTCCGTCGAGTATTGTGTCGGATAGAGATCCGAGGTTCACTTCTAGATTTTGGAAGAGTTTGCAAGATGCCTTGGGTTCGAAGTTGGGGTTGAGTTCAGCTTATCATCCGCAAACAGATTGTCAGTCGGAGAGGACGATCCAATCATTAGAGGATTTGCTGAGAGTGTGTGTACTTGAGCAAAGTGGAGCTTGGGATAGTCACCTACCGTTGATAGAGTTCACGTACAACAACAGTTACCATTCGAGTATTGATATGGCACCGTTCGAAGCTTTGTATGGTCGGAGGTGCATGACTCCTTTATGCTGGTTTGAGTTAGGAGAAAGCGTTGTGTTGGGATCGGATTTGGTTCATCAAACTACATAGAAAGTCAAGATGATCAGAGAAAAGATGAAAGCGTCGCAGAGTCGACAGAATAGTTACCATGACAAGCGTAGGAAGGCCCTTGAGTTTCAAGAGGGATATCATGTGTTTCTGAGAGTTACTTCTATGACGGGTGTAGGACGTGCATTGAAGTCTAAGAAGTTGACTCCAAAGTTCATTGGTCCGTATCAGATATCAGAGAGGGTTGGAACAGTGGCATATAGAGTGGGTTTGCCACCACATCTTTCGAATTTGCATGATGTGTTTTGTGTGTCGCAACTTCGGAAGTATGTAGCGGATCCTTCGCATGTTATTCCGAGAGATGATGTGCAGGTTAGGGACAACCTTACAGTTGAGACCTTACCGTTGAGAATCGAAGACCGTGAGATGAAGAAGTTGAGAGGCAAGGATATACCTCTAGTGAAGGTGGTTTGGGGTGGAGTAACCGGTGAAAGTTTGACTTGGGGGTTAGAGAGTAAGATGCGGAAGTCTTATCCAGAGTTGTTTGCTTGAGGTAATATTTCAAGGATGAAATTCTCTAAGTTGGGGAGAGTTGTAACGCCCTATCGTTGTTTTATTTATTTTTGATTTATTAGAGTCTTTTATGTGATTTTAAATAATATTTGTTGATTATGTGGTGTGTTATATTTTATTATATGAGCTATTTGGATAATAATTAGAATTATGTGAGAATTATAATTAATTAGAGTCTTGGGGGTTTTATTTTAATTAATAGGCTAAAATATGGTTTTGGTCCCTGCAAATATAGTGAGTTTGGGTTTTGGTCCCTGGTAAAAAAAAAATTGAAATTCATCCCTCTAAAATTTTTTGTTTTCTAAAACAGTCCTTGGCCCCACTTTACTGATGATTTGGCACATTTTTGCCTACGAGCTATTTGTTGACTGGGCAAAAACGTACAGGTGGCACACAAGTGGCAATTGTCTTACTTTAAATATTTGAAAATCATTTTAATTATAATTAAATTTAGTTTTCAAAATTAAAAAAAATAATTAAATTAAAAATTGAAGAATCAGCGTCGTTCTCTTCTCTCTTCTTCTTCTCCAAACCTTTTTTTCTTCTTCTTCTACAACAACAACACTTTTCACCATCTTCACCTTTTCTCGTTCATTATTTTCTTGCATAGCAACACCAACTAAACTTCTTTCCCCTATCTAAATTTTCCTTCACAGATTCAACAACAACAACAACTCGAACTCAGATTCAACACGAAATTTGGGTTTAAATTCTACAGATTGGGTGATCGAATCTGGGTATGTGATGTTGAATCTATGTTTCACAAATCTGGGTGAATGAAGAATAAGATACTGATGTTGAATCTAAGTTTGCTTTCTAGGGATTGGACGATGAAAATGGCAGAAACAATGAATCTAATTGTTGTTGTTTAGCCATTACATAATAACAAATATGATTACCCAAAGAAAGATGAAGGAGAAAAGAGGAAGAATGGGGTTCGATTGATTGAGTAAAATGGGGAAATGAGAAACCCTAAAAAAAATCCCTGAATTTTTTGTCGTTTTTGCCCAAGCTGTGACGCGGCGACGGCGGTGTTACGATGGCGTGTCTCTTCGATGGAGAAGACGAGGGAACCCGTTGGAGAAGAAGAGAAGAAGAGAGAACCCGTTGTCGTTATTTTGGTTTAATTAAAATAAAGGTTTTTTTAATCAATTAAAATTAAATGTTTTATTTTAATTTCAAAAATATATTTTTTGTTTTTAAAAAAAGGTTTTTAAATAATTAAACTGAAACAATTGCCACGTGGCTGCCTACTATACAAAGTTACACGGTCAGCGAATGCCATGTAGACAAAAATGCGCCAAATCATCAGCAAAGTAGAGCCAAGGACTATTTTAAAAAACAAAAATTTTTGCAGGGATGAATTTCAAATTTTTTTTTTACCAGGGACCAAAATCCAAACTCGTTTTATTTGCAGGGACCAAAAGCATATTTTAGCCTAATTAATAGAAATTAAGTGGGAGTAAAAGAAATTAAAGAGAGTTAAGTTTTGGGAGTTAAGAAAAAGGGAGAGTCAGAGAAAACTGTTTCACGTACAATTAGTTTTGGGAGAAAAACCAAGAACAAGGGAGAAGAGCCAAGATGAGCTAAGAGAGAAAGATTATGAGATTGTAGAGTTGTTCATCTGAATTAAGGTAAGGGTGAGATTTACTTTCAATAGTATAGATTGAATTCTAATTCTGATTCTAACAAAGAGGGTTTTGGTGAATTGGGGAAAATGGGTTTTTATTTTGATTTCTTGAATTGAAAATGTATAGGAACCATGTTAATTGAACTTAGATTGTGTTCAGGCTGATTTTAGGATTTCATAATAATGCTGTAAACAGTTTTGGGGATTGAATTGAGGAAAATTGGGATTTTTGGTGAAAAAATGCAGAATTCACGAGTCATAACTGTCACGACTCGCCCTGGCGAAGCCATTTTTGCCTGGCGAAATTTCGCCATTCCCTCGCCATTGGTTCGCCCTGGCGAAAGTGCCCAGAAAGTTTTCCGAGAACACTGGCTTAGTTCGCCATCGCCTCGCCATTGGTTCACCCTGGCGAAAAGCCTTTTTATTGAATTCCCCTGGCGAGAATAGTAGTTCGCCTGACGAAAGTGTCCAGAACTGAACCATATTTTGAGTTTTGTATACCCAGTTGTACGCATTGTTTGGTTAATTCCTTTGGCTGTACTAATGATTATATATGATTATATTATTTACTAAGAGCATGACTAATTGTTGATTTATGTATAATTACACTTAAATAAATTATAAAAATTGTTGGATTTCATTGTGGAAGGTTGTTGCGTCATAGTTGACCATGGTGATGATAAGTCATATTCACATATGCATTATTCCGTAGAGGTTGTTGTTGTCGTTGAGTTGTATGTAGATATACACAAGTGGAGTCAATTGCATAAGCATATAAAGCGGGAGGGACGCCTTGTCGTTCAAAGCGGGAGGACTCATGTCCTGGAACACTTTAATTGTTCAAAGCGGTGAGGGCTCATGCCCTGATGAATGCTTTAACTATTCAATATCCGGTGAGGGCTTCTGCTCAGTAAATTGGTACCAATATGAAATATACATTTATATTGAATAATTATTATTATGTTAGGGTGTTAGATTCAATTGATAAATTTATTATCTATATTTATTGTTGTGAATCTCACCCCTTCGGCTTGAAAATGTTGCTCTTCTTGTGGGTAACTTGCAGGTGATCCTGAGTAGTAGGTGGTGGCTCAATGTCTAGGGCTCTGATACGTACGGGATGGGATTACTTTATTTATTTTTCATTCCTATGTATCAATTTTTAGAACTTGCTGATGTAACCTTTTATTGTTAATTGAACAATGTTGATGATTTTATGTTGAGGCCTTTGTGCCAGGATTTAATGTTGATGTTGAAGTTTAATGTTGAGAAATATTTCCGCTGCAAATTATTGTTGTTTATGAAGGATGTTTATTAAATAGTTTTATATTCTATTTAAGAAAATTTTGAAAAGTAGCGTGACATGCCCGTTTGGGATATACTCTGATGTTTATTTGTTATTTAATTGTTTTGGGATAACGGGGTGTTACACTTGTTTTTTCGGTCTAGATTAGTTTATTTTTGGATTCTGTTATGTTGGAATTTACCCGTTGTTTGGGATTTTTGAGATGCATCGATGTGATGTAATTTTATTGATTCATGACATGTATATATTTTGGATTACTCTGGTTTATATTCCGCTGTAACTGTCGAGGTTTATATACACATGTTTATTGGTTTTTGAATTTTGAATGTGGCGTAGCCTCTATTTCTTGAATAAATATATCATTCGGATGTTTAATTGCTTTAATAGAAATAGGAGTGTTACAGTTAGCATTCAAATCAAACACCGCATTTTTAATCTCATCAATCAATGGCATAGAAATTAAATTAGCGTTGTCCTCATCTGAAACTAAAACTGGAATTACCGTCGCAGCCAAATCATTAGGAATGCAATTATTAATGCTACAAAAGATATTTTGGAAATAACCCACCACATGTTCTTCCATCTTGGAGGGATAAGTAATGTGATCGTTTCCATTCAAGAGCAAAGTGATAGGTTTAGAAGATGATTTAATGCGAGCCGTTCTATAGAAATAAGCCGTGTTCCTGTCCCCAAAGATGAAGTTCTGATTCCTATACTTCTCACGCCAAAACTGATTCTGACTGTTCATAGCTTTTGTCAAGGATAGCTGAGCTTGCAACTCTTGACCATGCAAATCCATATTCTAACCCTCTTCATCAATCAAAGTCTGAATATGATCAACCTCATCAGCCGCCAGCTTTATTTGCCTTTGAACTTCCCCAAAAATTGACTTGTTCCAAACCCGGAAAGAATCCTTTACTCTCAACAATTTTTTATGTAAACGATGCATACCTGAACCAACCACCACTACACCATTTATTGTCTCTGGCAACACTTTTTTATGGGACATGTAAAAATTGTCCCCTAAAAGTCTCTAAGGCAACGATTTATCCCTGTTGCCAAATATATTTTCGCAACCCCTGATAAACGTCCCTTAAAATACTTTTGGGGACAATTTTGAAGCGTTACACTGTTATTTCTTTGGTGACAATCGTTAATTGTCCCTTTAGATACTTTTGGGGACGATTTTAGAGTGTCACACTATCATTTCTTTGGTGACAACCATTAATTGTCCCCTTAGATACTTTTGTGGACAATTTTAGATTGTTGCATAAAAATTTCACCAACATCAAATTTATAGATAGAGGGGTTAAATTAACCACTTGAATCATATAAGGTTAAATCAACCACTTGAATCATATAAGGTTAAATTAACTCTTATATAAAAAAATTAATTTAACTCTTATTTTAAAATTATAACATATTATTAATCTAGAATATTTTTTGAATGACACAATTCAAGGGTATTATTGGGATAATAAAAAAGTAAGAATAAATATACACATCTAGTTTGTTACACTTTTTAAATGATAAAGGAAAAAAACCAAACATAAATATATTCATATCGTGTATGTTACATTTTTTTTAATATTTAAATTTATTCTTATATATTTTTTTTTTGAACTTTAGTTAAAAAAAGTTCGTTTCGAACTCGAGTCGAATTTCGAGCTGAACCAATTCTTATCGAGTCGAGTCGAGCTCAAACAGGTTCGATTCAACTCGACTGATTTCCAGCCCATATATATATACACACACGTAAATTAAAAATATTATAATTTTTTTTATAATATTATAAAAAATATTATAAAAATTACACGGAGAGGTTTATTAAAAATAAATTAAAAAGTTAATAAAAAATCTAAGTATAATTTTTTTGTCGTTTAGTATATAATTCTTTTTTGAAGGAGTTGTTAAGTTAACGTAAAAAAAAGAGTAGTTAAGTATAAAATATTATTTTTTTACAAAATTCAGTATATAATATAATATATCTTATAATATGTAAAAAGAGTTTTATATTTTATTTGAATAATATAAAAACTAAAGAAGTTTAGAAAGAGTCCGTCAAAAAAAAAAGTCTAGAAAGAGTTCTATATATTTATTGTTTTTTTTAGATAACTTTATATATTTATTGTTTTTTTTTTGAAAGATCTTTATATATTTATTGTTAAAAACAATGTTTTATATTTTTATTGTTAAAAATTAAGAAAAGATAAAATAGAATGTATGTACGCGAGAGGACAAAACGACGTCGCGTTCTTCACTTCTATCCATACCCATTTTCCAGTTTGTTGTTCATCCCTCAAAACGACCATACCCTATCGTTTCGTGTTCGCTGCTCTTCCCCTCAAATCGATTTTGCTTCTGTTGTCCTCCTGCCCCAAATCGATTTCTGAGTTTATTCACCTAATGCCCAAATTAATTTCATTTTCTATTGTATTCACACCCAAATCGATTTGCCTCCAAACCCTTTGATTTCGTCGTTCACGCCCAAAATTATGATAGAAACGAAAACCTAGCTTTGAGAGTCGTTTGCTTGCTTCGATTTTGAGAAGTTGAGGAAGAAACTAAATCTTGAGTTTGATTTTGCCAGTAAGGCACGACTCATCTGCGACGGTTGCCTCAATTTATTCTCACGGTATGAAATCAATTGATTACTTAAATTTTACCTCCATTCTCTTAAATTTTTGAGTAGTTCTTTCCAAAATTTTATGTGATATAAGGTATCCGGAGTTGTTCATGGCCCTGTCAGAGGAGACATATCTGGTTGTGCAAGGATAATTGGTAAGTGGTGTTTATTCTGCTGTTTGGAGGAGTTGTTTATTCTGCTCTTATAATGTTCTGTTTGCCTTAGTTTTTGTAGGGGAGTTTTGGATTAAGAATTCCGGTGTGATGATTTTGTGTGGGTTTTTAGTGAGTTTTATGTTTTATGGTGTATTGTTGATGTGGTTTAGGTTGAAGCCAGTCTTGTTCCTCATGAAATATTAGGAGCATTTCCGTGTATTTCTTTTTACAAAGTATTGCTTATATATAAGAATAGTTGTTTCAAACAAAAAAGAAAGTATCAGGGACGGCAGCAACTTCAGATTTCCTCTAATTCTAATGGTTAAAGCAACGACAATTTTCTAAAAGAATTTAAGGGTTGGAGTCTTCCCAACAAGTATAAAAAATACGCTAACAAAAGTTGGTGTGTATTATAATTATGTTAGCATGTAAGTGAATCCTGAATCATTCACATTATTTGTTTGTCAAGTGATTTTAAGAAAATATTTTTGCTATAGAATACTTTATTTTTACGTTTGTAATTTATATAATTATGTGTTCTTTTCACCACCTTATATGTTAGTGTTAGTATAATTTATATTCGAAAAGGGTGCAGAGAGATAGTCAAAGAGACTTGAATGATCATTTTATCAAACTCATTAGAGACAAACATAAATTGAGTAGTTATGTAAGTTTGTAACCTATTTTGACTTAGGCAATTGAAGGGAATTGGGAGGAAAATGCATGGGTAACTTGTTGTACCCTTTTTAATTTTTACTCTATATCTTTGAATAAAGTCTTTATGGTATGTTTTAAGTGTTTTTAAAATAGACGTATGATGAATATAATAATTATTTCACCTTGCACTCATACATTGTTATTTACCCTTTTATTTGATGATTTCTTATTTTCAAAAATTGTTATTTTTTACAAATAAGAAACTATGGTCAAATTTTTAACCAAGTTCAATATTTTTTCTTACAATTTGGCATATGTGCAGGGACTATGTTAATGACGTTATAGTCGGGGGAATTAATGAAGGGGGTCTAGTTGCAGCGGACATTTTTATGCTTCAGCTGAGTTTAGTCCACTTGTGTATGTGATAGTGTAACAGCAGCATGACCATTTAGTGCAAGGCTTGAGGACAGTTAAGATGCGCTGAAAGTGCAAGTATAGTTCTTTGCATCTTGAAGTCAAGGTCGTAGAAGCCGGCATACGTGTAGTTGGTAAAATAAGGATAAACCAACATGAGTATAATTTTCATACTTCTCCTTGTATCTGAGTTGTATTTTGTAACAAATATATAATATGGTACACATTACTTTAATGTTTTATTGTATTTGAATTATAAGTGATATTCATTATAGCTAGAGTTCTATTTTCTTTTCGACTATTTTGAGTCTGTTCTGTCCTTATAAATTTTATAGACTTTCTAAATTGTGAAATATGCTTGACGGGAGAGCTAATGGGATGATATTTCATTCTAAGATTACCTTTTGCTACACTTCAGAAATGTGATTTATAAGCTATGGGTACGTTTATTTGTGTACTCATACTATCAGTGTTAGGCCACAATTAAAAATCGTCCCCTCTAGTACACCAGAAAAACGTCCCCTTTTCCAAGACTTTAAGGGACGATTATTGGAAGTGTCGCCAAAAGCGCGAGAAAAGCGTCCCCTTAGACTATAGGCAATGCTCGTATAGAAGTCGCCTGAAAAACGTCCCCTATTGTCTTTGGCAACGATTTTCATAGTTCTGGCAACGCTTTTCAAATGTTCTTAGAGGCAATAAATGGTGTAGTGCACTTCTTTTTTCCAAATATTCATCAATAGCGGTCCACATTCAACATGAGTGGTTTATGTATTAAAGAATTTAAAGGAGGCAATCTTACAAACAAAAGCAATATTAGAATGCACCAACAAAGGATGATGATCTGAGTGAGTCCCCACCAAGTTTGTACAAGAAGTTACCCTCTAAAAATTTGTCCAAGGTTCATTACATATAGCACGGTCAAGACGAAGAAAAACCGAATCTGAGTCTAACCTTCCATTATTCCAAGTAAATTGCACCCCATTTGTATTCAAATGCCGCAAGAGATTAGCATTAGACCAAGTAAGAAAGTCGGTGCAAGAAATAGAAGGAGGAAGACGGCGACCTCTTTTTTCATGAGCACCTAACACCGCATTAAAATCCCCCAAAAAAGTCCACGGAGCGGTATAAAGATTCTGAAGAGTAGTCAAGTCTTCCCTTAATTGTCTTCGTAGCAAATATGACGTACTAGCATAGACACCAGCAATATAGACTTTAGTCTCGTTACAAATATGCTCCAACACCAGACACTGGGACGAAGCAAAAATAACTGTAAAAATACAATCAGCTCCCCAAACTGCACAAAGATTAGGAATCAAAGGATCCCTTATATTTAAACAAGATTGGGTAACATTAATAGTTCTCCAATACCAATTAGGAATAGAATTATAAGTAACCATAGGTTCAGCAATAAATATCAAGGATGGTTTATTCAAACGTCACATGTCAGACAACGCGATTCGGGAATCATTATTTCCAATTCCACGAATGTTCCAAAAAATAATATTCATTTAAAAGGCGGAAGGGGACCCAATGACCGGGTTTGATAGGACGCTTTAGTATTCTTGACCCCTTTCTTTTTCTGTGCTTTTGAAATAACTGGTATAAAGGGTGTTTCAGTCTCTGCAGCCTTAGCCAACCAGTCATTCATAAAATCTACTTCTTTCTGTAACAATGAATTAGCAGGCGCGTCAAGCGCCACCACAAGACTACTGACATCTAGATATTTTTCTGTTACAGGGGACAAAACTGTGTCATGGTCAGCCCCAAGAACACTTCTTCCTACCTCTGCTGGCATACGCAAATTCTTCAGTGGAATGGATGTCCTGAAGTGTCTCTTCCTGCTCACGAGTGGGCTGCTGTTGGGAGTTTCCCTCCTCTGAAGGAACTTGCTGCAGACTTGAGTGCTGAAGAGGTAGAGTTTTCTTTGCAGAAATTGAGCGTGATATCTACCGTTGTGGCTCCAAATTATCTAGCTCAGTAGGGACATGATGTAACGTCCCATTTATTCATTTAAATATTTTGGTTGATTTTGGCTAATTTAAAGTCATTTATATGACTTATATGAATTATGTTTATTTTGGGGGGTGTTGTATTTTATTAAATGTTATATTTTTATTATTTATTAGAATATGTGGTAATTAGAAATAATTGTAGTTTAGGGGCTGAATTAGAAATAAGGAGACTTGTGTGGGGTTAATTAAAATAAATGGGAGTTAAGTTAAGGAGTTAAGGAATTGAGAAGTGAGAAAAACATTTCACGTGAAAACAAGCCCTTGGGGGAGAAAAAGGGAGAAGAGCCAAGTGAAGAACCGAAGAGATCGTAGAGCTTCGTTCATCTAAATTAAGGTAAGGGTGAGGCTAACTTTCAATAATTATAGTGTATCTAAATTCTGAAACTGATTTAACATGAGGGTTGTTCTTGATTTTGGGAATTGGGAATTAGGTTTTCCATTGTTGAGTTTGATTACAAAAGTGTAGAAACCATGGCAATTGTGTTAACAATTGATGTTCAGGTTGTAGAATAATCATAGATTAAGCTTCCTATCAAATTTGGGATTTGGGTTCACGAAAATTGGGATTTTCGCTCGAAAAGACGGTGTCTAAACGTTCTTGCAAATAAGGGATTATGTGAGGTTTGGGGAAATTATTCTTCGGATGGTTGATACTTGAAATTGTTGTAGATTAAGATAGAGCCAAGTGTCAGGAGCGTGGAGGCGAAAACGAGACCAAAATCCGATTAACGGTTTGAATTTTACGCGTGAAATGGTGAAAATCGCACTTTTTGAGAAGCAGATTTCTGGACCTGATGCTGTCAAAACGTGTCACGATTTTGCAAGCGTGGCACGCTTTTGTTGGCCGAAATTTCAATGGTTTTGGGCATAAAAACGTGGCACGATTTTCTAACATCGTGACACGATTTTTGTGAATCAAATCCTTCTTATTTCACTATTTTTCACCCCTTTCCGCTTTGAACTGGGTTTTGGTGTGAACATGAAAGTTTTAGATAATTTTGTTAGCTTTCCAATGGCTTTGGTTTGACTTGGAAATGATTTCTAGTTTTTGAGATATGATGAAAATACTCCAAGGAGGTCTTAGTGAAATCTTAAGAAAATTCAGCATAACCATTTCTAAGTTAATCCAAAACTTATGGGATAATTCCAAAGCTCAAAACTAGAAGTACTATGAGTTCAATTAAGGTGTTTAAGAGTATTTAACCTATGTTGTGATGAGTCTAATTTGGTTTGACGTGAATATCTAGTGTTCGTGTACCATGTAGTGTGTATTGTTGGGTTGGATTCTTTAGACTATAATATTGATTATATATGACTGCATTGTTTACCCAGAATATGATTGCTTACTAATTGATGTATTATATATATATAGCCATGTGAATATATGCTACGTTCATGAATCTCGTTGTTAAGAGTCGTTGTGTCATAGTTGACCAAGTTGTGGAGTAAGTCATAACTATTTATGCACAGATGTCGTTGTCGTTGATGTTGCTGAGTTGTATGTTGTTACACACAAATGTCGAGTCCATTGCATACTCATAAAATGCTAAGGGCTTATGCCTTGTGAATGCCTCGTCATTCAAATTGTTGAGGGCTCATGCCCTGTGAATGCTTAATCATTCAAATTGTTGAGGGCTCATTCCCTGCGAATGCTATTTCATTCAAATTGTTGAGGGCTTATGCCCTGTGAATGCTCGTTCATTCAAACGCGTTAAAATGGTACCACATGCATGTGCATTTTCGCATTTGTCATTGTGTCGTTGCATAGTTGTAACACCTCGTTTTCCCAACAAAAAAAATTCATAAAAATAATCAGAGTAATCCACATAAACGGAATGTCACACTTCTTTTCTTAAAAATCATAAACGGAATAAATAACAATTTATCCTTCAAAATTCAACAACATAATAATTAATACTTTGCAGCGGAATTTATTCAGATTTAAAACAATCTTTGCCACGAAGGCCTCATTATAAATGTCTCATAAAAATCCAATCTAGAACAGAATCATGCAACTTCATAAAGTAATACGTAAGGAACAGAAAATAGCAACAAAATCCCATCCCGTTACGTATCAGAGCACCTAAAGACCCACGTGAGAGATAGTCCTCTAACGGCAGCAATCTAACAGCAACTTATTCGCAATCACCTGCAAGTTACCCATACAAAGGGCAACATTTCCAAGCAGAAGGGGTGAGATTTCACAAACAATAATATTAAGCCTATAATTCAACAATTATATTTAACAACACAAACATCATCAATTCATCATATAGTAATTCTTCATTAAACACTTCAATAAAATGTAACAACTTAACAACTTGACCCGACAATGCAACTTCGACTTGACTATGCAACTTATCTTCTTAGTCATGCATGTGGTACCAATCCAGGGCATCTAGCCCTCAACTTATTTGAGTATTAATATACTCCCAGGGCATCAAGCCCTCAACTTAAATGAGCAAAGGCTCCAGGGCATCAAGCCCCCAACGTATTGCGCAAAGGTTGTAGGGCATCAAGCCCCCAACTTTAATGAGTATGCATTGACTCAATCAACTTGTACAACTTTAGACAACATCATCAACTTAGGACTCCAATACTTTGGAACGACATCATTCATCTTAGACCGACTCATGCATCTTATTTAATATACACCTGCAACATGACAGCACAGAAACATCTCAAATATAACAATGTCAAACAATAATCAACATCAACTTAAAAAATCTCATATAATTCACATAATGCATATACAAATATATCACATTATTATCAACATCAAATCACATAATATCAGACTCACTGAACATTAACAGTACTATAATCAACCTCCATTCCTACCCCAATGATTAACTCATAACATCTCGTGCGACAAAGATCGCAAAAGCCTAAGCAAGGCTGTCTGTCTATGTGCAGCTCGTGAGGCGAGCCACTCTACTCGCTATGGCGAGTTCAGGAAAAAGGCTACTTGCCTTGGCGAACTAAAAGTGGGTACTCTTGGGAACTTGACATTTTTCACCCAAAAATCCCATTTTTAACTTTCCCATGTTCAATCTCAATCTAAAAACTTGCCTAATCATTCTTACACATATTCAGGCATTCAAAATCATCTAAAGCTCAACTTAAGGAGTTAAATTACAAAATCAGGTTTCCTCACCGGTCAACACGCTATGGCGAGTGATCTGCTCGCTATGGCGAGCCACAACTCGCGAGGTGAAGGGAATTGATCGCGAGGCGAGCGATGAATTCAGGCTCGGGCAGAATGCAGATTTTTACGAAAATCCACCTAATCGCATGGTTCAAAGCTTAAAACTGATTCTAAACATCACCTTATGGATCATCTAAGGTCTGGAAACATTCTCTACATCAATTCTACAAGTTTCCATCATCTAATCCTCAATTGATCACTTTAACCCTAATTTCCAATTCTCAAAAACTAATCCTACAACTTGTTAAATCTAATCATCAGAATTATAGACTTAAGAAAATTGAATGTTAGTCTCACCCTTACTTGATAATTCAAAATCGGTAGCTTTCTCTAGGTTCCTCCCTTCTCTTGACTTTTCTCCATTTTTCTCCAAAACTGAACGTACGTGAAAACTTTCTAACCTATTTTTCTCCTATTTATCTCTTCCCATCTATTTTATCTTATTTCCTCTTTTTCGCACAAAACTCTCTAAATTCTCAAAACAACCCCTCATCTCAATATTTATTTTATTTTCAAATCTTATTATATTAAATAATAAAATAAGACCTCTCAATAAAATAACACACATCACATAATCATTTAAATCACATAAATCACGAAGTAAATCTAGAAGTAAATCTTGGATCTCTATATGATACAATGCTTGAAGGAACACCATGCAACTTCACAATATCACGAATGTAAATTTCCGCCAACTGAGAAACAGGAAAACTGATATTAATCGGAATGAAATGAGCCGACTTCGTCAATCTATCAACAATCACCCAAATCGCGGCATTCCCTTTAGGAGTATTCGTTAAACTCGTCACAAAATACATGGATATACTATCCCATTTCCATTCTGGCACATCTAAAGATACAATCATCCCAGCAGATTTCTGATGCTCAGCTTTCGACTTCTGACAAATCAAACAGGAATACACAAAACTGTGCCACATCACGATGCAATTTGGGTAATCGTTGATAAATTGACGAAGTCGGCTCATTTTCTACCGATTAATATTAGTTTTCCTGTTGCCCGGTTGACAGAGATTTATATCAAGGAGATTGTGAGGTTACACGGTGTTCCTTCGAGCATTGTATCAGATAGAGATCCAAGATTTACTTCTAGATTTTGGAAGAGTTTGCAAGAGGCTTTGGGTTCGAAGTTGAGATTGAGTTCGGCTTATCATCCGCAGACAGATGGTCAGTCGGAGAGGACAATTCAGTCACTAGAGGATTTGTTGAGAGTTTGTGTTCTTGAGCAAGGAGGAACTTGGGATAGTCATCTTCCACTGATCGAGTTCACATAAAATAATAGTTATCATTCTAGTATTGGAATGGCACCTTTTGAGGCTTTGTATGGTCAGAGATGTAGAACTTCGTTGTGTTGGTTGAGTCAGGTGAAAGAGTGGTCTTAGGACCAGAGATTGTTCAGCAGACTACTAAGAAAGTTAAGATGATTCAAGAGAAAATGAAAGCGTCGCAGAGTCGACAAAAGTGTTATAATGATAAGCGTAGGAAGGCATATACAAGGATTATGTCAAAAATGATATTCAATGTTCATTTAAGACTATGAACATTGATGTACTAGGAATATTCCACAAGGGAATATCATCCTAGATGTTAAAATCACTGCTCTTTATTGTTGTTTCACTATTAGGATTTGATTACATTAAATGGTAGTCTTACAAATCATCCTAAGTGAAACAGATGGAACATTCTGATGGTCAGAATGTTAAGCTCAACATATGCTTACTTTATGAACAGTACAAGAGATAGATACGTATGCAGAATCCCACTAGATCTTTCCTGCACCGGTCCCAAGGAAAATCTGGGAAAGGAACATTCTGATGTATGTGAAAAACCCATACTTTGGTTGTTGCCCAGAAATTCATATGAAAAGCATATGACACGCCCAGAAATTCATGTGTTCATTCATATATGATGAACCCAGATGAAGATCATGATGAACCCAGATGAAGATCATCATGAACACAACAACATTCTGATGTTCATCATTGATTAGAATGTTTGGCCAGAATTTCAAGTTAAAGCTTGTGGGACCCATGACACATGACATAACACCATTGGACACCCTACAACGGCTATATGAGCCCAGAGACTCTATAAATAGAGATCAAGGCCTTAGCAAAACTTGCACCATTGCAAAGCATACAAGAAAACAACTTGATTTTGTTTGAAGCTCTTGCAAATTGAAATTGATCAATGTAACGCCCGTTTCAAATTATTTAATTATTTAATTGAGTCTAGAGTTATTTTAGATGAGTTATATTATAGTTATATAGTATATATGTGATTTATGCGATTTTTATGATTGAGGTGGTTTAGATGATTTTATGAGGAGTTGTGACTTATTTTATTGTTTAATAAAATAAGATTTGAAATTAAAATAAATATTGAGTTTAGGGGCTGTTTTGATATTTTAGAGAGTTTTGGGGGAGAAAGAGAGATAAGAAAAGATAATTAGAGGAGGTATAAAAGGGAAACCTCGTTTTAGAAAAAACATTGTACGTACGATCAGTTTTTGGAAAAAGGGAGAAAAAGCCAAGAGAAGGGAGAAGACCTAGAGGGGCTGCGATTTTCATCATACAAGTTAAAGGTGAGACTAAATTTGCAATCTTATTAAGTCTATGAATCAATGGTTGTATTTAGCATGAATTAGGATGAGTTTAAGAGGAATCGAAAATTAGGTCAAATTGAGTAAATTCATGATTAAACAGTGAAAAGTTGTTAGATTTATGTAGAAATCGTTCGTAGACCTTAGATAATGTGTAGGATGAATTCTGGAATCAATGTTAGGCTTAAAACCATGAGAAAGGATGAATTTTCGTGAAAACTGCACTTCTGCCCGAGCCTACATTCATCGCTCGCCCTCGTGAACGATGATCCTCGCCTCGCGACAGATGAAGTTCATCGCTCGCCATGCGGACCATTTTCCCTCGACTCGCGAGTTGCACGTCGCAGCTCGCCACAGCGAACAACTGAACTCGCCATAGCGAGCATGACCAGAGAGCATCCAAGATTTCGTATTTTTGACTTTTGAATTGAACCATAGATGCTTTTGAGTGCCTGAATGTAACACCCCGTTTTCCCAACATAAAAATTTCGTAAAATAATCAGAGTATTCACATAAACGGAATGTCACATTCTTTTCTTAAAATCATAAACTGAATAAATAACTATTTATCCTTTAAAATTCAATAACAAAATCTTTAATACTTCGCAGCGGAATTTATTCAATAACTAAAACAGTCTTTCGCACAATGGCCTCTTCATAAATGTCTCATAAAAATCCAATCTAAAACACACGAGAGAGAGACCTCACACGACATCAACTATTCTTAGTTACCTGCAAGTTACCCATAGTAGGCAACATTTAGAAGGGGTGAGATTTCACAAAACAATAATATTAAGCATATAATTCAACAATTATATTTAACAACCTAAAATCATCATAATATTCATCATAGATAATAATATATCATATATCACATCTTTAATAGTTCATATAAAGAATCACAACTTCAACAACTTGGTAACTTAAACATCTTTGACTCAACAAATGTGACTCCAACTTGACTATGCAACTTAGACTTGTTATATGCATGTGGTACCAATCCAGGGCATCAAGCCCCCAACGTATTTGAGCGTAAATAGGCTCCCAGGGCATCAAGCCCTCAACTTAAGTAAGCAAAGGCTCCAGGGCATCAAGCCCCCAACAATGAAATGCTAATGCATGGACTCGACCTCTTAAACATCTTAAATCGACAAACTCTTATATAATCCAATAATTTGGAACTTCATCATCTTAATCAACGTAGACCGACTCATGCAGCTTAGTTAAATAACAATAGCAACATAGGCAGCACGTAAACATCTCAAGATATAACAACATCAAATGATAATCAACATCAACTTAAACATCATATATACATATAACACTTCATCAATCATGGACAATATTGTATTCGCAACATATACATACATATACTAATTCATCAATCATAAACAACATCATACTCATAAACATATACATTCATATAACACTTCATCAATTATGAACAATATAGTATTCACAAACATATACTAATTCATTAATCATATTCAATTATTCACTATGACCTACGAAGATCTATCATGATCTAAAGAAGTTTTTTTGGTGGTCCGGATTGAAACGCGACGTTGCACAGTTTGTGTATGCTTGTTTGATTTGTTAGAAGTCGAAGGTTGAGCATCAGAAACCTGCTGGTATGATGGTATCGTTAGATGTGCCAGAGTGGAAATGGGATAGTATATCCATGGATTTTGTGAAGAGTTTGCCTAATACTCCTAAAGGGAATGACACGATTTGGGTGATTGTTGATAGGTTGACGAAGTCGGCTCATTTTCTTCCGATTAATATTAGTTTTCCTGTTTCTCAGTTGGCGGAGATCTACATTCGTGATATTGTGAAGTTGCATGGTGTTCATTCGAGCATTGTGTCAGATAGAGATCCAAGATTTACTTCTAGATTTTGGAAAAGTTTGCAAGAGGCTTTAGATTCTAAGTTGAGGTTGAGTTCGGCGTATCAGCCGCAAACAGATGCTCAGTCGGAGAGGACGATTCAGTCGTTAGAAGATTTGTTGAGGGTTTGTGTTCTTGAGTAAGGAGGAACTTGGGAAAGTCATCTTCCATTGATATAGTTCACGTATAATAATAGTTATCATTCTAGTATTGGAATGGCACCTTATGAGGCTTTGTATGGTCGGAGATGCAGAACTCCGTTGTGTTGGTTTGAATCAGGTGAAAGAGTGGTCTTAGGACCATAGATTGTTCAGCAAACTACCAAGAAGGTTAAGATGATTCAAGAGAAGATGAAAGCGTCGCAGAGTCGACAAAAGAGTTATCATGATAAGCGTAGGAGAGATCTTGAGTTTCAAGAAGGAGACCACATGTTTTTGATAGTCACTCCTGTGACTGGTGTTGGACGTGCTTTGAAGTCAAAGTAGTTGACTCCGAGATTTATTGGTCTGTATGAGATATCGGAAAGAGTTGGAACGGTGGCGTATCGAGTGAGATTACCACCGCATCTTTCGAATTTGAACTATGTGTTTCATGTGTCGCAACTTCCGAAGTATGTACAGAATCCATTCCATGTGATCCAAACTGATGATGTGCAAGTTAGAGATAACCTTACGGTTGAGACTTTACCGGTAAGGATTGATGATCGAAAAGTGAAGACGTTGAGAGGCAAAGAGATACCTCTTGTGAGAGTCGTTTGGGACGGAGCGACTGGTGAAAGCTTGACGTGGGAGCTAGAGAGTAAAATGCTGGAGTCTTATCCAGAGTTGTTTGCTTGAGGTAAATTTTCGAGGACAAAAATCTTATAAGTTAGGGAGAGTTGTAACGCCCGTTTCGGATTATTTAATTATTTAATTGAGTCTAGAGTTATTTTAGATGAGTTATATTATAGTTATATAATATATATGTGATTTATGCGATTTTTATGATTGAGGTGGTTTATATGATTTTATGAGGAGTTGTTACTTATTTTATTGTTTAATAAAATAAGATTTGAAAATAAAATAAATATTGAGTTTAGGGGCTGTTTTGATATTTTAGAGAGTTTTTGGGGAGAAAGAGAGATAAGATAAGATAATTGGAGGAGGTATAAAAGGGAAACCTAGTTTTAGAAAAAACATTGTACATACGATCAGTTTTTGGAAAAAGGGAGAAAAAGCCAAGAGAAGGGAGAAGACCTAGAGAGGCTGCGATTTTAATCATACAAGGTAAGGGTGAGACTAACTTTGCAATCTTATTAAGTCTATGAATCAATGGTTGTATTTAGCATGAATTAGGATGAGTTTAAGAGGAATAGAAAATTAGGTCAAATTGAGTAAATTCATGATTAAATGGTGAAAAGTTGTTAGATTGATGTAGAAACCGTTCCTAGACCTTAGATAATGTGTAGGATGAATTCTGGAATCAATGTTAGGCTTAAAACCATGAGAAAGGATGAATTTTCTTGAAAACTGAACTTCTGCCCGAGCCTACATTCATCGCTCGCCCTCGCGAACGATGATCCTCGCCTCGCGACAGATGAAGTTCATCGCCCTCCATGCGGACCATTTTCCCTCGCCTCGCGAGTTGCACGTCGCAGCTCGCCACAGCGAACAGCTGAACTCGCCATAGCGAGCATAACCAGAGAGCATGCAAGATTTCGTATTTTTGACTTTTAAATTGAACGTTAGATGCTTTTGCGTGCCTGAACATGTCTAATATTGATTAGTGAATAGGGTAGGACGTGATTGAACCTGGAATTAAACTTATGGAATTCTAAACTGAACTCGCGACGGCGAGCAGAGGCTCTCGCCTCGCGAGTGACCTAGAAACAGAGTGACTTGTTGGAGTTTGCGACCTTTGTTGCACGAGTTGTCGAGAGTTGGACCCTTGGGTAGGATTAAGACTTAAGAATGAGGTTAACTATAATCTATGAAGCTGAATAAGATATGTTGTTGTTGATTATGAAGTGTTATAATGTTTATGCATTACTTGAAGAATGTTTGTATACATAAGATGTTGATGAATTGAATTTGATATAATTATGTCATGATGTTGTACACTGCCTATGTTGCTGTTTGTTATTTAACTAAGCTGCATGAGTCGGTCTAAGATGTTGAAGATGATGATGTTCCAAATTATTGGACTAATATAAGAGGTTGTCGAATTAAGTTGTTTAAGAGGTCGAGTCCATGCATTAGCATTCATAGTTGGGGGCTTCATGCCCTGGAGCTTTGTACTCACCACGTTGGAGCATTAGCTCAAAATTAGCGATGGGGGCTTGATGTCCTGGAAGTATATTAAAACTCAAATAGCGGTCGGGGCTTGATGCCCCGTATTGGTACCACATGCATATAATTAAGAGGTCTAAGTTGCGTAGTTGCATTTGTCGAGTCGATGATGATAAAATGATTAAGTTGAGATTATTATGAAGTGAATTGTGATATTTTATTATCAATGTTGATTAATAAGATGTTTTATGTTGTTAAATATAATTGTTGAATTATATGCTTAATATTATTGTTTTGTGAAATCTCAGCCCTTCTGCTTGGAAATGTTGCTCTTCTTATGAGTAACTTGCAGGTAATCTAGAGTAGGTTGTTGTTTGTGCTGTCGTGAGTGGCCTTGCCTCACTGAGTTTTAGGTTGCTCTGATACGTAATGGGAGGGGATCTTTAGTGGCTATTTCTCTTTCCTTTACGTACATGATATGTCTTGATGTTACTTAACTGAACTTATGTTATGTTTTGATGAGGCCTGCGTGCCAAGACAATTTATGAAGTTGAAATTAATTACGCTGCTTTATGTTGAAGTTTATGCTGCAGGATAAATCATTATTTATCTATTTTTGAGATTTTAAGAAGTGTGATATCCCGTTATATGATCTTTACTCTGATTATATGTTTGACATTTTTAAGTTGGGAAAACGGGGTGTTACAATCAATCTCTAAGTTTTTTGTTTCCTTAGTGCAAATCAATACTCTCTTCTAGCTTTAGGGGTACTAAAGTGTTAGTTTGAGCAAAGGTTGTAAATGTCTAAGTGGTTAACTTAGAAACAAGGTGCAAGCCAGCTGAACCTTAGAGAATACAGAGTTGTAATTGTTTAGGTGAACAAATATTGTAAGATGCAGGACTTGAGAGGTTATCTCAAGCATCATAGTGGAAACTCTCACAAGATTGTGAGGAGTTGACTAGCCCACGTTGGGTGAACCACAATAATTCTCTGTGTGTTCTTTCCTTCTTCTCTATACTCTTTAATTACAGTATACACAACACACACTTACACATTTACTTTATTAAATTGTTTTTGTGTATGAACTTCAGAACGTTCTGAAGTCAGAAACTTAACTTATTTATTCAAAGTAAACTACTTGAGAATCACCTTTAAGTTTCAGAATAATTTTTAAAGGGTCACAATTCAAACCCCCCCTTCCTTGTGACTATTTTATATACTTCAATTGGCATCAGAGCCAGGTTCTAAGGGTTTGAACACTTAAACAAGTGTTAGGGAAAAGATTCGGGAAGTATGTCTAAAGTCAAGTACATAGCTGAAGGAGGATCATCAAACAGACCACCACTTTTTGATGGATCAAACTACTACTTCTGGAAAGGCAAGATGGAACTCTTTCTCATATCTCAAGACAATGATATGTGGACAGTCATCACAGATGGAGACTTTGTTCCAACAACCAAAGAAGGAGCTGTCAAAGAAAAGAATGCATGGTCAACAGATGAAAAAGCTCAGGTATTTTTAAACTCTAATGCTAGACTCTTTCTATCATGTTCACTAACCATAGAAGAAAGTGAAAGAGTTGATGAATGTAAGAATGCTAAAGAGGTATGGGATACCTTGAAAATACATCATGAGGGTACATCTCATGTCAAAGAAACTAGAATTGACATTGGAGTTAGAAAATTTGAAGTCTTTGAAATGAGTGAAAATGAAACCATTGATGAGATGTATGCTAGATTTACTACAATAGTAAATGAAATGAGATATCTTGGAAAGGCATATTCTACTCATGATAGAATCAGAAAAATATTGAGATGTCTTCCAAGTATGTGAAGACCTATGGTCATTGCAATTACTTAGGCCAAAGATTTAAAATCTATGAACCTGGAAGATCTCATTGGTTCACTGAGAGCTCATGAAGTTGTACTTCAAGGAGACAAACCAGTGAAGAAGGTAAAAACACTTGCCTTGAAAGTATCTCAGCAAAGCTCATCAGTAGCTGATGATGATGTGCAAGAACCACAAGAGTTAGAAGAAGTTCATGAAGAAGAAGCTGAAGATGAACTTGCACTAATCTCTAAAAGAATTCAAAGAATGATGTTGAGAAGAAATCAAATCAGAAAGAAGTTTCCAAATACCAACAATAGCACCAAAACTAAAGTTGACAAAAGTCAAGTCACTTGCTTTGGATGCAACAAAATTGGACACTACAAAAGTGAATGTCTTGACATCAAGAAGGTTCAAAGAAAACCTCCCTTCAAGAAGAAGGCAATGATCACTTGGGATGACATGGAAAAATCAGATCTTCAAGAAGATGGAGATACAGACATGGGACTGATGGCTCAGTCAGATGATGAGGAAGAGATAATTATCTATAAAACTGATTCTTTATATAAAGATCTTGAAAATAAAATAGATAGTCTCTTATATGACTCAAACTTCTTAACTAATAGATGTCATTCTTTAATCAAGGAACTCTCTGAGATAAAAGAAGAAAAAGAAATACTTCAAAAGAAGTATGATGAGTCTAGAAAGACCAAATTTTTTTTGCAAGATTCTCATTTTAAATTGTCAGAATAACAAAGAGAACTAAATAGAAAACAAAAAGGCACTGTTTCTATACCTTCTGAAATGCAAAAGGAAAACACACTTTTGAAAAAGGAAGTTGAAACATTGAAAAAGGATCTTACAGGTTTTATAAAATCTACAGAAACTTTTCAAAACATCTTAGGATCTCAAAATGACAGTGCTAAGAAATCTGGTTTAGGCTTTAAAGATCCAAGCAAAATTATTGAAAGTTTTGTACCTAAGACTAAAATGAGAATTAAATGTTATTTCTGTGATAGGTATGGACATGTTGAATCAGTATGCCATGTTAAGAAAAAACTTATCAAACAAAATAATTTTAATCTTAGTTCAGAACGTTCTCTGTAACAACCCGATTTTTAGCTAGATTTATTTTAATTACTTTTATTATGTGTTTGTGTGTATTTAATTGTCATCGGGTGCATTTACGTGGATTACCGTATTAAAAGGGTATTTTAGTCATTTGGCGGGTAAGGGTAAAATGGTAATTTTGGTGAGAATTATTTTAATAATTAGTGAGAACCCTTATTTTACTAAGTTACTAAGGTAGTGATTAGATTTTACCGTTAGTGACATTTTACCGTTATTAATTGAAATATCGTTTGGAGTGTAGTAATATTTTTGGTTTGAATAGAAATGGGTTAAGCCCACTAGAAACTAAATTAAGCCCATTAGTGGAGATAACACTAGGGTTGTGTTATAAGAACCAATGCATTCATTTCGCAAACATTTCTAGAGAGAGGTAGAGAGAGAAAGAGGTGAAGAGAAGAGCAAAAGGGTTTTGGAGAGAAGAGCTTGAGGAATCAAGATTGGGTGAGCTTAGGAGCTAAAGTGAAGCCTAAGTTGGGATTAATCTTTATCTAAGGTAACGGGGTTAGTCTTTATCATAATCATTTGGTTAATTCTTTTTCTCTTGATTCTATGCATAATTGATTATGAGAATAAGTGATTATCATGAACCCAATCTTTGAAATTCGTGCTTATGTTGTAGAGATATGTTTGGATATGTTAATTTGATGTTAAATGAATGGTTGATGATGAAATTGCAAGTTCATGATGTATGAAAATGGGTAGTTTGTAAATTATGCTCAATTGGTGAATTATGCATGGTTGTTGATGAATTGTGATATGTTTCATGATCAATAGATGTTGTTGTTGTTAAGTGATGTTATGAATGCTAATTCATGGCTTGGGTATGCATGATTCATAATTTTGTTGTTGTGAAATAAGTTGTTGTTGTTAGTTTGGTGAAAATGGATAATTATATGTTTTGCTCAATTGTTGGATTGGGATATTGTGTTGTTGAATTATGGTTGAATTCATGTCTAAATGAAGTGTTGTTGAAGTAGATATGTTGTTGTCATTGAATGATATCATGAGTATTCCATTTTATGAAATAAGTTGTTTGTATTGGTGAAGTTGTGCTAGATGTTCAAGTGAAGAATTATCAAAGTGAAATTTGATATACAAAGTTGTTGACTGAGTTGTCTATGTGATTGGATGAGTTAAACTTGATGGAATTTCTGTTTTTATGTTATGGTTACGTTAGTCGAGTCGTTTTGGAAGAAAACGGGAGTTTCGTTTGAAAATTCAATTGTTAACCGTTTTGGAAAATGAGTGTTTGTGTGAGGTTTGTAAAATGAATTTGAGGTTGTTAAAACTGGGATTTTTTGTGCATTATGATAGTGCTAAGTGTTAGGAGCATGTAGGCGAAAACGGCATCGAAAACGGATTAACGGTTTGATTTTTATGCGCGAAAACGTAGAAGTTGAAAATCTGATGCTGTCTGTCAAACCACAATCGTGCCACGATTCGGGGCCAACGTGCCACGATTTTGACCAGGTTTTCAGCCTGTCTGATTCTGGAAAAATCGTGCCACGATGGGAAACCAACGTGCCACGATGCTGTTTGACCAAAAACCTCAAAAATGCAATTTTCTTCGCTCCAATTGGTTCCAAACTTCTTCCTAAGTATAGGGACTTTATCCTAATCATCTAGGGGTGTTTTTATGGAAGATTTAACCTTGTGAAAAGGTGGTCTAGTGAATCTTTATGTCATATTGTCTTATGAATTGTCGTGACCATTCTTGTATGATTAAGTGAAATTATATGAATGATTGGTATGATAATTATCATGAGATGTATATGCTATTTTACTTATGATGTAGTAGATGTAAAAGTTGATGTTGAATGACATTGTTGATTGTTGATAATCAAGTTATTATGTGAATGATATTGTTGATTGTTGATAATCAAGTTGTTGTGTGATGATGAATACTATGATTTAATTGTGTGTGGGCATGTTTTCTTGGTAATGCAATGTTGTGGAGATAATCAATATAATTGGGTGTTGTCCTATATATTGAGTTGAGATTGAGAATTGTTGTCGCATTATCGAGTCATTACACATGTCCATGCATCATAGTCGTTGTTGCTGTAAAAGGGATGACTCTTTTACTTCGAGATTATTGTAAGGCAGGTGTGAGCCCTTACAATCGATGTGCAAGTGGCATCGAAAGGTGACGACCTTGTTGAGATTTGGTACCGCATGCATTTATGTGTCCATAAGTGCATATCATAGCATGAGTCCTATGTGAATTATGTGATTGGTGATGAATTGAGATGAATGAATGTTGCTAATGATTGTCAATGAATGATGTTGTGAATGAATATGTGGATATGAACTATCAAGTTGTGATATAAGTACTTATGCATGACTATTATTATTCAAGTACATGATATTATTTGTTTTGATTATTATCTGGATTATGATAATGTAATGCTTACCCTCAATGGTTTTAACCGCCTACTTGCCTGTATGGGTGAGTAGACGTTGTGCAGGAGTAGTGCTCGGTGAGTCTTTGCGTGGGATATCGGGAGCTTTCTCCGATATCGGGTCGTGTCGGCTCTGATCTAGGCTTGTCGTGTCGGTCTAGATTAGGTTGTTTGTATCTTCCGTTGGATTATGATTTTGTTGATGACTACCCGTATGTTTGGGTTTTGAGATTTACCTTTGAGACATGATTTATTTGCTCATGGCATGTATATATTTGATCACTCTGATTTGTATTCCGCTGTAACTGTTGAGGTTTACATACATGTCTATCGGTTTTTGAATTTTGAATAAGACGTAATCTCTATTTCTTGAATAAATGTATTATTCACATGTTTAATTGCTTTAATAGAAATAGGAGCGTTACAAGTTGGTATCAGAGCCATGGTCAGTCGTGTTTAGATTAATCTTTGTTGTGTTGTTTCTTATCGGTTAGATGGTTGTGTAGTGCGAACATGGCAGGAGGTCGTGATGATGCGGCGATTGCACAAGCCTTGGCAGTGATGGCTCAGGTGTTGGCTCAATCGAATGAGCAAGCGGCGATTGGTCGTCGGAATGAGGGAGAAGCTGAGGAGCGGAGGCTTGATCGTTTCTTGCGAAACAATCCACCTACGTTCAAGGGAAGGTTCGACCCGGATGGAGCTCAGACATGGTTGCCAGGCATGGAGAGGATCTTTCGTGCTATGGTTACTAGTGATTGATTAGAAGGTGAGGTTGGCTACTCACATGCTTGCTGAGGAGGCTGAGTATTGGTGGACCAATGCTAAGTGAAGACTTGAGATTGATGGAGAGGTTGTGCCTTGGACAAGGTTCAAGGCTGAGTTTTTGAGGAAGTACTTTCCAGAGGATTTGAGGACTAGGAAGGAAGTGGAGTTTCTGAATCTGAAGCAAGGGAGTATGTCCGTGGCCGAGTATGCAGCGAAGTTTAAGGAGCTTGCAAGGTTTTGCCTGTACATCAATGCGGAGGATGCTATGGTTTCCAAGTGTGTGAAGTTTGAAAATGGGCTTAGGCCGGATATCTATCAGTACATGTGTGTTCAGGAGATCCGAGACTTTGATACTTTGGTGCATAAGTGTCGTATGTTTGATGATGCTGGGAAGGTTAAGTCTAATTACTACAAGGCTCAGAATGAGAAGAAAGGGAAGGGCTATGGAGTTGGGAAACCTTACAGGAAGGATAAAGGAAAGAAGAGAGAATCTGGTGGGGGCTCTAAGCCAAGTTTGGCGGAAGTCAAGTGCCTTAAGTGTGGAGCTATGGGTCATTATGCTAGTGATTGCAAGAATGATTTTACTTGTCACAAGTGTGGGAAAGCGGGTCACAAGGCGGCCGATTGCAGAGGTGTTGCAAGAGAGATTACTTGTTACAATTGTGGAGAGAAGGGTCATATTAGTACCAAGTGTACCAAGCCGAAGAAGGCGGCGGGAAAGGTGTTTGCTTTGAATGCGGAGGAGGTGGAGCAGCTGGATAATCTTATCCGAGGTATGTGTTTTATCAATAGTACTCCTTTGATTGCAATTATTGATACTGGTGCTACTCATTCTTTTATCTCGGCTAGTTGTGTTGAACGTTTGGATTTGGTTGTAACTCCTTTGTTGCGTGGAATGGTTATTGACACCCCGGCTAGCGGTTCGATGACTACTTCTTTTATGTGTGCTAAGTGTCCTGTTAATTTTGGTGATGTTGATTTTGAGTTGGATCTTGTTTGTCTTCCGTTGAAGCATATGGATGTGATTTTTGGTATGGATTGGTTGTTAGCTTTTGGGGTTAGCATTAATTGTTTGACTAGGAGTGTGACTTTTTCTAAACCGGTAGAAGAGTTAGATAGGAAGTTTTTGACCGCGGGGCAAGTGAAGAAGTCTTTAGAAGGTGAGGCTTGTGTGTTTATGATGTTTGCATCCTTGAAGGTTAGTGGTGAGAAAGGAGTTAGTGATTTGCCGGTAGTGCAAGAGTTTCCTGAGGTTTTTCTAGAGGATATTACCGAGTTACCGCCGGAGAGGGAAGTTTAGTTTGCAATTGATTTGGTACCAGGCACGAGTCCTATTTCGATTGCGCCGTATCGGATGTCTGCATCAGAGTTGGGTGAATTGAAGAATCAGTTGGAAGAGTTGCTTGAGAAGCAGTTTATTAGATCGAGTGTTTCACCGTGGGGTGCTCTAGTGTTGTTGGTTAAGAAGAAAGATGGAAGCATGAGGTTGTGTGTGGATTACCGGCAGTTGAACAAGGTGACGATTAAGAATCGGTATCCACTTCCAAGGATTGATGATTTGATGGATCAGCTAGTGGGTGCAGAGGTGTTTAGTAAGATTGATTTGAGATCAGGATATCATCAGATTAGAGTAAAGGCGGAAGATATATCCAAAACTGCGTTCCAAACGAGGTATGGACACTATGAGTATTCTGTGATGCCATTTGGAGTATCTAATGCGCCAGGTGTCTTTATGGAATACATGAATAGAATATTTCATCCTTATCTGGATCGTTTTGTGGTGGTGTTCATAGATGATATTTTGGTGTATTCAAAGTCCGAGGAAGAGCATGCTGAGCATTTGAGGATTGTGTTGCAAGTCTTGAAAGAGAACCAGTTGTGCGCCAAGTTGTCTAAGTGTGAGTTTTGGTTGAAGGAAGTGAGTTTCCTTGGTCATGTGATTTCTAAGGGTGGAATTTCTGTAGATCCTTCCAAGGTTGATGCAGTGTTGCAGTGGGAGTCTCCTAAGTCTGTTTTTGAGATTAGAAGCTTTCTTGGTTTGGCCGGTTATTATCGGAGGTTCATTGAGGGATTCTCTAAGTTGGCGTTGCCATTGACGCAGTTGACTCGGAAAGGACAAGCTTATGTTTGGGATGCCAAGTGTGAGAAGAGTTGAAGAAGAGGTTGACTTCAGCTCCAGTGTTGATTTTTTCAAATCCGAAGGAATCGTTTGTTGTGTATTGTGATGCTTCTAAGATGGGTCTTGGTGGTGTGCTTATGCAGAATCGTCAGGTTGTAGCTTATGCTTCGAGGCAGTTGAAAGTGCACGAGAAGAATTATCCGACTCATGATTTGGAATTGGCGGCTGTTGTGTATACATTGAAGATTTGGAGGCATTATCTGTATGGTTCTAAGTTTGAGGTGTTCAGTGACCACAAGAGTTTGAAGTATTTGTTTGATCAGAAAGAGTTGAATATGAGGCAGAGGAGATGGTTGGAATATCTTAAGGATTTTGATTTTCAGTTGAGTTATCATCCCGAAAAGGCTAATGTTGTTGCTGATGCTTTGAGTAGAAAGACTTTGCATATGTCTGCTTTGATGGTTAAAGAGTTGGAATTGATTGAGCAGTTTCGAGATTTGAGTTTGGTTAGTGAGTTGACACTGGATGGTGTGAGGTTGGGTATGTTGAAGTTGACAAGCAATATTTTGGAAGAGATCAAGAATAGTCAGAAGGAAGATTTGAAACTCGTGGAAAAAGTGACGTTGGTTAATCAAGGTAAAGGTGGAGACTTTAGATTGGATGAGAATGGTGTTTTGATGTTTCGTGATCGAGTTTGTGTGCCAGATGTGTTTGAGCTCAAGAGCCAAATTTTGGACGAAGGTCATAGAAGTAGTTTGATTATTCATCCAGGAGCAACTAAGATTGTTGAGAGCTTGTGTGTTGGAGCAAGGTGTTGGTTGGGACGAATGTTTACCGTTGATTGAGTTTACTTACAACAACAGTTTTCATGCTAGTATCGGAATGACACCGTTTGGGGCTTTGTATGGTCGGAGGTGTAGGACACCGTTGTGTTGGTTTGAGTCCGGAGAGAATGCTTTGTTAGGACCGGAAGTTGTGCAAGAAACTACAGAAAAGGTTAAGATGATTCAGGAGAAGATGAAGGCATCTCAGAGTAGACAGAAGAGTTATCATGATAAGAGGAGAAATGATATTGAGTTTCAAGTTGGTGATCATGTGTTTTTGAGGGTGAATCCTGTGACCGGTGTTGGTCGTGCTTTGAAGTGTAGGAAGTTGACTCCTCGTTTTGTTGGGCCGTTTGATGTCATCGAGAAGGTTGGGGTTGTAGCGTATCGGATTGCGTTACCGCCGTCTTTGTCGAATCTTCATAATGTGTTTCATGTGTCTCAGTTGAGGAAGTACGTGCATGATGCGTCTCATGTGATTCAAGTGGATGAGTTGGAAGTAAGAGATAATTTGACAGTTGAGACTTGGCCGGTTAGGATTGAGGATCGTGAGTTGAAGCGTTTGCGTGGCAAGGAGATTGTTTTGGTCAAAGTGATTTGGGTTGGACCAACTGGTGAGAGTACCACTTGGGAGCCGGAGAGTAGGATGAGAGTTTCGTATCCGGAGTTGTCAAGGTTGTCAGAAACAAAGCAAGGTTAGTTGCTCAAGGCTACAATCAAGAAGAAGGTATTGACTATGATGAGACCTTTGCACTAGTTGCAAGGTTAGAAGCCATCAGAATTCTTCTTGCATATGCTGCACATAAAAGCATTAAACTTTTTCAAATGGATGTGAAAAGTGCATTTTTAAATGGTTTTCTAAATGAAGAAGTTTATGTAAGCCAACCACCTGGATTCATAAATGAAGAAAAACCAAATCATGTTTTTAAATTAAGAAAAGCACTTTATGGTCTTAAACAAGCTCCTAGAGCTTGGTATGATAGACTTACACATTTTTAATTGAAAATGGATTTTCAAGAGGAAAAATTGATACCACACCTTTTAGAAAAACACATAACACTGACTTACTTATTGTTCAAGTTTATGTGGATGACATCATTTTTGGTGCTACTAAAGAAAAAATGTGTGAAGAATTTTCCAACCTTATGCAAAGTGAATTTGAGATGAGCATGATGGGTGAACTTGGTTTTTTCCTTGGTTTACAAATCAAACAACATCCAAATTGAATTTTCATAAGTCAAGAAAAATATGTCAAAGACATTCTTAAGAAATATAAAATGAATGAGGCGAAAATCATGGTCACCCCTATGCATCCATCTTCAAGTTTAGATAAGGATGAAAGTGGAAAATCTATTTCTGAAAAAGAATATAGAGGCATGATAGGTTCATTATTATATTTGTCTGCTAGTAGACCTGATATAGTATTTGCAGTAGGTTTATGTGCTAGATTTCAAACATGTGCAAAAGAATCTCACTTAACTCTAGTTAAAAGAATCTTTAGATATCTAGTAGGTACTACTGATCTTGGCCTTTGGTTAAAGGTTCTAGTTTTGATCTTGTAGCCTATTGTGATGCTGATTATGCTGGAGACAAATTTGAGAGGAAGAGTACAAGTGGCTCCTGTCTATTCTTGGGACAAGCATTGATTGGATGGTCTTGCAGAAAGCAAAACCCCATTGCACTCTCCACAATTGAAGCTGGGTATGTATCTGCAGCTAGTTGTTGCTCTCAAATTTTGTGGGTAAGAAATCAGCTGGAAGACTTCTCTCTAAGGTACACAAGTATTCCTATTTATTGTGACAATACAAGTGCAATTAATCTTTCTAAGAATCCTAAATGTAACACCCTAGTCGTTATTTTATTTATTTTGGATTTATTTAGAGTCTTTTATGTGATTTTAAATAATATTTGTGATTTATGTGGTGTGCATTATTTTATTATATAGTTTATTTTAATAATAATTAGAATAAGTGGGAAATTAATATTATTTTGGAGGTTGGGGAGTGAATTAGGATTTAATAGAATTAAGGGGAGTTTATTAGAATTAAAGCGAAGTTACATTTTGGGGAGTTAAGTAAAGAGAAGTCAGAGAACTGTTTTTACGTGAAACCAACTTTTGGGAGAAAAGGGAGAGAAGAGCAAGTAGAGCCAGGAGAATCAATTGCTGTTCATTTCTTTCTGCAAAACTAAGGTAAGGGTGAGTTTAAACTTCAATAGTGTAGATGGTTAATTCTGATTTTGATTTTAACAGGTTTATGTTGGAATTGGGAATTTAGGGTTTATGGTGAATTATTGGGAATTGAGTGTAGAGATTGATGTTTTAGAGTTAGAAATGGGTTCTGAGTGTGTACATCATTTCATTTCATAACTGTAAACTAATTTGGGGAGTGAATTTGAGGAAAATGGGATTTTTGGGAAAAACCTGCATTCTGCCTTTTTCTGTTCGCCTTGAGCTCGCCATCGCGAGTGACCCTTTTTCGTGAGCTCGCCATAGCCAGAAGATGTACTCGCGAGGCGAGTAGTCCTATTTTCAGAACTGTTTGTTGTGTAGTTGAATGATGTTGAATGAAATTGATGTATGAGCATAATTTTAATTAATTGTGTATGTTCTGGATTGTTGGATTACTTATGTTGATCTGTTGATGACTCTAATATATGTTATATTTATTAAATCATACATGTTGTTTGAATTGCGGAGTTGTAAGTCATATGAAAACATATGCATTGTTAAGTTGTATGTAGATATACACAAGTGGGTCAGTTGCATAAGCATATAAAGCGGGAGGGCTCATGACCTGGAACACCTTGTCGTTCAAAGCGGTGGAACACTTTGTTGTTCAAAGCGCTTTTTAGCGGTGAGGACTTATGTCTTGAAATGAATGCTTTAACCATTCAATTAGCGGTGAGGGCTTCGGCCCTGAATATGGTACCACATGCATGAGCATTGTAGAGGTGTCGTGGTGGAGTTGTTGGGTGTTGCATGAGTCGATGTCGTTGGTTTTAATTACCATTTGTTGTTGATGTTGATAATGATGATATTTTTATATATTCATGAAATATTATTATGATAGGGTGTTAGATTCAATTGATGAATTTATTATCTATATTTATTGTTGTGAATCTCACCCCTTCTGCTTGAAAATGTTACCCTTCCTGTGGGTAACTTGCAGGTGATCTTGAGTAGTAGGTGGTGGCTCAAGTGTCTAGGGCTCTGATACGTATGGGATGGGATTATAATGTTCACTTTCATTCCTATGTATCAAATTTTTGATCTTGATGTTGTAGCCCTATTTGGTTGTTGAATTTATGTGAAGCTGATTATGTATCTGCAGCTAGTTGTTGATCTCAAATTTTGTGGGTAAGAAATCAGCTGGAAGACCACTCTCTAAGGTACACAAGTGTTCCTATTTATTGTGACAATACAAGTGCCGTTAATCTTTCTAAGAATCCTAATTGTAACACCCTAGTCGTTATTTTATTTATTTTGGATTTATTTAGAGTCTTTTATGTGATTTTAAATAATATTTGTGATTTATGTGGTGTGCATTATTTTATTATATAGTTTATTTTAATAATAATTAGAATAAGTGGGAAATTAATATTATTTTGGAGGTTGGGAGTGAATTAGGATTTAATAGAATTAAGGGGAGTTTAATAAAATTAAAGGGAAGTTACATTTTGACGAATTAAGAAAAGAGAAGTCAGAGAACTGTTTTTACGTGAAACCAACTTTTGGGAGAAAAGGGGGAGAAGAGCAAGTAGAGCCAAGAGAATCAATTGTTGTGCATTTCTTTCTGCAAAACTAAGGTAAGGGTGAGGTTTACTTCAATAGTGTAGATGGTTAATTCTGATTTTGATATTAACAGGTTTATGTTGGAATTGGGAATTTAGGTTTTATGGTGAATTATTGTGAATTGAGTGTAGAGATTGATGTTTTGGAGTTAGAAATGGGTTCTGATTGTGTACAACATTTCATTTCATATCTGTAAACCAATTTGGGGAGTGAATTTGAGGAAAATGGGATTTATGGGAAAAACCTGCATTCTGCCCGTACAGAAGTTCATCGCTCGCCTCGCGAGTAGCCTGTGCTCGCCTTAGCGAGTGAGAAACTTCATAGCTCGCCTCGCGAGCAAGAAAACTCGCCGTGGCGAGTACCTGTGAGAAAACCTGGATTTTCAGATTGTTGTTATAAGGTGTAATATGGATAGTTTGAAGTGCCTGGATGATTTTAGAGAGGTCTGGGACAATTTTCAGATTAAAAAGATGAATAGGGAACTTAAAAATGAAGATTTAGTGAGAAAAATGTCAAAACTCCCGAGAGCAGCCTTTTCCTGTTCGCCTTGAGGTCGCCATAGCGAGTGACCCTTTTTCGTGAGCTCGCCATAGCCAGTAGATGTACTCGCGAGGCGAGTAGTCCAGTTTTCATAACTGTTTGTTGTTTAGTTGAATGATGTTGAATGAAATTGATGTATGAGCATAATTATAATTAATTGTGTATGTTCTGGATTGTTGGATTACTTATGTTGATCTGTTGATGACTGTATTATATGTTAGATTTATTAAATCATACATGTTGTTTGAATTGCGGAGTTGTAAGTCATATGAAAACATATGCATTGTTAAGTTGTATGTAGATATACACAAGTGGGTCAGTTGCCTAAGCATATAAAGCGGGAGGACTCTTGCCCTGGAACGCCTTGTCGTTCAAAGCGGTGGAACACTTTGTTGTTTCAAAGCGGTGTTTAGCAGTGAGGACTTATGTCCTGAAATAAATGCTTTAACCATTCAATTAGCGGTGAGGGCTTCGGCCCTGAATATGGTACCACATACATGAGCATTGTAGAGGTGTCTTAGTGGAGTTGTTGGGTGTTGCATGAGTAGATGTCGTTGGTTATAATTACCATTTGTTGTTGATGTTGATAATGATGATATTTTTATATATTGATGAATTATTATTATTATGATAGGGTGTTAGATTCAATTGATGAATTTATTATCTATATTTATTGTTGTGAATCTCACCCCTTCTGCTTGAAAATGTTGCCCTTCCTATGTGTAACTTGCAGGTGATCCTGAGTAGTAGGTGGTGGCTCAAGTGTCTAGGGCTTTGATACGTACGGGATGGGATTTTAATGTTTACTTTCATTCCTATGTATCAAATTTTGGAACTTGATGTTGTAGCCCTATTTGGTTGTTGAATTTATGTCGTTGAGGCTTTTATGCCAAGATTTTTATTGGAGAATTAATATGTTGGATGTTGTGGTTATTTAATGTTGAGAAAATATTTCCGCTGCAAAATTGTTGTTGTTTTATGAAAGATGTTTATTTAAATAGTTTTTATATTCTATTTAAGAAAAATTGAAAACGAAGTGTGACATGCCTGTAATGCCCTAGTCGTTATTTTAATTATTTTGGATTTATGTGGAGTCTTTGATGGTTTTAAAATAATATTTGTGGATTTTACGGTGTGTTATATTTTACTATATAGTTTATTTTAATAATAATTAGAATAAGTGAGAATTAATATTATTTTGGAGTGTGGGAAGTTAATTAATAATTAATAGAATTAAGGGGAGTTTAATGAAATAAAGGGGGAGTTATAGTTTTGAGAGTAGGAAAAGTAAAGGTCAGTAGCAGTTTTACGTAAAACAAGTTTTGCAGAGGAAAAGCAAGAACAAGAGAGAAGAGCCTATGAACCGATTTTGCTGTGCAATCTTTCTGCAAATCTAAGGTAAGGGTGAGGTTTACTGCAATTGTATAGGTTCTGAATTCTGATTTTGTTTTTAACAGGTTTATGAGAGAATTGGGAGAAATTAGGTTTTTGTTAAATTAATGGGTTTTGAGAGTAGGGATTGCCTTACTGATGTTAGATATGGGTTCTGAGTGCATATAACCTTTCATTGCATATCTGTAATCTGATTTGGGGAGTGAATTGGAGGAAAATGGGATTTTTGGGAAAAACCTGCATTCTGCCCGTACAGAAGTTCATCGCTCGCCTCGCGAGTAGCCTTTGCTCGCCAAGGCGAGTGAGCAACTTCATGGCTCGCCTCGCGAGTGAGACAACTCGCCATGGCGAGTACTGGTGGGGAAAACTGGATTTTTGAAGTGTTCTTATAAGCCGTATTTTAGGTAGTTTTATGTACCTAGATGATTTTAGAGAGGACTGGAGCAAGTTTTAGATTAAAAAGATGAATAGGGAACTTAGAATTGATGATTTAGTGAGAAAAATGTCAAAACTCCCGAGAGCACCATATTTTTGTTCGTCTCGAGTTCGCCTCGAACTCGCCATGGCGAGTGTTCTGTTTCCTGAGCTGCCCAGTATTTTGTTGGATTGATTTCTGTTGTTGATGGTTGATCTATCTTGGTGATTATGCATGGCTATTATATTGGTGTATTTTTCTGGATATTTTAATTTGGTTATAATGAAATGATGCTGGCTAAATGTATGTTTTTATTTAATAAAGTCATACATGAATGTTGTAATTTGGAGTGGTGAGTCATATACATATATATGCAAAGGTTAGGTTGTATGTAGATATACACGAGTGGGTCAGTTGCATAAGCATAAAAGTGGGAGAGCTTCGAGTCGTTCAAAGTGGTGGAGCACTAGTTGCTCAAAGTGGTGTTAGTGGTGAGGACTTATGTCCTGAAAATGAATGCTTTAACGATTCTACAGCGGTGAGGGCTACGGTCCTGATTATGGTACCACATGCATGGGTGTTGTTAGAGGAGTCTTAGTGGAGTGGTGATGAGTTGCATGAGTCGTTGAATTGGTTTTTAATTACCATGTGTTGATGACATTGAAAATGATGATATAATATATTGTTGATGAATCATTACGTTAGGGTGTTAGATTCAATTGATCCATTCTTTATCTATATTATTGTTGTGAATCTCACCCCTTCTGCTTGAAAATGTTGCCCTTCCTACCGGTAACTTGGAGGTGATCCTGAGTAGTTGGTGGTGGCTCAAAGTGTCTAGGGCTCTGATACGTGGGATGGGATTTTATTGTTTAATTTCTTCCTATGTATCAAATTTTGAATATTGCTGTTGTAGACCTATTGATGTTGGATTTTATGATGTTAAGGTTTTTATGCCAAGAATTTATTTTGGAGTTTAAAACAGTTATGAATTGTTGATTGATGAGAATATTCCGCTCCAGATTTAATGATGAATTCGAAGGATGTTTAATTAAATAGATTTTTATATTCTATTTAAGATGTTTATTATAAATGCGATGTGACATGCCAGTTTGGGTTTTACTTTGATATTGAATTATTTATTATTTAATTGAATTTGGGAAAAGGGGTGTTACAATTGGTATCAGAGCAGGTTGGTCCGTCCGGCCGAGTAGTAGAGTCGTGTTGAGCCACCTAGGATAGAGTGTCAACTCTAATGTTGTTTGTTGTTGTTGTTCTGAATTGTTGTTTCTTATGTAGAATCTTAAGATGGCTGGTAGAAACGATGCTGCTATTGCTGCTGCACTTGAGGCTGTAGCTCAAGCTGTTCAACAGCAACCGCAGGCTCGAGCTGGTAATGGAGAAGTGAGGATGCTGGAGACCTTTTTGAGGAATCATCCCCTAGCATTCAAGGGAAGGTATGATCCAGATGGTGCCCAGTCGTGGTTAAAGGAAGTGGAAAGGATTTTCAGGGTCATGCAATGCTCTGAAGTGCAAAAGGTGCGGTTCGGGACGCACATGCTGGCTGAGGAGGCAGATGACTGGTGGGTAAGTTTACCACCTGTGTTGGAACAGGACGGAGCTGCAGTGACATGGGCGGTATTCAGGAGAGAATTTCTGAACAGGTACTTTCTAGAAGATGTCCGAGGTAGGAAAGAGATTGAATTTCTGGAACTGAAGCAGGGTGACATGTCTGTTGTTGAGTATGCTGCAAAGTTTGTGGAACTTGCAAAGTTCTACCCTCACTATACCGCGGAGACAGCTGAATTCTCCAAATGTATAAAGTTTGAGAATGGCTTGAGAGCTGACATCAAGAGAGCCACATAGGGTACCAACAGATTAGAATCTTCTCTAATTTGGTAAGTCATTTCAGAATCTATGAGGAGGACACAAAACCTCATTATAAGGTGATGAGTGAGCGAAGAGGTAAGGGACAGCAGAGTCGTCCTAAACCGTACAGTGCCCCTTTTGACAAGGGAAAGCAAAGACTGAATGATGAGAGGAGGCCAAATAGGAGAGATGCTCCTGCTGAGATAGTCTGTTATAAGTGTGGCCAGAAAGGCCACAAGAGTAATGTTTGTACCAAAGATGAGAAGAAGTGCTTCAGGTGTGGTCAGAAGGGTCACATGTTAGCTGATTGCAAGCGTGGTGATGTTGTATGTTATAACTGCAACGAGGAGGGCCATATCAGTACTCAGTGTACACAGCCGAGGAAGGTTAGAACCGGTGGAAAAGTGTTTGCTTTGACTATGACGCAGACTACTAATGAGGACCGTCTTATCAGAGGTACTTGTTTCTTTAATACTACTCCTTTAATTGATATTATAGACACTGGTGCTACTCATTGTTTCATTGCTTTAGAAAGTGCATATAAGTTGGGTTTGATTGTATCTGATATGAAAGGAGAAATGGTTGTTGAAACTCCAGCCAAGGGTTCAGTAACTACTTCTCTTGTCTCTTTAAGGTGTCCGTTGTCTATGTTTGGTAGAGATTTTGTGGTCGACTTAGTGTGTCTACCGTTGACGGGTATGGATGTTATTTTTGGAATGAATTGGTTAGAGTATAACCGAGTTCATATCAGTTGCTTTAGTAAGACGGTGCATTTTTCTTCTGCTGAAGAAGAGAGTGAAGTGGAGTTCTTGTCTACGAAACAGATGAAACAACTTGAACGTGATGGAATTTTGATGTATTCTTTAATGGCATATTTGTCATTAGAAAATCAAGCTGTGATTGACAGGTTATCAGTGGTGAATGAATTTCCTGAAGTTTTTTCGGGTGAGATTCCAGATGTGCCACCAGAGAGGGAGGTTGAGTTCTCCATCGACCTTGTTCCAGGAACGAAGCCGGTGTCGATGGCACCATATCGTATGTCAGCATCTGAGTTAGCTGAATTGAAGAAACAGTCGGAAGACTTGCTTGATAAGAAGTTTGTTAGACCCAGTGTTTCACCGTGGGGAGCACCTGTGTTGTTTGTAAAGAAGAAGGACGGTAGCATGAGGTTGTGCATTGACTATCGTCAGTTGAACAAAGTTACGATAAAGAACAGGTATCCACTTCCGAGGATTGATGACTTGATGGACCAGTTGGTGGGTGCAAAAGTTTTTAGTAAGATCGACTTGAGGTCAGGTTACCATCAAATTAAGGTGAAGGATGAAGATATGCAGAAGACGGCCTTTAGGACACGATATGGTCATTACGAATACAAAGTGATGCCTTTCGGTGTTACTAATGCGCCAGGTGTGTTCATGGAGTATATGAACCGAATTTTTCATGCTTTTCTGGTTAAATTCGTTCTGGTTAAATTCGTGGTGGTATTTATTGATGATATGTTAATTTATTCTAAGACTGAAGAGGAGCATGCAGAACATCTGAGGATTGTGTTACGTGTTTTGAAAGAAAAGAAGTTGTATGCCAAATTGTCAAAATGTGAGTTTTGGTTAAGTGAAGTAAGTTTCCTTGGCCATATTATTTCTGGTAATGGTATAGCAGTTGATTCGTCAAAAGTTGATGCGGTATCACAATGGGAGATTCCGAAGTCGGTGACTGAAATCAGAAGCTTCTTGGGTTTGGCTGGTTACTACCGCAGGTTTATTGAGGGGTTTTCGAAGTTGGCACTTCCGTTGACTCTGTTGACCTGCAAGGGTAAGACTTTTGTGTGGGATGCTTAGTGTGAGAGTAGTTTCAATGAATTGAAGCAAAGATTGACAACTACTCCTATTTTGATTCTACCCAAGCCGGAGGAACCGTTTGTTGTTTACTGTGATGCGTCTAAGCTGGGCTTAGGAGGTGTTCTTATGCAAGATGGCAAGGTGGTAGCATATGCTTCTAGGCAGTTAAGAGTCCATGAAAAGAATGATCCTACACATGATTTGCAGTTGGCTGCGGTGGTGTTTGTTTTGAAAATCTGGAGGCATTATTTGTATGGTTCTAGATTGGAGGTGTTCAGTGATCATAAAAGCTTGAAATATTTATTTGATCAGAAGGAATTGAACATGAGGCAGCGGAGATGGCTTGAGTTCTTAAAAGATTATGATTTTGGTTTGAATTACCATCTTGGTAAAGCCAATGTGGTTGCGGATGCGTTAAGCAGGAAGACCCTACATATGTATGCGTTGAGTTGATCTATCTTGGTGATTAAGCATGGCTATTATATTGGTGTATTTTTCTGGATGTTTTCAATTGATGCATTCTTTATCTATATTATTGTTGTGAATCTCACCCCTTCTGCTTGAAAATGTTGCCCTTCCTATGGGTAAGGTCTCTGATACGTGGGATGGGATTTTATTGTTTAATTTCTTCCTATGTATCAAATTTTGAATATTGTTGTTGCAGCCCTATTGATGTTAAGGTTTTTATGCCAAGAAATTATTTTGGAGTTTAAAACAGTTATGAATTGTTGATTGATGAGAATATTCCGCTGCAGATTTAATGATGAATTCGAAGGATGTTTAATTAAATAGATTTTTATATTCTATTTAAGATGTTTATTATGAATGTGATGTGACATGCCCGTTTGGGTTTTATTCTGATATTGAATTATTTATTATTTAATTGAATTTGGAAAACGGGGTGTTACAATGCCTGTTTGGGATTTACTCTGATGAATATTTAATTATTATTTAATTGTCTTTGGGTAACGGGGTGTTACACTATTCAGTATTCTAGGTCTAAGCATATTGAAATAAAACATCATTTCATTAGAGACCATGTTCAAAAAAAAGAATATTGCATTAAGCTCTGTTGATACTGAAAATCGACTAGCTGACATTTTCACAAAACCTCTTATTGAGGATAGATTCAATTTTCTTAAAGTAAAATTTTTAATCATGAAAAATCCCAATAAAAATTGATTACAGATCACTAAGGGCCTTAGAATGAATCCCTTGACGTCATCTGATGCAAGTCAGATTGATCTATCTTAATCTGAACACTCATCAGAATGTTCTTGAGTTCAGAATGTTCATCAGGTCAGAATGTTCAAATGATCAGAATGTTCATCTTAATATTCATATGATCAGAATACCCACAAGTATGTTCATCTGAGTTCATCCATTCATGATGTTCATGAAACTCAGTTCTGTTCAGAACTTGAATTCTAGGTCAACAATCTCATGCGTGAGATTTTGTGTTGACTTTTTCCAAAAATCCTTCTATAATCTTAAGCATTTAATGTTTGGTTATAAGATGTCATATTTAATGTTTAACCATCATGTAAAACCTTAACTATCAAATCAGTCAATCCCTTCACTTTCCCACAAACGGCTACTTTTTCTCTTTCTCTCTCCTATCCGTTTGATTTTGCAGTTTTTCCTCATTCCCAAGGCCAACTGCCATCATTTCATTTATTTTCTCTTTCTTTTCTCCATGTTTGGTCTATATAATCAGTAACCACTTCTGATTTTCTCACATCCATCTCATTTCCAAAACTTTCACTTCTCTTTACCAAAACTCAAAACACTCTGTTCTTCAATTTCTGCGAAGAAAATGGCAAGAACCAAAACCACTCCAAAGTTTTCTGATGATGAAACTAATCAAGTGGAATGTTCTCAATCACCACCACAAAACGCCGCTACTAATCAAACCTCTGATCAACATCCTTTGAGTGAAACCCCTATACACACCGTTCTTCGAGACGTGATCATTCCTGCGTTTGAAACCCCCAAATCTTCTAAACCAAGATCTTCTAAGAAACCCATCATCAAACCCAAGACCTAATCCTACCAGACGTTCAACCAAGATGAAGAAATCTTTGAAGAAACCAAAGGTATCACATGTGAATATGGTATCTGACGAAGAGAGGCAGACAGATTCATGCGATGAAGAAAATTTTGAAGATGAAATAGAAGAAGATCCAGAAGAAGAGGAAGACTTTGAGAAAACTCTCTCTGACATAATAAATTAAGTGAAAGCCTCTTATAAGAAGGATAAGGAACTTGCAAATAAAATCCTCCAAAGGAGAAAGGAGATTGCAACTGAAGCTATGCCCTTATCTGAAGAGAAAACTTCTGAAGAAGACGATGAAAGTGAGGAGGAAGAGTCTGAAGAAAAAGCCCGGGAAGAAGAAGAAGAGAAAGGCTCTTCTAAGAAGTATGGTAAAGGTAAAGATATCACCCAAATTGTTGTTGCTTTAAAGACTTAAATGGCAAAAAAGATTGCTCTCAGACCAATGAGCAGAACAAAGTACTTCAACTTTGAAAGCTTAGAAACAAAGGCATGGAATCTGAAGGAGTTTACAAAACCTCAAGGATGGACAGACTTTGTCACTCCAAGAGCATACCTATGAGAATCTGGTCAGTGAATTCTACACCAACCTATTAGTCAAGGACAAGAAGGATGTTAATGAGAAGTTTCTCATTTCTTTTGTTAAAGGTGTAAAGATTAAGGTAACTCAGGAATTTCTCTCTGAAGCCCTGAAGATTCCGAATGAGGGTAACAAACTATATTCTAGTTCTTGGTTTGATGATTCTAGAGTTAACTGTAACAAACTCATAATCCATTGCTCTTGCTGACCATGTAACACCCCGTTTCCCAAAATGAACTAAATAATAGTAATAAATCAATAATCAGAGTAAACCACAAACGGGCATGCCACATTTCCTCATTGAAATTTCTTAAATAGAATATATAAAAATCTATTTAATTAAACGTCATTCACAAAATCATCATTAAACAAGCAGCGGAATATTTGCAACATCAATAAGTCTCAAATAATTATTCTTGGCATAAAAGCCATTTCAACATAAAATTCAATTACCAAAGGGCTACATCAGCAATATTTCAAAAATTGATACATAGGAAAGAATACAAGCAATAAAATCCCATCCCACGTATCAGAGCCCTAGACACTGTGAGCCACCACCTACTACTCAGGGTCACCTGCAAGTTACCCATAGGAAGGGCAACATTTTCAAGCAGAAGGGGTGAGATTCTCAAACAATAATAATAATATATAATAACATCAATGAATCTAACACCCTATCATCATAATCATTCATCAGTTATAAGTATAACATCATTAGCAACAATAACATCCAATGGTAATAAAACCGGCAACCAACGACTCATGCAACAACTCGACTCCACCGCTAAGACTCATGCAGGACATGACAATTCCACTAAGACTCCTCAACAAATGCAACTATGCATGTGGTACCATATCAGGGCCGAAGCCCTCACCGTTATAGAATGGTTAAAGCATTCTTTTCATCAGAACATGAGTCCTCCCATTAACACCGCTTTGAACAACATAGTGTTCCACCGCTTTGAACGACAAGGCATTCCAGGACCGAGGTCCTCACCGTTTTTATGCTTATGCAACTGACTCCACTTGTGTATATCTACATACAACTCAACAACAAATGCATATGTACTTATATGACTCACCACCCTTTTAATGCAACATGTTCATTCACTTGATTCAAGTACTCTAACATCTTCAAAATTCATAAAATTAACCAATCAATTAACATCGTGATTTAAGTAGGATTTGATGCCTATTCAAGGGTTATACAAGCTAAGAGAAACACTTAGAAGTACTCAAAAGGGTCCCCTAGTGCACGAAGCAAGATTTAGAGTGGGCTGACTAACGCTTAGTTCGCTTAAGCGAAGGGTAGCTCGCTTAAGCGACCAACTCACAAGAGGTTGAGGTCCTCGCTCGCTCACGGTTCGCTCACAGTTCGCTTGAGCAAACACAATGTCGTATCTAAAAGTGTTCCTCGCTTACGGCTCGCTCACTGGTCGCTTAAGCGACCTGGCTTCAACAAAATCTGGGTAGCGATCGTGATCGCTCGCTTAAGCGATGGGATGTTCGCTTAAGCGACCACTCATCTGGGCAGGGTAAAAGCTACGATTTTCAGACTTCTCCTCACTCCAAAAACCCAATTTTAATCCCCTGATCACCCAAAACGTTTTCCAGAAATGTTTACAAGTCCTATACACAACCAGACATCAACAACAACAATTCAGCCCATTCAAGCAATCATACAAAACTTCCCAATTCATCCATCATATTCTATTTTCGTTCCAATTCTGATCACAATCAACAACATAGATTGAGAAATCATACTAAACATCAAATTACAACACAATAAACCTAATTCTTACACCTTTTCTTTCAAAATCATCATTAACCCTTAATTCCCAATTTTACTTTTAAGAACAGTTCAATTGATTAATTTTCAGAAATTATATATTATGACTATTGAAAGATAATCCCACCCTTACCTTAGAATTGTAGAGACAGAGACACAGCAATTCAGTTTCCTAAGTTCTCCCCCCTTGTTCTTGGTTTCTCTTGCTTCCTCTAGTTTTCCTCTCCAAAACAATGTTGTACGTACTAACTGTTTTCTTGACTTTCTTTCCTTAACTCCCAAAACTATAACTCTCCCTTTTTCATTAAAACCACCCTTATTACTATTAATTTCTAATTATTCCCCAACCTCCTAAATAATTCCATTACTCATATTATTCTATTTATATTAAATAAATTATATAAATAAATACTACACACCACATAAATCACATATTTTAATTAAAACACACAAAAGACTCTAACTAATTCCAAAACAATGTTGTACGTACTAACTGTTTTCTTGACTTTCTTTCCTTAACTCCCAAAACTATAACTCTCCCTTTTTCATTAAAACCTCCCTTATTACTATTAATTTCTAATTATTCCCCAACCTCCTAAATAATTCCATTACTCATATTATTCTATTTATATTAAATAAATTATATAAATAAATACTACACACCACATAAATCACATATTTTAATTAAAACACACAAAAGACTCTAACTAATTCTAAAAAAATAATAAAATAACGACTAGGGCATTACAACTCTCCCCAACTTAGAGAATTTTGTCCTCAAAATCTTACCTCACACAAACAACTCAGGATACGATTCTTGCATCTTACTTTCCAGTTCCCAAGTCAAACTTTCACCAGTTGGTCCACCCCAAACAACTCTTACAAGAGGTATCTCTTTACCTCTCAAAGACTTCACCTTTCGATCATCAATCCTCAAAGGTAAGGTCTCCACCGTCAGGTTATCTCTAACTTGCACATAATCTCTTGGAATAACATGCGAAGGATCTGGTACATACTTCCGCAATTGCGACACATGAAATACGTCATGCAAATTCGAAAGACGAGATGGCAAACCAACTCTATATGCCACAGTTCCAACTCTTTCTGAAATCTGGTAAGGACCAGTGAACTTTGGAGTCAACTTCCTCGACTTCAATGCACGTCCTACACCCGTCATAGGAGTAACCCTCAGGAAAAACATGGTCACCTTCCTGAAACTCAAGGTCTTTCCTACGCTTGTCATGATAGCTCTTTTGTCGACTCTGCGACGCTTTCATCTTCTCTCTGATCATCTTGACTTTCTCCGTAGTCTCATGAACCAAATCCGGTCCCAACACAACACTTTCTCCCAACTCGAACCAGCATAAAGGGGTCCTGCACCTCCGACCATACAAAGCTTCGAACGGTGCCATACCAATACTTGAATGGTAACTATTGTTGTATGTGAATTCTATCAATGGTAGGTGACTATCCCAAACTCCTCCCTGCTCAAGTACACATATCCTCAGCAAATCCTCTAAAGATTGGATTGTCCTCTCCGACTGACCATCTGTCTGCGGATGATAAGCCGAACTCAACCTCAATTTCGAACCCAACGCATCTTGTGAACTCTTCCAAAATCTAGAAGTGAACCTTGGGTCTCTATCGGACACTATACTCGAGGGGATACCATGCAACTTCACAATGTTATGAATGTAAATCTCCGCCAACTGAGCTACCGGATAACTGATATTAATCGGAATGAAGTGCGCCGACTTCGTCAACCTGTCTACCACAACCCATATGGAATCATGCCCCCTCGGAGTATTAGGTAAACTTGTCACAAAATCCATAGAAATGCTATCCCATTTCCACTCCGGTACATCCAATGGTGTCAACTTTCCTGCAGGCCTCTGATGCTCAACCTTAGACTTCTGACAAGTCAAACATGCATATACAAACCGAGCGACATCCTTCTTCAAACCAGACCACCAAAACAACTTCTTCAAGTCATGATACATTTTCGTAGCTCCCGGATGAATACTCAACTTCTTCAAACCGAGCGACATCCTTCTTCAAACCAGACCACCAAAACAACTTCTTCAAGTCATGATACATTTTCGTAGCTCCCGGATGAATACTCAAGTTGCTCTTATGACTTTCTTCTAAAATCAACTTCTTCAATTCTTCATTGTCAGGAATACAAATTCTGCCTCTAAATCTCAACACACCTTGCTCATCAACCTTGAAATCACTATTCTCTGCTTGATTACTAGTAACCATTAAATCCACAAAATTGACATCAACTTGTTGTGCTTCTCTGAGACTATTCAAGAAATCACTATTGATCTTCAGCATACCCAACTGCACACTTTGAGATGACAATTCACACACGAGACTCAAGTCTCTAAACTGTTCGAGCAATTCCAATTCCCTTACCATCAAGGCCGACATGTGCAATGTCTTTCTACTCAAGGCATCTGATGAGATAAAACCGCAAGTGCACGGTCTTACCGAAGTAGTATAAAAGAGTATCGTTCCGACAGGGAGTAGTTCAATTTTAATTAACCTTTAGAGATGATTAGAAGAGAAGAGAATTGTAAGTTGGGGGTTTTCAAGCGTTTGAAAGATAATAATAACAAGAGCCTTGGGATCGTTGGTTTCTAAATGACAAGTCCTTCTCAAACCAAAACTATAAGCTTATAATGTTATGTTAGACCTAATTTCTCAAGACAGTTTCTCTTATGTTCCTCTAGCAACCAAGCCTATTTCGCTGACTTGATTACTATTAGATTTTGGTTCCTCTAACAACTAAGCCTATTTGGCTGACTTGATTGTTATTAGTTCCCTTGAAGATCGAAACTATATGTCTCAAAGATTGCAAAGCCTATTTCGCTGACTTTGCAATCCTTGTCTGAATTCACTTGTTCGAATATCAAAGCTCCACTTTCGTTTTATGAATTGATATTTGGAATAATGCATAAACAATTATCAAACCCTCCACTTTTGTTTCCACAGTTTGATAATGGTTGATCCATGTTAAAGCGTCGAATTCAGATAAGAAATTAGGGTTACATAAGATTAAGGCTGAGAGCTTGGTTTGATTAGGATTATGTCATTTAGACTTATCCAACAATCCCAAGACAAGGAGAAGTCTACTCACTCATGTTCATCGTAGACATGGGGGAGAAGAGAGAAAGCATAAATGTAAATGACAAGAAAGTAAAGGAAAAGAAAAGAACTTTAATTAGAAAAGCAATTGTCACTTATTGTATTCCAAGTAAAGATGAATATTTGTGATGGATGGCTACTCTATTTATAGCATTTGATCGACTTAAAATCTAAGCTATTACATTTGGGCTAAAAATAGAGTAGCTTAAAATCTAAGCAAAAGCAGCAAAAGGCACTCTGGAGGGTGGCACGGCCGTGCCAAGGCTAGCACGGGCCGTGCCAAGCTTCTGACTTGTGGGAGACATATTTTTGTCTCTCAATCTTCATATTTTTGCATCCAATCGGCTCCAAGTCCCTTTCTTTTGCTCCAAGATTCAATCCATCCAATATTTTTTCCTGAAATATAATAAAATGCAATTTTAAAGTAAACTATCCTAAAAAGGAAATAATACTAATATAAAATCAAATAAAATCTAAATAAAACTAAACTAAAAAGCATATTAAAGTAGTCAATAAATGACTCATCAAACTCCCTCACACTTGAATCTTTGCTTGTCCTCAAGCAAAAGGCATAAATATAGTAGCACAAACAGTTATATCAAATGACAATTCAATTAAAGCACATGTCTCCTCAAGGGCTTAAATCCCAAATGTACACTAATCACAAACTCAAGCATTTTTTGTAATTTTTATTCAACCCAACGATCAAGTTTCAAGTGAGTGTGTGAAGTCCAAACCTTTTCTTGCTCCTGTATAAGATAGGGATTATGAGGAAACATGGTCTAATCCTAGCACTAAACCAACCAAGAAAGATTCCTTCTATAATTCATATAAGAGAGATGGGAGTATTTGAGAATCTTTGTTCTTTGCCATTTGCACATTTAAGTTCTTTATTTAAGGAACAACATCTTCACGTAGGAAGTCGGAGGGCCTACCCCCTTCCCCAATCTAGATTCAATGATGCTTTTTAAAGTTTTTCCTTAAGATAACAATCATCTTCACGTAGGAAGTCGGAGGGCCTACCCCCTTCCCCAATCTAGATTCAATGATGAGATCTTGGAATTTATTTGGCTTTTTGGCTTTTTATGAACTCCCTTATACTAACTTATACTACTGGCACTTTGAGAATCTTTAAAGGTTAATGCACCACTAAGATTAAAACGCGTTTCCTTAAAATTCCTATTCATACATTTACTCAAGGGAAGCAACTTTGTGTTTTTCTCATTGGAGAATTTTATTCAATTTAAAACAAGATGTGGGTATATCAAGAAGACGTAAAACACAAGAGTTTGCTTTTATGTACAAGAATCAATCAAATAAGAGGAGACAATGAAAATTTTTGTGTCATGATATTTTCAATAAAAATTAGCTACTTAACCATGCCTTATACAATAAAACAAAACAAAAGAATAAAGTTCAAGGGAGTTTGGAAACACTACGACTAAAGACACTTTTTTAGGCTCCCCCCACACTTAGGAGAAGCATTGTCCTCAATGATTTAAGATATTAGAAACGAAAGAAATAAGGAAAAAGTGAGAAAGGATGCGGAAAGCTCACAATTTGCCGAAATTTTGAACTCCGGAGGCCTTCAGGTTGGCACGCCCGTGCCAGCTGTAGCATGGGCCGTGCCATCATTCTGCCAAGTTTTATGAAAGTGGTGTTGTGATTCTTGGCACGGCCGTGCCAAATCAAGCACGGGCCGTGCCACCTTTCTGGTTCTTGGAACTTTGATTTTTTTCTTGCGTTTCTTAATCAATCTCGGACACTTACCTACAAAACAAAGAGAAATAACAGAAAACAAAGAAAGCAATTAAATTGGTGGGTTGCCTCCCACAAAGCGCTCTTTTAACGTCACTAGCTTGACGAAAATAAGGATAAAAATCCTTAAGGCGGGTCACTAAGGGTGAAATCAGCCACTACTTCATTTACTTCTCCGGTATTATAGATTTTAAGTCTTTGTCCATTAACCGTGAAGGATCCTGTTTCTTCAGAAAAGATTTCAATCGCCACATAAGGGTAGACCGTGCGAACTTGAAAAGGACCGGACCATCGTGACCGTAGTTTACCTGGAAAGAGCTTTAGCCTAGAGTTAAAGAGCAGCACAAGGTCACCGCTTTTGAAGTGCTTCTTGATGATTTTCTTGTCATGCCAGTTCTTAGTTCTCTCCTTATAAATGCGGGCATTCTCATAGGCATCTATCCTAAGTTCTTCTAGCTCGTTTAATTGAAGTTTTCTTTTTTCACCGGCTAAATTGGGGTCTAAGTTGAGGTTTCTAATTGCCCAATAGGCCTTATGCTCGAGCTCAACGAGAAGGTGACAAGATTTCCCATAGATAAGTTTAAAAGGGGTCATTCCAATGGGGGTTTTATAAGCCGTTCGATAGGCCCAAAGGGCATCGTCAAGCTTACTTGACCAATCTTTTCTAGAGGTTGAAACAGTTTTTTCAAGGATAGCTTTGATTTGTCTATTTGAGACCTCCACTTGTCCGCTAGTTTGGGGGTGATAAGGTGTCGCAATTTTGTGCCTCACTCCAAGTTTTTGCAAAAGTTTTTCAAAATGTCTTGAAATGAAGTGAGACCCTCCATCGCTTATCACAACTCGTGGTACTCCGAACCTAGGGAAAATGACCTTTTTAAACAGTTTTATAACAACCTGTGCATCATTAGTGGGGGAGGCAATAGCTTCAACCCATTTGGACACATAGTCAACGGCTACTAATATGTATTGATTCCCAAAAGAGGAGGGGAATGGTCCCATAAAATCAATACCCCAAACATCAAAAATTTCTACTTCAAGGATGTTGTTCAAAGGCATTTCATTTCTTTTAGTAATGCTACCGGTGCGTTGACATTTGTCACATTTAGAGATAAAGAGATGCACATCTTTGAAAAGTGATGGCCACCAGAAACTAGAATGAAGAATTTTGAAAGAAGTCTTTTGTGTACTGGCGTGGCCGCCATAAGAAGAGGAGTGGCAATGAGTTAGAATACTACTTACCTCGTTTTCAGGAATGCATCTCCTGAAAATCCCAGCTGAGCCTCTTCTGAAGAGGTAGGGCTCATCCCAATAGTATTGCTTGAGATCATTGAAGAATTTCTTCTTTTGTTGGTAGCTTAACTCAGGCGGTAGTACTCCTGCTGCAAGAAAATTAACAAAATCTGCATACCAAGGTGCGTCAGTTTGTGCCAATAAGAAGAGTTGGTCATCCGGGAATGAATCATCCAAGGGTAACTCATCTTTATTGGTCTCCCGAAGTCGGGACAAGTGGTCAACGACAACATTTTCTACGCCCTTTTTATCTTTTATTTCAAGGTCAAATTCTTGGAGGAGCAACATCCATCAGATCAATCTCGGTTTGGCATCTTTTTTGTTTAGCAAGTATTTTATGGCCGAGTGATCTGTGTAAACAATGATTTTTGATCCCACCAAGTATTGCCGAAATTTGTCAATGGCGTAGACAACTGCTAGCAATTCTTTTTCTGTTGTGGCATAGTTTACCTGTGCCCTATCTAGGGTCTTACTGGCGTAGTATATGGCATGCATCTTTTTTTCCTTTCTTTGACCTAACACTGCTCCAACCGCATAGTCGCTTGCATCACACATTATTTCAAAAGGAAAGTTCCAATCTGGTGGTTGTATGATTGGGGCAGTAATTAGTGCTTCTTTCAACCTGCAAAATGCCTGCAAACAAGCATCATCAAAGACAAAGTCTGCATCCTTGAGAAGCAGACTTGTTAGTGGTTTAGTGATTGATGAAAAATCTTTAATGAAACGGCGGTAGAACCCTGCATGTCCTAGGAAACTTCTAATTTCTTTGACTGAGGTGGGAGGTAGCATTTTTTCAATAATTTCTATTTTTGCTTTGTCTACCTCTATACCTCTGTCGGAGACCAAGTGTCCTAGGACAATTCCTTCTCTTACCATGAAGTGACATTTCTCCCAATTTAAGACTAGGTTCACCTGTTCACATCTTTCCAAAACTTTTTCAAGGTTAGTCAAACAATCATCAAAACTAGATCCATGCACAGAAAAATCATCCATAAAGACTTTCATTATCTTTTCAACAAAGTCAGAAAAAATAGACATCATGCATCTTTGAAAAGTAGCAGGGGCATTACAGAGACCAAAAGGCATTCTTCTATAGGCAAAGGTCCCGAAGGGGCATGTAAAAGTTGTCTTTTCTTGGTCATTAGGGTGAATGGGTATTTGGAAAAATCCAGAATAACCATCTAAGTGGCAAAAATGTGAATGCTTAGCTAACCTTTCTAACATTTGGTCTATAAAAGGGAGAGGGAAGTGATCTTTACGGGTTGCCTTATTAAGCTTCCTATAATCAATACACATTTTCCAACCGGTGACGGTCCTAGTGGCAATGGATTCATTTTTATCATTTTTAATAACTGTGAGACCACCCTTTTTTGGTACAACTTGCACGGGGCTAACCCATTTGGAGTCAGAAATTGGATAAATAACACCTGCATCTAGGAGTTTTAAGACTTCTTTTTTCACAACTTCTTTCATATTAGGATTTAGCCTTCTTTGATGTTCAATGGAGGGTTTATACTCTTCTTCAAGAAGTATCCTATGCATGCATAATGAAGGATTTATTCCTTTAATGTCGTCAATGGTGTACCCTATGGCTTTAGGGTATTTCTTGAGGACATAAAGCAACTTTTCAGTTTCTACTTCATCGAGACTTGCATTTACAATAACAGGATAGGTAGAGTTAGGGCCCAAGAATTCATACCTTAGATTTGATGGAAGTGTTTTAAGTTCTACTTTCGGTGCTTCCTTGGGTAGAAGTGCTGGTTCTTCTTTCACTAACTCCTCCACACTTAGACCTTTCATTGGAGGAGTTCTATCCAATAGCTCTTTATAAGCTTTTTCCTACCCTTCCAGTTTTGTACCTGCATTGTTTACTAAGCATACTTCCAAACCATCATTGTTTACTCGATTAAATAAACAATTAATGAAAGTGGGCGTTACAACTCTCCCCCACTTAAAAGATTTTCGTCCTCGAAAAGTTACCTCAAGCAAACAACTCTGGATAAGACTCCAGCATCTTACTCTCAAGCTCCCACGTCAAGCTTTTACCAGTCGCTCCCGTCCAAACGACTCTCACGAGAGGTATCTCCTTGCCTCTCAACGTCTTCACTTTACGATCATCAATCCTTACTGGTAAAGTCTTTACCGTAAGGTTGTCTCTAACTTGCTTATCGTCACTCTGGATTACATGAGATGGATCCGGAACATACTTCCGAAGTTGCGACACATGGAAAACGTTGTGCAAATTCGAAAGATGCGGTGGTAAACCCAACTCTCTCCAATATCTGATACGGACCAATAAACTTCGGGGTCAACTTCTTTGACTTCAATGCACGTCCTACACCAGTCATAGGAGTGACTCTAAAAAATACGTGGTCTCCTTCCTGAAACTCAAGATCTTTTCTACGCTTATTATGATAACTTTTTTGTCGACTCTGCGACGCTTTCATTTTCTCTTGAATCATCTGAACTTTCTCAGTAGTTTGCTGAACAATCTCCGGTCCTAAGACCACTCTTTCACCTGACTCAAACCAGCACAACGGAGTTCTGCATCTCCGACCATATAAAGCCTCGAAAGGTGCCATTCCAATACTAAAATGATAACTATTATTGTATGTGAACTCGATCAACGGAAGATGACTATCCCAAGTTCCTCCTTGCTCAAGAACACAAATCCTCAACAAATCCTCTAGCGACTGAATTGTCCTCTCCGACTAACCATCTGTCTGTGGATGATACGCCGAACTCAATCTCAACTTTGAACCCAAAGCCTCTTGCAAACTTGTCCAAAATCTAGAAGTAAATCTTGGGTCTCTATCTGATACAATGCTCAAAGGCACACCATGCAACTTCACAATCTCCTTGATATAAATCTCTGCCAACTAGGCAACAGGGAAACTAATATTAATCGGTAGAAAATGAGCCGACTTCGTCAATCTATCAACAATAACCCAAATTGCGTCATTCCCTCTATGAATATTCGGCAAACTCGTCACAAAATCCATTGATATACTATCCCATTTCCATTCTGGCACATCTAAAGGTACCATCATAGCGGACATATGCAATGTCTTCCTACTCAAGGCATCTGCAACAACATTAGCTTTACCTGGATGATAATTCAAACCAAAGTCATAATCTTTCAGCAACTCTAGCCATCTACGCTGCCTCATATTCAATTCCTTCTGATCGAACAAATACTTCAAACTCTTGTGATCACTAAACACCTCAAATCTCGAACCATACAAGTAATGTCTCCATATCTTCAATACAAAGACTACGGCTGCCAACTCGAGATCATGCGTAGGATAATTCTTCTCATGAATTCTCAACTGTCTTGAAGCATAAGCTACCACTTTACCTTCTTGCATAAGCACACCTCCTAAACCCAACTTGGACGCATCACAATACACCACAAAAGGTTCATGTGACTTCGGCAAAATCAAAACTGGAGCAGTCGTCAGACGCTTCTTCAATTCACTGAAATTGTTCTCACAATGGACGTCCCACACAAAAGTTTTACCTTTACAAGTCAACTGCGTTAGCGGAAGAGCTAACTTGGAAGACCCTTCAATAAATCTTTTGTAGTAACTAGCTAAACCCAAGAAGCTTCTAATCTCTGTAACAGACTTAGGAGTCTGCCATTGCGATACCGCTTCAACTTTAGACGGATCCACAGCAATACCATCACCAAAAATAACATGGCCAAGAAAACTCACTTCTTTCAACCAGAACTCACACTTAGACAATTTGGCATAAAGTTTCTTCTCTTTCAACACTTGCAAGACAATCTTCAGATGCTCAGCATGTTCTTCTTCAGTCTTGGAGTAAATCAAAATATCATCGATGAATACAACTACGAACCGATCCAAAAATGCATGGAAGATGCGATTCATATACTCCATAAACACTCCAGGTGCATTCGTAACACCAAAAGGCATAACCTTATATTCATAGTGACCATAACTCGTTCTGAAAGCTATCTTCTGCATATCTTCATCTTTTACTTTAATCTGGTGATAACCTGACCTCAAATCAATCTTGCTGAAAACACGTGCACCCACTAACTGATCCATCAAATCATCAATTCTCGGAAGTGGATACCTATTCTTGATAGTTACCTTGTTCAACTGTCGATAATCAATACATAGCCTCATACTACCATCTTTCTTCTGTACTAGCAAAACCGGCGCTCCCTAGGGTGAAACACTTGGTCTAACAAATTTCTTCTCAAGCAAGTCCTCCAACTGTTTCTTCAACTCAGATAATTCGGAAGCAGACATACGATAAGGTGCCATCGACACCGGCTTCGTTCCAGGAACAAGATCAATAGAAAACTCGACTTCTCTCTCTGGAGGCACATAAGGAATCTCATCTGGAAAAACTTCAGGAAATTCACACACCACTTGTAGCTTATCAAACACTGCTTGATTCTCAACAGACAAAGTAGCCATTAACGAAAACATCAAGATACCATCGCGTTCCAGTTGCTTCAGCTGCTTAGTAGATAAAAACTCTGCACCACTTTCCTCTTCGACGGAAGAGAAATGCACTAACTTGCTAAATCAATTTATAAGAACGTGGTTGTACTCTAACCAGTTCATACCCAGAATCACATCCATACCGCTCAAAGGTAGACAAACTAAATCCATTTCAAAATCACAACCAAACATAGACAAAGGACATTTCAAACATACGAGAGAAGTAGTCACCGAACCCTTAGCTGGAGTTTCGACAACCATCTCTCTATTCATATCAGACAAATCAAGACCCAAAGCAGAAACACAATCGAAAGCAATAAAGCAATGCGTAGCACCAGTATCAATAATAGCAACTAAAGGAGTATTATTAATATAGCAAGTACCTCTGATCAAGCGATCCTCGTTCTCCGTCTGAGTACCAGTCAAAGCAAAGACCCTACCAGTAGTCGGCGTCCTCTTAGGCTGAGTACACTGTGAGCTAATGTGACCCTCTCCATTGCAGTTAAAACACACAATGTCCGTACGCTTGCAATCAGCTACAATATGACCTTCTTGCCACACCGGACACACTTCTTGATCTCTTCAGGACAAACATTGCTTTTGTGGCCTTTCCCACCATAATTGAAACACAAAATCTCAGTAGCATGCTTCTTCTTAGGCCGCCTATCATCGACCATTCTCTGTTTCCCTTTATCAGCAGGGGCACTGTACGGCTTAGGACGACTCTGCTGTCCTTTGCCCTTCCTCTCGTTCACAATCTTATAGTGAGCCTTGGTATCCTCTTCATAGATCCTGCAGCTATGGACCAAATCCGGAAAAACTCTAAGCTATTGGTATCCAATCGCCCTCTTGATGTCGGGCCTCAAACCATTCTCGAACTTGATGCATCTCGAGAACTCAGCTCTCAGCAGTATAGTGCGGGTAAAACTTCGCCAACTCAACAAACTTGGCAGCATACTCAGTCACATACATGTTTCCTTGCTTCAGCTTAAGGAATTCGATCTCCTTCTTTCCGCGAACATCTTCCGGAAAGTATCTTCTCAGGAACTCTCTCCTGAACACATCCTAGGTCAGAACAGCTCCTTCTTGCCCAAAGGTAGGTACAAGGCTAACCCACCAGTCATCAACTTCCTCAGCTAGCTGATGAGTACCAAACCGCACTTTCTGATCTTCAATGCACTGCATAACACGGAAAATCCTCTCAATCTCTTTTAGCCACGTCTGGGCTCCATCAGGGTCATATCTTCCTTTGAAAGTTGGAGGGTTCTTCTTCATGAAGTCTCCAACATCCTAGTCTTAGCATTCGCACCAGCATTTGCGTTAGGTTGTTGTCCCACAGCTTGGGCAACAGCTTGTAGAGCAGCAGCTAACGCAGCATCGTTTCTTCCAGCCATTTCTGATATTCTACAAAAGTAGGAACAACAACATAAGATAGTAATATTAATATTACTAAGACTCGACACGACTCTTCTAATTGACCGGACGGACCGACCTGCTCTGATACCAATTGTAACACCCCGTTTTCCCAATATCCAAATTTCTTAAATCATTTATCAGAGTAAGCATCATAAGCAACGGGATATCACATATAACATAATCCAAAACAATTAAATAATGATTTAACCAAATATCTTAAACATTGCAGCGGAAAATTATATCATAATCATAAAACGTTTTGGCACGCAGGCCCCATCAACGTAATCTCAAAGGAGTTAGTTCAATAAACAAATAACATATTATTCACGTAATAGAACGAAGCATGCATAACATAAAGCCCCATCCCGTTACGTATTAGAGCGACCTAGACGACATAGTGAAGGCAAGGCCACTCACGACGGAGACTGCACACAAAGCACGATCACCTGTAAGTTACCCATACGAAGGGCAACATTTTCATGCAGAAGGGGTGAGATTTCATAACAAAATAATGTTAATCAAAGTAATTTGAATCATAATTAACATTAACATCATAATCAATCTTAAGTAACTTTGCATGTTTGATAAACAATTATCACGTATTCACATATTCATTCATAGACAACTTTGCATATTCAACAAACAAGTATCACGTATTCACATATTCAATCGTCATCAACAACATAGCATTATAGACATGACAATGTGACAATGCTCTTAGACTCCTTATATGCATGTGGTACCAATCGTCATCATAAGTATTAATATACTTTAAACGTGCGGAGGACAAAGCTCCTAATAAATCGTGCAGAGGACAAAGCTCCTAATAAATCGTGGTGAGGACTAAGCTCAATGAATGCTAATGCATGGACTTTTATGAACAAATCACCGTAATCAACATATCAACATGCATCCAATAATTTGGAGCTAAACGTCATCATTTCATCATGTATAGACATATTGCACTTAGTTAAATAACAGCAGCAGCATAGTCAAGTCACATAACAGGATGATATCATTATATCAATAGCAAATAAATTGCATCATAATTAAACTTTCATATCTTACATAATTGTACAATACATTAATCATGCTCAATTAATATCAACATATTTTAAACAACTTTACAGATTGCATTAGACGTCATCATTAGGTCTCATTACCATAAGGGGGTTCACTCTTGATCCAGACGTGCGACACAGATCGCACAAGCACTCATTACACTCCAACCCAGAAGTGCTCGCGAGGCGACAATTCTTACTCGCCATGGCGAGTACGAGACAAGTTCCAAACTAATGTTGTTCTGGGTTTAATCTTGTCCTACATTCATCCCTAATCATTGCTAGGTATGTTCAGGCACTCAAAGGCACTCAAGGTCCAACTAAAAAGTCGAAAACACAAAATCTAACATGCTCTCTCCCTTAGCTCGCTATGGCGAGTAAGGTTGCTCGCTATGGCGAGCTGTATTGCACAACTCGCGAGGCGAGGAAAAAGGGGTCGCGAGGCAAGCGATGAATGTTCATCACTCGCGAGGCGAGAGTCATAGCTCGCCATGGCGAGCGATAAATGTCGCTAAGGCCAGACTTCCTATTTTCACAAAAACTCGACGATTCAAATGGTTATATGCCTGATATTGATTTCAGAGTTCGTCCTAAACATAATCTAAGGTCTAGGAGCACTTTCTACATCAATTTAATCAATTCCTACCGTTTAATCATCAATTATAGGGATTTGACCTAGTTTTCGTTTTCTCCAATTCAATCCTAATTCTTGCTAACTAATCATCAGAATTACATTCAATTAACAATACTGAGTTATTAGTCTCACCCTTACCTTGTTTTGCAGAAAATCGCAGCTCTCCCTCTTGGTTTCTCTTCTCTTGGCTTTTTCTCCCTTTTTCTCCAAAAACGTACGTAAACAATGTTTTTCTAAAACTAGGTGTAACTCTTTTATATCTCCTCTTAATTACTTATCTTATCTCACTTTCTCCCCCAAAACTATCTAAAATATCAAAACAGCCCTCAACTAAATATTTTATATTATTTTCAAATCTTTATTTTATTTAACAATAAAGTAAGTCCCCTTAATATTATAAAATCTTCCAAAACTCATATCTTATCACAACATCAACCAAACCATCAATATAGTCGTAAATCATTCAAATCATACCATAATCATGCATATATTATATAAATATTATATAAATATAATATAATCGCCTAAACTCGATTAAATAAACAATTAATAAAAGTGGGCGTTACATAGATGGTCAGTCGGAGAGGACAATCCAATCTTTAGAGGATTTGCTAAGGGTATGTGTACTTGAGCAAGGTGGAGCTTGGGATAGTCACCTACCGTTGATAGAGTTCACATACAACAACAGTTACCATTCGAGTATTGGTATGGCACCGTTCAAAGCTTTGTATGGTCGGAGGTGCAGGACTCCGTTATGCTGGTTTGAGTCGGGAGAAAGTGTTGTGTTGGGACCGGATTTGGTTCACGAGACTACAGAGAAAGTCAAGATGATCAGAGAGAAGATGAAAGCGTCGCAGAGTCAACAGAAGAGCTATCATGACAAGCGTAGGAAAGACCTTGAGTTTCAGGAGGGTGATCATGTTTTTCTGAGGGTTACTCCTATGACGGGTGTAGGACGTGCATTGAAGTTGAAGAAGTTGACTCCAAAGTTCATTGGTCTGTATCATATTTCAGAAAGAGTTGGAACTGTGGCATATAGAGTTGGTTTGCCACCTCATCTTTCGAATTTGCATGACGTGTTTCATGTGTCGCAATTGCGGAAGTATGTACCGGATCCTTCGCATGTTATTCCTAGAGATGATGTGCAAGTTAGAGACAACCTGACGGTGGAGACCTTATCTTTGAGGATTGATGATCGAAAGGTGATGTCCTTGAGAGGTAAAGAGATACCTCTTGTGAGAGTTGTTTGGGGTGGAGCGACTAGTGAAAGTTTGACTCGGGAGCTGGAAAGTAAGATGCAAGAATCGTATCCTGAGTTGTTTGTTTGACGTAAGATTTCGAGGACGAAATTCTCTAAGTTAGGGAGAGTTGTAACGCCCTAGTTGTTATTTTTATTATTTTAGAATTATTTAGAGTCTTTTATATGTTTTTAAATAATATATGTGAATTATGTGGTGTGTAGTATTTATTTAAATAATTTATTTAATATAAATAGAAATTAATAGTAATAAAGGGGATTAATGAGAAAAGAGGAGTTATACTTTGGAAGTTAAGGAAAGAATAAGGGAGAAATAGTTTGTACGTACAACTCAGAAGTTTGGGAGAAAAACCAGAGAAACCAAGAACAAGGGAGAGCTAGAGCAAGAGAGGATCGTTTTTTGCTGTAGATTGTTCGTGCGTTTTTCTTCTAAATTAAGGTAAGGGTGAGATTATCTTGCAATGATCTTTAATATGCAATTTCTGAAAATTAATCTAATTGGTTGTTCATAAGGATAAAATTGGGGATTAAGGGTTGATGATGACTTTGAAAAGATTAGTGTCAAAATTGTGTTTAATGTGTTGTAATTGGGTGTTCAGAATGATTCCTAATTCTTAATGTTGCTGTAATCAGAATTTGAGAGAGATTAGAATTGTTGGAGAAAATTTGGAGAGAATGGCTAAATTATTTGAATTCTCTGAATTGTTGTTGTAACACCCCGTTTTCCCAATATACAAATTTCTTAAACAATTATCAGAGTAAAAACCATAAACGGGATATCACATAGAAACGTAATCCAAAAACAGTTAAATAATAATTTAACCTTCACAAAATATCTTTAACATAGCAGCGGAATATTAATTCGAAAGTCATAAATCAGTTTGGCACGTAGGCCCCATCAAAATAGTTCATAATCCATAACACAATAAAAATAATATATTATCCACGTAAAAGAATGAAGCATGTATAACATTAAACCCCATCCCGTTACGTATCAGAGCGACCTAGACGACACAGTGAAGGCAAGGCCACTCACGACGGCAACTGCACACTAAGCACGATCACCTGCAAGTTACCCATACGAAGGGCAACATTTTCAAGCAGAAGGGGTGAGATTTCATAACAAAATAATGCTAATCAAAGTAATTCGAATCATAAATTAACATTAACATCATAATCATTCTTGGATAACTTTGCATATTCAAATAACAAGTATCACGTATTCATATATTCAACAAATATCACGTATTCACTTATTCAATCGTCATCAACAACATAGCATTATGGACATGACAATGTGACAATGCTCTTAGACTCCTTATATGCATGTGGTACCAATCGTCATCATAAGTATTAATATACTTTAATCGTGCGGAGGACAAAGCTCCTATAAAACGTGCGGAGGACAAAGCTCCTAATATTCGTGGTGAGGACTAAGCTCAATGATATGCTATGCATGGACACATATGAACAAAACATCGTAATCACTTATCAACATGCATCCAATATTTTGGAGCTAAACTTCATCATATAATTATGCACTTAGTTAAATAACGGAAGCAGCATAAACAGGTCACATAACAAGATGATATCATTATATCAATAGCACATAAATTGTATCATTATCAACTCTTCATATCTTGCATAAATATACCTTACATTAACTCATGTTCAATCAATATTATCATGACTTAGACTACTCTACAGACTGCATTTAACAACATCACTAGGTCTCATTACCAATTAGGGGTTCACTCTTGATCAACAAGTGCGACACAGATCGCACAAACACACAAACAAGTTCATCCTGGTTGTACTCGCGAGGCGAGAGTACTTACTCGCCATGGCGAGTACCACTCAACTCCCAAACTAAGGTTGTTCTGGGTTCCCTCTGATCCTACATTCATTCCTAATCAATACTAGGTATGTTCTGGTACTCAAAGGCATACAAGATTCAACTAAAAAGGTCGAAACACGAAATATGACATGCACTCTGCCTAAGCTCGCTATGGCGAGTAAGGTCGCTCGCTATGGCGAGCTGCGTCGCACAACTCGCGAGGCGAGGAAATAGGGTTCGCGAGGCGAGAGATGAATGATCATCACTCGCGAGGCGAGATTCATAGCTCGCAGTGGCGAGCGATGAATGTCGCTACGGCCAGACTTCCTAAATTCACAAAAACTCGACGTTTCACATGGTTCTAAGCTTGTTTTTGATTCCAAAGTTCGTCCTAAACATTATCTAAGGTCTAGGAACACTTTCTACATCAATTAAACCAATTCTCACCGTTTGATCATCAATTCTAAGGTTTTGACCTAGTTTTCGTTTTCTCCAAATCACTCCTAATTCTTGTTAACTAATCCTCAGAATCACATTCAATTAACAATACTGAGTTATTAGTCTCACCCTTACCTGGTTATGAAGAAATCGCAGCCCTCTCTATGCTCTTCTCCCTTCTAAGCTTTTCTCCCTTTTTCAAAAGTTTTCACGTACAATGAGTTTCTAAAATATTAGGTCTTCTCCTATTTATACCTCTTTCTAATAACTTATCTTATCTTACTTTCTCCCCCAAAACTATCTAAAATATCAAAACAGCCCTCAACTAAATATTTAATATTATTTTCAAATCTTTATTTTATTTAACAATAAAATAATTCCCATATCATAATCAAATCCTCCAAAACTCATAACTCATCACGTCATCAATCAAATCATCAAAATTCATCAAAACATATCAAAATCATGCATATACTATATAATTATAATATAATTGCCTAAACTCAATTAAATAACGATTAAACGAAAGTGGGCGTTACAACTCTCCCCCACTTAAAAGATTTTCGTCCTCGAAAATTTACCTCAAGCAAACAACTCTGGATAAGACTCCAGCATCTTACTCTCAAGCTCCCACGTCAAGCTTTCACCAGTCGCTCCCGTCCAAACGACTCTCACGAGAGGTATCTCCTTGCCTCTCAACGTCTTCACTTTACGATCATCAATCCTTACCGGTAAAGTCTCTACCGTAAGGTTGTCTCTAACTTGAACATCGTCACTTTGGATCACATGAGATGGATCCGGAACATACTTTCGAAGTTGCGACACATGGAAAACGTTGTGCAAATTCGCAAGATGCGGCGGTAAACCCACTCGGTAAGCCACCGGTCCAACTCTTTCCAGTATCTGATACGGACCAATGAACTTCGGGGTCAACTTCTTTGACTTCAAAGCACGTCCTACACCAGTCATAGGAGTGACTCTCAAAAACACGTGGTCTCCTTCCTGAAATTCAAGATCTTTTCTACGCTTATCATGATAACTCTTTTGTCGACTCTGCGATGCCTTCATTTTCTCTTGGATCATCTGAACTTTCTCAGTAGTTTGCTGAACAATCTCTGGTCCTAAGACCACTCTTTCTCCTGATTCAAACCAACACAACGGAGTTCTGCATCTCCGACCATACAAAGCCTCGAACGGTGCCATTCCAATACTAGAATGATAACTATTATTGTAAGTGAACTCGATCAACGGAAGATGACTATCCCAAGTTCCTCCTTGCTCAAGAACACAAATTCTCAACAAATCCTCTAGCGACTGAATTGTCCTCTCCGACTGACCATCTGCTGTCTGTGGATGATACACCGAACTCAACCTCAACTTCGAACCCAAGGCCTCTTGCAAACTTTTCCAAAATCTAGAAGTAAATCTTGGATCTCTTTCTGACACGATGCTCGAAGGAACACCATGCAACTTCACAATCTCCTTGATATAAATCTCTGCCAACTGGGCAACAGGGAAACTAATACTAATAGGTAGAAAATGAGCTGACTTCGTCAACCTATCAACAATAAACCAAATTGCGTCGCTCCCTCTCGGAGTATTCGGCAAACTCGTCACAAAATCCATCGATATACTATCCCATTTCCATTCTGGCACATCTAAAGGTACCATCATCCCAGCGGGTTTCTGATGCTCGACTTTCGACTTCTGACAAACTAAACAGGAATACACAAACTGTGCCACATCTCGTTTCAAACCAGACCACCAGAAAATCTTCTTTAAATCATGATACATCTTCGTAGCTCCCGGATGAATACTCAAGCTACTTCTATGACTCTCTTCAAGAATCATCTTCTTAATCTCTTCATTGTCTGGGATACAAATTCTTCCTCGGAATCTCATCACACCTTGATCATCGATTTTAAAATCACTGTCTTCAGTCTGATCTCTAGCAACCAACAAGTCCACAAACTTCACATCAACTTTCTGTGCTTCCTTGATACTTTTCAGAAATTCACTATCAATCTTCAGCATACCCAATTTCACACTCTGAGGTGACCATTCGCAAACCAAACTCATATCTCTAAACTGTTCAAGCAATTCGAACTCTCTGACCATCATGGCGGACATATGCAATGTCTTCCTACTCAAGGCATCTGCAACAACATTAGCTTTACCTGGATGATAATTCAAACCAAAGTCATAATCTTTCAACAATTCAAGCCATCTTCGCTGTCTCATATTCAATTCCTTCTGATCGAACAAATACTTCAAACTCTTGTGATCACTAAACACCTCAAATCTCGAACCATACAAGTAATGTCTCCATATCTTCAATACAAAGACTACAGCTGCCAACTCGAGATCATGCGTAGGATAATTCTTCTCATGAATTCTCAACTGTCTTGAAGCATAAGCTACCACTTTACCTTCTTGCATAAGTACACCTCCTAAACCCAACTTGGACGCATCACAATAAACCACAAAAGGTTCATCTGACTTCGGCAAAATTAACACTGGAGCAGTCGTCAAACGCTTCTTCAATTCACCGAAACTTTTCTCACAATGGACGTCCCACATAAAAGTTTTACCTTTACAAGTCAACTGCGTTAGCGGAAGAGCTAACTTAGAAAATCCTTCAATAAACCTTCTATAGTAACCAGCTAAACCCAAGAAACTTCTAATCTCTGTAACGGACTTAGGAGTTTCCCACTGTGATACCGCTTCAACTTTAGACGGATCCACTGCAATACCATCACCAGAAATAACATGACCTAGAAAACTCACTTCTTTCAACCAGAATTCACACTTAGACAATTTGGCATAAAGTTTCTTCTCTTTCAACACTTGCAAAACAATCTTCAGATGCTCAGCATGTTCTTCTTCAGTCTTGGAGTAAATCAAAATATCGTCGATAAACACAACCACAAACCGGTCCAAAAATGCATGGAAGATGCGATTCATATACTCCATAAACACTCCAGGTGCATTGGTAACACCAAAAGGCATAACTTTATATTCATAGTGACCATAACGCGTTCTGAAAGCTGTCTTCTGCATATCCTCATCCTTTACTTTAATCTGGTGATAACCTGACCTCAAATCAATCTTACTGAAAACTCGTGCACCCACTAGCTGATCCATCAAATCATCAATTCTCGGAAGTGGATACCTATTTTTGATAGTTACCTTGTTCAGCTGTCGATAATTAATACATAGCCTCATACTACCATCTTTCTTCTTTACTAACAAAACCGGCGCTCCCCAAGGTGAAACACTCGGTCTAACAAACTTCTTCTCAAGCAAGTCTTCCAACTGTTTCTTCAACTCAGATAACTCAGAAGCAGACATACGATAAGGTGCCATCGAGACCGGCTTCGTTCCAGGAACAAGATCAATAGAAAACTCAACTTCTCTCTCTGGAGGCACATCAGGAATCTCATCTGGAAAAACTTCAGGAAATTCACACACCACCGGTAACCTGTCAATCACTGCTTGATTCTCAATAGATAAGGTAGCCATCAATGAAAACATCAAGATACCGTCGCGTTCCAGTTGCTTCAGCTGCTTAGTAGATAAAAACTCTGCACCACTTTCCCCTTCGACGGAAGGGAAATGTACAGACTTGCTAAAACAATTAATAAGAACGTGGTTGTACTCTAACCAGTTCATACCCAGAATCACATCCATACCGCTCAAAGGTAGACAAACTAAATCCATTTCGAAATCACGACCAAACATAGACAAAGGACATTTCAAACATACGAGAGAAGTAGTCACCGAACCCTTAGCCGGAGTTTCGACAACGATCTCTCCATTCATATCAGACAAATCAAGACCCAAAGCAGAAACACAATCGAAAGCAATAAAACAATGCGTAGCACCAGTATCAATAATAGCAACTAAAGGAGTATTATTAATATAGCAAGTACCTCTGATCAAACGATCCTCATTCTCTGTCTGAGTCCCAGTCAAAGCAAAGACCCTACCAGTAGTCGGCGCCCTCTTAGGCTGAGTACAGTGTGAACTAATGTGACCCTCTCCGTTGCAATTAAAGCAAACAATGTCTGTACGATTGCAATCAGCTACAACATGACCTTTCTTGCCACACCGAACACACTTCTTGATTTCTTCAGGGCAGACATTGCTCTTGTGGCCCTTCTCACCACAATTGAAACACACAATCTCTGCAGCATCCTTCTTCTTAGGACGCCTAACATCGACCATCTTCTGTTTACCTTTGTCAGCGGGGGCACTGTACGGCTTAGGACGACTCTGTTGTCCCTTGCCCTTCCTTTCATTCACTACCTTGTAGTGAGCCTTCGTATCTTCTTCATAGATCCTGCAGCTATTAACCAAATCCTGAAAAACTCTCAGCTGTTGGTATCCAATCGCCCTCTTGATGTCGGGCCTCAAACCGTTCTCGAACTTGATGCATCTCGAGAACTCAGCATTCTCAGCAGTATAGTGTGGATAGAACTTAGACAGCTCCACGAACTTGGCAGCATACTCTGTCACGGACATATTTCCTTGCTTCAGCTCAAGGAATTCGATCTCTTTCTTCCCACGAACATCTTCCGGAAAGTATCTTCTCAGGAACTCTCTTCTGAAAACAGCCCAAGTCACAACAGCTCCCTCCTGCCCAAGGGTAGGCAGAAGAGCAACCCACCAGTCATCAGCTTCCTCGGCCAGCTGATGAGTACCAAACCGCACTTTCTGATCTTCAGTGCACTGCATAACCCGGAAAATCCTCTCAATCTCCTTAAGCCACGTCTGGGCTCCATCAGGGTCATAACGTCCTTTGAAAATCGGAGGGTTCTTCTTCATGAACGTCTCCAACATCCTAGCCTCAGTATTCGCACCGGCATTCACGTTAGGTTGTTGTCCCACAGCTTGGGCAACAGCTTGTAGAGCAGCAGCTAACGCAGCATCGTTTCTTCCAGCCATTTCCGAGATTCTACAAAAGTAGCAACAACAACATAAGATAGTAATATAAATATTACTAAGACTCGACACGACTCTCTAATTGACCGGACGGACCAACCTGCTCTGATACCAATTGTAACACCCCGTTTTCCCAATATACAAATTTCTTAAACAATTATCAGAGTAAAAACCATAAACGGGATATCACATAGAAACGTAATCCAAAAACAGTTAAATAATAATTTAACCTTCACAAAATATCTTTAACATAGCAGCGGAATATTAATTCGAAAGTCATAAATCAGTTTTGCACGTAGGCCCCATCAAAATAGTTCATAATCCATAACACAATAAAAATAATATATTATCCACGTAAAAGAATGAAGCATGTATAACATTAAACCCCATCCCGTTACGTATCAGAGCGACCTAGACGACACAGTGAAGGCAAGGCCACTCACGACGGCAACTGCACACTAAGCACGATCACCTGCAAGTTACCCATACGAAGGGCAACATTTTCAAGCAGAAGGGGTGAGATTTCATAACAAAATAATGCTAATCAAAGTAATTCGAATCATAAATTAACATTAACATCATAATCATTCTTGGATAACTTTGCATATTCAAATAACAAGTATCACGTATTCATATATTCAACAAATATCACGTATTCACTTATTCAATCGTCATCAACAACATAGCATTATGGACATGACAATGTGACAATGCTCTTAGACTCCTTATATGCATGTGGTACCAATCGTCATCATAAGTATTAATATACTTTAATCGTGCGGAGGACAAAGCTCCTATAAAACGTGCGGAGGACAAAGCTCCTAATATTCGTGGTGAGGACTAAGCTCAATGATATGCTATGCATGGACACATATGAACAAAACATCGTAATCACTTATCAACATGCATCCAATATTTTGGAGCTAAACTTCATCATATAATTATGCACTTAGTTAAATAACGGAAGCAGCATAAACAGGTCACATAACAAGATGATATCATTATATCAATAGCACATAAATTGTATCATTATCAACTCTTCATATCTTGCATAAATATACCTTACATTAACTCATGTTCAATCAATATTATCATGACTTAGACTACTCTACAGACTGCATTTAACAACATCACTAGGTCTCATTACCAATTAGGGGTTCACTCTTGATCAACAAGTGCGACACAGATCGCACAAACACACAAACAAGTTCATCCTGGTTGTACTCGCGAGGCGAGAGTACTTACTCGCCATGGCGAGTACCACTCAACTCCCAAACTAAAGTTGTTCTGGGTTCCCTCTGATCCTACATTCATTCCTAATCAATACTAGGTATGTTCTGGTACTCAAAGGCATACAAGATTCAACTAAAAAGGTCGAAACACGAAATATGACATGCACTCTGCCTAAGCTCGCTATGGCGAGCTGCGTTGCACAACTCGCGAGGCGAGGAAATAGGGTTCGCGAGGCGAGAGATGAATGATCATCACTCGCGAGGCGAGATTCATAGCTCGCCGTGGCGAGCGATGAATGTCGCTACGGCCAGACTTCCTAAATTCACAAAAACTCGACGTTTCACATGGTTCTAAGCTTGTTTTTGATTCCAAAGTTCGTCCTAAACATTATCTAAGGTCTAGGAACACTTTCTACATCAATTAAACCAATTCTCACCGTTTGATCATCAATTCTAAGGTTTTGACCTAGTTTTCGTTTTCTCCAAATCACTCCTAATTCTTGTTAACTAATCCTCAGAATCACATTCAATTAACAATACTGAGTTATTAGTCTCACCCTTACCTGGTTATGAAGAAATCGCAGCCCTCTCTATGCTCTTCTCCCTTCTAAGCTTTTCTCCCTTTTTCAAAAGTTTTCACGTACAATGAGTTTCTAAAATATTAGGTCTTCTCCTATTTATACCTCTTTCTAATAACTTATCTTATCTTACTTTCTCCCCCAAAACTATCTAAAATATCAAAACAGCCCTCAACTAAATATTTAATATTATTTTCAAATCTTTATTTTATTTAACAATAAAATAATTCCCATATCATAATCAAATCCTCCAAAACTCATAACTCATCACGTCATCAATCAAATCATCAAAATTCATCAAAACATATCAAAATCATGCATATACTATATAATTATAATATAATTGCCTAAACTCAATTAAATAACGATTAAACGAAAGTGGGCGTTACAGTTGTTGTTGATGTCTGTTTTGTGTTCCTTTAGATGCCTAACTGTGTATAGGACCTGTAAACATTTGCTGGAAAACGTTTTGGTGATCAGGGGATTAAAATTGGGTTTTTGGAGTGAGGAGAAGTCTGAAATCGTAGTTTTTACCCTTACCAGATGAGTGGTCGCTTAAGCGAGCTACCCGTCGCTTAAGCGAGCATTCAAGCTAGCAACCCAGAATTTGTTTTTAGCCGTTCGCTTAAGCGAACCGTAAGCGTAGGAACCTTTTACTTACGGCATTGAGTTCGCTCGAGCGAAGTGTGAGCTAGCGAGAATCCAAACTTCCTGTAGCTGGTCACTTAAGCGAAGGGTAGCTCGCTTAAAGCGGTGAATGAATATGTTGCACTAGGGCCTTAGTCAGCCTCTATCTGAACTTTGCTTCGTGCACTAGGCGACCCTTTTGAGTATTTTTTAAGTGTTTCTTTTAGCTTGTATAACCCTTGTATAGGCATCAAATCCTACCTAAACACAATAATAATTGATTTGGTTAATTTTTATGAATTTTGGAGATGTTGAAGTACTTAAACAAAGTGAATGAATATGTTGCATTAAAAGGGGTGGTGAGTCATATAAATACATATGCATTTGTTGAAGTTGTATGTAGATATACACAAGTGGGTCAGTTGCATAAGCATAAAAGCGGTGAGGGCCTCGGTCCTGGAACACCTTGTCATTCAAAGCGGTGGAACACTATGTTGTTCAAAGCGGTGAGGGCTCCGGCCCTGATATGGTACCACATGCATCGTAGAGGAGTCTTAGTGGAGTTGTGGAGTGTGCATGAGTCTATGTCGTTGGTCTTTGATTGCCTGGTTGTTGATATTGATAATGATGATACTTATAAATGTTGAAAGAAATTATTATGATGATAGGGTGTTAGATTGATTTGATGTTATTATATATTAATTTTATTGTTTGAGAGTCTCACCCCTTCTGCTTGAAAATGTTGCCCTTCCTATGGGTAACTTGCAGGTGATCCTGAGTAGTAGGTGGTGGCTCAAAGTGTCTAGGGCTTTGATACGTGGGATGGGATTTTATTGCTTGAATTCTTTCCTCTGTATCAATTTGTGAATATTGCTGATGTAGCCCTATGGTGATTGAATTTATGTTGAAATGGCTTTTATGCCAAGATTTATTCATGGAGATTTGAACAGTTGTTTGTCATTTGATGCAAATTATTCCGCTGCAAATTGATGTTATTTTTATGGAAGATGTTTATTAAATAGTTTTATATCTTATTTAATAAATTTTGAAAAGTAGTGCATGCCCGTTGGGGTTTCACTCTGATGTTGAAAATATTATTATTTTATTGATTTTGGGAAATAGGGTGTTACACATGGTTTGTTTCCCTTTGAGTGGTATGGATGTAATCCAGGGTATGAATTGGTTAGAGTACAACCATGTTCATATTAATTGTTTTAGTAAGTCGGTGTATTTTTCTTCTGCTGAAGAAGACAGTGACGCAGAGTTCTTATCTACTAAACAGCTGAAGCAATTAGAACGTGATGGTATTTTGATGTTTTCTTTGATGGCGTCCTTGTCGATTGAGAATCAAGCAGTGATTGATAAGCTACAGGTCGTATGTGATTTTCCAAGAGTTTTTCCTGATGAAATTCCTGATGTGCCTCCAGAAAGAGAAGTTGAATTTTCGATTGATCTGGTTCCGGGTACGAACCCTGTGTCTATGACACCTTACCATATGTCGGCTTCTGAGTTGGCTGAGTTGAAGAAACAGTTAGAAGATTTACTTGATAAGAAGTTTGTAAGACGAAGTGTTTCACCTTGGGGAGCGCCGATATTGCTAGTTAAGAAGAAAGATGGTAGCATGAGATTATGCATTGATTATCGACAGTTGAACAAAGTAACGATAAAGAATAGGTATCCACTTCCGAGAATTGATGACTTGATGGATGAATTAGTGGGTGCACGTGTGTTTAGCAAGATTGATTTGAGATCCGGTTATCACCATATTAAAGTGAAAGATGAAGATATGCAGAAGACGGCTTTTAGAACGCGTTATGGACATTATGAGTATAAAGTGATGCCTTCTGGTGTTACAAACGCGCTTGGTGTGTTTATGGAGTACATGAATCGCATTTTTCATGCATTTTTGGATCGTTTCGTGGTTGTATTCATTGATGATATTTTGATTTACTCCAAGTCTGAGGAAGAACATGCTGAGCATTTGAAGACTAGTTTGCAAGTGTTGAAAGAGAAGAAACTTTATGCTAAATTATCAAAGTGTGAATTCTGGTTGAAAGAGATGAGTTTTCTTGGCCATGTTATTTCTAGTAGTGGTATTGCAGTAGATCCCTCTAAAGTTGATGCAATATCACAATGGGAGACTCCTAAGTCGGTCACATAGATTAGAAGCTTTTTGGGTTTGGCTGGTTATTACTGAAGATTTATAGAAGGATTTTCCAAGTTGGAACTTCCGTTAACGCAGTTGACTTCTAAAGGTAAAGCCTTTCTGTGGGATGTTCAGTGTGAGAACAGTTTTAGTGAATTGAAGAAGCGGTTGATGACGGCTCCGGTTTTGATTTTAGCAAAGTCCGATGAACCTTTTGTGGTGTATTGTGATGCGTCAAAGTTGGGCTTAGGTGGTGTGCTTATGCAAGACGGCAAGGTAGTAGCTTATGCGTCGAGACAATTGAGAATTCATGAGCGGAATTACCCTACGCACGATTTAGAGTTGGCTGCTGTGATTTTTGTGTTGAAAATATGGAGACATTATTTGTACGGTTCTAGATTTGAAGTGTTCAGCGATCATAAGAGTCTGAAATAGAGTTGAAAGATTACGATTTTAGTTTAAACTATCATCCAGGTAAAGCTAATGTTGTTGCAGATGCCTTAAGTAGGAAAACTTTGCATATGTCTTCTATGATGGTTAAAGAGTTTTAATTGCTTGAACAGTTTAGAGATTTGAGTTTAGTCTGCGAATTTTCATCATAGAGTGTGAAGCTGGGAATGCTAAAGATTGATAATAAATTCCTAAAAAGTATTAAAGAAAGCATAGAAAGTTGATGTTAAGTTTGTAGACTTGGTGGTTGCTAATAATCAGACTGAAGGTAGTGATTTTAAAATCGATGCTCAAGGTGCGTTGAGATTCCGAGGTAGAATTTGTATTCCTGACGGTGATGAGATGAAAAAGATGATTCTTGAAGAGAGTCATAGAAGTAGCTTGAGTATTCATCTGGGAGCTACGAAAATGTATCATGATCTGAAGAAGTTGTTTTGGTGGTCTGGATTGAAACGTGATGTGGCACAATTTGTGTATTCCTGTTTAATTTGTCAGAAGTCGAAAGTTGAGCATCAGAAACCTGTTGGGATGATGGTATCTTTAGATGTTCCAGAGTGGAAATGGGATAGCATATCCATGGATTTTGTGACGAGTTTGCCGAATACTCCTAAAGGGAATGACACGATTTGGATTGTTGATAGATTGACGAAGTCAGCTTAGTTTATTCCGATTAATATCAGTTTTCCCGTGTCTTAGTTGGCGGAGATTTACATTCGCGAAATTGTGAAGTTACATGGTGTTCCTTCGAGCATTGTGTCAGATAGAGATCCAAGATTTACTTATAGATTTTGGAAGAGTTTGCAAGAGGCTTTAGGTTCTAAGTTGAGGTTGAGTTCGGCGTATCATCCGCACACAGATGGTCAGTTGGAGAGAACGATTCAGTCGTTAGAGGATTTGTTGAGAGTTTGTTTACTTCAGCAAGGAGTAACTTGGGCTAGTCATCATCCATTGATATAGTTCACGTACAATAACAGTTATCATTCTAGTATTGGAATGGCACCATTTGAGGCTTTGTATGGTCGGAGATGTAGAACTCCGTTGTGTTGGTTCGAGTCAGGTGAGAGTGTGGTTTTAGGACCAGAAATTGTTCAACAAACTACTGACAAGCTTAAGATGATTCAAGAAAAGATGAAAGCGTCGCAGAGTCGACAAAAGAGTTACCATGATAAGCGTAGGAAAGATCTCGAGTTTCAGACTACTGACTGGTGTTGGACGTGCATTGAAGTCAAAGAAGTTTACTCCGAGATTTATTGGTCCGTATCAGGTATCGGAAAGAATTGGAACGGTGGCGTATCGAGTGGGTTTACCATCGCATCTTTCGAATTTGCATGATGTGTTTCATCTGTCGCATCTTTCCAGTGTCGATATAAGCAACTTTTTCTTTCTTAGGGAACCAATTTGTTCTAGCTTTTTTAGCCTTAAGTCTCTCAACTTGGCGGACTCTATCTACTAATTGTGCCATATCCCTAAGGTATTGTGTATCTAACTTCTTCCGAACAGAATAATCTAGGCCACCAGCGGCCATTTCGACCAACTCATGTTCTGGCACAGATGTGAAATATCTGGCTTTAAGGAGTCGAAATCTGTTTAGGTAATCATCTATTGACTCATGTGTCTTTCGTTGAACACTAGCCAATTCCTTCAAACTAATCTTAGATTGGCCCATGTAAAATTGTTCATGGAATGCCTTCTCCAATTTATTCCAACTGACTATGGAGTGAGGAGGCAACGGTTTGAACCATGTGAATGCGTTCTTTGTTAGAGAACTTGGGAAATATTCCAATTTTAAATTCTCATTATTCGCCAAATCTCCTGCCTCCATAATATATCGAGCAATATGTTCGACTGTTGATTCATTTGTTTCCCTGGAGAATTTAGTGAATTTGGGGATTTTGTGGTTTCTAGGCATTTCTGTTTCTAACAAAAATTCGGATAAAGCCGAAACGAAATTCGGACGGTGTAATCCAGTATTAAAACCATTTTGGGCCAACAATGCTTCGACTATGTTAGCTATATTATTCTGGCCCTCGTAATTGTTTCGACGGGCCTACATGACCACTTGGTCTGCATTCTGGTGCCTATTCACCATTACAGGAATCCTAACAGGCTACTCTGGTATTTCAGGCTGCAGTTCTTGTGCTTGATTTTCAGGCACTTGATTTATCTGTTATTCGACAGGTGTCTCTCTTTGCCTGACATTTGTGTTTCGAACCGCTGGCACGACGCGCACTAGGGGTGCGCCTAGAAAATCGGCTATTCGCCCCATCTGTTGTGATTGGGCTTGATAACTTCTATTGGTTTCTCATATCAAAGGATTGATAACCGTTGTTACTTGTTGAGTAACCATATTAACCATGTCGTGGTTAGTTTCTGCCATAGTTTGCCTTAACGCATTTATCGAAGCGTTGGTCAACGATTGTTGAGGCGAACCGAGTGGAATAAACGCCTGTTGGGATCTCCCAAAAGAGATATTTTCCCCTTGGTTGAACAAAGGTGGTATGGATGTGTTTAAATTCTCAGAAAATACCAAAGGACTTGTCTGTGAATTTTGCGTCGAAGAGGTCGGTATCCCATAGGATCCTCTTCCACCGTTGAAAAGATTGAGAAACCTTTGAGAAAACGTACTTCCCGCGGTCTGTGTAGTTTGAGCGGCCGTCGTAACCGCTGGGATGACTCGAGAAGTGGTGTTGGCCATCGTATTCGACGTATTGGCCTATGACGTTTGTGAAGTCACATTTTCATCTGCTAGGGTGTATACAGGCTCTATTACTTGAGCCGTACTACTAGTCGGGCTAGGTTGCGTAGACCCTATCGATGGTGGTGGGTTGGTCGTTGTTCATGATGCGGAATCGGCGTTCGATGCCGCTGCGCCTAGAACAGGAGGAGGACGCGTCATTTCAGGAAGTAATTTTTTGATCCTCAAACGCATGCACAACGCAGAACAAAAGTTTTTAAAATTCTAAAGTTCAATAGTGAAAGCACAAAAGGTCCCACTAGGTGTGCCAATTTGTTTAGACTGAAATTTGGTAAACAATCGCTGGTTTCAAAGATGTTCACTTGCAAGATCAACCAGTAAATCTTAGGAGCATATTGTGCTTTTATTATCTTTTTCACACGTAATACTTGTTCTTAAAGAACTTTGAAAAAAACAAGAACAAAATAAAGATAATCGAATTCAACCCAGTTGAATCCAATCGAAGTTTGGTGCGACTGACAGTAAAGAAAATACTTAAAATGCTTAAGTAAATTGCAAAGATGTTTAAAGAAATGTATTGAAATTGTATAGACTTAATGAAAATTGGTGCACATGTTCATACTTTGCAACTTGTGACTCGTTTGTCGCTTCCATACGGACAGTATTGAGTGTAAGTTTTTTGTATGATTGAATTGTGATCCCTTTTTCCTAAGAAAAACTACTATTTATACAAATAGGATAATAACTACCTAGCCATAGCCATTCGATTTAAATATCGAATATAGCCGTTACTATATTTTGACCTTATCCACAAAGATAATAACTCTTCGATAACTTCTCTGCCCATCGAATTGGAACTAGCGTCTTCGATTCTCGCCACGAATGTATCTTCGGTAGAATTGCATAAGGTCAAGTCCATCTTCTTAGGTCAAACCCTTTGACCGTATTAAATGATACCCTTTTCACAAATATTGGCTAACAGGGACACATCAAGCTGGCCATAAAATGAAATGGCTTTTGTTTCGACAAGGGTTGTATTGGCCAACTATGCTCAAAGATTGCATAGAATTCGCTAAAGGGTGTCAAGGATGCCAAAAATATGCCGGAATTCAACACGTTCCGGCAAGAGAGCTGCATGCAATAATTAAACCTTGGCCATTCAGAGGGTGGGCCTTGGATGTAATTGGAGAAATCAAACCCACATCGTCAAAAGGGTATAAATACATTTTGGTAGGGATAGATTATTTCACGAAATGGATTGAGGAAATCCCTTTGAAAGAGGTCACCCAGGATGAAGTTATAAGTTTCATCCAAAAATCCATTATTTATAGATTTGGTATTCCAGAAACCATTACCACAGACCAAGGATCCGTGTTTACTGGTCGAAAAATGGTAAAATTTGCCGAAGACATAGGTTTCAAATTGCTAACTTCGACACCATACTATGCACAAGCAAACGGTCAAGTCGAAGCAGCAAACAAAAACATTATTTCCATTATCAAAAGGAAGATTAAAACAAAGCCAAAAAACTGGCATGAAGTTTTAGGTGAAGCTCTGTGGGCATGTCGAACATCTCCCAAAGAATCGACAAAGACCACACCATTTAGGTTGACATTCGGTCATGATGCTGTGTTACCAGTAGAAATTCTGCTTCAGTCAACTAGAATCCAGAGACAATGCGAAATACCAGTTAACCATTATTGGAATATGGTTATGGATGAAGAAAGATTGATGGCATTGGAAGTCCTTGCGAGACAAAAGGAAAGGGTAGCAAAAGCATATAACAAAAAGGTGAAATCAAAATTTTTCGCCCAAGGAGATTTAGTGTGGAAAGTTATTTTACCAATGGACAAAAAGGATCGGGCTTTGGGAAAATGGTCACCCAGCTGGGAAGGACCATGGCAGATATTAAGAGTCTTTACGAATAACGCATATGAAATCGAAGAATTAAATGAAGATCAAAGGATCTTGCGAATAAACGGAAAGTACTTGAAAAAGTATAAGCCGATACTGTAAGAAATTAAGATTATGCAAGAGTGATTCGAAAGGCAATTCAAACATGGCATTTCATATAGAATGCCAACTAACGGGCAGTTTACATAAGAAAGTCCCAAAATGGATTATAGAGCATAGAGTAAACCATTACAAAAAGAAATGCTACAAACTGACTTAAAAGAAAAAGACTCTGAGAGAGTTTTCAATCGACGAAATATTCTACATAAACTGGTTAAAACCAAAGACGTCGATGAACCATCTGATTTCGCTATCGAGAAGACAGTGGAGGCAAATATGCTGAAGATTGTACAGTTCATCCTCAGCAGGATGAAATCCTCGATAGTTATTTCTTATCCCGTCCCCGGGGCAGTTGCGCCAGTTGTTGCAGAAGCGGCGACGAATTAACTGAGGAGGTAACATCCTCTTATACCAGCCTGAAACAAATAGAAAATGGGTATCCCCTCCCATAATGTCTCTGCGACATTTCGCAACGTTCTGCGTCCTTAAGAGAGACCAAAAGTCATTGAAGAGTTCTATGGCATTTGGTGTAACGCCATCAAGAGCCCTCAGTATAACGTCAAAGTACAGCGCGCTCATAGAGCCTGCATCCATAGCGTTCCTTAAACGACAGTTCCCTCTCATTTATAGTGAAGTAAGGAAATTGAAAAGAGGTTTGAAACTTAAACGACTGTTCCCTCTCATTTGATCATCAAAAATCAGGATGAAGACACGTGGCATAAAAGGACTTCTGCATAATTAGAGAAGAGAAGAGAAATTGTCAAAAGGTTTTGTCTTATCTTTTCCAAGAATCTCATAATTAGATTTTCTAAAGGCTTTACGGTTTCCAAGACAATTTAATCTGATTAGGTTAAGAAGAAACTTTTTAGTTTCTCATCATTAGTGTTGTCTTGAAATTTGTTCCATCAAAGGAGTAGCTAACAATAATAATAATAAAATGTTACTCAAACAAAATATATGTTATATAAATGTAAATAGTTTTCTAGACCGTTACAAAATAAAATACATATGAAATATAAAAGGAACAAATAAAAAAAAATGTTCATAAAAAGCTCGACAGAAAATGGCTCATATTTTGAAGCTAGAGGTGAGTTGATACAATTGTTTTTTCAAGTCATTAAGTTTTTCTTCGAGAACCTTGCCATTACCAGTAAGAACGACTATTTCTTGCTGAGATGATCTTGATTCTTTGATCTTTTTGATGGCAATCTGAGCTTCTAGTTTCATGAGGCCTTCTTTAGCCAAAAGTTGGGTTTTCTGATTCTCCAATTGCTTAATTTTCACTCTGTATTTGGCAATCGATGAATCAATCTCTGCCACTTGAGATTGAATAACGGGAGTTTCTTGTCGAAAGGCCTCCAGCTTGGCTTTGAATTCAGTAATTTCATCCAAAAGTTGATCACAGCGAGTGGTTTGTTCCTCGAGTTTGGCCTTGCCATCTTTCTTCTAAAGAAACCCTTGTTTTATGTTATCCAAAAGGAGTTCTAGCACTTTGAAAAAGTTTTGAAACATAGTCATAAATCTTCAAAAACAATACGTAAGGAATAGAAAAGCAATAACAAGTTCCCATCCCGTTACGTATCAGAGCACCTAAGACACACGAGAGAGAAACTTCACACGACATCAACTATTCTTGGTTACCTGCAAGTTACTCATACGAAGAGCAACATTTTCAAATAGAAGGGGTGAGATTTCACAAAACAATAATATCAAGCATATAATTCATTAATTATATTTAACAACATAAATAACTTCCTCTATTAATAATAATAATCCTTCATGTAATAATTCTTAATAACTCAACCAACTTCTAATTATCATTTACTTCATATTCATCACATTATAAACATCATCATATAACACATAATAACCAAATCATAACTGTAACAGCCCGATTTTTTAGCTAGATTTATTTTAATTATTTTTATTATGTGTTTTATATGTTTATGTGTGATTAATCATCATTGGGTGCATTTTCATGGGTTTTTGTATTAGAAGGGTAATTTAGTAATTTTGGTGAGAATTATTTTAATAATTAGTGAGAACCCTTATTTTACTAAGTTACTAGTGTAGTGATTAGTTTTTACCGTTAGTGACCGTTCGTTATATTTTACCGTTGTTAGTAATTACCGTTGAGTGTATAGAAACTTTTTGGAATTATGTTAGAATGAGTTAAGCCCATTAGAATTTGGAATTGAGCCCATTAAGGGAGATAACATTAGGGTTGTCATAGGAAAATATCTTTCATTCACTTCACAAAACATTTTCCTAGAGAGAGAGGGAGGTAGAGAGAGAAAGAGGTGAAGAGAAGAACAAGAGTGTATACTAATTGCTTGGAATATAAGAATTCTTGAATTGGTAAAATCATACGTGATAAGTGATGTTTGTTGATTACTGGAAATCATGAAATTGATGTTGGATGACATTGTTGATTATTGATAAATATGTTGATGTGTGATGATGAATACTATGATTTATTTGTGTGGGCATGTTTTCTTGATAATGCAATGTTGTGGAGATAATCAATATAATTGGGTGTTGTCCTATATATTGAGTTGAGATTGTGAATTGTTGTCGCATTATCGAGTCCTTATACATGTCCATGCATCATAGTCGTTGTTGCTGTAAAAGAGTTGAACTCTTTTACTTCGAGATTATTGTAAGGCAGGTGTGAGCCCTTACATTCGATGTGCAAGTGGCATCGAAAGATGACGACCTTGTTGAGATTTGGTACCGCATGCATTTATGTGTCCATAAGTGCATATCATAGCATGAGTCCTATGTGAATTGTGTGATTGGTGATGATTTGAGATGAATGAATGTTGATAATGATTGTCTATGATTGATTTTGTGAATGAATATTTATGATTGGATAATTATTCATGTGATTGATATATGTGGATACGAACTATCAAGTTGTGGTATAAGTATTTATGCATGACTAATATTATTCAAGTACATGATATTATTTGATTTGATTATTATCTGGATTATGATAATGTAATGCTTACCCCCAGTGGTTTTAACCGCCTACTTGCCTGTATGGGTGAGTAGACGTTGTGCAGGAGTAGTGCTCGGTGAGTCTTTGCTTGGGATATCGGGAGCTTCCTCCGATATCGGTGTTGTGTCGGCTCTGATCTAGGCTTGTCGTGTCGGTCTAGATTAGGTTGTTATATTTTTCCTTTGAATTATTATTTTCTTGATGACTACCTGTATGTTTGGATTTTGAGATTTATCTTTGGGATATGATTTATTTGCTCATGGCAATGTATATATTTGATCACTCTGATTTGTATTCCGCTGTAACTGTTGAGGTTTACATACATGTCTATCGGTTTTTGAATTTTGAATATGACGTAATCTCTATTTCTTGAATAAATGTATTATTCGCATGTTTAATTGCTTTAATAGAAATAGGAGCGTTACAATAACCAACATAGATCATCACATCATAGTTCATATACAACATAACAACATCTTAATCATAATTCATATACAACATAACAACATCATTAATTCGTAATAACATTTCTTCACCAAGCATCACATTAGCAACTTATAATAGAAGACAACTTCGCAACTATACGTAACATCATCAATTCATAATAATACTTATTCATCAAACATCTCATTATCAATTCATGTATAAAAGACAACATATCAACTTAACATAAGCATCATCAAGTACACTTAACAACTCATAGATTTCATCATGTAATCATCATCACTAATAATTTTAAAACAACACAATGTAATCAACATCTCACTATAATAATAATCATATACGACGCAACATAAATCATCATCTTATAATGATATGAACAACACATATTAATCATCTTATAATAATATAACAACAACATAACATAATATTCACTTAATAATAATTAATCATATATAGTACAACATATTCATCACTTAATAATAACAATTATATACATCATAACATAAACATCATCTTACAACAACATAACATAATATTCACTTAATAATAATAATCATATATAGTACAACATAATCATCACTTAATAATAACAATTATATACATCACAACATATAGCATCATAATAACATCATATAATCAACATCATATAATTCACATCATAAACATCGTATAATCTTCATAGGTACTTCTTTAACAACACATGGGTAGAAGACAACTCGACAACTCATAGATGATAATTCATCAACAACTCAACAACTCATGGATGATAATTCATCAACAACGACTTTGACTCGACAAATGCCACTCCAACTCGACTATGCAACTTAGACCTCTTTATGCATGTGGTACCAATCGTCATCATAGTATTAATATACTTTAATCGTGGGGAGGACAAAGCTCCAATCGTGGTGAGTACAAAGCTCAAATCGTAGTGAGGACAAAGCTCAATGTATGCTAATGCATGGACTCTATCAACAAAACATCTTAATCATCAAATCACTTATACATCCAATAATTTGGAATTCATCATCAACTTATTCAGACTCATGCAACTTAGACCTCTTTATGCATGTGGTACCAATCGTCATCATAGTATTAATATACTTTAATCGTGGGGAGGACAAAGCTCCAATCGTGGTGAGGACGAAGCTCAAATCGTGGTGAAGACAAAGCTCAATGTATGCTAATGCATGGACTCTATCAACAAAACATCTTAATCATCAAATCACTTATACATCCAATAATTTGGAGTTCATCATCAACTTATTCAGACTCATGCAACTTAGTTAAATAACAATAGCAGCATAATCAGATCATATCAACAGCTTAATATCAATTTGTTTTCAATAACTTCTTGATCATTCAATAATAATTCAAGTATTGCAATCAATCAATAAATCACATTATAATCACTTAGCATTTCATAAAAGCTTCACAGTTCTCAGTTAATATCTTAAATAGGTCTCATTAGTACCTAAGGTTCCTTTCCTAATCAATCCAAGCAACTCAGGTCTCAAAATCCTCAAATGCACTCAGTTCTGGAAGTGCTCGCCATGGCGAGTACAAGCCAGAATTCCAACTAATGTTGTTCTAAGCTAAACCAGGTTCAATCTTGTTCTAAATCATCCTCTAATATTTAATAGACACCTAAAGGTACTAAAAAACATCTAAGGTTCAACTCACAGGTTAAAATCACGAAATCCAACATGCTCTCTGGTCATGCTCGCGATAGCGAGTAAGGTTGCTCGCTGTGGCGAGCTACGACTTGTAACTCGCGAGGCGAAGGGAAATGGCTCGCGTGGCGAGCGATGAACATCATCACTCGCGAGGCGAGGATCATCGCTCGCTATGGCGAGCGATGAATGTAGGCTCGGGCAGAATGCAGTTTTTCTCAAAAATTCATCCTTTCTCAAGATTTTAAGCCTAATTTCGATTCCTTAATTCATCTTAATCATAATCTAAGGTCAAGGGACGTTTTAAACATCAATCTAACAACCTAACATCATTGGATCATCAAAATCACCTATTAACCCTAAATTCATAAATTTTCTAATTCAATTCTAACTTGTTAATTTAATCATCAGAATTACATGGATTAATACTATTGAATCATTAGTCTCACCCTTACCTTAAAGTGAAGAAAATCGCAGCTCTCTCTTGTCTTCTCCCTTCTATGGCTTTTTCCTCCTTTTTCCAAAAACAGTCGTACGTGCAATTGTTTTTCTAAAACTAGGTTTTCTCTCCTATTTATAAAAATCTTAACCTACTTATTTTTCTCTTCAATCCAAATCTTAATATTCTATCCCAATATATATATATAAAAAATATTTTTATAACAATAATAAATAACAAATATATCTCTATAACATATATATATATATATATATATATATTTCCATAACAAATCATTTATATTTCTATAGCCAATGACATATATTTCTACAACAAATCATATATATTTCTATAACAAATGACATATATTTCTAAACCAAATAACATATACATATTTCTAAATCAAATAACATATATATTTCTAAATCAAATAACATATATATTTCTAAATAACATATATATAATTCTAAATCAAATGACATATATATTTCTAAATCAAATAGCATATATATTATACTAATAAATATATAACAAAACAAAATATCACTCATCAAAATAAATAATATAAATCACACAAATCATATAAGTATATTCTAAACTCATTAAAATAATCATATAATTAGAGAGGGTGTTACATTGGGAATGTTGCGATTTATCAATCTGGCTAACCTGCAGGAGAGAATAAAGTTATGAAATATACATTTCACAATCTACGTTTGAATAGAATTAAAAGGGTTTTGAAGAACACCTTTGAAGCATTATCACCTACGCAAGAATGAGCACTGTTAGGATTTGAATCCTTATGTGGTTTGGTCTTTTTTGGACTGGGTTGGCCTAAAGATTCATCGACCGTAGTCGTCTCGACGGCCGTAGAATCATGTTTCCTCTTCTTACGACCCTCTTTGGTTCTAAGAGGTTCGAAAATGGCAGGCCTCTCAACAGCGCCAGGGGATACTTCGATCTACAGAATAAATTCAAAGTTAGGATTCACTCCTACAATGCTGTAGACTAAATGAATCGAGAAATGACTTACAACATCCTCGACAGTGAAAGCTTTCTTTTCCTTGGAAGATTTTTCAGAATGCTTTCTTTTTTCTATCTTCGAAGATTTCTTCTTTTTGGAAGCCTTGTCGGATTTCGATTTGGAGGTTTTTTGAGAGCTCTCTAATTCATGATGCTCTACGTCCCTTGAGGCCAAAGGAAGAGCTACAAGCCAGAAATATAGAGCAAATAAGTAAAATTCCTCTTTCATTTAAATAAAAAACTCAAGGTTGATTGAATTCTGCAGGAATTGGAAAATTTCGTACCTAATCCTATTTCGGACAGAATTCGAATATGAGGATCATTTAAGTGTAGATGGCCTCTAAAGGTGTACAAGTTGTACTTAGTGGCAGTCACTTTGTCCTTATCTTTCTTTATAAATTTTTGTTTCATTCCCATTAAACAACCATTTGGGATAGGGTGGCCTAAAGGCCACCGCCAACTGGCTGGTTTGCAAATAGGGAAACTTCGTTTTAAAATGCAGTGCAAAAAGATATTTACTGGGAGTGAAAGGAAGAAATGTCATTGAGGGAATTTTGTCATAAATTTTATCCCTTAGTGTTTTAGCCGCATAATAGACTGTCCTCTTTAGGTGCGGAGGGTCGTATACAGTTTGAAAGAAGCTTTGAAAAGCTTGAATTTCTCGAATATGCGTACCTTTGTTTTTCTTCGATTTTCTCTGCACAACATGAAAATCAAGAATCAGTTCGGGAATTAGAGTATCGGGATCTATACGATCGGCTTGGCGCTTGAAATAGCGTTGCCACCATCGATAGAATGTTTCTGTGCATGCAAAAGATGAAATAAAGGGCTTCGGCTCGAAAATAAGTTTTTGTCTTTGAGCTCGACGCAAGGTAGATCTCCATACATGTTCTATGAGAGGTTGCCTCAGGTCATCCACGCACTTGTACAATGAGTTTGGCCTAATTTGAACCAAGCCAAACTACCTGGCTACATGATTGGGTTGATAGCCATACACTCCATATAGGCTCCCAGCAGTGACTCTACTAGATAGAAAGGTGGGAGTTAGATAAGCTTCCCATATGGCATTAACATCAACTTCATCTTCGGTGGAATCAGATGGAAACTTTGCTGTAAACCAAGTAGGCCCGCGGGTCCTAGTAGTAAAAGGAGCCATCGAAGGGGTGAAAGATGTACAACTCAAGAAACCATTATAAGCGATGGCAAACAAATCTGGGGAGCTCCTGTTTCCATATTGGAGCATTGCCAAACCTAATCCTTCGATCGGTCTATCCTCATAAGCTTTCGAAAGAGTTGGGGGCAGATGCGCTACTAACTTCGTTCTGAAAGTGGCTAAGAGCCATAATTGGAATAACCAAATAGGGCCAGGTATGATAAGTGTAACGCCCTCTTTGAAATATTTGATTGTTTTAATAAGTTTATAATATATTTATATGATTATGTGATTTATTAAGTGACTTATTTTATTATTTAATGGAATAGGATTTGAAAATAAAATAAGATTAAAGTTGTGGGGCTGTTTTGGAAATTAGATGAGTAATATTTTGTTATGTTATATGTTGGTATTTATTAGTATAATATATATGTTATTTTTATTTGTTATATAAATATATTTGTTATAGAGATATATTGGTTATTTGTTATAGAAATACTTTATATTATATATATATATATATATATTAGAATAGAATATTGAGACTTGTATGGCATATTTGGAATTAAGAGAAAATAAGTAGGTTAAGGATTTATATAAAAGGAGAGAGTTAGAATTAGAAAATAAGGATTACGTGCAAACTGCTTTTGGGAGAAAAAGGGAGAAAGTGAGAAACTAAGAGAAGTGAGAAGTTAGAGAAAAACAAGAGAAGAGAAGAACCAAGAGGAAAGGATGCCGATCGTTGATCTTAAGGTAAGGGTGAGACTAACATTCAATAATCTTGAGTCTATGATTCTAAAAATTGTATTTAACATGTTGTAGGTTGAGTTTTTGAGAATTTGAGAATTAGGGTTAAGAGTGATGATTGTGATGATTTTGAATGAAAGTGAAGTTGAATAATATAGGTTGCCTTTTCTGATTTTTCTTTTCATCTCTGCCCCAAATTTGAAATGAAAACTGGTATTGATTGGTACAGAATTTGTGTTAGGGGATAACACGAAAGTTGTAGGTATGGATGTTAGCTTTCTAATGTCGTTGGTCTGATATCAAAAAGGTTTATAGAACTTGAGTTATGATCAAATTAATGCACGTAGGTCATAGTGAATTTTTATGAATTTCAGCACAACTTTGTCCGAATTTGAAATGAAAACGAGTATTGATTGGTATAGAATTGGTCTTAGGTGTAAACACGAAAGTTGTAGGTATGGTTGTTAGCTTTCTAATGCCGTTGGTTTGACTTCAAAATGATTTATAGAACTTGAGTTATGGTCAAATTACTGCACGTAGGTCACAGTGAATAGTTGAATATGATCGATGAATTAGTATATGTATGTATATGCTTGTGAATACGATATTGTTCATGATTGATGAAGTGTCATATGTATATATGATGTTTTAAGATGTTGATTACCATTTGATGTTGTTATACTGTGATATAATTATATATGCATTACTTGAATTATATGTGAATAATTGAGACATTGACTTGCATTTGATATTATTATGTCATGCTGTTTTTGTATACTGCTGTGTTGCTATTGTTATTTAACTAAGCTGCATGAGTCGGTCTAAGTTGATTAAGATGTTCCAAATTATTGGACTATTTAATGGGCCTCTGGTTCGGGCCCTCCCCGAGGTCCCTCCCTCGGCCTATAATATACACTCTGCGCGCCTCTCCCCCCCTACCCTTTTGGTGGTCCGGGGGGGGGGGGGGGGCGCTACAAAAGTTATCACTCCCGAGGTCGTTGAATTAAGATGTTTAAGAGGTCGAGTCCGTGCATTAGCATTCAGCGATTGGGGCTTAATGCTCTGGAAGTATAATAATACTCAAATAGCGATTGGGGCTTGATGCTCCGGAAGTATAATAATACTCAAATAGCGATTGGGGCTTGATGCTCTAGAAGTATAATAATACTCAAATAGCGATTGGGACTTGAGGCCCCGTATTGGTACCACATGCATATAAGAGGTCTAAGTTGCATAGTCGAGTTGAAGTTGTATTGTCGAGTCAAAGTCGTTGTTGATGAATTATCATCCTTGAGTTGTTAAGTTGTTGATGAATTATCATCCATGAGTTGTTAAGTTGTTGTTGAGTTGTCTTCTATCCATGTGTATTTAATGAAGTACTTATGAATAATTATGATTATGACATTGTTATGTTGTTTGTGATATTGATTATGATGATGTTTACGATGTGATGATTATGTTGTTATGATGCTTATGAAAATTGATTATGATATTGTTTATGATATTGATATGATGTTGATTATGATGATGTTATGATATTGTTATATGTGATTCATATGATGTTTATGTTGTTATAAGATGATGTTTATGATGTGATGATTATGTTGTTATATATGATGAATATGATGTTAATGATGATTAGAAGTTGATTGATGATTTAATGAAGTATTACATGAAGTATTATTATTGCTAAGTGATGAAGTTTAAGTTGTTAAATGTAATTGATGAATTAAATGCTTAATATTATTATTTATGAAATCTCACCCCTTCTATGTTGCCCACCATGGGTAACTTGCACGTAACCAAGAATAGTTGATGTCGTGTGAGGTTTCTCTCTCGTGTGTCTTAGGTTCTCTGATACGTAACGGGATGGGAATTTTGTTGTTGCTTTCTATTCCTTACGTATTGCTTAATGAAGTTTATGACTATGTTTTTAGATTGGATTTTTATGTGAAATTTACGAAGAGGCCTTCGTGCCAAAGACTACTATTTTTAGAAGTTGAAATAGATTCCGCTGCGAAGTTTTGAATATTTATGTTGATTGAACTTTGAAGGAAAATTAGTTAATTATTCCATGTATGATCTTTTAGAAGTGTAGCATCCATTTATATGTGAATTACTCTGATTATCTTTATGAAATTTTTATCTTGGGAAAACAGGGTGTTACAATTGTTACAATTACTCACATCTTTCGAACTTGCATGATGTGTTTCATGTGTCGCAGCTTCGGAAGTATGTAGCAGATCCCTCGCATGTTATTCCGAGAGATGATGTGCAAGTTAGAGACAACCTTACGGTAGAGACCTTACCGAAGAGGATTGATGATCGAAAAGTGAAGGCGTTGAGGGGCAAGGAAATACCCCTTTTGAGAGTCGTTTGGGACGGAGCGACTTGTGAAAGTTTGACTTAGGAGCTGGAGAGTAAGATGCGGGATTCTTATCCAGAGTTGTTTGTTTGAGGTAAGATTTCGAGGATGAAATTCTGTGATTTGGGGAGAGTTGTAACGCCCTAGTCGTTATTTTAATTATTTTGGATTTATGTGGAGTCTTTTTATGATTTTAAATAATATTTGTGGATTTTATGGTGTGTTATATTTTGTTATATAGTTTATTTTAATAATAATTAGAATAAGTGGGAATTAGTATTAAATTGGAGTTTTGGGGGTTATGTTAGAATTTATTAGAATTAAGGGGGAGTAAATAAAATAAAGAGAAGTTAAGAAAGGAGTTAAGAAAGAAAGAAAGAGTCAGAATACGTTTTTACATGAAAACTGTCAGTTTTGGGAGAAAAAGGAGAGAAGAGCAAGGAGAGCCAAGTTTGTCAATTGCTGTGCATTTCTTTCTGCAATTCTAAGGTAAGGGTGAGGTTTACTGCAATTGTATAGATTCTGAATTCTGATTTTGATTTTAACAGGTTTATGAAAGAGTTGGGAAAAATAAGGTTTTTGTTAAATTAATGGGTTTTGAGAGTAGGGATTGCTACATTGATGTTAGAAATGGGTTCTGAGTGCATATAAACTTTCATTGCATATCTGTAAACTGAATTGGGAAGTGGAATTGAGAAAATTGGGATTTTGGGTAAAATTCTGGATTCTGGTCGTCTGATATTCATCGCTCGCCTAGGCGAGTAGACCTTCCCGCCTCGCGAGTGAGCAATCTTCATGGCTCGCCTCGCGAGCAGAACCACTCGCCACGGCGAGTAAGCACCTGAGAGATCATGATTTTGAAATGTTGTTATAAGCCGTAAATTGGATAGTTTTAAGTACCTAGATGATTTTAGAGAGGACTGAAGCAAGTTTTGGATTAAAAAGATGAATAGGGAGCTTAGAATTGATGATTTAGTGAGAAAAATGTCAAAACTCCCGAGAGCACCTTATTTTCGTTCGCCTCGAGTTCGCCTCGAACTCGCCTTGGCGAGTGCCCCTTTCCTTGAGTTCGCCATAGCGAGTAGGAGTACTCGCGAGGCGAGTTGCCCAGACCTTGAGTTGATGGTTCTATTTGTTGTTGGTTGATTTATCTTGATGTTTAAGCATGGCTATTATAATGATGTATTTTTCTGGGATGTGTTAAATTGGTTATAATGAATTGACGCTGGCTGGAATGTATGCTTTCATTTAATTAAGTCATACATGAATGTTGTATTTTGGAGTGGTGAGTCATATACATATATATGCATAGGTTGAGTTGTATGTAGATATACACAAGTGGGTCAGTTGCATAAGCATAAAAGTGGGAGAGCTTCGGCTCTGGAACGCCTTGTCGTTCAAAGCGGTGGAGTACTAGTTGCTCAACGCGGTGTTTAGTGGTGAGGACTTATGTCCTGAAAAATGAATGCTTTAATCATTCTACAGTGGTGTGTTGCATGAGTCGTTGTGTTGGTTTTTAATTACCATTTGTGGTTGACATTGATAAATGATAATATTTATACATGTTGATGAATTATTATGATAGGGTGTTAGATTCAAATTGATGCATTCTTTATCTATATCATTGTTGTGAATCTCACCCCTTCTGCTTGAAAATGTTGCCCTTCCTATGGGTAACTTGCAGGTGATCCTGAGTAGTTGGTGGTGGCTCAAGTGTATAGGGCTCTGATACATTTGGGCTGAGTTTACTTATTATGTTTCATTCCTTATGTATCATTTTTGGATTGTTGCTGATGTAGCCTTTTGTTATTGGATTTTATGTTGTTAAGGCTTTTATGCCAAGAATTTATTATGGAGGTTAAAACAGTTATTGTTGTGGTTTTGATGAGACTATTCCGCTGCAGATTTAATGATAATTTCGAAGGATGTTTAATTAAATAGATTTTTATATTCTATTTAAGAAAATTTTGAAAATGTAGTGTGACATGCCTGTTTGGGTTTTACTCTGATGTTGAATTATTATTATTTAATTGATTTTGGGAAACGGGGTGTTACAGTGAACTTCTTAGGAATCTGAATTGATGTCGAATGAAAAACGTACATTGACAGCCAATAAGTTAAAAAAGCAATATGCTCTTGATCGGATACTCCAGTACTAGAGGTTTCATGATGGTCAATTATGAAATTGCCATAAGCAGGCCTAGTGAAATCGAAGGACAGTTAATGAATGTGTATCAGGTCAAAAATTTGGCCAATTGGTTTTAAACCAATAAGACTAGCAACATCTAACAAAGTGAGTGTGAGCATCCCACATTTTATATGAAGACTATTGGTCGAAGGGTTCCAGAAATATAGGGCAGCAATGATCATTTCAGTATGATATTTGGGTCCTTGTCTAGACAGCTGGATAAGATCAAAAATCCCCATTTCCCTCCAAAAGGAACCTTTGATTCTTTCTACTTTGTCCAACCAACCAAGGTATTTCTCATTATTTTCAATTTTAGGCTCAGTCCTAAACTTGGATTTCAAAAAACTCAGGTCATAAGGAACTTTTGAAGAAATGAGAGGTAACTGCCCCTCATTACAAGGGAAAACAGCGTTGAGTTTTTCTAGATCTTCGGGGTCATTTGGCAAAGGCCCTAGGTATGCATGCGATGAGTTGGGGCATGAGATGATTACCTGGGATTTCCAGATTTTATCTTCAGCTTCTTTGATGTCTGGTTCTTCCATGAACTGAATACTTCCGCGAGGTTTAGGATCAGTTGTTTCATGATGTTCTGTTGTGTGAGAAGATGAACCCTCGGCGCGAGTCATGAAGATAATTGTGTGATTGAAAACGATTAACAGTGTTTTATCGTAAGGAAGAAGAAAGGTGGAGTGAAAAGAGTAAAAACTGATGAAAAGGAGACAAAGTGAAAGTAAAAATAGGTCTCAGGGTTATATATAGCCTTTGATGTTTTACAGATGTCAGCAATCGCGTGGAACGGTTGTTTTTGATGGTTCCCAACGATAAAACATGGCCCACTATGCCATGGTGGGGACATTTTGAAAGTATCTCTTAAAATACCCTTTTTAAGAGAGTGACGTCACTCAAGTTTTTCATATCTTATCGAAAAATTGTTTTGATTCAGAAACGCCAAATTTCTCCTGATCGAAGAACGAGTTCGAACATAACGTTTCTGGGGGCAATTTGTTAGCCAATATTTGTGAAAAGGGTATCATTTAATACGGTCAAAGAGTTTGACCTAAGGAGATGGACTTGATCTTACGAAATTCTATCGAAGAAACGTTGCTAGCGAGAATCGAAGATGCTAGTTCCGGTTCGATGGGTGAAAAAGTTATCGAAGAGTAGTTATCTTTGTGGATAAGGTCAAAATATAGTAACGGCTATATTCGATATTCAAATCGAATGGCTATGACCAGGTAGTTATTATCCTATTTGTGTAAATAGTAGTTTTTCTTAGGAAAAACGGGTCATAATTCGATCATACTAAAAACTTACACTCAATACTGTCCGTATGGAAGCGACAAACGAGTCACAAGTTGCAAAGTATGAACATGTGCACCAATTTTCATTAAGTCAATGCAATTTCAATACATTTCTTTAAACATCTTTGCAATTTACTTAATCATTTTAAGTATTTTCTTTACTGTCATTCGCACCAAACTTCGATTGGATTCAACTGGGTTGGATTCGGTAAGGGTGAGACTAACGATTCAGTATTATTAATCCGTATGATTCTGATAATCAAATTAACAAGTTAGGATTGAATTAAGAAAATTATGAAATTAGGGTTTATAGGTGAAATAGATGATCCAATGATGTTAAGTTGTTAGATTGATGCTTAAACCGTTCTTTGACCTTAGATTATGAATAGGATGAATTCTGGATTTGAAATTAGGCTTAAAACCTTGTGAATTGATGAATTTTCGTGAAAAACTGCATTCTGCCCGAGCCTACATTCATCGCTCGCTCGCCCTCACGAACGATGATCCTCGCCTCGCGAGGGATGAAGTTCATCGCTCGCCACGCGAGCCTTTTTCCCTCGCCTCCCGAGTTGCAAGTCGCAGCTCGCCACAGTGAATAACCTTACTCTCTAGAGCGAGCATGACCGGAGAGCATGTTGAATTCTGTACTTTTGACTTTTGAGTTGAACCATAGATATTTTTTAGTACCTAAAGATGTTTATTAAAGATTAGATGATGACTTAGAGTGAGATTGAACCTGGTTTAGCTTAGAACAACTTTAGTTGGGAATCTGGCTTGTCCTCGCCATGGCGAGCAGATGCTCTCGCCTCGCGAGCACTTCTAGAACTGAGTGCAAGTGAGAACTTTGCGATCTTTGTCGCATAATTTGATTAATGTTGGACCCTTGGGTAGTAATGTGACCTATAAAGAAGTTAGTTGCAATCTGTGAAGCTGTTATGAAATGTTAATGTTGAATATGATGTGATATAACGTTATGTGCATTACTTAAGATATTATTGAATGATTAAGATGTTGTTGAAATGAAATTGATATTAAGAAGTCATGTTGTTGCTGTGATCTGCCTATGCTGCTATTGTTATTTAACTAAGTTGCATGAGTCAGTATAAGATGATTAAGATGATGTTGAACCTCCAAATTATTGGATGTATAAGAGATGATGACTAAGATGTTTTAAGAGATCGAGTCCATGCATTAGCAAACATATGTTTCGGGCTCATGCCCTGGAGCTTAGTACTTAACACGATGGAGCATTAGCTCGAATTAGCGATGCGGGATTATACCCTGGAAGTATATCAATACTAAATAATGTTGGGGGCTCATGCCCTGAATTGGTACCACATGCATATAAGAGGTCTAAGTTGCATTGTCGAGTCAAATGATGAAGGATGTTGAGATGTTATGTTATTTATGATGATTAAATGAAGTGATTACTTGACATTTTATTATCAATGATGCTATGAAATGTTGCTTGGAAATGTTATGTTATTTATGATGATTAAATGCCCTTATGCTTGGAAATGTTGCTCTTCGTATCAGTAACTTGCAGGTGATCGAGCTTAGAGTGCCGTGTTTGTTATCGTGGGTGACGTGTTCCTCACCGAGTCGTCTAGGTTGCTCTGATACGTAATGGGATGGGGTTTTTGATTGCATGCTTCCTTCCCTTACGTATTTGACTATGATTTTAAGTTGTTTAACTGAGATATTATGATGAGGCCTGTGTGCCAAACTTATTTATGACTGATGACATAATTCCGTTGCTATTTTGTTGAAAGTTAAATTGTTATTTGACTATTTACGATTATGTTTAAATGTGATATCCCGTTTATGATGTTTACTTTGATAATTGTTAAGAATTTTTTATGTTGGGAAAACGGGGTGTTACAATTGGTATCAGAGCAGGTCGGTTTGTCTCGCCAATTAGAAGAGTCGTGTCGAGTCTTAGTAATATTTGTATTACTATCTTATGTTGCTGTTACCTGTTGTGTAGAATCTGAGAAATGGCTGGAAGAAACTATGCTGCGTTAGCTGCTGCACTACAAGTCGTAGCTCAAGCTGTGAGACCTTTCTGAGGAATCATCCTTCTAGAACTGAGTGCAAGTGAGAACTTTGCGATCTTTGTCGCATAATTTGATTAATGTTGGACCCTTGGGTAGTAATGTGACCTATAAAGAAGTTAGTTGCAATCTGTGAAGCTGTTATGAAATGTTAATGTTGAATATGATGTGATATAACGTTATGTGCATTACTTAAGATATTATTGAATGATTAAGATGTTGTTGAAATGAAATTGATATTAAGAAGTCATGTTGTTGCTGTGATCTGCCTATGCTGCTATTGTTATTTAATTAAGTTGCATGAGTCAGTATAAGATGATTAAGATGATGTTGAACCTCCAAATTATTGGATGTATAAGAGATGATGACTAAGATGTTTTAAGAGATCGAGTCCATGCATTAGCAAACATATGTTTGGGGTTCATGCCCTGGAGCTTAGTACTCAACACGATGGAGCATTAGCTCGAATTAGCGATGGGGGATTATACCCTGGAAGTATATCAATACTAAATAATGTTGGGGGCTCATGCCCTGAATTGGTACCACATGCATATAAGAGGTCTAAGTTGCATTGTCGAGTCAAATGATGAAGGATGTTAAGATGTTATGTTATTTATGATGATTAAATGAAGTGATTACTTGACATTTTATTATCAATGATGCTATGAAATGTTGCTTGGAAATGTTATGTTATTTATGATGATTAAATGCCCTTCTGCTTGGAAATGTTGCTCTTCGTATCAGTAACTTGCAGGTGATCGAGCTTAGAGTGCCGTGTTTGCTATCGTGAGTGACGTGTTCCTCACCGAGTCGTCTAGGTTGCTCTGATACGTAACGGGATGGGGTTTTTGATTGCATGCTTCCTTCCCTTACGTATTTGACTATGATTTTAAGTTGTTTAACTGAGATATTATGATGAGGCCTGTGTGCCAAACTTATTTATGACTGATGACATAATTCCGTTGCTATTTTGTTGAAAGTTAAATTGTTATTTGACTATTTACGATTATGTTTAAATGTGATATCCCGTTTATGATGTTTACTTTGATAATTGTTAAGAATTTTTTATGTTGGGAAAACGGGGTGTTACAATTGGTATCAGAGCAGGTCGGTCTGTCTCGCCAATTAGAAGAGTCGTGTCGAGTCTTAGTAATATTTGTATTACTATCTTATGTTGTTGTTACCTGTTGTGTAGAATCTGAGAAATAGCTGGAAGAAACTATGCTGCGTTAGCTGCTGCACTACAAGCCGTAGCTCAAGCTGTGAGACCTTTATGAGGAATCATCCTCCTACTTTCAAGGGAAGATATGACCCCGATGGAGTCCAGACGTGGCTTAAGGAGATCGAGAGAGTTTTCCGTGTGATGCAATGCACTGAAGTTCAGAAGGTGCGATTTGGTACACATCAGCTGGCTGAGGAAGCTGATGATTGGTGGGTTAGTTCTCTACCTACCCTAGAGCAAGATGGTGCTGCTGTGACTTGGGCTGTGTTTAGGAGGGAGTTCCTAAGCAGATACTTTCCGGAAGATTTTCGCGGGAAGAAAGAGATTGAGTTCCTTGAGCTGAAGCAAGGAAACATCTCCGTAACTGAGTATGCTGCCAAGTTTGTGGAGTTGGCAAAGTTTTATCCGCATTACGCTACAGAGACTTCAGAGTTTTCGAAGTGTATCAAGTTCGAGAATGGATTGCAGGCTGATATAAAGAGGGCAATTGGATACCAACAGATCCGAGTTTTCTTCGAGTTGGTGAACAGTTGTAGAATTTACGAAGAGGATACCAAGGCTCATTACAAGATTGTGAATGAGCGGAAGACTAAAGGCCAGCAGAGTCGCCCTAGGCCCTATAGTACCCCTGCTGATAAGGGAAAACAGAGGATGGTCGAGGATAAACGGCCAAGGAAGAAGGATGCTCCTGCTGAGATTGTCTGTTTTAATTGTGGTGAGAAAGGCCACAAGAGCAATGCTTGTCCAGGAGAGGTAAAGAGATGTTTCCGATGTGGTAAGAAGGGTCATGCACTAGCTGATTGCAAACATAATGACCTTGTGTGCTTCAATTGCAATGAAGAGGGTTACATTGGTTCTCAGTGCAAGCAATCTAAGAAGGCGCCGACTACTAGTAGAGTTTTCGCTTTGACTGGTACTCAGACTGAGAATGAGGATCGCTTGATCAGAGGAGCATGTTATATTGATAATACTCCTTTAGTTGCTATTATTGATACTGGTGCTACGCATTGTTTTATTGCTTTTGATTGTGCTTCTGCTTTGGGTCTTGTTTTGTCTGATATGAATGGAGAGATGGTTGTCGAAACTCCAGCTAAGGGTTCGGTGACTACTTCTCTCGTATGTTTGAAATGTCCCTTGTCTATGTTTGGTCGTGATTTCGAGATGGATTTAGTTTGTCTACCTTTGAGCGGTATGGATGTGATTCTGGGTATGAACTGGTTGGAATATAACCATGTTCACATTAATTGTTTTAGCAAGTCAGTGTATTTCTCCTCAGTCGAAGAGGAAAGTGGTGCAGAGTTCTTGTCTACTAAACAACTGAAGCAACTGGAACGCAATGGTATTTTGATGTTTTCTTTGATGGCTTCCTTATCTATTGAGAATCAAGCAGTGATTGATAAGCTACAAGTGGTATGCGATTTTCCTGAAGTTTTTCCAGATGAAATTCCTGATGTGCCTCCAGAGAGAGAAGTTGAGTTTTCTATTGATCTTGTTCCTGGAACGAAGCCGGTGTCGATGGCACCTTATCGTATGTCAGCTTTCGAGTTAGTTGAGTTGAAGAAACAGTTAGAAGATTTTCTTGAGAAGAAGTTTGTTAGACCAAGTGTTTCACCTTGGGGAGCGCCGGTTTTGTTGGTAAAGAAGAAAGATGGTAGTATGAGGTTGTGTATCGATTATCGTCAGTTGAACAAAGTACCTATCAAGAATAGGTATCCACTTCCGAGAATTGATGATTTGATGGATCAGTTAGTGGGTGCACGTGTTTTCAGCAAGATTGATTTGAGATCAGGTTCTCACCTGGAGTGTTTATGGAGTATATGAATTGCATCTTCCATGCATTTTTGGATCAGTTCGTGGTTGTTTTCATTTATGATATTTTGATTTACTCCAAGACTGAAGAAGAACATGCTGAGCATCTGAAGATTGTCTTGCAAGTGTTGAAAGAGAAGAAACTTTATGCTAAACTATCTAAGTGTGAGTTCTGGTGGAAAGAGGTAAGTTTTCTTGGCCATGTTATTTCTGGTGATGGTATTGCGGTAGATCCCTCTAAAGTCGATGCAGTATCGCAATGGGAGACGCCTAAGTCAGTTACAGAGATTAGAAGCTTCTTGGGTTTAGCCGGTTACTACAGAAGATTTATTGAAGGATTTTCTAAGTTAGCACTCCCGCTTTGATTACAACAGAGATTAGAAGCTTCTTGGGTTTAGCCGGTTGACGAAAGCTCCAGTTTTGATTTTGCCGAAGTCCAATGAACCTTTTGTGGTATACTGTGATGCGTCCAAGTTGGGTTTAGGAGGTGTGCTTATGCAAGACGATAAAGTGGTAGCTTATGCTTCAAGACAGTTGAGAATTCATGAGAAGAATTACCCGACGCATGATTTAGAGTTGGCGGCTGTCGTCTTTATATTGAAGATATGGAGACACTACTTGTATGGTTCGAGATTTGAGGTGTTTAGTGATCATAAGAGTTTGAAATACTTGTTCGACCAGAAAGAATTGAATATGAGGCAGCGTAGATGGCTAGAATTGCTGAAGGATTATGACTTTGGTTTCAATTATCATCCAGGTAAAGCTAATGTTGTTGCAGATTCCTTGAGTTGGAAGACATTGCATATGTCCGCTATGATGGTTAGAGAGTTCTAGTTTCTTGAACAGTTTAGAGCTGTGAGCTAGCTTAGTTTGTGAGTGGTCACCTCAGAGTGTGAAACTGGGAATGCTAAAGATTGAAAGTGAATTTCTAAAAAGTATTAAAGAGGCACAAAAAGTTGATGTCAAGTTTATAGACTTGTTGGTTGCTAGTAATCAGACTGAAGATGGTGACTTTAAAGTCGATGACCATGGTGTGTTGAGATTCCGAGGTCGGATTTGTATTCCTAACGATGAAGAGGTGAAGAAAATGATTCTTGAAGAGAGTCATAGAAGTAGCTTGAGTATTCACCCGGGAGCTACGAAGATGTATCATGATCCAAAGAAGATTTTATAGTTGTCTGTATTGAAACGTGATGTGGCACAGTTTGTGTATTCCTGTTTGGTTTGTCAGAAGTCGAAGATTGAACATCAGAAACCCGCTGGTATGATGGAATCTTTAGATGTGCCAGAGTGGAAATGGGATAGTATATCCATGGATTTTGTGACGAGTTTGCCGAATACTCCTAGAGGGAATGACGCGAATACTCCTGTTAGGTGATTGTTGATAGATTGATGAAGTCGGCTCATTTTCTATCAATTAATATCAGTTTTCCTGTTGCCCAGTTAGCAGAGATTTATATTAAGGAGATTGTGAAGTTGCATGGTGTTCCTTTGAGCATTGTATCAGATAGAGATCCAAGATTTCTTCTAGATTTTGGAAAAGTTTGCAAGAGGCTTTGGGTTCTAAGTTGAGATTGAGTTCGGCGTATCATCCGCAGACAGATGGTCAGTCGGAGAAGACGATTCAGTCGCTAGAGGATTTGTTGAGAGTTTGTGTACTTGAGCAAGGAGGAACTTGGGATAGTCATCTTCCATTGATAGAGTTCACATACAATAACAGTTATCATTCTAGTATTGGAATGGCACCTTTTCAGGCTTTATATGGTCGGAGATGCAGAACTCCGTTGTGTTGGTTTGAATAAGGGGAAAGAGTGGTCTTAGGACCAGAGATTGTTCAGCAAACTACCGAGAAGGTTAAGATGATTCAAGAGAAGATGAAAGTGTCGCAGAGTCGACAGAAGAGTTATCATGATAAGCGTAGAAAAGATCTTGAGTTTCAAGAGGGAGACCACGTGTTTTTGAGAGTCACTCCTGTGACTGGTGTTGGACGTGCCTTGAATTCAAAGAAGTTGACACCAAGATTTATTGGTCCGTATCAGATATCGGAAAGAGTTGGGACTGTGGTGTAACGCCTTATTTCTATTAAAGCAATTAAACATGCGAATAATACATTTATTCAAGAAATAAAGATTACGTCTTATTCAAAATTCTAAAACCGATAGACATGTATGTAAACCTCAACAGTTACAGCGGAATAGAAATTAGAGTGATCAATTATATATACATGCCATGAGCAAATAAATCATATCCCAAAGATAAATCTCAAAACCCAAACATACGGGTAGTCATCAACAAAACAATAATCCAAAGGAAAAGGAAAATATAAACAACCTAATCTAGACCGACACAACAAGCCTAGATCAGAGCTGACACGACGTCGATATCGGAGAAAGCTCCCAATATCCAAAGCAAAGACTCACCGAGCACTACTCCTCCACAACGTCTACTCACCCATACAGGCAAGTAGGCGGTTAAAACAACTGGGGGTAAGCATTACATTATCATAATCCAGATGATAATAAAATCAAATAATATCATGTATTTGAATAATATTAGTCATGCATAAATACTTATATCACAACATGATAGCTCATATCAACATACATCAATCACATGAATAATTATCCAATCATAAATATTCATTCACAACATCAATCATTGAACAATCATTATCAACATTCATTCATCTCATTTAATCACCAACTACATATTTCACATAGGACTCATGCTATGATATGCACTTATTGACACATAAATGCATGTGGTACCAAATCTCAACAAGGTCGTCACCTTTCGATGCCACTTGCACATCGTATGTAAGGGCTCACACCTGCCTTACAATAATATCGAAGTAAAAGAGTTCAATCCTTTTATAGCAACATCGACTATGATGCATGGACATGTATAAGGACTCGATAATGCGACAACAATTCACAATCTCAACTCAATATATAGGACAACACCCAATTATATTGATTATCTCCACAACATTGCATTACCAAGGAAACATGCCCACACACAATTAAATCATAGTTTTCATCATCACATATACAACTTGATTATCAACATTCACAATATCATTCACACAATTTCACTTGATCATATGAACATTTCACCACACCAACTTGAAACGAAAGAACAAGGACAATTGAACACTATTAACCAATCTTAATCAATAATGCATACATGAAGTTAAGTCGTCTTCGGACCATCACACCCAAGCACAACTTAAGTTCATGAAAGAATCCCATTTTCACAACCTTTCACTTCCCACCTAAAATATCATTTTTACTTAGATTACAAAATTTGTTTTTCCGACAAAGTTTGGAATTCTCAAAATTTCACAAGTTAAGACTCATTTCAAAAATTCCAAGTATATGCAAGCAATCATTGTTCTAGTAGGTTTTGGAGGATTAACAGTGGTTAAACATGTTTAAGACATCATTTAAGAAAACTCGAATTGGCCCCCAAAGACCCGGAACAAAAGATCAAAGTGGCTGAAACTGGAGCAGTTCGCTTAAGCGACCACCTGGTTCGCTTAAGCGAACAAGTTACAGTAGCAACTCACTTTGTTCGCTTTCTGCTCGCTGGCTGGTTGCTCACCAATTCGCTTAAGCGACGACATGTTCGCTTAAGCGAACGAGTTCCAGTAGCAACCAGAAATCTTCGCTTGCAGCTCGCTCACAGTTCGCTTAAGCGAACAGAACCCAGAAAATACTATGAATGCTCGCTTACCAGGTCGCTTAAGAGAACCTCTAAGCGAACTTTCACAGGTTTGCAGAAAAAGCTACGGGTTTGAAACCCCTTTCACTCAAAATCCTCCAATTTGATCCCCCAATCCCAAAATGTATTTCCAGAACATGTTTATAGGTCAATATGACTAAAAAGACTCACAAAGACACAATCAAACTTGAAAACACTTGACATTTGAGCTAACTCTTCATTTTCACCAAAACACCAACACAATTCAAATTCTCATCATCAATCCATGAATATGCAAACCCAAGCAATTATTCATCAATCATATTATCAAATAACATTCATAACATCTATTGAACATGAATCACATCTCAAATTAACAACAACTTAGGAGAAATTCACCAATTGAGCATAATCTTCATAACTTATCATTTTTGCATATATGAATATGTAATTTCACCAACAATCATACAACTAACATCAATTCATACATACAAACATAACATCACTACAAGAGCACGAATTTAGCATGAATTGTTCATCAACCCAGTTTCATACAACATGAGAATATGCAAAATTACACATGATTATGATAATCATTAACCCCCTTACCTTTGAAGTTGATTATCCCTAACCCTTGCTTCAATTCAGCTCCTAGGTCACCCACTTGATTCCTAAAGCTTTCCTTCAACCCTCTTGCTCTTCTCTTCACCTCTTCTCTCTCTACCTCTCCCTCTCTCTATGAAAATGTTTTGTGAAATGAATAACAATTCTATGACAACCCTAGTGTTATCCCCCTTAATGGGCTCAACTCAAATTACAATGGGCCTAACCCATTCTAACACAATTCAAAAAGTTTCTATACACTCAACGGTAATTACTAACAACGGTAAATTATAACCAACGGTCACTAACGGTAAAAACTAATCACTACACTAGTAACTTAGTAAAATAAGTTTTCTCACTAAATATTAAAATAATTCTCACCAAAATTACCATTTTACCCTTACCCGCCAAATGACCAAAATACCCTTCTAATATGGTAATCCAAGTAAATGCACCCGATGACAATAAAATGCACACAATCACAATTAATCACACACAAACGCATAATAAAAATAATTAAAATAAATCTAGCTAAAAATCGGGCTGTTACACGTGGCGTATCTAGTTGGATTACCACCGCCTCTTACGAATTTGCATGATGTCTTTCATGTGTCGCAACTTCGGAAGTATGTTCCGGATCCATCTGATGTGATCCAGAATGATGATGTGCAAGTAAGATATAACCTTACGGTAGAAACTTTACCGGTGAGGATTGATGAACGGAAAGTGAAGACGTTGAGAGGCAGGGAGATACCTCTTGTGAGAGTCGTTTGGGACGGAGCGACTAGTGAAAGCTTGACGTGGGGGCTTGAGAGTAAGATGTTGGAGTCTTATCCAGAGTTGTTTGCTTGAGGTAAATTTTTGAGGACAAAAATCTTATAAGTTGGGGAGAGTTGTAACGCCCACTTTTAATTAATCGATTATTTAATTGAGTCTAGACGAGTTATATTATATTTATATAATATATGTGTGATTTATGATGATTTACGATGATTTAGATGATTTATGTGATATGATGATTTTTATGAAGAGATGGGACTTATTTTGTTGTTTAGTAAAATAAGATTTGAAAATAAAATAAAATATTTAGTTAGGGGCTGTTTTGAGATTTTTGAGAGTTTTCGGGGTGAAAGAGAGATAAGATAAGATATTAGGAAGAGATATAAAAAGGAAAGACCTAGGTTTTTAGAAACGTTTTTGTACGTACGACTGTTTTTGGAGAAAAGGGAGAAAAAGCCATAGAAGGGAGAAAACAAGGAAGAGGCTGCGATTTTCATCAACTAAGGTAAGGGTGAGACTAACGATTCAGTATTATTAATCCGTATGATTCTGATAATCAAATTAACAACTTAGGATTGAATTAAGAAAATTATGAAATTAGGGTTTATAGGTGAAATTGATGATCCAATGATGTTAAGTTGTTAGATTGATGCTTAAACCGTCCTTTGACCTTAAATTATGAATAGGATGAATTCTAGATTTGAAATTAGGCTTAAAACCTTTTGAATTGATCAATTTTCGTGAAAAACTGCATTCTGCCCGAGTCTATATTCATCGCTCGCCCTCGCGAACGATGATCCTCGCCTCGCGAGTGATGAAGTTCATCGCTCGCCACGCAAGGCTTTTTCCCTCGCCTCGTGAGTTGCAAGTCGTAGCTCGCCACAACGAATAACCTTACTCGCCATAGCGAGCATGACCAGAAAGCATGTTGAATTCTGTACTTTTGACTTTTGAGTTGAACCATATATGTTTTTGAGTACCTAAAGATGTTTATTAAAGATTACATGATGACTTAGAGTGAGATTGAACATAGTTTAGCTTAGAACAACTTTAGTTGGGAATCTGGCTTGTACTCGCCATGGCGAGCACTTCCAGAACTAAGTGCAAGTGAGAACTTTGCGATCTGTGTCGCATAATTTGATTAGAGTTGGACCCTTGGGTAGTAATGTGACCTATATAAGAAGTTAGTTGCAATCTGTGAAGCTGTTATGAAATGTTAATGTTGAATATGATGTGATATAACGTTATGTGCATTACTTAAGATATTATTGAATGATTAAGATGTTGTTGAAATGAAATTGATATTAAGAAGTCATGTTGTTGTTGTGATCTGTCTATGCTGCTATTGTTATTTAACTAAGTTGCATGAGTCAATATAAGATGATTAAGATGATGTTGAACCTCCAAATTATTGGATATATAAGAGATGATGATTAAGATGTTTTAAGAGATCGAGTCCATGCATTAGCATACATATGTTGGGGGCTCATGCCCTGGAGCTTAGTACTCAACACGATTGAGCATTAGCTCAAATTAGCAATGGGGGCTTATGCCCTAGAAGTATATTAATACTCAATAATGTTGGGGGCTCATGCCCTGAATTGGTACCACATGCATATAAGAGGTCTAGGTTGCATTGTCACATTGTCGAGTCAAGTGATGAAGGATGTTAAGATGTTATGTTATTTATGATGATCAAATGAAGTGATTACTTGACATTTTATTATCAATGATGCTATGAAATGTTGCTTGGAAATGTTATGTTATTTATGATGATTAAATGCCCTTTTGCTTGGAAATGTTGCAGTTACGTTTACGTCTGAAAAAGATAATAAAAGCACAATATGCTCTTAAGATTTACTGGTTGATCATGCAAGTCAACATTTTTGAAACCAGCGAATGTTTACCAAATTTCAGTGTAAACACGTACGTACGATCAGTTTTTGGAGAAAAGGGAGAAAAAGCCAAGAGAAGAGCAAGAGACCTAGGGTGCTGCGATTTTTAGTATTAAGGTAAGGGTGAGACTAACTTTGCAATTCTATTAAGTCTGTGATTCAATGGTTAGATTTAACATGATGTATGATGAATTTTAGAGGAATTGAAAACTAGGTTAAAATTGTAGAATTAGTGATTAAACAATGGAAACTTGTTAGATTGATGTAGAAACTGTTCCTAGACCTTAGATAATATGTAGGATGAATCCTGGAATCAATGTTAGGCTTAAAACCATGAGAAATATTAAATTTTCGTTAAAACTGCACTTCTGCCCGAGCCAACATTCATCGCTCGCCCTCGCGAACGATGATCCTCACCTCGCGAGGGATGAAGTTCATCGCTCGCCTCGCGAGCAATTTTCCCCCGCCTCGTGAGTTTCACCTCGCAGCTCGCCATCGCGAATAGATGAACTCGCCATAGCGAGTATGACCAGAGAGCTATCCAGATTTCATAATTTTGACTTTTGAGTTGATCCTTAGATGTTTTCGAGTGCCTGAACAGGTCTACACTACTAGAAAAAGCAAAATTAGCGAGGGAAATTAGTGATGGAAAAAATGAAATTCCTCCCAAATTTCATGGTTGCAAAATTTAGTGACGGAATTAGAGAGAGATTTCACGTTTTCCCTCATAAAATTTCCCTCACTAATTTTTGTTTTTTTAGTAGTGCTAATAATGGTTAGGAAAGATTGGAGATTGACATTCAACCTGGAATAGTTTAAGAACGAACTTGTGGGAGTTATACCTGAACTTGCCATGGCAAGTAGAGGCTCTCGCCTCGCGAGCTAACTAGTTACAAAATGCCTTATTTAGGTTAAATGCGATCTTTGTTGCACGAGTTGATGTGAGTTGATCTTAGAGGTTAGAAACTAAGTTGTTTACCTTGATGTTGTTGTTTCAGTAAGCCTGAATTAATATGATCTTATGTTGTTGTTAATGGTATATAATTGTATATACATTATATGAATTATGTTGATATTTGAGATGTTGTTGATTTGCATTCGATATTGTTATATCATGATGATTTGCCTACTGCCTATGTTGCTGTTTATTATTTAACTAAGCTGCATGAGTCAGTCTAAGTTGATGATGATGATGTTCCAAATTATTGGACTTATAAGAGGTTGTTGGTTATAAGAAGTTAAGTTGTTGTGTCCATGCATTAGCATTCATTGTTGGGGACTTGATGCCGTGGAGCCTTTGCTTACCACGTTGGGGGCTTGATGCCCTGGATTGGTACCACATGCATATAAGAGGTCTAAGTTGCATAGTCGTATTTGTCGAGTCAAAGATGATAAGTTGCCAAGTTGTTGAAGTTGTGATACTTTATATGAATTATTAATGAAGTGATTAATGATATATTACTATCTATGATGAATATTATGATGTTTTCATGTTGTTAAATATAATTGTTGAATTATATGTTAAATATTATTGTTTTGTGAAATCTCACCCCTTCTGCTTGGAAATATTGCTCTTCGTATGAGTAACTTGCAGGTGATCAAGTTTAAGTAGCTGGTGTTGCTGTCGTGAGCGGCTATCCCTCACTGAGTCCTTAGGTTGCTCTGATACGTAACGGGATGGGATCTTTTGCGGCTATTTCTTGTTCCTTTACGAATATGTTTTATGAATTTTAAATGATTAAGTTGTAGAACTGATTTATGAGATGTTTTGATAAGGCCTGCGTGCCAAGACTATTTGTGGTGAATAATTTAATCCGCTGCTAATATGTTGATGATTTATGTTGAAGGATAATTAGTTAATTATCTCATTTATGACTTCTAGAAGTGTAGCATTCCGTTTATATGTTGAATACTCTAATAATATGTTTGAAATTTTTATATTGGAAAACAGGGTGTTATAATTGGTATAAGAGCAGGTCGGTCCGTTCGGCCAAGTAGTTGAGTCGTGTCGAGTTTAGTAACAGTTGTAATACTGTCTATTGTTGTTGTTGCTTGTTGAGTATTTAAAAAATAAGAGATGGCTGAAAGAAACGATGCTGCGTTAGCTGCTGCACTACAAGCCGTCGCTCAAGCTGTGGGGCAACAGCCTAATGCGAATGCTGGTGCAAGTGCTGAAGCGAGGATGCTAGAGACTTTTCTGAGGAATCATCCTCCTACTTTCAAGGGAAGATATGACCCTGATGGAGCTCAGACTTGGCTCAAAGAGATAGAGAGAGTGTTTCGTGTGATGCAGTGTTCAGATGTTCAGAAGGTGCGTTTTGGTACGCACATGCTGTTGAAGCAAAAATCCCTTTGAACTTGTTTTTAAATGATAAACAAACTCTTGTATTAAAATTAAGATTATATTTTATTTGGTTATTTAATGTGTGCTCTTGAGTGAATTTTATTAAGGATAGGAAAGTCCATTTATCACACATTCTTAAAGCCATGTATCCTTGGATGATTATGCTCAAGCTTTCAAGAAGAATATGATGATAATTCATTATTAATCAAGAAAGGATAATTATGAATTTAATCCAAGAAAGCATTACAAGAATGCCATGTGCAAATACAAGGAAAAATGAACAAACATTATGTTTCAATCATGTGCTAATCATTTGGAAGAGACAAGGATAATGACATAAGCCCTATTGTGTATCTTGATGAGCAAGCAAGCAAAAAATCATAAAGTAACAAGACTTGGTGACCAAGTATGCTAATATGATTAATTAATGGTGTCTTGGAGACAAAGAAATGCAAGGACAAGTACAACAATGCATCTTGGAGAACAAGATAGAAACAGTAGTAAAAAGAAAAGATCTTTTTACTCTTCATGTACTTTTTACTGTTCACACACGCTCCTAGTCCATTTCAAGCTCAAGCTCTTAGTGTTAAAATTTGAGGCCGAGGCTGGCAAGCTCAAACTCAACGTACAAAATAATGGGACAATGGCAGTTTTGCAATTTCTTTCAACAACAAGGGTGTCTACACAAGAATGAACAGCTGTAGATATTGAAGGATGAAGGCTGGCTATAAATAGAAGCTTTCTCCCAACAAAGAAGGCAAAAAAATTGGAAACACAATCACAAGCCTACATACAAGCAATAAATTCATCAATCAGTCTCAATATCAAAAATACTCTTACAGAACTCAATCATATTTTCGGATCATCCTTTTAAGAATATTAAAAACTACAATCTCTCATTCTCTTAGTAGCTTGGTAGTTGTAATTAGATCCAAACATCAAATCTCATTTTGATTGTATATCCTCAAGCCTGTAAAATCTTGAGTGATACTGTAAGCTTGCTAAAGCTAATAATATTAGTGGTGTAAGCCTGGTGAGGCTTAGAGAATACATAGTTGTTTTAGCCTCAAGCTCAGAGAGAGCTCGAGAGTCAGTGTAAGCCTGGTGAGGCTTAGAGAATACATATTGTTTTGCACATTGCAAAGAGGAGGAAGAAACTCCCAAGAACTAGTGGATAATCTCACAAAAGTTGTGGGGACTGGACTAACCCATATTGGGGAACCAGGATAACTTCTCTGTGTGATCTCTCTTAAACTCTACTCTTTACTTTCTGCTTTGTTTATTTTAGTATTACATATTTACTTATTGTTTTACTAATCATCTTACTCTAAGCAAAGTCTTGAGAGTTCAAACTCTATAAGAGTTAAGAAATTTTTAAAGGGTCACTATTCAACCCTCCTTCTAGTGACATTTACTTCAACTTCACATGCTAGCTGAAGAAGCTGATGACTGGTGGGTGAGTCTTCTACCTACTTTAGAGCTAAATGGTGTTGTGGTTACTTGGGCTGTGTTTAGGAGAGAGTTCCTAAACAGATACTTTCCGGAAGATGTTCGCGAGAAGAAAGAGATTGAGTTCCTAGAGCTGAAACAAGGGAACAGGTCAGTGACAGAGTATGCTGCTAAGTTTGTGGAATTGGTAAAGTTTTATCCACACTACACTGCAGAGACTGCTGAGTTTTCGAAATGCATCAAATTCGAGAACGGTTTACGTGCTGAGATCAAGAGAGTGATTCGTTAACAGAAGATCCGTGTCTTTTTTGAACTGGTGAGCAGTTGCAGGATATATGAGGAGGATACCAAGGCTCAATACAAGATTGTGAATGAGCGGAAAACCAAAGGTAAGCAGAGTCGCCCTAAGCCTTATAGTGCTCCTGCTGATAAGGGTAAACAGAGAATAGTTGATGATAGGCGGCCCAAGAAGAAAGATGGTCTTGCTGAAATTGTCTGCTATACTTGTGGTGAGAAAGGCCACAAGAGTAATGCTTGTCCTGGAGATGTGAAGTGGTGTTTTCATTGTGGTAAGAAAGGTCATGCACTAGCTGAGTGCAAACATGATGATATTGTGTGCTTTAATTGCAATGAGAAAGGTCACATTGGTTCACAGTGCAAGAATCCTATGAAGGCGCAGACTGCAACACCCCGTTTTCCCAATGTAAAAATTTTATTTAATTAATTACAGTAATTCACATAAACGGAATGTCACACTTCTTTCTTAAAATCATAAACGGAATAATTAACTAATTATCCTTCAAAATTCAATAACATAATATTTAATACTTCGCAGCGGAATTTATTCGAACATCTAAAAATAATTTTGGCAAAAAGGCCTCATCAAAGTATCTCATAAGAATCCAATTAACAACTTAATCATGTAAATTCATAAGAAATACGTAACGAATAGAAAAGCATGCAACAAAGTTCCCATCCCGTTACGTATCAGATCACCTAAAGACACACATGAGGGATAATCCACTCACGACAGCAATCTAACAGGAACTTAAACTCGATCACCTGCAAGTTACTCATACGAAGAGCAACATTTCCAAGCAGAAGGGGTGAGATTTCACAAAACAATAATATTAAGCATATAATTCAACAATTATATTTAACAACCTAAAATCATCATAATATTCATCGTAGATAATAATATATCATATATCACATCTTTAATAGTTCATATAAAGAATCACAGCTTCAACAACTTGGCAACTTAAACATCTTTGACTCGACAAATGCGACTCCAACTTGACTATGCAACTTAGACCTCTTATATGCATGTGGTACCAATCTAGGGCATCAAGCCCCCAACGTATTTGAGTGTAAATAGGCTCCCAGGGCATCAAGGCCTCAACTTATTTGAGCGTAAAAAGGCTCCCAGGGCATCAAGCCCTTAACTTAATTGAGCAAAGGCTCCAGGGCATCAAGTCCCCAACAATTAAAAGCTAATGCATGGACTCGACCTCTTAACATCTTAAATCGACAACCTCTTATATAATCCAATAATTTTGAACTTCATCATCTTAATCAACTTAGACCGACTCATGCAGCTTAGTTAAATAACAACAGCAACACAACAGTATACAAAAAACAGCATGACATAATAATATCAAATGCAAGTCAACAACATCTCAATTATTCACATATAATTCAAGTAATGCATATAGAATTATATCTATTCTGAATTCGTTGAGAAAACCACACCAATAAAAAACTTGATGCGTGGAGCAAATTAATACCAAGTAATCAAATCAAGCGGGTAGCAAATAATCCAAACAAAACAGCAAGAGATAAAAGGAAGAGAGAGAGAAAGAACACAAGATATTTGTTTACCTAGTTCGGTTTAATGATGACCTAGTTTGGGGGAGAGAGTAGCTCTCTGATCCACTATAATGATATGAGTTTCTTTACAAAGAGATAATGAGTTTCAAGAATCAGTCTTCAAACCTAATTCTACCCAAGTCCCAGCCTCTTCCCGTGACCAAGAGACTCAATCCTAATAGTGTTTTGTTCAAGGTGAATCAAAACAATCCCAACCCTAGAGTTGTTGCCAAGAGAAATTCTCTATAAACCCTAGTTTGTATGTTGGTTTCTAAACCTTGTTTTTCTACACACTTTTATCATCTGATACAAGGCTGTATTTATACTGAAAGTAAACCCTTAAAAAACTGAAACAAATCTAACTGAAAATACGTTTTATTTTTATCTTCAGCGCGACCATCGTGGCATGACACGGCTTCATCGTGGCATGATTTTTCCAGTAGCTTCCCAGGAATCTTGCTTCATCAATCGTGGCGCGATGCTTCTCCATCATGGCACGATTCTCCAGATTTCTGATTTTAAGTTAACTCTCACAATTCTCCACCTTGACTTCAAATCAGTGATGATGCCAATTTAACCATCAATCACTTCGCTGCTCTCTCCAATCCTTCATCTATGCTTCAATGAAGTTTATCAAGTCCAAGCAATGCTTGAATCTTGATCTTGGTAATGATTTGGTGAACATGTCTGCTGGATTGTCTTCCGATGCCACTTTCTCTACCATGATCTCCTTTGTCTCAATCATGTCTCTGACGAAGTGCAAACGAATGTCAATGTGCTTTGTCCTTTCATGATACACCTGATGGTTTGCCAGATGAATGGCACTTTTGCTATCACAATGTATCTTCACACACCCTTGACCAATCCCCATTTCTCCAATCATACCTTTCAACCGTATGGCTTCCTTGACCCCTTCAACAAGGGCTATGTATTCTGCTTGAGTTGTTGAAAGAGCTACAACTGATTGTTGATTTTCCTTCCAAGTTACTGCTGTACCGAACAATGTTAACACAAAACCTGACAAAGATTTTCTAGTGTCTACGTTACCTGCATAGTCCGCATCTGCATATCCCTCCAAAGCATCCCTACCTGGTTGTGACCTTGTATACCTTAGACCACCTTTCAAAGATCCATTCAAATATCTCAGAACCCACTTCAAAGCTTGCCAGTGCACTTGACCCGGATTTTCCATAAACCGACTTATCACACTGATTGCGTAGGATAAGTCCGGTCTACTACAAACCATACCATACATGATGCTTCCAACCCCACTTGCATAGGGAGTACCCTCCATCTTGCTTTTCTCTTCATCGGATTGAGGACACTGCTTTATCGATAACTTTGTGTGGTGACCAAGAGGAGTGCCAACGACTTTAGAATCTTTCATTCTGAACCGATCCACCACTTTCCTCAAGTACACCTGCTGAGATAAGAACAACTCACCTTTGTTCCGGTCCCATACCAAGTATCTTCTTTGATTTACCAAGATCCTTCATCTCAAATTCATCATTCAATCTTTCCTTTAGCTTCTGAATCTCTTGCATGTCAGAACTTTCCATAAGAATATCATCTACATGAAGAAGAAGATAGAGAATGACTTTCTCATTCCTTCTCATCATGTAAACACAACTATCATAGTTGCTTCTCACAAAACCAGCCTTTACTAGGAACTCATCAAACCGACGATACCACTGCCTTGGACTTTGTTTCAACCCATACAAAGATGTCTTCAACAAACACACTTTTGTATTGTCTTCTACAAAACCTTCTGGTTGTTGCATATAGATAGTTTCTTCCAACTCTCCATGTAGAAATGCGGTCTTCACATCCATCTGTTCTAACTCAAGATCATACATGTTAACAATCGCCATAAGTACCCTTATAGAACAATGTTTTACCACCGGTGAAAAGATTTCATTGTAATCAATCCCTTCCACCCGAGTAAAACCCTTTGCTACAAGTCTTGCCTTATACCTTGGTACTTCGACCCCTAGTATACCTTCTTTCTTCTTAAACACCAACTTGCTTCCCACTACCCTTTGATTCTCAGGTAATGAAACAAGTTTCCAAGTCTGGTTCTTCTCCAATGAAAGCATTTCCTCATTCATTGCCTTCAGCCAGTCCTTGTTTTCATTGCTTTCTAATGCTTCCCTGAAGTTCTTTGGTTCCGAGTCTTGCAATTCTTCAGCCGCATTCAAAGCATAACAAATAAGGTCAGCTTAACCGTATCTCTTAGGTGGATTAATATGTCTCCTCTCCCTATCTCTTGCTAGCTGATAGTCAGGATTAACTATCTCTTGGCCTTCACCCTCATCAGGTACTGGAGTCTGATCCTCCTCTTCCCTTTCATCAGTGATAGGCTCCACCTCAAACTGAAGTTTCTCTGTCCTTGTTTCCGAGCTTGTATCCAGGTCTTTGCACTTCATCCCCATGCGGGTCTCATCAAAAGTAACATCCTTGCTTATAATAAATTTTGATCCTCCAGGTTCCATCTTCCACAGTCTGTAACCTTTCACACCTTCAGGATAACCCATGAAAATACACTTCACAGCTCTAGCATCAATTTGGCTTGCCTGACATGGGCAAACGCTAAAGCTCCGAAGACTTTCAAGTTAGAGTAGTCTACCGGTCTCCCACTCCAAACCTCCATAGGTGTCTCGAGATCTATCCCTGTTGATGGACATCTGTTAATCAAATATGTTGCAGTATTAACAGCCTCTCCCCATAAACTCTTGGACAATCCAGCTCCCAACAGCATACACCTCACACGCTCCAACAAAGTCCTGTTCATTCTTTCAGCAAGACCATTCTATTGAGGTGTGTATGCCACGGTTCTATGCCTCTTTATACCTTTCTTCCTGCAAAACTCATTAAACTGCTATGAAACAAACTCCAGGCCATTGTCAGTTCTCAACACTTTTAGTTTAGTTCCAATCTGATTTTCTATAAGTATATCCCATTCTTTGAATTTTTCAAAAGCATCACTTTTATTCTTCAGAATGTAAACTCATACTCTTCTAGAATAATCATCAATGATAGACATGAAATATGAACCTCCCCCATGAGTATTGACTGATGCTGGACCCCAAAGATCCGAATGAACATACTCAAAAGGCCTACTAGATTTATGCACCCCCACTCCAAACTTCACCTTGTGTTGTTTGCCTAATGTGCAGTTATCACAGAAATCTAGTTTGTTCAATTTTTCATTCCCTAGAAAACCTTGTTTAGCTAGCTCCACCAAACCCCTCTCACTGACATGACCTAACCTCAAATGCCATAGTTTAGTTATGTCCAGAGTGTCAACACTAGCTACCGATGCATGAGCTATTACGGTAGAACCTTCTAAAATATATAAACCATGTATTTTAGACCCTTTAGCTAGAACCAATGCACCATGAGAAATTCTCATCACACCACGTTCAATTCTAGTGCAATAGCCTAGACCATCAAACATGCTTATGGATATTAAATTTCTCCTAAGTTCAGGAATATACCTCACATCCTTCAAAAGGAAATCACGATCATCAAACATTTTGAGACGGATAGTACCAATACCTTGAATTTTACAAGCCTTATTATTACCAAGGCGAACTACTCCACCTTCTTTCAGCTCTAACGTTTCAAAGTACTCCTTTCTCGGACATATGTGATAAGAGCACCCAGAGTCTAAGACCTAGCTCTTTTCAGGTTCCCAACTTCTCATAGTTAGTGCTCCAGCACTCTCATAACCTTCATCTTTGCTTGCAATCTGAACGGATGAATTTCCACCTCCATTGTCCTTTCTCTCTGGACAATCCTTCTTGAAGTGACCTGGATTATGACAAATAAAACATTTGTACTGTGTTTTATTGCCATCACCCTTCGACCTAGACTTTGACCTGGAATTCTTGCCTTTCCCTTTTCCTCTGTTCTGACTTCTCCCCCTTGAGACATTCAAGCCTTCTCCACTATCATCAACCTTCAACTCTTTGAACTTGGTTAACTCTTTGGTTCTCAAAGCCGCTTGAACTTCCTCCAAAGTGATAGTGCCCTCTTTGCCATAAAGCATAGTATCCTTGAAATTCTCAATGGACCTAGGTAAAGCACACAGTAGGTGTAAGGCTTTATCCTCGTCTTCCAGATTAACATCTATGTTCGCCAAATCATCAATAATCTTGTTGAACTCCGTCAGTTGCTCCATTATAGGTTTTGACTCCACCATTCGGTAAAAGCAGAGTTGTTATTTCAGACACTGTCTATGTGCCAAAGACTTGATAATGAATCAAGCTTATTCCACATAGACACAGCAGTAGCCTCCCTTGATACTTCTCTCAACACCTTATCCCCAAGACACAAAATGATAGCGCTAACCGCCTTATCATTCATCTCCGTCTTCTCAGCAGGTGTCAGATGTGCTGCCATCTGTGCTTCTCCCTTTGATGCTTCAACACACTTTTGTTGAATTAAAATTGCCCTCATCTTTACCTTCCACAACCCGAAGTCGTTACTACCGGTAAACTTTTCAATATCTCACTTCGAACCCATGATACCTGGTTATTGATTTGACCTTTGCTCCACGGTGGGCGCCAATTGTTGTGAATTCGTTGAGAAAACCACACCAATACAAAACTTGATGCGTGGAGCAAATTAATACCAAGTAATCAAATCAAGTGGGTAGCAAATAATCCAAACAAAACAGCAAGAGATAAAAGGAAGAGAGAGAAAGAACACAAGATATTTGTTTACCCAGTTCGGTCTAATGATGACCTAGTCTGGGGGAGAGAGCAGCTCTCCGATCCATTATAATGATATGAGTTTCTTTACAAAGAGATAATGAGTTTCAAGAATCAGTCTTCAAACCTAATTCTACCCAAGTCCCAACCTTTTCCCGTGACCAAGAGACTCAATCCTAATACTGTTTTGTTCAAGGTGAATCAAAACAATCCCAACCCTGGAGTTGTTGCCAAGAGAAATTCCCTATAAACCCTAGTTTGTATGTTGGTTTCTAAACCTTGTTTTTCTACACACTTTTATCATCTGATACAAGGCTGTATTTATAGTGAAAGTAAACCCTTAAAAAACTGAAACAAATCTAACTGAAAATACGTTTTATTTTTATCTTCAGCGCTACCATGATGAAGGATTTTTACCTCTCAGAAAACTATTTACACATAAGTATATATAGGATCGTGTCCACAGGGAGTTGCGTATTTCATAAGCATTTTCACAATATTTATCACGTTAAGTGTTTGGGTATAAATTGTTTGTTTGTGTAAAACTATTTTCCTAATAGACATAAAAGTAAAGCGAGAAGAGATAGGGCTATTCCGCTTGCAGTCAGAGACATCAACCAAGCGTAACAGCTGCAATCTCTCGATCAATTAACGGATTCTAGCTTTTTAAACCATATTATCACAATCACTCGACAATATCATTCGTGTCCAAATGATATCGTTATTTCTAAGGGATCGTTTAAACATCGATTTCCCAAACATTTAAATGATCACAAAGTCGATTGGGTAGTTTAATCGACGATTTCCCAACCGATTAAATTACCCAAAAGCATTAAGTCCTAGATTAAAAGTGATTATCAAATATTAACATCCATGTCTAGAGTTATAACTTAAGATAGATTGTTATTCTATTTCTAGATTCAAAAGTATGTGTCCATATCATTTTGAATCTCAATAAAACAATAAAAGAAAGAATAACAACAATATTGAATAAATAAGCTAGAACCATATATTAAAAGATCAAAAGATTACATAATAGCTTGTTTGAATACCTCAAAACTACAAGGGTAGATGTAGCTACATATGTCTATGATAGCTTTGCAAAGGATGAAGAAAGGGTGAAGATTCCATGATGTCTCAACAAATCTTGGCTTGAATCTACTCCTAACTACCTTGCTTTGTGTTTCTCTCTCTAGAAAAGCCCTAGTCTCTCTCTAAAACCAGAAAAATATGAATAAAAATGTAATAGAATATATGGAAAGAGAAGAGAAAACTATTTATATGGGCTGACTGCGTGCCAGTTCGCTTAAGCGAAGCAGAGTTCGCTTAAGCGAACATCCAAGAAATCTCCAGTTGGCCATTGAGGTGCTGCCACGTGGTCCTTATCTTCTAAAGTTGGATGAACTTCGCTTAAGCGAAGCACAAGCGAACATGTGAGCGAACTTTCCTGGAGCTCACTGGAACTTGGTCGCTTAAGCGAACCATAGGTCGCTTAAGCGAACTGACCTTTCTTCATGAGCGAACTGGAAGCATGCTTGTAAGCGAACAGATTGGTTGCTCTCTGTAATTGGTTCGCTTAAGCGAACAGGAGTTCGCTTAAGCGAACGGACCTTGGTTCAGGAGCTTCCTTCTTTTGGTCCTTGCTTGTCATTTCCTGCATAAATTGGGTAGAATCAGGCATGTAAAGCATAAATGGTAAAATTGCACTCAAATGGTAGCTTTTCCTTGGATAACTTGCAAAACAAGTCACTAATTTGCCTAATTTAACACATGAAATATGTTACTTTTGAGCACTTATCAGACCATCATGGCACGACACGGCTTCATCGTGGCACGATTTTTCCAGTAGCTTCCCAGGAATCTTGCTTCATCAATCGTGGCGCGATGCTTCTCCATTGTGGCACGATTCTCCAGATTTCTGATTTTAAGTTAACTCTCACAATATCACAATATAACAACATCAAATAATAATCAACATCTTAAAACATCATATATACATATAACACTTCATCAATCATGGACAATATCGTATTCACAACATATACATACATATACTAATTCATCAATCATAAACAGCATCATACCCATAAACATATACATTCATATACTAATTCATCAATCATATTCAATTATTCACTGTGACCTACGTGCAGTAGTTTGACTATAACTCAAGTTCTATAAATTCTTTTGAAGTCACACCAACTGCATTAGAAAGCTAACATTCATACCTACAACTTTTGTGTTTACACCTAAGACCAATCATGTAGTAATCAATACCAGTTTTCATTTCAAATTCGGACGAAGTTGTGCTGAAATTCATAAAAATTCAGAGGGACCTACGTGCAGTAATTTGACCATAACTCAAGTTCTATAAATCGTTTTGAGGTCAAACCAATGGAATTAGAAATCTAACATCCATACCTACAACTTTCGTGTTTACACCTAAGACCAATTCTGGACCTATCAATACCAGATTTTATTTCAAATTCGGGGCAGAGATGAAAAGAAAAATCAGAAAAAGCAACCTATATTATTCAACTTCACTTTCATTCAAAATCATCACAATCATCACTCTTAACCTTAATTCTCAAATTCTCAAAAACTAAACCTACAACATGTTAAATACAATTTTCAGAATCATAGACTCAAGATTATTGAATGTTAGTCCCACCCTTACCTTGGAATATAAAAATCGCAGTTTCCTAGGTCTCTCTCCCTTCTCTTGGCTTTTATTCCCTTTTCTCCAAAATTGATCGTACGTTATGTTTTTCTAAAAACTAAGTCTCTCCTATTTATAACTTTTCTTTTCTATTTTATCTTATTTCTCTTTCTCCCCGAAAACTCTCTAAAATCTCATAACAACCCCTAAACTCAATATTCTATTCTAATATATATATATATATATATATATATATATATATATAATATTTCTATAACAAATAACAAATATATCCCTATAACAAATATATTTCTATAACATATATATTTTTAAACCGAATAGCATATATATTATACTAATAAATACCAACATATAACATAACAAAATATCACTCATCAAAATAAATCATATAAATCACACAAATCATATAAGTATATTTTAAACTCATTAAAATAATCGAATAATTAAAGAGGGCGTTACAACTCTCCCCCCCACCCCCTTAAAAGAATTTTGTCCTCGAAATTCAGAGCACAAAAGAAATGAATTCAATTATTGCCTAACCATCTTAAACCATATATAGCCAAATAGAAACGTCAACAAAACATGTAAACCACATCAAAGTTAGTCAATCAAACATGATCACATAATAAACATATCTATTAATCAGAAACACAACAACAACCAATCAAACAGTATAAAGATCGTAATACAACTGTTACTCGACACAACTCGACTCAACTACATGGCCGGACGGACCGACCTGCTCTGATACCAATTGTAACACCCCATTTTCCAAACGTAAAAATTTCATTTAATTAATCAGAGTAATTCACATAAACGGAGTGTCACGCTTCTTTTCTTAAAATCATAAACGGAATAATTAACTAATTATCCTTTAAAATACAATAACATAATATTTAATACTTCGTAGCGGAATTTATTCGAACATCTAAAATAATTTTGGCACGAAGGCCTCATCAAAATAAATCATATAAGTATATTCTAAACTCATTAAAATAATCAAATAATTAAAGAGGGCGTTACACAGACTACTGGTAGAGTTTTTGCATTGACTGGTACTCAGACTGAGAACGAGGATCGCTTTATCAGAGGTACTTGTTATTTTAATAGTACACCTTTAGTTACTATTATTGATTCTGGTGCTACACATTGTTTTATTGCTATTGATTGTGCTACTAAGTTGGGTCTTGCTATGTCTAATATGAATGGAGAGATGGTTGTCGAAACTCCATCTAAGGTTCGGTGACTACTTCTCTTGTGTGTTTAAGGTGTCTTTTGTCTATGTTTGATCGTGATTTTGAAATTGATTTGGTTTGTCTACCTTTGAATGGTATGAACTGGTTAGAGTACAATCATGTTCACATTAATTGTTTTAGTAAGTCAATGTATTTCTCTTCTGCTGAAGAGGAAAGTGGCGCAGAGTTTTAGTCTACTAAGCAGCTGAAGCAGTTAGAACGTGATGGAATCTTAATGTTTTCTTTGATGGCTTGCTTATCTATTGAGAATCAAGCAGTGATTGATAAACTACAAGTGGCATGCGATTTTCCATAAGTTTTTCCTGATGAAATTCCTGATGTGCCTCCACTAGTTATATAAACATAGCCACCACCTTTCTTACGACAAAACGACATAGACAAGTTGGAAAACTTCAAACAATCTTAATCGACAATGTATTCATGAAATTAAGTCGCCTCCGGATCATCAACATTAACCCAAGCACAACTTAAGTACATATGAAAATCCCGTTTTCACAACCTTTCAGTTTCCCACCCGAAATATCACTTTCTACTTTATTAAGATGTTTGACCACTCTTACAAGTATTACCTAAGTCTATATGAGCTGTAGGTTCAACTTGCAAGATTTACTAGTTTACAAAATATGTTTTCGACAAAGTTTGGAATTCTCAAAATTTCACAAGTTAAGACTCAGTTCAAGAATTTCAAGTATAAGCAAGCAATCATTGTTCTAGTAGGTTTTATGGGATTAACAGTAGTGAAACATGCTTAAAGAATCATTTAAGAAACCTCGGATTGGCCCCCAAAGAAACGGAACAAAAGATCAAAGTGACTGAAACTGGAGTTGTTCGCTTAAGCGACCACCTGGTTCGCTTAAGAGAACACGTTACAGTAGCAATTCACTTTGTTCGCTTTCTGGTCGCTCACCAGTTCGCTTAAGCGACCACATGTTCGCTTAAGTGAACGAGTTCCAGTAGCAACCAGATATCTTCGCTCACTTGCTCGCTCTCAGTTCGCTTAGGCGAACTGAACCCAGAAAAACTATGAGTATTCGCTTACTAGGTCGCTTAAGCGAACCTTCACAGGTTTGCAGAAAAAGTTATGGGTTTGGACCCCATTTCACTCAAAACCCCCAAATTTGATCCCTCATTACCCAAATGTGTTTCCAAAACATGTTTAAAGGTCAATATGACTAAAAAGACTCACAAAGACACAATCAAACTTGAAAACACTTGACATTTGGACTAACTCATCATTTTCACCAAAACACCAACAACAATTCAAATTCTCATCATCAATTCATGAATATGCATACCCAAGCAATGATTCATCAACCACAACATCAATTAATAGCCATAACATCAATTGAACAAGAATCATAACTCAATCTAGCAACAACTTAGCAAAATTCACCAACTGAGCACAATTTTCACAACTTATCATTTTTTCCTATTTGAACATGTAATTTCACCAACAATCATACAATTATCATCAATTCATGCATACAAACATATCATCACAGTTGGAGCACGAATTTAGCAACAATTATCCATAAGCAAAATTCATACAACATTTGAAAATTTACAAAATGATGATGATTATGATAAAGACTAACCCTCTTACCTTGGATAAAGATTAATCCCAACTTAGGCTTTAATTTAGCTCCTAAGCTCACTCCAATCTTGATTCTTCAATCTCTCCCTCTTCTCTCTAACCCTTGTTCTTCTCTTCTCCCACTTTCTCTCTCTAGAAAATATCTTATGAAATGAATGAAGTGATATTTCCTAAGACAACTCCTTAGGTATGACCCTTAATGGGCTTAACCTAGTTTCTAGTGGGCTTAACCCATTTCTATTGAAACCAAAAATATTTCTACACTCCAAACGATATTTAACTAATAACGGTAAAATGTCACTAACGGTCACTAAACGGTAAAATCTCAATTTACTCTAGTAACTTAATGAAATAACTATTCTCACTAAACACTAAAAGTAATTCTCCCCCAAAATTATAATTTTACCTGTTCTCACAAAATGACCAAAATACCCTTAAGTCTAAAATGACTATACCCTTCTAACACGGAAACCCATGAAAATGCACCCAATGATGAATAATCACACACAAACACATAATAAAAGTAATTAAAATAAATCCAACTAAAAATTGGGCTGTTACACCGGTCACAGGAGTGACTCTCAAAATTACATGGTCTCCTTCTTGAAACTCAAGAACCTTCCTGTAACAGCCCAATTTTTCTCTAGAATTATTTTTAATTATTTATTATGTCATTATTTGAGTTTGTGTGTATTTAATTGTCATTGGGTGCATTTTCATGGATTACCGTATTAGAAGGGTATTTTGGTCATTTGGCGGGTGAGGGTAAAATGGTAATTTTGGTGAGAATTATTTTTAATATTTAGTGAGAACCCTTATTTTACTAAGTTACTAGTGTAGTGATTAGTTTTTACCGTTTAGTGACCGTTGGTTATATTTTACCGTTGTTACTAATTACCGTTGAGTGTATAGAAACTTTTTAGAATTATGTTAGAATGGGTTAAACCCATTAAGGTCTAGAATTGAGCCAAATTGAGTGGGAACACACCTAAACCTAAACTTGGAGAGAAATTCATTCATTCATTTCATTTCACAAGTTAGAGAGAGGTAGAGAGAGAAAGTGAGTGAAAGGAAGAACAAGTGTTAGAGAAAGGGAGAAACTTGAAGATTGAAGAATTAGGAGCTAGAGTGAAGCCTAAGTTTGTATTAATCATAACCTAAGGTAAGGAGGTTAGCGTTCTTCATAATCATGATTGTTTTGTTTGCAATTTTCCTTGTTGTATGAAATGGGTTGATTGGAATGAAATTATAATTGTTGTTAAAATTCGTGCTCTCGTTCTAGTGATTAGTTTGAGTATGTTAATTGAATGATAAATGAATTGTTAGTGATGAAATAACATGTTCATAATGTATGAAAATGGGTTGTTATGAAATTATGCTTAATTGATGAATTGTGACATGTTGTTGTTGAAATGAGGTGAGAATCAAGTTTTCATTGATGTTGTTGTTGCTGAGGCATGTTGTTGTTTATGATTATGGCTTGGGTGTTCATATATCATGATTGTTGGTGAGAAATAAGATGTTGGTTGTTTTGCAAAAATGGGTCAAATGGTGATTTTGGTTTAAGATGATGTTTGATTCAAGTGATTATATGTAATTGAGTGTCTTTTCATGTTAAGAAACGTTTGGATACACTTTGGAATCGAATTTGGGTAATGGGAAGTCGAAAATTGGGATTTTGGGGTGAAAAATGGATTTTTCCCGTAAAACTGGATTTTTCTGGACTGTGCACTTCCGCCAGGCGAGCTAGTGGCGAGCAGCTACTGCCTTCTCTCGCCATGGCGAGCAAAACCTTCTGCCAGGCAAAATTGCCAGTTCCAGCATCCCCTGTTTCGCGTTCTTGCGTCTTTTTCACCTATTTATGTTTTGAATTGGCCTTTGGTGTAAACATGAAAGTTTTAGATAATTGTGTTAGATTTCTTTTGGCTTTGGTTTGACGTCCAAATGGTTTTTAGAACTTGAGTTATGATCAAATTACTATACATGGGTCATGTGGATTTTTGTGAAAACTTAGCATAACATTTTCTATGAGCCGTGGGACTTTTCCAAACTTGATATTGGGTTTAATGAAGTACTTGGAGTGAATAATTGAGTATGCATTTATGTATTTGGGAATGTGAATGTGTTGATGGTTTAAGATATATTTTGGGCGGAGTTGAATCGGTGAAAATGGGTTTTGTGCTAAATGTTGTTTTGTCTTGGAATTTCTTATACGAACTTAAGCTATCCTTTGAACTAATTTCTAATAGTTTGCAAGTGGCTTAAGTCCTTGACTACATGATTGATTAAGAATGAATTGTAGGATTTCAAACTTAAATAAGTTTCCTAGCTTTGAAAATTATCAATGTTGGCCGTATGCCACATGATTTGGATTTTTTTGTCGGAAATGTTTCTTTAGCCAATTATCTTATGAGTTGTTGTGACTATTCTTATATGACTAAGTGAAGTTGTATGATTGAATGATTGTTTGAATGTGATCTTTATCTTAAGGTGATGATTTTGGTGAATCCATATACATTCCTTATTATGATATGGTGGGTGAATATATATATAATGTTGAATGACATTGTTGATTATTGATAATCATGTTGATGTATGATGAATCGTAGATGTTGAATATGATATTTATCATGAGATGTTGTTTTCCCTCTTACTTGGAATATAAGAGTGCTTGATTTGGTGAAACCACATGTGATAACTGATGTTTATTGATTATTGTCAATCATGTAATTGATATGAAATTATGAGAAGGTGATAATATTGGTGAATCCATGTGTATGTTTATTATGATATGGTGTATGATTATATACGTGGTGATGAATTATTGGTGTGATTGCATAAATGCAAATAAAATATTGGTGATGATATGGTGAGTTGTTGTGTGAACATATGCATTGTTGTTGAGTCATATGTTAATGCATACATATTTGGTGATGACGGATATGTTTATATATCCAATTGGTGATGATTTGGTGATGATGGGCGACGGGCTAAAATATTGGTGATGACCGGTACCGCATGCATATAGGTGTCGTGTCTAGGATCATATCATGAGGTGACATGAGTCCTAGTTGTGAAATTACTTAATGTACTTGTAGTTGTAAGTGATTAATGGTGATGTTTGTATATGATGGATTGGTGTGTCATGTCATGATTAACTATGTTAATTGATAAACTCATGAAAGTGGCGGAAATATGATTGATGATTACTCATGATAAATGTGATTGATGATTATTCATGTTATATGTGGTTGGTGATTGTTCATGAAGTATGATTGAGGATTGTTCATGATATATGTGATCGGTGATTGTGTATGAATCTTTGTGAATTGATAAACTCAAGGAAGTAGTGGAATTGTGAATGATGATTATTGTTGATGATGTGTTCATTGAATATATGTTGGAAAGACATGAATTGAGATGATAATGTATGTATGGAATATATATCTATTTTGATTCATACATGACATTGAATTATGCTATACCTGCTTATCTGTGTTATTGATTATGTTGATGTAATACTTACCCCCAGTGGATCTGTTATGGACCGCCTGCCTATCTGTTTGGATGGGTAGACGTTGTGCAGGTTTAGTAGCTTGGTGAGTTCCTGATGTTGGTGGATAGTGGGAGCTTTTTCCGCTATCGGGTCTTAGAGTAAAGTTGGCTCTAATTTAGGGTTTTGTTGTTAGCTCTAGATCTTGTTGGATTTATTTTATACTTGGAGATTTTATACTTATGTATTTTGTGATCACATGACATGTATGTTGATGTATATGATTTTGTATCCGCTGCGACTGATGAGGTTTTATATACATGCATGTTGACCGTTGATTTGCTTTTGTTTTTCTTTGATTTGGTGAAAGTAGCGACTATTTCTTGAATATATGAATTATTCGCATGTTTAATTGCTTTAATAGAAATAGGGTGTTACAAGTTGGTATCAGAGCCATGGTCAGTCGTGTCTAGACTAATGCTTTTTGTTTTTCCTTGTTGTGTGCGAATGGTAGGTTAGTACCTTCGGCACTTGCTTTGTTGTGCTGTTTTCTTAGCGGTTAGTGGTTTGTGTTAGTCTAGCAAGGGAAAGTATCTTTGGTTGCGGAGGCTCAATTGGTTGTGGTTCGTGTTAAGTGTCCTGTTAATTTTGATAATGTTGATTTTAAGTTGGATCTTGTTTGTCTTCCGTTGAAGCATATGGATGTGATTTTTGGTATGGATTGGTCGTTAGGTTTTGGGGTTAGCATTAATTGTTTGACTAAGAGTGTGACTTTTTCTAAGCCGATAGAAGAGTTATATAGGAAGTTCTTGATCGCGGAGCAAGTGAAGAAGTCTTTAGATGGTGAAGCTTGTGTGTTCATGATATTTGCTTCCTTGAAGGAGAATCAGTTGTGTGCTAAGTTATCTAAGTGTGAGTTTTGGTTGAAGGAAGTGAGTTTCCTTGGTCATGTGATTTCTAAAGGTGGTATTTATGTGGATCCTTCTAAGGTTGATGCAGTGTTGCAGTGGGAATCTCCTAAGTCTGTTTTTGAGATTAGAAGTTTTCTTGGTTTGGAAGGTTATTAGCGGAGGTTCATTGAGGGATTTTCTAAGTTGGCGTTGCCATTGATGCAGTTGACTCAGAAGGGACAAGCGTACGTTGGGATGACAAGTGTGAGAAGAGTTTCCAAGAGTTGAAGAAGAGGTTGACTTCAGCTCCAGTGTTGATTTTGCTGAATCCAAAGGAATTGTTCTTGGTGTATTGTGATGCTTCAAAGATGGGTCTTGGTGGTGTGCTTATGCAGAATCGTCAGGTTGTGGCTTATGCTTCGAGGCAGTTGAAAGTGCATGAGAAGAATTATCCGACTCATGATTTGGAATTGGCGGCAGTTGTACATACATTGAAGATTTGGAGGCACTATCTCTATGGTTCTAAGTTTGAGGTGTTCAGTGACCACAAGCGTTTGAAGTATTTGTTTGATCAGAAAGAGTTGAATATGAGGCAGCGAAGATGGTTGGAATATCTTAAGGACTTTGATTTTTAGTTGAGTTATCATCCCGGGAAGGCTAATGTTGTTGCTGATGCTTTGAGTATAAAGACTTTGCATGTGTCTGCTTTAATGGTTAAGGAGTTGGAATTGATTGAGCAGTTTCGAGATTTGAGTTTGGTTAGTGAATTGACACCGGACGGTGTGAGGTTGGGTATGGTGAAGTTGACAAGCAATGTATTGGAAGAGATCAAGAATGGTCAGAAGGAAGATTTGGAACTCGTGGACCGAGTGACGTTGGTTAATCAAGGTAAAGGTGGAGACTTTAGATTGGATGAGAATAATGTTTTGATGTTTTGTGATCGAGTTTGTGTGCCAGATGTTCTTGAGCTTAAGAGGCAAATTTTGGACGAAGATGTATCAAGATTTGAAGAGGTTGTTTTGGTGGCCTGGAATGAAGACGGATATTGCTGAGTTCATTTATGCTTGTTTGGTTTGTCAGAAATTGAAGATTGAACATCAGAGACCGTCGGGTTTGATGCAACCGTTGTTTGTGCCAGAATGGAAGTGGGATAGCATTTCTATGGACTTTGCTGGGACATTGCCTAAGACTGTTAAGGGTTTTGATTCGATTTGGGTGATTGTGGATCGTTTGACGAAGTCGGCACATTTTGCTCCTATTAAGACTGGTATGTCTGTGGCTAAGCTAAGTTGGCTGAGATCTACATTGAGCATATTGTTAGATTGCATGGTATTCCTTCTAGTATTGTGTCGGATCGGGATCCGAGGTTTACTTCTAAGTTCTGGGAGAGTTTGCGAGTTGCTTTGGGAAATAAGTTGAGATTGAGTTCTGCTTACAATCCTCAGACCGATGGGCAAACGGAGAGGACTATTCAGAGTTTGGAGGATTTATTGAGAGCTTGTGTGTTGGAGCAAGGTGTCAATTGGGACGAATGTTTACCGTTGATTGAGTTTACTTACAACAACAGTTTTCATGCTAGTATCGGTATGGCACCATTTGAGGCTTTGTATGGACGGAGGTGTAGGACACCGTTGTGTTGGTTTGAATCCGGAGAAAGTGTTTTGTTAGGACCAGAAGTTGTGCAAGAAACTACGAAAAAGGTTAAGATGATTTAGGAGAAGATGAAGGCGTCTCAGAGTAGACAGAAGAGTTATCATGATAAGACGAGAAAGGATATTGAGTTTCAAGTTGGTGATCATGTGTTTTTTAGGGTGAACCATGTGATCGGTGTTGGTCGTGCTTTGAAGTGTAGGAAGCTGACTCCTCGTTTTGTTGGGCCGTTTGATGTTATTGAGAAGGTTGGGGTTGTAGCGTATCGGATTGCGTTACAACCGTCTTTGTCGAATCTTCATGATGTGTTTCATGTGTCTCAGTTGAGGAAGTATGTGCATGATGCGTCTCATGTGATTCCAGTGGATGAATTGGAAGTAAAAGATAATTTGACTATTGAGACTTGGCCGGTTAGGATTGAGGATCGTGAGTTGAAGCGTTTTCGTGGCAAAGAGATTTTTTTGGTCAAGGTGATTTGGGTTGGACCAACTGGTGAGAGTGCCACTTGGGAACCGGAGAGTAGGATGAGGGTTTCGTATCCGGAGTTGTTTCCTTCAGGTAATTTTCGAGGGCGAAAATTCTTTTAGGGGGGGAGAGTTGTGACTGGCCCGATTTTTCGCTAGAATTATTTTTAACTAATTATTATGTGATTATTTGTGTTTGTGTGTATTTAATTGTCATTGGGTGCATTTTCATGGATTACCGTATTAGAAGGGTATTTTGGTCATTTGGCGGGTAAGGGTAAAATGGTAATTTTGGTGAGAATTATTTTTAATATTTAGTGAGAACCCTTATTTTACTAAGTTACTAGTGTAGTGATTAGTTTTTACTGTTTAGTGACTATTGGTTATATTTTACCATTGTTAGTAATTACCGTTGAGTGTATAGAAACTTTTTAGAATTATGTTAGAATGGGTTAAGCCCATTAGGGTCTAGAATTGAGCCCAATTGAGTGGGAACACACCTAAACCTAAACTTGGAGAGAAATTCATTCATTCATTTCATTTCACAAGTTAGAGAGAGGTAGAGAGAGAAAGTGAGTGAAAGGAAGAACAAGGGTTAGAGAAAGGGAGAAACTTGAAGATTAAAGAATTAGGAGCTAGAGTGAAGCCTAAGTTTGAATTAATCATAACCTAAGGTAAGGGGGTTAGTGTTCTTCATAATCATAATTGTTTTGTTTGCAATTTTCCTTGTTGTATGAAATGGGTTGATTGGAATGAATTGATAATTGTTCAATCTTGATATTGGGTTTAATGAAGTACTTGGAGTGAATAATTGAGTATGCATTTATGTATTTGGGAATGTGAATGTGTTGATGGTTTTAGAAATATTTTCGGTGGATTTGAATCGGTGAAAACGGGTTTTGAGCTAAATGTTGTTTTGTCTTGGAATTTCTCATATGAACTTAAGCTATCCTTTGAACTAATTTCTAATAGTTTGCAAGTGGCTTAAGTCCTTGACTACATGATTGATTAAGATTGAATTGTAGGATTTCAAACTTGAATAAGTTGCCTAGCTTTGAAAATTATCAATGTTGGTCGTTTGCCACATGATTTGAATCTTATGAGTTGTTGTGACTATTCTTATATGACTAAGTGAAGTTGTATGATTGAATGATTGTTTGAATGTGATGTTTATCTTAAGGTGATGATTTTGGTGAATCCATATACATTCCTTATTATGATATGGTGGGTGAATATATATATGATGTTGAATGACATTGTTGATTATTGATAATCATGTTGATGTATGATGAATCGTAGATGTTGAATATGATATTTATCATGAGATGTTGTTTTCCCTCTTACTTGGAATATGAGAATGCTTGATTTGGTGAAACGACATGTGATAACTGATGTTTGTTGATTATTGTAAATCATGTAATTGATATGAAATTATGAGAAGGTGATGATATTGGTGAATCCACGTGTATGTTTATTATGACATGGTGTATGATTATATACGTGGTGATGAATTATTGGTGTGATTGCATAAATGCAAATAAAATATTGGTGATGATATGGTGAGTTGTTGTGTGAACATATGCATTGTTGTTGAGTCATATGTTAATGCATACATATTTGGTGATGACGGATATGTTTATATATCCAATTGGTGCTGATTTGGTGATGATGGGCGACGGCCTAAAATATTGGTGATGACCGGTACCGCATGCATGTAGGTGTCGTGTCTAGGATCATATCATGAGGTGACATGAGTCCTAGTTGTGAAATTACTTAATGTACTTGTAGTTGTAAGTGATTAATGGTAATGTTTGTATATGATGGATTGGTGTGTCATGTCATGATTAACTATGTTAATTGATAAACTCAAGAAAGTGGTGGAAATATGATTGATGATTACTCATGATAAATGTGATTGATGATTATTCATGTTATATGTGGTTGGTGATTGTTCATGAAGTATGATTGAGGATTGTTCATGATATATGTGATCGGTGATTGTGTATGAATCTTTGTGAATTGATAAACTCAAGGAAGTAGTGGAATTGTGAATGATGATGTGTTCATTGAATATATGTTGGAAAGACATGAATTGAGATGATAATGTATGTATGGAATATATATCTATTTTGATTCATACATGACATTGAATTATGCTATACCTGCTTATCTGTGTTATTGATTATGTTGATGTAATACTTACCCCCAGTGGATCTGTTATGGACCGCCTGCCTATCTGTATGGATGGGTAAACGTTGTGTAGGTTTAGTAGCTTGGTGAGTTCCTGATGTTGGTGGATAGTGGGAGCTTTCTCTGCTATCGGGTCTTAGAGTAGAGTTGGCTCTGATTTAGGGTTTTGTTGTTAGCTATAGATCTTGTTGGATATATTTTATACTTGGAGATTTTATACTTATGTATTTTGAGATCACATGACATGTATGTTGATGTATATGATTTTGTATCCGCTGCGACTGATGAGGTTTTATATACATGCATGTTGACCGTTGATTTGCTTTTGTTTTTCTTTGATTTGGTGAAAGTAGCGACTATTTATTGAATATATGAATTATTCGCATGTTTAATTGCTTTAATAGAAATAGGGTGTTACACTTCCTACGCTGATCATGATAACGCTTTTGTCTACTCTACGACGCTTTCATCTTCTCCCAAATCAACTTAACCTTCTGTGTAGTTTTTTCGACAATTTCCGGTCCTAGTACCACATTCTTACCGGATTCATACCAACACAATGGAGTTCTGCATCTCCGACCATACAATGCTTCGAATGGTGCCATCCCAATGCTAGAATGGTAACTGTTATTGTACATGAACTCGATCAATGAGAGATGACTATCCCAAGTTCCTCCTTGCTCAAGTACACAAACTCTCAACAAGTCCTCCAACGACTGAATTGTCCTCTCTGTCTGCCCATCTGTCTGCGGATGATACGCCGAACTCAAACTCAACTTAGAACCCAACGCCTCCTGCAAACTCTCCCAAAATCTAGAAGTAAATCTTGGATCTCTATCTGATACAATACTTGACGGAACACCATATAGTTTTACAATCTCACGAATATAAATTTCTGCCAACTAAGATACAGGAAAGATGATAATAATCGGAAAAAAAATTAGCCGACTTCGTTAGTCTATCCACAATTACCCAAATCGCATCATGTCCTTTTGGAGTATTTGGCAAAATCGTCACAAAATCCATGGATATACTATCCCACTTCCACTCTCGAATATCTAAAGGTGTCAACAACCCAGTAGGTTTCTGGTGTTCATCTTTTAACTTCTGACAAATTAAACACGCATACCCAAATTGTGCCACATGTCGCTTCAACCCGGACCACCAAAATAACTTCTTAAAATCTTGATACATTTTTGTAGCTCCCGGATGAATACTCAAATTACTTCTGTGACTTTCTTCCATAATCATCTTCTTCATTTCTGTATCATCAGGAATACAAATTCTATTCCGAAACCGCAACACTCCTTGATCATCAACTTTAAAATCACTATCTTTAGTCTGATTGTTCCCAACCATTAAGTCTACTAACTTCACATCTTCTTTCTGATCTTATTTGATACTATTCAGAAATTCATTGTTGATCTTCAGCATTCCTAATTTCACACTCTACGGCGACACTTCACAAACCAAACTCAAATCTTTGAATTGTTCAAGCAACTCCAACTCTAACCATCATATCAAACATATGTAATGTTTTCCTATTTAAAGCATCTGCAACAACATTACCCTTACCCGGATGGTAATTCAATCCGAAATCATAATCCTTTAGCAATTCTAGCCACCTTTGCTGCCTCATATTCAATTTCTTCTGGTCAAATAAATACTTTATACTTTTATGACCACTGAAAACTTCAAATCTAGAACCATACAGATAATGCCTCCAAATTTTGAGTACAAAAACCACTGCAGCTAACTCAAGATCATGAGTAGGATAATTGCGTTCATGAATCGTAAACTACCTCGATGCATAAGCTACTAGATTATTATCCTGCATAAGCACACCTCCTAAACCCAACTTAGATGCATCACAATATACAACAAGTGGCTCGTCAGACTTTGGTAAAATCAAAATCGGAGCCGTCGTCGAACGCTGCTTTAGTTCATTAAAATTATTCTCGCACTGAACATCCCACACAAAGGCTCTGCCTTTACAAGTCAACTGAGTTAACGGAAGTACTAACTATAACAGCCCAATTTTTAGCTAGATGTATTTTAATTACGTTTATTATGTGTTGTGTGTGATTATATGTGCTTGTGTGGATTTAATTGTCATTGGGTGCATTTACATGGATTACCGTATTAGAAGGGTATTTCGGTCATTTACCGGGTAAGGGTAAAATGGTAATTTTGGTGAGAATTATTTTTAGTATTTAGTGACAACCCTTATTTTACTAAGTTACTAGTGTAGTGATTAGTTTTTACTGCTTGGTGACCGTTGGTTAAGTTTTACCGTCGTTAGTAATTACCGTTGAGTGTATTGAAACTTTTTAGAATTGTGTTAGAATGGGTTAAGCCCATTAGGGTCTAGAATTGAGCCCAATTGAGTGGGAACACACCTAAACCTAAAACTTGGAGAGGAATTCATTCATTTTTTTTTCATTTCACAAAGTTAGAGAGAGGTAGAGAGAGAAAGCGAGTGAAAGGAAGAACAAGGGTTAGCAAAGGGGGAAAACTTGAAGATTGGAGAATTAGGAGCTAAAGTGAAGCTCAAGTTTGAATTGATCATAACCTAAGGTAAGGGGGTTAGTCTTCATCATAATCATAATTGTTTGTTTGCAATTTTTCTTGGTTTGTATGAAAAAGTGCTTAATTGAGTGAGAATTTGTATGAACCCAATCTTTAATTTTCGTGCTCTTGTTTTGGTGATAAGTTTGAGTATGTTAATTGAATGATAAATGAATTGTTGGTGATGAAATAACATGTTCATAATGTATGAAAATGGGTTGTTGTGAAATTATGCTTAATTGATGACTTATGACATGTTGTTGTTGAATTGTGATGAGAATCATGTTTAATTGATGTTGTTGTGGTTAAGAGATATTGTTGTTGATGATTCATGGCTTGGGTGGTGTTCATAACTCATGATTTGTGATTTGAAATAAGTTGTTGTTATCGGTTTTGTGGGAATGGGTTGATTGGGTGAATTATTTTTAAATGAACATTTTGAATATTTGGTTGTTGATTAAGTTTTTGGTGTTTTTGGGTAAGTTAGACAAATTGAATTTTCTGTTTTGACTTTAAGAAAATGGTCGTTGAGTCTTTTGGGAGAAAACGAGAGTTTCGTGTGAAACTTCGATTGTGAACTATTTTGAAAATAAGTGTTTATGTGAGGTTTGGGTAATTTGTTTTGGGATGGTTGGAACATGAATTTTCTGTGGAATAAGATAGAGTTAAGTGTAAGGAACGCGTAGACGAAAACGAAATCAAAATCGGATTAACGGTTTGAATTTCTCGGACGAAATGGCGAAACGAAAACTGAATTTTTACTGTGCTGTTGTTAGCCAATATTTGTGAAAAGGGTTTCATTTAATGCAGTCAAATGTTTGACCTAAGAAAGATGGACTTAGCTTTATAACAAATCTATAGGAGATGTGTCATCAGCAGGAATCGAAGATGCTAATTCTAGTTCAACGGATAAAGGAAGTTATCGAAGCGCCATCAACTTTGTAGATAAGATCAAGAAGATAGCAACGGCTCTATTCGATATTCAAATCGAATGGCTATGATTGGGTAGTTATAGGTCTATTTGTATAAATAGTAGTTTTTCTTAGGAAAAACGGGTCACAATTCAATCATACTAAAAACTTACACTCAATATTGTCCGTATGGAAGCGACAAACGAATCACAAGTTGCAAAGTATGAATATGTGCACCAATTTTCATTAAGTCTTTACAAATTCAATACATTTCTTTAAACATCTTTGCAATTTACTCAACCTTTTCGAAGTATTTCCCTTTAGTGTTATTTTTACAGAATTTCAATTGGATTCAATTGTGTTGAATTCGGTTATTTGCATTTTGTTCTTGTCTCTTACTTTATCAAAATACTTTACGAACAAGTATTATGTTTACATCATACAATAAAAAACACAATATGCTCCTAAGATTTACTGGTTGATCTTGCAAGTAAACATTTTTGAAACCAGCGATTGTTTACCAAAAATCAGTGTAAACAAATTGGCACGCCCAGTGGGACCTTTTGTGCTTTTTATTTTGAATTTTTCAATTCTAAATTTTTTTGTCTGCATTGTGTATACATTTAAGGAACAACAAATTACTTCCTAAAATGACATGTCCTCCTCCCGTTCCTGGCACAGCGGCATCGAACACTGCTTCCGCTTCAGGAACAACGACCAATCAAACAATACTGACGTGGTCTACGCAACCTAGCCAGACTAGTAGCATGGCTCAAGTAGTAGAACCTGTATACACCCTAGCGGATGATAATGTGATTTCACAAACATCACATGCCAGTATGTCGAATACCATGGCCACTACTACTTCACGAGGTAGCCCGGCGGTTACAGCGGCTGCTCAAACTACCCAGGCTGCGGGAAATATGTTTTCTTAAAGGTTCCTCGATCTAGGAAACGGTGGAAGAGAATCCTATGGGATACCAACCTCTTCGACAAAAACTTCACACACAAGTACTTTGGTATTTCCTGACAATTCAAATATGACCATACCACCATTGTCTAACCAAGGGGAGAATATCTCTTTTGGGAGATCCCAACAAGCGTTTATTCCATTTGGTTCGCCTCAACAATCGTTGACCAACGCTTCGATAAATGCGTTAAGGCAAACTATGGCAGATACTAACCACGACATGGTTAATATGGTTACTCAACAAGTCACGACGGTTATCAATCCTTTGATTCAAGAAACCAATAGCAGTTATCAAGCCCTATCACAACAAATGGGGCGAATAGCAGATTTTCTGGGCGCATCCCAAGTACGCGTCACGCCGGCTGTGCGAAATACGAATGCCAGGCAAAGAGAGGCACCTATCGAAGAACAGATAAACCAAGTGCCTGAAAACCAAGCGCAAGAATTGCAGCCTGAAATACCAGAAGAGCCTGTCAGGATTCCTATAATGGTAAATAGAAACCAGAATGCGGACCAAGTGGTCATGCAGGCCCGTCGAAATAATTATGAAGGCCATAATAATATAGCTAACATAGTCGAAGGATTGTTGGCCCAAAATGGTTTCAATACTGGATTACACCGTCCAAATTTTGTTTCGGCTTTGTCCGAATTCGTATTAGAAACGGAAATGCCTAGAAACCACAAAGTCCCCAAATTCACCAAATTCGCTGGGGAAACGAATGAGTCCACGGTCAAGCATGTTGCTCGATACATTATGGAGGCTGGGGATCTAGCAAATAATGAGAATTTAAAATTGAAATATTTCCCAAGTTCTCTAACAAAGAATACATTCACATGGTTCACAACTTTGCCTCTACACTCCATAGTTAGTTGGAATCAGTTAGAGAAAGCTTTTCATGAGCAGTTTTACATGGGCCAATCTAAAATTAGTCTGAAAGAATTGGCTAGTGTTAGACGAAAAACGCATGAGTCAATAGATGATTATTTGAACAGATTTCGACTCCTTAAAGCCAGATGTTTCACCGCAGTGCCAGAACATGCATTGGTCGAAATGGCCGCAGGTGGTTTAGATTATTCTGTTCGAAAGAAATTAGATACACAATATCTTAGGGATATGGCGCAGTTAGCAGATAGGGTTCGCCAAGTCGAGAGACTTAAGGCTGAAAAAGCCAGAACAAATAGGTTCCCTTAGAAAGAAAAAGTTGCTTATATCGATACTGGAGATAGTGAGCCAGAATTCGATTGGGGATCAGACTCTGCTTAAGATAACGAGATAAATCTTGCAGAATTAAAAGATGGGCCGGCTTATACTTGTAAGTTATTAAGGCCATCAAGTGGAAAAAACGTAGAAGAGTTCAAAAATGATAAATATCCCCCAAAAACTTATACTTTTGATGTATCTAAATGTGAAGAAATATTTGATCTTCTAGTTTCTGATGGCATAATTTTAGTGCCAGAAAACATGAAACTTCCTCCTCTAAAACAGAGGAAGAAGAGAGGTTTTTGTAAATTTCATGGTTTTTTGGGCCATAACTTATCCCGTTGCACTCGTTTCAGGGATTCTGTGCAGAAGGCTCTCGATGAAGCCTAATGTGATTGGCATAAACATGGTGGATGTTGCAGAGTCAAGTGATGGCAAACTATCACTAGGAAAAGTTTTCCTTAATGACGTTGAAATGGTTACTGAAGACCATGTTCGAGATACCAGTATGGTCACTTAAGACCAACTCAATGAGAATATGAAAAGGGCATATCCTAAAGATGAAGAGGATTTGGTTGATTTTCTTAACCGCTGCAAAATTTCTAATACCAACGCCATGCTTTGTCTAAGATGTAGCGCAGTCTTCGATAAGGAAGCCGCAAAAGCAGTTGAAGGTTCTCAGCCACGGACAAAGTGAAGAGGCAAGTGGAAAGATAATCGCCCTAACTTTGCTTTCAACAAAAGGGGTGTCCCGTACAAAGACCATTCGGCCGGAAATTCTCAAAGAAAAAATCGGAGAGGAACTTTCAACCCATCTGCAAAGTCCCCCATTGATACTTGGGTCTTTCCAGGAGGTAAGAAATCTGGATATTCTGCTCCCCCATCCAAATGGGTGAAGAGAAAGATCCCTGCTCCTCGACATGATGCGCCAGAAGTGCCTAGCAGGTATTCTTACAATAATAACTACAAAGGTAAGCAACCTATGACACGAACTCAATGGCGTAGATATCAACGCCAGAAAAAAGCAACAGCGTTACAAGACATCACCAATGTTGACAAAGGGAAAGTAAAGCAGAAAGTTGTGTTCGAAATGGTTAAAAAACCAGCAACAGAGAGAATCTAACCCCCATTGTCAATTTTAAAGAAAGATCATCCCAAAGAGGATGAAGAAATGACTTGGTAGAACGTTATGGAAAGATGATGGGCTAGTCGAGAACGTTGAAGCTGATCAAAGTTATTTCTTGGCAGAAATAAACACAATCACCAAGAAAAATTTCGATAAGCAACTAGCACATATAGCCCCAGTCATATCCCCAAGACCCAAAAGCATGATTTCGAACGATGAGATATACTCCATGAAACTACAGCCAGAAGCAAGATTCGTGTGAGAAAAAGAATTTAAAGACCATGATTTTGTGATGGTCAACCAACAGCGAATTCATATAGGAAATGAAGATTTGCTCGAAACTAGAGCTCACGCATACAAAAAGGTTGTTGATAGCCTTACACCAAATTTTTCTAACGCATGACTGAACCCAATATTTGGGAGAAAATTACGGCCTACTTGGCCGAGAACAAACTTCAAACGGCCAAAGAGGCCGAAGATTTGCAGCAAGAGGTGATCGAGAAACCAATGGAAGGATCCACATATGATGTTATCGAAGACCAAAGATTGGATTGCATCTATGATGATGAACCGTTGGGTTTCGAAGAAGATCCCATGGGATCCACTACCAAAATGAAAGCACAAGATCCCCTCGAAGAAATTGATTTGGGAGATGGCACTGTTAGAAGACCTACTTACGTAAGCGCCAAAATCCCTGAAGAATTCAAAAGTCAAATTGCAGAGCTATTAAAAGAATATAGAGATTGCTTTGCATGGGATTACAATGAAATGCTTGGTCTAAACCAGGAGGTGGTGGAATTAAAATTACCAATTCGACCAGACAAAAAGCCAGTAAAACAAATTCCTCGTAGGTTTGCTCCGCAGATCTTGCCAAAGATCAAAGAAGAAATCGAGAGACTGCTGAAATGCGGCTTTATCAGGCCTGCAAGGTGACTTTCTAGGTTTCGTAGTGCATAAAAAGGGAATCGAAATCAACCAGAACAAAACCAAGGCAATAATTGAGACCAAAGCTCCTTCTACGAAGAAAGAATTGCAGTCATTACTAGGAAAAATCAACTTTCTCACCAATACTCCGACTAAAGAAAGATGATGTTTTCAAATGGGAACCAAAACACCAAAAAGCTTTTGATGAAATCAAGTCATATCTGGTAAACCCTCCGGTTCTTTCCCCTTTATTGAAAGATAGGAGAATGAAATTGTATATAGCAACGTCAGATGGCACTATAGGAAGTATGTTAGCACAAGAGGATGAATATGGCACAAAAAGGGCCATTTACTATCTAAGTAGGGTAGTCAATGATGTTGAAACTAGATATCATCCTAGTGAAAAACTTTGTCTTTGCTTATTCTTCTCATGTACGAAAATTAAGCATTATATAAAGCCTTTTGACGTTTATGTTTATTCCCATTTTGATATTATTAAGCATATGTTATCGAAACTAATTCTACACAGTAGAGTCGGAAAATGGGCCTTAGCATTGACAGAATATTCACTGACTTATCAGTCATAAAAAGTTGTCAAATGCCAAATTGTAGCCGATTTTATTGTAGATCATTTAGTAGAAGAAGTTTTGACAACTGAAATAGCAAACCATCCTTGGAAATTATATTTCGATGGTTCCAGTCATAAAAATGGTACCGGAGTTGGAATAATGATAGTTTCGCCCAAACACCATGTATTTAAATATATGTTTCGAATCAATCAATTTTGCTCTAATAATGAGGCTGAATATGAAGCCTTGATTACGGGTCTAGAAATACCACTCGAACTGGGGGCAAAATCCATCGAAATTAGAGGAGATTCTGAACTGGTCCTTAGACAGATGACTAAAGAGTATAAATGCGTCAAGGAAAGTTTGGTCACCTATCATGCAATAGCTAGTAGGCTGTTGAAACGTTTCACTCACGTGGAAATCGGCACGTACCTTGAATGGAAAACCAGGATACAAATTACCGAAAGATCAGATGCAAGAGCCGATAGAGATTAGAAACAGACGAAATTCGATGGACTCATTCTCTAGCAAATCGTTAACGCCAAAACTTGGGGGGACTGAAACATACCAAAAGTTCATAAAAGGTACATATTTCGTCGAAATTTTTGTCATTAACGATTTAAATGAAAATGATTGGCGAAAGCCTATAGTGAAATATTTAGAAAATCCAGATGGAACCACTTGTCGAAAGGTGAAATATAGAGCCTTGAGCTATGTAATAATGGGCGATGAATTATTCAAAAAGACTTCGGAAGGAGTTTTGCTGAAATGCCTGGGTGAAACAGATGCATATTTGGCTATTTCTAATACACGTAGCGGAACTTGCGGATCACACCAAGCTGGCCATAAAATGAAATGGCTTTTGTTTCGACAAGGGTTATATTGGCCAACTATGCTCAAAGATTGCATAGAATTCGCAAAACGATGTCAAGAATGCCAAAAGTACGCTGGAATTCAACGCGTCCCGACAAGTGAACTTCATGCGATAATCAAACCTTGGCCATTCAGAGGATGGGCCTTAGATGTGATAGGGGAAATCAAACCCACCTCATCGAAAGGATATAGATACATCTTGGTAGGAATAGATTATTTTACAGAAAGATGATGGATAGAGGCAATTCCCTTAAAAGATGTTACTCAAGAGGAAGTTATAAGTTTCATCCAGAAGTTCATTATCTATAGGTTTGATATTCCAGAAACCATAACCACAGACCAGGGATCCGTGTTCACTGGTCGAAAGATGGCAAAGTTTTCCGAAGATATAGGTTTTAAATTGCTAACCTCAACACCATATTATGCACAAGCAAATGGTCAGGTTGAATCAGCAAACAAAAATATCATTGCCATTATCAAACGTAAAATAAAGGCAAAGCCAAAAAATTGGCCTGAAGTTTTGGGCGAAGCTTTGTGGGCATGTCGAACATCTCCCAAAGAATCGACAAACACCACACCTTTTAGGCTGACATTTGGTCATGATGCTGTGTTACCTGTAGAGATCTTGCTTCAATCAACCAGAATCCAAAGACAATGCGAAATACTAATTAATCATTATTGGGACATGGTCATGGACGAATTGATCGATCTCGATGAAGAAAGATTAACAGCATTGGAAGTCCTTGCAAGACAAAAGGAGAGGGTGGCAAAAGCATATAATAAAAAGGTGAAATCGAAACTTTTCACCCAGGGAGATTTGGTGTGGAAAGTCATTTAACCAAAGGACAAAAAAGATAGAATTTTGGGAAAATGGTCACCCAGTTGGGAAGGACCATGGCAGATATTGAGAGTCTTTTCGAACAATGCATACGAGATCGAAGAATTAAATGAAGATCGAAGGATCTTGCGAATAAACGGAAAGTACTTGAAAAAGTATAAACCGACATTACAAGAAATTAAAATCATGCAAGAGTAATTCGAAAAGAAAATTTAAACATAGCATTTGATATCAAGTAGGCTAACTGATGGGCGGTTTACATAAAAGTGTCTTCAAAATGGGCTCTAAGAGCGCAGAGTAAACCATTACAAAAAGAAATGCTACAAAAAAGAAACTAAAAAGAAAAACTCTAAGAGAGTTTGTGCAAATCGATGGGACGTTCTACATAAATTGGCCAAAGCCAAAAACGTCAAGGAACCATCTTATCTCACTATCGAGACGACAGCGAAGGAAAAAACGCTGAAGATTGTACAGTTCATCCTCAGTAGTAAGAAATCCCCGATAGTTGTTCCTTATCCCATCTCCAGGGCAGTTGCGCCAGTTGTTGTAGAATCGGAGACGAATTAATTGAGGGGGCAACAACCTTTTGTACCAGCCCGAGACAAAACGAAAATGGGTATCTCCTCCCATAATGTCTCTGCGGTAGTTCGCAACATTCTGTGTCCTTAGAAGAGACCAGAAGTCGTTGAAAAGTTCTGTGGCATCTGGGGTAATGCCGTCGAGGGCCCTCAGCATGAAATCAAAGTAGAGCGCGCTCACTGAGCCAGCATCCATAGCATTCCTAAGCAAGCACTTGATAGTGGGAATGTGTGGCTCAACGTTTAGCATTAGCTGAGTGCATCGCAAAACACAGAACACGGGGTTCCCATGATCCCATAAGCGAAACATGAAATCCAACTTTGGATGTGTAGGATTAAGATCAGTAAGTAACTTGATGCAATCCTCCCCAAAAGCTCTTGAGACCTTACGATCTCTGCAAAGAGCGGCAATCCTCTTGTTTTGTCTCTGGAAAGAGAAAAGATCAAACATGTTGTGGCTAGCAGTTCTTGCCGCAATGTCTATGATCAGATCATCACTCAAACAACTTATGAATTCCATGATGAAACTTTTGTTTATGGAAATATGTTTTACAAAACACAAAGAAAGATAAATGAGAAGATGAGTATCACAAGACAAAGGGGTGATATTTATAGTGAAATAAGGAAGTTGAAAAGTGGTTTTTTCTCTTTGAAACTCAAACGACGGTTCTTCCTTGTTTGATCATCATAGATCAGATGAAGACACGTGGCATAAGGGTGCTGCCGCAGTTCGAAGAGCCTTGAGAAAGAAGTTGTAAGAAAATTTTTGTTTTATCTTCCCTAAAAGAATCTCATAATTAGATTTTTTAGAAGTTTTACGGTTTCCAAGACAAGTTAATCCTATCAAGTTAAGAAGAAACTTTTTAGTTTCTCATCATTATAGTTGTCTTGGAATTTGTTCCATCAAAGGAGTAACTAAAAAATATATAATAAAAAGTTGCTCAAATAAAACATATGTTATATTAATGTTAAACGGTTTTTGGACCGTTAGAAAACAAATACATATGAAATGAAAAAGAACAAATTCGAAATGAAAATGTCCGTATAAAGTTCGATGCAAAATGGTTCACATTTTGAAGCCAGAGGTGAGTTGATACAATTGTTGTTGTAAACCACCAAGTTTTTCATCAAGGACTTTGCCATGGTCAGTAAGAATTGCTATTTCTTGCTGAGAAGATTTCGATTCTTTGATCTTCTTGATAGCAATTTGGGTCTCTGATTTCATGAAACCTTCTTTAGCCAAAAGTTGGGCTTTCTGACCCTCCAACTGCCCAATTTTTACCTTATATTGGGCAATCGATGAATCAATCTCTGCCACTTGGGATTGGATCACAGGGGTTTCTTGTCGAAAGGCCTTAAGCTTGGCTTTGAATTCTGCAATTTCATCCAAAAGCTGGTTATATCGAATGGTTTGTTCCTCAAGTTTAGCCTTGCCATCCTTTTTCTGAAGACACCCTTGCTTTATGTTATCCAAAAGGGGCTCTAGTGTAACGCCCTCTTTGAATTATATGTTTTATTTAATTCTTTAATTGAGTCTAGAATTTATTAAGAAGAGTTTAGAATATATTATATGATTGTATGATTTATTAGGTAGCTTATTATATTATTTAATAGAATAAGATTTGAAAATAAAATAATATTGAGTTTAACGGTTGTTATGAGATTTGAGAGAGTTTTGGGGAGAAACCTAGTTTAGAAAAAAACATAACGTACGATCAATTTTGGAGAAAAGGGAGAAAAAGCCAAGAGAAGGAAGAAAGAACTAGAAAGCGGCGTGTGAGCTTTCTCTCTCCTGTGTCTTAGGTGCTCTCATACGTAACGGGATGAGATCTTTTGTTATTGCTTTTCCATTCCTTACGTATTGTTTTTGAAGACTTATGACTATGTTTTTAGATTGGATTTTTATGAGACATTTATGAAGAGGCCTTCGTGCCAAAGACTGTTTAGTTATTGAATAAATTCCGCTGCGAAGTATTAAAGATTTTTTTATTGAATTTTATAGGATAAATAGTTATTTATTCAGTTTATGATTTTAAGAAAAGAATGTGACATTCCGTTTATGTGAATACTCTGATTATTTTTATGAAATTTTTATGTTGGGAAAACGGGGTGTTACAATTGGTATCAGAGCAGGTCGGTCCGTCCGGCCAAGTAGTTGAGTCGAGTTGTGTCGAGTAACAGTTGTATTACCATCTTTATGCTGTTTGATTGGTTGTTGTTGTGTTTCTGATTAATAGATATGTTTATTTTGTGATCATGTTTGATTGACTAACTTTGATGTGGATTACATGTTTTGTTGAAGTTTCAATTTGGCTATATATGGTTTAAGATGGTTAGGCAATAATTGAATTCCTTTTCTTGCGTGCTTTGAATTTCGAGGACGAAATTCTTTTAAGGGGGGTAGAGTTGTAATGCCCTCTTTGAATTATATGTTTTATTTAATTGTTTAATTGAGTCTAGAATTTATTAAGAAGAATTTAGAATATATTATATGATTATATGATTTATTAGGTAGCTTTTTATATTATTTAATAGAATAAGATTTGAAAATAAAATAATATTGAGTTTAGGGGTTGTTATGAGATTTGAGAGAGTTTTGGGGAGAAAGAGAAATAAGATAAAATATAATAAAGGGTTATAAATAGGAGAAACCTAGTTTAGAAAAAAACATAACGTACGATCAATTTTGGAGAAAAGGGAGAAAAAGCCAAGAGAAGGGAGAAAGACCTAGAAAGAGGCGATTTTGAGTTATAAGGTAACCAAGAATAGATGATGTCGTGTGAGCTTTCTCTCTCGTGTGTCTTAGGTGCTCTGATACGTAACGGGATGAGATCTTTTGTTATTGCTTTTCTATTCCTTACGTATTGTTTTTGAAGATTTATGACTATGTTTTTAGATTGGATTTTTATGAGACATTTATGAAGAGGCCTTCGTGCCAACGACTGTTTAGTTATTGAATAAATTCCGCTGCGAAGTATTAAAGATTTTGTTATTGAATTTTATAGGATAAATAGTTATTTATTCAGTTTATGATTTTAAGAAAAGAATGTGACATTCCGTTTATGTGAATACTCTGATTATTTTTATGAAATTTTTATGTTGGGAAAACGGGGTGTTACATCTAGCGCTTTGGAAAATTTTTGGAATTTATGGCCTGAAGGAAGGATTATGAGCTTGCACAATAATTCTCGTATTTCGAGAATGACATTTTCATCTTGCTCTATACCCTCAAATAGATCAGCTCTTAAAACTTTGCTTCAAAATTCTGCGAAGAGATTTTCAGTCGAAGTTTGTGAAGGATCCCAAGCAGACACATTAGAAGATCTCCCTGTACTTCTAGAAAGGAGAATGTCACTGGCTAAGAGGTCAAAGGAATCCAAAGGATTAGCTTCCTCAAGTTGACCTAAGGCTATTGGATCCATGGTTGAATCAGATTGAATTGGTTCAACATTACCCATCGAATCTGGGGTACGAGCGAGTGGACGGTTTTCAGCGATAGGAGCCTCTCTCGAAGTCATGATAAACTGGTTTTCGTCTAGCTCCACTTCCGCATCGCTACCCCCTACAGGTATTTCATCTTGACGATCGCTTGATCCCACCACAATCTGATTAGGAGAAGTGATCTCCATATCAGGAGTAGGAATGCTAGTCTCGACACCTTCATCCTCTTCAGCAATAGGCGAAGCCTCTGCTTGACCAAGTTGGGCATGTTGAGGTATGTCAATCTGGCTAGCCTGCAGGAAGAAAATACAGTTATGAGGAACGCATTTCACTACTCATATTTGAAGAAAAGATAAGAGGTTTCTGAAAACACCTTTAGAGCGTTGTCACCAACGCAGGAATGAGCACTGTTGGGATTTGAATCTTTGCGAGTTTTTGTCTTTTTTGGGCTAGGTTGGCCTAAAGATTCATCAACTGCATCTATCTCGATTGTCATAGAATCATGTTTCCTCTTCTTATGGCCCTCTTTCTGTTTAACAAGTTCAGAGACAGCAGGTCTTCCAGCAGTATTGGGAGAGACTTCGACCTACAGGGAAGTCCAAACTCAAAGATCCCCTACGATAAGCATGGATGAAACAAATCGAGAGTTAACTTACCACATCCTCGACAGTGCGAGCTTGCTTTTCCTTGGAAGATTTTTCAAAATGCTTCCTTTTTTCCGTCTTTGAAGATTTCTTCTTCTGAGACGTCTTGTCAGATTTTGACTTTGAGGTCTTTCGAGAGCTGTCCTCTTCGGGATATTCTACTTCCCCTGAAGCCAAAGGAAGAGCTACGAGCCAAAAATATAAATCAGATAAGTAAATTTCCTCCTTTATTTAATATAAGAGAGTCGAGGTTTGATTGGATTCTGCAAAAGAAAATCGAAAGATTTAATACCTAATCCTATTTCGAACAAAATTCGAATGTGAGGATGATTTAAGTGTAGATGACCTCTAAAAGTGTACAAACTGTGCTTAGTTGCAGTCACTCTGTCCTTGTCTCTCTTTACAAATTTTTGTTTCATTCCCATTAGACTATCACAAAACAACCATTTGGGATAGGATGGCCTAAAGGCCACTGCCAACTGACTAGTTGGCAAAACGGGAAACCTCGTTTTAAAATGAAGTGCAAAAAGGTATTTACTGGGGGTAAAAGGAGGGAAATACATTGAGGGAATTTTGTCATGGATTTTATCCCTTAGCGTTTTAGCCGCATAATAAACTGTCCTCTTTAGGTGAAGAGGGTCATATACAGTTTGAAAGAAGTTTTGTAAAGCTTGAATTTCTCGAATATGCGTACCTCTGTTTTTCTTCGATTTCCTCTGCACAGCATGAAAAGCAAGAATCAATTCGGGAAGCAGAGTATCAGGATCTATACGATCGGTTTGGCGCTTGAAATAGTACTGCCACCATCGATAGAATGTTTATGTGCATGCAAAAGATGAAATATATGGCTTCGGTTCGAAAATGAGCTTTTGCCGCTGAGCCCGACGTAAAGTAGATCTCCATACATGTTCTATAAGAGGTTGCCTCAGGTCATCTAAACACTTGTACAATGAATCTGGCTTAATTTGAACTAAGCCAAATTGTCCGGCTACATGGTTGGGTTGATAGCCATACACTCCATATGGGCTTCCAGCAGTTACTCTACTAGACAGAAAAGTGGGATTTCGATAAGCTTCCCAAATAGCATGAACATCTACTTCATCTTCCGTAGAATTAGTTGGAAACTTTGCTGTAAACCATGTAGGCCCGTGAGTCCTAGTGGTAAAAGGAGCCATCGAAGGTGTGAAGGATGTGCAACTTAAAAAAGCATTGTAAGCCATTGCAAATAAATCTGGAGAGCTCCTGTTGCCATATTGGAGCATGGCCAAACCTAAACCTTCAATAGGTCTATTGTCATAGGCTTTCGAAAGAGCAGGGGGCAGATGTACTGCTAACTTTGTTCTGAAAGTGGCTATGAGCCATAATTGAAATAACCAGATGGGGCCAGGTATAATAAGGCTGCTACCAGGTTGAAAATCTTTTATGCTAGGCACTGCTTGGTTCAGATTCTCATATAAAGATCCTAGGATGAGCTTACTTAAGCAAATGTCTCTCCCTTCATGCAATTGAATAGCTAAAGTTGTAAACTTCTTAGGAATCTGAATCGATCTTGAGCAGAAAATATACATAGACAGCCAATAAGTCAAAAAAGCAATATGTTCCTGATCAGACACTTCAGTACTAGAAGTATTGTGATGGTCAATCATGAAATTGCCACAAGCAGGTCTCGAAAATTCGAAAGACACTTCCGATGAATGTGTGTCAGGATCGAAGGTTTGGCCGATAGGTTTTAAACCAACTAGACCGGCAACGTCTAGCAAAGTGGGCGTGAGCATTCCACATTTTAAGTGAAGACTATTAGTCGAAGGGTTCCAGAAATGAAGGGCAGCAATGATCTTCTCATTATGATATTTGGGTCCCTGACGGGATAGCTGGATGAGATCAAAAATCCCCATTTCTCTCCAAAATGAACCTTTGATTTTTTCCACTTTATCCAGCCAACCAAGGTATTTCTCATTATTTTCTATATTAGGTTCGGTTCTAAATTTGGATTTCAAAAAGCTTAGGTCATATGGACCTTTTGAAAAAACAAGGGGCAATTGTTCCTCATTACAAGGGAAAACAGTATTGAGATTTTCCTGATCGTCAGAGTCATCCGGCAAAGGCCCTAGGTATACATGCGATGAATTTGGGCATGAGATAATTACCTGGGATTTCCAGATTTTGTCTTCAGCTTCTTTGATATCCGGTTCTTCCATAAATTGAAGATTTTTGCGAAGGTTGAAATCAGTTGGTTCATGATGTTTTGTTGACTGAGAAGAAGAACCTTCAGCACGCGTCATGGAGTTACAATTTTAGATTGGGAACGATGAACAGTGTTGTATCGTAAGGAAGAAGGAGGATACGGTGAAAAGAGTAAAAATGATAAAAAGAGGCAAAGTGAAAGTAAAAGTATGATCCAAGGTTATATATAGCCTTTGATATTTGACAGATGTCAACAATCGCATGGAACGGTTGTTTTTGATGGTTCCCAATAACAAACATGGCCCACTAAGCTATGGTGGGTATAGTTTAAAAAAATAACTTTTGAAATGTCCTTTCCTAAAGAAATGACATCATGCGAAGAAGTTGTACTTTATCGACAATTTTCAGAAACGTCAAGTTTCTCGTGATCGAAAGAAGAGTTTAAACATAACGTTTCTGGGGGGCAATTTGTTAGCCAATATTTGTGAAAAGGGTTTCATTTAATGTAGTCAAATGTTTGACCTAAGAAAGATGGACTTAGCTTTATAAAAAATCTATCGGAGATGTGTCCTCAGCAGGAATCGAAGATGCTAATTCTAGTTCGACGGATAAAGGAAGTTATCGAAGCGCCATCAACTTTGTACATAAGATCAAGAAGATAGCAAATGGCTATGATTGGGTAGTTATAGGTCTATTTGTATAAATAGTAGTTTTTCTTAGGAAAAACGGGTCACAATTCAATCATACTAAGAACTTACACTCAATACTGTCCGTATGGAAGCGACAAACGAGTCACAAGTTGCAAAGTATGAATATGTGCACCAATTTCCATTAAGTCTTTACAAATTCAATACATTTCTTTAAACATCTTTGCAATTTACTCAACCTTTTCGAAGTATTTCCCTTTACTGTTATTTTTACAGAATTTCAATTGGATTCAATTGTGTTGAATTCGGTTATTTGCATTTTGTTCTTGTCTCTTACTTTATTAAAATACTTTACGAACAAGTATTACGTTTACATCATACAATAAAAAGCACAATATGCTCCTAAGATTTACTAGTTGATCTTGCAAGTAAACATTTTTGAAACCAGCGATTGTTTACAAAAAATCAGTGTAAACAGTTGTCAATCTGGCTTGAGCTAGCTCTAAGTGAGCTCTCCCTGGAGAAATCTGGCTTGAGCTAGAAATCTGGCTTAAGCGAGATGCCCAGAACTGCACTTCTCGTTTCGTGTATTTTGGGCTATGGGGAATCAATCCGGGTGGTTCCAAACTGATTCTTTTAATGTAATTAAATGTATTTGAGCTTTCTAAACCTTTTGTAACATCAATTGAATTAGATTGGACTCGGTTTTGTGAATCGTATCATAACTTTTGAAAATAGTCCTAGAACATGAATTTTTCCAAAAACTCGATTTCTCAAAGAAAAAGCATAGGACTAAGGTTGTATATTGCTTGTTTGATTTCTAAAGTTGGTTCAATGTCTTAATCATGTAAAAAGTGATATTTCGGGTGGGATTGTGAAAGGTTGTGAAATTGGGTTTTTCATACGAACTTAAGTTGTTCTTGGATTAATGTCTAATAGTCCGGAGACGGCTCAAGTTCATGAATACATGATTGTGATTGGTGACTGTTCATGAAATGTGATTAATGATTATTCATGATAAATGTGATTGTTGATTGTGAATGAATATTTGTGAATTGATAATTGTTCATATGATTGATGATTATTGATGTGGGATATTGGGGTGTGATGTAAGTATTAATGTGTGATTGTTATTGATCAAATGCATGATGTTTATAGTGAAATATTCATGTTAATTGTTATTTGGATTATGATAATGTAATACTTACCCCCAGTGGATCTGTGATGGACCGCCTGCCTATCTGTATGGATGGGTAGACGTTGTGCAGGTTTAGTTGCTTGGTGAGTTCTTATGCTTGGTGGATATCGGGAGCTTTCTCCGATATCGGTGTTTAAAATTAGTCGGCTCTGATCTAGGCTTCGTTGTGTCGGTCTATATTAGGTTATCTTTGGATTTTTTTATGTTTGGAGATTACCCGTTTGTTAGGATTTTTGAGATGCATCTATGTTGATGTAATTTATTTATTCATAACATGTATATTTGAATTTACTCTGGTTTATATTCCGCTGCGACTGTTGAGGTTTATATACATGTTTATTGGTTTTTGAATTTTGAATGTGGCGTAGCCTCTATTTCTTGAATAAATGTATTATTCGCATGTTTAATTGCTTGAATAGAAATAGGAGTGTTACACTAACTTGGAAAATGCCTCAATAAATCTTCGGTAATAACCAGCAAAACCCAAAAAGCTTCTAACCTCGGTAACCGACTTCTGAGTCTCCCATTGTGATACTGCATCAACCTTAGATGGGTCTACATCAATACCACTACCAGAAATAATATGGCCAAGAAAACTTACTTCGTTCAACCAGAATTCGCACTTCGATAACTAGGCATATAACTTATTCTCCTTCAGCACTTGCAAAACATTCTTAAATGCTCGGCATGTTCCTCCTCGGTCTTAGAGTATATTAGAATCTCATCTATAAACATAACAACAAATCGATTCAAATAAGCATGAAAAATATGATTCATATATTCCATAAACACTCCAGGGGCGTTAGTAACACCGAAAGGCATCATCGAATATTTGTAATGTCCGTAACGTGTCCTAAAGGCCGTCTTCTGAATATCCTCATCTTTCACTTTGATCTGGTGATAGCCCGATCTTAAATCAATCTTACTGAACACACGTGCACCCTCCGTGGGCTAGGTGCTGGAGATGGAGAAGCGGTGTGTCCATCCTCGTTTGGACGTTGGACAACGCTTTGAAGACGTGCAACATCGTTGGCAGCCATGGTTTTATATTTGAAAGATTTTGTTTTTGTATGTAAAAAACGGTGGTGGGCCTGATCAGCGCCACTGACTGTACCTGATCAGAAGGTGGCTGTCGATGCTTGGTCAAAGGTGTTGGTTCATGGTGGTGAGAGAACTTCAATGAGCACTGGACCGAATGAGGGGTGTGTACCTGCAAACACTCCGACGCTCAAGTTAGTAGAGGTTCATAATGTGGGGTTTTAGAGTGAAGAAGATTCTACCTTAGAGGTTGCGAGGAGCCTCTTATTTATAGAGGTGGGTGAATGCAGAGCCGTTGTAGGACACATGTGTGACCGGCGGTTAGGAAATCGTAAGAAGTGTAACCGCCAATGAGATATTCGCAGGAACGTGGGTAGAGAGAGGTTGTTGACCGTTGAAGGACGTTTGACCTATTCTCATTTCCTCTGTGTACCCCTCTCGCGGGGAGGGGTGTGTCGCGAGTAATTCTGTGAAATGCAGCATTTGGGCTTGATTTGTTGTTGGGCCTAAGTGGCTTAAGCCCAGTTCTTTGACCGGTCCAGAACACAAACTATTTTAATTTTTTTTATCCAAAATGAATTTTGTAAAGTTTTATTTTATTCTTTTTTGGTTACATTTTGTTGAGTTTTATTCTTTATAACATTATTGAGTAGTGTAATAATATTATTCATTCAAAACAAAATTATTAAAATGTTACACGAATATGGTTACATAGGTGTGGTGTCTTTTCTTTTGTTTTTTGTTGATTTGGCTAAAGAAAAATAATAATAATACAAAAAATGCATATATTAACTGAATTCGAACAAAAGACATTTGTTTTTACTATTAGGACTATTCTAATATTTTTGATGCAATTTTGTTCGCGCGTGTGTCTTGAGGTTATGGGAGGGCAGTCTTTTCTTTGTCGCCTTTTCTTAGATTTTATTAGTCATATTCCTTTAGGTTAGGAGAATTTTATTAGTCATGTCCTTGTTGTTGTTTTTAATTTTTTTTTAGTTTGTAATATATATATATTATTTGTTATTGAAAAAAGACTATACTAAATTTGTGCACTAGAACAACAAATCATAAATAAGTTTGTGTTTGTCTTAACCTCTCTAACAATTTGAAAGTCCGGCCCTACTATTAAAAATGGATCTTTAATAAAATAAAAACGTAATTTAAGAAAAAATCCATCTTTTACTTAAATTGTAAATAACATTAATAAATAAAAATAGGCATTCATGTAACGAACATAAAAGAGATTCATATTCTAATCAATAACATAAAATTACAACTTAGACTAATATTTTAGTCAGGCTTAACTGCTAACAATAACCATGTAATGAAAATTTAGAGGCCCCATAAAATGGAGGCCCTACTTTGTAGAGCTATTTCCTCCTGGCAAGAGTGGGCCCTAGTCATTGGTTGTTTATTGTCGTATATACATACATATGCATCAACATTGATGATATTTGGATACTTCTTAATCTTACTCACTATAAATTTCTCGTTTTATCTCTTCCTTTGTGTTTTTACCATATCATCAACCATATCATGTTTAATGAGTGAATGAGTGTGGACAAAATATTTTTCTATATATTCCCAAAAAAAATTCTATATAAAGATATATATTAAGACAAAAGGTCACGCCTACATTTGTGTGTAGACAATTAAGGAAAGCTTATATGTGGAAGGACGCCTATGGATAATACCAGTGGCGTGAAAAAAGGTACCTGGACGAATGAAGAAGATAACTTACTCAAGGCATGCATTAACAAGTATGGTCAAGGAAAATGGCATCTAGTTCCTCGAAGAGCAGGTATATACGAATCATGCTTATTCTATTATGTATTTGGCATATAACTATTCAAACTGAACAAACAACTATAAAAGCTTTTCCTTATTAAAAAAAAAACTATCAAAGCTTTTCTCGGTACTCTTAACATCTTTGTATTATCTATTTTTTTCGGTTTTTATATATATATAGCTCTCCAAACTAAAGATATATATACAACAGAAAAAAACCACATTGCTGTAACAAAAAAACAAAAAAAAAACCACATTGCATGCCGGAAAAATACACTCAGTTCAAAACAAACCCACAGTGCACCGCAAAATTCACCACAAAAAGACTTCACCATTTACAATAACAGATATCAACAGTTAAATTAGTTGAAACCTTCCAACACGGTAGTCACAGTGAAGACTCCCAACAGCTCCATATTTAATTTTCTTATAATTAAATATCTTGACGATTTCTTATCTTTTGGGATAAAATTTTAGCTAGGGATACACTCATATATATAAAAATTTATTCAAATAAAAACTGAATGCTAATCAAATTTATTGGGCTATGAAAAATTTGCCCAAATTAATTTTTTTTTTTGTAAAGTTACACTCAAGATGGATGTAATGTTACATGAATGTTACACTCGGGGATGGGGTATTCATAACTAATTATTTGTGTGGGAAAAGTAATAGTGTAAAAAAAATTTGTCTAATAAAATTAAGGACTATATATGTAATATTTAGTCGAAAATAACAATTTTTATAGTTATATTAGTTCAAGTCCATTTATAACCTTAACTATTGTTAATTGGAAGAAAATCACCCAACTACTTCCTCTAATATTTCATTTTTCCTTCCTTTTTGAAGTAAAATTTCATTCTCCATATTTTTATGAAAAATGTTCACCCATCGCTTTTATTCTAATAGACATTTTTCATATCTAAACTTTTATTGGAAAAAATCTGGTTTCAATAGGTTACACAATGATTTATTATGGATTCGTCCATAGTACAATGCTAAATATTATTTTACTTGATATATAATTTTTAAATTTAACAGTTGGATTGTAAGTTTATTTAATATTTTTGTTAACATATTTGTTATATGTATTTGACAGGATTAAATAGGTGTCGAAAAAGTTGTAGATTAAGGTGGTTTAACTATTTAAACCCAACCATCAACAAAGAAAGATTTTCTGAGGATGAAGTTGATATGATCCTAAGGTTACAAAAACTCCTAAAAAACAGGTAAGATTTTCTATGCTCTTGTTTTGCTTTCTTTTGGTGTTTTTTTTTTTTTTTAAATTGCAACCTCATTTTAGTTTTATTATTTTTCTAATGGCCAATGTATTGCTCCAATTAAATCAATAACTTATGTATTTAGATACATTCAAACACATATCAATTGTTTAATGAACTTTTGAATTGTATTTAGAGTAAATTATACTCCCCTTCCTTCAAAGATGCTTCAATTACACTTATCTTCCCTCTTATATGTTAAAAACTTCTCTTCCCTCTTATTCAAAAGATATTAAAAAATATTTCACCCCCCCCCCTTGAGAAAAGCATGGATTACATTCCCCTCCCCTCTTATGTTAAAATCTACGCTTTACCCCCTCAATAATTTTTTTAGGTTTATTTTAATATAATCAAAATTTTAATACATATTTTTAGCTATTTTTTATTCACAATTTCATTAACATGTAGTTTTAAACCCTATTATATAATTTGAAACAATCCAAAATAAAATAAAAATATGTGTAAATAACTAAAGTCAATTAAGTAATTCTTATTTATATGTGAATTTTTACTTCAAATTATAAAATTCATAACAAAATATTTAAATTTAATTATAATTGACATTTAAACTTTAAAAAAACGAATTTATATTTTTTAAACTGTGATTCAAAATTAGTATATATTATAAAAATATTGAATGAATATTTGTTGTAAACTTTTTAAATCTCATCTGCAAACTTTTTAAATCTCATCTGCAAACTTAATCACGTTATCAAGACCATAATAAAAAAATTATCACAATATTTGTCCATAAAAACATAAAAAATGAGGCGTATTTTTCTTCATATTAATCGTAAAAAAAAAAATCTTCTTTCAAGTGGTTTTTTTTTTAACAAAAATAAATTATATTTATTCATTCAAATTGATAGAGTACATTAATACAATGCAAATTCACTAAAAACAAAAAACTCACAACATTCATGTTAATAGCATTGAACGACAAAGTACAAAAGCCTACATATATGACCATATTCAAGTGTCCGGAATACTCATGTCACCGAATCTGCAACGTGGACAACGCCAAAGTCATGATTTGATCTACACTGGATCAAAACTGATTTGACAATTTGAACCGAACAAATATCATAACAAAAAAAGAAAGACATACAACGTCGTACAAAGACGACGAATGTAACACTACACAACTTGTAACCACGACAAAGGATTCAACCTCCAAGTAGAATAATCAAAATTGAGTAGAATTTAACCTCCAAGTAGGATTTAACCTTTTCCGATAAGGAGATAAATTGTCCCCTCCTATTATGAAAAATCCTTCTATTATGTTCCTTCCAAATTATATATGGCACTAAAACCCAAATTATGTTAAAAGTCAAACAAAACGTGTTGGAAAAATCCCCTAGATTGCCAAACTGAATAAAGTGATCAATTAAAGAATAATGAAAAGCCGACGAAATACCCACCAGCCAATAATCAAGCACCAAAGTTGGCCATAAACAACACAAGTAAAAAACAAATTATCTCGATCCTCCACTGTGCCACATTCGGCCTAGTACAAAGTTTTACAATGATCCAAACTATTTCGCCTAAATAAGTTCACTGTGGTTGCTGTAACACTCCTATTTCTATTAAAGCAATTAAACATGCGAATAATACAATTATTCAAGAAATAGATGCTACGTCATCATTCAAAATTCAAAATCAACATGCATGCATATAATCCTCAACAGTCGCAGCGGAATAAAAAACAGAGTACTCCAAATATACATGTCATGAATCAATTATTACATCAATATAGATGAATCTCAAAACCCCAACACATGGGTATATCTCCAATCATAAGAAAATCCAAAGAAAAGATAATCTAGACCGACAAACTACGCCTAGATTAGAGCCAACCTATACTTTATAAACACCGATACCGGAGATAGCTCCCGATATCCACCAAGCACAAGAACTCACCAAGCAACTATTCCTGCACAGCGTCTACCCATCCATACAGACAGGTAGGCAGTTAAAACCACTGGGGGTAAGTATTACATCATCATAATCCACATAACAGTTAACATAAATATTTAAATTTAAACTCCATATAACGGTTAACATAAATATTTCAATTTAAACGGTAAAATACTAACTATTACTCTAGTAACTCAGTAAAACTAATGGCTCTCACCAAATACTAAAGTAATTCTCATCAAACTTATAATTTACCCATTCTCACAAAATGACCAAAATACCCCTAAGTCCAAAATAACTAAAATACCATTCTAACACGGAAACCCATGAAAATGCACCCAATGATGAATAATCACACACATGCACATAAAACACATAATAAAGTAATTAAAAATAAATCTACCAAAAAATCAGGCTGTTACAGTTGTTAGACGAGTTAAGAATAAAAGCCAAATAAAAATATTAAACTTAACTGCCTTATGCCACGACACATGATTCAACCTTTTATTAACAACAACTTCAGCAGAAGTCTAATTGTTGGAAGAGTTTTTGACTGTATACTATTGTTAAGCACGAAACTTCCAAACCCGTTGATCTGCCACTCCAACCTACAAACAACATGGGACATTTGATGCACACATAATCTCACCATACCCTCCTCCCACGTGAACAACCTCCTACACCACTTCCACGCCTCACCATTAACTTCCCAACCAAAAAAGAACATCTTTGCAATATTAGTTAATTTGTTCTAATGGTAAACCATCTAAACACGAATATTTCCAGAAAAACGTAGACACCCCATCCCCCACCCTTTAATATTATTATCCAATAGTCATAGGTCATCTAACATACCAACCCCCGTTCTAATATGGTTCAAGTTTTTCCACAATATCGTACCCCCTCCACCGCCAAAGCATAACCTCCCCTCTTCTCACCATATTTCTCCCTAAGCACATATACAACTAACTTCCCCGTTCCTCCAAAATCCTCCACACCCATTTTCCAAGTAAAGATTTAAACTCATTCAATCTCCTTACCCGTACCAAAGGATGCCAAAACTGAAGCTTTATAGGATCCCCACCAATTGGCAACCCCTAGTACAATGAATATAAACTAAGATTCAGAGGTAAAGTCAGAAGTTCAAATAATAAAGCTTATAGTATAATTCAACAATCAGTACACACACATTCAAATTGAAAAATTGTTCTAGACCGGTCCGAAGACCAATCATATGTTGACACGTGGCCTAACTTACACCACCTTAAAGCTCCGCGCCTGAAGGAACACACCAGCTTAAATGCACCAAGCCAGATAGAACGTGCCCCCACTGAGGATTGTAACACCCCGTTTTCCCAACATAAAAATTTCGCATAAATAATCAGAGTTTTTCAACATAAACGGAATGTCACATTCTTTTCTTAAAATCATAAACTGAATAAATAACTATTTATCCTTTAAAATTCAAATACAAGATCTTTAATACTTCGCAGCGGAATTTATTTCAATAACTAAAACAGTCTTTGGCACGAAGGCCTCTTCATAAATGTCTCATAAAAATCCAATCTAAAAACATAGCCATAAATCTTCAAAAACAATACGTAAGGAATAGAAAAGCAATAACAAAGTTCCCATCCCGTTACGTATCAGAGCACCTAAGACACACGAGAAGGAAAGCTCACACGACATCAACTATTCTTGGTTACCTGTTAGTTACCCATGGTGGGCAAACAGAAGGGGTGAGATATCACAAACAATAATATTAAGCATATAATTCATCAATTACATTTAACAACATAAGCATCATCAATCATATTTAACAACTCATAGACAACATCATGTAATCATCATAATATTCATCATAGATAATAATATATCATAATTCACTTCTTTAATAGTTCATATAAAGAATCACAGCTTTAAACAATTTCATGATTTAACAACTTAACAACTCGACAACTTGATAACTTGACAACTTAACCTCTTGACTATGCAACTTAATCTTCTAATCATGCATGTGGTACCAATACGGGGCATCAAGTCCCAATCGCTATTTGAGTATTATTATACTACCGGAGCATCAAGCCCCAATCGCTATTTGAGTATTATTATACTTCCGGAGCATCAAGCCCCAATCGCTGAATGCTAATGCATGGACTCGACCTCTTAAACATCTTAATCGACAACCTCTTATATAATCCAATAATTTGGAACTTCATCATTTTAATCAACTTAGACCGACTCATGCAGCTTAGTTAAATAACAACAGCAACACAACAGTATACAAAAACAGCATGACATAATAATATCAAATGCAAGTCAACAACGTCTCAATTATTCACATATAATTCAAGTAATGCATATACAATTATATCACAGTATAACAACATCAAATAATAATCAACATCTTAAAACATCATATATACATATAACACTTCATCAATCATGGACAATATCATATTCACAAACATACACATACATATACTAATTCATCAATCATAATCAATTATTCACTGTGACCTACGTTCAGTAATTTGACCATAACTCAAGTTCTATAAATCCTTTTGAAGTCAAACCAACGGCACTAGAAAGCTAACATCCATACCTACAACTTTCGTGTTTATACCTAAGACCAATTATGTACCAATCAATACCAGTTTTCATTTCAATTCGGACAAAGTTGTGCTGAAATTCATAAAAATTCACTGTGACCTACGTGCAGTAATTTGACCATAACTCATAAACCGAAAATCATTTTCAAGTGAAACTGACACCACTGGAAAGCTAACACAATTATCTACAACTTTCATGTTTACACTAAAGGCTAACTCAAAACAGAAACGTGTGAAAAAGACGCAAGAACATGAAACAGGACATGCTGTCAGAGAGCAACTCGGGAAAAACACACTTTTCACCCCAAAATCCCAATTTTAACTTCCCTATGCCCAAATTTGATCCCAAAGTTTGTCTAAACATTTATATACATCAAAAGAGACTCGAAACCATATAAAATTTGACCCAAAACATTATTTTAGAAAATCATCAAATAATCACTTTTAACCCTAATTTCTAAATTCTCAAAAACTAAAACCTACAACATGTTAAATCCAATTTTCAGAATCAATGACTTAAGATTATTGAATGTTAGTCCCACCCTTACCTTATAGATGAAAATCGCAGCACTCCTAGGTCTTCCCCCTCCTCTCGGCTTTTTCTCCCTTTTCTCCAAAATTGATCGTACGTTATGTTTTTTCTAAACTAGGTTTCTCCTATTTATAACCCTTTTTCTATTTTATCTTATTTCTCTTTCTCCCCCAAAACTCTCTAAAATCTCATAACAAACTCTCAACTCAATCTTATTTCTATTTTCAAATCTTAATCTATTAAATAACAACATAAGCCACTTAATAAATCACATAATCAAATAAATATGTTTTAAACTCTTCTTAATAAATTTTAGACTCAATTAAATAATTAAATAAATCTAATAATTCAAAGAGGGCGTTACAAGGATCACTCTACATGTGTCCTCTAACCGTCCCTAATCACACGCCGCAAAACTCGGAGGTAGATATTCCAAACGCGTGCCTATATAAGGGTGACGTTGCTTCACCCTGAAGGTATGATTCACTTTTCACAACACTTTCTACGCACTCTTTCTCAGTTCCATTACTAACTTGAGCGTTGAAGTGGTAACGTGCCTGCAGGAACCTTTTGTCCCACCGCGAAAATCATCACCGCTGTGTCGGAAACTGTCATCATCACATCGAAGCATTTCCCGCCACCGATGCTACTCACCCATCCTCACCGTTCATATCATTTGGTGCTAGAAGGAGAGGTTCATTCACTAACCGCCACGGTCCAACGAACGTCCACCGTAAACATTTTCTTATGCGCTCCTCTGCCATAACCGTTTTCAGTTACACGTAGGAGAACCACCACGATTTACTACTCCATTCTCCGAAGTAATGGTCGGAACTCCATTCTCCGAAGTAATGGTCGGAACTCGTAGGAGAACCACCACCAGTTTCTCCTTCAGCGTGCAAGAATCACGTCTTGCGACTTAAATCCTCCAAGATTTAACGGTTCCGATTCTCAAACCGGTGAATCCAAAAGAAAATGACACGATTTGTTGGTGTATATGGCTAGATAGTTAACAAGCTAGAGGGGTGTGAATAGCTTTTTAAAAGATTTTCTAGAGATTTGATAAAAACGAATTTTAATGAAATTGACTATTGGAATTTTGCTCGAAAAATCACAATCAATGAATCAACAAGAAGAAAATATATGTGGAATAAGATTTTATCTTAGAATTGAGAGATTCACGATACAAATCTTTTTATACAATCAAATATTAATAAACCTTGAACAAGGTACAAAACAATACACAATTTCAAACCAACCCTATGTGAACAAAATTACTATGCTATCAAATAAAAAACACAATCCAAGTGTAACTGAAGAATTGAAAAGACTTTGCAATCAATTGATCTAGGAAAATTGTGTAAAAGCGAACTCAAAGAGTTAGGTTAATTTTCAATGAAAAACAAGTTAGATGACCACTTGCAATTAACCTATCAATTATTCAATTAATCACAAGCAATATCAAAAAGTAAAAAGGATAGGGAAAGAGAGAGAACACTGGTGTTTATAGTAGTTCACCCTTTTTCGTCCTCGCTTAGGGCTACGTCTACTCTACTTGATGAAGTACACCTTAACCAAAGTTATCCACTACGTAACAAATGTTGATTACGATGTTTACAAGAGTTCCTTCAAATTAAAGCCCTAATTCTTCAACTCCTAAGTAAAACACTCCCCCAAAATTCAAGTATCCCTTGAATTTGGTGCTTCTTGAATCTTCAGATCCTTGAATTATCCGTGCACTCCTTCGAACTCTTCACTCGAGTCTTCAATGCTACGTCCGAAAAACGAACCCCCTTCGACTTCAAGAACGGTTAGAAAGATCCCCAAGTCCTTTTGGAAGTGGAATGAGATTATTCCCTTCATTTAAAGCCTCGATTAAGCCTAATCAATCTTCTTGAGAAAACCAACTTACAATCCCTTTTACCACCCTAGAGAATCTATACACTCAAACAACAAAGTGATTCTAATAAAAAGTGTTTAATCTTGAAGAATATATGAACAATGGGTTTTTGAGACCTAGAGAGAATAGATGCAAATGATTCAATAAATTTGGAGATGTGAAGAAAAGTGTATATATAGTAAAGGGTGAAAAGACCCAATTTCCATACAACATTAACAGATTAAATCGATTCACTAAATGCTTGAATAGATTCAGACATAAAAAAAAATCAGACCAGAGAAGCGTGAAGGATGAAACGATTCAAAACACAATTGAGTCGATTCAAGTGAACCTAGGATGAAGATTGATGCGATTCAAATTTCTTATAAATCGATTCAAGTGCAAGTCAGAGAGTTGTGTGAGATGATTCAAACATAAAAGAGATGATTCATACATGAATCGATTCAAGCATATGTGAATCGATTTACAAGAAGACAGAGACTTCATTGAATCGATTCAGACTATATTGAGTCGATTCGAACTGATCCAAAATGATTTCTGACACTTTTTTTAAAGGACACAAAACAACAAGACCAAAACACATAGATTCCATGGTGCTTTTTACATGTTAGCTATAAGACAAACATCAAAACGAAAAACTAAGCAAACCTAAGCTAAGGAACATCATAAAAAACAAATAACTTAAACAATGTAGTCTTAACGATCTTCGACGCTCGTACTACTGCAGCGACGAACAAGATGATCCTCCCTCCACATCTTCTACACACGGAGGATGTTCCTCTGCCTCCACCGTCTCCTCTAGTTCCTCCGCCACAAGAGACTAATAAAATCTTGACAAACCTGGTGAACTTACTCCAACAACAAATTTATAGACTCGAACGCGTAAAAAAGAATCAAGGAAAGATTTCGAAGGAATTCGCCACACAAATCGTAGAAGAATAATGGAACAAGCATCACTCAACACCGCTGACAGTGGATGATTTTGCCTCCATCCAAAAATACCTTTGAAAACGCGGCATGAAGCCTCCCAATCACTCAGACAAAGGAAGTAGCAGTTCCTCTCCTCGTCGTAATCATTGCGGTAAACCATTAGACCGCCATGAAGGGAATGATTCTCCCCCATGCTAGAGCCGCCGAAAAAAAAAAAGGATTATTCTTCATAGCGCCACCACAGGAATAGCCGTAGAGGACCTTTTACCCGGAAGATAACAAAATATATTATTCCCCACGTTTTCGCAAAACAACCAAAGTTGGAGACCTACAACGACGCCATAAATCCAGACGAACATGTGGAACACCTAGATACCATCATCGATTACAACTAGGCACGAGGCGTGGTGAAATGCAAGCATTTCATTTTGACACTGATAGGCGCACGCTGCCATGACTTGGTTCAAGGGACTGGAAGACGACTCTATCAAATCCTGGAAAGAACTATGCGACGAATTCACTTCCTACTTTAATGCGAGCAAGACAAGAAAGAAACCCTTAAGGAGTACGTCGAGCAATTCAGTCGAGTGCGCATGTAAGGGTAGGGTGCCCAAGACATCTTGAAGTGCTTTAGTTTTGAAACCAACCTCCGTGATTACTGCAAGTTCAAAGAGGAGTTAGGGTTCTGGGCGTCAAGAGACATGAGTGACCTGCTGACACGCATCCAGGCTTACATTAACTACGATAAGAAGAGGCTCGCAGAAAAGACGTTAAAAAACAAACAATCCGGCAAGAGCGGCGATGACAAGCGTCTCCACGACAACGGAAAGACAAAAAATCAGTGCACCCGTTTTACGAACTACACAAAATTCAAGGAGGCATGCATTAATGCACCGCAACTGCTGAGAGAGTCATCGAGGACTGATAGTACGAAGTACTGCTGCTACCATCAGAGTCGTGGCCACGATACAGAAGATTTCCACCTACTTCGGGATGCAATCGAAGAATTGATAAAGAAAGTGAAGCTAGACCGCTTCACCGAGAAAGGAGGCAAGAGACGAGACGGGCGCCAAATGGTTTCCCCGAAGAAGAATCACTCTTCAAAGCGGGGAAAATCTCCTCCAAGGAAGGCCCGGGACACCATCACAGGAGTAAGAATGAACGACGATAGCAATAATGAAGATGAGGGAAAGAGAGATTGAATATTCCTCAGAGAAATAATGGGCGGATTCACCCCTTCAGGAAGCTACTCGAAGGGCACGGTCAAAAGAAAGATAGTCGAGCTAATGGCGGTCCAGACAACGGCACCAACCTTGAAAGTAGCAAAGAAGAGATGTAACACCTCGTTTTCCCAACTTAAAAATTTCAAAAACATTTATCAGAGTAATCAACACATAAATGGAATGCTACACTTCTAAATTCATAAATGAGATAATTAACTAATTATCCTCCAACATAAATCAATTCCAAAAACATTGCAGCGGATTTAGTTCATCAACATAATTAAGTCTTGGCACGCAGGCCTCATCAAAACATCTCATAGATTCAGTTAAACAACATAATCATAAAATCATAAAACAAATACGTAAAGGAATAAGAAATAGCCACAAAAGATCCCATCCCGTTACGTATCAGAGCACCTAAAAGGACACAGTGAGGGATAATCACTCACGACAGCAAAGCAACGACAACTACTCTCGATCACCTGCAAGTTACTCATACGAAGAGCAACATTTCCAAGCAGAAGGGGTGAGATTTCACAAAACAATAATATTAAACATATAATTCAGCAATTATATTTAACAACATGAAAACATCATCATATTCATCATAGATAATAATATATCATTAATCACTTCATCAATAATTCATAAAGGGAATCACAAGTTCAACAACTTGGCAACTTAACATCTTTGACTCGACAAATGTGACTATGCAACTTAGACCTCTTATATGCATGTGGTACCAATCCAAGGCATCAGGCCCTCAACGTAATAAGTATTAATATACTTCCAGGGCATCAAGCCCCCAACGTGGTGAGCAAAGGCTCCAGGGCATCAGTGAGCAAAGGCTCCAGGGCATCAAGCTCCCAACAATGAATGCTAATGCATGGACACAACAACTTAACTTCTTATAAAAAACAACCTCTTATATATCCAATAATTTGGAACATCATCATCATCAACTTAGACCGACTCATGCAGCTTAGTTAAATAACAAACAGCAACATAGGCAGTATGCAAATCATCATGATATAATAATATCGAATGCAAATCAACAACATCTCAAATATTAACATAATTCATATAATGTATATACAATTATATAACATTAACAACAACATTAGATCATATTAATTGAGGCTTACTGAAACAACAACAACAAGATAAACAACTTAGTTTCTAACCTCTAAGAGCAAGTCACATCAACTCGTGCGACAAAGATCGCATTTAACTTAGACAAGGCATTTTGTAACACAAGTACTCGCGAGGCGGGAGCCTCTTGTAACACCCCGTTTTCCCAACTTAAAAATTTCAAACATATAATCAGAGTATTCATCATATAAACGGAATGCTACACTTCAAAAATCATAAATAAGATAATTAACTAATTATCCTTCAACGTAAATCAAATTCCAAAACATTGCAGCGGATAAATTCATCATCATAAATAAAGTCTTGGCACGCAGACCTCATCAAAACATTTCATAAATTCAGTCAAACAACTTAATCATAAATCAAATACGTAAAGGAACAAGAAATAGGCACAAAAGATCCCATCCCGTTACGTATCAGAGCACCTAAAAGGACACAGTGAGGGATAACCACACACGACAGCAACTCTAGCTACTTAAACTTGATCACCTGCAAGTTACTCATACGAAGAGCAACATTTCCAAGCAGAAGGAGTGAGATTTCACAAAACAATAATATTAACCATATAATTCAAAAATTATATTTAACAACAAGAAATTATCATAATATTCATCATAGATAATAATGTATCATTTATCACTTCATTCATAGTTCATATAAACAATCACAACTTCACAACTTATCATCCTTGACTCGACAAATGCGACTATGCAGCTTAGACCTCTTATATGCATGTGGTACCAATCTAGGGCATCAAGCCCTCAATGTAATAAGTATTAATATACCTTCAGGGCATCAAGCCCCCAACGTGGTGAGCAAGGGCTCCAGGGCATCAAGCCCCCAACAATGAATGCTAATGCATGGACACAACATCTTAACAACTTAAAACAACATCATCTTATAAGTCCAATAATTTAGAACATCATCATCATCAACTTAGACCGATTCATGCAGCTTAGTTAAACAACAAACAACAACATAGGCAGTATGCAAACCATAGGCATTAGTCTTAATTGAACAACAACAACAAGAGAACAACTTAGTTTCTAACCTCTAAGATCAACTCACATCAACTCGTGCGACAAGGATCACATTTAACCTAAACAAGACAGTCTATAACACAAGTACTCCCGAGGCAAGAGCCTCTGCTCGCCATGGCGAGTTCAGGTCAAGTTCACAAAATTCATTCTAAAGTCTCTCCAGGTTCAATCTCATTCTCCAATCTTTCCTAATCATTATTAGACATGTTCAGGCACTCAAAAACTTCTAAGGATCAACTCAAAAGTAAAAATTACGAAATCTGAAAAGCTCTCTGGTCATGCTCACTATGGCGAGTTCATCAGTTCGCTATGGCGTGCTGCGACGTGCAACTCGCGAGGCGGGTAAAAGTTGCTCGCGTGGCGAGCGATGAAGTTCATCACTCGCTATGGCGAGGATCATAGCTCGGGAGGCGAGCGATGAATGTTGGTTCGGGCAGAAGTGCAGTTTTCACGAAAATTCACTATTTCTCATGGTTTTAAGCCTAACATTGATTCCAGAATTCATCCTACACATTATCTAAGGTCTAGGAACAGTTTCTACATCAATCTAACTAGGTTTATCCTATTTATATCACCTCCATCTATCTTATCTTATTTCTCTTTCTCCCCCAAAACTCTCTAAAATCTCAAAACAACCCCTAAACTCAATAATTATTTTATTTTCAAATCTTATTTTATTAAACAATAAAATAAGTCACAACCCCACGGGCGAGTAGAGGTGTTACGCCCTCTTTGAATTATTTAATTAAACAATAAAATAAGTCACAACTCCTCATAAATAATTCAAATAAGTCACAACCTCTACTCACCCGCCAGTAGAAGAAACACCCAAGAAACGAAAAAGAACAAGATATGCCATTTCCCTTGGAAGCAAAGCTTCCCTTCAGGTGCCCCACACCCGATGGGGAGTTTGAATTTTTCCAACTAGACGATAACCCGACAAAGAAGTTGAAGATTGGGCCGAACTAGCCACTTCAAGTCGAAGAGGATCTCATCGAGCGCCTCCGAGCCAACATGGATGTCTTTTCTTGATCTCCATATGAAATGCTTGAAACGGACCCCAGCATCGCATGCCACAAACTAAATGTGAACCTGGAAGCAAAGTTCGTAAGTTAGAAGAGGCGCCACCGAAGGTGAGAAAAACACAAGAAGGGGGTGTTGAATTGTATTAACTTTTTCTTCGTTTTCTCCTAAGCTGAAAACACTGATCATAAGCAGATAGAGTTCTACTTCTGAAGTGATGTTCAGGACTAACTTGCAGTGGATAAAGAAGAGAGAGAGAGAGAGAGAGAGAGAGAGAGAAGAAAGACACAAAGCAATTATATAAGTTCCTTCCACAAACCGGAAGTCAGTCTTGTCCCCCTTGCACTTCCAAGGATAGTTCACTAAAAAAGTAATATCTGATTACAACTGTTCACTGCCAAACCAAGCAAAAGACTTCAAATGCTCAAGCACAACTACAGGAGACTTGCTATGCTCCTGAACACAATCAAGAGACTTATGATGCTCAAGCACAACTGCAAGAGACTTCTAATTCAAACAGAATTACACAGAAAAATGTTTGAGGTTGAACACTTGATATACAATCAATGGTGTATACAATACAAATCAGATACAGACTCTTAAGACTCTAGAATTTCTAAGATATGAAAGTTGATAAGAAATTCTAAGTGAACATTTGAATGCATAACAATTTCAGTAGAGTTTTGGCACTTGTAAATTGTTGTTGAGTCCTTGCCATTCTCTAAGTCTTCACTCCTTATATAGAGGTGTGAAAGAGACGTTGTGAATTGCCAGCACATCAAAATAGAGTCGTTTGAAGCTTTGATCAATCACCAATGATCTTTTGCCTGATATGGTTATTGTCGTCCGAAGGATCAATTTCAAATCCATTCCCATTGAGAGGGAACATCATTGTAGGCAGAGCTGTTTTTCTTGTCTTGTAGCAGAAGAAAAAAACAAAGTAGTGGAGGTAGTGGTTGCACACTTCGTACAATTGTACTTTGTCAACGCTCTTTGAAGAACAAGCATCCAATGCCTTAATATCATTTCAAAATAGCCGTTGCTTCACTCTTCCAGTCTTCTGCAATGTTTAGACAAAATTAAATTCATTTAACAACCTTTCAAGCTTTAAGTCTTGCATCTCCTGATGAACTTCAGCTTCTGGTGTCCTTGCTTCTGATGAGATACTTCTGATGACGTCATCACTTTAGTAGCACTTTTGTCTTCAGGAGCGCTTCTCTTCAGATGCTTCAAGCTTCCTATTTGTTGATTCATTTGCTCTCTTTTGTTCTTTCAGAACCTTTTTAAGATGTCAAATTTTTGTCTAAGGTCCTGTACACTTGAAAAAATATTAGCATATCCAATTGTCATTTTTTAATACCTTGTTATTATCAAAACTTTTAAAGGATAATGTTAAACACATTTGGTTCCAACAACCACTACTCCCTGGTTAAAGCACAAGATGCCTAAGAAATAGTCGAAGGCTTGCTTCAAGCCAAATTCATTTCCGAAATCAATTATACACAATGGCTCTTCAATGTAGTCCTTATAAAGAAAGCAAGTAGAAAGTAGTGGATTTGTGTCGACTACATGGACTTAAACAAAGCTTGCCCGAAGGACGCTTACCCGCTCCCAAACATCGACAAGTTGACGGATAATTTATCAGGATAAAAGCTATTACCTTTCGTGGATGCCTTCTTCAGTTACAACCAGATCCCCATGGACAAGGATGACATAAAACACACGATGTTTATGATCGAAGTTGCTAACTACATGTACAACGTCATGCTGTATGGATTGCGGAACACAGGCACCGCCTACAAAAGAATGATAAATGATGGGATAAAACCGCAAGTGCGCGGTCTTACTGAAGTAGTAAAAAGATGAGTATCGTTCCGACAGGAGTTATGAATTCAATTAACTTTAGATAATGATTAGACTGAAGATTTATAAGGTAGAAAGGTTTGGATTTTTAATTACAAGAAAATAAAAGAAAAGAAAAGATAAAAGCCTTGGGATTATTGGTTCATCTAAATGACAAGTCCTTCACAAACCAAACTAAAAGCTTATAACTTTATGTTAGACCTAATTTCTCAAGACAGTTTCTCTTTTGTTCCTCTAGCAACCAAGCCTATTTCGCTGACTTGATTACTATTAGATTTTGGTTCCTCTAACAACCAAGCCTATTAGATCGAAACTATATGTCTCAAAGATTTCAAAGACTATTTCGCTGCCTTTGAAACCCTTGTCTAAATTCACTTGTTCGAATATCAAAGCTCCACTTTCGTTTTATGAATTGATATTTGAGATGATGGATAAACAATTATCAAACCATCCACTTTCGTTTCCACAGTTTGATACTGATTGATCCATGTTAAAGTGGTGAATTTAGATAAGAAATTAGGGTTACATAAGATTAAGGCTTAAACATCATACATTTTCCACATAAGGCATATAATTATTTCGCATAACCGACAACAACAACATAGGCAGCACGTAAACATCTCAAGATATAACAATATCAAATGATAATTAACATCAAATTAAACATCTTATATAATTCAAAAAATGCATATACAAATATATCACATTACTAACAACATCAAATCATATTATACAGCTTCATAGATCATCATTAATATCATATTCAACCTCCATTCCTACCCCAAGATCAACTCACAACATGGGTTAAATACTCTTAAACACTTTAATTGAACTCATAGTACTTCTAGTTTTGAGGGTTGGAATTATCCCATAAGTTTTGGATTAACTTAGAAACAGTTATGCTGAATTTTCATAAAATTTCACTAAGACCTCCTTGGAGTATTTTCATCATATCTCAAAAACCAAATATCATTTTCAAGTCAAACCAAAGCCATTGGAAAGCTAACAAAATTATCTACAATTTCATGTTTACACCAAAGGCCAATTCAAAACAGAAATGTGTGTAAAATATGCAAGAACACGAAATAGGGCAGTCTACATTTCGCTAGGCGAACTAATGGCGAGCTCAAGGCGAGTGCCTATTGTGATGTTTCGCCAGGCGACCTACTGGCGAGGAAATGGCGAAAAGCTACTGGAATGATCCGCCAGGCGAAATATCTCTCCGCCATGGCGAATCGCGACAGACCAGACTACGTTAATTCTGCATTTTTTCACCAAAAGTCCCAATTTTCCCCAATTCAATCCCCAAAACTGATTACAACATTGCTATATGATTATACCTATGATCTGTATGCAATCTCTCATCATTAACATGGTTTCTACGCTTTCAATTCAAAAATCTATAATCAAAACCTAAACCCCAAATCCCAATTGAACCACAACCCTCTTGCTAAATCAACATCAAAAGTTATATAATCTAAAATCATTGAGAGTTAGTCTCACCCTTACCTTAGTAAAATCGAGAATCACAGCTCTCTTGAAGGTTCTCCTCTCTTCTCTTGACTTTTCTCCCTTTCTCCCAAAACTGATCGTACCTACTACTTTTTCTAAACTAGGTCTTCTCCTATTTATATCTCCTCCCATCTATTTTATCTTATTTCCACTTAATCCACTAAATTCTCTAAATCCTCAAAACAGCCCCACAACTTAATCTTATTTCTATTTTCAAATCTTATTCTAGTAAATAATAAAATAAGTCTTTAAATAAAATATCAATACTTAACATAATCATATAAAATCACATAAATCATCAAAGTGGACTCTAAACTTTAAAAATTATTAAATAATTAAAGAGGGCGTTACACCAATCGCTCGAGGTTTTCAACATTCCCAATCATCCTGAGTACATGAGATCATACCTTCCTTCGGGCACCTTGGTTGAGAAAAGGGCCTTCCATGCCTAGCTTGATCTTCATATAGAGTCTTAAGGTGTTCGATCATATCGAACACAGCCATGTTCTTGTGCTATTTTTGAAGCTCGGGGGTCATGGTTGCCAACATGATGCAAAAGAATTCCACAAAATCATTGAGATGCTTCTGATAAGCATCCCTCTGAGCCCTAGGATCTCCAGCAGGTGGCTCCTCGAGAATAGGTTCATCAAGCACATACAACTTTTTCTCATGTTTCGGTGCCAGTGTAAAATGATAGTTTCAGACAGTTTTTCCTTCTAAAGGATTGATCACAAAATATTGTTTGACGTGTTTGATGCCATCTACAATTTTAAAATATAGAAAATAAGTATCATGAAAATAACATATTTAAATTGGCCTTCAATTAAAGATTCTCCCACTATTTTACTCAAATCAAATGACCTTCAAACATTTGATTTGGTCTCGTTGGAAGATTTTCTAGCAGGTTGAAATCCTTTTTTAACATAGTTTTGAGTCAGCGGGGGCTGAACCCTTAAAACTCGGTAATTTAGGTAGGAACATTTCCAATTTTATTCTATACAACTTTCAAATCAATTAGGTGAGTAACTCTTACTCAAATCTATCATATAGACAATTCCCAATTATTGCTTCTAAATTTATTAGAATCTTATAAAAATTAATTTAGTTAAGTTAAACCCAAAAGAATAACACTTGTGTAAATGAGATTACAGCACCGCTACTTATTAGTATTGAACAATTTCTTCACGGAGGCAAACCGACACATTCGTTATTAGTCATGAAGGGTGCTATCCTTTTGGAAAGCATTAAACTTAATATATTAAATTGAAGGATTTTTATTAAGTTTGATATCACCTCACACGATTTATATTTCATATATGTTCGTACTCCACTCATTCAAACATACATAACAATTATACAAAATAAAAGCGACATGATTATGGCCTCCTAACGCTATGACTCTCTCAAGCCAATGAGAGAATCTAAAGTAATCCTAGAAACGATATTTCTTCTCCAAGCTAGACGTCCATGACTATCTACCGTCTTGAGCCCTGTTACCTCATTGTATTCTAATTACATTACATATAAAAGAAACTCGTTTTACACCCAAGGGAGTGGATGAGAAGAGAATGTACAAAAGAAATTAAGAGAGAGGCTCGAAACGCAAACTGTATTTCAAAATCCAAAAGACAAAATAAAAGGACTAAAACCATAATCATTCACACAAAATAATAACAAACATACTTTTATTATTGTTATTATTAATATTATTTACACCTCATAATTAAATAAATTAAATTAAAATTCAACAATTGATCACACTACGCAGAGCTAGCCTGCGGTTCCGCTTCCCGATCAGCACACTACGCAGAGTTAGCTAATTCGATATGAACGATTCACTTCAAAACTAGTATATCACATATACCAATGTAACACATAATTTATTAACACACTTATGTCAATATGGATAATCAATATATTGATGCTTCATCAGATATGGTTTCGGAAGCTTCAAACAAATTGAAAAGCTATGCACATACACGTAATTGATATCATTATATGGGTTTATGATCGATCAATCAGGCTCCTATCGATATGGATAATTGATATATCAAAGCTTTACTAGAAACGGTTTTTGAAGCATCAAATAAACCAAAAATCCATGCACAAAAATATGATAAGATGTCAATTTTAATTCTCTTAATTATTTAATTTCATTCATTATGTTAAATCGAATTAAAACATAAAGCAGTAACAAAATAATCTGATTCATGGTTTCACGATTGGCTCTGATACCACTAAAGGGAAATTGATTACATAAAGAGGCAGCAGAATAAAAATTTCGATTTCCTTTCATTGGATCATTATGAATTTGACATGATTGGTGAAAGAATGTTACCTCTCGAAGTGCATAAAAAGTCGCGATCAAAACAAAGCAAAAAGCAAAGCCTCTGCTCGTCCACACGGATGGTGCTCATCTGGTTCCCGGTGCTAGCCAAACGAGAAGAGGTTTTGGGATAATTAGGGTTTCTGAAACATATAACCTCTGACTTCAGCACAAGGGTTCTATTTATAGAACTCCTTATGTGTTATGTAAGTCAGAAAATGTTACTGGGCTTCCATAAGCCCATTAACGCATTTATCTTTTGCTAACTGATTAACGTTATTTCTTAAGCGCACCCATCTTATAATCTTACTTATATTTCCTCATTTTGACCGTTCTATTATGTGTAACCCTATAGGTTCTTTTCACGTTGACAATAATATTAAATCTATTCTTTAATATTATAATGAATGAGCAGTATCTAGAAACACATCACTGCTACCCAAGTAACAAGAATGTCAAGTGATCCGAGGAAACCTTTTCCATGATAGTGTTAATGTGCACAATTACTCCTCTGTCCTCCTATCTATATTGATCACAAGGAATAGATTTTGTCACCTTTGTCATTCTTTTTGCATTTGAAGTCCTTTTTTGATTCTACATGTGGTCAGAAGAACACAAAACTATGCTGACAGCTATTGAAGATGATAAAACTGACATGGATTCTAGGTCCCTCAGATGCTTCTTAAGTGTGAAGGTATTCAAAGTCTAATGGGGTCTTCTGTGTCATGCTGGAACTTCTGAGTCTAGTCATGTCTACAGAATCTGACGATCTCTTTAGCTTTTGAATGGCATCTTTTTCTTGTGTTTCTCTTGCTTTATTACATGTTCAATGTTTGATCGATATATTCTATTATCTTTCACACTTGAACAAATATTAGTATGTTCAATTGTTCTTTACTTCTTTGTTATCATTTAAACCTTAGAGGAATTGTACAAGACCCTTCTTATTCCATCACAATTTTAAATGGTTCCCATTGTTCAACCTCGCTAAGGGTACATCCACTCTTATTGACAGAAAACCCCTCTATCAAGGACTCTCACTATGATGAAAAATGTCTACAAATCGTTATGATTATAGAAGATTTCGTCAATTCCCTAATCTTCAATCCCGAGAAACCACACTACCACCAATCTTCAAGTCCTCTTGAAATTTCAGAGCCTCTAGATCTACGAATCTCAAGCTTCCATGCTATCCATTGAATTACTTTACCAAGAATTAAGAATTCTTCTTTGTTATGTTTGAAATCTTGATCCCCTTGGACATTAGAGAAGTTGAGATCAACCCCCACAATTCTCATTAGAGGTGATAAGAGAGCCTTCTTTTTCTGTAGACCCTTGATCCTCGATCAATTGTCAATACACATAGTCACCCAAACATCCACCTCAAGGTGATCCCAAAGCGTTAAGATACCTCCCGACGCACCTATCGAGGGCTTATAAGAAAATACAACAAAGGTAATACCCCATAAAGACCTACAAAAAAATTCATCCACTTCCCCCAACTTAGTCCCTGAATACACACCACAATTGCTGTCCTCTCCTTTACCAACCTCTCAAACTCCCTCCTCTTCTCCCACCCCCAAGCTAACGAACATTGTAAGAAAAATCTTCATAATCAAAACCCAACACCCGACCACCTAAACATCATCACCCTCCCTCCTCACATTTAACATCCCCTCCTCCCCCATTACTCTATCTTGCTTCTTTTACCCCACCATTGCTTCCTATGGACAAAACTTGAAAGATATTCTCATAGTGAACGCCTAAAATCTTACCATCCTCTCTAACATCATCCTCCACATCCTTTTTACTTCCACGTAAAACCACCTAATATTTCCAATCTTTAGTTGATGCCGATGAACCAGATCCTGCTGACAAAGAAATACCTCCATTCTTCCCAAGGGATCCCTTCAAAGATTTTCATTTCACCTTAAATTTTTTTATACCCTTAAGAGAACAAATCAAATCATTATTATCCTTTTCCCAAAACCAATCCACCTCTTTCAAATCAATCACAGATGGCACCAATTTATTTTCACTCACAATATACTATCTGAATGAGTAACCCCATTTGAGTTTAAAATTAACACACTTTCTTTCCTTGAGTAATTCAAATCTTTTTCCAAGCCTCGAGCCTCATTGGAACCGAGCACTTTATTGAGAATTTTGTGATTGTTTTGATCAGAAGAAAACATGCCAACTACTCCCCCAGACTCTTTATGAACCTAACTATTACAATTGTCTCTCAATTGTTTCACTAGAGTTTCCACAATGGGTTCATCATCCTGCATACAGATAGGTTCTGAACACACAAACTTATGATCATCCTCGTACTCCACCAAACATGCATCATCACCTAGACAAAATTTAATATCCTCAATGATACGAATAGGATAAATCCTCCCATCGATCCAAATTCAATTCTTTTAAAATAGAAAAAGAGATCAACAAACATGCATAATCCATCTTGTCTTTATTGAACATATGATCATCTATTGTAAGTAATATGCTTTGTGATGATGCAAGTTCCTGAAATAAAAAACTATTCTAAGCATGTATTAGAATACCATAACATATCACTCAAGAACCTCTGTCATAAGTAACTACAGAGTCCCTCAACCAAGGCCGACAATCTTACAAAAAATTACCAAAAAAATAACGACTTCATTAGAAATGTACATCAAATCCACATCACCAATAAGATAGAAAAAACTTATTTTTCCCTCCTAAGGAGATTATCTTCAAATTCAAAAAACCAGCATCCAAGATAGTTTGTTGTAGCACTAGAACAAAAAGACCATTTCAAATTCTAGCTGTCAAAGCTCTAGAACACCAAGCTATATCCTCATGTAAAGGCAAATACTTGAAACATACCGTCTCCGTTCCTTGTGACTTTTCCATACATAAGTCCTCCCCCATAAACTTCGCTCCGACCTCCACTTCAACCTTATCCCCATTCACCACACCCATCCCTCCCCTCTCCTTTGCCTCCCTCACCTTTTCCCATTCCTCGTCACTCCTTAATGCTTCCTCCTTCACCCTCTCCAATACATGTTTTCCTTTAAAATACCATCTCCAACTCTCCCCTCCCCACCTCCCTCAATTTTTCCCTACCTCGTCCCTTCCAATTTTTTGCTCCTCGACACTATTAACTTTTTCTCCCTCTTGTTAGGAAACATGGCATCCATGGAAGGAAGGAGAGAAATCTAACAAACTCTTTGTATTGATAGAAATGGAATATTACAAAATGAGAAAAGTTCCCTCTAATGGGGTGGTTACAAGTTATTTATACTACTCTCTACTAGGACTAATATGCTACTAATCTATATCTCTAATACCTCTCCCTATCCTAACCTCCGTCCAATATTTTTAACAAACCTATCAAATTTAACAACGTTCGCAAACAACCTATTATCTCAATAATAGACATTATTAAGAGCTTTATATCCCAAACCTTGATAAATTTAGCAAAATGAAATATTTGACCTCGAGCATTTCAATTCCTTGAGAGATAAACTTCACATAGTATACCATAAATCTCAAATCCCCTTCTCAACTTAACATATTGTAGATGTTCAGATATATTAGAAATATAGTAAGTAGCAGATACTAGAAAAGTACCCTACCTGAATGCCTTTTTGAATGATAATTTCAGTCGTTGCTTCTCTTGTACATACTTACGCATGAAAGCCTTCTTGAATGATAATTTCGATGATTGCGACGAAAAACTAACCTGTCTCACCGTTGTTTAAACCTAACCATAAATGAGGAATCGTGATCCCTAGATATCCCAGTTATTGATTAGAAAACCTACTAATCCTATCGTAACCTTTCTCACGACCATCTTCCCAACCATTCACTGTGTTTGTTGCTCTTCGGTTGTCTATATTGTCCCTGCACCACCGGTTCCATCGCTTTCTGACGTCTGTTTCTTACCTCAGTCTGTTTGTGCCTCGCCAACAATTGGCCCACCCCATCTGACAAACTTCACTTCTAGAGAATGATGTCGCCGGTAGGGTGGAACGAGGCTATTGCATCTCTCTCTCTCTCTAGCTCTCTCACACATGAATGTTATGCGACATGTGTGAATACAAGAGTCTTTTACCATTGTGCTTTGTATCTTAGGAGGATGGTGTATATTTGGATATAAGAGGAAAGAGTAGTGTAATTTAACAATATCCTAATGAAAGGAGGTGTAAAATTTACTCTAAAAAATGTTTCCAATGACAAATAAAAATTCGTGTGTGTATGCAAGCTAGGTGGTGAGCTCATTTTGTAGTTCACCTAGAATTAATTATTATATATTTATGCTAAAATGTATATTATTGTATAAATTAATTATGAGTTGGATTTTTTATTCAAAATAACTCATTCTTATAAGATTGGCTTGTGAGAGGATGAGGGACAATTTTAAAATTGCTTATATTATCTTATCTTTATTTAATACTCCCTCGGGTCCTTATTATAAGAAACAATTGACGTTTTAGGTTCATTGTACAAATGATGTATCTAATCTATATTTATAACAAGATACATTAATTATTCAATAAATCTAAAAAGTCAATTGTTTCTTATGTTAAGGACCGGAGGGAGTATGAGATTCAGGTTTCGTATTTCCCTATACACTCTCATACCCAATAATAACAAACTTTATATGTGGATATAAATAGTTGATAGTCCAATTAATAGATTTGATAATTACTCTTCAAGAATGATAGCATATATCCTTAAATAGTCATTATAGGGATGTCAATGGATACTCAAAGATTTTTGAATTTATTTATTTTTTGGTATAATGAATAATTTTTTTTAATTATCAAAAAACTTTAACTTTTAAACATCCATACATAATCCATTCAAAATTTTATAAATCATACATAATCCATAGAAAATTCATGATTCTTGCATAACCCATACAAATTCTTGAAGTAAAATAAAAGCATAAAAACATCCAAATAAACATTTAAATTTCATATACATTCCAAACTTCAATAACTTCATTTGACTTCCCAATTCCTGAAATAAAAACGCATAAATCTCTAAATCAAAATCGAAATAATCAACATGACAATGATAATTGGCATAAAATCTTATAACTTTTACTAACAATAAGGTAACAACTTTAAGTAATAATATATATGAATATATTTTAGTAATTTAATTAATTTGTTATCGGGTATGGGTACAATCAAATATGTATCCATATACATATAATAACTGGTAGTCAAATACCCGTTTACTATACATGTGGATACTCATTTAACTACCCTCCACGTGCCCGTGACGGATTTTACTCGTAGATACCCATGGATAATTTTGCCAAAACAATATTTATATAGAAACTTGTATGATTATGATTATGACCAAGAAAATACATGACTTGTTAGCATGATCCTCACTCTTATTAAATATTGATATATTCATAGGAATAGATTGTATTAAGGTTTTTTCCACAACTGTCTCAAGTGGAGAAACCCTCACCCTTAAATTCTCCTTTTCCCTTTTTCTCTTTCTCTCTCATGCCAAATAAAAGGCTATAAATAAACATGTCTCTAATGTCACTTGAGACAATCCTCTCCCTATATTCACTATATCATAAATATAGAGTGAGCGATAATGACTTGAGAGTGATGCAAGTTGGAATAATTAGAGGATTTAATTGGATTGCTTTTTATAAGGAAAGTAGAATTTGTTATTAATTTTGTAACAGTTTTTTCTTTTCAAGCGAGTTTTTCACTTTGGGAGATTGGGAGAGAGTACTTTTAAATTCTTCCTATTTAGATAATATTTCAATTAATTTACTTACTCATATATTGGATAAATATAATATAGATGGTCATTGATTGCGGGAAGGCTTCCGGCTAGAACAGCTAATGATGTCAAAAACTATTGGCACACACATTTGAGGAAGAAGGTTGTTTTAGAAAGAGAAGAAATAAAAGAAGAGAAAATACCAAAGGAAAATGTGAAAGGTCATGATGTTATTAAACCTCAACCTCAAACTTTTTCACCTGATTCTCCTTGGTTTAATAGGAAACATTGTAGTTTTGTGACACAGTCTGTAATGGATTCAAATAAAGATGGTAATATTACCAAAGATGTTCACGACTCAGAGCCTATCCATCCAAATAAAAGTGGTAGAGATTGTGCTTCTACTTCACAACCTAGTAATGTCCCCTTACCGTGTGCAATGTGGTCGGACAATTTATGGAACCTGGGGGAGCAAGTAGGCAATGACAGAATTTGCTCATACTCTTCATTACAAGAAGATATCAACTTCAATACGGAGTTTCCAAATGTTGGTAACTATTTCTCGGATTCCAATCTTCGTGATTATGATTCTTCTTGGGATCATTAGATCGTTGTGTAGTTCTATGTTGAAACTCAACACAAGAAGGTCTTTTATTATTAATATTTACTTTTCAATAAAACTTAATTTAATGTGTTGTAACTATATATAACAGAATGAAACAGATGTTCTACGTTCAGTTTCATGGTTTGAGTATTTTTAAGATAAAATAACATCATATTTAAATTATTAGAAGGATAATCAAAGGATTGGATGCCATCACGTTCTATTATGTTTTTATAATATCTAAACTACAAAACATTACTAGATCATTTATTAAAAAAAAAAAAAAACAATACTAGATCATATGGTGGTTCGATGCAAGGGTGATTTGAAATTTTTTTGTGAGCTAATTTTTCTTTAATGGCAAAAAATAGCACTATACCTAAATATCAAAAAAAGAAACAATAAACGGTACTAAACCCTGACAAAAGGGGTTTGAATTGTGAATCTTTGAAATTTTTGCTCTTTCTCAACCTTGAGAAGATGTTCTTATCTGATGATCTGAATTCTGAAGTATGTATCAAAATATTTGATACAATAAGAAATTGGATTATTGTTCTTGCTTCTCAACTATTAAATGAAGGAGTTACTAGATAGACAAGACGGCGTAAAGAAGTTATACTAGTTTACCCTAATTTTGCTAGTCTAGTCCCCACTGACTATGAGATTTTCTAGTATAGTGTATACGATACCCTTTCAGATTCTATACACTATCTCTTCTTTTTTGTCTACCCGAACTTACAAGTTTGAATAGTGAAGCTTTACAGTTGAATAAAAAATGATCTTTTTCTCTATAATTTCGATTTAATAACATTAAGCTGAAACTGACCTTTTCTAATACATTGTAACATATGTTCCAAAAATACAGTGGAGGCTTGAATGTTGATGGTCTAATTTAGGCAAGTGCACACAAATCGTTTAATAAGTAATAAAGTGTAAGTAGTACCGTATTCACAGGGGTTGTCGTTTAACTAGAAAATTCACGTTACTTATTTGAGAACAATAGAGTAAATAAAAATAATAAAAGATAAATGGGGTTTTGCAATTTAGTTTGTTTGCAGCCGAGCGAGATTTTAGGAGTAAACCTATTTTTGATTGCATAATGTTACTGGTTGTTAGCCTGTAATTTCGACAGGCACATTTAATGTGGTCAACATTTAGTTAACTTTGGTGGATAGAAATCATGATGAAGACGAAGTTGTTAGAAATGTCCAACAACAAAATATCGGAGCATATAACAATATAGCCAATTAGGTTGAAAATATCATGGCTCATAATAGCTTAAACGTGGGTTTACATAGGAAAAACTTTGTATCTCCTTTATTAGAATATGTTCTACAAACTGAACTTCCTAGGGTTTATAAAATTCCTATGTTCACAACGTTTGCTAGTGACACCAGCGAATCTACCGTTGAACATATAACACATTATTTGACAGAGGCTGGGGATATTGCGAACAATGAGAATTTGAGATTAAAGTTCTTCGCAAATTCTCTAACAAAGAATGCCTTTACGTGGTTCACCAAGCTTGCACCGCATTCCATTCAACATTGGACAAAATTAGAGAGACTATTTCATGAACAATTTTACATGGGCCAATCAAAGATAAGTCTAAAGGAATTACCAAGTGTTAAGAGACGATCAACTGAGTTTGTCGATGATTATTTGAATAGATTCATATTGTTAAAGGCAAGATGCTTCACTCAAGTTCCTGAATATGTGTACCAACTTACGCTCAAAATATCTGTATGGAAGCGATGAACGAGTCACAAGTTGCAATGTATGAATATGTGTACCAACTTACATTCAGTCAATGCAATTTCAATACATTTCTTTAAATGTCTTTGCAATTTACTTGTTTATTTTGAGTAATTCATTTACTTTCGTTCGCACCATACTTCGATTGGATTCAACTTGGTTGGATTCGATTGCCTTTTATTTATTCTTGTTTTTATCAATGTTCTTCAAGAACAAACATCACAATTCCAAAGAGACAAATAAAGCACAATATGCTCTTAAGATTTACCGGTTGATCTTGCAAGTAAACATTTTGAAACCAACGACTGTTTACCAAATTTCAGTGTAAACAAATTGGCACGCCCAGTGGGACCTTTTGTGCTTTTATTTACAATCTTTTTAACTATAACTTTAAAATTGTTGGTTTGCATTGTGCATGAGTTTGAGGAATAAAAAACAACTTCCTGAAATGACGCGTCCTCCTCCCGCTCCAGGCGCAGCGGCATCGAACGCCGCTACCGCATCAGGAACAACAACCAATCCACTAGTACCACCAGGGTCTATGATGAGTCATTTATTGACTATTTTAATATGCTTTTTAGTTTAGTTTTATTTAGATTTTATATGATTTTATATCAGTATTATTTCCTTTTTAGGATAGTTTACTTTAAATTGCATTTTATTATATTTCAGGAAATAATATTGGATGGATTGAATCTTGGAGCAAAAGAAAGGGACTTGGAGCAGATTAGATGCAAAAATATGAAGATTGAGAGACAAAAATATGTCTCCCACAAGTCAGAAGCTTGGCACGGCCCGTGCTAGCCTTGGCACGGCCGTGCCACCCTCCAGAGTGCCTTTTGCTGCTTTTGCTTAAATTTTAAGCTACTATATTTTTAGCCCAAATGTAATAGCTTAGATTTTAAGTCGATCGAATGCTATAAATAGAGTAGCCATCCATCACAAATATTCATCTTTACTTGGAATAAAATAAGTGACAATTGCTTTTCTAATTAAAGTTCTTTTCTTTTCCCTTTATTTTCTTGTCATTTACTTTTATGCTTTCTCTCTTCTCCCCCATGTCTACGATGAACATGAGTGAGTAGACTTCTCCTTGTCTTGGGATTGTTGGATAAGTCTAAATGACATAATCCTAATCAAACCAAGCTCTAAGCCTTAATCTTATGTAACCTTAATTTCTTATCTGAATTCGCCGCTTTAACATGGATCAACCATTATCAAACTGTGGAAACGAAAGTGGAGGGTTTGATAATTGTTTATCCATTATTCCAAATATCAATTCATAAAACGAAAGTGGAGCTTTGATATTCGAACAAATTAATTCAGACAAGGATTGCAAAGTCAGCGAAATAGGCTTTGCAATCTTTGAGACATATAGTTTCGATCTTCAAGGGAACTAATAACAATCAAGTCAGCGAAATAGGCTTGGTTGTTAGAGGAACCAAAATCTAATAGTAATCAAGTCAGCGAAATATGCTTGGTTGCTAGAGGAACATAAGAGAAACTGTCTTGAGAAATTAGGTCTAACATAACATTATAAGCTTATAGTTTTGGTTTGAGAAGGACTTGTCATTTAGAGGAAACCGATGATCCCAAGGCTCTTTTTATTATTATTATCTTTCAACACTTGAAAACCCCCAACTTACAAATTCTCTTCTCTTCTAATCATCTCTAAAAAGTTAATTAAATTGAACTACTCCCTGTCGGAACGATACTCTTTTATACTACTTCGGTAAGACCGTGCACTTGCGGTTTTATCACATCAAGTTTTTGGCGCCGCTGCCGGGGATTAAACTAATTTGATTAACTCTTTCCTTGTGATTAGAACTCTCTTCTCTTCTTCTTTTCTTCTACTTCTTTCTTTTGTATTACCACTAACTTCTTGGGTTCTCGGTTTCTTATGTGAAGAAGTAAAAGTCTCGGAGAATTTATTCCTGAGATCGAAAGGTTTTTGCATAAGAAAAAGAGAAAGGCACAAAATAATACTGCTATGGCTGAACGCACTCTCAAAGAGTATGCTACTCCTTCAACGGAAGAGCCACAAGCTATTATCGTGTACCCAACGGTTGCGGATAATAACTTCGAAATCAAGCCTGCACTACTCAATTTGGTGCAGAAAAATCAGTTTTCTGGATCACCCACTGAGGATCCAAATCTCCATATTTCTTCCTTCCTTAGACTCAGTGGCACCATAAAAGAGAACCAAGAAGCCGTAAGACTTCATCTCTTTCCCTTCTCCTTAAGGGATAGAGCTAGCGCTTGGTTCCATTCCCTAGAAGTCGGTTCCATTACTTCATGGGACGATATGAGGCGAGCATTCCTTGCCCGATATTTCCCCTCATCTAAAACTGCTAAACTTAGAGATCAAATTACTCGTTTCAATCAAAAGGATGGGGAGTCTCTCTATGAGGCGTGGGAGTGTTTCAAGGAAATTCTTAGACTTTGTCCCCACCATGGCCTAGAGAAGTGGCTTATAGTCCACACGTTTTATAATGGCTTGTCTTATACCACTAAGATGTCTGTTGATGCAGCTGCAGGTGGAGCTCTAATGAACAAAAACTACACGGAGGCTTATGCTTTGATTGAGGACATGGCTCAGAATCACTACCAATGGACCAACGAGAGAGCCGTCACCACTCCTACTCCCTCTAAGAAAGAGGCAGGTATATACGAAGTCTCTGAATATAACCACCTTGCTGCTAAGGTCGAGGCATTAACCCAAAAATTTGAAAAACTTAATGTTAATGCTGTCGCACCTTCTTCTGCATCCCCTCCTTGTGAAATCTGTGGTATATCCGGTCATATCGGTGTTGATTGTCAGTTAGGTAGTGCTGCCAATATTGAGCAACTGAATTACGCTCAATATAACCAAGGAACGAGGCCGAATCAAAATTTTTACAAAAATCCTCAAGGTTCCTATGGACAAGCAGCACCACCTGGCTACACAAACAACCAGAGAGTGGCTCAGAAATCTAGCCTGGAAATTCTGTTGGAAAACTGCATGATGAATCAAAATTAAAATCTTCAAGAATTGAAAACCCAAACAGGATTTCTGAACGACTCTCTCTCCAAACTCAATACCAAGGTTGATTCTATCGCCACACACACCAAAATGCTTGAGACTCAAATCTCCCAAGTGGCCAAACAAGTGGCCACCTCTTCTCAAAAATCTCAAAATAGATAAATAATAATTTATCCTTCAACATAACTTCAACATAAAAGCAGAATTAAATTCAAGCCCTCTTATATGCATGTGGTACCAATACAGGGCATCAAGCCCCCATTGCTATATGAGTATTAATATACTTCCAGGGCATCAAGCCCCCATCGCTAATTTGAGCTAATGCTCCAACGTGGTGAGTACAGAGCTCCAGGGCATCAAGCCCTCAACAATGAATGCTAATGCATGGACTCGACCTCTTAAACAACTTAATTCGACAACCTCTTATATTAATCCAATAATTTGGAACATCATCATCTTCAACAACTTAGACCGACTCATGCAGCTTAGTTAAATAACAAACAGCAACATAGGCAGTATGTAATTGCATATTTAACCCTAAATTCACAGTTTAATTTCGAATTGGTTTAATTTCTGGAAATGGTTTCATAGTGTTGATTCATAGTGTTAATTTATTTAATTTCTGGAAATGGTTTCATACTCTTGACTTGTTTCTTATTATAGTATGTTTTGTTTAAAAATCATATAGAAAACCATTTTACTCTGAAAATCAATATGCTGTGTAAATGGTTTTCACAAGTTTTACTCTGAAACCATTTTGGTCATGTAAAGTTGAAACCATTTTGGTCCTGTAAAGTTTTCAATTGTGCATGTCTAGTTAGAACTTAGAAGTTACTTTAATAAAATGTCCATATTGTATTTTTTTTTTTAATAAAATAATACCAAAACCATTTTTCTGTGGAAATGGTTTCTATGTGTTGTACACTAAAACCATTTGGTGCTGGTAATTGTTTTCTTTGGATTAATGACTCAAGTATAGTATAATCATCTGATGCTGGTAATTGATTTCTTTGATCCAGGTTAACAAATCTAACGACGGGCCAATTCCAAACTTCAGTATTGGACTTACGCAATTAGAGCAGGAGCAAGCATCTGATGACGATAATGGAAAAAAAAATGGTAAAAAGATGGAAAAGAAGCCGGATCAGATAAACCGTGGGAAAAGGAAACAACAATCTGATGACAAAAATGCAAAGAAGAGTGGTAAAAAGATGAAAAAGAAGCCGGATCAGAAAAAACAACAATCTGCTGGAGAAGAATCTGATGAAAGGAAGGTATTTTTGTATACATATTCTTACTTTTATTACAGCTGCCATATGCTACAATACCATCTGCCATATTTTGTATACTAATTGCTGTAATTTTGTCTGTTAAGCTAATGAATTTAGAGTTCCCATACTGCATCAGTCCATCTGCATCATTTTATAGCCTATCTGTTACGTTTGTTCGACTAGTTTAGCCGTGCAACTTATTAATCCTAACTTGGTGAAAACACACCATTCTCCTTCATCACTTCCAATTGAATCCTAAGATGTTAATACTGTAAAATTAAAAACAGTTGGAATTAATGTCTCAAGTATATTATTAATATACTGTCTAAAACCATTTGGCACAAGGAATGGTTTCAGAAAGTTTTACACGAAAACCATTTGATGCTGGTAATTGTTTTCTTTGGATTAATGTCTCAAGTGTATTATTAATAACTTTTTGTTAATCTCTCAGGAATAATATACTGTTAATTCTGTGTTTCAATGCCTTTGTTTGTTAATACTGTAAAATTAAAAACAATTGGAATTTGTTAATACTGCCCGAAACCATTTGGCACAAGGAATTGTTTCAGAAAGTTTTACACCAAAACCATTTGATGTTGGTAATTGTTTTCTTTGGATTAATGTCTCAAGTGTATTATTAATAAATTTTGGTTAATCTCTCAAGAATAATCATTTGATGCTGGTAATTGTTTTTTTTTTTATCCAGGTTAACAAATCTGATGAAGCAAGTTCTGATGACGAAAATGGAAAGAAAAACTTGGATGTCGATCAACGATTGAGGCACAAGCTTAGCATACCTAAGGTCTATGACCTTATGAAGTCAATAGATGGAAAAAGAAGAAAGGACCAGATAATTCAACTTTTGAATGAGAGTGGGTTTGGAGGAATGGTTCATATATGCAAATGGACAAAAATCCACACATTCTTAGTGGAATGGGTTGTCAGACACTTTGAAAAGGAGAATATGTGGATAAGACTGAGCAAGACGGATGTGCTCCCATTGAAAGAAGAAGATGTGCACAGAGTGTATCATCTCCCAATGGCGAGGGAGCAGATCAACATTAAACTCTGCTCAGAAGCAGCAATAAAGAGACTCAGGGTAGAGTTAGGATTGGATGGTGATTATTCTCCATTTGTCATGGCGACAGAGTTGGAGATAAGACTGAAGAAAATGGAGAAACCAAAGGCATGGGTAAATGGTGCAATTTGTCTTATAATTCACAACATGTTGTGCCCCACTAACAGCAGCTTAGTTTCTCTACATTATGCTCAAGTATTAGAAGAGGCTTCATCTTATAACTGGTGCTCCCATGTTCTCCAATATATGAAAGACGGATTGCAAAATCCGGAAGTGGCAAATCCATTAGCGGACTTACACTTCCTAATGGTAATCATTCTCTCTCTCTCTCTCTCTCTCTCTCTCTCTCTCTCTCTCTTTCTCCCATATTTGTATTTGTATGTTGGCTGCGGTAATATATTCCTATTTTTAGCTTCAAACCATTATATATATTCCTATTTTTATGTTAGCTGTTTGTATGTCTGAAACCATTTTGCACAAGGAATGGTTTCAGACAGTTGTCTTACAAAACCATTCGATGTACATAATTGTTTTCATTGGAACTGCATGCATACATAGACTATAGGATCATGATGAAGAAGATGATGCTAATTATGATGATACTAATTATTTTGCAGATTAATTACATGGAGAAAATGGGGAAGAGAAGCACATTCCTTACAGGAAAATACAAGCAGGCATCGCTTCGTGATTGGGATGTCAAGTCAGCAAACCAAGACCTTCAGAAGGTGCATGAGCTTATGGGACTGGATAAAGGATTGACAGTTGGGGTCAAAAGACTGCAGAGCACCGATGATGGTCTGCTTGTAATGTGTTTTGATGCAGATACATGTCCACTATCTCAGGTGAGAGAAAATTAATGATACTCATGCAATGTTAATGTATAAACCATTAATTTATCTTAAATGGTTTTAAGATGTTATACAGTAAAACCGTTAGTATTGTTAAATAATTTTACTTGCTAGTTTAAATGTTTTTCTTCATTTTTGTTTTAATCTGATACAAATTAGTAGTATATATATAACAATTGTTAATAGTGAAAGACTATTCTCCTATGAATGAGTGAATGCTATTATTTTCTTTCATAATGCATAAAACAATTGCACCATAATATTGTCTTTTTATGGTTTCAAAAATCCTAACAATACATGTACATAACTAGATTGCAGGCAGAGGAGCATCTAAATTATTGTAGGGGTTGCATATGGGTCTACACTAGAACCGCAGAAACCTTGCAGAGGAGAATAGCTGAGGCAAATGCTTCTACTTCTGCAAAAAATGACCTAGTTTCAGCAGAAACAAACACATCGAATGAACCTGAAACTGGGGAGAATAAGACTTCAAGTACTGAAAAGTCTGCGAAAAATGATGCACTTTCAGAAGAACCAAGCACAACTAAGGAGAATAAGAGTTCAGGTACTCAGAAGGGGGTGGAAGTACCTGAAGCTGAAACTAAAGATGATGATGCCAAAAGCAATGATGAAAATGTCGATGATGAAGAAGTTGAGATTGATGCAAAGATCATTGATGATTCAGTTAAGGCAGCATGCAATGTGGGAATGACATTGACACAGGAAACTATCTTGAAGTTTCCAGAGTTTTTTGAAGCTTCGAATGCAGGGTAAGAAATGATTATATATGATGTGTTTTAATGGTTTTTTATTTATGATGTGTAAAACTATAATAACAAACTAATGGTTTAAAAAATCCATCTTAAACCATAACTTTTAAAGTGTTTATCAATGGTTTTGATATATGATGTCTGAAAACTAAAATGTTTTTTAAAGGTTTCAGGTTCAATACAAATGATTCAGAGAATCCAGCTTCAAACGTTGTTATAGATGTGACGGATGGGGAGAAGCCTACAGAATGTGTCTCAAACGTTGTTATAGAGTACGAATCAAGCAATGTGATAATTGTACTTTAGAATTGATTAATTATATTCTGCACAATAACAATATTAATTAAAATCTGCAAAAATAAACACTCTTATGTAATATTATTTGACAGTGCAACTCCACTAAAGTCAGTGATGCCAGATGAAATAATTGACTTGGACAATGTGCAAACAATCACGACAAAGAAAAGAAAGAAGCATAATATGCTTTATTTTGATAGCACATACCCTGAGCGTCGACGTGCAGTGAAGAAATCGAAGTACCTTGACAGCCCGTATGATGACGCTGTCCACGAGTCTACTGCAACTGAGTTAGAAAAATTTATCAACATATGCATGGAGCTCGAAGCTTGATCAGTAAGTGAAAACAATTTCTTATTTAGCTGTTATGAGGAAGCATTTTGCCGAGTCATTAATGTACAATTTCATAGTTCACATAAGTGAGATTATGCCAAAACATAATCTTAGTGTAAGTGTGATGAGTATTAATTATAGTCATGTTGATTTTTTTTCCAAATTGGTTGTTTTATTTGGTTTTTAAGCTGTTGTTTTGAACTATGTTTGTATGTTGGCTGTTTGTATGTCAAAACCAGTTTTCACAATGAATGGTTTCAGAAAGTTTCCCTACAAAACCATTTGATGTAAATAATAGTTTTCTTTGGAACTACATATATATACTATAGTTTTCTTTACTGTTCATTTCAATGTGTTTATTTTACAGTTTTATGCTATGATATTTTTCGATTGATCTTTTGGATGTTTGTGTCTGCCTTTGATGAGTGAATTGCTATCAATTTTGGCCATGTATCTATCTGCATAATGCTTGAGGAAATCATGTTTCTAGTACTACAAATCCTAAAATGCTTAATAATTGTATAGGAATGAGCTTCTGTACTGCTCGGATAACAGTGCTCATGATTATTCTCTAGAAAGGATAGACTTGTGGTCGCTGCAACAAGACGAATGGGTGTCATGCTTCGTGATCAATGTCTGGGTCAACTGCTTAAACTGGAATCAACAAAGAGACAAGATGACAAGACTGATTACACCCATGATTAACTATGTATGCCTTATATTCCATGAATATTAATGGTTTATTTTATTCATTAAGCTGAATAATTGATTTTACTGATTTATTTTTATATAAACAGGTTGACCTTGAAAAACCTAGTGCCTTTGACAAAAATAACCCAGCTGCATTCACAAGATTCATCGAGAGACTAAGCAAGTTCAAGTACTTGGATTGGAAAGCTATTGACCCTAACAGTCTAGAATATGTAAGTTTCAGTTCAATATGGTTTTTTAATTTTAGTGCATGTTTGGATCTGCAGTAATACTCTGAAATACTATTAGTGTTGTACGTCTGAAACCATTTAACCCAAGGAATGGTTTCTGACACTTGTCTTACAAAACCATTTGATGTACATAATAGTTTTCTTTGGAACTGCATACATAGACTATAGTTTTATCTTTTGATGCATTTCACATAGTAAATAATAGTTTTCTCATTGGAACTGCAGATCATGACGCCAGCTTTAATTGGGGATCCGGGAAGTCATTATGTGTGCTTCGTCGTGAATTTGAAGAGCCAAAAATTTGAATTCCTGAACAACTTGACGGGAGATAAATTGCACACCAAGAATGACGCACCCACTGTATACAAGGATATGTTTGATGTCTGGCTGAACGAGGTGGAAGTATTTGTGGAAGAAATGTATAAAACTAGAAAAATCCGAATGCCCTTCAAGTTTAGCACATTTAAGTGGGATACACCAAGGATGCCTAATCAAGTTGATAAAGACAGTTGTGGAGTCTTCTGCATGAAATTTCTTGATGAATGGGGAGGTGACAACACGGAACTGGATTCTTTCAAAGGTTGGTCCAAAATGAAAAAAATTGAGAAGGCTGCAAAGATTATGGATCTCAGGATTGGAATTTGTTCAAAAATTTTAAGCAACACAAGCAATTGCAGAAGAAATCTTGTGGAGAATAAAGCAAAAACATACTATGAAAAAAAGCTTCAAAAGCTAGCAGTACAGCTCTTATGGTTTCCAATAAAATATTCATATTTTATTTAAATAAATATTATAACTGAAACCATAAGTGTGGCTTAATGGTTTCACTAGTGTTGTATGTGAAACCAAAGTAGATCTCTTATGGTTTCCAATAAAATATTCATATTTTATTTAAAATAAATAGGGTTAATAATGTTTTTCACCTCTGTAATATATGTCATTTCCGGTTTTCGCCCCTATAAAATTTTCGGTTTGATTTGCACCCTCGTAAAAAATAAAATTTCCGGAAAACACCCCTAGTAGGCCATTTTCAGAATTTTTTTCATGAAATTTTGGTTTTTGAATGGCCTATTAAGGGTGTTTTCCGAAAAATAAAATTTTTACGAGGGTGCAAATCAAACCGAAAATTTTATAGGGGTGAAAACCGGAAATGACATATATTACAGGGGTGAAAAACACTATTAACCCAAATAAATATTATAAATGGTTTCGATATTCTTGTATGTGAAACCAAAATAATTGTGCAAACCATAAGTTTGCTTCACGAATTTCACGAATTGATTTAACCATTTAACGAATTTCATAATGTTTTAAACTGTTAACCATCACAACAAATAAATAAAAATAAGTAATTTTTTAAAACTGCAAATTCAAATGATCATTAATTAACAGTGACTCATGAAGTCATAAACAAAGATGACCGTATAGGCTCTACCATGACCCAAACATCTTTAACACAAAACATGCACAAGCAAATCCCTGAAAACATTCAACCATACTCAAGGGAATCCAAAAGCTTGGGTGAATGGTGCAATATGTTTTATAATTCACAAAATTTTGTGCCCAACTAATAGTAGCTTCGTCTCTCTCCAATATGCACAAATATTAGAAGATCCAGCTGGGGTATCTTCTTATAACTGGTGCTCGCATGTTCTTGAGTATATGAAAGAAGGCTTGCAAACTACGGAAGTTGCAAATCCATTAGTTTTCTATGTAAAACTATACTTATGGTGTAATGGTTTTAGATGAAATTATTAGGGGTAAAACAAATGTGATAAACAGTTATTTTAGGCCCAAGAATGTTGAATTTAATTAAAATTTGATCAAAATTAGGGGTATGGAATACTGAAACCATAAGTATGGTTTGATGGTTTTGATAGTCTTCTATGTAAAACCATACTTATGGTGTAATGGTTTTAGATGAATTTATTATCGGTATATGGTTCTAACAGTTATTTTAGGCCCAAGAATGTTGAATTTAATTAAAATTTGATCAAAATTAGGGGTATGGAATACTGAAACCATAAGTATGGTTTAATGGTTTTGATAGTGTTCTATGTAAAACCATACTTATGGTGTAATGGTTTTAGATGAAATTATTATCGGTACAAGGTTCTAATGGTTTTGTAAATAAAAACAAATGTGATAAGAATGTTCAATTTAATTAAAATTTATAAGAATGTTCAAATGTGAAACCAAACTAATTGTCTAATGGTTTTGTAACAACCTATAATCATCAATACATAACAATAAAGAATGTGAATGTATAATTTCCAATAGATCATATCAAAATATTCCCAGTAAAATCTATTACAAACTTATAACATAAAAACAATCAATCAGTGACCGTTTTTTTTTTAAAGCTTCATCATCTCTCTTTTGTTTCTTCCGATTTATAAGGAATTTCTGCCTTTCTCAAGCTTTTTCATAATCACTTTTAAGTCGCTTCTTTGACTTAATTGCATTTGGTCTTTCTTTGAACTTTGGTGCAGTGGACTTCACCCCAGCAGATGGTTCACCGACAGCAACTCCTTTTGAAGACTTGGATGATGATGTCACGAAAGATGAGTCTGTACGAATACCTTTAGAAAGAAGCAACTCCTCTGCCTTTTTCCCAGCTTCAAGAACACCGTCGAGAAAAATTTCAGATGCCTCCGGATCTGCACAAAAACGTGTAGAAAGCTGAACGGTAACAGCACAAATTTGTTGATATCGTTGTGCTTGGGTGGTGTCTTCAGTGCCAACATTGATGGTAGATTTCAGCTTATCAACAGACGGACGCACATCTCTATTCCAACGCTTTAAAACATATTGTCCAGGTATTGTCTTCAAAACATGTCGACATAAAAAGCCCCTGTTCTCAAACATACGACATGAACAACTAAAACTTTTGCTTCTAATCTCAACTGTGACAACCCTTTCATCAAGTCGATCATGATCTTCAAAACTTGGGAAAAGGTTTTCTTGAAGTTCTGCATCCAAAACATCAACATTGGAAGCCCCGTCATTATCATTATCAACATCATCATAATTATCATCAACCTTTTCAATTGTGAAAACTTTGAAAAACTTGTTAAAGGCAGACCCTTTTGTTGTGTCCTCCTCATAATAGTATTTGAAGGAAAGGTCATACTGCTTGTGAATAAATGCAAAGCAAGCTGGTGTGTACTTGTTTACAACGGACCGCATCAGCTGACTATTGGGATAATTATTTTTTTGTTCTAGTGTTTGCAGCCTTGAAGTCCAACTCAGCATGATTATCTCTCATTCTCTGAACCATAATGTTGAAATGACTAAAGAATCGAACAAGTGAATGGTCTGGCTGCAGAAATCCATGAAGAAAAGCATTGAAAGACTCACTTAACTGAGTTGTTTTCAGACCAGCTGTAAAATGTGACTTGACCCAAGCTGAAGACCAATGCATACGATTTCCGTAAGTTTGGACAAGCCACCTAAAGTCTGAAGTAGGCCTTCCATTAAAACAATTTTTCATCATCTGATCCCAATTATAGTCGAAATCTGATTCATCGTCTACATTTGAAACCAAATTAGTTAACTCATCGAAAAATGCACTGTTTGCACGAGAGCCAAGATTTTTCTTTGCATTCTCTGCCATGTGCCAGGAACAAAGCCCGTGAAAAACACCTGGAAAAATATTCATAATTGAACACAATAATGCACTAGCCTGGTCTGTATATATTGTCCGTGGTTTCTTATTGGACATACACTTCAAGAATGTTGTAAACAACCAATCAAAAGTAGCTGCTGTCTCATCGTACAATAGCGCAACACCAAATAAAACACTCTTGCGATGATTGTCAAAACCAATAAAGGCAGCTGAAATAATGACCAATAAATGACCTAAATCAGAACAAAATACAACATATATATAACTTACACTAAATAATGAAACCAACCCTAAATTATAATGCATTTATGCTAGTCTGTAATCACAAATTATAAGAAATCACGCCTCAGCAGTGAATAAACTCAATGATAAAACACATAGACACTAAGTATTCTAATAAGTATGTACTAAAGATCGATCACACAAGACAATTTCTGGCTAAGTAAAAATGCCTGCAACTTTATCAATCTTACAGTCAATCTCGGACACATATGACAGACACACCTAGACACTAGGCAGTTCAAAATGTACTCCTACCTATACTAACCATGCCAGAACAAAATACAACATAATGAAAGTAGACACTAACTAAAAACCTGAGAGAAGTAAAAGATACTAACCTAATGGCCGATATTGATTGTTTGTTCAGTAAGTTGTATCAAAACTGATGACATCACCAAATAGAGAATAATCTAGTGGCATAATTCCATCTGCCCAAAAAATGCTAGCTATGTCTTCTGCAGCATCAACTTGGATATCATAGTAAAAAGATGGTTTTGAGAGAGCTTCATTTCTAAAGAATTCTTGAATTACAGTTGCTTCACCAACCACCATCTCCTTTTGTCGAATTGTCATTGGATAGTTCTCCGTACCTCCAACTCCTTGACCAAGAACTTCATAAGACGTTCTCATCGACATTCCAGCTTTAGAATTTATTAGAGCTAGTTGTCCTTGAACTTCATTTACTTCTCTAAATGATCTCAGGTAACAGAAATGCTCTGGTTTATGTAATAGATGACAGTGAGCCACATCCCGTCTATAAATCTTATACACATTCAAAACTTCATCCAGCTTCAAAGATATTCCAGCTTTACAACCGACCCTTTCCTCAGGTTTTTCTTTCAGTTTCACAAACTCAATAACCAGTGGACTGTCTGATGTTGGCCTGTTGTTAGGATTAAGCAAACTTCCCTTCTTGAAACCTTGTTTGTTACAACCATCACGCACATAATGTACCTTATCTGATTTCTTATTTTGTGAATTATTCTTCGACTTCAACATAGTCCTAATAGAAAATCCAGTGTTATATGCATAATTACCATAAAATTCTTCAATCTCTTTAATAGATTGAAAGACTAAAGACTTCCATGATTCTTCATTGCTAGGGGAGTAACATTGAGAACTATCAGCATGAATCATTGAAGAAGTTTCAACACTCAGTTGTCCACTCTCAGCATGAATCAGTGATGAAGTTTCAACACTCAGTTGTCCACTCTCAGATGAAGTTGATATCAAATCCATTGAAAACAGCAACAAACACTATTAAGAACAAACAACCATTAGATATCATAAATTGAAACTACAACTGAAGCAAAATTGAAGCTAATATGCCAAAACCAATATACTGTGTAAATGGTTTTTTCAAGTTTTACTCTGAAACCATTTTGCCCATTTTGCTCTGGAAATGGTTTCAGAGTGTTGATTTGAAAATACAACTGAAGCAAAATTGATTCTTATACAAATCGAAAAATGAAGCTTATTGATACAACTGAATCACTAAATTTGAATCACTAAATTGATACTATACTAAGAACAAATTCGAAATTTGAATCAAAACCTAAATTTTAAATTTGAATCAAAAACTAAATACAACAAAAATGATATACATGATTACCTCTTCAAAATGCAGTACGAATTTGCTGGAGATAGCTGGAAAAACGACGTCGGACCGGTGAGAAAGGGTGAAATCACGAAACCTAGATGGTGAAATCACGTCGCAATCACGGCTGGAAAACGACGTCGGAGCGGCGAGCAAACGTGAAGCAAGGATCGCCGGTGAAATCGGCGCAATCACGCAGTGACGTAGCCGGAAAACCACGTCCGAAATCGGAGCAAAGAATGCAGTCGCAAAAACGGAGAAAGATAGCAGTTTCGCGATTATTACACGTGTCCTGTTATCTGATGGTTGTGATTAACTTATGCATGGTGCATAAGTTATGGCTTATGCACCATAACTTTTGCCCCTCAAAAGGTGCCATTCCAATACTAGAATGATAACTGTTATTATACGTGAACTCTATCAATGGAAGATGACTATCCCAAGTTCATCCTTGCTCAAGAACACATACCCTCAGCAAATCTTCTAACGACTGAATCGTCCTCTCCGACTGACCATCTGTTTGCGGATGATACGCCGAACTCAACCTCAACTTAGAACCTAAAGCCTCTTGCAAACTTTTCCAAAATCTAGAAGTAAATCTTGGATCTCTATCTGACACAATGCTCGAAGGAACACCATGTAACTTCACAATATCACGAATGTAGATCTCCGCCAACTGAGAAATAGGAAAACTAATATTAATTGGAAGAAAATGAGCCGACTTCATCAATCTATCAACAATAACCCAAATCGCGTCATTCCTTTTAGGAGTATTAGGCAAACTTGTCATCTAACGATACCATCATAACAGCAGGTTTCTGATGCTTAACCATCGACTTCTGACAAATCAAACAAGAATACACAAACTTTGCAACGTCGCGTTTCAATCCAGACCACCAAAACAACTTCTTTAGATCATGATACCTCTTCGTAGCTCCCGGATGAATACTCAAGTTGCTTCTATGGCTCTCTTCAAGAATCATTTTCTTCATCTCATCATCGTCGGGAATACAAATCCGACCTCGAAACCTCAGTACACCTTGATCATCGATTTTAAAATCACTGTCTTCAGTCTGATCACTAGCAACCAACAAGTCCACAAACTTAACATCAGCTTTCTGTGCCTCTTTAATACTTTTCAGAATTCATTATCAATCTTCAGCATTCCTAGCTTCACACTTTCAGACGACATCTCACACCCTAAGCTCAAATCTCTGAACTGTTCAAGCAACTCGAACTCTTTTACCATCATGGCAGACATATGCAAGGTCTTCCTACTCAAAGCATCTGCAACAACATTAGCTTTACCTTGGTGTTCATTCTTACAAGGTCCATATCCATGATATTTACAAAAACTTGTCTAAGTCCTTCAATTTTTTATGGAAAAAAAAGTTGTTTATGAATGAATGCATGTATGCATGGTTATGCTAAAGAACATAGAATACATGGTGAGGGTAAGTTCCACAATGTTGGAGTCAAGGGTAACAACGCCATTTGGTAAGGACTATGGTTTAAATTGCACTTGTAACAAAGGTTCTACCAAGGTTCCCAAAGTCCTCGACCACTTCCGAATATTATCGGATACTGAGAAAACACCTGTAACACCCCGTTTCCCAAATCAATTAAAATAAATATAATAATAATACATCGATAATCAGAGTAATCACAACGGGCATGCCACATGTCTTCATTAAAATTCTTAATTAGAATATATAAAAATCTATTTAATCAAACGTCATTCACAAAATTGTCATTTAACTCGCAGCGGAATATTTGCAACATCAATAAGTCTCCAATAATTATTCTTGGCATAAAAGCCATTTCAACATAAAATTCATTCACCAAAGGGCTACATCAGCAGTATTTCAAAAATTGATACATAGGAAAGAATACAAGCAATAAAATCCCATCCCACGTATCAGAGCCCTAGACACTGTGAGCCACCACCTACTACTCAGGATCACCTGCAAGTTACCCATAGGAAGGGCAACATTTTCAAGCAGAAGGGGTGAGATTCTCAAACAATAATAATAATATATAATAACATAAATGAATCTAACACCCTATCATCATGATCATTCATCAATTATAAGTATATCATCATTAGCAACTTCAACATCCAATAGTAATAAAAACAGTAAACAACGACTCATGCAACAACCCGACTTCACTGCTAAGACTCATGCAGGACATGACAACTCCACTAAGACTCCTCAACAAATGCAACTATGCATGTGGTACCATATCAGAGCCGAAGCCCTCACCGTTATAGAATGGTTAAAGCATTCTTTTATCAGGACATGAGTCCTCATCGTTAACATCGCTTTGAACAACATAGTGTTCCATCGTTTTGAACGACAAGGCGTTCCAGGACCGAAGTCCTCATCGTTTTTATGCTTATGCAACTGACTCCACTTGTGTATATCTACATACAACTCAACGACAAATGCATATGTACTTATATGACTCACCACCCTTTTAATGCAACATGTTCATTCACTTGATTCAAGTACTCCAACATCTTCAAAATTCATACAATTAACCAATTAATTAACATCGTGATTTAAGTAGGATTTTATGCCTATTCAAGGGTTATACCAGCTAAGAGAAACACTTAGAAGTACTCAAAAGGGTCCCCTAGTGCACGAAGCAAGATTCAGAAAAGGCTGACTAACGCTCAGTTCGCTTAAGCGACCAGCTTACAGTAGGTCTGGGTTCAGTTCGCTTACGGGTCGCTCACGGTTCGCTTAAGCGAATTCTTGACAGAATCAAACTTAATTTTCGCTTACCCGTTCGCTTAGGCGAACGGGTAAAATCGCATTCTGGGCAGTTTACTTGAATGCTCGCTTAAGCGACGGATGCTTCGCTTAAGCGACCAATCATCTGGGCAGGGTAAAAGCTACGATTTTCAAACTTCTCCTCACTCCAAAAACCCAATTTTAATCCCCTGATCACCCAAAACGTTTTCCTGAAATGTTTACAAGTCCTATACACAACCAGACATCAAAGGAACAGAACAATAAACATCAACAACAACAATTCAGCCCATTCAAGCATTCATACAAAACTTCCCAATTCATCCATCATATTCTATTTTCATTCCAATTTTGATCACGATCAACAACATAGATTAAGAAATCATACTAACATCAAATTACAACACAATAAACCTGATTCTTACACCTTTTCTTTCAAAATCATCATTAACCCTTAATTCTCAATTTTACCTTTAAGAACAGTTCAATTGATTAATTTTCAGAAATTATATATTATGACTATTGAAAGATAATCTCACGCTTACCTTAGAATTGCAAAGACAAATAGCACAGCAAATCAGTTCCTAAGCTCTTCTCTCTTGGTCTTCTCTCCTTGCCTTAGCTTTTCTCCTCTCAGACTTGTTTTCACGTTAAAACTGTTTTCTGACTTTCTTTCCTTAACTCACCAAAACTATAACTTCCCCTTTTTCATTAAAACCTCCCTTATTACTATTAATTTCTAATTATTCCCCAACCTCCTAAATAATTCCATTACTCATATTATTCTATTTATATTAAATAAATTATATAAATAAATACTACACACCACCTAAATCACATATATTAATTAAAAACACACAAAAGACTCTAACTAATTCTAAAAATAATAAAATAACGACTAGGGCGTTACAACACCCAGTCCAACTACGTTCGTAGGAAAGTCTCATTTGAGTGTAGCATCGCGTGTCGACTAGTTCCGAGAAAACACCTGGTTAGCCACCGCACTACGTCCTAAAAGGCCAAGATGGGTTAAGGATTACTAATGGTCCTTAGCTTTAATGGAAACTTAGGAGTAATAAAGTCTAAACGTGAAAACACACGCCGACATATATCACTTCAAGCTCCTCCGCTATGTGTGGTTATCTCACATGTGTCAAGAAACGAGTATACTCTCGGTATGCAACTATGAGTCTACCACTCCAATCTTATATTTCCCTCAAGCTTGGGTGTAGAGCTTATTTTCTCACCCCTCACGTAATAATGTAAACATGTAAGCAAATATTTACAAAACATAAACAAATAATAGAGCACAAAATAAATAAAGTAAGGTGGTTTTAACCCGCGTGAAATTTAGGTCCCAAGTGAAGTCGCCATTTCTGTGCTCGTGATTTTCAGATATCAAACCATTAATTGATTTGAGTCGTCAATCTTTGAACTCTCGATTTTTATTCGTGGGAAGGGAAAAAATGAGTAAAAACCCTTAAGACTTTGGATTCGGGGGTTGGTTACGCGAAGGGAAGGTGCTAGCACGCTAAGTGTCTATGGTATTCCATAGGAACCTCTTACCTAGATTATCTTGTGCTAAATTCATTTGCTTACTTGAAAAATTATTACCTAAAAAATCTAAGTGAAAGAATGGAGGGAGAAGAAGTATGTTTTTGGTTATATTTATTTTTTTCAGAAGGACAAGTGTCCTCTGCCTACGTACCCGTGAGGGATCAAAACCTCGTAGTTCGGGGTAGAAATTGACGTTTGATTGGTTTTGTGTTTTTTATATGTTTTGAAAAAAAGTTTTAAAATGAAAAGCCAAGTGGCAAATGAGAATGTGTTTGTGTTTTTATATTGAAAGATAATAGACTCAAAGTAGAATTAAATTGATTGAAAATTTGATTAAGAAAAATAAAATAAAAAGACGGTTACTTGATTGGAAGTCAAAATAATTTTTGTAATTTTTTGATATTTGAATGTTTTTGCTGTTTTTGAATAATGAATGAAAATTAAACTAACAGATCAATAAAAGCATTGGACCAGAGCACTCTGGAGAATGATTACATTAAACAAAAATATAATATTAACAGTTATCACGCCGGAGTTAAAAAAAACTCCTCTTTTTTTTTTTTTTTGTTCTTTCTCTTCTACTCCCTCTCCTCTATACGTTTTTTGCCTCGCAAACCTCAAATAAAAAATATCCGAGCCTAGATCTAAAACTAAAAGTTAATGAAAAACTACCTTCTTGGTTTGAGAGGGTTTGTGTGATTGTTTGGTAACTGAGATTACGGTTTTGGACTTGTGTGTGTGTGTTTGTGGGTTTGTGATACGGTGATGGATTTGTGTTGAATATGTTGTGATGGAATTTTTGTGTTTTTTGCTCTTGCTGTTTGGTCGAGAAAAAAATATATTAGTCTGTGTTGTTTATAAACTGGTTTGAGCGTGTTCTCCCCTTTTGTGTGCTGCTTGTATGATGTATTTATAGAGCTGATTTGAGCAATATTTTGTTGCTTGGAGAGGAAATTGACAGGCTGTTGTGGCTTGGAGAGGAAGCTGTTTTTGTGGCTTGGAGAGGAAGCTTGAGAGGCCCCTTTGTGTTGTGTTCACTTTGGGTATTATCGGACCAAATTTGACAATAATAAAAATAATAAAGATAAAATAAAAAAAAATACAAGGACTAAAGTGGATCAAAATGAGATAAAAAAAAAAATATAAAAATTTAAAACGGATTTAAAGTTAATAAAAGATGGAAATTAAAATTAAATGAAAAAATGAAAATTGAGAGAAGAGGGTCCGATTTGGAATCAAATATGAGGTATTTTAAAATATCTCCCGGCCGAATTTTTTTGCTCGAAAGGCTAAGACCGGTCGGAGTTAAATGACATGTGTCAGTGTTGTCTTAGGTCAAAAATTAGGGTATGATAGATGCCCCTATTTAAGTTTCTCCTTCACGGAGATTTAAAAAATAAAACTTTTAAATCAACGGGTCGAAGAGACTTAAATATTAAGTACACCAATTTTGACCACTTGAAATGATAAGAATGCAATGCTTATGAATGTATATGAAGCAAGTATGAATAGAAAGACACAGACTATTAAGCCGACCGGGGGTAAACTCATAGAAATCACTAGGGAGAAAAGACTGTCTATTACCTTTGAACTGGTAAGGACGTCATCACATGTCTATTACCTTTAGAATCGGTAAAGACGACATTACAAGAAAGAAATCATGTCTATTACCGTGAATTAAGTAAAGACGATTATGCAAAGGAAAGAAATCATGCCTATTACCGTGAATTAGGTAAAGACGAATATGCAAAAGAAAGAAATCATGCCTATTACCGTGAATTAGGTAAAGACGAATATGCGGGAAAGAGGATCGTGTCTATTACCGTGAATTAGGTAAAGACGAATATGCAAGGAATAAATTCGATTCAAAAGTATTGGCAGGGTATTAACCTGGTCCAAAAGGTACAAAAGGCATTGGCAGGGGATTAACCTGGTCCAAAAGGTATTGGCAGGGGATTAACCTTTTTTTTTTATAGATATTTATATTTTTTTTTTTTTTTAGGAAATATATTGATAATCAAAAAAGAGAAACAAAAAGAGGGAGGACAAACAACCAAAACCCTCCAAGATTAACAAAATCTAAAGAAAGGTAAACCTAACCTATTTCTGGCGAAATCAACTCCAATTTGTTGAGGAAGTTGATTCCACCAGAAATAAGTATTTAAACTAAGCCCAATATTAGCTAATTGATCAGCACAATGGTTCCCTTCCCTATAAATATGAGTTACAAAAAAAGACATTGATGATATTAAATGTAAACAGTTTTCCCATCTGTTTCTTAATTGCCAAGGAACAATCTTCATAGATTTAAAAGCCAAGGTCACCAACATTGAATCAGTTTCCAGCCATAAGTGATTCCAACCTCTGTGATGAGCCAACTCAATTGCAAACATTGCCCCATTTAACTCAGCTACTAAAGAATTTGAGATTCCAAGATTATAGGCAAAAGCTCCAAGAAAATCTGCATTTTTGTCTCTAAATATTCCCCCACATGAAGATGGTCCAGGGTTGCCAAGAGAGGCACCATCTATATTACATTTTATCCAATCAAACACTGGAGGTTGCCAAATTATCTCCTTAATTTTAGGAGCATTCCCATAATTGATTTTGACAGAAAAAGCTTTCAAAAGAACAAAGTCAGCAATAGAAGAATTTGCAGCACATTTTGAATTATTACCAGACATAGCAGTTGCTGAAATAATTAAGTTGATAGCTGACCGATGGTTTATCTTTCTACCAGAGAATATCAGTTGATTCCTGCAGTACCATATTGTATTTAGGCAGTTAATAACAGCTGAGAGGACAACCACCTTGCAGAGGGGAGACCAGCTTCTCTGAACCACCTTGATGGCCTCCTGAACAGTCACAAAGATGCAAGGAATTTTGATAATAGAGGCTAACCATTGCCAAATTAATTTAGCAAAATCACAAGTGAGCAATAAGTGATTAGTTGTTTCTTGTTCCTTTCTGCATAAGCAACAAATAGAGGGTAACTGACAACCTCTAGAGGACAGATTTTCATCTGTTGGAAGCTTATTGTGCAAACTTCTCCAGACCATAAGAGATTTTGAAGGAGGAATGGAGTTATGCCAAATGATTTTGGCCCAAGATATGTTCTGGCCAATCACACAATGATATTGATAAGCATCTTTAAAAGATAGCTTACCATCATGTGAGTGTTTCCACATTAGCTGGTCATCTTTATCAGCAACAGGGATGCAAACTTTGTATATGATGGATTGTAAATTGGGGAAGATTTGAACTAAGCTTACTGGGATATTCCATGTGGTGCCATTGATGAAATCACTAACAGTTGACTTCAATAAAGGATGAATGATAGGAGAGATGTTTAGAGTAGAAACTAAAGTCTCACCACACCAATTATCAGTCCAGAAGTTGATCTTTGATCCATTTCCAAGTAACCAAGATGAATTATCAATGACTTCTGTGTATTTGTGTTTAATTCCACTCCATATAGAGGAAGAAATATGATATTTAACTGGCTGCTGATTTTTCATTACTCTATTCTTTAAAAACTGAGACCAAGGAAGATGACAATGAATCATTTCCCAACAAAATGTATAAAAGGTAATGGCAGAGGATTAACCTGGTCCAAAAGGTATTGACAGGGGATTAACCTGGTCCAAAAGGCACAAAAGGTAATGGCAGGGGATTAACCTGGTTAATCCCGGTCCAAAAGGCACAAAAGGTAATGGTAGGGGATTAACCTGGTCCAAAAGGTATTGGCAGGAGATTAACCTGGTCCAAAAGGTAAGTGAAGACCAAACTGAAGGAATACGACCAAAGAAGAGTACATATGACATCTCCGGATCATACACATTGGGGATGACGCTTTTGTGAGATACAATTGAAATAAGACACAGGATGGTCAATGCATTCATGTATGAGTGATGATTGTATTCAAGTTATATGTGCAAGAATGTTTATATATATGAATGAATGTATGATTTAGACGACTCTATATAACAAGTGAAACTAACACGACTGGACAAGTAAGATGGAGGTGGAATGACAACACAGTACAAACACTCATCAATCTTCATTGAGAATAATATCACTAGAGATGAATCAAATCACTGTCGGGGTAAAGCCCGGTATTAAACCACTGATGGGGTACCAACATATTAATCAAACCACTGAAGGGGTAAAACCCATTAATCAAACCACTTGAAGGGGTAGAGCCCTATAATCAAGCCACTTGGGGGAACAACTCATTAATCAACAATTTGGCAGAATTCGCCATCAAACAAACCACAGGTAGAAGTCATCATCAATCAAACCACATGCAGGAGACACCATTAATCAAACCACTTGCAGAAGTTGGCATTAATCAAACCACTGGCAGAAGTCGCCATTTGTAAACCAACATAAGGTGTATTCTTCTGTTTGGCCCACTTGAAATGTGATGCCTCTGTTTTTTTCAATTTTTTTTTATTCATTCATCATTTTTTGAATCCCTAACTTTTTCCTAGACCGCCTTATTGAGTTTTCAATCCACTAGGAATATATCTTTTTTTTCTATATGCCCCTAATTTTTGCTGGACCGCCGTTTCGAGTTTTCAGTCCATAAGGACGCTCATTTTTTGCCTAATTAAGCCGCCCTTTCGGTTTTTGACTTACCGAGCTTTTTTATTTTTTTTGTATATATTTTTTTTTTACAGAGGTCATCTCACAGCTTTTGGTCATGCTTACCTTGCAGAGTTTAACTGTACTTGAGACAGATGTTGATGTATGTTTCACCTACTCATAAGTTCAAAGAAGATATACCTGTTGTTTATGCTATTCAAAAGACATGAAAAAGTTTAATTTTTTTTTTGCCTTACATATTATCATCAAAAACAGAAGAAAATTTGCAAAATAGAATAAATGAGAATTTCAAATAAATGGGCATAAGCTCAAATTAATGTAAATGGAGTGGTGGCCTGCCAAAGGCGTGGCTCCACGGAATTTAAAAAAGTTTGGAAAATGGTAATTATATGGAAAAGGCACATTGAACACAATAACCATTGTTTCCTCTACCAACTTTGAATTCCACTGTTCTGAGTCTTTGACTTGCAGACGCTTCAGATCGGAAGCCCTTTAATAGCTAAGATGCCGCTAGATGAATCATATCTGATTTAATGCAATTGCCTTGCCATGAGTCGGAAATCTTTTGACGGCTGAAATGCTTCAAGTGAGTCATGTCCGAACAAATGCAGTTACTTTGTCATAATCCTAACTTTTGCATAGGTCTCCCTTGCGGGTTTCAACCCATCAGGATAAACACTTTTTATTTTATCATTTTTTTATTTTATATGTCTCTAACTTTTGCATGGACCGCCCTTTTGGGTTTTCAGTCCACCGAGACACTCTTTTTTGCCTAAGTCGCCTTTTCAGTTTTGCGACTCATCGAGCTTTTTATTTTAACAAAGTATTTCTTGACTGCATTAGTATTCACAGGACATACAATTTTACCACCATTCTTTGTGATTTGGCATCCATTTTCCCCTGGAATTAGGTAACATCAGATAATATAACTATGAGCACAAGGCCACTCTCTTGACATGGGGACGAGCCTTCTCTTGTTGAAAACTTGCTTCATCCTTTTGATATAACAGTCCACGGCATATGGCGATAATACTTTTAAATTCAATCGAAATTAGCTTTCATTGCAACTTCCGAGCTTTGACCTCCATGCGCGGCACTGCCTTTATATTGTATACTGCGGGATGGTAAGGGGGTTTGTCCCAGTTAAAGTGTGCATGAAGTACGATATCACTGCAAGACAGATGGTGGCATCTCGTGCCAGTCTTTGTACATGAAAGTCCTCTCTAGACAATCTTTCTTGATATTTGCAGCTTCTATGGCCAAGATGCCCTAGTAGGCGAGAAATCTCAGTGGAAGCTTCTTCCTCATCCTCTTCTGCAACCTCGGGTACAAAGAACTCAAAGTCGAGAGAGAGTACATGGTTTAAGTGTTCAACGGGTTTATTAATGCATGATTTGCTTATTGATATAAACATTATGATTATGCATATATGCGGAAATGATTAAAGAGAAATAAAACAAGGTCGGGATTGAGACTACCTTTCATTAATGTTGAAAATACATAAAGCAAAAAGCCCTAAACAAATTCACTCTCGCCTCGGGTGGGACGAAAGGATTTTTTATTTTTTTTTGAAAAACATAAAGCAACAAACAAACAATTAATTGAACGAATGAGTAAATAAACATCAGCAACGACCCAATTGCAGCTAAAACATTTCATGTGTCAACCTTAGATACCAAGATCCGATGGCGGATTAAGATGCACACTCAAATTCAAACTCTTCGAAAGATGAGGTCTTTTCGAATCAATTTCTGAACTATCTTCTGAAATGCAAAACATTCTTCAATATCGTGACCTGGTGCCCCTTGATGGAAAGCACAAGAGAGGTCAACCCTATATCCTTCTGGAAATATTGTCGGCACCGAGAGAGGTGCCTTGGTGTGGATTAAATTCCTTTCAAACAACCTTGAAAACAACTCCGCATACTTCATAGGAATAGGATCAATTTGAGTTCTTGGAGGTTGTTGTTTATACTGCTGAAACTGGGGTTGATAACCCGGATCTTGAACAACATTTATGATAGGCATAACAGCGGCAACAGGGTGATAAGCTAGATACTGTCGTTGAGGCTGACTTTCTACTATACTCATTTCCTGATCTTCCTCCTCTGAATCATCAGTGGGAACATTGTCTTTGAGTAAACGTCCTTTTCGGACCCACTCTTCAATACGCATGCCCACGGTCATCATCTTCGCGAAACTGCCGAATGCACTTGCAAACATATGCTCATAATAGAACCGATCCAGAGTCTCCAGGAAAATCTCGGCAAACTCTTTCTCTTCCAGAGGTGGACGAACTTATGCGGCGACATCTCTCCACCGTTGGGCATAAGCTTTGAAGGATTCATTATCATTCATGGTCATGGCCTGCAGTTCCTTTATGTCTGGGGCCAAATGCAGGTTGTAGTTATATCGCTGGACGAAAGCCTCACACAAATCATTGAAAGTTTGGACATCAACCTTGTTTATACCCATATACCATATCAGTGTGGCACCAGTCAAACTATCTTGGAAACAGTGGATAAGGATCTCATCATTACCTACTTGAGCAGACATCTTTCTCACGTACATTACCAAATGAAGCTCAGGGCAAGTGTTCCCTTTGTACTTCTCAAAATCAGGGACCTTGAATTTGGGTGGTATCACAACATTGGGAACCAAGCAAAGATCATAAGTATTTTTCCTAAACAGTTCTTTCCCACGAAGAGCTTTCAATTCCAACTGTATTCTGTCAAACTTTTCTTCCAGTTCAGCTATCCGGTCGTATGCAACCACATTTTCTGAGTGATAGATTGGCCTATGGCCATGCTGAGAAGTATGAAACATAGAAGCTTGAGGGAACATAGGGTCCGATTGAGGGATCGGTGTTGTCAGTTGCACAAAGGGAGCTTGAACCTTGGAGATATCGGGACGAAATACTTCACTAGAACCAAAGGGTGTGCCCCAGAGATAACCTTCAAGCATAGCATGTTGAGGACTACTAGAAAATACTGTTGAAATTGGGGTGGTGGAAGCAACCGTCTGAGCTTGAGAGCTGACAATAGGATGAGATAATGGCTGTCTCTGTGCAACCGTTATCAAAGATAGTAAGTTCCTTAAAATCTCATTCTCGGTCCGGAGGGTTGTCACCTCTTCACGGAGCTTGTGGTTCTCTTGTTCAAGATGATCCATTATGATTTGCTCGAGCGTTGTAGATGTGAGTCGACTGATGGATTGACCTTTTGTAGAGAAAGACACAGGATAAGACACGGACTAGAAACTATGAATGCAAAATGATGCATGATATGCTTATGCAAAAATAGAATTATATTTTTTCAAGGACTAATCAAAGTGAATTGTAAACATTGTAGTGGAACATGGCTTCATTTTGGACATTGTAAAGACGTTGCAAACGGTTTCTTTTTCAAAAGGTAAGAACGAAACCAAGGAAAGAGTACTAAAGCTAAAGCTTAGTTAAGATTTTTAAAGTTGTATCTCTTGGTGTTCATTCTTACAAGGTCCATATGCATGATATTTACAAAAACTTGTCTAAGTCCTTCAATTTTTGATGGAAAAAAAAGTTGTTTATAAATGAATGCATGTATGCATGGTTATGCTAAAGAAAACGGAATACATGGTGAGGGTAAGTTCCACAATGTTGGAGTCAAGGGTAACAACGCCATTTGGTAAGGACTATGGTTTAAATTGCACTTGTAACAAAGGTTCTACCAAGGTTCCCAAAGTCATCGACCACTTCCGAATATTATCGGATACCGAGAAAACACCCGGTCCAACAACGTTCGTAGGAAAGTCTCGTTTGAGTATAGCATCGCGTGTCGACTAGTTCCGAGAAAACACCCGGTTAGCCACCGCACTACGTCCTAAAAGGCCAAGATGGGTTAAGGGTTACTAAAGGTCCTTAGCTTCAATGGAAACTTAGGAGTAATAAAGTCTAAACGTGAAAACACACGCCGACATATATCACTTCAAGCTCCTCCGCTAAGTGTGGTTATCTCACATGTTTCAAGACACGAGTATACTCTGGGTATGCCACTATGAGTCTACCACTCCTATCTTATATTTCCCTCAAGCTAGGGTGTAGAGCTTATTTTCTAACCCCTCACGTAATAATGTAAACATGTAAGCAAATATTTACAAAACATAAACAAATAATAGAGCACAAAATAAAGAAAGTAAGGTGGGTTTAACACGCGTGAAATTTAGGTCCCCACTGAAGTCGCCATTTATGTGCTCATGATTTTCGGATATCAAACCATTAATTGATTTGAGTCGTCAATCTTTGAACTCTCAATTTTTATTCGTGGGAAGGGAAAAAATGAGTAAAAACCCTTAAGACTTTGGATTCGGGGGTTGGTTACGCGGAGGGAAGGTGCTAGCACCCTAAGCGTCTATGGTATTCCAAAGGAACCTCTTACCTAGATTATCTTGTGCTAAATTCATTTGCTTACATGAAAAATTATTACCTAAAAAAGCTAAGTGAAAGAATGGAGGGAGAAGAAGTATGTTTTTGGTTATTTTTATTTGATTTGGAAGGACAAGTGTCCTCTGCCGACGTACCCGTGAGGTATCAAAACCTCGTAGTTCGGGGTAGAAATTGACGTTTGATTGGTTTTGTGTTTTTTATATGTTTTGAAAAAATGTTTTAAAATGAAAAGTCAAGTGGCAAATGAGAATGTGTTTGTGTTTTTTATATTGAAAGATAATCGACTCAAAGTAGAATTAAATTGATTGAAAATTTGATTAAGAAAAATAAAATAAAAAGACGGTTACTTGATTGAAAGTCAAAATATTTTTTGTGATTTTTTGATATTTGAATGTTTTTGCTGTTTTTGAATAATGAATGAAAATTAAACTAACAGGGCAATAAAAGCATAGGACCAGTGCACTCTGGAGAATGATTAAATTAAACAAAAATATAACATTAACAGTTAATTGAGGACCAGAGCACTCTGGATTAATTTAATTTACAAGGACCAAATTGTTTTGGAGAATAATTAAATTAAACAATAATATAATATTAACAATTAACTTAGGACAGAGAATTAAAATGCATGAAAAAGAAAGAGAATTAAAATGCATGAAAAAGAAATAAAAATTAGATGTTGGGGGGTAAGCAAGAAATAAAGGGGGTGCTAGAACAAAACAGAAAGAAAACAGAGAAAAGGAAAGGGCCAAAGTGCAAGGCCCAGTAGAGTATTGGGTTTAAAGCAAACCGGTTTGGGGTCCGGTTCGGTTTGGGGAGAACCGGACCAGTTTCAACTATATATATGTAGTGCCGGTTTTTTTTCTCATTTTTTCTTTCCCCCTCTCTCTCTACCTTCTTTTAGAGAGAGAAGCTCTCTTCTCTCTCCTTCCTTTCTTCTTCTTCTCCGGCCAGAGGGTGGTGGCCGACGGGTTTTCCGGCGCGGTGGCCGGAGAGTTATCGCGGCGGAGCCACCGCGCCGGAGGCTTTGTGTGAGAGGGTTTGTGGGATTGTTTAGTGGACTGTCATAATATTCCTAAGGACCTGAAAGACCTCCAAAAGGACTTTTAGACCCCTCAAGAAGGCCTTAGTACCTTTAAAAGAAGCCAAAAGGCCCAAGGCGCACATTATCATATCGCCGCCATACTGAATCTCTAGAAACTTCTAGAAGCCCGCCCTAAATACTTAAATGCCCCTATTACTTGAAGACTAAGCAACCAAAACCCAAGCTCATAGAAGGCTATAAATACCACCCTTGAGAACACTCTCAGATATCTAATAATCAGTCTAAAAACCCTAGTATACGATATTTATCCCTAGAATCCTTATTGTACTTTTATGCAAGTACAGTTGGCGCCGTCTGTGGGAATCGGTAAAACTGACCCGGGCCACACTTCAATCCAGCCTTGTTTGAGGCCGTCGTCACTAACCTCCGCATCCATCTCATCATCGAAGCCGCTAACAATCACACTGCCATGAACCCTACCGACACCGTCTTGAGAGGACATCAACAAACCCTCGCCGATAAGAAGTTATTCCGTCGCCGCCATGCCTGCACCTCGTCCCGATCTCACAAAAAGAAATCACTTCCGAGGCTATAGATGGCGAAGTCAGAATCGAGAGGCGCTATGAACCCTACCAATCGTTGTCTTCGAAATATTGGAAGCTACAAAGTTTTTTAGAAACGTTTGTTTGAGAAGTGCGATAAATTATCCCAATGGCTTCAAGTCCTAATCAGTAACACCGCCGCAAAAAAAAAAAAAACAGGTGTTTTCATTCTAATTCCCATCAATTGTTTTGATTTTGGATATGGGCTATCATCTTTTCTTTTACTCTTGAATTTAATGACTCTCTGTGTTTTGCTAGCACATTTGTCAGTGTTTGAATTTGATTCAATCTACGGCATGTAATTTTCTACCATCTATGACTCTTTATTTGGTTACCTTCTCATTATTTGCAATGATGCATTTTCTTTTCCATAGTTTAACGGTAAGTGGTTCAAGTAGAAATTGTTAAAGATAATAAAGTATTAAAGATTAATATGTATAAAAGGATATAAATAAAAAATAAAAAATAAAAACAGAAATAAATAATAAAAGCATATGAACCAAACTTATTTGTTGGATAGAAGTGTACAAATCTAATATGTTTCAGAATGTGTTGTTATATATGTTTCTCTTTTGCCCTACTGAGATTTGTGTTTCAGTTATTATTTTACCTGTGCACTTGCTGTAGGAACCGTATATGCTTGCGTTTCACTTTTGCCCTTCTGAGTTTTGTCTAAAAAACATTGTTATGAATGCTATAAGTTGCAAAATATTAAACTTATTGTTTATATAATTATATGTAATTAGAACCTCCTTTCAGTTATTTTTACGTTGCTTGTTAGAGCCTCCTTTGTTTATGTATTTGCATGAGAGGCTCTGATTCGCTTGGTTCGAATTTAGTTTTTTAGATACTGTGTGGAAGAATTAGTTTTTTTCTTTGACCTTTTTATTATATCCAATCTAAAATTTATTCCCTTTTCTTGGCCAATTGCTCATACTTTAGTCGATGTGGTGATAGGAATGAACTGTTATATGGGTACATGTTTGTTTAATTAGTCACTCACAAGAGAAAATATTCCTTTTGTAGTCAAATGATTTTACAGCAGTGTATTGACTTGCATATGTGTATATATATGGCTTTAGATATGCTTTTGGTAACATGTAAACTTCATCAAGATACTTAGATGTTATGAACAAATGAGAATTGATGGTTTAGTTGTTGAGTTCTGGTTTATTGTTGATCTTATGTGCAAAAAGAATGACCTTAACTATGGTAGTCTGCATTATGATTATGATATATAAACACATACATATATATTTATCATCTATCATGATTTTTAATTTCGAAGTCTCTTATCGATTTTGTTTATGTTGCAATTATTTTTTGGTGCATATACATCATATGTGGATAATAAGTCTTATAGTCAAATTAGCTTTACATAGTGGAATGATCGAATTAGTTTGGATTTAATAGGAGCATGACAAGATAATGGGTGAGACAATCCCGAGTTAGAAAGAATAAATACTTTCTTCAATTCTAAGTTTAGTAGAAGAATGAAGAGGAGAGGATGAAAGGAAGAGAAATACAACGTATAGGCGAGCTAAATAAAAGAGGACAAAGAATAGTTAGTTTCCATTAAATATGATTGCACATGATTAAAGACTTGTTTATTTATGATACTGATTACTTTGGAAGTTTGGAAGAATTGTTATATTTCAGATAAATCAAGGGCTAGATGAATGAAAGGAGAGAACTCGCCAATCAATACGCCATAATTAAACGAGCATGGAAGCAACAGTCCCGCCATGAAAAACATAAAGATGAAACGCGGAATTATATTCTAAAATAACTTTTTCGACCTTTGAGATTGTTTTGCAGGTTTTTAAAAAAAAAGAAGATTATCGAGAGACCGCCCAAACTGGGTCAACCTTCTTAAAGGCTCTGAACTCGGTGGCCCGATAAAAAGAAGATTACCGAGAGTTCGCCACCAACCTTGTTAAAGGCTCTGTACTTGGCGCCCGGGTAAAAGAATCCGAGAGTTCGCCACCAATCGCCACCAAACTTGTTAAAGGCTCTGTACTTGGCGCCCGGTTAAAAGAATCCGAGAGTTCGCCACCAACCTTGTTAAAGGCTCTGTACTTGGCGCCCGGTTAAAAGAATCCGAGAGTTCGCCACCAACCTTGTTAAAGGCTCTGTACTTGGCGCCCGGTTAAAAGAATCCGAGAGTTCGCCACCAACCTTGTTAAAGGCTCTGTACTTGTCGCCCGGTTAAAAGAATCCGAGAGTTCGCCACCAACCTTGTTAAAGGCTCTGTACTTGGCGCCCGGTTAAAAGAATCCGAGAGTTCGCCACCAACCTTGTTAAAGGCTCTGTACTTGGCGCCCGGTTAAAAGAATCCGAGAGATCGCCACCAAACTTGTTAAAGGCTCTGTACTTGGCGCCCGGTTAAAAGAATCCGAGAGTTCGCCACCAACCTTGTTAAAGGTTCTGTACATGGCGCCCGATTAAAAGAATCCGAGAGATCGCCACCAACCTTGTTAAAGGCTCTGTACTTGGTGACCCGGTTAAAAGAATCCGAGATCAATCATAATAAAGGTTCTGTAAATTTCAATATCAAGTGATAAGAAAACCTACGTGAAACTCCAAGCATTCGGTTCGAAAAAAGAACTTTGTTTGAGGGCCGTTATATATTGCGAAAAACCAACGGTATCCTGATGAGTCATTTATATATTATTTTAATATGCTTTTTAGTTTAGTTTTAATTAGATTTTATATAATTTTATATTAGTATTATTTCCTTTTTAGGATATTTTACTTTAAAATGCAATTTATTATATTTCAGGGAAGAATATTGGATGGAGAGAGTCTTGGAGCAAAAGAAAGGGATTTGGAGCAGATTGGACACAAAAATATGAAGATTGGGAAACAAAATATATCTCCCACAAGTCAGAAGCTTGGCACGGCCCGTGCTAGCCTTGGCACGGCCGTGCCACCCTCCAGATGCCTTTTGCTGCTTTTGCTTTGACTCCAAGCTATTCTATTTTGGCGCACAATCTACCGAGGAATATTCTAGGAATATACTTGCTTAGATTTTAAGTCAATTGTGTACTATAAATAGAGTAGCTAGCCATCACTAAATATTCATCTTTACTTGGAATACAATAAGTGACAATTGCTTTTCTAAATAAAGTTCTTTTCCTTTCCTTTATTTTCCAGTCTTTTACTTTCATGCTTTCTCTCTTCTCCCCCATGTCTACGATGAACATGAGTGAGTAGACTTCTTCTTGTCTTGGGATTGTTGGATAAGTCTAAATGACATAATCCTAATCAAACCAAGCCCTAAGCCTTAATCTTATGTAACCCTAGTTTCTTATCTGAATTCACCGTCTTAACATGGATTAACCATTATCAAACTGTGGAAACGAAAGTGGAGGGTTTGATAATTGTTCGTCCATTATTCCAAATATCAATTCATAAAACGAAAGTGGAGCTTTGATATTCGAACAAGTGAATTCAGACAAGGATTGCAAAGTCAGCGAAATAGGCTTTGCAATCTTTGAGACATATAGTTTCGATCTTCAAGGGAACTAATAACAATCAAGTCAGCGAAATAGGCTTGGTTGTTAGAGGAACCAAAATCCAATAGTAATCAAGTCAGCGAAATAGGCCTGGTTGCTAGAGGAACTTAAGAGAAACTGTCTTGAGAAATTAGGTCTAACATAACATTATAAGCTTATGGTTTTGGTTTGAGAAGGACTTGTTATTTAGATGAAACCAACGATCCCAAGGCTCTTTTATTATATTGCTTTTTAACCGTTTAAAAACCCCCAACTTACAATTCTCTTCTCTCTTCTAATCACCTCTAAAGGTTAATTAAGTTGAACTACTCCCTGTCGGAACGATACTCTTTTATACTACTTCGGTAAGACCGTGCACTTGCGGTTTTATCTCATCAAGTTTTTGGCGCCGCTGCCGGGGAGTAAACTAATTTAATTGATTCTTTCTTTGTGATTAGAACTCTCTTCTCTTTTCTCTTCCTCTTCTCTTCTACTTTTCTTCCTTTTTGTTTTTACCACTAACTTCTTGGGTTCTTGGTTTCTTATGCGAAGAAGTAAAAGTCTCGGAGAATTTATTCCTGAGATCGAAAGATTTTTGCATAAAAAAAAGAGAGAGGCACAAAATAATACCGCTATGGCTGAACGTGCTCTCAAAGAGTATGCTACTCCTTCAACGGAAGAGCCACAAGCTATTATCGTGTACCCAACGGTTGCGGGTAATAACTTCGAGATCAAGCCTGCACTACTCAATTTAGTGCAGCAAAACCAGTTTTCTGGATCACCCACTGAGGATCCAAATCTCCATATTTCTTCCTTCCTTAGACTCAGTGGCACCATAAAAGAGAACCAAGAAGCCGTAAGACTTCATCTCTTTCCCTTTTCCTTAAGGGATAGAGCTAGCGCTTGGTTCCATTCCCTAGAAGTCGGTTCCATTACTTCATGGGACGATATGAGGCGAGCATTCCTCGCCCGATTTTTCCCCCCATCCAAAACAGCTAAGCTTAGAGACCAAATTACACGTTTCAATCAAAAAGATGGGGAATCTCTCTATGAGGCGTGGGAGCGTTTCAAGGAAATGCTTAGACTTTGTCCCCACCATGGCCTAGAGAAGTGGCTTATAGTCCACACGTTTTATAATGGCTTGTCATATACCACTAAGATGTCCGTTGATGCAGCTGCAGGTGGAGCTCTAATGAACAAAAACTACACGGAGGCTTATGCTTTGATTGAGGACATGGCTCAGAATCATTACCAATGGACCAACGAAAGAGCCGTCACCACTCCTACTCCCTCTAAGAAAGAGGCAGGTATACACGAAGTCTCTGAATATAACCACCTTGCTGCTAAGGTTGAGGCATTAACACAAAAAATTGAAAAACTTAATGTTAATGCTGTCCCACCTTCCTCTGCATCCCCTCCTTGTGAAATCTGTGGTATAACTGGTCATATAGGTGTTGATTGTCAGTTAGGTAGTGCTGCCAACATTGAGCAACTGAATTACGTTCAATACAACCAAGGAATGAGGCCAAATCAAAATTTTTACAAAAATCCTCAAGGTTCCTATGGGCAAACAGCACCACCTGGCTATACAAACAACCAGAGAGTAGCTCAGAAATCTAGTTTGGAAATACTGTTGGAAAATTGCATGATGAATCAAAATAAACAACTTCAGGAGTTAAAAAACCAAACAGGATCTCTGAACGACTCTCTCTCCAAGCTCAATACCAAGGTTGATACCATCGCCACACACACCAAAATGCTTGAGACCCAAATCTCCCAAGTGGCCCAACAAGTGGCCAGGCCATCTCTTCTCAAACACCAGGAGTCTTTCCTGGTCAAACTGAAACAAACCCCAAAGCCCATGTCAATGCAATTTCTCTTGGGGGCAATAAGTCAGAAGAGACCATTACCAAAGCCAAAGGTGTCAAGGGAGAGAGTGTTAAGCTTTTAGGTGAGAAGGATGCGATAAAAACACCACTTGATAAGAACAAGACTCTTAATCCATTAAGGTTCACTAAGCTCAACTTGGAGGCCCAGTTTGCTAAATTCTTAAACATACTTAAAAGGATTTGCATTAAGATCCCCTTTGTTGAAGCCCTATCTCGTATGCCTCTATACGCCAAATTTTTAAAAGAAATTTTTTCAAAGAAAAAGGCTATAGATCATAAGGAGACAATAGCTTTAACTAGGGAAAGTAGTGCAATCATCAAGAAGCAACCCCACAAGCTTAGAGATCCAGGTAGTTTTGCCATCCCTTGTGTGATAGGAAAAGAAACCGTTGACAAGGCCTTGTGTGACTTAGGAGCTAGTGTAAGTTTGTTGCCTTTATCCCTCTTTAAAAGGATGGGAATAGGAGAGCTTAAACCGACTGAGATGATCTTAAAACTAGCAGACCGTTCTACTATCCCCCTAGCTGGCTACATCGAGGACATACCCGTTAAAATAGAAGGGATATATATCCCGACTGATTTTGTAGTGGTCGACATAGAAGAGGACCTTGATGTCCCGATAATCTTAGGACGACCCTTCCTAGCTACTGCAGGTGCTATAATAGATGTTCAGAGTGGAAGGATAGTTTTTCAAGCAAGTGATGCAATGATTGGGTTCGAGCTGGAAAATGTTATGAAAGGTCCCGCTCTTTATTCTTGTAACATGATTGAAGTACATAATGTGAAAGAACGCTTTCTAGCGTCAACTACACAATATGACCTCTTTGATCCTTTCTAAAGACACTTTCCTAACGTCAAGCTAATGACAATAAACGAGCGCTTCGTGGGAGGCAACCCACGCATTTAACTGCTTTTGTTTTTGTTTCTGTTTTCAAGTTATTTCGTAGGTAATTGTCCGAAGGTGATTCAAGCAAAACGAGAAAAATTTTGAGGCCACTGTCCAGAACCTTGGCACGGCCCGTGCTCCCACTGGCACGGCCGTGCCAGACCACGCCTATCCAAAACCACCCAAAGGTCCAGAATGTTGGCACGGCCCGTGCCAAGCTTGGCACGGCCGTGCCCGACCACAGGTAAATATAACCCTACCTTTTGGACTTCTTCTTCCCTCACTCTCCAACACAAACTTCTCTCTACTTCACACCTTCTCTCTCAAACCTCCATAACCATACAACTACAAACCTTCACAACTACCCCCAAATCACACCCATTCGCAAATTTTCTCCACCCAATCAATCACAAACACCATTCCAATCATAACCCACCATTCAAAAACCAATTTCATCCATCCAAACAACATCCCCAAATTCGTAACCCTCCTAAACCTAACCCAAAAACCTAAAATTCTTCACCAATCTCATAACCCAACCCCCAAAACTCACTTAAACCTTCCCCACAACACTAATCCAACCTTTTCCACCAAAACAACCCTTACCCAAACCACCACACCAAAGGCAAGGTCAAGGCAATGACTTCAAAGAGAAGTGGAAAGGAAGTTGCAAGCTCATCCGGAGGACCTCCCCCAAAGAAGAAAGCACAAGCCAAAAATCATGGCATCATCTTCCGGGACAACAAGCAAAGGGATAGGTACAAACTTCTAATCTCTAAACCTCTACAACCTTGCAGGTACCCCGATAACCATGACATGAATAAGCTAGGTATTAAAGAAAATGTGTTAAAATTGCTAGAAAGGCTAGGATGGGTTGATATGTTGAGACCTATGCGAGGGTGTGAAAATTTCACCTATGAATTTTTAAGTTCTATTGTTTTTACGAAAGATAGGTTGAACTTTGATAACCCTAACCATAGAGTTTCATTCCGGCTTTTGAATATTGATTACGAGATGTCTCTTCAGCACTTCTGTGATGAGATGGGCTTCGCAAATGCGGGGTTCATCCACGACTCTTGGGATCAAAATTTAAAACCGGTTGACTATCACCCCGCCGCCTTTTGGGAGCAAATCACCGGTCTTGACCAATTTAACACACGTGCCAACAAAGCTAGCAACATTCACAACCCCGTACTTAGGTACCTTCAAAGGGTTATGGCTTGCACCATTAGGGGACGGAAAGAACTAGGGAACACTAGGAATGATGAACTCTTCATGCTTTGGGCTATGTTGCACAACCAACCCATTAACACTTGTTTTTACTTGCTTGACTACCTTTCCCTTATAGGAAATAGGTCCGATAGTAGGGGAGAAATAGTAGTTGGTGGTATCATAACATACATAGCTGGGCGATTCGGTGTGAGTGAAGACCTAGGGATAAACAAGATCGAGGGTAACAATAGACTAAACATAGAAATTCTCATCTCTATGAATTTCATCAAAACTCGAGTCCCCTTTGTCTATACACTCCAACTCAATGTGCCCATCTTGATTTTATTGCCTAACCCATCTCGAACTAACACCGAGGTGGAAGCAAATTTGTTGTATGTTGCTGATGACCCACAGGTGCACATAGAGCAGCCTAATGAAGAAACAGAGGATGCACACTTGCATCAGGAAGAGGAAGGTGCACAACTGCACCATGATGAGGCATACCATGACCCTCATGAAGATGAACCAAATGAGGATGCAAGATCGGCATGGATGACTACCGAGGTTGATAGAATAAACACCGAGCAACAAAGGCAAGGTGTTGAACTCATGAGCATAAGGCATGATGTCCAAAGGGGCAACCGCATATCCGAAGAAAATAACCAAATGCTTCGGAACATGATGCACCACTTTCACCTCCAAGGTCCTCCATATGGACCTCAATGATAAAAATGTGAGCTTTCCTCTTCCACTCTTCCCTTCTTATCCTTCTCCTTCTCCTTCTGCTTCTTCTTCTTCTACCTCTACTTCTCTTTTATTTTTCTTTTCTCTTGAATCATTGAGGACAATGCTTCTCCTAAGTGTGGGGGGAGCCTAATAAAGTGTCTTTAGTCGTAGTGTTTCCAAACTCCCTTGAACTTTATTCTTTTGTTCTGTTTTATTGTAAAAGGCATAGTTAAGTAGCTAACTTTTATTGAAAAAAAATCATGACACAAAAATTTTCATTGTCTCCTCTTATTTTGTTGATTCTTGTGCATAAAAGCAAACTCTTGTGTTTTAAGTCTTCTTGATATAACCACATCTTGTTTCAAAGTGAATAAAATTCTCCAATGAGAAAAACACAAAGTTGCTTCCCTTGAGTAAATGTATGAATAGGTATTTTAAGGAAACGCGTTCTAATCTTAGTGGTGCATTAACCTTTAAAAATTCTCAAAGCGCCAGTAGTATAAGTGAGTATAAGGGAGATCATAAAAAGCCAAAAAGCCAAATAATTCCAAGATCTCATCACTGAATCTAGATTGGGGAAGGAGGTAGGCCCTCCGACTTCCTACGTGAAGGTGATTGTTATCTTGAGGAAAAACTTTAAAACGCATCATTGAATCTAGATTGGGGAAGGGGGTAGGCCCTCCGACTTCCTACGTGAAGATGATGTTTTAAGGGATACCATTGAATCTAGATTGGGGAAGGGGGTAGGCCCTCCGACCTCCTACGTGAAGATGTTGTTCCTTAAATAAAGAACTTAAAATGTGCATTTGGCAAAAGAACAAAGATTCTCAAAAACTCCCATCTCTCTTATGTGAATTGTAGAAGGAATTTTTCTTGGTTAGTTTAGTGCTAGGATTAGACCATGTTTCCTCATTATACCTATCTTATACAGGAGCAAGAAAAGGGTTGGACTTCACACACACACTCACTTGAAACTTGATTGTTGGGTAGAATAAAGATTTCAAGAAATACTTAAGTTTGTGATTAGTGTACATTTTGGGATTTAAGCCCTTGAGGAGACATGTGCTTTAATTGAATTGTCATTTGATATAACTGTTGGAGCTACTATGTTTATGCCTTTTGCTTGAGGACAAGCAAAGATTCAAGTGTGGGGGAGTTTGATGAGTCATTTATATATTATTTTAATATGCTTTTTAGTTTAGTTTTAATTAGATTTTATATAATTTTATATTAGTATTATTTCCTTTTTAGGATAGTTTACTTTAAAATGCAATTTATTATATTTCAGGGAAGAATATTGGATGGAGAGAGTCTTGGAGCAAAAGAAAGGGATTTGGAGCAGATTGGACACAAAAATATGAAGATTGGGAAACAAAATATATCTCCCACAAGTCAGAAGCTTGGCACGGCCGTGCCACCCTCCAGATGCCTTTTGCTGCTTTTGCTTTGACTCCAAGCTATTCTATTTTGGCGCACAATCTACCGAGGAATATTCTAGGAATATACTTGCTTAGATTTTAAGTCAATTGTGTACTATAAATAGAGTAGCTAGCCATCACTAAATATTCATCTTTACTTGGAATACAATAAGTGACAATTGCTTTTCTAAATAAAGTTCTTTTCCTTTCCTTTATTTTCCTGTCTTTTACTTTCATGCTTTCTCTCTTCTCCCCCATGTCTACGATGAACATGAGTGAGTAGACTTCTTCTTGTCTTGGGATTGTTGGATAAGTCTAAATGACATAATCCTAATCAAACCAAGCCCTAAGCCTTAAACTTATGTAACCCTAGTTTCTTATCTGAATTCACCATCTTAACATGGATTAACCATTATCAAACTGTGGAAACGAAAGTGGAGGGTTTGATAATTGTTCGTCCATTATTCCAAATATCAATTCATAAAACGAAAGTGGAGCTTTGATATTCGAACAAGTGAATTCAGACAAGGATTGCAAAGTCAGCGAAATAGGCTTTGCAATCTTTGAGACATATAGTTTCGATCTTCAAGGGAACTAATAACAATCAAGTCAGCGAAATAGGCTTGGTTGTTAGAGGAACCAAAATCCAATAGTAATCAAGTCAGCGAAATAGGCGTGGTTGCTAGAGGAACTTAAGAGAAACTGTCTTGAGAAATTAGGTCTAACATAACATTATAAGCTTATGGTTTTGGTTTGAGAAGGACTTGTTATTTAGATGAAACCAACGATCCCAAGGCTCTTTTATTATATTGCTTTTTAACCGTTTAAAAACCCCCAACTTACAATTCTCTTCTCTCTTCTAATCACCTCTAAAGGTTAATTAAGTTGAACTACTCCCTGTCGGAACGATACTCTTTTATACTACTTCGGTAAGACCGTGCACTTGCGGTTTTATCTCATCATATCCATATTCCGAACAAAATACTCGTCAACTCATTGATAGTACGCTGATAATAGATCCAACAAAAGGATTCTTGGACCGTCATAATATCCCTCAAAAGTAGAAAGCCCTCCAAACGGGGCTTAACCATCCCTTAAAAAGACCTGCAAAGGGTCTCCAAAGGGTCTGTTGGGTTTAGGCGCCCTCTCCTAAAAAGACGTCGGCCTTATAGACCCTTAGAACTTGCCTAAATCTCTTCTGCTTAAAAAGCACCACGTCTAGTGCCAAGACTTGTGCTTGGGGGCTATGGACTGTCATAATATTCCTAAGGACCTGAAAGACCTCCAAGACCTCCAAAAGGACTTTTAGACCCCTCAAGAAGGCCTTAGTACCTTTAAAAGAAGCCAAAAGGCCCAAGGCGCGCATTATCATATCGCCGCCATACTAAATCTCTAGAAACTTCTAGAAGCCCGCCCTAAATACTTAAATGCCCCTATTACTTGGAGACTAAGCAACCAAAACCCAAGCCCATAGAAGGCTATAAATACCACCCTTGAGAACACTCTCAGATATCTAATAATCAGTCTAAATACCCTAGTATACGATTCTTAACCATAGAATCCTTATTGTACTTTTATGCAAGTACATTTGGTAACTGAGATTACGGTTTTGGACTTGTGTGTGTGTGTGTGTGGGTTTGTGATACGGTGATGGATTTGTGTTGAATATGTTGTGATGGAATTTTTGTGTTTTTTGCTCTTGCTGTTTTGTTTGGTCGAGAAAAAAATATATTAGTTTGTGTTGTTTATAAACTGGTTTGAGCGTCTTCTCCCCTTTTGTGTGCTGCTTGTATGATGTATTTATAGAGCTGATTTGAGCAATATTTTGTTGCTTGGAGAGGAAATTGACAGGCTGTTGTGGCTTGGAGAGGAAGCTGTTTTTGTGGCTTGGAGAGGAAGCTTGAGAGGCCCCTTTGTGTTGTGTTCACTTTGGGTATTAGCGGACCAAATTTGACAATAATAAAAATAATAATAATAACGATAAAATAAAAAAGAATACAAGGACTAAAGTGGATCAAAATGAGATGGAAATTAAAATTAAATGAAGAAATGAAAATTGAGAGAAGAGGGTCCGATTTGGAATCAAATATGAGGTATTTTAAAATACCTCCCTGCCGAATTTTTTTGCTTGAAAGGCTGAGACCGGTCAGAGTTAAATGACATGTGTCAGTGTTGTCTTAGGTCAAAAATTGGGGTATGACACTTCTCATGAATTCTCAACTGCCTCGAAGCATAAGCTACTACTTTTCCATCATAAGCACACCACCTAAACACAGCTTGGACGCATCACAATATACCACAAAAGGTTCATCTGACTTCGGCAAAATCAAAACTGAAGCTGTCGTCAACCGCTTCTTCAATTCACTAAAACTGTTCTCACATTGAACATCCCACACAAAGGCTTTACCTTTACAACTCAACTGCGTTAGCGGAAGTGCTAACTTGGAAAATCCTTCTATAACCTTTCTATATTAACCAGCTAATCTCAAAAAGCTTATAATCTCAGTAACTGACTTAGGAGTCTCCCATTGCGATACCGCTTCAACTTTAGACGGATCTACTGCAATACCACTACCAGAAATTACATGTCCTAGAAAGCTCACTTCTTTCAACCAGAATTCGCACTTAGACAATTTCGCATAAAGCTTATTCTCTTTCAACACTTGCAACACCAGCTTCAAATGCTCAGCATGTTCTTCTTCAGACTTGGAGTAAATTAAAATATTATCGATAAAAACAACCACGAACCGATCCAAAAATGCATGAAAGATGCGATTCATGTACTCCATAAATACTCCAAGTGCATTCGTAACACCGAAAGGCATAACTTTGTACTCATAGTGACCATAACGCGTTCTGAAAGCTGTCTTCTGCATATCTTCATCTTTTACTTTAATCTGGTGATAACCCGATCTCAAATCTATCTTGCTGAAAACTTTTGCACCCACTAACTGATCCATCAAGTCATCACTCCTCGGAAGTGGATACCTATTCTTTATTGTCACCTTGTTCAACTGTCAATAGTCAATACACAATCTCATGCTACCATCTTTCTTCTTCACCAGCAAAACCGGCGCTACCCAAGGCGAAATACTTGGTCTAACAAACTTTTTCTCAAGTAAATCTTCTAATTGTTTCTTATAATTGTCATAGACATAAGCTTCGTTCCAGGAACAAGATCAATCGAAAACTCAACTTCCCTCTCTGAAGGCACATCCGGAATTTCATCAGGAAAAACTTCTGGAAAATCACATACCACTTGGGGTTTATCAATCACCGCTTGATTCTCAATAGATAAGGAAGCCATCAAGGAAAACATCAAAATGCCATCACGTTCCAACTGCTTCAGCTGCTTAGTAGACAAAAACTCTGCGCCACTTTCCTCTTCAGCAGAAGCGAAATACACCGACTTACTATAACAATTAATGTGAACATGGTTGTATTCCAACCAGTTCATACCAAGAATCACATCCATACCACTCAAAGGTAGACAAACCAAATCCATCTCAAAATCACGATCAAACATAGACAAAGGACATCTTCAACACACAAGAGAAGTAGTCACCGAACCCTTAGCTGGAGTTTCGACAACCATTTCTCCATTCATATCAGACATGACAAGACCCAACTTAGTAGCACAAATCATAAGCAATAAAACAATGCGTAGTGTAACGCCCTAGTCGATATATTAATTATTTTGATTTATTTAGAGTCTTTTATATGATTTTATATAATATTTGTGGATTATGTGATGTGTATTATTTTATTATATAGTTTATTTTATAATAATTAGAATAAGTGAAAAATTAATATTATTTTGGAGTTTGGGGAGTTATTGGAAGTTATTAGAATTAAGGGGGTTTAATGAAAAGAAAGGGATGTTACTTTTGGGAGTTAAGAAAAGAGAGAAGTCAGAAAACGTTTTACGTACAACATAATTTTTGGGAGAAAAGGGAGAGAAGAACAAGTAGAGCCAAGAACTGATTTTGCTGTGCATATTTTTCTGCAATTCTACGGTAAGGGTGAGGTTTTCTTCATTAGTATAGATTCTAATTGCCGATTTTGAATTTAATAGGTTTTGGTAGAAAATTGGGAATTTTAGGTTTATGTTGAATTAGTGGGTTTGAGTGCAGAGACTGTTGTTTTGATGTTAGAAATATGTTCTGGTTGCATACAACATTTAGTTTCATATCTGTAAACTGATTTGGGGAGTGAAATTGAGAAAATTGGGATTTTGGGGAAAAATCTAGACTCTGGTCGTGTTGATATTCATCGCTCGCCTAGGCGAGTAGACCTTCCTGCCTCGCGAGTGAGCAATCTTCATGGCTCGCCTCGCGAGCAGAACCACTCGCCACGGCGAGCTAGTGCCTGTGAGATCATGATTTTTGAATTGTTGTTATAAGCCGTAATTTGGTTAGTTTTGTGTACCTAGATGATTTTAGAGAGGTCTGTGACAATTTTCAGATTAAAAATATGAATAAGGAACTTAAAAATGAGGTTTTAGTGAGAAAAATGTCAAAACTCCCGAGAGCACCTGTTTTGAGTTCGCCACGGTGAGCATCCTTTTTCTTGAGCTCGCCATAGCGAGTAGAAGTACTCGCGAGGCGAGGTGCCCAGTTTTCTAAGCTGTTTGTTTTTAATTGATTAATGTTGATTGGTATTGGTGTTTAAGCATGATTATGATTAAATTGTACATTTTTCTGGACTGACTGGACTGTTTATAATGATTTGTTATTGGTTGGGATGTATGCTTCTATTTAATTAAGTTATACATGATGTGGTATTATGGAGTGGTGAGTCATATAAATACATATGCATTGTTGGAGTTGTATGTAGATATACACAAGTGGGTCAGTTGCACAAACATGAAAGCGGGAGGGCCTCGTGTAACACCCCGATTTTTAGCTAGATTTATTTTTAATTACTTTTATTATATGTTTGTGTGTAATTATTTGTGCTTGTGTGTATTTAATTGTCATTGGGTGCATTTACATGGATTAGCGTATTAGAAGGGTATTTTGGTCATTTGGCGGGTAAGGGTAAAATGGTAATTTTGGTGAGAACTATTTTAGTATTTAGTAAGAACCCTTATTTTACTAAGTTACTAGTGTAGTGATTAGTTTTTACCGTTTAGTGACCGTTCGTTATATTTTACCGTTGTTAGTAATTACCGTTGAGTGTATAGAAACTTTTTAGAATTATGTTAGAATAGGTTAGGCCCATTAGAATTTGGAATTGAGCTCATTAAGGGAGATAACATTAGGGTTGTCATAGAAAATATCATTCATTCACTTCACAAAATATTTTCCTAGAGAGAGAGGTAGAGAGAGAAAGAGGTGAAGAGAAGAACAAGGGTTTTGAAGAGAATAGCTTGAGGAATCAATTGGGGTAAGCTTAGGAGCTGAATTGAAGCAAGAGTTTGAGTTAATCTTCTTCTAAGGTAAGGGGGTTAGTTATTATCATAATCATGTACAATTTTTGCATTTTCTCATGTTGTATGAAAATGGGTTGATGAACAATTGTTGCTAAATTCGTGCTCTTGCTGTGATGCTATTTTCTTGTGCATGAATTGATGATTATGGTATGTTTGTGGGTGAAGTTACATGTTTCAAAGTATGTATAAATGTTAAGTTATGAAATTATGCTTAATTGATGAAATTTGATATGTTTTGATTGAAATGAGATGTGAATCATATTCCATTGATGTGGTTATTGTTAACTTATGCTATTGTGGGTGAATCATGATTTGGGTATACTTAATTGTGGATTGATGATGAGAAATAAATTGTTGTTGGTGGTTTTGTGAAATTGGTGAAGTTGAGTTAAGTGTTCATGTGAAGGACCAAAATGAACTTTTGATATATATATGGTTGTTGACTGAAATTTTTTTATTGTTGGATGAATTGAACCTATGAGAATTTCTGTTTTCATGTTGTGGTTGTGTTAGTTGAGTCGTTTGGGAGAAAACGGGTCTTTCGTGTGAAATGTCGATGTTTAAGCGTTTTCGCCAATAAGTGATTATGTGAGGTTTTGGAAAATGACTTTTGGGATGGTTGAAACATGAAATTTTTGTAGATTATGTTAGAGTCAAATGTCAAGAGCGTGTAGGAGAAAACGGCATCAAAATCCGATTAACGGTTTGAATTTTACGCGCGAAATTGTGAAAAACGCACTTTTTGAAGAACTGATTTCTGGACTTGATGCTGGCAAAACGTGTCACGATTTGGCAAGCGTGTTACGATTTTGTTGGCTGAAAATTTAGTGTTTCTGGACGTAAAAACGTGACACGATTTTCAAAATCGGGACACGATTTCTGCGAACCAGATCCTGCATATTTCACTATTTTTCACCCCTTTCTGCTTTGAATTGGATTTTGATGTAACCATGAAAGTTTTAGATAATTTTGTTAGCTTTATAATGACGTTGGTTTGAGGTCCAAATCATTTTTAGAACTTGAGTTATGATCAAATTACTACACATGGGTCATGTGGATTTTTGTGAAAACTTATCATAATTTTTTTTTATAAGCCGTGAAACTTTTCCAAACTTAATAATGGGTTAACGAGGTACTTATGGTGAATGATTGAGTTTGCATTTATGTATTTTGGAATGTGAATGTGTTGTTGGTTAAGAAATATTTTGGGCGGAGTTGAATCGGTGAAAACGGATTTTGAGCTCAAATGTCGTTTTGTCTTGGATTTTCTCATACGAACTTAAGCTATCCTTTGAACTAATTTATAATAGTTTGTAAGTGGCTTAAATCCTTGGCTATATGATTGATTAAGATCGAATTGTAGGATTTCAAATTTGAATAAGTTGCCTAGCTTTAAAAATTATCAATGTTGGCCGTTTGCCACATGATTTGGATTTTTGTCGGAAATATTTCTTTAGCAAATTGTCTTGTGAGTTATTGAGATTATTCTTGTATGACTAAGTGAAGTTGTATGAATGAATGATTGTATTGGATATGATGTTTATCATGAGTTATGTATGATATCTTACTTAGAATGTAAGGAATGCTTGAATGGTGAAACTATATGTGATAGTTGATGTTGAATGGTTATATGTTGGATATGATATTTGTCATGACATGTTGTATGTTCTCTTACTTGGAATATGAGAATTGCTTGGAATGGTGAAACTATATGATATAGTTGATGTTGAATGACATTGTTGATTATTGATAATCATGTTGATGTGTGATGGTGAATACTATGATTTATTTGTGTGGGCATGTTTTCTTGATAATGCAATGTTGTGGAGATAATCAATATAATTGGGTGTTGTCCTATATATTGAGGTTGAAATTGTGGATTGTTGTCGCATTATCGAGTTCTTATACATGTCCATGCATCATAGTCGAGTTGTTGTAAAAGAATCCGGCTCTTTTACTTCAGAGATTATGTAAGGAGTGACCCCTTACATGCGATGTTGACTTGTCCATCGGAGGTGACGACCTTTTGGAGATTTGGTACCACATGCATTTATGTGTCAATAAGTGCAGATCATAACATGAGTCTTATGTGACATATGTGATTGGTGATGAAATGAGATGAATGATTATTGATGATGTTTGTGATTGGTGATTGTGAATGAATATTTGTGAATTGATATTTGTTCCTGATACATGTGATTGGTGATTGTTCATGAAATATGATTAATGATTGTTCATGGCTTATGATTGGTGATTGTTCATGATGTATATGATTGGTGATTGTGTATGAATAACTGTGAATTGATATTTGTTCATGACACATGTAATTGGTGATTATTGATGTGAGATATTGGAGTTTGATGTAAGTATTGATATGAGAATATTATTATTGATCAAGTGCATGATGTTTAAATTGAAATATTCATGTTAACTGTTATTTGGATTATGATAATGTAATACTTACCCCAGTGGATCTGTTATGGACCGCCTACTTGCCTGTATCGGTGAGTAGACGTTGTGCAGGTTTAGTTGCTTGATGAGTTCTTGTGCTTGGTGGATATCTGGAGCTTTCTCTGATATTGGTGTTTAGTTATTTAGTCGGCTCTGATCTAGGCTTCGTTGTGTCGGTCTAGATTAGGTTATCTTTGGTTTCTGTTTTGTTGGAGATTACTCGTTTGTTGAGATTTTTGAGATGCATCTATGTTGATGTAATTTATTGATTCATAACATGTATATTTGAATTTACTCTGGTTTATATTCCGCTGCGACTGTTGAGGTTTATATACATGTTTATCGGTTTTGAATTTACTCTATTTCTTGAATAAATGTATTATTCGCATGTTTAATTGCTTTAATAGAAGTAGGGCGTTACACCTCGGCCCTGGAACGCCTTGTCGTTCAAAGCGGTGGAACACGTTGTTCAAAGAGGTGTTTAGCGGTGAGGACTCATGTCCTGAAAAAGAATGCTTTAACCATTCGATTAGCGGTGAGGGCTTCGTCCCTGAATATGGTACCACATGCATTGTAGAGGAGTCTTAGTGGAGGTGTCGAGTGTTGCATGAGTTGCAGTTATTGGTTTTTAATTACCGATTGTTATTGATGTTGATAATGATGATATTTATATATGTTGATGAATTATTATTATGAGAGGGTGTTGAATTCAAATTGATGAATTATTTATCTATATTTTTGTTGTGAATCTCACCCCTTCTGCTTGAAAATGTTGCCCTTCCTATGGATAACTTGCAGGTAATCCTGAGTAGTTGGTGGTGGCTCAAAGTGTCTAGGGCTCTGATACGTACGGGATGGAATTTATTTATTGCTTTCATTCCTTGTGTATCAATTTTTGGAACTTGATGATGTAGCCCTTTGGTTGTTTGTTGAATTTATGTCGTTGAGGCTTTTATGCCAAGATTTAATTATTGGAGAATTAATATGTTGGATGTTGATGTTATTTAAAGGTTGAAAACATTCCGCTACATGGTTTTGATCAAATTATTAAGTTGTGGTTTTATTAAATAGTTTTATAATCTATTTAAGAAATTTTGAAAAGTAGTGTGACATGCCCGTTTTGGAAATACTCTGATGTATGATTATTTATTATTTAATTGTTTTGGGTAATGGGGTGTTACAATTGGTATCAGAACAAGTTGGTCCGTTCGGCCGAGTAGTAGAGTCGTGTTGAGCCACCTAGGATAGAGTGTCAACTCTAATGTTGTTTTGTTGTTGTTCTGAATTGTTGTTTCTTATGTAGAATCTTAAGATGGCTGGTCGTAATGATGCTGCTCTTGCTGCTGCACTTGAGGCTGTAGCTCAAGCTGTTCAACAGCAACCGCAAGCTGGAGCTGGTAATGGTGAAGTGAGGATGCTGGAGACCTTTTTGAGGAATCATCCACCAGCATTCAAGGGAAGGTATGATTGTAACACCTCGTTATCCCAACATAAAAATTTCATAATATAATCAGAGTAAAACAACAAACGGAATGTTACACTGCTTTTCAAAAATCCATAAATAGAATAAAATACTATTTATTCTTAATAGTTTTGTTAAAACCTATCAAACATCGCAGCGGAAAATATTTTTCAACGTTAAACAACTTCCAATAAAACCTTGGCACATGGCCTCAACAAAAATATATGTAAAGATTAAATTCAACATCAACAGGTTCATAATGATACATAAGGAATGAAAACACGACAACAATTTCCCATCCCGTTACGTATCAGAGCCCTAAGACACTTGAGCCTCCACTCCTACTAATCTTCATTACCTGCAAGTTACCCATACGAAGGGCAACATTTCCAAGCAGAAGGGGTGAGATTCACAAACAATAATAATAGATATATATATAATCATCATCTGCATTTAACAACTTAATTAAATAATATTATTAACAACATATGTTCAACATTAATATTCATACTTCTTCAACTTTAATAAAACTTACTAAATCAACGAACGACGACAACAACAACTCAATCGACAACTACGTCAACGACACAATCTGTAACGCCCTAGTTGTTATTTTATTTATTTTAGAATTATTTAGAGCCTTTTATGTGATTTTAAATAATAATTGTGATTTAAGTGGTGTGTATTATTTTATTATATAATTTATTTTAATATAATTAGAATAATATGAGAAATAGGATTATTTTGGAGTGTGGGAGTTAATTAGGATTTAATAAAAATTAAGGGAGTTTAATGAAATAAAGGGGGAGTTATAGTTTTAGGAGTGAGGAAAAGAAAAGGTCAGAAGCAGTTTTACGTGAAACAAGTTTTGGGAGAGAAAATCAAGAACAAGGGTGGGAAGAACAAGTGGAGTCAGAGAATCCGATTGTTGTGCTTTTGTTCATCTAAATTAAGGTAAGGGTGAGGCTAACCTTCAATGATTATAATATATGATTTCTGAAAATTGTTTGATTAGAATTGTTCTTGAAAAATAAGAATTGGGAATTAGGGTTTGATGATGATTCTGAGGGGAATGGGTATTGATCATGTTAATTCTGTTGTAATGTTCAGAATGAAAACTTAATCTATATTGTTGTTGTGATCATAAATTGATTGAAATTATGATTGATTGGATGGATTGATGAAGATTTTTATGATGGTGGAGTGATCTGTATTTGTTGTTGTTGATGCATGTTTTATGTTGCTTTAGATGCCTAATTGTATAATGAACCTATAAACAATCTTTGGAAACATGTTTGGGCATTGGGAGATCAAAATTGGGAGTTTTGGGGTGAAAAATGGTTTAAACGCGTGAAAAATTATGCAGAAACGATGACTGTTCGCTTAAGCGAGCCGGAAGCGAGCCGTAAGCGAACAGCTACCGTAAGTAGTTCGCTTAAGCGAAGTGCCTTTTGACAGCATTTCTTATTTCGTGTTCTTGTGTCTTTTTCACACGTTTCTGTTTTGAATTGGACATTGGTGTAAACATTGAAGTTTTAGATAATTTTGTTAGCTTTCCAATGGCTTTGGTTTGAATTTAAAATGATTTTTGGTTTAGGAGTTATGATTAAAATACTCCAAGTAGGTCTCAGGGAAATCTTATGAAAATTCAGCACAACCATTTCCAAGTTAATCCAAAACTTATGGGATAATTCCAAGGCTCAAAACTACAAGTAATATGAGTGCAATTAAGGTGTTGAAGAGTATCTAACACATGTTGTGAGTTGACCCTTGGGGTAGGAATGGAGGTTGATTATAGTACTGTTGATGTTGAGTGAGTCAGATATAATATGATTTGATGTTGTTAGTAATGAGATATATTTGTATATGAATTATGTGAATTATATAAGTTTCTTAAGTTGATGTTGATTATTATTTGATATCGTTATATCTTGAGATGTTTATGTGCTGCCTATGTTGCTGTTGTAAATTGATTAAGCTGCGTGTGTCGGTCTAAGATGTAAGATGTCGTCTAAAGTATTGGAGTCTTAAGTTGTTGATGTTGACCAAGTTGTGGAGTAAGTTATAATTATTTATGCACAGTCGTCGTTGTCTACGTTGTCGTTGATGTTGCCGTTGTTGAGTTTAGTGAATTTGGAGATGATTGAGTATGAAACCAAGTGAACATATACTATGTTGAATGAACTCGATGCATTAGTTTGATTATGATTAATTGTGTATTTTCTGGAATCGTTGGATCAATTATGATGGATTATTGTTGACTGTGATGTATATTTATATTTAAATAAATTATACATGTTGCTGAATTCTTTTCAAAGGTTGAAGTATTATTAATTGGATTGTCGAGGTGAAGTCATAGTTACATATACGCATTGATGAGTAGTGGTTGTCGTTGATGTTGTTGAGTTGTATGTAGGTATACACAAGTGGAGTCAGTTGCATAAGTATAAAAGCGGTGAGGGCCTCGGTCCTGGAACACCTTGTCGTTCAAAGCGGTGGAACACTATGTTGTTCAAAGCGGTGTTAGCGGTGAGGACTCATGTCCTGATAAAAGAATGCTTTAACCATTCTATAGCGGTGAGGGCTCCGGCCCTGATATGGTACCACATGCATAGTTGCATTTGTTGAGGAGTCTTAGTGGAGTTGTCATGTCTTGCATGAGTCTTAGCGGTGGTGTCGAGTTGTTGCATGAGTCGTCGTTGTTGGTTTTACTTACCATTTGTTGTTGATGTTGTTAATGATGATATACTTATATATTGATGAATTATTATTATGACAGGGTGTTAGATTTAATTGATGAATTAGATATCTATTATTGATGATATTGTTGATTATGAAATATATACATATATTGGATAATTGTAGTTGCCGTTAATCTTGAGAGATTTGTTGTTGTTGTTGTTGATTAAGTTGTTGTCGTCGTTGTTGGTTGAATTAGCAAGTGTTACTAAAGTTAAAGAAGTGAGAACATTATTGTTGAATATATGTAGTTGTTTATATTGTTATGATGTGATGATTATGTTGTGTCGTTTATATTATTATGAGAAGATGTTTATGATATTGATTACGATGTGATGATGACTGTTTATGGTGTTGAATATGAGGTTGTTATGATGTTAAATGATGATGATTATGTATGTTGTGATGATGATTATGAATGTTGTGATGATGATTATGTGATGTTATCTATGAGTTGTTGAAATGTACTTGATGATGGTTATGTTAAGTTGATAAGTTGTCTTTTATTCATGAATTGCTAATGGAATGTTTGATGAATAATTATTATTATAAAATAATGATGTTACGTATAGTTGCTAAGTTGTCCTCTATTCATGAGTTGTTAATAAGGTGCTTGGTGGAGAATGTTAATACGAATTAATGATGTTGTTATGTTGTATATGAACTATGAATATGATGTTGTTACGTTGTTTATGTCATGGATTATGAAGTTTTCATGTTGTATACAAATTATGAGTATGATGTTATATGATTAGGATTAAGATGTTGATTATGATGTTAAATGATGCTGTTGTGACTGTTGATCTGATGAGTACATGATATGGTTTAGGAGTCGTTAAAAGAATTATTATTACTAATTGATGGAGTTTAAGTTGTTAGATGCATTTGATGAATTATATATTATTATTATTGATTGTGAATCTCACCCCTTCTGCTTGAAAATTTTGCCCTTCGTATGGGTAACTTGCAGGTAATAAAGATTAGTAGGAGTGGTGGCTCAAGTGTCTTAGGGCTCTGATACGTAACGGGATGGGAAATTGTTGCTATGTTTATCATTCCTTTATGTATCAATTTTGGAACATGTTGTTGAAGTTTTTATTGTCGTTGAATTAATTCTACTACAAAGTTTTAATTGTTACGTTGTTGAAATTTGAATGATAATTATTTAATCATTCCATTTATGATTTTTAAGAAAAGAAGTGTAACATTCCGTTTACGGTGTTTTACTCTGATTAATTTATGAAATTTTTATGTTGGGAAAACGGGGTGTTACACAATCAACTACAACGACAATAACTCCAACAGCGACCACTACAACGGCATAACAAACAACAATAACAATAACTCCATCAACGATCACTACAACGGCATAATCAACAACAACGACAACATTTAAAGGCTTGTGGTACCATTTTCAACGGGTTGAATGACTAAGCATTCCGGGGCATAAGCCCCCAACAATTTGAATGATGATCATTCCAGGGCATGAGCCCTCAACAGATTGAATGACAAGGCATTCCAGGGCATAAGCCCTCAACGGTTGAATGATTAACATTCTAGGGCATGAGCCCTCAACAGATTGAATGACAAAGCATTCCAGGGCATAAGCCCTCACCAATTTGAACGACAAGGCGTTCCAGGGCATGAGCCCTCACCGCTTTATGTTTATGTAATGAACTCGACTTTGTGTATATCAGCATACAACTCAACTACGACAATGACAACAACCGTGCATAACAACTATGACTTACTCCCCAACTTGGTCAACATCAACAACCTATGACTCCGTTACTTAGAACGACAACTTGCAACTTTTACAACTCGAACCTACACCTTGTGTATTCTAATGGAATGCAGTTAAACATAAACTAGCAATCAGCAACAATCATAATCAATCAACAGCAACGCAAACAGTATACAAACAGCGTGATATAACAATATCTTTGCAATTCAACACTATCTACCATTCCCACATAATCCAAGTAATGCGTATGCAATTATATCATATTAAAAATAACCTCAATTCGTCACAATCAACTTCACAGATCATCCTTAATATCCTATACAACTTTCATTGCTATCCCAAAGTTCAACTCACAACATGGATTAAATACTCTTAAACACCTTAATTGAACTCATAGTACTTCTAGTTTTGAGCTTTGGAATTATCCCATATGTTTTGGATTAACTTAGAAACAGTTATGCTGAATTTTCATAAGATTTCACTAAGACCTTCTTGGAGTATTTTCATCATATCTTAAAAACTAAAAATCATTTTCAAGTCAAACCAAATCCATTGGAAAGCTAACAAAATTATCTACAACTTTCATGTTTACACCAAAACCCAGTTTGAAACGGAAACGGGTGAAAAATGTGAATTTTTCCTGACAGAAAATCGGCGGCCGATTTTGATATATCGGTGGCCAATTTTCGTCGAACCAAAGCTAGAAAATGAGCTCAGAAATCGGTGGCCGATTTTGAGCTTCACAGCTGTTCAAAAATCAGTTTAACAATGCCTTTTTCACCTAAGAATCACTCTTAAATCACTAAACTCAAACACAAACTCCCAAATTTGATAAGGAACATCACCTATTGTTATTCTACAACCTGAACATCAATTCTTAACACAATTACCATGGTTTCTACACTTTTCTAATCAAACTCAACAATGGAAAACCTAATTCCCAATTCCCAAAATCAAGAACAACTACATGTTAAATCAATTTCAGAGTTTACATACACTATGATTATTGAGAGTTAGCCTCACCCTTACCTTAGATAATCGAAATCGCAGCCCTTCTAGGTCCTCTTCCCTTTTCTTGACTTTTCTCCCTTTTCTCCGTTGTAAGTGAAAACTGCTTCTGACTTCTATTTTCTAATTCTTTAATAAATATAACCACCCGATATTCCTTAACTCCTTTAAATTCTATTAATTCTAATTTAACCCCAAACTCCAAAATAATTTCTAATTCTCACTTATTCTATTAAATAATAAAAATAGTCATTTAATAAAATAGATCACACCAAAAAATCAACATAAATCATTTAAAAATCATATAAAAGACTTTAAATCAACTAAGAATAATTAAATAAAATTGGGGCGTTACAATGATCCTAGCGGTGCCCAGAAGTAGCTTAAGGAAGTTGAACGGATTTTCAGGGTAATGCAATGCTCTAAGGTGCAAAAGGTGCGGTTCGGGACGCACATGTTGGCAGAGGAGGCAGATGACTGGTGGGTAAGTTTGCTACCTGTGATGGAACAGGATGGAGCTGCAGTGACCTGCGCTGTGTTCAGGAGAGAATTTCTAAACAGTTAGTTCCCGAAGGATGTCCGAGGAAAGAAGGAGATTGAATTTTTTGAGCTGAAGCAGGGTGACATGTTTGTCACAGAGTATGCTGCTAAGTTTGTGGAACTTGCAAGGTTCTACCCCCACTACACCGCGGAGATAGCTGAGTTCTCCAAATGTATAAAGTTTGAGAATTGCTTGAGAGCTGGTATCAAGAGAGCCATTGGGTATCAGAAGATCAGAATTTTCTCCGAGTTGGTGAGTAGCTGCAGGATATATGAGGAGAACACGAAAGCTCATTACAAGGTGATGAGTGAACGAAGAGGTAAAGGACAGCAGAGTCGTCCTAAATCATACAGTGCCCCTGCTGACAAGGGAAAACAGAGGTTGAATGATGAGAGGAGGCCCAATAGGAGAGACGCTCCTGCTGAGATCGTTTGTTACAAGTGTGGCGAGAAAGGCCACAAGAGTAATGTTTGTTCTAAGGATGAGAAGAAGTGTTTCAGGTGTGGTCAGAAAGGACACACTTTAGTTGATTGCAAGCGTGGTAATGTTGTTTGTTATAACTGCAATGAAGAAGGCCATATCAGTTCGCATTATACTCAGCCGAAGAAGGTTAGAACCGGTGGGAAAGTGTTTGCATTGACCGGTACGTAGACTACTAGTGAGGACCGACTTATCAGAGGTACTTGTTTCTTTAATAGTACTCCTTTAATTGCTATTATAGACACTGGTGCTACTCATTGTTTCATTGCCATTGAATGTGCTTATAAGTTGGGTCTGGTTATATCTGATAAGAAAGGGGAAATGGTTGTTGAAACTCCAGCAAATGGTTCAATAACTACTTCTCTTGTTTATCTAAGGTGTCTATTGTCTATGTTTGGTAGGGACTTTCAGGTCGATTTAGTGTGTTTACCGTTGACGGGAATAGATGTTATTTTTGGGATGAACTGGTTAGAGTATAACCGAGTTCATATCAATTGTTTTAGCAAGACGGTGCATTTTTCTTCTGCGGAAGAAGATAGTGGAGCAGAGTTCCTAACTACTAAACAGTTGAAGCAGTTGGAGCGTGATGAAATTCTGATGTTTTCTCTAATGGCATCTTTGTCGTTAGAAAATCAAGCTGTGATTGACAGGTTACCAGTGGTGAATGAGTTTCCTGAAGTTTTTACGGATGAGATTCCAGATGTGCCACCAGAAAGGGAAGTTGAATTTTCAATTGACCTTGTTCCGGGAATGAAGCCGGTGTCGATGGCACCTTATCGTGTAACACCCTCTTTAATTATTTGATTATTTTAATGAGTTTAGAATATACTTATATGATTTGTATGATTTATATGATTTATTTTGATGAGTGGTATTTTGTTATGTTATATGTCGATATTTATTAGTATAATATATATATAATTTGTTGTAGAAATATATATGATTTGTTATAGAAATATATGTTATTTGTTATAGAAATATATATGATTTGTTATAGAAATATATGTATATATATATATATATATATATATTAGAATAGAATATTAAGATTTGGGATATAAGAGAAAAATAAGTAGGTTAAGGATTTTTATAAATAGGAGAGACCTAATTTAGAAAAAAAACATAACGTACGTACGATCAGTTTTGGAAAAAGGGAGAAAAAGCCAAGAGAAGGGAGAAGACCAAGGAGGGCTGCGATTTTCTGATTTTAAGGGAAGGGTGAGACTAACTCTGCAATTTTATTAATCATGTAATTCATCCGGTTGTAATTAGCAAGAAATAGGATTGAATTAGAGAAGTCGAGAGTTAGGTCAAATTGATAGAATTGATGATTAAATGGTGGAAACTTGTTAAAAAGATGTAAAAACTGTCCTTTGACATTAGATTATGAATAGGATGAATTCTGGAATTGAAATTAGGCTTAAAACCATGTGAGATGATGGATTTTCGTGAAAAACTGCATTCTGCCCGAGCCTATATTCATCGCTCGCCCTCGCGAACGATGATCCTCGCCTCGCGAGGGATGAAGTTCATCGCTCGCCACATGATCCATTTCCCTTCGCCTCGCGAGTTGTATGTCACAGCTCGCCACAGCGACTAACCTTACTCGCCATAGCGAGCATGACCAGAGAGCATGTTGAATTCTGTATTTTTGACTTTTGAGTTGAACCTTAGATGCCTTTGAGTTCCTGAACATGACTAATAATGATTAGAAAAGAATGTAGGATGATATTGAACCTGGAATGAAACTTGTGGGATTCTGACCTGAACTCGCCATGGCGAGCAGAGGCTCTCGCCTCGCGAGTGTCCTGGAAACAGAGTGCCTTGTGAGACTTTGCGACCTTTGTTGCACGAGTTATTGAGAGTTGAACCTTTGGGTAATATTAAGACTTAATGAAGAGGCTAATTATAATTTGTGAAGCTGTTTAAGATGTGTTGTTGTTGATTATGATGTGATATAATGTTTTATGCATTACTTGAGAATTATTTGAATATGATTTGATGTTGATGGTAATGTAATATATTTGTATATGCTTTATGTGAATTATATAAGATGTTTAAAGTTGTTGTTGATTATCATTTGATATTGTTATATCTTGAGATGTTTACGTGCTGCCTATGTTGCTGTTGTTGGTTATGTGAAATATTTATATGCCTTATGTGGAAGATGTATGATGTTTAAGTTGTTGATGTTTCACATTAATATTGTTATGTTGTGAATTGCTTGTGCTGTTTCTGTTGCTGTTGAATATTGATCAAGTTGCAGGTGTTGGTCTAAGTTGTAAAGTTGTCGTTCCAAAGTATTCCAAAGTAGTGGAGTCTTAAGTTGTTGATGTTGTCTAAGTTGTTGAAGATGATGATGTTCCAAATTATTGGACTAATATAAGAGATGATGATTATGATGTTTAAGAGCTCGAGTCCATCCATCAGCATACATTTGTTGGGGGCTCATGCCCTGTAGCTTTGTACTCACCACGATGGAGCTTTGTACTCACCACGATGGAGCTTTAGCTCAAATTAGCGATGGGGGATTTTGCCCTGGAAGGATATTAATACTCAATAACGTTGGGGGCTCATGCCCTGAATTGGTACCATGTGTTGTTACAGAAGTACCTATGAAGATTATACGATGTTCATGACGTTGTCAAGTTGCGTATGACGTTTGCTATGTTGTTTATGATGTTGTTTGTGATGTTGTTATATGATGTTGTCTGTGATGTTGTTATATGATGTTGTTTGTGACGTTGATTATGATGTTATTATGTGTTGTTTATATTTTTATAAGATGATGAATATGTTGTTGTTGTTATATTATTATAAAATGATGAATATGTTGTTGTTATATTATTATAAGATGATGTTTATGTTGTGATGTATATAATTATTATTATTAAGTGATGATTATGTTGTGTTGTATCTGATTATTATTATGTTGTATTATATATGATTATTATTATGAGATGATGATTATAATATGTTGTTTAAGTTATTAGTGATGACGATTACATAATGTTATTTATGAGTTGTTAAATGTACTTGATGATGGTTATGTTAAGTTGATAAGTTGTCTTTTATTCATGAATTGATAATGAGATGTTTGATGAATAATTATTATTATGAATTGATGATGTTACGTATAGTTGCTAGGTTGTCTTCGTATGAGTAACTTGCAGGTAACCAAGAATAGTTGATGTCGTGTGAAGTTTCTCTCTCGTGTGTCTTAGGTGCTCTGATACGTAACGGGATGGGAACTTGTTATTGCTTTTCTATTCCTTACGTATTGTTTTTGAAGATTTATGACTATGTTTTTAGATTGAATTTTTATGAGACATCTACGAAGAGACCTTCGTACCAAAGACTGTTTTTAGTTATTGAATAAATTCCGCTGCGAAGTATTAAAAGATTTTGTTATTGAATTCTAAAGGATAAATAGTTATTTATTTAGTTTATGATTTTAAGAAAAGAATGTGACATTCCGTTTATATTGAAATACTTTGATTTATATGTGAAATTTTTATGTTGGGAAAACGAGGTGTTACAATTGGTATCAGAGCAGGTCGGTCCGTCCGGCCAATTAGAAGAGTCGTGTCGAGTTTTAGTAATAGTTATATTACTATCTTTATGCTGTTTGATTAGTTGTTGTTGTGTTTCTTATTAATAGTGTTTATTATGTGATCATGTTTGATTGACTAACTTTGATGTGGTTTACATGTTTTGTTGAAGTTTCTATTTGGCTAAATATAGTTTAAGATATTTAAGCAGTAATTGAATTCATTACTTTTGTGCTTTGAATTTCGAGGACGAAATTCATTTAAGGGGGGGAGAGTTGTAACGCCCTGTTTAATTATTTGATTAATTTAATGAGTTTAGAATATACTTATATGATTTATATGATTTATATGATTTATTTTGATGTGTGGTATTTTGTAATGTTATATGTTGATATTTATTAGTATAATATATATATAATTTGTTCTAGAAATATATATGATCTGTTATAGAAATATATATGATTTGTTATAGAAATATATGTTATTTGTTATAGAAATATATATGATATGTTATAGAAATATATGTTATTTGTTATAGAAATATATATGATTTGTTGTACAAATATATGTTATTTGTTATAGAAATATTTTATGTATATATGTATATATATATATATATATATATATTAGAATAGAATATTAAGATTTGGGATATAAGAGAAAATTAAGTAGGTTAAGGATTTTTATAAATAGGAGAGACTTAGTTTAGAAAAAACATAACGTACGTACGATCAGTTTTGGAAAAAGGAAGAAAAAGCCAAGAGAAGGGAGAAGACTAAGAAGGGCTGCGATTTTCTGATTTTAAGGTAAGGGTGAGACTAACTCTACAATTTTATTAATCATGTAATTCATCCGGTTGTAATTAGCAAGAAATAGGATTGAATTGGAGAAGTCGAGAGTTAGGTCAAATTGATAGAATTGATGATTAAACGGTGGAAACTTGTTAAAAAGATGTAAAAACTGTCCTTTGACATTAGATTATGAATATGATGAATTCTGGAATTGAAATTAGGCTTAAAACCATGTGAGATGATGGATTTTCGTGAAAAACTGCATTCTGCCCGAGCCTATATTCATCGCTCGCCCTCGCGAACGATGATCCTCGCCTCGCGAGTGATGAAGTTCATTGTAACAGTCCGATTTTTAGCTAGTTTTATTTTAATTGATTTTATTGTGTGATTAATTGTGATTGTGTGTATTTTACTATCATCGGATGCATTTACTTGGATTACCGTATTAGAAGGGTATTTTGGTCATTTGGCGGGTAAGGGTAAAATGGTAATTTTGGTGAGAATTATTTAAATAATTAGTGAGAACCCTTATTTTACTGAGTTACTAGTGTAGTGATTAGTTTTTACCGTTAGTGACCGTTGGTTATATTTTACCGTTGTTAGTAATTACCATTGAGTGTGTAGAAACTTTTAGAATTATGTTAGAATGGGTTAGGCCCATTACAATTTTGAGTTGAGCCCATTAAGGGGGATAACACTAGTGTTGTCATAGAATTGTCATTCATTCATTCACAAAACATTTTCCTAGAGAGAGGGAGAGGTAGAGAGAGAAAGAGGTGAAGATAAGAACAAGAGTGTTGAAGGCGAAGCTTGAGGAATCAAGTGGGGTGACATAAGAGCTGAATTGAAGCAAGGGTTAGTGATAATCATCTTCAAAGGTAAGGGGGTTAGTGATTATCATAATCATGTATAATTTTGCATTTTCTCATGTTGTATGAAAATGGGTTGATGAACAATTCATGCTAAATTCGTGCTCTTGCTGTGATGTTATGTTTGTATGTATGAATTGATGTTAGTTGTATGATTCTTGGTGAAATTACATGTTCATATATGCAAAAATGATAAGTTATGAAGATTGTGCTAAATTGGTGAATTTCTCCTAAGTGGTTGTTAATTTGAGATGTGATTCGTGTTCAAGTGATGTTATGAATGTTATTTGATATTATGATTGATGAATAATTGCTTGGGTTTGCATATTCGTGGATTGATAATGAGAATTTGAATTGTGTTGGTGTTTTGGTAAAAATGAAGAGTTAGCTCAAATGTCAAGTGTTTTCAAGTTTGATTGTGTCTTTGTGAGTCTTTTTAGTCATATTGACCTATATACATGTTCTGGAAACACATTTTGGGATTGGGGGATCAAATTGGAGGATTTTGAGTGAAAGGGGTTCCAAACCCGTAACTTTTCTGCAAACCTGTGAAGGTTCGCTTAGAGGTTCGCTTAAGTGACCTGGTAAGCGAACATTCATAGTATTTTCTGGGTTCAGTTAGCTTAAGCGAACTGTGAGCGACCGGTAAGCGACAATTTCTGGTTGCTACTGGAACTCGTTCACTTAAGCGAACATGTCGTCGCTTAAGCGAACTGTTGAGCGACCAGCCAGCGACCAGAAAGCGAACAAAGTGAGTTGCTACTGTAACTTGTTCGCTTAAGCGAACCAGGTGGTCGCTTAAGCGAACAGCTCTAGTTTCAGCCACTTTGATCTTTTGTTCCGGGTCTTTGGGGGCCAATCCGAGTTTTCTTAAGTGATGTCTTAAACATGTTTAACCACTGTTAATCCTCCAAAACCTACTGGAACAATGATTGCTCGCATATACTTGGAATTTTGAAATGAGTCTTAACTTGTGAAATTTTGAGAATTCCAAACTTTGTCGAAAAACAAATTTTGTAATCTAATAAGGCTTGCAAGTGAACCTACAGCTCATATAGACTTAGCTGATGCTTGCAAGGGTGGTCAATATCTTAATCAAAGTAAAAATGATATTTTGGGTGGAAATGAAAGGTTGTAAAAACGGGATTCTTTCATGAACTTAAGTTGTGTTTGGGTTAATGTGATGGTCCAAAGACGACTTAACTTCATGTATGCATTATTGATTAAGATTGGTTAATAGTGTTCAATTGTCCTTGTTGTTTTGTTTCAAGTTGGTGTGGTGAAATGTTCATATGATTAAGTGAAATTGTGTGAATGATATTGTGATTGTTGATAATCAAGTTGTTTATGTGATGATGAATACTATGATTTAATTGCGTGTGGGCATGTTTCCTTGGTAATGCAATGTTGTGGAGATAATCAATATAATTGGGTGTTGTCCTATATATTGAGTTGAGATTGTGAATTGTTGTCGCATTATCGAGTCCTTATACATGTCCATGCATCATAGTCGTTGTTGCTGTAAAAGGGTTGAACTCTTTTACTTCGAGATTATTGTAAGGCAGGTGTGAGCCCTTACATACGATGTGCAAGTGGCATCGAAAGGTAACGACCTTGTTGAGATTTGGTACTACATGCATTTATGTGTCAATAAGTGCATATCATAGCATGAGTCCTATGTGAAATATGTGATTGGTAATGAAATGAGATGAATGAATGTTGTTAATGATTGTCAATGATTGATGTTGTGAAAGAATATTCATGATTGGATAATTATTCATGTGATTGATGTATGTTGATATGAGCTATCAAATTGTGATGTAAGTATTTATGTATGACTAATATTATTCAAATACATGATATTATTTGATTTGAGTATTATCTGGATTATGATAATGTAATGCTTACCCCAATGGTTTTAACCGCCTACTTGCCTGTATGGGTGAGTAGACGTTGTGCAGGAGTAGTGCTCGGCGAGTCTTTGCTTGGGATATCGGGAGCTTTCTCCGATATCGGTGTAGTGTCGGCTCTGATCTAGGTTTGTTGTGTCGGTCTAGATTAGGTTGTTTATATTTTCCTTTGGATTATTGTTTTGTTGATGACTACCCGTATGTTTGGGTTTTTGAGATTTATCTTTGGGATATGATTTATTTGCTCATGGCATGTATATATTTGATCACTCTTATTTATATTCCGCTGTAACTGTTGAAGTTTACATACATGTCTATCGGTTTTTGAATTTTGAATAAGACGTAATCTCTATTTCTTGAATAAATGTATTATTCGCATGTTTAATTGCTTTAATAGAAATAGGAGTGTTACAAGTTGGTATCAGAGCCGTGGTCAGTCTTGTCAAGACTAATGCTTGTTGTTTTTCCCTGTTGTGTGCTAAGTGTCCTGTTAATTTTGGTATGGATTGGTTGTTAGCTTTTGGGGTGAGCATTAATTGTTTGACTAGGAGTGTGACTTTTTCTAAACCGGTAGAAGAGTTAGATAGGAACTTTTTGACCGCGGAGCAAGTGAAGAAGTCTTTAGATGGTGAAGCTTGTGTGTTTATGATGTTTGCATCCTTGAAGGTTAATGGTAAGAAAGGAGCTAGTGATTTGCCGGTAGTGCGAGAGTTTCCTGAGGTTTTTCCAGAGGATATTACCGAGTTACCGCCGGAGTGGGAAGTTGAGTTTGCAATTGATTTGGTACCAGGCACGAGTCCTATTTCGATTGTGCCGTATCAGATGTCTGCATCAGAGTTGGGTGAATTGAAGAATCAGTTGGAAGAGTTGCTTGAGAAGCAGTTTATTAGACCGAGTGTTTCGCCGTGGGGTAATCCAGTGTTGTTAGTTAAGAAGAAAGATGGAAGCATGAGGTTGTGTGTGGATTATCAGCAGTTGAACAAGGTGACGATTAAGAATCGGTATCCACTTCCAAGGATTGATGATTTGATGGATCAGCTAGTTGGTGCAGAGGTGTTTATTAAGATTGTTTTGAGATTAGGATATCCTCAGATTAGAGTAAAGGCGGAAGATATATCCAAAACCGCGTTCCGAACAAGGTATGGACACTATGAGTATTCTGTGATGCCATTTGGAGTATCTAATGCGCCAGGTGTCTTTATGGAATACATGAATAGAATATTTCATCCTTATCTGGACCGTTTTGTGGTGGTGTTCATAGATGATATTTTGGTGTATTCAAAGTCTGAGGAAGAGCATGTTGAGCATTTGAGGATTGTGTTGCAAGTCTTGAAAGAGAACCAGTTGTGTGCCAAGTTGTCTAAGTGTGAGTTTTGGTTGAAAGAAGTGAGTTTCCTTGGTCATGTGATTTCTAAGGGTGGTATTTCTGTGGATCCTTCCAAGGTTTATGCAGTGGTACAGTGAGAGTCTCCAAAGTCTGTTTTTGAGATTATAAGCTTTCTTGGTTTGGCCGGTTATTATCGGAGGTTCATTGAGGGATTCTCTAAGTTGGCGTTGCCATTGACGCAGTTGACTCGGAAAGGACAAGCTTATGTTTAGGATGCCAAGTGTGAGAAGAGTTTCCAAGAGTTGAAGAAGAGGTTGACTTCAGCTCCGGTGTTGATTTTGCCGAATCCGAAAGAATCGTTTGTGGTGTATTGTGATGCTTCTAAGATGGGTCTTGGTGGTGTGCTTATGCAGAATCGTCAGGTTGTGGCTTATGCTTCGAGGCAGTTGAAAGTGCATGAGAAGTATTATCCGACTCATGATTTGGAATTGGCGGCTGTTGTGTATATATTGAAGATTTTGGAGGCATTATCTATATGGTTCTAAGTTTGAGGTGTTCAGTGACCACAAGAGTTTGAAGTACTTGTTTGATCCAAAAGAGTTGAATATGAGGCAGAGGAGATGGTTGGAATATCTTAAGGACTTTGATTTTTAGTTGAGTTATCATCCCGGAAAGGCTAATGTTGTTGCGGATGCTTTTAGTAGGAAGACTTTGCATATGTCTGCTTTGATGGTTAAAGAGTTGGAATTGATTGAGCAGTTTCGAGACTTGAGTTTGGTTAGTGAGTTGAAACCTGATGGTGTGAGGTTGGGTATGTTGAAGTTGACAAGCAATATTTTGGAAGAGTGATGAGTCATTTATTGACTATTTTAATATGCTTTTTAGTTTAGTTTTATTTAGATTTTATTTTATTTTATGTTAGTATTATTTCCTTTTTAGGATAGTTTACTTTAAATTGCATTTTATTTTATTTCAGGAATGAATATTTGATGGATTGAGTCTTGGAGCAAAAGAAAGGGACTTGGAGCCGATTGGATGCAAAAATATGAAGATTGAGAGACAAAAATATGTCTCCCCCATGTCAGAAGCCTGGCACGGCCCGTGCTAGCCTTGGCACGGCCGTGCCACCCTTAAGAGTCACTTTTGCTGCTTTTGCTTAGATTTTAAGCTACTCTATTTTTAGTCCGAATGTAATAGCTTAGATTTTAAGTCGAACAAATGCTATAAATAGAGTAGCCATCCATCACAAATATTCATCTTTACTTGGAATTCAATAAGTGACAATTGCTTTTCTAATTAAAGTTCTTTTCTTTTACTTTACATTCTTGTCATTTACTTTTATGCTTTCTCTCTTCTCCCCCATGTCTACAATGAACATGAGTGGGTAGACTTCTCCTTGTCTTGGGATTGTTGGATAAGTCTAAATGACATAATCCTAATCAAAGCAAGCTCTAAGCCTTAATCTTATGTAACCCTAATTTCTTATCTGAATTCACCGCTTTAACATGGATCAACCATTATCAAACTGTGGAAACGAAAGTGGAGGGTTTGATAATTGTTTATCCATTATTCCAACTATCAATTCATAAAACGAAAGTGGAGCTTTGATATTCGAACAAGTGAATTCAGACAAGGATTGCAAATTCAGCGAAATAGGCTTTGCAACCTTTGAGACATATAGTTTCGATCTTCAAGGGAACTAATAACAATCAAGTCAGCGAAATAGGCTTGGTTGTTAGAGGAACCAAAATCTAATAGTAATCAAGTCAGCGAAATAGGCTTGGTTGCTAGAGGAACATAAGAGAAACTGTCTTGAGAAATTAGGTCTAAGATAACATTATAAGCTTATAGTTTTGGTTTGAGAAGGACTTGTTATTTAGATGAAACCAACGATCCCAAGGCTCTTTTTATATTATTAATTTTCAAACGCTAGAAAACCCCCAACTTACAATTCCTTTCTCTTCTCTAATCATTTCTGAAGGTTAATTAAATTGAACTACTCCCTGTCGGAACGATACTCTTTTATACTACTTCGGTAAGACCGTGCACTTGCGATTTTATCTCATCAAAGAGATCAAGAAGGGTCAGAAGGAAGATTTGGAACTCGTGGACCGAGTGACGTTGGTTAATCAAGGTAAGAGTGGAAACTTTAGATTGGATGAGAATGGTGTTTTGATGTTTCGTGATCGAGTTTGTGTGCCGGATGTTCTCGAGCTTAAGAGGCAAATTTTGGACGAAGGTCATAGAAGTAGTTTGAGTATTCATCCAGGAGCAACTAAGATGTATCAAGATTTGAAAAGGTTGTTTTGGTGGCCTGGAATGAAGAAGGAGATCGCTGAGTTTGTTTATCCTTGTTTGGTTTGTCAGAAATCGAAGATTGAACATCAGAGACCATCGGGTTTGATGCAACCGTTGTTTGTGTAACGCCCTCTCTAATTATTTGATTATTTTGAATGAGTTTAGAATATACTTATATGATTTGTGTGATTTATATGATTTACTTTGATGAGTGATATTTTGTTATGATATATGTTATATATTTATTAATATAATATATATGTTATTTGATTTAGAAGTATATATATGTTATTTGATTTAGAAATATATATATGTGCTATTTGATTTAGAAATATAATATATGTTATTTGATTTAGAAATGTATATATGTTATTATACATGATTTGTTGTAGAAGTATATGTCATTTGGTTTAGAAATATACATGATTCGTTGTAGAAATATATGTCATTTGTTATAGAAATATATACATGATTTGTTGTAGAAATATATGTCATTTGCTATAGAAATATAAATGATTTGTTATGGAAATATATATATATATATATATATATATATATATATGTTATAGAGATATATTTGTTATTTATTATTGTTATAGAAATATTTTATATATATGTATATATTAGAATAGAATATTAATATTTGGATTTAAGAGAAAAATAAGTAGGTTAAAGATTTATATAAATAGGAGAGACCTAGTTTAGAAAAACATAACGTACGTACGACTGTTTTTGGAGAAAAGGGAGAAAAAGCCAAGAGAAGGGAGAAGACCTAGGAAAGCTGCGATTTTCCAATTCTAAGGGAAGGGTGAGACTAACTTTGCAATTCTATTAAGTATGTGAATCAATGGTTAGGTTTAACATGATGTAGGATGAGTTTTTGAGGAATTGAAAAGTAGGTTAAAATTGTAGAATTAATGAATAAACGGTGGAAACTTGTTAAAAATATGTAGAAACTGTCCTTAGACCTTAGATAATGATTAAGATGAATTAAGGAATCGAAATTAGGCTTAAAACCTTAAGAAAGGATTGAATGGGAGAAAACGAAAATTAGGTCAAATCCCTAAAATTGATGATTAAACGGTAAGAATTGATTAAATTGGTGTAGAAAGTGTTCCTGGACCTTAGATAATGTTTGGGACAAACTTTGGAATCGATACTAGGCTTAGAACCATGTGAATCGTCGGATTTTTGTGAAAATAGGAAGCCTGGCCGTAGCGACATTCATCGCTCGCCACGGCGAGCTATGAACCTCACCTCGCGAGTGATGATCTTCATCGCTTGCCACGCGAGCCCTTTCCCTTCGCCTCGCGAGTTCCTTTGGTGTCGCTCGCCATAGCGAGCAACCTTACTCGCCATAGCGAGCTAAGGCAGAGAGCATGTTAGATTTTGTAATTTCGACTTTTTAGTTGGACCTTGAGTGCCTTTGAGTGCCTGAACATACCTACTAATGATTAGGGAACAAATGGGGACGAGATTGAACCTAGAACAACCTAAGTTGGAAAGTTGGCTTGTACTCGCCACGGCGAGAAGATTCTCTCGCCTCGCGAGCACTTCCAGAATTGAGTGTTTTAGTGCATTGTGAGACTTGAGTTGCTTGGATTGGTTAGAAATGAACTTTAGGTACATAGTGTGACCTATTAAAGATAATGATTGTGAATTGTGAAGCTATATTGAAATGCTAAGTGTTTATAATGTGATTTATTGATTGATTGCATTACTTGAATTATTATTGAATGATGAGGAAGTTGTTGAAAATGAATTGTTAGTAAGCTGTTGATATGATCTGATTATGCTGCTATTGTTATTTAACTAAGTTGCATGAGTTGTTGTTGATTATCATTTGATATTCTTATATCCTGAGATGTTTATGTGTCGCCTATGTTGCTGTTGTTGATTATGTGAAATATTTATATGCCTTATGTGGAAGATGTTTGATGTTTAAGTTGTTGATGCTTCACATTAATATTGTTATGTTGTGAATTGCAATTGATATATTGATATCTCTCTGTTGTTGTGTGACTTGACTGTGCTACTGCTGTTATTTAACTAAGTGCATGATGTCTATATATATGATGAAATGATGACGTTTAGCTCCAAATTATTGGATGCATGATGATATGTTGATTACGATGATTACGGTGTTTTGTTGTTAAGAGTCCATGCATAGCATTTCATTGAGCTTTGTCCTCACCACGATTAGAAGCTTTGTCCTCCGCACGTTTAGGAGCTTTGTCCTCCGCACGATGAAAGTATATTAATACTTATGATGACGATTGGTACCACATGCATATAAGTGTCTAAGTTGCATTGTCGCATTTGTGGAGTCAAAGTCGTTGTTGATGAATTATCATCCATGAGTTGTTAAGTTGTCGATGAATTATCATCCATGAGTCGTCGAGTTGTGTTCTACCCATGTGTTGTTAAAGAAGTACCTACGTAGATTATACGATGTGAATTATATGATGTTGACTAAGATGTTGCTATGTTGTTTAACATGTTGATTATGATATTGTTACGTTGCTATGTTGTTTAAGATAATGATTATGATATTGTTACGTTGCTATGTTGTTTAAGATGTTATTATGATATTGTTATGTTGTTATGATGTTGTATATAATTGTTACTATTAAGTGATGAATATGTTGTACTATATATGATTAACTATTATTAAGTGAATGTTATGAATATGTTGTTGTTATATTTTCATAAGATGCTGAATACGTTGTTGTTATATAATATAAGAAGATGAATATGTTGTTTTATATTATTATATTATGACGAGATGATGTATATATAATTACTATTATTATTAAGTGAATATTATGTTATGTTGTTGTTATATTATTATAGAATGATGAATATGATGTTGTTGTTATATTATTATAAGAAGATGTTTATGTTATGATGTATATAAGTATTATTATTAAGTGATGATTATATTGTGTAGTTTAAGTTATTAGTGATGATGATTACATGATGTTATCTAGGAGTTGTTGAATGTACTTGATGATGGTTATGTTAAGTTGATAAGTTGTCTTCTATTCATGAGATGCTTGGTGGAGAAATGTTATTACAAATTAATGATGTTGTTATGAATTAGGATTAAGATGTTGTTATGTTGAATATGAACTATGAGTATGATGTGATGATTATATTGTGTAGTTTAAGTTAATACGTGATATATGATGATGTTATGATGTGGTGAATATGAAGTAAATGATAATAGAAGTTGGTTGTACTATTAAGAATTATACATGAAGAATTATTATTAATAATAGATGAAGTTATTTGTGTTGTTAAATATAATTATTGAATTATATGCTTGATATTATTGTTTTTTGAAATCTCACCCCTTCTGCTTGAAAATGTTGCTCTTCGTATGAGTAACTTGCAGGTGATCGAGTTTAAGTTGCTGTTGTGAGTGAATTAGCTCTCATATGTGTCTTTAGGTGCTCTGATACGTAATGGGATGGGAATTTTAATGTTGTCTTTCTATTCCTTACGTATTGCTTAAAGAATTTTCATGAATAAGATGTTGATCGAATTTGTATGAGATATTAATGATGAGGCCTGGTGCCAAAGACTGTTTTGATTATTGAATAATGTCCGCTGCGAAGTATTAAAGACTTTTTAATTATTGAATTTTAAAGGATAAATAGTTATTTATTCAGTTTATGATTTTAAGAAAAGAAGTGTGACATTCCGTTTTTGTTAATTACTCTGATTAAATAAATGAAATTTTCAGGTTGGGAAAACTACAAAAACTTTTAAAAAAAATTTCACGTTTAAGTGACATTCCTTAACTTTTAAAAAGTTGCAATTTTGGTCCCTTATGTACAAAAACTATAATTTTGGCCCCCCAAGAATTAGCCCCTTTGCATATTTGGTCCTTTTTCCCAATTTTGACCGGTCAACGCTTACGTGGCATGCCACGTGTGTAATTATTGAATTAAAAAAATTTAAAAAAAATCATATAATCCTTTTTGTAAATTAAATAATTGAAAAACTAAATTAAAAAATAAATAAAAACTAAAAATAAAACCCAAATCACTATCCATTCCGTTTCCTAATTAACCAAGGCTTATAACTAGTGACCATGATTATGGAAAGCATCACACTCAAAAAAGCAAATTCATGGAAAGCGATTATAAGAGAAAAGGAATGATGAAATAATACGTTATTGATTGAGAGCTTCGCTCGCGAGTGGCTTGGTGTTCTCTTCCACCATCGCAAGTGATGAAAAAACCTTGCACACCGGGGTTTAATGTAAACGAACCCTTTTTCACTGGTTTCTGCAAAAGTTAATGGAAAAAACAGATTCAGAAAACAATAGAAAGTAGCGTTTTCTCTTCTTTTAATTTTAATTTTTTTTCCTGATTTTTTTATTTTTTAATTTAGTTTTTCAATTATTTAATTTAAAAAAAGGATTATATGATTTTTTTAAATTTTTTTAATTCAATAATTACACACGTGGCATGCCACATAGGCGTTGACCGGTCAAAATTGGGAAAAAGGATCAAATATGCAAAGGGGCTAATTCTTAGGGGACCAAAATTATAGTTTTTGTACATAGGGGACCAAAATTGCAACTTTTTGAAAGTTAAGGGGGGGAAAGTGCACTTTAGCCATGGGAATTTTAATGTTGTCTTTCTATTCCTTACGTATTGCTTAAAGAATTTTCATGAATAAGATGTTGTCGAATTTGTATGAGATATTAATGATGAGGCCTGGTGCCAAAGACTGTTTTGATTATTGAATAATGTCCGCTGCGAAATATTAAAGACTTTTTAGTTATTGAATTTTAAAGGATAAATAGTTATTTATTCAGTTTATGATTTTAAGAAAAGAAGTGTGACATTTTGCTTTTGTTAATTACTCTGATTAAATAAATGAAATTTTCACGTTGGGAAAACGGGGTGTTACAGTTTGTACCAGAGTGGAAATGGGATAGCATTTCTATGGATTTTGTTGGAGCGTTGCCTAAGACTAGTAAGAGTTTTGATTCGATTTGGGTGATTGTTGATCGGTTGACGAAGTCAGCGCATTTTGTTCCTATCAAGAATGGTATGTCTGTAGCAAAGTTGGCTGAGATCTACATTGAGTAGATTGTTAGATTGCATGGTATTCCTTCTAGTATTGTGTTGGATCGGGATCCGAGGTTTACTTCTAAGTTTTGGGAGAGTTTGCAAGCTGCTTTGGGAACTAAGTTGAGATTGAGTTCTGCTTACCATCCTCAGACCGATGGGCAGACGGAGAGGACTATTCAGAGTTTGGAAGATTTGTTGAGAGCTTGTGTTTTGGAGCAAGGTGTTAGTTGGGACGAATGTTTACCGTTGATTGAGTTTACTTACAACAACAGTTTTCATGCTAGTATCGGAATGGCACCGTTTGAGGCTTTGTTTGGTCGAAGGTGTAGGACACCGTTGTGTTGGTTTGAGTCCGGAGGGAGTGTTTTGTTAGGACCGCAAGTTGTGCAAGAAACTACGGGAAAGGTTAAGATGATTCAGGAGAAGATGAAGGCGTCTCAGAGTAGACAGAAGAGCTATCATGATAAGAGGGGGAACGATATTGAGTTTCGAGTTGGTGATCATGTGTTTTTGAGGGTGAACCCGGTGTCCGGTGTTGGTCGTGCTTTGAAGTGTAGGAAGTTGACTCCTCGTTTTGTTGGGCCGTTTGACGTCATTGAGAAGGTTGGGGTTGTAGCCTATCAGATTGCGTTACCACCGTCTTTGTCGAATATTCATAATGTGTTTCATGTGTCTCAGTTGAGGAAGTATGTGCATGATGCGTCTCATGTGATTCAAGTGGATGAATTGGAAGTAAGAGATAATTTGACGGTTGAGACTTGGCCGGTTGGGATTGAGGATCGCGAGTTGAAGCGTTTGCGTGGCAAGGAGATTGTTTTGGTCAAAGTGATTTGGATTGGACCAACTGGAGAGAGTGCCACTTGGGAACCAGAGAGTAGGATGAGAGTTTCGTATCCGGAGTTGTTTCCTTCAACTAAATTTTCGAGGGCGAAAATTCTTTTTAAGGGGGGAGAGTTGTAACAGTCCGATTTTTAGCTAGTTTTATTTTAATTACTTTTATTGTGTGATTAATTGTGATTGTGTGTATTTTATTGTCATCACGTACATTTACTTGGATTACCGTATTAGAAGGGTATTTTGGTCATTTGGCGGGTATGGGTAAAATGGTAATTTTGGTGAGAATTATTTTAATAATTAGTGAGAACCCTTATTTTACTGATTTACTAGTGTAGTGATTAGTTTTTACCGTTAGTGACCGTTGGTTATATTTTACCGTTGTTAGTAATTACCCTTGAGTGTGTAGAAACTTTTAGAATTATGTTAGAATGGGTTAGGCCCATTACAATTTTGAGTTGAGCCCATTAAGGGGGATAACACTAGGGTTGTCATAGAATTGTCATTCATTCATTCACAAAACATTTTCCTAGAGAGAGGGAGAGGTAGAGAGAGAAAGAGGTGAAGAGAAGAACAAGAGAGTTGAAGGCGAAGCTTGAGGAATCAAGTGGGGTGACATAGGAGCTGAATTGAAGCAAGGGTTAGTGATAATCATCTTCAAAAGTAAGGGGGTTAGTGATTATCATAATCATGTATAATTTTGCATTTTCTCATGTTGTATGAAAATGGGTTGATGAACAATTCATGCTAAATTCGTGCGCTTGCTGTGATGTTATGTTTGTATGTATGAATTGATGTTAGTTGTATGATTGTAGGTGAAGTTACATGTTCATATATGCAAAAATGATATGTTATGAAGATTGTGCTAAATTGGTGAATTTCTCCTAAGTTGTTGTTAATTTGAGATGTGATTCGTGTTCAAGTGATGTTATGAATGTTATTTGATATTATGATTGATGAATAATTGCTTGGGTTTGCATATTTATGGATTGATGATGAGAATTTGAATTGTGTTGGTGTTTTGGTAAAAATGAAGAGTTAGCTCAAATGTCAAGTGTTTTCAAGTTTGATTGTGTCTTTGTGAGTCTTTTTAGTCATATTGACCTATAAACATGTTCTGGAAACACATTTTGGGATTCGGGGATCAAATTGGAGGATTTTGAGTGAAAGGGGTTCCAAACCCGTAACTTTTCTGCAAACCTGTGAAGGTTCGCTTAGAGGTTCGCTTAAGCGACCTGGTAAGCGAACATTCATAGTATTTTCTGGGTTCAGTTCGCTTAAGCGAACTGTGAGCGAGCGGTAAGCGAAGATTTCTGGTTGCTACTGGAACTCGTTCGCTTAAGCGAACATGTCGTCGCTTAAGCGAACTGTTGAGCGACCAGCCAGCGACCAGAAAGCGAACAAAGTGAGTTGCTACTGTAACGTGTTCGCTTAAGCGAACCAGGTGGTCGCTTAAGCGAACAGCTCCAGTTTCAGCCACTTTGATCTTTTGTTCCGGGTCTTTGGGGGCCAATCCGAGTTTTCTTAAATGATGTCTTAGACATGTTTAACCACTGTTAATCCTCCAAAACCTACTGGAACAATGATTGCTCTCATATACTTGGAATTTTGAAATGAGTCTTAACTTGTGAAATTTTGAGAATTCCAAACTTTGTTGAAAAACAAATTTTGTAATCTAATAAGGCTTGCAAGTGAACCTACAGCTTATATAGACTTAGCTGATGCTTGCAAGGGTGGTCAATATCTTAATCAAAGTAAAAATGATATTTTGGGTGGAAATGAAAGGTTGTAAAAACGGGATTCTTTCATGAACTTAAGTTGTGCTTGGGTTAATGTGATGGTCCGAAGACGACTTAACTTCATGTATGATTTATTGATTAAGATTGGTTAATAGTGTTCAATTGTCCTTGTTGTTTCGTTTCAAGTTGGTGTGGTGAAATGTTCATATGATTAAGTGAAATTGTGCGAATGATATTGTGATTGTTGATAATCAAGTTGTTTATGTGATGATGAATACTATGATTTAATTGTGTGTGGGCATGTTTCCTTGGTAATACAATATTGTGGAGATAATCAATATAATTGGGTGTTGTCCTATATATTGAGTTGAGATTGTGAATTGTTGTCGCATTATCGAGTCCTTATACATGTCCATGCATCATAGCCGTTGTTGCTGTAAAAGGGTTGAACTCTTTTACTTCGAGATTATTGTAAGGCAGATGTGAGCCCTTACATACGATGTGCAAGTGGCATCGAAAGGTGACGACCTTGTTGAGATTTGGTACCACATGCATTTATGTGTCAATAAGTGCATATCATAGCATGAGTCCTATGTTAAATATGTGATTGGTAATGAAATGAGATGAGTGAATGTTGTTAATGATTGTCAATGATTGATGTTGTGAAAGAATATTCATGATTGGATAATTATTCATGTGATTGATGTATGTTGATATGAGCTATCAAATTGTGATGTAAGTATTTATGCATGACTAATATTATTCAAATACATGATATTATTTGATTTGATTATTATCTGGATTATGATAATGTAATGCTTACCCCAGTGGTTTTAACCGCCTACTTGCCTGTATGGGTGAGTAGACGTTGTGCAGGAGTAGTGCTCGGTGTAACGCCCACTTTCGTTAATTGTTTATTTAATCGAGTTTAGGCGATTATATTATATTTATATAATATATGCATGATTTTGGTATGAATTGAATGATTTACGACTATATTGATGGTTTGGTTGATATTGAGATAAATTATGAGTTTTGGAAGATTTAATAAGATTAAGGGACTTATTTTATTGTTAAATAAAATAAAGATTTGAAAATAATATAAAATATTTAGTTGATGGCTGTTTTGATATTTTAGATAGTTTTGGGGGAGAAAGTGAGATAAGATAAGTAAATAAGAGGAGATATAAAAGAGTTAGACCTAGCTTTAGAAAAACATTGTTGTACGTACGTTTTTGCAGAAAAAGGGAGAAAAAGCCAAGAGAAGAGAAACCAAGAGGGAGAGCTACGATTTTCTGCAAATTAAGGTAAGGGTGAGACTAATAACTCAGTATTGTTAATTGAATGTAATTCTGATGATTAGTTAGCAAGAATTAGGATTGAATTGGAAAAAAACGAAAACTAGGTCAAATCCCTAAATTGATGATTAAACGGTAGGAATTGATTAAATTGGTGTTGAAAGTGTTCCTGGACCTTAGATAATGTTTAGGACAAACTTTGGAATCAATACTAGACTTAGAACCCTGTGAATCGTCGGATTTTTGTGAAAATAGGAAGCGTGGCTGTAGCTACCTTCATCGCTCGCCACGGCGAGCTATGAACCTCGCCTCGCGAGGGATGATCTTCAGCGCTCGCCACGCGAGCCTTTCCCTTCGCCTCGCGAGTTCTTTTGGTATTGCTCGCCATAGCGAGCAACCTTACTCGCCATAGCGAGCTAAGGCAGAGAGCATGTTGGATTTTGTAATTTCGACTTTTTAGTTGGACCTTGAGTGCCTTTGAGTGCCTGAACATACCTAGTAATGATTAGGGATGAATGTAGGACAAGATTAAACCTAGAACAGCATTAGTTTGGAACTTGTCTTGTACTCGCCATGGCGAGTAAGAACTCTCGCCTCGCGAGCACTTCCAGGTTGGAGTGTAATGAGTGCTTGTGCGATCTGTGTCGCACGTTTGGATAAAGAGTGAACCCCCTTATGATAATGAGACCTAACGATGACGTTTAATGCAGTCTGTAAAGCTGTTTAAGATATGTTGATATTAATTGAGCATGATTAATGTATTGTACAATTATGTAAGATATGAAAGTTTAATTATGATGCAATTGATTTGCTATTGATATAATGATATCATCCTGTTATGTGACTTGATTATGCTGCTGTTGTTATTTAACTAAGTGCATAATGTCTATATATGATGAAATGATGACATCTAGCTCCAAATTATTGGATGCATGTTGATATGTTGATTACGGTGATTTGTTCATAAGAGTCCATGCATTAGCATTCATTGAGCTTAGTCCTCACCACGATTATTGGGAGCTTTGTCCTCCGCACGATTTATTAGGAGCTTTGTCCTCCGCACGTTTAAAGTATATTAATACTTATGATGACGATTGGTACCACATGCATATAAGGAGTCTAAGAGCATTGTCACATTCTCATGTCTATAATGCTATGTTGTTGACGACGATTGAATATGTGAATACGTGATAATTGTTTATTGAATATGCAAAGTTGTCTATGATTGATGATGTGATTTACGTGATAATTGTTTATCAAATATGCAAAGTTACTTAAGATTGATTATGATGTTAATGTTAATTATGATTCGAATTACTTTGATTAACATTATTTTGTTGTGAAATCTCACCCCTTCTGCTTGAAAATGTTGCCCTTCGTATGGGTAACTTGCCGGTGATCGTGCTTAGTGTGCAGTCTCCATCGTGAGTGGCCTTGCCTTCACTGTGTCGTCTAGGTCGCTCTGATACGTAACGGGATGGGGCTATATGTTATGCATGCTTCGTTCTATTACGTGAATAATTTGCTGTTTGTTTATTGAACTAACTCTTTTGAGATTATTTTGATGGGGCCTGCGTGCTAACACGTTTTATGACTATGATATAATTTCCGCTGCAATGATTAAGATATTTGGTTAAATTATTATTTAACTGTGTTTGGATTATGTTAAACGTGATATCCCGTTGTTTATGATGCTTACTTTGATAAATGATTTAAGAAATTTGTATAATGGGAAAACGGGGTGTTACACTCGGTGAGTCTTTGCTTGGGATATCGGGAGCTTTCTCCGATATCGGTGTAGTGTCGGCTCTGATCTAGGCTTGTTGTGTCGGTCTAGATTAGGTTGTTTATATTTTCCTTTGGATTATTGTTTTGTTGATGACTACCTGTATGTTTGGGTTTTTGAGATTTATCTTTGGGATATGATTTATTTGCTCATGGCATGTATATATTTGATCACTCTGATTTATATTCCGCTGCAACTGTTGAAGTTTACATACATGTCTATCGGTTTTTGAATTTTGAATAAGACGTAATCTCTATTTCTTGAATAAATGTATTATTCGCATGTTTAATTGCTTTAATAGAAATAGGAGTGTTACAAGTTGGTATTAGAGCCGTGGTCAGTCTTGTCTAGACTAATGCTTGTTGTTTTTACCTGTTGTGTGCTAAGTGTCCTGTTAATTTTGGTGATGTTGATTTTGAGTTGGATCTTGTTTGTCTTCCGTTGAAGCATATGGATGTGATTTTTGGTATGGATTGGTTGTTAGCTTTTGGGGTTAGCATTAATTGTTTGACAAGGAGTGTGACTTTTTCTAAACCGGTAGAAGAGTTATATAGGAACTTTTTGACCGCGGAGCAAGTGAAGAAGTCTTTAGATGGTGAAGCTTGTGTGTTTATGATGTTTGCATCCTTGAAGGTTAATGGTAAGAAAGGAGCTAGTGATTTGCCGGTAATGCGAGAGTTTCCTGAGGTTTTTTCAAAGGATATTACCGAGTTACCGCCGGAGAGGGAAGTTGAGTTTGCAATTGATTTGGTACCAGGCACGAGTCCTATTTCGATTGTGCCGTATCAGATGTCTGCATCAGAGTTGGGTGAATTGAAGAATCAGTTGGAAGAGTTGCTTGAGAAGCAGTTTATTAGACCGAGTGTTTCGCCGTGGGGTGCTCCAGTGTTGTTAGTTAAGAAGAAAGATGGAAGCATGAGGTTGTGTGTGGATTATCGGCAGTTGAACAAGGTGACGATTAAGAATCGGTATCCACTTCCAAGGATTGATGATTTGATGGATCAACTAGTTGGTGCAGAGGTGTTTAGTAAGATTGTTTTGAGATTAGGATATCCTCAGATTAGAGTAAAGGCGGAAGATATATCCAAAACCGCGTTCCGAACAAGGTATGGACACTATGAGTATTCTGTGATGCCATTTGGAGTATCTAATGCGCCAGTTGTCTTTATAGAATACATGAATAGAATATTTCAGCCTTATCTGGACCGTTTTGTGGTGGTGTTCATAGATGATATTTTGGTGTATTCAAAGTCTGAGGAAGAGCATGTTGAGCATTTGAGGATTGTGTTGCAAGTCTTGAAAGAGAACCAGTTGTGTGCCAAGTTGTCTAAGTGTGAGTTTTGGTTGAAAGAAGTGAGTTTCCTTGGTCATGTGATTTCTAAGGGTGGTATTTATGTGGATCCTTCCAAGGTTGATGCAGTGTTGCAGTGGGAGTCTCCTAAGTCTGTTTTTCAGATTAGAAGCTTTCTTGGTTATTATCGGAGGTTCATTGAGGGATTCTCTAAGTTGGCGTTGCCATTGACGCAGTTGACTCGGAAAGGACAAGCTTATGTTTGGGATGCCAAGTGTGAGAAGAGTTTCCAAGAGTTGAAGAAGAGGTTGACTTCAACTCCGGTGTTGATTTTGCCGAATCCGAAAGAATCGTTTGTGGTGTATTGTGATGCTTCTAAGATGGGTCTTGGTGGTGTGCTTATGCAGAATCATCAGGTTGTGGCTTATGCTTCGAGGCAGTTGAAAGTGCATGAGAAGAATTATCCAACTCATGATTTGGAATTGGCGGTTGTTGTGTATACATTGAAGATTTGGAGGCATTATCTGTATGGTTCTAAGTTTGAGGTGTTCAGTGACCACAAGAGTTTGAAGTACTTGTTTGATCAGAAAGAGTTGAATATGAGGCAGAGGAGATGGTTGGAATATCTTAAGGACTTTGATTTTTAGTTGAGTTATCATCCCGGAAAGGCTAATGTTGTTGCGGATGCTTTGAGTAGGAAGACTTTGCATATGTCTGCTTTGATGGTTAAAGAGTTGGAATTGATTGAGCAGTTTCGAGACTTGAGTTTGGTTAGTGAGTTGACAACTGATGGTGTGAGGTTGGGTATGTTGAAGTTGACAAGCAATATTTTGGAAGAGATCAAGAAGGGTCAGAAGGAAGATTTGGAACTCGTGGACCGAGTGACGTTGGTTAATCAAGGTAAGAGTGGAGACTTTAGATTGGATGAGAATGGTGTTTTGATGTTTCGTGATCGAGTTTGTGTGCCGGATGTTCTCGAGCTTAATAGGCAAATTTTAAACGAAGGTCATAGAAGTAGTTTGAGTATTCATCCAGGAGCAACTAAGATGTATCAAGATTTGAAAAGGTTGTTTTGGTGGCCTGGAATGAAGAAGGAGATCGCTGAGTTTGTTTATGCTTGTTTGGTTTGTCAGAAATTGAAGATTGAACATCAGAGACCATCGGGTTTGATGCAACCGTTGTTTGTACCAGAGTGGAAATGGGATAGCATTTCTATGGATTTTGTTGGAGCGTTGCCTAAGACTAGTAAGAGTTTTGATTCGATTTGGGTGATTGTTGATCGGTTGACGAAGTCAGCGCATTTTGTTCCTATCAAGACTGGTATGTCTGTAGCGAAGTTGGCTGAGATCTACATTGAGCAAATTGTTAGATTGCATGGTATTCCTTCTAGTATTGAGTCGGATCGGGATCCGAGGTTTACTTCTAAGTTTTGGGAGAGTTTGCAAGCTGCTTTGGGAACTAAGTTGAGATTGAGTTCTGCTTACCATCCTCAGACCGATGGGCTGACGGAGAGGACTATTCAGAGTTTGGAAGATTTGTTTAGAGCTTGTGTTTTGGAGTAAGGTGTTAGTTGGGACGAATGTTTACCGTTGATTGAGTTTACTTACAACAACAGTTTTCATGCTAGTATCGGAATGGCACCGTTTGAGGCTTTGTATGGTCGGAGGTGTAGGACACCGTTGTGTTGGTTTGAATCCGGAGGGAGTGTTTTGTTAGGACTGCAAGTTGTGCCAGAAACTACGGAAAAGGTTAAGATGATTCAGGAGAAGATGAAGGCGTCTCAGAGTAGACAGAAGAGCTATCATGATAAGAGGAGGAACGATATTGAGTTTCAAGTTGGTGATCATGTGTTTTTGTGGGTGAACCCTGTGTCCGGTGTTGGTCGTGCTTTGAAGTGTAGGAAGTTGACTCCTCGTTTTGTTGGGCCGTTTGACATCATTGAGAAGGTTGGGGTTGTAGCGTATCAGATTGCGTTACCACCGTCTTTGTCGAATATTCATAATGTGTTTCATGTGTCTCAGTTGAGGAAGTATGTGCATGATGCGTCTCATGTGATTCAAGTGGATGAATTGGAAGTAAGAGATAATTTGACGGTTGAGACTTGGCCGGTTAGGATTGAGGATCGCGAGTTGAAGCGTTTACGTGGCAAGGAGATTGTTTTGGTCAAAGTGATTTGGGTTGGACCAACTGGAGAGAGTGTCACTTGGGAACCAGAGAGTAGGATGAGAGTTTCGTATCCGGAGTTGTTTCCTTCAACTAAATTTTCGAGGGTGAAAATTCTTTTTAGGGGGGGAGAGTTGTAACAGTCCGATTTTTAGCTAGTTTTATTTTAATTACTTTTATTGTGTGATTAATTGTGATTGTGTGTATTTTATTCTCATCAGGTACATTTACTTGGATTACCGTATTAGAAGGGTATTTTGGTCATTTGGCGGGTAAGGGTAAAATGGTAATTTTGGTGAGAATTATTTTAATAATTAGTGAGAACCCTTATTTTGGTGAACAATTCATGCTAAATTCGTGCTCTTGCTGTGATGTTATGTTTGTATGTATGAATTGATGGTAGTTGTATGATTGTAGGTGAAGTTACATGTTCATATATGCAAAAATGATATGTTATGAAGATTGTGCTAAATTGGTGAATTTCTCCTAAGTTGTTGTTAATTTGAGATGTGATTCGTGTTCAGGTGATGTTATGAATGTTATTTGATATTATGATTGATGAATAATTGCTTGGGTTTGCATATTCATGGATTGATGATGAGAATTTGAATTGTGTTGGTGTTTTGGTAAAAATGAAGAGTTAGCTCAAATGTCAAGTGTTTTCAAGTTTGATTGTGTCTTTGTGAGTCTTTTTAGTCATATTGACCTATAAACATGTTCTGGAAACACATTTTGGGATTGGGGGATCCAATTGGAGGATTTTGAGTGAAAGGGGTTCCAAACCCGTAACTTTTCTGCAAACCTGTGAAGGTTCGCTTAGAGGTTCGCTTAAGCGACCTGGTAAGCGAACATTCATAGTATTTTCTGGGTTCAGTTCGCTTAAGCGAACTGTGAGCGAGCGGTAAGCGAAGATATCTGGTTGCCACTGGAACTCGTTCGCTTAAGCGAACTGTTGAGCGACCAGCCAGCGACCAGAAAGCGAACAAAGTGAGTTGCTACTGTAACTTGTTCGCTTAAGCGAACAGCTCCAGTTTCAGCCACTTTGATCTTTTGTTCCGGGTCTTTGGGGGCCAATCCGAGTTTTCTTAAATGATGTCTTAAACATGTTTAACCACTGTTAATCCTCCAAAACCTACTGGAACAATGATTGCTCGCATATACTTGGAATTTTGAAATGAGTCTTAACTTGTGAAATTTTGAGAATTCCAAACTTTGTCGAAAAACAAATTTTGTAATCTAATAAGGCTTGCAAGTGAACCTACAGCTCATATAGACTTAGCTGATGCTTGCAAGGGTTGTCAATATCTTAATCAAAGTAAAAATGATATTTTGGGTGGGAAATGAAAGGTTGTGAAAACGGGATTCTTTCATGAACTTAAGTTGTGCTTGGGTTAATGTGATGGTCCGAAGACGACTTAACTTCATGTATGCATTATTGATTAAGATTGGTTAATAGTGTTCAATTGTCCTTGTTGTTTCGTTTCAAGTTGGTGTGGTGAAATGTTCATATGATTAAGTGAAATTGTGCGAATGATATTGTGATTGTTGATAATCAAGTTGTTTATGTGATGATGAATATTATGATTTAATTGTGTGTGGGCATGTTTCCTTGGTAATGCAATGTTGTGGAGATAATCAATATAATTGGGTGTTGTCCTATATATTGAGTTGAGATTATGAATTGTTGTCGCATTATCGAGTCCTTATACATGTCCATGCATCATAGTCGTTGTTGCTGTAAAAGGGTTGAACTCTTTTACTTCGAGATTATTGTAAGGCAGATGTGAGCCCTTACATACGATGTGCAAGTGGCATCGAAAGGTGACGACCTTGTTGAGATTTGGTACCACATGCATTTATGTGTCAATAAGTGCATATCATAGCATGAGTCCTATGTGAAATATGTGATTGGTAATGAAATGAGATGAGTGAATGTTGTTAATGATTGTCAATGATTGATGTTGTGAAGGAATATTCATGATTGGATAATTATTCATGTGATTGATGTATGTTGATATGAGCTATCAAATTGTGATGTAAGTATTTATGCCTGACTAATATTATTCAAATACATGATATTATTTGATTTGATTATTATCTGGATTATGATAATGTAATGCTTACCCCAGTGGTTTTAACCGCCTACTTGCCTGTATGGGTGAGTAGACGTTGTGCAGGAGTAGTGCTCGGTGTAACGCCCACTTTCGTTAATTGTTTATTTAATCGAGTTTAGGCGATTATATTATATTTATATAATATATGCATGATTTTGGTATGAATTGAATGATTTACGACTATATTGATGGTTTGGTTGATATTGAGATAAGTTATGAGTTTATCAATTCATCCAATCAATCATATTTTCAATCAATTTGTGATCACAGCAACAGTATGGATTAAGATTTCATTTTGAACATCACATTACAACAAAATTAACATCATTACTCATTCCCTCCAGAATCATCATCAAACACTAACCCTCAATTCTATTTTCCAAAACTAAGCAATTAGGTCAATTTTCAGAAATTATAGATTATGATTATTGATAGATAGTCTCACCCTTACCTTAGTTTTGCAGAAGGATTACACAGTAAAATCGGTTCCTAGGATCTTCTCTCTTGTTCTTGCTCTTCTTCTCCCTTTTCTCCCAAAAGCTTAGTTTTCTTACGTAAAAACGTTCTGACTGTTTTTCTTTCTTTTTCTAACTTCCAAACTATAACTCCCCCTATTTCATTAAACTCCCTTAATTTTTATTAAATCCTAATTAACTCCCTAATATCTAAAATAATATTAATTTCCTCTTATTTTAGTTATTATTATAATAAACTATATAATAAAATGCACACACCACATAAATCAATCATATAAAATCACATATGAGACTCCAAATAAATCAAAATAAAATAAAATAACAACTAGGGCGTTACAAAAACAATATGCATAAGAATTAAATCATAGCAGCAAAATATGAGCACAACAACATGAAAGAAGCAACGTGAATTAAAAAAGAAATAAAAGACAATTGAGACATCAGAATTGCATGAAATAAGGTTTTTCCAATTTATATATCAATCGGCGGCTGCAGATTTAAATTGAGTGAATGGAATTAAACCATGAGCAGCAACGATGAAAATAAAGTAAACAATGCAAAACTTTTGAATTCAAAGGAAAAATGCAGAACTGAATTGTAAATTGCGGTGGCTAGGTCTTGGTTTTAAAGCTTTTTTTGAAATATTTTTGTGTGTCATTGACTGTGTGTGCAGGTTTAATTTATAGTGAAGGATTTGAGGATAGGGTTTGTTGAGAATAAGCAGAAAATCAGTAGCTTTGGGAGGAGAAAAATGAATTCGTTCCTGGATTTTGGAAGAAGAACACGTTTTCTATGTTGTGATCGTGTGACAGACTTCTCATCTGGATTGAGACCCTTTTTGGATTTTATCAAATAATAATAATTAAAATGAAAAAATGAAAAATAATGATAAAAAAAAGATTATGCAGACGTGGACCTTTTGGACTTATCTAAAAAAATGAAATAATTAACTAAATAGATAAATACTAAACAAAATAAAATTAAAATTAAACAATTTAAAAAGAATAAAATATGGAAATTTTAACTAAAAATCAAAAAAAATGAGAAATAAAATTAAAGAGAGAAGAGGGTCCGACTCGGAACAAAAAATGAGGTATATTAAAATACCTCTCTGCCGAATTTTTTCCATTGAAAAGTCAGAGGCTGATCAGGGCCAAACGGCGTATGAATGTAGGGATCTTGGGTCAAAAATTGGGGTATGACAAGTGGAATAAGTGGAAATATTTGTTATTTGTTGTAGAAATATTATGTTATTTGTTGTAAAAATATATATTATTAGTTGTAGAAATATATGTTATTTGTTGTAGAAATTTATATTATTTGTTGTAGATATATATGTAGAAATATATGTTATTTGTTGTAGAAATATATGTTATTTGGTGTAGAAATATATGTTATTTTGTGTAGAAATATATTTCTTATTTGGTGTAGAAATATATATGTTATAGAAACATATTTGTTATAGAGATATATTTGTTATTCGTTATAGAAATATTTTATATTATATATATATATATATATATATATATATATATATTAGAATAGAATATAGAGACTTGGAGGGCGGATTTGGAAATAAGAGAAAATAAGTAGGTTATGGATTTATATAAAGGGGAGAGTTAGAATTAGAAAATGACGATTACGTACAACCAGTTTTGGAGAAAAGGGAGAGCAAGAGGAGAGAAGAACTAATAGAGGGCTGCTGATCGATTTTGATTAAGGTAAGGATGGGACTAACCTTCAATAATCTTGAATATGTGAATCTGAAATTGAATTTAACATGGTTGTAGGTTGAGTTTTTAGAATTTGAGTATTAGGGTTAAAAGTGAGGAATTGATTGATTAGATGATAGAAAACTGTTGAATTGATGTAGAAACTGTGTACAGACCTTAGATAATCCTTACAGTGATAATTGGAATCAGTTTTAAGGTTAGAAACATGAGATTCGATGATTTTAGGAGAAAATCTGCATCCTGCCTGAGCAGCACCCTTTCGCCTCGCGAGGGATGAAGATCAGTGAGGAAACCTGATTTTGTGAATTAATGTTAGAGGTTGAGTTTTAGATGGTTTTGAGTGCCTTAATATTTAGAAGAATGATTAGGCAAGTTTTTAGATTGAAAAATATGAAATTCCCGAGAGCACCCAATTTTAGTTCGCCAAGGCGAGTAGCCTTTTTCTTAAACTCGCCATAGCGAATAAAGTGGCTCGCCTCGCGAGCTGCACATTGTCAGACAACCTTGTTTTGCATTTTGCGATCCTTGTCGCACGAGATGTTTATGTGTTGCCTATGTTGTTGTTGTTGGTTATGTGAAATATTTATATGCCTTATGTGGAAAAAGTATGATGTTTAAGTTGTCGATGCTTTTCATTAATATTGATATGTTGTGAATTGCTTGTGATGTTTCTGTTGATGTTGAATATTGATCAAGTTGCAGGTGTTGGTCTAGGTTGTGGAGTTACAAGTTGTCGTTCCAAAGTATTGCAGTCTTAAGTTGTTGATGTTGTCTAAGTTGTTGATGTTGTTCCAAAGTATTGGAGTCTTAAGTTGTTGATGTTGTCTAAGTTGTTCAAGTTGATTGAGTCCATGCATACTCATTAAAGTTGGGGGCTTGATGCCCTGGAGCCTTTGCTCAATTAAGCTGAGGGCTTGATGCCCTGGGAGTATATTAATGCTCAATTAAGTTGAGGGCTTGATGCCCTGAAAGTATATTAATGAGTTGTTAAGTTGTTGATGAGCTGTCATCCATGAGTTGTTAAGTTGTCACTACACCATTTATTGTCTCTGGCAACACTTTTTTGGGGGATGTGTAAAATATGTCCCCTAAAAGTCTCTAAGGCAACGATTTACGAGTGTTGCCAAAAATATTTTCGCAACCCCTGATAAACGTCCCCTAAAATACTTTTGGGGACGATTTTGGAGCGTTGCAATCTTATTTCGTTGGTGACAACCATTAATTGTCCCCTTAGATACTTTTGGGGACGATTTTGGAGCATTGTACTCTTATTTCGTTGGCGACAACCATTAATTGTCCCCTTAGATACTTTTGGGGAGATTTTGGAGCGTTACACTATTATTTCTTTGGTGGCAATCATTAATTGTCCCCTTAGATACTTTTGGGGACAATTTTAGATTGTTGCATAAAAATTTCACCGACATCAAATTTTGTGGCAATCTTTCCTCCAAGCCTGTTTACCAAAAAACAAATTTCCAGTCCAATATGGACTGGTCAACACACCTTTGACCGCATTTCTAATTTTTTTTCTAAGTTGCATCTTGACCGTTGAATTGACAACCTTTAGTTCTTTCATTCATAATCGTCGATCTTTGGTGTCATTGAAATATATAATCATGGTCAATTTGATTTGTTATAACTTGAATGCAACACAGATTTATATTTTTAGTTTTAATCAAATTCAAAATATCATAAAAAAACATCGTTCATAATTTTTAAATGTTAGCGCAATAAAATGAGCGGAAAGTTTATCCTCTACAAAAAATGTTTAATTTTTTTTAACGATGTTAAATGTCTAAAGTTGGATTCGAATGTTTTTAGGTAAAGAAAATAACGTGCGTATAGTATTTATATTCATATTATGGGTCTGCAAACCAGTGCGCGGGGGCACCGGTTAAGGAGGCCGAAATAGGAATTTATTACCGTAAAAAAAAACTTTTTAACTTTTTATAAATTAACTGCACAATTTCAATGCATTAACTACTATATAATTTCCTTTTTAGTATCCTAAAAATGTCGAAGAAGAATTTATTATCGTAAAAGAAAACATTTTATTAATTAATTACACAATGTCGGGGCAGTATTTCTATTATATTATATTATATTACATTATACTATACTATATTATATTATATTATATATTATAGTAAAGTAAAGTAATTATAGTGATTATTGTAACTATCTAAAAAATAAGTATCGTAATTATTTTTTGAAGTAGGTAACTATCGAAACTATCACAAAAAAAAAAGTCATTATAGTTTTTTTGGCGTTGCATAATGCGTATGATTATTTTTATAAAATTTTGATTTTAATAAAAGTAAAATTGTAGATGTCTTTTCTTCAAAATTATAGAAAGAAAATATAATAAGATTTTGTCAAAGAAAACAAAGATTATGATAGCTTTTGGAGAGAAATTCCAATTAGTTAGAGTAATTTCGTAGATGACTAACAAATAATCACAAGCTGATTTGGTTAAGAGTGAAATTATAGTTTAGTTCTACTGTTGTTCAAATCCAACTTAAATTAAGCCTTCATGATTCCAAAAAAACAGCATATAATTGGGAACATCGTTTTATTTTACTTTAGATAAACATTAAATGCAAAAGTGTGTAGGGAAAAGTTAGGTTAAAATTAGAGATAACATTTTTGCATAAATTAAATCTAGGGTTAATATAGTAAAGTCACACGAAAAAATAGGTTAAATCTAGGGTTAATATTGCGTCACGGATTAACATTTAGAAATAAGAGATGACATTTTGCATAAATTAAATCTAGAGTTAATATAGTAAAGTCACACGAAAAAATTAGGTTAAATTTAGGGTTAATATTGCGTCATGGATTAACATTTAAAAATAAGAGACTTTATGTGTGTCTGGTTTTTTGTTACGCTATTGCGTATAATTTTTTTGGCGTTGCATAATGCGTATAATTATTTTTATAAAATTTTGATTTTAATAAAAGTAAAATTGTAGATGTCTTTTCTTCAAAACTGTAGAAAGAAAAGATAATGAGATTTTGTCAAAGAAAACAAAGATTATGATAGCTTTGGGAGAGAAATTCCAATTAGTTAGAGTAATTTCGTAGAAGACTAACAAAAAATCACAAGTTGACTTGGTTAAGAGTGAAATAATAGTTTAGTTCTACTATTGTTCAAATCCAACTTAAATTAAGCCTTCATTGATTCCAAAAAAACAACATATAATTGGGAACATCGTTTTATTTTACTTTAGATAAACATTAAATGCAAAAGTGTGTAGGGAAAAATTAGGTTAAAATTAGAGATAACATTTTTGCATAAATTAAATCTAGGGTTAATATAGTAAAGTCACACGAAAAAATAGGTTAAATCTAGGGTTAATATTGCGTCACGGATTAACATTTAGAAATAAGAGATGACATTTTGCATAAATTAAATCTAGAGTTAATATAGTAAAGTCACACGAAAAAATTAGGTTAAATTTAGGGTTAATATTGCGTCATGGATTAACATTTAAAAATAAGAGACTTTATGTGTGTCTGGTTTTTTGTTACGCTATTGCGTATAATTTTTTTGGCGTTGCATAATGCGTATAATTATTTTTATAAAATTTTGATTTTAATAAAAGTAAAATTGTAGATGTCTTTTCTTCAAAACTGTAGAAAGAAAAGATAATGAGATTTTGTCAAAGAAAACAAAGATTATGATAGCTTTGGGAGAGAAATTCCAATTAGTTAGAGTAATTTCGTAGAAGACTAACAAAAAATTACAAGTTGATTTGGTTAAGAGTGAAATAATAGTTTAGTTCTACTATTGTTCAAATCCAACTTAAATTAAGCCTTCATTGATTGCAAAAAAACAGCATATAATTGGGAACATCGTTTTATTTTACTTTAGATAAACATTAAATGCAAAAGTGTGTAGGGAAAAATTAGGTTAAAATTAGAGATAACATTTTTGCATAAATTAAATCTAGGGTTAATATAGTAAAGTCACACGAAAAAATAGGTTAAATCTAGGGTTAATATTGCGTCACGGATTAACATTTAGAAATAAGAGATGACATTTTGCATAAATTAAATCTAGAGTTAATATAGTAAAGTCACACGAAAAAATTAGGTTAAATTTAGGGTTAATATTGCGTCACAGGTTAACATTTAGAAATAAGATATGACATTTTGCATAAATTAAATCTAGGGTTAATATAGTAAAGTCACACGAAAAAATTAGGTTAAATCTAGGGTTAATATTGCGTCACGGGTTAACGTTTATAAATATAAGAGATAAGAGATGACATTTTGCATAAATTAAATCTAGGGTTAACATAGTATAGTCACACGAAAAAATTAGGTTAAATTTAGGGTTAATATTGCGTCACGAGTTAACATTTAAAAATAAGATACTTTATGTGTGTCTGGTTTTTTGTTACGCTATTACGTATAATTTTTTTGGCGTTGCATAATGCGTATGATTATTTTTATAAAATTTTGATTTTAATAAAAGTAAAATTGTAGATGTCTTTTCTTCAAAATTATAGAAAGAAAACATAATAAGATTTTGTCAAAGAAAACAAAGATTATGATTGGTTTTCGAGAGAAATTTCAATTAGTTAGAGTAATTTCGTAGAAGACTAACAAATAATCACAAGCTGATTTGGTTAAGAGTGAAATTATAGATTAGTTTTACTATTGTTCAAATACAACTTAAATTAAGCCTTCATTGATTCCAAAAAAACAGCATATAATTGGGAACATCGTTTTATTTTACTTTAGATAAACATTAAATGCAAAAGTGTGGAGGGAAAAATTAGGTTAAAATTAGAGATAACATTTTTGCATAAATTAAATCTAGGGTTAATATAGTAAAGTCACACGAAAAAATAGGTTAAATCTGGGGTTAATATTATGTCACGGATTAACATTTAGAAATAAGTGATGACATTTTGCATAAATTAAATCCAGGGTTAACATAGCAAAGTCACACGAAAAAATTAGGTTAAATTTAGGGTTAATATTGCATCACGGGTTAACATTTAAAAATAAGAGACTTTATGTGTGTCTGGTTTTTTCTTACGCTATTACGTATAATTTTTTTGGCGTTGCATAATGCGTATAATTATTTTTATAAAATTTTGATTTTAAAAAAAGTAAAATTGTAGATGTCTTTTCTTCAAAAAAGGTGTTGATGTCTTATCTTCAAAATTGTAGAAAGAAAACGTAATAAGATTTTGTCAAAGAAAACAAAGATTATGATAGCTTTGGGAGAGAAATTCCAATTAGTTAGAGTAATTTCGTAGAAGACTAACAAATAATCACAAGCTGATTTGGTTAAAAGTGAAATTATAGTTTAGTTCACCTATTGTTCAAATCCAACTTAAATTAAGCATTCATTGATTCTAAAAAAACAGCATATAATTGGGAACATCGTTTTATTTTACTTTAGATAAATTTTAAATGCACAAGTGTGGAGGGAAAAATTAGGTTAAAATTAGAGATAACATTTTTGCATAAATTAAATCTAGGGTTAATATAGTAAAGTCACACGAAAAAATAAGTTAAATCTAGGGTTAATATTGCGTCACGGATTACCATTTAGAAATAAGAGATGACATTTTGCATAAATTAAATCTAGGGTTAATATAGTAAAGTCACACGAAAAAATTAGGTTAAATCTAGGGTTAATATTGCGTCACGGGTTAACGTTTATAAATATAAGAGATAAGAGATGACATTTTGCATAAATTAAATCTAGGGTTAACATAGTAAAGTCACACGAAAAAATTAGGTTAAATTTAGGGTTAATATTGCGTCACGAGTTAACATTTAAAAATAAGATACTTTATGTGTGTCTGGTTTTTTGTTACGCTATTACATATAATTTTTTTGGCGTCGCATAATGCATATGATTATTTTTATAAAATTTTGATTTTAATAAAAGTAAAATTGTAGATGTCTTTTCTTCAAAATTATAGAAAGAAAACATAATAAGATTTTGTCAAAGAAAACAAAGATTATGATTGGTTTTCGAGAGAAATTTCAATTAGTTAGAGTAATTTCGTAGAAGACTAACAAATAATCACAAGCTGATTTGGTTAAGAGTGAAATTATAGATTAGTTTTACTATTGTTCAAATACAACTTAAATTAAGCCTTCATTGATTCCAAAAAAACAGCATATAATTGGGAACATCGTTTTATTTTACTTTAGATAAACATTAAATGCAAAAGTGTGGAGGGAAAAATTAGGTTAAAATTAGAGATAACATTTTTGCATAAATTAAATCTAGGGTTAATATAGTAAAGTCACACGAAAAAATAGGTTAAATCTGGGGTTAATATTATGTCACGGATTAACATTTAGAAATAAGTGATGACATTTTGCATAAATTAAATCCAGGGTTAACATAGCAAAGTCACACGAAAAAATTAGGTTAAATTTAGGGTTAATATTGCATCACGGGTTAACATTTAAAAATAAGAGACTTTATGTGTGTCTGGTTTTTTCTTACGCTATTACGTATAATTTTTTTGGCGTTGCATAATGCGTATAATTATTTTTATAAAATTTTGATTTTAAAAAAAGTAAAATTGTAGATGTCTTTTCTTCAAAAAAGGTGTTGATGTCTTATCTTCAAAATTGTAGAAAGAAAACGTAATAAGATTTTGTCAAAGAAAACAAAGATTATGATAGCTTTGGGAGAGAAATTCCAATTAGTTAGAGTAATTTCGTAGAAGACTAACAAATAATCACAAGCTGATTTGGTTAAAAGTGAAATTATAGTTTAGTTCACCTATTGTTCAAATCCAACTTAAATTAAGCATTCATTGATTCTAAAAAAACAGCATATAATTGGGAACATCGTTTTATTTTACTTTAGATAAATTTTAAATGCACAAGTGTGGAGGGAAAAATTAGGTTAAAATTAGAGATAACATTTTTGCATAAATTAAATCTAGGGTTAATATAGTAAAGTCACACGAAAAAATAAGTTAAATCTAGGGTTAATATTGCGTCACGGATTACCATTTAGAAATAAGAGATGACATTTTGCATAAATTAAATCTAGGGTTAATATAGTAAAGTCACACGAAAAAATTAGGTTAAATCTAGGGTTAATATTGCGTCACGGGTTAACGTTTATAAATATAAGAGATAAGAGATGACATTTTGCATAAATTAAATCTAGGGTTAACATAGTAAAGTCACACGAAAAAATTAGGTTAAATTTAGGGTTAATATTGCGTCACGAGTTAACATTTAAAAATAAGATACTTTATGTGTGTCTGGTTTTTTGTTACGCTATTACATATAATTTTTTTGGCGTCGCATAATGCATATGATTATTTTTATAAAATTTTGATTTTAATAAAAGTAAAATTGTAGATGTCTTTTCTTCAAAATTATAGAAAGAAAACATAATAAGATTTTGTCAAAGAAAACAAAGATTATGATTGGTTTTCGAGAGAAATTTCAATTAGTTAGAGTAATTTCGTAGAAGACTAACAAATAATCACAAGCTGATTTGGTTAAGAGTGAAATTATAGTTTAGTTTTACTATTGTTCAAATACAACTTAAATTAAGCCTTCATTGATTCCAAAAAAACAGCATATAATTGGGAACATCGTTTTATTTTACTTTAGATAAACATTAAATGCAAAAGTGTGGAGGGAAAAATTAGGTTAAAATTAGAGATAACATTTTTGCATAAATTAAATCTAGGGTTAATATAGTAAAGTCACACGAAAAAATAGGTTAAATCTGGGGTTAATATTATGTCACGGATTAACATTTAGAAATAAGTGATGACATTTTGCATAAATTAAATCCAGGGTTAACATAGCAAAGTCACACGAAAAAATTAGGTTAAATTTAGGGTTAATATTGCATCACGGGTTAACATTTAAAAATAAGAGACTTTATGTGTGTCTGGTTTTTTCTTACGCTATTACGTATAATTTTTTTGGCGTTGCATAATGCGTATAATTATTTTTATAAAATTTTGATTTTAAAAAAAGTAAAATTGTAGATGTCTTTTCTTCAAAAAAGGTGTTGATGTCTTATCTTCAAAATTGTAGAAAGAAAACGTAATAAGATTTTGTCAAAGAAAACAAAGATTATGATAGCTTTGGGAGAGAAATTCCAATTAGTTAGAGTAATTTCGTAGAAGACTAACAAATAATCACAAGCTGATTTGGTTAAAAGTGAAATTATAGTTTAGTTCACCTATTGTTCAAATCCAACTTAAATTAAGCATTCATTGATTCTAAAAAAACAGCATATAATTGGGAACATCGTTTTATTTTACTTTAGATAAATTTTAAATGCACAAGTGTGGAGGGAAAAATTAGGTTAAAATTAGAGATAACATTTTTGCATAAATTAAATCTAGGGTTAATATAGTAAAGTCACACGAAAAAATAAGTTAAATCTAGGGTTAATATTGCGTCACGGATTACCATTTAGAAATAAGAGATGACATTTTGCATAAATTAAATCTAGGGTTAACATAGTAAAGTCACACGAAAAAATTAGGTTAAATCTAGGGTTAATATTGCTTCACGGGTTAACATTTAAAAATAAGAGACTTTATGCGTGTCTGGTTTTTTGTTACGCTGCTACGTATAATTTTTTTGGCGTTGCATAATGCGTATGATTATTTTTATAAAATTTTGATTTTAATAAAAGTAAAATTGTAGATGTCTTTTCTTCAAAAAGGGTGTAGTTGTCTTTTCTTCAAAATTATAGAAAGAAAACATAATAAGATTTTGTCAAAGAAAACAAAGATTATGATAGCTTTGGGAGAGAAATTCCAATTAGTTAGAGTAATTTCGTAGAAGACTAACAATTAATCACAAGCTGATTTGGTTAAGAGTGAAATTATAGTTTAGTTCTACTATTGTTCAAATCCAACTTAAATTAAGCCTTCATTGATTCCAAAAAAACAGCATATAATTGGGAACATCGTTTTATTTTAATTTAGATAAACATTAAATGCAAAAGTGTGAAGGGAAAAATTAGGTTAAAATTAGAGATAACATTTTTGCATAAATTAAATCTAGGGTTAATATAGTAAAGTCACACGAAAAAATAGGTTAAATCTAGGGTTAATATTGCGTCACGGATTAAAATTTAGAAATAAGAGATGACATTTTGCATAAATTAAATCTAGAGTTAATATAGTAAAGTCACACGAAAAAATTAGGTTAAATCTAGGGTTAATATTGCGTCACGGGTTAACGTTTATAAATATAAGAGATAAGAGATGACATTTTGCATAAATTAATTCTAGGGTTAACATAGTAAAGTTACACGAAAAAATTAGTTTAAATTTAGGGTTAATATTGCGTCACGAGGTAACATTTAAAAATAAGAGACTTTATGTGTGTCTAGTTTTTTGTTACACTACTACGTATAATTTTTTTGGCGTTGTATAATGCGTATGATTATTTTTATAAAATTTTGATTTTAATAAAAGTAAAATTGTAGATGTGTTTTCTTCAAAAAAAAGTGTAGATGTCTTTTCTTCAAAATTATAGAAAGAAAACATAATAAGATTTTGTCAAAGAAAACAATGATTATGATAGCTTTGGGAGAGAAATTTCAATTAGTTAGAGTAATTTCGTAGAAGACTAACAAATAATCGCAAGCTGATTTGGTTAAGAGTGAAATTATAGTTTAGTTCTACTATTGTTCAAATACAACTTAAATTAAGCGTTCATTGATTCCAAAAAAACAGCATATAATTGGGAACATCGTTTTATTTTACTTTAGATAAACATTAAATGCAAAAGTGTGGAGGGAAAAATTAGGTTAAAATTAGAGATAACATTTTTGCATAAATTAAATCTAGGGTTAATATAGTAAAGTCACACGAAAAAATAGGTTAAATCTGGGGTTAATATTGCGTCACGGATTAACATTTAGAAATAAGTGATGACATTTTGCATAAATTAAATCCAGGGTTAACATAGCAAAGTCACACGAAAAAATTAGGTTAAATTTAGGGTTAATATTGCATCACGGGTTAACATTTAAAAATAAGAGACTTTATGTGTGTCTGGTTTTTTCTTACGCTATTACGTATAATTTTTTTGGCGTTGCATAATGCGTATAATTATTTTTATAAAATTTTGATTTTAATAAAAGTAAAATTGTAGATGTGTTTTCTTCAAAAAAAAGTGTAGATGTTTTTCTTCAAAATTATAGAAAGAAAACATAATAAGATTTTTTCAAAGAAAACAAAGATTATGATAGCTTTGGGAGAGAAATTTCAATTAGTTAGAGTAATTTCGTAGAAGACTAACAAATAATCACAAGCTGATTTGGTTAAGAGTGAAATTATAGTTTAGTTCTACTATTGTTCAAATACAACTTAAATTAAGCGTTCATTGATTCCAAAAAAACAGCATATAATTGGGAACATCGTTTTATTTTACTTTAGATAAACATTAAATGCAAAAGTGTGGAGGGAAAAATTAGGTTAAAATTAGAGATAACATTTTTGCATAAATTAAATCTAGGGTTAATATAGTAAAGTCACACGAAAAAATAGGTTAAATCTGGGGTTAATATTGCGTCACGGATTAACATTTAGAAATAAGTGATGACATTTTGCATAAATTAAATCCAGGGTTAACATAGCAAAGTCACACGAAAAAATTAGGTTAAATTTAGGGTTAATATTGCATCACGGGTTAACATTTAAAAATAAGAGACTTTATGTGTGTCTGGTTTTTTCTTACGCTATTACGTATAATTTTTTTGGCGTTGGATAATGCGTATAATTATTTTTATAAAATTTTGATTTTAAAAAAAGTAAAATTGTTGATGTCTTTTCTTCAAAAAAGGTGTGGATGTCTTATCTTCAAAATTGTAGAAAGAAAACGTAATAAGATTTTGTCAAAGAAAACAAAGATTATGATAGCTTTGGGAGAGAAATTCCAATTAGTTAGAGTAATTTCGTAGAAGACTAACAAATAATCACAAGCTGATTTGGTTAAAAGTGAAATTATAGTTTAGTTCACCTATTGTTCAAATCCAACTTAAATTAAGCCTTCATTGATTCTAAAAAAACAACATATAATTGGGAACATCGTTTTATTTTACTTTAGATAAATTTTAAATGCACAAGTGTGGAGGGAAAAATTAGGTTAAAATTAGAGATAACATTTTTGCATAAATTAAATCTAGGGTTAATATAGTAAAGTCACACGAAAAAATAGGTTAAATCTAGGGTTAATATTGCGTCACGGATTACCATTTAGAAATAAGAGATGACATTTTGCATAAATTAAATCTAGGGTTAATATAGTAAAGTCACATGAAAAAATTAGGTTAAATCTAGGGTTAATATTGCTTCACGGGTTAACATTTAAAAATAAGAGACTTTATGTGTGTCTGGTTTTTTGTTACGCTACTACGTATAATTTTTTTGGCGTTGCATAATGCGTATGATTATTTTTATAAAATTTTGATTTTAATAAAAGTAAAATTGTACATGTCTTTTCTTCAAAAAAGGTGTAGTTGTCTTTTCTTCATAATTATAGAAAGAAAACATAATAAGATTTTTTCAAAGAAAATAAAGATTATGATAGCTTTGGGAGAGAAATTCCAATTAGTTAGAGTAATTTCGTAGAAGACTAACAATTAATCACAAGCTGATTTGGTTAATAGTGAAATTATAGTTTAGTTCTACTATTGTTCAAATCCAACTTAAATTAAGCCTTCATTGATTCCAAAAAAACAGCATATAATTGGGAACATCGTTTTATTTTAATTTAGATAAACATTAAATGCAAAAGTGTGAAGGGAAAAATTAGGTTAAAATTAGAGATAACATTTTTGCATAAATTAAATTTAGGGTTATTATAGTAAATTCACACGAAAATTAGGTTAAATCTAGGGTTAATATTGCGTCACGGATTAACATTTAGAAATAAGAGATGACATTTTTCATAAATTAAATCTAGAGTTAATAGAGTAAAGTCACACAAAAAAATTAGGTTAAATCTAGGGTTAATATTGCGTCACGGGTTAACGTTTATAAATATAAGAGATAAGAGATGACATTTTGCATAAATTAATTCTAGGGTTAACATAGTAAAGTTACACGAAAAAATTAGTTTAAATTTAGGGTTAATATTACGTCACGAGGTAACATTTAAAAATAAGAGACTTTATGTGTGTCTAGTTTTTTGTTACACTACTACGTATAATTTTTTTGGCGTTGCATAATGCGTATGATTATTTTTATAAAATTTTGATTTTAATAAAAGTAAAATTGTAGATGTGTTTTCTTCAAAAAAAAGTGTAGATGTCTTTTCTTCAAAATTATAGAAAGAAAACATAATAAGATTTTGTCAAAGAAAACAAAGATTATGATAGCTTTGGGAGAGAAATTTCAATTAGTTAGAGTAATTTCGTAGAAGACTAACAAATAATCACAAGCTGATTTGGTTAAGAGTGAAATTATAGTTTAGTTCTACTATTGTTCAAATACAACTTAAATTAAGCCTTCATTGATTCCAAAAAAACAGCATATAATTGGGAACATCGTTTTATTTTACTTTAGATAAACATTAAATGCAAAAGTGTGGAGGGAAAAATTAGGTTAAAATTAGAGATAACATTTTTGCATAAATTAAATCTAGGGTTAATATAGTAAAGTCACACGAAAAAATAGGTTAAATCTGGGGTTAATATTGCGTCACGGATTAACATTTAGAAATAAGTGATGACATTTTGCATAAATTAAATCCAGGGTTAACATAGCAAAGTCACACGAAAAAATTAGGTTAAATTTAGGGTTAATATTGCATCACGGGTTAACATTTAAAAATAAGAGACTTTATGTGTGTCTGGTTTTTTCTTACGCTATTACGTATAATTTTTTTGGCGTTGCATAATGCGTATAATTATTTTTATAAAATTTTGATTTTAAAAAAAGTAAAATTGTAGATGTCTTTTCTTCAAAAAAGGTGTTGATGTCTTATCTTCAAAATTGCAGAAAGAAAACGTAATAAGATTTTGTCAAAGAAAACAAAGATTATGATAGCTTTGGGAGAGAAATTCCAATTAGTTAGAGTAATTTCGTAGAAGACTAACAAATAATCACAAGCTGATTTGGTTAAAAGTGAAATTATAGTTTAGTTCACCTATTGTTCAAATCCAACTTAAATTAAGCCTTCATTGATTCTAAAAAAACAACATATAATTGGGAACATCGTTTTATTTTACTTTAGATAAATTTTAAATGCACAAGTGTGGAGGGAAAAATTAGGTTAAAATTAGAGATAACATTTTTGCATAAATTAAATCTAGGGTTAATATAGTAAAGTCACACGAAAAAATAGGTTCAATCTAGGGTTAATATTGCGTCACGGATTACCATTTAGAAATAAGAGATGACATTTTGCATAAATTAAATCTAGGGTTAATATAGTAAAGTCACATGAAAAAATTAGGTTAAATCTAGGGTTAATCCTCCAAAACCTACTGGAACAATGATTGCTCGCATATACTTGGAATTTTGAAATGAGTCTTAACTTGTGAAATTTTGAGAATTCCAAACTTTGTCGAAAAACAAATTTTGTAATCTAATAAGGCTTGCAAGTGAACCTACAGCTCATATAGACTTAGCTGATGCTTGCAAGGGTTGTCAATATCTTAATCAAAGTAAAAATGATATTTTGGGTGGGAAATGAAAGGTTGTAAAAACGGGATTCTTTCATGAACTTAAGTTGTGCTTGGGTTAATGTGATGGTCCGAAGACGACTTAACTTCATGTATGATTTATTGATTAAGATTGGTTAATAGTGTTCAATTGTCCTTGTTGTTTCGTTTCAAGTTGGTGTGGTGAAATGTTCATATGATTAAGTGAAATTGTGCGAATGATATTGTGATTGTTGATAATCAAGTTGTTTATGTGATGATGAATACTATGATTTAATTGTGTGTGGGCATGTTTCCTTGGTAATACAATGTTGTGGAGATAATCAATATAATTGGGTGTTGTCCTATATATTGAGTTCAGATTGTGAATTGTTGTCGCATTATCGAGTCCTTATACATGTCCATGCATCATAGCCGTTGTTGCTGTAAAAGGGTTGAACTCTTTTACTTCGAGATTATTGTAAGGCAGATGTGAGCCCTTACATACGATGTGCAAGTGGCATCGAAAGGTGACGACCTTGTTGAGATTTGGTACCACATGCATTTATGTGTCAATAAGTGCATATCATAGCATGAGTCCTATGTTAAATATGTGATTGGTAATGAAATGAGATGAGTGAATGTTGTTAATGATTGTCAATGATTGATGTTGTGAAAGAATATTCATGATTGGATAATTATTCATGTGATTGATGTATGTTGATATGAGCTATCAAATTGTGATGTAAGTATTTATGCATGACTAATATTATTCAAATACATGATATTATTTGATTTGATTATTATCTGGATTATGATAATGTAATGCTTACCCCAGTGGTTTTAACCGCCTACTTGCCTGTATGGGTGAGTAGACGTTGTGCAGGAGTAGTGCTCGGTGTAACGCCCACTTTCGTTAATTGTTTATTTAATCGAGTTTAGGCGATTATATTATATTTATATAATATATGCATGATTTTGGTATGAATTGAATGATTTACGACTATATTGATGGTTTGGTTGATATTGAGATAAATTATGAGTTTTGGAAGATTTAATAAGATTAAGGGACTTATTTTATTGTTAAATAAAATAAAGATTTGAAAATAATATAAAATATTTAGTTGATGGCTGTTTTGATATTTTAGATAGTTTTGGGGGAGAAAGTGAGATAAGATAAGTAAATAAGAGGAGATATAAAAGAGTTAGACCTAGCTTTAGAAAAACATTGTTGTACGTACGTTTTTGCAGAAAAAGGGAGAAAAAGCCAAGAGAAGAGAAACCAAGAGGGAGAGCTACGATTTTCTGCAAATTAAGGTAAGGGTGAGACTAATAACTCAGTATTGTTAATTGAATGTAATTCTGATGATTAGTTAGCAAGAATTAGGATTGAATTGGAAAAAAACGAAAACTAGGTCAAATCCCTAAAATTGATGATTAAACGGTAGGAATTGATTAAATTGGTGTTGAAAGTGTTCCTGGACCTTAGATAATGTTTAGGACAAACTTTGGAATCAATACTAGACTTAGAACCCTGTGAATCGTCGGATTTTTGTGAAAATAGGAAGCGTGGCTGTAGCTACCTTCATCGCTCGCCACGGCGAGCTATGAACCTCGCCTCGCGAGGGATGATCTTCAGCGCTCGCCACGCGAGCCTTTCCCTTCGCCTCGCGAGTTCTTTTGGTATTGCTCGCCATAGCGAGCAACCTTACTCGCCATAGCGAGCTAAGGCAGAGAGCATGTTGGATTTTGTAATTTCGACTTTTTAGTTGGACCTTGAGTGCCTTTGAGTGCCTGAACATACCTAGTAATGGTTAGGGATGAATGTAGGACAAGATTAAACCTAGAACAGCATTAGTTTGGAACTTGTCTTGTACTCGCCATGGCGAGTAAGAACTCTCGCCTCGCGAGCACTTCCAGGTTGGAGTGTAATGAGTGCTTGTGCGATCTGTGTCGCACGTTTGGATAAAGAGTGAACCCCCTTATGATAATGAGACCTAACGATGACGTTTAATGCAGTCTGTAAAGCTGTTTAAGATATGTTGATATTAATTGAGCATGATTAATGTATTGTACAATTATGTAAGATATGAAAGTTTAATTATGATGCAATTGATTTGCTATTGATATAATGATATCATCCTGTTATGTGACTTGATTATGCTGCTGTTGTTATTTAACTAAGTGCATAATGTCTATATATGATGAAATGATGACATCTAGCTCCAAATTATTGGATGCATGTTGATATGTTGATTACGGTGATTTGTTCATAAGAGTCCATGCATTAGCATTCATTGAGCTTAGTCCTCACCACGATTATTGGGAGCTTTGTCCTCCGCACGATTTATTAGGAGCTTTGTCCTCCGCACGTTTAAAGTATATTAATACTTATGATGACGATTGGTACCACATGCATATAAGGAGTCTAAGAGCATTGTCACATTCTCATGTCTATAATGCTATGTTGTTGACGACGATTGAATATGTGAATACGTGATAATTGTTTATTGAATATGCAAAGTTGTCTATGATTGATGATGTGATTTACGTGATAATTGTTTATCAAATATGCAAAGTTACTTAAGATTGATTATGATGTTAATGTTAATTATGATTCGAATTACTTTGATTAACATTATTTTGTTGTGAAATCTCACCCCTTCTGCTTGAAAATGTTGCCCTTCGTATGGGTAACTTGCCGGTGATCGTGCTTAGTGTGCAGTCTCCGTCGTGAGTGGCCTTGCCTTCACTGTGTCGTCTAGGTCGCTCTGATACGTAACGGGATGGGGCTATATGTTATGCATGCTTCGTTCTATTACGTGAATAATTTGCTGTTTGTTTATTGAACTAACTCTTTTGAGATTATTTTGATGGGGCCTGCGTGCCAACACGTTTTATGACTATGATATAATTTCCGCTGCAATGATTAAGATATTTGGTTAAATTATTATTTAACTGTGTTTGGATTATGTTAAACGTGATATCCCGTTGTTTATGATGCTTACTTTGATAAATGATTTAAGAAATTTGTATAATGGGAAAACGGGGTGTTACACTCGGTGAGTCTTTGCTTGGGATATCGGGAGCTTTCTCCGATATCGGTGTAGTGTCGGCTCTGATCTAGGCTTGTTGTGTCGGTCTAGATTAGGTTGTTTATATTTTCCTTTGGATTATTGTTTTGTTGATGACTACCTGTATGTTTGGGTTTTTGAGATTTATCTTTGGGATATGATTTATTTGCTCATGGCATGTATATATTTGATCACTCTGATTTATATTCCGCTGCAACTGTTGAAGTTTACATACATGTCTATCGGTTTTTGAATTTTGAATAAGACATAATCTCTATTTCTTGAATAAATGTATTATTCGCATGTTTAATTGCTTTAATAGAAATAGGAGTGTTACAAGTTGGTATTAGAGCCGTGGTCAGTCTTGTCTAGACTAATGCTTGTTGTTTTTACCTGTTGTGTGCTAAGTGTCCTGTTAATTTTGGTGATGTTGATTTTGAGTTGGATCTTGTTTGTCTTCCGTTGAAGCATATGGATGTGATTTTTGGTATGGATTGGTTGTTAGCTTTTGGGGTTAGCATTAATTGTTTGACAAGGAGTGTGACTTTTTCTAAACCGGTAGAAGAGTTATATAGGAACTTTTTGACCGCGGAGCAAGTGAAGAAATCTTTAGATGGTGAAGCTTGTGTGTTTATGATGTTTGCATCCTTGAAGGTTAATGGTAAGAAAGGAGCTAGTGATTTGCCGGTAATGCGAGAGTTTCCTGAGGTTTTTTCAAAGGATATTACCGAGTTACCGCCGGAGAGGGAAGTTGAGTTTGCAATTGATTTGGTACCAGGCACGAGTCCTATTTCGATTGTGCCGTATCAGATGTCTGCATCAGAGTTGGGTGAATTGAAGAATCAGTTGGAAGAGTTGCTTGAGAAGCAGTTTATTAGACCGAGTGTTTCGCCGTGGGGTGCTCCAGTGTTGTTAGTTAAGAAGAAAGATGGAAGCATGAGGTTGTGTGTGGATTATCGGCAGTTGAACAAGGTGACGATTAAGAATCGGTATCCACTTCCAAGGATTGATGATTTGATGGATCAACTAGTTGGTGCAGAGGTGTTTAGTAAGATTGTTTTGAGATTAGGATATCCTCAGATTAGAGTAAAGGCGGAAGATATATCCAAAACCGCGTTCCGAACAAGGTATGGACACTATGAGTATTCTGTGATGCCATTTGGAGTATCTAATGCGCCAGTTGTCTTTATAGAATACATGAATAGAATATTTCAGCCTTATCTGGACCGTTTTGTGGTGGTGTTCATAGATGATATTTTGGTGTATTCAAAGTCTGAGGAAGAGCATGTTGAGCATTTGAGGATTGTGTTGCAAGTCTTGAAAGAGAACCAGTTGTGTGCCAAGTTGTCTAAGTGTGAGTTTTGGTTGAAAGAAGTGAGTTTCCTTGGTCATGTGATTTCTAAGGGTGGTATTTATGTGGATCCTTCCAAGGTTGATGCAGTGTTGCAGTGGGAGTCTCCTAAGTCTGTTTTTCAGATTAGAAGCTTTCTTGGTTTGGCCGGTTATTATCGGAGGTTCATTGAGGGATTCTCTAAGTTGGCGTTGCCATTGACGCAGTTGACTCGGAAAGGACAAGCTTATGTTTGGGATGCCAAGTGTGAGAAGAGTTTCCAAGAGTTGAAGAAGAGGTTGACTTCAACTCCGGTGTTAATTTTGCCGAATCCGAAAGAATCGTTTGTGGTGTATTGTGATGCTTCTAAGATGGGTCTTGGTGGTGTGCTTATGCAGAATCATCAGGTTGTGGCTTATGCTTCGAGGCAGTTGAAAGTGCATGAGAAGAATTATCCAACTCATGATTTGGAATTGGCGGTTGTTGTGTATACATTGAAGATTTGGAGGCATTATCTGTATGGTTCTAAGTTTGAGGTGTTCAGTGACCACAAGAGTTTGAAGTACTTGTTTGATCAGAAAGAGTTGAATATGAGGCAGAGGAGATGGTTGGAATATCTTAAGGACTTTGATTTTTAGTTGAGTTATCATCCCGGAAAGGCTAATGTTGTTGCGGATGCTTTGAGTAGGAAGACTTTGCATATGTCTGCTTTGATGGTTAAAGAGTTGGAATTGATTGAGCAGTTTCGAGACTTGAGTTTGGTTAGTGAGTTGACAACTGATGGTGTGAGGTTGGGTATGTTGAAGTTGACAAGCAATATTTTGGAAGAGATCAAGAAGGGTCAGAAGGAAGATTTGGAACTCGTGGACCGAGTGACGTTGGTTAATCAAGGTAAGAGTGGAGACTTTAGATTGGATGAGAATGGTGTTTTGATGTTTCGTGATCGAGTTTGTGTGCCGGATGTTCTCGAGCTTAATAGGCAAATTTTAAACGAAGGTCATAGAAGTAGTTTGAGTATTCATCCAGGAGCAACTAAGATGTATCAAGATTTGAAAAGGTTGTTTTGGTGGCCTGGAATGAAGAAGGAGATCGCTGAGTTTGTTTATGCTTGTTTGGTTTGTCAGAAATTGAAGATTGAACATCAGAGACCATCGGGTTTGATGCAACCGTTGTTTGTACCAGAGTGGAAATGGGATAGCATTTCTATGGATTTTGTTGGAGCGTTGCCTAAGACTAGTAAGAGTTTTGATTCGATTTGGGTGATTGTTGATCGGTTGACGAAGTCAGCGCATTTTGTTCCTATCAAGACTGGTATGTCTGTAGCGAAGTTGGCTGAGATCTACATTGAGCAAATTGTTAGATTGCATGGTATTCCTTCTAGTATTGAGTCGGATCGGGATCCGAGGTTTACTTCTAAGTTTTGGGAGAGTTTGCAAGCTGCTTTGGGAACTAAGTTGAGATTGAGTTCTGCTTACCATCCTCAGACCGATGGGCTGACGGAGAGGACTATTCAGAGTTTGGAAGATTTGTTTAGAGCTTGTGTTTTGGAGTAAGGTGTTAGTTGGGACGAATGTTTACCGTTGATTGAGTTTACTTACAACAACAGTTTTCATGCTAGTATCGGAATGGCACCGTTTGAGGCTTTGTATGGTCGGAGGTGTAGGACACCGTTGTGTTGGTTTGAATCCGGAGGGAGTGTTTTGTTAGGACTGCAAGTTGTGCCAGAAACTACGGAAAAGGTTAAGATGATTCAGGAGAAGATGAAGGCGTCTCAGAGTAGACAGAAGAGCTATCATGATAAGAGGAGGAACGATATTGAGTTTCAAGTTGGTGATCATGTGTTTTTGTGGGTGAACCCTGTGTCCGGTGTTGGTCGTGCTTTGAAGTGTAGGAAGTTGACTCCTCGTTTTGTTGGGCCGTTTGACGTCATTGAGAAGGTTGGGGTTGTAGCGTATCAGATTGCGTTACCACCGTCTTTGTCGAATATTCATAATGTGTTTCATGTGTCTCAGTTGAGGAAGTATGTGCATGATGCGTCTCATGTGATTCAAGTGGATGAATTGGAAGTAAGAGATAATTTGACGGTTGAGACTTGGCCGGTTAGGATTGAGGATCGCGAGTTGAAGCGTTTACGTGGCAAGGAGATTGTTTTGGTCAAAGTGATTTGGGTTGGACCAACTGGAGAGAGTGTCACTTGGGAACCAGAGAGTAGGATGAGAGTTTCGTATCCGGAGTTGTTTCCTTCAACTAAATTTTCGAGGGTGAAAATTCTTTTTAGGGGGGGAGAGTTGTAACAGTCCGATTTTTAGCTAGTTTTATTTTAATTACTTTTATTGTGTGATTAATTGTGATTGTGTGTATTTTATTCTCATCAGGTACATTTACTTGGATTACCGTATTAGAAGGGTATTTTGGTCATTTGGCGGGTAAGGGTAAAATGGTAATTTTGGTGAGAATTATTTTAATAATTAGTGAGAACCCTTATTTTGGTGAACAATTCATGCTAAATTCGTGCTCTTGCTGTGATGTTATGTTTGTATGTATGAATTGATGGTAGTTGTATGATTGTAGGTGAAGTTACATGTTCATATATGCAAAAATGATATGTTATGAAGATTGTGCTAAATTGGTGAATTTCTCCTAAGTTGTTGTTAATTTGAGATGTGATTCGTGTTCAGGTGATGTTATGAATGTTATTTGATATTATGATTGATGAATAATTGCTTGGGTTTGCATATTCATGGATTGATGATGAGAATTTGAATTGTGTTGGTGTTTTGGTAAAAATGAAGAGTTAGCTCAAATGTCAAGTGTTTTCAAGTTTGATTGTGTCTTTGTGAGTCTTTTTAGTCATATTGACCTATAAACATGTTCTGGAAACACATTTTGGGATTGGGGGATCCAATTGGAGGATTTTGAGTGAAAGGGGTTCCAAACCCGTAACTTTTCTGCAAACCTGTGAAGGTTCGCTTAGAGGTTCGCTTAAGCGACCTGGTAAGCGAACATTCATAGTATTTTCTGGGTTCAGTTCGCTTAAGCGAACTGTGAGCGAGCGGTAAGCGAAGATATCTGGTTGCCACTGGAACTCGTTCGCTTAAGCGAACATGTCGTCGCTTAAGCGAACTGTTGAGCGACCAGCCAGCGACCAGAAAGCGAACAAAGTGAGTTGCTACTGTAACTTGTTCGCTTAAGCGAACAGCTCCAGTTTCAGCCACTTTGATCTTTTGTTCCGGGTCTTTAGGGGCCAATCCGAGTTTTCTTAAATGATGTCTTAAACATGTTTAACCACTGTTAATCCTCCAAAACCTACTGGAACAATGATTGCTCGCATATACTTGGAATTTTGAAATGAGTCTTAACTTGTGAAATTTTGAGAATTCCAAACTTTGTCGAAAAACAAATTTTGTAATCTAATAAGGCTTGCAAGTGAACCTACAGCTCATATAGACTTAGCTGATGCTTGCAAGGGTTGTCAATATCTTAATCAAAGTAAAAATGATATTTTGGGTGGGAAATGAAAGGTTGTGAAAACGGGATTCTTTCATGAACTTAAGTTGTGCTTGGGTTAATGTGATGGTCCGAAGACGACTTAACTTCATGTATGCATTATTGATTAAGATTGGTTAATAGTGTTCAATTGTCCTTGTTGTTTCGTTTCAAGTTGGTGTGGTGAAATGTTCATATGATTAAGTGAAATTGTGCGAATGATATTGTGATTGTTGATAATCAAGTTGTTTATGTGATGATGAATACTATGATTTAATTGTGTGTGGGCATGTTTCCTTGGTAATGCAATGTTGTGGAGATAATCAATATAATTGGGTGTTGTCCTATATATTGAGTTGAGATTATGAATTGTTGTCGCATTATCGAGTCCTTATACATGTCCATGCATCATAGTCGTTGTTGCTGTAAAAGGGTTGAACTCTTTTACTTCGAGATTATTGTAAGGCAGATGTGAGCCCTTACATACGATGTGCAAGTGGCATCGAAAGGTGACGACCTTGTTGAGATTTGGTACCACATGCATTTATGTGTCAATAAGTGCATATCATAGCATGAGTCCTATGTGAAATATGTGATTGGTAATGAAATGAGATGAGTGAATGTTGTTAATGATTGTCAATGATTGATGTTGTGAAAGAATATTCATGATTGGATAATTATTCATGTGATTGATGTATGTTGATATGAGCTATCAAATTGTGATGTAAGTATTTATTCCTGACTAATATTATTCAAATACATGATATTATTTGATTTGATTATTATCTGGATTATGATAATGTAATGCTTACCCCAGTGGTTTTAACCGCCTACTTGCCTGTATGGGTGAGTAGACGTTGTGCAGGAGTAGTGCTCGGTGTAACGCCCACTTTCGTTAATTGTTTATTTAATCGAGTTTAGGCGATTATATTATATTTATATAATATATGCATGATTTTGGTATGAATTGAATGATTTACGACTATATTGATGGTTTGGTTGATATTGAGATAAGTTATGAGTTTATCAATTCATCCAATCAATCATATTTTCAATCAATTTGTGATCACAGCAACAGTATGGATTAAGATTTCATTTTGAACATCACATTACAACAAAATTAACATCATTACTCATTCCCTCCAGAATCATCATCAAACACTAACCCTCAATTCTATTTTCCAAAACTAAGCAATTAGGTCAATTTTCAGAAATTATAGATTATGATTATTGATAGATAGTCTCACCCTTACCTTAGTTTTGCAGAAGGATTACACAGCAAAATCGGTTCCTAGGATCTTCTCTCTTGTTCTTGCTCTTCTTCTCCCTTTTCTCCCAAAAGCTTAGTTTTCTTACGTAAAAACGTTCTGACTGTTTTTCTTTCTTTTTCTAACTTCCAAACTATAACTCCCCCTATTTCATTAAACTCCCTTAATTTTTATTAAATCCTAATTAACTCCCTAATATCTAAAATAATATTAATTTCCTCTTATTTTAGTTATTATTATAATAAACTATATAATAAAATGCACACACCACATAAATCAATCATATAAAATCACATATGAGACTCCAAATAAATCAAAATAAAATAAAATAACAACTAGGGCGTTACAAAAACAATATGCATAAGAATTAAATCATAGCAGCAAAATATGAGCACAACAACATGAAAGAAGCAACGTGAATTAAAAAAGAAATAAAAGACAATTGAGACATCAGAATTGCATGAAATAAGGTTTTTCCAATTTATATATCAATCGGCGGCTGCAGATTTAAATTGAGTGAATGGAATTAAACCATGAGCAGCAACGATGAAAATAAAGTAAACAATGCAAAACTTTTGAATTCAAAGGAAAAATGCAGAACTGAATTGTAAATTGCGGTGGCTAGGTCTTGGTTTTAAAGCTTTTTTTGAAATATTTTTGTGTGTCATTGACTGTGTGTGCAGGTTTAATTTATAGTGAAGGATTTGAGGATAGGGTTTGTTGAGAATAAGCAGAAAATCAGTAGCTTTGGGAGGAGAAAAATGAATTCGTTCCTGGATTTTGGAAGAAGAACACGTTTTCTATGTTGTGATCGTGTGACAGACTTCTCATCTGGATTGAGACCCTTTTTGGATTTTATCAAATAATAATAATTAAAATGAAAAAATGAAAAATAATGATAAAAAAAAGATTATGCAGACGTGGACCTTTTGGACTTATCTAAAAAAATGAAATAATTAACTAAATAGATAAATACTAAACAAAATAAAATTAAAATTAAACAATTTAAAAAGAATAAAATATGGAAATTTTAACTAAAAATCAAAAAAAATGAGAAATAAAATTAAAGAGAGAAGAGGGTCCGACTCGGAACAAAAAATGAGGTATATTAAAATACCTCTCTGCCGAATTTTTTCCATTGAAAAGTCAGAGGCTGATCAGGGCCAAACGGCGTATGAATGTAGGGATCTTGGGTCAAAAATTGGGGTATGACAAGTGGAATAAGTGGAAATATTTGTTATTTGTTGTAGAAATATTATGTTATTTGTTGTAAAAATATATATTATTAGTTGTAGAAATATATGTAGAAATATATGTTATTTGTTGTAGAAATTTATATTATTTGTTGTAGATATATATGTAGAAATATATGTTATTTGTTGTAGAAATATATGTTATTTGGTGTAGAAATATATGTTATTTTGTGTAGAAATATATTTCTTATTTGGTGTAGAAATATATATGTTATAGAAACATATTTGTTATAGAGATATATTTGTTATTCGTTATAGAAATATTTTATATTATATATATATATATATATATTAGAATAGAATATAGAGACTTGGAGGGCGGATTTGGAAATAAGAGAAAATAAGTAGGTTATGGATTTATATAAAGGGGAGAGTTAGAATTAGAAAATGACGATTACGTACAACCAGTTTTGGAGAAAAGGGAGAGCAAGAGGAGAGAAGAACTAATAGAGGACTGCTGATCGATTTTGATTAAGGTAAGGATGGGACTAACCTTCAATAATCTTGAATATGTGAATCTGAAATTGAATTTAACATGGTTGTAGGTTGAGTTTTTAGAATTTGAGTATTAGGGTTAAAAGTGAGGAATTGATTGATTAGATGATAGAAAACTGTTGAATTGATGTAGAAACTGTGTACAGACCTTAGATAATCCTTACAGTGATAATTGGAATCAGTTTTAAGGTTAGAAACATGAGATTCGATGATTTTAGGAGAAAATCTGCATCCTGCCTGAGCAGCACCCTTTCGCCTCGCGAGGGATGAAGATCAGTGAGGAAACCTGATTTTGTGAATTAATGTTAGAGGTTGAGTTTTAGATGGTTTTGAGTGCCTTAATATTTAGAAGAATGATTAGGCAAGTTTTTAGATTGAAAAATATGAAATTCCCGAGAGCACCCAATTTTAGTTCGCCAAGGCGAGTAGCCTTTTTCTTAAACTCGCCATAGCGAGTAAAGTGGCTCGCCTCGCGAGCTGCACATTGTCAGACAACCTTGTTTTGCATTTTGCGATCCTTGTCTCACGAGATGTTTATGTGTTGCCTATGTTGTTGTTGTTGGTTATGTGAAATATTTATATGCCTTATGTGGAAAAAGTATGATGTTTAAGTTGTCGATGCTTTTCATTAATATTGATATGTTGTGAATTGCTTGTGATGTTTCTGTTGATGTTGAATATTGATCAAGTTGCAGGTGTTGGTCTAGGTTGTGGAGTTACAAGTTGTCGTTCCAAAGTATTGCAGTCTTAAGTTGTTGATGTTGTCTAAGTTGTTGATGTTGTTCCAAAGTATTGGAGTCTTAAGTTGTTGATGTTGTCTAAGTTGTTCAAGTTGATTGAGTCCATGCATACTCATTAAAGTTGGGGGCTTGATGCCCTGGAGCCTTTGCTCAATTAAGCTGAGGGCTTGATGCCCTGGGAGTATATTAATGCTCAATTAAGTTGAGGGCTTGATGCCCTGAAAGTATATTAATGAGTTGTTAAGTTGTTGATGAGCTGTCATCCATGAGTTGTTAAGTTGTCACTACACCATTTATTGTCTCTGGAAACACTTTTTTGGGGGATGTGTAAAATATGTCCCCTAAAAGTCTCTAAGGCAACGATTTACGAGTGTTGCCAAAAATATTTTCGCAACCCCTGATAAACGTCCCCTAAAATACTTTTGGGGACGATTTTGGAGCGTTGCAATCTTATTTCGTTGGTGACAACCATTAATTGTCCCCTTAGATACTTTTGGGGACGATTTTGGAGCATTGTACTCTTATTTCGTTGGCGACAACCATTAATTGTCCCCTTAGATACTTTTGGGGAGATTTTGGAGCGTTACACTATTATTTCTTTGGTGGCAATCATTAATTGTCCCCTTAGATACTTTTGGGGACAATTTTAGATTGTTGCATAAAAATTTCACCGACATCAAATTTTGTGGCAATCTTTCCTCCAAGCCTGTTTACCAAAAAACAAATTTCCAGTCCAATATGGACTGGTCAACACACCTTTGACCGCATTTCTAATTTTTTTTCTAAGTTGCATCTTGACCGTTGAATTGACAACCTTTAGTTCTTTCATTCATAATCGTCGATCTTTGGTGTCATTGAAATATATAATCATGGTCAATTTGATTTGTTATAACTTGAATGCAACACAGATTTATATTTTTAGTTTTAATCAAATTCAAAATATCATAAAAAAACATCGTTCATAATTTTTAAATGTTAGCGCAATAAAATGAGCGGAAAGTTTATCCTCTACAAAAAATGTTTAATTTTTTTTAACGATGTTAAATGTCTAAAGTTGGATTCGAATGTTTTTAGGTAAAGAAAATAACGTGCGTATAGTATTTATATTCATATTATGGGTCTGCAAACCAGTGCGCGGGGGCACCGGTTAAGGAGGCCGAAATAGGAATTTATTACCGTAAAAAAAAACTTTTTAACTTTTTATAAATTAACTGCACAATTTCAATGCATTAACTACTATATAATTTCCTTTTTAGTATCCTAAAAATGTCGAAGAAGAATTTATTATCGTAAAAGAAAACATTTTATTAATTAATTACACAATGTCGGGGCAGTATTTCTATTATATTATATTATATTACATTATACTATACTATATTATATTATATTATATATTATAGTAAAGTAAAGTAATTATAGTAATTATTGTAACTATCTAAAAAATAAGTATCGTAATTATTTTTTGAAGTAGGTAACTATCGAAACTATCACAAAAAAAAAAGTCATTATAGTTTTTTTGGCGTTGCATAATGCGTATGATTATTTTTATAAAATTTTGATTTTAATAAAAGTAAAATTGTAGATGTCTTTTCTTCAAAATTATAGAAAGAAAATATAATAAGATTTTGTCAAAGAAAACAAAGATTATGATAGCTTTTGGAGAGAAATTCCAATTAGTTAGAGTAATTTCGTAGATGACTAACAAATAATCACAAGCTGATTTGGTTAAGAGTGAAATTATAGTTTAGTTCTACTGTTGTTCAAATCCAACTTAAATTAAGCCTTCATGATTCCAAAAAAACAGCATATAATTGGGAACATCGTTTTATTTTACTTTAGATAAACATTAAATGCAAAAGTGTGTAGGGAAAAGTTAGGTTAAAATTAGAGATAACATTTTTGCATAAATTAAATCTAGGGTTAATATAGTAAAGTCACACGAAAAAATAGGTTAAATCTAGGGTTAATATTGCGTCACGGATTAACATTTAGAAATAAGAGATGACATTTTGCATAAATTAAATCTAGAGTTAATATAGTAAAGTCACACGAAAAAATTAGGTTAAATTTAGGGTTAATATTGCGTCATGGATTAACATTTAAAAATAAGAGACTTTATGTGTGTCTGGTTTTTTGTTACGCTATTGCGTATAATTTTTTTGGCGTTGCATAATGCGTATAATTATTTTTATAAAATTTTGATTTTAATAAAAGTAAAATTGTAGATGTCTTTCCTTCAAAACTGTAGAAAGAAAAGATAATGAGATTTTGTCAAAGAAAACAAAGATTATGATAGCTTTGGGAGAGAAATTCCAATTAGTTAGAGTAATTTCGTAGAAGACTAACAAAAAATCACAAGTTGATTTGGTTAAGAGTAAAATAATAGTTTAGTTCTACTATTGTTCAAATCCAACTTAAATTAAGCCTTCATTGATTCCAAAAAAACAACATATAATTGGGAACATCGTTTTATTTTACTTTAGATAAACATTAAATGCAAAAGTGTGTAGGGAAAAATTAGGTTAAAATTAGAGATAACATTTTTGCATAAATTAAATCTAGGGTTAATATAGTAAAGTCACACGAAAAAATAGGTTAAATCTAGGGTTAATATTGCGTCACGGATTAACATTTAGAAATAAGAGATGACATTTTGCATAAATTAAATCTAGAGTTAATATAGTAAAGTCACACGAAAAAATTAGGTTAAATTTAGGGTTAATATTGCGTCATGGGTTAACATTTAAAAATAAGAGACTTTATGTGTATCTGGTTTTTTGTTACGCTATTGCGTATAATTTTTTTGGCGTTGCATAATGCGTATAATTATTTTTATAAAATTTTCATATTAATAAAAGTAAAATTGTAGATGTCTTTTCTTCAAAACTGTAGAAAGAAAAGATAATGAGATTTTGTCAAAGAAAACAAAGATTATGATAGCTTTGGGAGAGAAATTGCAATTAGTTAGAGTAATTTCGTAGAAGACTAACAAAAAATTACAAGTTGATTTGGTTAAGAGTGAAATAATAGTTTAGTTCTACTATTGTTCAAATCCAACTTAAATTAAGCCTTCATTGATTGCAAAAAAACAGCATATAATTGGGAACATCGTTTTATTTTACTTTAGATAAACATTAAATGCAAAAGTGTGTAGGGAAAAATTAGGTTAAAATTAGAGATAACATTTTTGCATAAATTAAATCTAGGGTTAATATAGTAAAGTCACACGAAAAAATAGGTTAAATCTAGGGTTAATATTGCGTCACGGATTAACATTTAGAAATAAGAGATGACATTTTGCATAAATTAAATCTAGAGTTAATATAGTAAAGTCACACGAAAAAATTAGGTTAAATTTAGGGTTAATATTGCGTCACGGGTTAACATTTAGAAATAAGATATGACATTTTGCATAAATTAAATCTAGGGTTAACATAGTAAAGTCACACGAAAAAATTAGGTTAAATTTAGGGTTAATATTGCGTCACGAGTTAACATTTAAAAATAAGATACTTTATGTGTGTCTAGTTTTTTGTTACGCTATTACGTATAATTTTTTTGGCGTTGCATAATGCGTATGATTATTTTTATAAAATTTTGATTTTAATAAAAGTAAAATTGTAGATGTCTTTTCTTCAAAATTATAGAAAGAAAACATAATAAGATTTTGTCAAAGAAAACAAAGATTATGATTGGTTTTCGAGAGAAATTTCAATTAGTTAGAGTAATTTCGTAGAAGACTAACAAATAATCACAAGCTGATTTGGTTAAGAGTGAAATTATAGTTTAGTTTTACTATTGTTCAAATACAACTTAAATTAAGCCTTCATTGATTCCAAAAAAACAGCATATAATTGGGAACATCGTTTTATTTTACTTTAGATAAACATTAAATGCAAAAGTGTGGAGGGAAAAATTAGGTTAAAATTAGAGATAACATTTTTGCATAAATTAAATCTAGGGTTAATATAGTAAAGTCACACGAAAAAATAGGTTAAATCTGGGGTTAATATTATGTCACGGATTAACATTTAGAAATAAGTGATGACATTTTGCATAAATTAAATCCAGGGTTAACATAGCAAAGTCACACGAAAAAATTAGGTTAAATTTAGGGTTAATATTGCATCACGGGTTAACATTTAAAAATAAGAGACTTTATGTGTGTCTGGTTTTTTCTTACGCTATTACGTATAATTTTTTTGGCGTTGCATAATGCGTATAATTATTTTTATAAAATTTTGATTTTAAAAAAAGTAAAATTGTAGATGTCTTTTCTTCAAAAAAGGTGTTGATGTCTTATCTTCAAAATTGTAGAAAGAAAACGTAATAAGATTTTGTCAAAGAAAACAAAGATTATGATAGCTTTGGGAGAGAAATTCCAATTAGTTAGAGTAATTTCGTAGAAGACTAACAAATAATCACAAGCTGATTTGGTTAAAAGTGAAATTATAGTTTAGTTCACCTATTGTTCAAATCCAACTTAAATTAAGCATTCATTGATTCTAAAAAAACAGCATATAATTGGGAACATCGTTTTATTTTACTTTAGATAAATTTTAAATGCACAAGTGTGGAGGGAAAAATTAGGTTAAAATTAGAGATAACATTTTTGCATAAATTAAATCTAGGGTTAATATAGTAAAGTCACACGAAAAAATAAGTTAAATCTAGGGTTAATATTGCGTCACGGATTACCATTTAGAAATAAGAGATGACATTTTGCATAAATTAAATCTAGGGTTAATATAGTAAAGTCACACGAAAAAATTAGGTTAAATCTAGGGTTAATATTGCTTCACGGGTTAACATTTAAAAATAAGAGACTTTATGCGTGTCTGGTTTTTTGTTACGCTACTACGTATAATTTTTTTGGCGTTGCATAATGCGTATGATTATTTTTATAAAATTTTGATTTTAATAAAAGTAAAATTGTAGATGTCTTTTCTTCAAAAAAGGTGTAGTTGTCTTTTCTTCAAAATTATAGAAAGAAAACATAATAAGATTTTGTCAAAGAAAACAAAGATTATGATAGCTTTGGGAGAGAAATTCCAATTAGTTAGAGTAATTTCGTAGAAGACTAACAATTAATCACAAGCTGATTTGGTTAAGAGTGAAATTATAGTTTAGTTCTACTATTGTTCAAATCCAACTTAAATTAAGCCTTCATTGATTCCAAAAAAACAGCATATAATTGGGAACATCGTTTTATTTTAATTTAGATAAACATTAAATGCAAAAGTGTGAAGGGAAAAATTAGGTTAAAATTAGAGATAACATTTTTGCATAAATTAAATCTAGGGTTAATATAGTAAAGTCACACGAAAAAATAGGTTAAATCTAGGGTTAATATTGCGTCACGGATTAACATTTAGAAATAAGAGATGACATTTTGCATAAATTAAATCTAGAGTTAATAGAGTAAAGTCACACAAAAAAATTAGGTTAAATCTAGGGTTAATATTGCGTCACGGGTTAACGTTTATAAATATAAGAGATAAGAGATGACATTTTGCATAAATTAATTCTAGGGTTAACATAGTAAAGTTACACGAAAAAATTAGGTTAAATTTAGGGTTAATATTACTTCACGGCTTAACATTTAAAAATAAGAGACTTTATGTGTGTCTGGTTTTTTGTTACGCTACTACGTATAATTTTTTTGGCGTTGCATAATGCGTATGATTATTTTTATAAAATTTTGATTTTAATAAAAGTAAAATTGTAGATGTGTTTTCTTCAAAAAAAAGTGTAGATGTCTTTTCTTCAAAATTATAGAAAGAAAACATAATAAGATTTTTTCAAAGAAAACAAAGATTATGATAGCTTTGGGAGAGAAATTTCAATTAGTTAGGGTAATTTCGTAGAAGACTAACAAATAATCACAGGCTAATTTGGTTAAGAGTGAAATTATAGTTTAGTTCTACTATTGTTCAAATCCAACTTAAATTAAGCCTTCATTGTTTCCAAAAAAACAGCATATAATTGGGAACATCGTTTTATTTTACTTTAGATAAACATTAAATGCAAAAGTGTGAAGGGAAAAATTAGGTTAAAATTAGAGATAACATTTTTGCATAAATTAAATCTAGGGTTAATATAGTAAAGTCACACGAAAAAATAGGTTAAATCTAGGGTTAATATTGCGTCACGGATTAAAATTTAGAAATAAGAGATGACATTTTGCATAAATTAAATCTAGAGTTAATATAGTAAAGTCACACGAAAAAATTAGGTTAAATCTAGGGTTAATATTGCGTCACGGGTTAACGTTTATAAATATAAGAGATAAGAGATGACATTTTGCATAAATTAATTCTAGGGTTAACATAGTAAAGTTACACGAAAAAATTAGTTTAAATTTAGGGTTAATATTGCGTCACGAGGTAACATTTAAAAATAAGAGACTTTATGTGTGTCTAGTTTTTTGTTACACTACTACGTATAATTTTTTTGGCGTTGCATAATGCGTATGATTATTTTTATAAAATTTTGATTTTAATAAAAGTAAAATTGTAGATGTGTTTTCTTCAAAAAAAAGTGTAGATGTCTTTTCTTCAAAATTATAGAAAGAAAACATAATAAGATTTTGTCAAAGAAAACAATGATTATGATAGCTTTGGGAGAGAAATTTCAATTAGTTAGAGTAATTTCGTAGAAGACTAACAAATAATCACAAGCTGATTTGGTTAAGAGTGAAATTATAGTTTAGTTCTACTATTGTTCAAATACAACTTAAATTAAGCGTTCATTGATTCCAAAAAAACAGCATATAATTGGGAACATCGTTTTATTTTACTTTAGATAAACATTAAATGCAAAAGTGTGGAGGGAAAAATTAGGTTAAAATTAGAGATAACATTTTTGCATAAATTAAATCTAGGGTTAATATAGTAAAGTCACACGAAAAAATAGGTTAAATCTGGGGTTGATATTGCGTCACGGATTAACATTTAGAAATAAGTGATGACATTTTGCATAAATTAAATCCAGGGTTAACATAGCAAAGTCACACGAAAAAATTAGGTTAAATTTAGGGTTAATATTGCATCACGGGTTAACATTTAAAAATAAGAGACTTTATGTGTGTCTGGTTTTTTCTTACGCTATTACGTATAATTTTTTTGGCGTTGCATAATGCGTATAATTATTTTTATAAAATTTTGATTTTAATAAAAGTAAAATTGTAGATGTGTTTTCTTCAAAAAAAAAGTGTAGATGTCTTTTCTTCAAAATTATAGAAAGAAAACATAATAAGATTTTTTCAAAGAAAACAAAGATTATGATAGCTTTGGGAGAGAAATTTCAATTAGTTAGAGTAATTTCGTAGAAGACTAACAAATAATCACAGGCTAATTTGGTTAAGAGTGAAATTATAGTTTAGTTCTACTATTGTTCAAATCCAACTTAAATTAAGCCTTCATTGTTTCCAAAAAAACAGCATATAATTGGGAACATCGTTTTATTTTACTTTAGATAAACATTAAATGCAAAAGTGTGAAGGGAAAAATTAGGTTAAAATTAGAGATAACATTTTTGCATAAATTAAATCTAGGGTTAATATAGTAAAGTCACACGAAAAAATAGGTTAAATCTAGGGTTAATATTGCGTCACGGATTAAAATTTAGAAATAAGAGATGACATTTTGCATAAATTAAATCTAGAGTTAATATAGTAAAGTCACACGAAAAAATTAGGTTAAATCTAGGGTTAATATTGCGTCACGGGTTAACGTTTATAAATATAAGAGATAAGAGATGACATTTTGCATAAATTAATTCTAGGGTTAACATAGTAAAGTTACACGAAAAAATTAGTTTAAATTTAGGGTTAATATTGCGTCACGAGGTAACATTTAAAAATAAGAGACTTTATGTGTGTCTAGTTTTTTGTTACACTACTACGTATAATTTTTTTGGCGTTGCATAATGCGTATGATTATTTTTATAAAATTTTGATTTTAATAAAAGTAAAATTGTAGATGTGTTTTCTTCAAAAAAAAGTGTAGATGTCTTTTCTTCAAAATTATAGAAAGAAAACATAATAAGATTTTGTCAAAGAAAACAATGATTATGATAGCTTTGGGAGAGAAATTTCAATTAGTTAGAGTAATTTCGTAGAAGACTAACAAATAATCACAAGCTGATTTGGTTAAGAGTGAAATTATAGTTTAGTTCTACTATTGTTCAAATACAACTTAAATTAAGCGTTCATTGATTCCAAAAAAACAGCATATAATTGGGAACATCGTTTTATTTTACTTTAGATAAACATTAAATGCAAAAGTGTGGAGGAAAAAATTAGGTTAAAATTAGAGATAACATTTTTGCATAAATTAAATCTAGGGTTAATATAGTAAAGTCACACGAAAAAATAGGTTAAATCTGGGGTTAATATTGCGTCACGGATTAACATTTAGAAATAAGTGATGACATTTTGCATAAATTAAATCCAGGGTTAACATAGCAAGTCACACGAAAAAATTAGGTTAAATTTAGGGTTAATATTGCATCACGGGTTAACATTTAAAAATAAGAGACTTTATGTGTGTCTGGTTTTTTCTTACGCTATTACGTATAATTTTTTTGGCGTTGCATAATGCGTATAATTATTTTTATAAAATTTTGATTTTAAAAAAAGTAAAATTGTAGATGTCTTTTCTTCAAAAAAGGTGTTGATGTCTTATCTTCAAAATTGCAGAAAGAAAACGTAATAAGATTTTGTCAAAGAAAACAAAGATTATGATAGCTTTGGGAGAGAAATTCCAATTAGTTAGAGTAATTTCGTAGAAGACTAACAAATAATCACAAGCTGATTTGGTTAAAAGTGAAATTATAGTTTAGTTCACCTATTGTTCAAATCCAACTTAAATTAAGCCTTCATTGATTCTAAAAAAACAACATATAATTGGGAACATCGTTTTATTTTACTTTAGATAAATTTTAAATGCACAAGTGTGGAGGGAAAAATTAGGTTAAAATTAGAGATAACATTTTTGCATAAATTAAATCTAGGGTTAATATAGTAAAGTCACACGAAAAAATAGGTTAAATCTAGGGTTAATATTGCGTCACGGATTACCATTTAGAAATAAGAGATGACATTTTGCATAAATTAAATCTAGGGTTAATATAGTAAAGTCACATGAAAAAATTAGGTTAAATCTAGGGTTAATATTGCTTCACGGGTTAACATTTAAAAATAAGAGACTTTATGTGTGTCTGGTTTTTTGTTACGCTACTACGTATAATTTTTTTGGCGTTGCATAATGCGTATGATTATTTTTATAAAATTTTGATTTTAATAAAAGTAAAATTGTACATGTCTTTTCTTCAAAAAAGGTGTAGTTGTCTTTTCTTCAAAATTATAGAAAGAAAACATAATAAGATTTTTTCAAAGAAAACAAAGATTATGATAGCTTTGGGAGAGAAATTCCAATTAGTTAGAGTAATTTCGTAGAAGACTAACAATTAATCACAAGCTGATTTGGTTATGAGTGAAATTATAGTTTAGTTCTACTATTGTTCAAATCCAACTTAAATTAAGCCTTCATTGATTCCAAAAAAACAGCATATAATTGGGAACATCGTTTTATTTTAATTTAGATAAACATTAAATGCAAAAGTGTGAAGGGAAAAATTAGGTTAAAATTAGAGATAACATTTTTGCATAAATTAAATCTAGGGTTAATATAGTAAATTCACACGAAAAAATAGGTTAAATCTAGGGTTAATATTGCGTCACGGATTAACATTTAGAAATAAGAGATGACATTTTGCATAAATTAAATCTAGAGTTAATAGAGTAAAGTCACACAAAAAAATTAGGTTAAATCTAGGGTTAATATTGCGTCACGGGTTAACGTTTATAAATATAAGAGATAAGAGATGACATTTTGCATAAATTAATTCTAGGGTTAACATAGTAAAGTTACACGAAAAAATTAGTTTAAATTTAGGGTTAATATTACGTCACGAGGTAACATTTAAAAATAAGAGACTTTATGTGTGTCTAGTTTTTTGTTACACTACTACGTATAATTTTTTTGGCGTTGCATAATGCGTATGATTATTTTTATAAAATTTTGATTTTCATAAAAGTAAAATTGTAGATGTGTTTTCTTCAAAAAAAAGTGAAGATGTCTTTTCTTCAAAATTATAGAAAGAAAACATAATAAGATTTTGTCAAAGAAAACAAAGATTATGATAGCTTTGGGAGAGAAATTTCAATTAGTTAGAGTAATTTCGTAGAAGACTAACAAATAATCACAAGCTGATTTGGTTAAGAGTGAAATTATAGTTTAGTTCTACTATTGTTCAAATACAACTTAAATTAAGCGTTCATTGATTCCAAAAAAACAGCATATAATTGGGAACATCGTTTTATTTTACTTTAGATAAACATTAAATGCAAAAGTGTGGAGGGAAAAATTAGGTTAAAATTAGAGATAACATTTTTGCATAAATTAAATCTAGGGTTAATATAGTAAAGTCACACGAAAAAATAGGTTAAATCTGGGGTTAATATTGCGTCACGGATTAACATTTAGAAATAAGTGATGACATTTTGCATAAATTAAATCCAGGGTTAACATAGCAAAGTCACACGAAAAAATTAGGTTAAATTTAGGGTTAATATTGCATCACGCGTTAACATTTAAAAATAAGAGACTTTATGTGTGTCTGGTTTTTTCTTACGCTATTACGTATAATTTTTTTGGCGTTGGATAATGCGTATAATTATTTTTATAAAATTTTGATTTTAAAAAAAGTAAAATTGTTGATGTCTTTTCTTCAAAAAAGGTGTGGATGTCTTATCTTCAAAATTGTAGAAAGAAAATGTAACAAGATTTTGTCAAAGAAAACAAAGATTATGATAGCTTTGGGAGAGAAATTCCAATTAGTTAGAGTAATTTCGTAGAAGACTAACAAATAATCACAAGCTGATTTGGTTAAAAGTGAAATTATAGTTTAGTTCACCTATTGTTCAAATCCAACTTAAATTAAGCCTTCATTGATTCTAAAAAAACAACATATAATTGGGAACATCGTTTTATTTTACTTTAGATAAATTTTAAATGCACAAGTGTGGAGGGAAAAATTAGGTTAAAATTAGAGATAACATTTTTGCATAAATTAAATCTAGGGTTAATATAGTAAAGTCACACGAAAAAATAGGTTAAATCTAGGGTTAATATTGCGTCACGGATTACCATTTAGAAATAAGAGATGACATTTTGCATAAATTAAATCTAGGGTTAATATAGTAAAGTCACATGAAAAAATTAGGTTAAATCTAGGGTTAATATTGCTTCACGGGTTAACATTTAAAAATATGAGACTTTATGTGTGTCTGGTTTTTCGTTACGCTACTACGTATAATTTTTTTGGCGTTGCATAATGCGTATGATTATTTTTATAAAATTTTGATTTTAATAAAAGTAAAATTGTACATGTCTTTTCTTCAAAAAAGGTGTAGTTGTCTTTTCTTCAAAATTATAGAAAGAAAACATAATAAGATTTTTTCAAAGAAAACAAAGATTATGATAGCTTTGGGAGAGAAATTCCAATTAGTTAGAGTAATTTCGTAGAAGACTAACAATTAATCACAAGCTGATTTGGTTATGAGTGAAATTATAGTTTAGTTCTACTATTGTTCAAATCCAACTTAAATTAAGCCTTCATTGATTCCAAAAAAACAGCATATAATTGGGAACATCGTTTTATTTTAATTTAGATAAACATTAAATGCAAAAGTGTGAAGGGAAAAATTAGGTTAAAATTAGAGATAACATTTTTGCATAAATTAAATCTAGGGTTAATATAGTAAAGTCACACGAAAAAATAGGTTAAATCTGGGGTTAATATTGCGTCACGGATTAACATTTAGAAATAAGTGATGACATTTTGCATAAATTAAATCCAGGGTTAACATAGCAAAGTCACACGAAAAAATTAGGTTAAATTTAGGGTTAATATTGCATCACGGGTTAACATTTAAAAATAAGAGACTTTATGTGTGTCTGGTTTTTTCTTACGCTATTACGTATAATTTTTTTGGCGTTGGATAATGCGTATAATTATTTTTATAAAATTTTGATTTTAAAAAAAGTAAAATTGTTGATGTCTTTTCTTCAAAAAAGGTGTGGATGTCTTATCTTCAAAATTGTAGAAAGAAAATGTAATAAGATTTTGTCAAAGAAAACAAAGATTATGATAGCTTTGGGAGAGAAATTCCAATTAGTTAGAGTAATTTCGTAGAAGACTAACAAATAATCACAAGCTGATTTGGTTAAAAGTGAAATTATAGTTTAGTTCACCTATTGTTCAAATCCAACTTAAATTAAGCCTTCATTGATTCTAAAAAAACAACATATAATTGGGAACATCGTTTTATTTTACTTTAGATAAATTTTAAATGCACAAGTGTGGAGGGAAAAATTAGGTTAAAATTAGAGATAACATTTTTGCATAAATTAAATCTAGGGTTAATATAGTAAAGTCACACGAAAAAATAGGTTAAATCTAGGGTTAATATTGCGTCACGGATTACCATTTAGAAATAAGAGATGACATTTTGCATAAATTAAATCTAGGGTTAATATAGTAAAGTCACATGAAAAAATTAGGTTAAATCTAGGGTTAATATTGCTTCACGGGTTAACATTTAAAAATAAGAGACTTTATGTGTGTCTGGTTTTTTGTTACGCTACTACGTATAATTTTTTTGGCGTTGCATAATGCGTATGATTATTTTTATAAAATTTTGATTTTAATAAAAGTAAAATTGTACATGTCTTTTCTTCAAAAAAGGTGTAGTTGTCTTTTCTTCAAAATTATAGAAAGAAAACATAATAAGATTTTTTCAAAGAAAATAAAGATTATGATAGCTTTGGGAGAGAAATTCCAATTAGTTAGAGTAATTTCGTAGAAGACTAACAATTAATCACAAGCTGATTTGGTTAAGAGTGAAATTATAGTTTAGTTCTACTATTGTTCAAATCCAACTTAAAATTAAGCCTTCATTGATTCCAAAAAAACAGCATATAATTGGGAACATCGTTTTATTTTAATTTAGATAAACATTAAATGCAAAAGTGTGAAGGGAAAAATTAGGTTAAAATTAGAGATAACATTTTTGCATAAATTAAATCTAGGGTTATTATAGTAAATTCACACGAAAATTAGGTTAAATCTAGGGTTAATATTGCGTCACGGATTAACATTTAGAAATAAGAGATGACATTTTGCATAAATTAAATCTAGAGTTAATAGAGTAAAGTCACACAAAAAAATTAGGTTAAATCTAGGGTTAATATTGCGTCACGGGTTAACGTTTATAAATATAAGAGATAAGAGATGACATTTTGCATAAATTAATTCTAGGGTTAACATAGTAAAGTTACACGAAAAAATTAGTTTAAATTTAGGGTTAATATTACGTCACGAGGTAACATTTAAAAATAAGAGACTTTATGTGTGTCTAGTTTTTTGTTACACTACTACGTATAATTTTTTTGGCGTTGCATAATGCGTATGATTATTTTTATAAAATTTTGATTTTAATAAAAGTAAAATTGTAGATGTGTTTTCTTCAAAAAAAAGTGTAGATGTCTTTTCTTCAAAATTATAGAAAGAAAACATAATAAGATTTTGTCAAAGAAAACAAAGATTATGATAGCTTTGGGAGAGAAATTTCAATTAGTTAGAGTAATTTCGTAGAAGACTAACAAATAATCACAAGCTGATTTGGTTAAGAGTGAAATTATAGTTTAGTTCTACTATTGTTCAAATACAACTTAAATTAAGCGTTCATTGATTCCAAAAAAACAGCATATAATTGGGAACATCGTTTTATTTTACTTTAGATAAACATTAAATGCAAAAGTGTGGAGGGAAAAATTAGGTTAAAATTCGAGATAACATTTTTGCATAAATTAAATCTAGGGTTAATATAGTAAAGTCACACGAAAAAATAGGTTAAATCTGGGGTTAATATTGCGTCACGGATTAACATTTAGAAATAAGTGATGACATTTTGCATAAATTAAATCCAGGGTTAACATAGCAAAGTCACACGAAAAAACTAGGTTAAATTTAGGGTTAAAATTGCATCACGGGTTAACATTTAAAAATAAGAGACTTTATGTGTGTCTGGTTTTTTCTTACGCTATTACGTATAATTTTTTTGGCGTTGGATAATGCGTATAATTATTTTTATAAAATTTTGATTTTAAAAAAAGTAAAATTGTTGATGTCTTTTCTTCAAAAAAGGTGTGGATGTCTTATCTTCAAAATTGTAGAAAGAAAATGTAATAAGATTTTGTCAAAGAAAACAAAGATTATGATAGCTTTGGGAGAGAAATTCCAATTAGTTAGAGTAATTTCGTAGAAGACTAACAAATAATCACAAGCTGATTTGGTTAAAAGTGAAATTATAGTTTAGTTCACCTATTGTTCAAATCCAACTTAAATTAAGCCTTCATTGATTCTAAAAAAACAACATATAATTGGGAACATCGTTTTATTTTACTTTAGATAAATTTTAAATGCACAAGTGTGGAGGGAAAAATTAGGTTAAAATTAGAGATAACATTTTTGCATAAATTAAATCTAGGGTTAATATAGTAAAGTCACACGAAAAAATAGGTTAAATCTAGGGTTAATATTGCGTCACGGATTACCATTTAGAAATAAGAGATGACATTTTGCATAAATTAAATCTAGGGTTAATATAGTAAAGTCACATGAAAAAATTAGGTTAAATCTAGGGTTAATATTGCTTCACGGGTTAACATTTAAAAATAAGAGACTTTATGTGTGTGTGGTTTTTTGTTACGCTACTACGTATAATTTTTTTGGCGTTGCATAATGCGTATGATTATTTTTATAAAATTTTGATTTTAATAAAAGTAAAATTGTACATGTCTTTTCTTCAAAAAAGGTGTAGTTGTCTTTTCTTCAAAATTATAGAAAGAAAACATAATAAGATTTTTTCAAAGAAAATAAAGATTATGATAGCTTTGGGAGAGAAATTCCAATTAGTTAGAGTAATTTCGTAGAAGACTAACAATTAATCACAAGCTGATTTGGTTAAGAGTGAAATTATAGTTTAGTTCTACTATTGTTCAAATCCAACTTAAATTAAGCCTTCATTGATTCCAAAAAAATAGCATATAATTGGGAACATCGTTTTATTTTAATTTAGATAAACATTAAATGCAAAAGTGTGAAGGGAAAAATTAGGTTAAAATTAGAGATAACATTTTTGCATAAATTAAATCTAGGGTTATTATAGTAAATTCACACGAAAATTAGGTTAAATCTAGGGTTAATATTGCGTCACGGATTAACATTTAGAAATAAGAGATGACATTTTGCATAAATTAAATCTAGAGTTAATAGAGTAAAGTCACACAAAAAAATTAGGTTAAATCTAGGGTTAATATTGCGTCACGGGTTAACGTTTATAAATATAAGAGATAAGAGATGACATTTTGCATAAATTAATTCTAGGGTTAACATAGTAAAGTTACACGAAAAAATTAGTTTAAATTTAGGGTTAATATTACGTCACGAGGTAACATTTAAAAATAAGAGACTTTATGTGTGTCTAGTTTTTTGTTACACTACTACGTATAATTTTTTTGGCGTTGCATAATGCGTATGATTATTTTTATAAAATTTTGATTTTAATAAAAGTAAAATTGTAGATGTGTTTTCTTGAAAAAAAAGTGTAGATGTCTTTTCTTCAAAATTATAGAAAGAAAACATAATAAGATTTTGTCAAAGAAAACAAAGATTATGATAGCTTTGGGAGAGAAATTTCAATTAGTTAGAGTAATTTCGTAGAAGACTAACAAATAATCACAAGCTGATTTGGTTAAGAGTGAAATTATAGTTTAGTTCTACTATTGTTCAAATACAACTTAAATTAAGCGTTCATTGATTCCAAAAAAACAGCATATAATTGGGAACATCGTTTTATTTTACTTTAGATAAACATTAAATGCAAAAGTGTGGAGGGAAAAATTAGGTTAAAATTAGAGATAACATTTTTGCATAAATTAAATCTAGGGTTAATATAGTAAAGTCACACGAAAAAATAGGTTAAATCTGGGGTTAATATTGCGTCACAGATTAACATTTAGAAATAAGTGATGACATTTTGCATAAATTAAATCCAGGGTTAACATAGCAAAGTCACACGAAAAAATTAGGTTAAATTTAGGGTTAATATTGCATCACGGGTTAACATTTAAAAATAAGAGACTTTATGTGTGTCTGGTTTTTTCTTACGCTATTACGTATAATTTTTTTGGCGTTGGATAATGCGTATAATTATTTTTATAAAATTTTGATTTTAAAAAAAGTAAAATTGTTGATGTCTTTTCTTCAAAAAAGGTGTGGATGTCTTATCTTCAAAATTGTAGAAAGAAAATGTAATAAGATTTTGTCAAAGAAAACAAAGATTATGATAGCTTTGGGAGAGAAATTCCAATTAGTTAGAGTAATTTCGTAGAAGACTAACAAATAATCACAAGCTGATTTGGTTAAAAGTGAAATTATAGTTTAGTTCACCTATTGTTCAAATCCAACTTAAATTAAGCCTTCATTGATTCTAAAAAAACAACATATAATTGGGAACATCGTTTTATTTTACTTTAGATAAATTTTAAATGCACAAGTGTGGAGGAAAAAATTAGGTTAAAATTAGAGATAACATTTTTGCATAAATTAAATCTAGGGTTAATATAGTAAAGTCACACGAAAAAATAGGTTAAATCTAGGGTTAATATTGCGTCACGGATTACCATTTAGAAATAAGAGATGACATTTTGCATAAATTAAATCTAGGGTTAATATAGTAAAGTCACATGAAAAAATTAGGTTAAATCTAGGGTTAATATTGCTTCACGGGTTAACATTTAAAAATAAGAGACTTTATGTGTGTCTGGTTTTTTGTTACGCTACTACGTATAATTTTTTTGGCGTTGCATAATGCGTATGATTATTTTTATAAAATTTTGATTTTAATAAAAGTAAAATTGTACATGTCTTTTCTTCAAAAAAGGTGTAGTTGTCTTTTCTTCAAAATTATAGAAAGAAAACATAATAAGATTTTTTCAAAGAAAATAAAGATTATGATAGCTTTGGGAGAGAAATTCCAATTAGTTAGAGTAATTTCGTAGAAGACTAACAATTAATCACAAGCTGATTTGGTTAAGAGTGAAATTATAGTTTAGTTCTACTATTGTTCAAATCCAACTTAAATTAAGCCTTCATTGATTCCAAAAAAACAGCATATAATTGGGAACATCGTTTTATTTTAATTTAGATAAACATTAAATGCAAAAGTGTGAAGGGAAAAATTAGGTTAAAATTAGAGATAACATTTTTGCATAAATTAAAGCTAGGGTTATTATAGTAAATTCACACGAAAATTAGGTTAAATCTAGGGTTAATATTGCGTCACGGATTAACATTTAGAAATAAGAGATGACATTTTGCATAAATTAAATCTAGAGTTAATAGAGTAAAGTCACACAAAAAAATTAGGTTAAATCTAGGGTTAATATTGCGTCACGGGTTAACGTTTATAAATATAAGAGATAAGAGATGACATTTTGCATAAATTAATTCTAGGGTTAACATAGTAAAGTTACACGAAAAAATTAGTTTAAATTTAGGGTTAATATTACGTCACGAGGTAACATTTAAAAATAAGAGACTTTATGTGTGTCTAGTTTTTTGTTACACTACTACGTATAATTTTTTTGGCGTTGCATAATGCGTATGATTATTTTTATAAAATTTTGATTTTAATAAAAGTAAAATTGTAGATGTGTTTTCTTCAAAAAAAAGTGTAGATGTCTTTTCTTCAAAATTATAGAAAGAAAACATAATAAGATTTTGTCAAAAAAACAAAGATTATGATAGCTTTGGGAGAGAAATTTCAATTAGTTAGAGTAATTTCGTAGAAGACTAACAAATAATCACAAGCTGATTTGGTTAAGAGTGAAATTATAGTTTAGTTCTACTATTGTTCAAATACAACTTAAATTAAGCCTTCATTGATTCCAAAAAAACAGCATATAATTGGGAACATCGTTTTATTTTACTTTAGATAAACATTAAATGCAAAAGTGTGGAGGGAAAAATTAGGTTAAAATTAGAGATAACATTTTTGCATAAATTAAATCTAGGGTTAATATAGTAAAGTCACACGAAAAAATAGGTTAAATCTGGGGTTAATATTGCGTCACGGATTAACATTTAGAAATAAGTGATGACATTTTGCATAAATTAAATCCAGGGTTAACATAGCAAAGTCACACGAAAAAATTAGGTTAAATTTAGGGTTAATATTGCATCACGGGTTAACATTTAAAAATAAGAGACTTTATGTGTGTCTGGTTTTTTCTTACGCTATTACGTATAATTTTTTTGGCGTTGCATAATGCGTATAATTATTTTTATAAAATTTTGATTTTAAAAAAAGTAAAATTGTAGATGTCTTTTCTTCAAAAAAGGTGTTGATGTCTTATCTTCAAAATTGTAGAAAGAAAACGTAATAAGATTTTGTCAAAGAAAACAAAGATTATGATAGCTTTGGGAGAGAAATTCCAATTAGTTAGAGTAATTTCGTAGAAGACTAACAAATAATCACAAGCTGATTTGGTTAAAAGTTAAATTATAGTTTAGTTCACCTATTGTTCAAATCCAACTTAAATTAAGCCTTCATTGATTCTAAAAAAAGAGCATATAATTGGGAACATCGTTTTATTTTACTTTAGATAAATTTTAAATGCACAAGTGTGGAGGGAAAAATTAGGTTAAAATTAGAGATAACATTTTTGCATAAATTAAATCTAGGGTTAATATAGTAAAGTCACACGAAAAAATAGGTTAAATCTAGGGTTAATATTGCGTCACGGATTACCATTTAGAAATAAGAGATGACATTTTGCATAAATTAAATCCAGGGTTAATATAGTAAAGTCACACGAAAAAATTAGGTTAAATCTAGGGTTAATATTGCTTCACGGGTTAACATTTAAAAATAAGAGACTTTATGTGTGTCTGGTTTTTTGTTACGCTACTACGTATAATTTTTTTGGCGTTGCATAATGCGTATGATTATTTTTATAAAATTTTGATTTTAATAAAAGTAAAATTGTAGATGTCTTTTCTTCAAAAAAGGTGTAGTTGTCTATTCTTCAAAATTATAGAAAGAAAACATAATAAGATTTTGTCAAAGAAAACAAAGATTATGATAGCTTTGGGAGAGAAATTCCAATTAGTTAGAGTAATTTCGTAGAAGACTAACAATTAATCACAAGCTGATTTGGTTAAGAGTGAAATTATAGTTTAGTTCTACTATTGTTCAAATCCAACTTAAATTAAGCCTTCATTGATTCCGAAAAAACAGCATATAATTAGGAACATCGTTTTATTTTAATTTAGATAAACATTAAATTCAAAAGTGTGAAGGGAAAAATTAGGTTAAAATTAGAGATAACATTTTTGCATAAATTAAATCTAGGGTTAATATAGTAAAGTCACACGAAAAAATAGGTTAAATCTAGGGTTAATATTGCGTCACGGATTAACATTTAGAAATAAGAGATGACATTTTGCATAAATTAAATCTAGAGTTAATAGAGTAAAGTCACACAAAAAAATTAGGTTAAATCTAGGGTTAATATTGCGTCACGGGTTAACGTTTATAAATATAAGAGATAAGAGATGACATTTTTCATAAATTAATTCTAGGGTTAACATAGTAAAGTTACACGAAAAAATTAGGTTAAATTTAGGGTTAATATTGCGTCACGGCTTAACATTTAAAAATAAGAGACTTTATGTGTGTCTGGTTTTTTGTTACGCTACTACGTATAATTTTTTTGGCGTTGCATAATGCGTATGATTATTTTTATAAAATTTTGATTTTAATAAAAGTAAAATTGTAGATGTGTTTTCTTCAAAAAAAAAGTGTAGATGTCTTTTCTTCAAAATTATAGAAAGAAAACCTAATAAGATTTTTTCAAAGAAAACAAAGATTATGATAGCTTTGGGAGAGAAATTTCAATTAGTTAGAGTAATTTCGTAGAAGACTAACAAATAATCACAGGCTGATTTGGTTAAGAGTGAAATTATAGTTTAGTTCTACTATTGTACAAATCCAACTTAAATTAAGCCTTCATTGTTTCCAAAAAAACAGCATATAATTGGGAACATCGTTTTATTTTACTTTAGATAAACATTAAATGCAAAAGTGTGAAGGGAAAAATTAGGTTAAAATTAGAGATAACATTTTTGCATAAATTAAATCTAGGGTTAATATAGTAAAGTCACACGAAAAAATAGGTTAAATCTAGGGTTAATATTGCGTCACGGATTAAAATTTAGAAATAAGAGATGACATTTTGCATAAATTAAATCTAAAGTTAATATAGTAAAGTCACACGAAAAAATTAGGTTAAATCTAGGGTTAATATTGCGTCATGGGTTAACGTTTATAAATATAAGAGATAAGAGATGACATTTTGCATAAATTAATTCTAGGGTTAACATAGTAAAGTTACACGAAAAAATTAGTTTAAATTTAGGGTTAATATTACGTCACGAGGTAACATTTAAAAATAAGAGACTTTATGTGTGTCTAGTTTTTTGTTACACTACTACGTATAATTTTTTTGGCGTTGCATAATGCGTATGATTATTTTTATAAAATTTTGATTTTAATAAAAGTAAAATTGTAGATGTGTTTTCTTCAAAAAAAAGTGTAGATGTCTTTTCTTCAAAATTATAGAAAGAAAACATAATAAGATATTGTCAAAGAAAACAAAGATTATGATAGCTTTGGGAGAGAAATTTCAATTAGTTAGAGTAATTTCGTAGAAGACTAACAAATAATCACAAGCTGATTTGGTTAAGAGTGAAATTATAGTTTAGTTCTACTATTGTTCAAATACAACTTAAATTAAGCCTTCATTGATTCCAAAAAAACAGCATATAATTGGGAACATCGTTTTATTTTACTTTAGATAAACATTAAATGCAAAAGTGTGGAGGGAAAAATTAGGTTAAAATTAGAGATAACATTTTTGAATAAATTAAATCTAGGGTTAATATAGTAAAGTCACACGAAAAAATAGGTTAAATCTGGGGTTAATATTGCGTCACGGATTAACATTTAGAAATAAGTGATGACATTTTGCATAAATTAAATCCAGGGTTAATGATGAGATAAAACCGCAAGTGCACGGTCTTACCGAAGTAGTATAAAAGAGTATCGTTCCGACAGGGAGTAGTTCAATTTAATTAACCTTTAGAGATGATTAGAAGAGAGAAGAGATTGTAGATTGGGGGTTTTTAAACGGTTAAAAGCAATATAATAAAAGAGCCTTGGGATCGTTGGTTTCATCTAAATAACAAGTCCTTTTCAAACCGAAACCATAAGCTTATAATGTTATGTTAGACCTAATTTCTCAAAACAGTTTCTCTTAAGTTCCTCTAGCAACTAAGCCTATTTCGCTGACTTGATTACTATTGGATTTTGGTTCCTCTAACAACCAAGCCTATTTCGCTGACTTGATTGTTATTAGTTCCCTTGAAGATCGAAACTATATGTCTCAAAGATTGCAAAGCCTATTTCGCTGACTTTGTAATCCTTGTCTGAATTCACTTGTTTGAATATCAAAGCTCCACTTTCGTTTTATGAATTGATATTTGGAATAATGGACGAACAATTATCAAACCCTCCACTTTCGTTTCCACAGTTTGATAATGGTTAATCCATGTTAAGACGGTGAATTCAGATAAGAAACTAGGGTTACATAAGATTAAGGCTTAGGGCTTGGTTTGATTAGGATTATGTCATTTAGACTTATCCAACAATCCCAAGACAAGAAGAAGTCTACTCACTCATGTTCATCGTAGACATGGGGGAGAAGAGAGAAAGCATGAAAGTAAAAGACAGGAAAATAAAGGAAAGGAAAAGAACTTTATTGAAAAGCAATTGTCACTTATTGTATTCCAAGTAAAGATGAATCTTTAGTGATGGCTAGCTACTCTATTTATAGTACACAATTGACTTAAAATCTAAGCAAGTATATTCCTAGAATATTCCTCGGTAGATTGTGCGCCAAAATAGAATAGCTTGGAGTCAAAGCAAAAGCAGCAAAAGGCATCTGGAGGGTGGCACGGCCGTGCCAAGGCTAGCACGGGCCGTGCCAAGGCTAGCACGGGCCGTGCCAAGCTTCTGACTTGTGGGAGATATATTTTGTTTCCCAATCTTCATATTTTTGTGTCCAATCTGCTCCAAATCCCTTTCTTTTGCTCCAAGACTCTCTCCATCCAATATTCTTCCCTGAAATATAATAAATTGCATTTTAAAGTAAACTATTCTAAAAAGGAAATAATACTAATATAAAACTAAATAAAATCTAAATAAAACTAAACTAAAAAGCATATTAAAATAACATATAATTGACTCATCAAACTCCCCCATACTTGAATCTTTGCTTGTCCTCAAGCAAAAGGCATAAACATAGTAGCATCAACAGTTAAATCAAATGACAATCAATTAAAGCACATGTCTCCTCAAGGGCTTAAATCCCAAAATGTACACTAATCACAAACTCAAGTATTTCTTGAAATCTTTATTCTACCCAACAATTAAGTTTCAAGTGAGTGTGTGTGTGAAGTCCAACCCTTTTCTTGCTCCTGTATAAGATAGGTATAATGAGGAAACGTGGTCTAATCCTAGCACTAAACTAACCAAGAAAAATTCCTTCTACAATTCATATAAGAGAGATGGGAATTTTTGAGAATCTTTGTTCTTTTGCCATATGCACATTTTAAGTTCTTTATTTAAGGAACAACATTTTCACGTAGGAGGTCGGAGGGCCTACCCCCTTCCCCAATCTAGATTCAATGGTATTCCTTAAAACATCGTCTTCACGTAGGAAGTCGGAGGGCCTACCTCCTTCCCCAATCTAGTTTCAACAATGCTTTTTAAAGTTTTTCTCAAGATAACAATCACCTTCACGTAGGAAGTCGGAGGGCCTACCTCCTTCCCCAATCTAGATTCAGTGATGAGATCTTGGAATTATTTGGCTTTTTGGCTTTTTATGGTCTCCCTTATACTCACTTATACTACTGGCGCTTTGAGAATTTTTAAAGGTTAATGCACCACTAAGATTAAAACGTGTTTCCTTAAATTACCTATTCATACACTTACTCAAGGGAAGCAACTTTGTGTTTTTCTCATTGAAGAACTTTATTCACTTTAAAACAAGATGTGGGTATATTAAGACGGCTTAAAACACAAGAGTTTGCTTTTATGTACAAGAATCAACAAAATAAGAGGAGACAATGAAAATTTTTGTGTCATGATGTTTTCAATAAAAATTAGCTACTTAATCATGCCTTTTACAATAAAACAAAACAAAAGAATAAAGTTCAAGGGAGTTTGGAAACACTACGACTAAAGACACTTTATTAGGCTCCCCCCACACTTAGGAGAAGCATTGTCCTCAATGATTCAAGAGAAAAGAAAAATAAAAGAGAAGTAGAGGTAGAAGAAGAAGAAGCAGAAGAAGAAGGAGAAGGATAAGAAGGGAAGAGTGGAAGAAGAAAGCTCACATTTTTATCATTGAGGTCCATATGGAGGACCTTGGAGGTGAAAGTGGTGCATCATGTTCCGAAGCATTTGGTTATTTTCTTCGGATATGCGGTTGCCCCTTTGGACATCATGCCTTATGCTCATGAGTTCAACACCTTGCCTTTGTTGCTCGGTGTTTATTCTTTCAACCTCGGTAGTCATCCATGCCCATCTTGCATCCTCATTTGTTTCATCTTCATTAGGGTCATGGTATGCCTCATCATGGTGCAGTTGTGCACCTTCCTCTTCCTGATGCAAGTGTGCATCCTCTGTTTCTTCATTAGGCTGCTCTATGTGCACCTGTGGGTCATCAGCAACATACAACAAATTTGCTTCCACCTCGGTGTTAGTTCGAGATGGGTTAGGCAATAAAATCAAGATGGGCACATTGAGTTGGAGTGTATAAACAAAGGGGACTCGAGTTTTGATGAAATTCATAGAGATGAGAGTTTCTATGTTTAGTCTATTGTTACCCTCGATCTTGTTTATCCCTAGGTCTTCACTCACACCGAATCGCCCAACTATGTATGTTATGATACCACCAACTACTATTTCTCCCCTACTATCGGACCTATTTCCTATAAGGGAAAGGTAGTCAAGCAAGTAAAAACAAGTGTTAATGGGTTGGTTGTGCAACATAGCCCAAATCATGAAGAGTTCATCATTCCTAGTGTTCCCTAATTCTTTCCGTCCCCTAATGGTACAAGCTATAACCCTTTGAAGGTACCTAAGTACGGGGTTGTGAATGTTGCTAGCTTTGTTGGCACGTGTGTTAAATTGGTCAAGACCGGTGATTTGCTCCCAAAAGGCGGCGGGGTGATAGTCAACCGGTTTTAAATTTTGATCCCAAGAGTCGTGGATGAACCCCGCATTTGCGAAGCCCATCTCATCACAGAAGTGCTGAAGAGACATCTCGTAATCAATATTCAAAAGCCGGAAAGAAACTCGATGGTTGGGGTTATCAAAGTTCAACCTATCTTTTGTAAAAACAATAGAACTTAAAAATTCATAGGTGAAGTTTTCATACCCTCTCATAGGTTTCAACATATCAACCCATCCTAGCCTTTCTAGCAAATTTAACACATTATCTTTAATACCTAGCTTATTCATATCATGGTTATCAGGGTACCTGCAAGGTTGTAGAGGTTTAGAGATTAGAAGTTTGTACCTATCCCTTTGCTTGTTGTCCCGGAAGATGATGCCATGATTTTTGGCTTGTGCTTTCTTCTTTGGGGGAGGTCCTCCGGATGAGCTTGCAACTTCCTTTCCACTTCTCTTTGAAGTCATTGCCTTGACCTTGCCTTTGGTGTGGTGGTTTGGGTAAGGGTTGTTTTGGTGGAAAAGGTTGGATTAGTGTTGTGGTGAAGGTTGAAGTGAGTTTTGGGGGTTGGGTTATGAGATTGGTGAAGAATTTTTGGTTTTTGGGTTAGGTTTAGGAGGGTTACGAATTTGGGGATGTTGTTTGAATGGATGAAATTGGTTTTTGAATGGTGGGTTATGATTGGAATGGTGTTTGTGATTGATTGGGTGGAGAAAATTTGTGAATGGGTGTGATTTGGGGGTAGTTGTGAAGGTTTGTAGTTGTATGGTTATGGAGGTTTGAGAGAGAAGGTGTGAAGTAGAGAGAAGTTTGAGTTGGAGAGTGAGGGAAGAAGAAGTCCAAAAGGTAGGGTTATACGTACCTGTGGTCGGGCACGGCCGTGCCAACATTCTGGACCTTGGCCATTTGTTTGGTCTATGAGGGTCTGGCACGGCCGTGCCAGTGTGAGCACGGGCCGTGCCAAGGTTCTGGAAGGCTAGGCATCAAAATTTTCTGTTTTCTTGAATTTTTCTCGGACAATAACCTACAAAATAATTAAAAGAAACAAAAACAAAAGCAGTTAAATGCGTGGGTTGCCTCCCACGAAGTGCTCGTTTATTGTCATTAGCTTGACGTTAGGAAAGTGTCCTTAGAAAGGATCAAAGAGGTCATATTGTGTAGTTGACGCTAGAAAGCGTTCTTTCACATTATGTACTTCAATCATGTTACAAGAATAAAGAGCGGGACCTTTCATAACATTTTCCAGCTCGAACCCAATCATTGCATCACTTGCTTGAAAAACTATCCTTCCACTCTGAACATCTATTATAGCACCTGCAGTAGCTAGGAAGGGTCGTCCTAAGATTATCGGGACATCAAGGTCCTCTTCTATGTCGACCACTACAAAATCAGTCGGGATATATATCCCTTCTATTTTAACGGGTATGTCTTCGATGTAGCCAGCTAGGGGGATAGTAGAACGGTCTGCTAGTTTTAAGATCATCTCGGTCGGTTTAAGCTCTCCTATTCCCATCCTTTTAAAGAGGGATAAAGGCAACAAACTTACACTAGCTCCTAAGTCACACAAGGCCTTGTCAACGGTTTCTTTTCCTATCACACAAGGGATGGCAAAACTACCTGGATCTCTAAGCTTTTGGGGTTGCTTCTTGATGATTGCACTACTTTCCCTAGTTAAAGCTACTGTCTCCTTATGATCTATAGCCTTTTTCTTTGAAAAAATTTCTTTTAAAAATTTGGCGTATAGAGGCATACGAGATAGGGCTTCAACAAAGGGGATCTTAATGCAAATCTTTTTAAGTATGTTTAAGAATTTAGCAAACTGGGCCTCCAAGTTGAGCTTAGTGAGCCTTAATGGATTAAGAGTCTTGTTTTTATCAAGTGGTGTTTTTATCGCATCCTTCTCACCTAAAAGCTTAACACTCTCTCCCTTGACACCTTTGGCTTTGGTAATGGTCTCTTCTAACTTATTGCCCCCAAGAGAAATGGCATTGACATGGGCTTTGGGGTTTGTTTCAGTTTGACCAGGAAAGACTCCTGGTGTTTGAGAAGAGATGGCCACTTGTTGGGCCACTTGGGAGATTTGGGTCTCAAGCATTTTGGTGTGTGTGGCGATGGAATCAACCTTGGTATTGAGCTTGGAGAGAGAGTCGTTCAGAGATCCGGTTTGGTTTTTTAACTCCTGAAGTTGTTTATTTTGATTCATCATGCAATTTTCCAACAGTATTTCCAAACTAGATTTCTGAGCTACTCTCTGGTTGTTTGTATAGCCAGGTGGTGCTGTTTGCCCATAGGAACCTTGAGGATTTTTGTAAAAATTTTGATTTGGCCTCATTCCTTGGTTGTATTGAGCGTAATTCAGTTGCTCAATGTTGGCAGCACTACCTAACTGACAATCAACACCTATATGACCAGTTATACCACAGATTTCACAAGGAGGGGATGCAGAAGAAGGTGGGACAGCATTAACATTAACTTTTTCAATTTTTTGTGTTAATGCCTCAACCTTAGCAGCAAGGTGGTTATATTCAGAGACTTCGTGTATACCTGCCTCTTTCTTAGAGGGAGTAGGAGTGGTGACGGCTCTTTCGTTGGTCCATTGGTAATGATTTTGAGCCATGTCCTCAATCAAAGCATAAGCCTCCGTGTAGTTTTTGTTCATTAGAGCTCCACCTGCAGCTGCATCAACAGACATCTTAGTGGTATATGACAAGCCATTATAAAACGTGTGGACTATAAGCCACTTCTCTAGGCCATGGTGGGGACAAAGTCTAAGCATTTCCTTGAAACGCTCCCACGCCTCATAGAGAGACTCCCCATCTTTTTGATTGAAACGCGTAATTTGGTCTCTAAGCTTAGCTGTTTTGGATGGGGGGAAAAATCGGGCGAGGAATGCTCGCCTCATATCGTCCCATGAAGTAATGGAACCGACTTCTAGGGAATGGAACCAAGCGCTAGCTCTATCCCTTAAGGAAAAGGGAAAGAGATGAAGTCTTACGGCTTCTTGGTTCTCTTTTATGGTGCCACTGAGTCTAAAGAAGGAAGAAATATGGAGATTTGGATCCTCAGTGGGTGATCCAGAAAACTGGTTTTGCTGCACTAAATTGAGTAGTGCAGGCTTGATTTCGAAGTTATTACCCGCAACCGTTGGTTACACGATAATAGCTTGTGGTTCTTCCGTTGAAGGAGTAGCATACTCTTTGAGAGTACGTTCAGCCATAACGGTATTATTTTGTGCCTCTCTCTTTTCCTTATGTAAAAACCTTTCGATCTCAGGAATAAATTCTCCGAGACTTTTACTTCTTCGCATAAGAAACCGAGAACCCAAGAAGTTAGTGGTAAAACAAAAAGAAAGAAAAGTAGAAGAGAAGAGGAAGAGAAAAGAGAAGAGAGTTCTAATCACAAAGAAAGAATTAATTAAATTAGTTTACTCCCCGGCAGCGGCGCCAAAAACTTGATGAGATAAAACCGCAAGTGCACGGTCTTACCGAAGTAGTATAAAAGAGTATCGTTCCGACAGGGAGTAGTTCAATTTAATTAACCTTTAGAGATGATTAGAAGAGAGAAGAGATTGTAGATTGGGGGTTTTTAAACGGTTAAAAGCAATATAATAAAAGAGCCTTGGGATCGTTGGTTTCATCTAAATAACAAGTCCTTTTCAAACCGAAACCATAAGCTTATAATGTTATGTTAGACATAATTTCTCAAAACAGTTTCTCTTAAGTTCCTCTAGCAACTAAGCCTATTTCGCTGACTTGATTACTATTGGATTTTGGTTCCTCTAACAACCAAGCCTATTTCGCTGACTTGATTGTTATTAGTTCCCTTGAAGATCGAAACTATATGTCTCAAAGATTGCAAAGCCTATTTCGCTGACTTTACAATCCTTGTCTGAATTCACTTGTTCGAATATCAAAGCTCCACTTTCGTTTTATGAATTGATATTTGGAATAATGGACGAACAATTATCAAACCCTCCACTTTCGTTTCCACAGTTTGATAATGGTTAATCCATGTTAAGACGGTGAATTCAGATAAGAAACTAGGGTTACATAAGATTAAGGCTTAGGGCTTGGTTTGATTAGGATTATGTCATTTAGACTTATCCAACAATCCCAAGACAAGAAGAAGTCTACTCACTCATGTTCATCGTAGACATGGGGGAGAAGAGAGAAAGCATGAAAGTAAAAGACAGGAAAATAAAGGAAAGGAAAAGAACTTTATTGAAAAGCAATTGTCACTTATTGTATTCCAAGTAAAGATGAATCTTTAGTGATGGCTAGCTACTCTATTTATAGTACACAATTGACTTAAAATCTAAGCAAGTATATTCCTAGAATATTCCTCGGTAGACTGTGCGCCAAAATAGAATAGCTTGGAGTCAAAGCAAAAGCAGCAAAAGGCATCTGGAGGGTGGCACGGCCGTGCCAAGGCTAGCACGGGCCGTGCCAAGCTTCTGACTTGTGGGAGATATATTTTGTTTCCCAATCTTCATATTTTTGTGTCCAATCTGCTCCAAATCCCTTTCTTTTGCTCCAAGACTCTCTCCATCCAATATTCTTCCCTGAAATATAATAAATTGCATTTTAAAGTAAACTATTCTAAAAAGGAAATAATACTAATATAAAACTAAATAAAATCTAAATAAAACTAAACTAAAAAGCATATTAAAATAACATATAATTGACTCATCAGTTAACATAGCAAAGTCACACGAAAAAATTAGGTTAAATTTAGGGTTAATATTGCATCACGGGTTAACATTTAAAAATAAGAGACTTTATGTGTGTCTGGTTTTTTCTTACGCTATTTCGTATAATTTTTTAGGCGTTGCATAATGCGTATAATTATTTTTATAAAATTTTCATTTTAAAAAAAGTAAAATTGTAGATGTCTTTTCTTCAAAAAAGGTGTTGATGTCTTATCTTCAAAATTGTAGAAAGAAAACGTAATAAGATTTTGTCAAAGAAAACAAAGATTATGATAGCTTTGGGAGAGAAATTCCAATTAGTTAGAGTAATTTCGTAGAAGACTAACAAATAATCACAAGCTGATTTGGTTAAAAGTGAAATTATAGTTTAGTTCACCTATTGTTCAAATCCAACTAAAATTAAGCCTTCATTGATTCCAAAAAAACAGCATATAATTGGGAACATCGTTTTATTTTACTTTAGATAAATTTTAAATGCACAAGTGTGGAGGGAAAAATTAGGTTAAAATTAGAGATAACATTTTTGCATAAATTAAATCTAGGGTTAATATAGTAAAGTCACACGAAAAAATAGGTTAAATCTAGGGTTAATATTGCGTCACGGATTACCATTTAGAAATAAGAGATGACATTTTGCATAAATTAAATCTAGGGTTAATATAGTAAAGTCACACGAAAAAATTAGGTTAAATCTAGGGTTAATATTGCGTCACGGGTTAACGTTTATAAATATAAGAGATAAGAGATGACATTTTGCATAAATTAATTCTAGGGTTAACATAGTAAAGTTACACGAAAAAATTAGGTTAAATTTAGGGTTAATATTGCGTCATGGGTTAACATTTAAAAATAAGAGACTTTATGTGTGTCTGGTTTTTTGTTACGCTACTACGTATAAATTTTTTGGCGTTACATAATACGTATGATTATTTTTATAAAATTTTGATTTTAATAAAAGTAAAATTGTAGATGTGTTTTCTTCAAAAAAAAGTGTAGATGTCTTTTCTTCAAAATTATAGAAAGAAAACATAATAAGATTTTTTCAAAGAAAACAAAGATTATGATAGCTTTGGGAGAGAAATTTCAATTAGTTAGAGTAATTTCGTAGAAGACTAACAAATAATCACAGGCTGATTTGGTTAAGAGTGAAATTATAGTTTAGTTCTACTATTGTTCAAATCCAACTTAAATTAAGCCTTCATTGTTTCCAAAAACACAGCAGATAATTGGGAACATCGTTTTATTTTACTTTAGATAAACAGTAAATGCAAAAGTGTGAAGGGAAAAATTAGGTTAAAATTAGAGATAACATTTTTGCATAAATTAAATCTAGGGTTAATATAGTAAAGTCACACGAAAAAATAGGTTAAATCTAGGGTTAATATTGCGTCACGGATTACCATTTAGAAATAAGAGATGACATTTTGCATAAATTAAATCTAGGGTTAATATAGTAAAGTCACACGAAAAAATTAGGTTAAATCTAGGGTTAATATTGCGTCACGGGTTAACGTTTATAAGTATAAGAGATAAGAGATGACATTTTGCATAAATTAATTCTAGGGTTAACCTAGTAAAGTTACACGAAAAAATTAGGTTAAATTTAGGGTTAATATTGCGTCACGGGTTAACATTTAGAAATAAGAGACTTTATGTGTGTCTGGTTTTTTGTTACGCTACTACGTATAATTTTTTTGGCGTTGCATAATGCGTATGATTATTTTTATAAAATTTTGATTTTAATAAAAGTAAAATTGTAGATGTGTTTTCTTCAAAAAAAAGTGTAGATGTCTTTTCTTCAAAATTATAGAAAGAAAACATAATAAGATTTTTTCAAAGAAAACAAAGATTATGATAGCTTTGGGAGAGAAATTTCAATTAGTTAGAGTAATTTCGTAGAAGACTAACAAATAATCACAGGCTGATTTGGTTAAGAGTGAAATTATAGTTTAGTTCTACTATTGTTCAAATCCAACTTAAATTAAGCCTTCATTGTTTCCAAAAACACAGCATATAATTGGGAACATCGTTTTATTTTACTTTAGATAAACAGTAAATGCAAAAGTGTGAAGGGAAAAATTAGGTTAAAATTAGAGATAACATTTTTGCATAAATTAAATCTAGGGTTAATATAGTAAAGTCACACGAAAAAATAGGTTAAATCTAGGGTTAATATTGCGTCACGGATTAAAATTTAGAAATAAGAGATGACATTTTGCATAAATTAAATCTAGAGTTAATATAGTAAAGTCACACGAAAAAATTAGGTTAAATCTAGGGTTAATATTGCGTCACGGGTTAACGTTTATAAATATAAGAGATAAGAGATGACATTTTGCATAAATTAATTCTAGGGTTAACATAGTAAAGTTACACGAAAAAATTAGTTTAAATTTAGGGTTAATATTGCGTCACGAGGTAACATTTAATAATAAGAGACTTTATGTGTGTCTAGTTTTTTGTTACACTACTACGTATAATTTTTTTGGCGTTGCATAATGCGTATGATTATTTTTATAAAATTTTGATTTTAATAAAAGTAAAATTGTAGATGTGTTTTCTTCAAAAAAAAGTGTAGATGTCTTTTCTTCAAAATTATAGAAAGAAAACATAATAAGATTTTGTCAAAGAAAACAAAGATTATGATAGCTTTGGGAGAGAAATTTCAATTAGTTAGAGTAATTTCGTAGAAGACTAACAAATAATCACAAGCTGATTTGGTTAAGAGTGAAATTATAGTATAGTTCTACTATTGTTCAAATACAACTTAAATTAAGCCTTCATTGATTCCAAAAAACAGCATATAATTGGGAACATTGTTTTATTTTACTTTAGATAAACATTAAATGCAAAAGTGTGGAGGGAAAAATTAGGTTAAAATTAGAGATAACATTTTTGCATAAATTAAATCTAGGGTTAATATAGTAAAGTCACACAAAAAAATTGGTTAAATCTGGAGTTAATATTGCGTCACGGATTAACATTTAGAAATAAGTGATGACATTTTGCATAAATTAAATCCAGGGTTAACATAGCAAAGTCACACGAAAAAATTAGGTTAAATTTAGGGTTAATATTGCATCACGGGTTAACATTTAAAAATAAGAGACTTTATGTGTGTCTGGTTTTTTCTTACGCTAGTACGTATAATTTTTTTGGCGTTGCATGTAACGCCCACTTTCGTTTAATCGTTTATTTAATCGAGTTTAGGTGATTATATTATAATTATATAATATATGCATGATTTTGGTATGTTTTGATGATTTGATCGATGACGTGATAAGTTATGAGCTTTGGAAGATTTGATAAGGATATGAGAATTATTTTATTGTTAAATAAAATAAAGATTTGAAAATATTATAAAATATTTAGTTGAGGGCTGTTTTGATATTTTAGATAGTTTTGGGGGAGAAAGTGAGATAAGATAAGTAATTAAAAAGAGGCATATAAAGGTTAGACCTAGTTTTAGAAAAACATTGTACGTACGACTGTTTTGGAGAAAAAGGGAGAAAAGCTTAGAGAGGAGCAAGAGACCAAGAGTGCTGCGATTTTCTTCAAACAAGGTAAGGGTGAGACTAATTATCCAATAGCGTTGATTGTTGTAATTCTGATGATTAATTGACAAAGTTAGGATTGATTTAGAAAAGTTTTGGAATTAGGTCAAAACCTTAAAAATTGATGATCAAACGGTAAAACTTGTTTAGATTGATGTAGAAACCGTCCTTTAACCTTAGAACATGTTTAGGATGGTTTATGGAATCAAAATTAGGCTTTGAACCATGTTGTGTGTTGGATTTTTGAGAATAACCCTAGTCTGCCCGTGCTTCTGTTCATCGCTCGCCACGGCGAGGGATGAGCCTCGCCTCGCGAGTGATGAACTTCATCGCTCGCCACGCGAATCCTTTCCCTTCGCCTCGCGAGTTGTTTGGTGCAACTCGCCATGGCGAGCAACCCTTTCTCGCCTCGCGAGCTTAGGCAGAGTGCATGTCATATTTTGTGTTTCGACCTTTTTAGTTGGACCTTGGATGCCATAGAGTGCCTGAACATACCTAGTATTGATTAGGAATGAATGTAGGATCAGAGGGAACCCAGAACAACATTAGTTTGGGAGATGAGTGGTACTCGCCATGGCGAGTAAGAGCTCTCACCTCGCGAGTACAACCAGAATGTAGTTGCTTGAGTGTTTGTGCGATCTGTGTCGCACGTGTTGATCAAGAGCGAACCCCTAATTGGTATTGAGACCTAATGATGACGTTTAATGCAGTCTGTAGAGATGTTTAAGTTATGTTGTTATTAATTGAACATGAATTAATGTATTGTATATTCATGCAAGATATGAAAGCTTGATAATGATGCAATTTATGTGCTATTGATATAATAATATCATCTCGTTTATGTGACCTGTTTATGCTGCTTCCGTTATTTAACTAAGTGCATAAGTATATGATGAAGTTAGCTCCAAATTATTGGATGCATGTTGACATGTTGATTACGATGTTTTTGTTCATAAGTGTCCATGCATAGCATCTCATTGAGCTTAGTCCTCACCACGAATAATAGGAGCTTTGTCCTCCGCACGTTTTATAGGAGCTTTGTCCTCCGCACGATTAAAGTATATTAATACTTATGATGACGATTGGTACCACATGCATATAAGGAGTCTAAGAGCATTGTCGCATTGTCATGATTAAGATGCCTTGTTGATAATGATTGATTACGTGATTATGTGATAAGTGATTATCGAATATGTTATGTTGTTCATGATAATTGGTTATATGATTATGTTATAACTGTTTAGCAATTATGCAATTTTATTTAAGGATGATTATGATGTTAATTTATGATTCGCAATTACATTGATTAATGTTATTTGATTATGAAATCTCACCCCTTCTGCTTGAAAATGTTGCCCTTCGTATGGGTAACTTGCAGGTGATCGTGCTTAGTGTGCAGTTTGCTTTCGTGAGTTGGCCTTGCCTTCACTGTGTCGTCTAGGTCGCTCTGATACGTAACGGGATGGGGTTAATGCTATAACATGCTTCATTCTTTTACGTGAACTGCTATGATAATTTCTGTTTTGATTAACTCTTTTGAGATACTTTATTGGGGCCTGCGTGCCAAACTGATTTATGGTTTATGAACTAATATTCCGCTGCTATGTTAAGATATTATGTGGAAGTTAAATTATTATTTAACTGTTTTTGGATTACGTTTTTTATGTGATATCCCGTTGTTTGATGTTTACTCTGATAAATGTTATGTTTTTAAAGAAGTTTTGATATAGGGAAAACGGGGTGTTACATTGCATAATGCGTATAATTATTTTTATAAAATTTTGATTTTAAAAAAAGTAAAATTGTAGATGTCTTTTCTTCAAAAAAGGTGTTGATGTCTTATCTTCAAAATTGTAGAGAGAATACGTAATAAGATTTTGTCAAAGAAAACAAAGATTATGATAGCTTTGGGAGAGAAATTCCAATTAGTTAGAGTAATTTCGTAGAAGACTAACAAATAATCACAAGTTGATTTGGTTAAAAGTGAAATTATAGTTTAGTTCACCTATTGTTCAAATCCAACTTAAATTAAGCCTTCATTGATTCCAAAAAAACAACATATAATTGGGAACATCGTTTTATTTTACTTTAGATAAATTTTAAATGCACAAGTGTGGAGGGAAAAATTAGGTTAAAATTAGAGATAACATTTTTGCATAAATTAAATCTAGGGTTAATATAGTAAAGTCACACGAAAAAATTAGGTTAAATCTAGGGTTAATATTGCGTCACGGGTTAACATTTTAAAAATAAGAGACTTTATGTGTGTCTGGTTTTTTGTTACGCTACTACGTATAATTTTTTTGGCGTTGCATAATACGTATGATTATTTTTATAAAATTTTGATTTTAATAAAAGTAAAATTGTAGATGTCTTTTCTTCAAAAAAGATGTAGTTGTCTTTTCTTCAAAATTATAGAAAGAAAACATAATAAGATTTTGTCAAAGAAAACAAAGATGATGATAGCTTTGGGAGAGAAATTCCAATTAGTTAGAGTAATTTCGTAGAAGACTAACAATTAATCACAAGCTGATTTGGTTAAGAGTGAAATTATAATTTATTTCTACTATTGTTCAAATCCAACTTAAATTAAGCCTTCATTGATTCCAAAAAAACAGCATATAATTGGGAACATCGTTTTATTTTACTTTAGATAAACATTAAATGCAAAAGTGTGGAGGGAAAAATTAGGTTAAAATTAGAGATAACATTTTTGCATAAATTAAATCTAGGGTTAATATAGTAAAGTCACACGAAAAAATTAGGTTAAATCTAGGGTTAATATTGCGTCACGGGTTAACGTTTGTAAATATAAGAGATAAGTGATGACATTTTGCATAAATTAAATCTAGGGTTAACATAGTAAAGTCACACGAAAAAATTAGGTTAAATTTAGGGTTAATATTGCGTCACTGGTTAACATTTAAAAATAAGAGACTTTATGTGTGTCTGGTTTTTTGTTACGCTACTACGTATAATTTTTTTGGCGTTCCATAATGCGTATGATTATTTTTATAAAATTTTGATTTTAATAAAAGTAAAATTGTAGATGTCTTTTCTTCAAAAAAGGTGTAGATGTCTTTTCTTCAAAATTATAGAAAGAAAACATAATAAGATTTTGTCAAAGAAAACAAAGATTATGATAGCTTTGGGAGAGAAATTCCAATTAGTTAGAGTAATTTCGTAGAAGACTAACAATTAATCACAAGCTGATTTGGTTAAGAGTGAAATTATAGTTTATTTCTACTATTGTTTAAATCCAACTTAAATTAAGCCTTCATTGATTCCAAAAAAATAGCATATAATTGGGAACATCGTTTTATTTTACTTTAGATAAACATTAAATGCAAAAGTTTGGAGGGAAAAATTAGGTTAAAATTAGAGATAACATTTTTGCATAAATTAAATCTAGGGTTAATATAGTAAAGTCACACGAAAAAATTAGGTTAAATCTAGGGTTAATATTGCGTCACGGGTTAACGTTTATAAATATAAGAGATAAGTGATGACATTTTGCATAAATTAAATCTAGGGTTAACATAGTAAAGTCACACGAAAAAATTAGGTTAAATTTAGGGTTAATATTGCGTCACTGGTTAACATTTAAAAATAAGAGACTTTATGTGTGTCTGGTTTTTTGTTACGCTACTACGTATAATTTTTTTGGCGTTCCATAATGCGTATGATTATTTTTATAACATTTTGATTTTAATAAAAGTAAAATTGTAGATGTCTTTTCTTCAAAAAAGGTGTAGATGTCTTTTCTTCAAAATTATAGAAAGAAAAGATAATAAGATTTTGTCAAAGAAAACAAAGATTATGATAGCTTTGGGAGAGAAATTCCAATTAGTTAGAGTAATTTCGTAGAAGACTAACAAATAATCACAAGCTGATTTGGTTAAGAGTGAAATTATAGTTTAGTTCTACTATTGTTCAAATCCAACTTAAATTAAGCCTTCATTGATTCCAAAAAAACAGCATATAATTGGGAACATCGTTTTATTTTACTTTAGATAAACATTAAATGCAAAAGTGTGGAGGGAAAAATTAGGTTAAAATTAGAGATAACATTTTTGCATAAATTAAATCTAGGGTTAATATAGTAAAGTCACACGAAAAAACAGGTTAAATCTAGGGTTAATATTGCGTCACGGATTAACATTTAGAAATAAGAGATGGCATTTTGCATAAATTAAATCTAGGATTTATATAGTAAAGTCACACGAAAATATTAGGTTAAATCTAGGGTTAATATTGCGTCACGGGTTAACGTTTATAAATATAAGAGATAAGAGATGACATTTTGCATAAATTAAATCTAGGGTTAACATAGTAAAGTCACACGAAAAAATTAGGTTAAATTTAGGGTTAATATTGCGTCACTGGTTAACATTTAAAAATAAGAGACTTTATGTGTGTCTGGTTTTTTGTTACGCTACTACGTATAATTTTTTTGGCGTTCCATAATGCGTATGATTATTTTTATAAAATTTTGATTTTAATAAAAGTAAAATTGTAGATGTCTTTTCTTCAAAAAAAGGTGTAGATGTCTTTTCTTCAAAATTATAGAAAGAAAACATAATAAGATTTTGTCAAAGAAAACAAAGATTATGATAGCTTTGGGAGAGAAATTCCAATTAGTTAGAGTAATTTCATAGAAGACTAACAAATAATGTAACACCCTGTTTCCCAAAAGTAATTAAATAATAATTAATTCAACATCAGAGTTCACCCCAAACGGGCATGCTACACTACATTTCAAAAATTCTTTAATAGAAAATAAAACTATTTAATTCAACATCTTTCATAACCTCAAAATTCATGCAGCGGAATGTTTGCATTTCAAATAACAACAACAACGGTTAAATTCTCCAAATGAATATCTTGGCATAAAGCCTAACAACAATTTCAACCATCATAGGGCCATAACAACAAGTTCCAAAATTTGATACATAGGAAAGAAAACAATAATAAGAATATTTCCCATCCACGTATCAGAGCCCTAGACACGACATTGAGCCACCACCGACTACTCAGGATCACCTGCAAGTTACCCATAGGAAGGGCAACATTTCGAAGCAGAAGGGGTGAGATTCACAACAATAAAATATAGATATTAAGATCTTCAATTGAATCTAACACCCTATAAACATCAATTTATCATCTTGCAAATATAAATATATAATTCACAGGCAACAACATCATCTCATCAAATCAATCCATCATAATATGTATATAAATATATATAGATCCATCAACAACATCATCATCATTAATATGGCAACTACAACCATCGACCAAGACTCATGCAGGACATGACGACACCATTAAGACTCCTCAAATATGCAATTATGCATGTGGTACCAAACAGTACCGAAGCCCTCACCGCTTTTGAATGGTTAAAGCATTCATCAGGACCGAAGCCCTCACCGTTGTGAACAACTAGTGCTCCAGGACATGAGTCCCCACCGCTGTTTATGCATATGCAATGGACCTACTTGTGTATATCTACATACAACTTGACCATGCATACATACTCCATATGACTCCACTTATACAACATGTATGATTCAATAATTTTAGCATACATTACAGTCATCAGCAACAACATCAATTAAAGATCCAACAACCCAGAATAATGCACAATTAAATATAACTATGCTCAAAATAACAACAACAATTCATCACCATACACACAACAACAATCAGCATGCAGCAAATTAGGAACTCGCCTTGCGAGCACATCTGCTCGCTATGGCGAGCTTACAAAACAGGCTACTCGCCATGGCGAGTTCAAGGCGAACTCGAGGCGAGTGAAAAGTAGGTGCTCTCGGGAATTTTGACAGTTTTCTCACTCAAACCTCAATTCTAAGCTCCCTATTCATCTTTTTAACCTAAAACTTGCTCCAGTCATCATTGAAATCATTTAAGCACATTAAACCATCCCCAAAACATCTTATAACAACAACTCAAAAATCAAGTTTTGAACTGGCTTGCTCGCCATGCTGAGTTGGTCTGCTCGCAAGGCGAGCTATGAAGTTGCTCACTCGCGAGGCGAGCACATGCTACTCGTGAGGCGAGCGATGAACTTCTGTACGGGCAGAAAACTGGTTTTTCCCCAAAATCCCATTTTTCTCCAATTCACTACCCAAATTGGTTTACAGATGTGAATTTACTTACTTTATGCATTTAGAATCTATTTCTAACCTCAAAACAACAATCCTCACACTCAAAACCCAATAATTCACCAAGAACCTAAATTCCCAATTCTAACATAAAACCTGTTAAACTCAAAATCAGAATTAACATCTATACTACTGAAGTAAACCTCACCCTTACCTTAGAAATTGCAGAAAATGCACATCAAAAATGGTTCTTGGCTCTAACTTGCTCTTCTCTCCCTTTCTCCCAAAACTATCAGTTTCACGTAAAAGTGTTTTCTGACTCTTTTCTTTCTTTCTTAACTGCCTTCTAAACTCCCCTTTATTACACTAAACTCCCCATAAATTCTACTAAATTCTATTAACTCCCCAGACACCAAAATAATTAATATTTATCACCTAATCACATTAATATTAAAATCAACCATATAATAAAATATATCCCACCACATAAATCACCAATATTAATTAAAATCACATATAAGACTCTAATTAAATCAAAATAATTAAATATATCGACTAGGGCGTTACAACTCTCCCCAAATTACAGAATTTCGTCCTCGAAATCTTACCTCAAGCAAACAACTCCAGGTACGACTCCCGCATCTTACTCTCCAGCTCCCAAGTCAAACTTTCACCAGTCGCTCCACCCCAAACGACTCTCACAAGAGGTATCTCTTTACCTCTCAAGGACTTCACCTTTCTATCATCAATCCTCAAAGGCATAGTCTCAACTGTCAGGTTGTCTCCAACCTGTACATCATCCCTTGGAATCACATGTGAAGGATCCGCTACATACTTCCGAAGCTGTGACACATGAAACACATCATGCAAGTTCGAAAGATGTGGTGGCAAACCAACTCTATAAGCCACTGTTCCAACCCTCTCTGAAATCTGATACGAATCGATGAACTTTGGAGTCAACTTCCTCGACTTCAACGCACGTCCAACACCCGTCAAAGGAGTGACCCTCAGGAAAACATGATCACCCTCCTGAAACTCAAGAGCCTTTCTTCGCTTGTCATGGTAACTCTTCTATCGACTCTACGAAGCTTTCATCTTTTCCCTTATCATTCTGACCTTCTCAGTAGTCTCATGAACCAAGCCCGGTCCCAACACAACACTCTCACCTGACTCAAACCAACATAGAGGAGTCCTACACCTCCGACCATACAAGGCTTCGAACGGTGCCATATCAATACTCGAGTGATAACTGTTGTTATAGGTGAACTCAATCAATGGCAGGTGACTATCCCAAGCTCCACCTTGCTCAAGCACACACACCCTCAGCAAATCTTCCAATGATTGAATCGTCCTCTCCGACTGACCATCTGTTTGAGGATGATAAGCTGAACTCAACCTCAAACCCAAGGCGTCCTGTAAACTCTTCCAGAACCTAGAAGTGAACCTCGGATCCCTATCCAACACAATACTCGACGGAACACCATGAAACTTCACCACATTGTGAATGTAAATCTCTGCCAACTGTGCTACCGGGTAACTGATATTAATAGGAATGAAACGTGCCGACTTCATCAACCGGTCGACAACAACCGAAATAGCGTCATGCCCTCTCGGAGTGTTTGGTAAACTCGTCACGAAATCCATAGAGATATTGTCCCACTTCCACTCCGGTACATCCAACGGTGACAACAACCCTGCAGGCTTCTGATGCTCAACCTTAGACTTCTGACAAGTCAAACAAGCATAAACAAACTGAGCAACATCCCTTTTCAAACCGGACCACCAAAACAGTTTCTGCAGATCATGGTAAATCTTTGTAGCCCCCGGGTGAATACTCAACCTACTCTTGTGACTCTCTTCAAGAATCGACTTCTTCAAATCATCATTGTTAGGAATACATACTCTTCCTCTGAACCTCAGTACACCCTGATCATCAACCTTAAAGTCACTATCCTCAGTGTCATTACCTGAAGTCATCAAATCAACAAATTTCAAATCCACTTTCTGAGCTTCTCGGATACTGTTCAAGAAATCACTATCAATCTTCAGCATCCCCAACTGTATACTCTGAGGTGACAGTTCACAGACAAGACTCAAGTCTCTAAACTGTTCTAACAATTCAAATTCTTTTACCATTAAAGCAGACATATGCAATGTTTTCCTGCTCAATGCATCAGCAACCACATTGGCCTTACCACGATGGTAATTCAAGCCAAAATCGTAATCCTTCAGTAACTCTAACCATCTCCTCTGTCTCATGTTCAATTCCTTCTAATCAAACAAATATTTCAAACTTTTATGATCACTGAACACCTCAAATCTGGAACCGTAAAAATAATGCCTCCAAATTTTTAAAACAAATACCACAGTGGCCAACTCCAGATCATGCGTAGGATAGTTCTTCTCATGAACCCGCAATTGCCTAGAAGCATATGCTACCACCTTACCATCTTGCATCAGAACACCACCTAAGCCCAACTTAGATGCATCATAGTACACAACAAACGGTTCTTCTGGTTTAGGCAAAATCAAAACAGGAGCAGTCTTCAATCTTCGCTTCAACTCATTGAAACTACTCTCACACTGAGCATCCCACACAAAAGACTTACCCTTACAGGTCAACTGAGTCAACGGAAGGGCCAATTTTGAAAAACCTTCTATGAACTTGCGGTAATACCCAGCCAAACCCAGAAAACTTCTGATTTCAGTTATTGACTTCGGAGTCTCCCATTCTGATACTGCATCAACTTTTGAAGGATCTACTGCAATACCACTACCAGAAAGAATGTGGCCAAGAAAACTTACTTCACTTAACCAGAACTCACATTTTGACAACTTTGCATACAACCTCTTTTCTTTCAACACTTGCAATACAATTCTCAGATGCTCTGCATGCTCCTCTTCATTCTTATAATAGATTAGAATATCATCAATAAATACAACAACAAATTTATCCAGAAAAGCATGGAAAATTTGGTTCATATACTCCATAAACACACCAGGCGCGTTAGTAACACCGAAAGGCATCACTTTGTACTCGTAATGACCATATCGTGTCCTAAAGGCCGTCTTCTGCATATCCTCATCCTTCACCTTTATCTGATGGTAACTAGACTTCAAGTCAATCTTACTAAAAATCTTAGCACCAACCAACTGATCCATCAAGTTGTCAATTCTCGGAAGCGGATACCTGTTCTTTATCGTAACCTTATTCAACTTACGGTAATCAATGCACAGTCTCATACTACCATCCTTCTTCTTAACCAACAACACCAGCGCTCCCCAGGGTGAAACACTGGGTCTTACAAACTTCTTATCTAACAGGTCCTCCAACTATTTCTTCAATTCAGCTAACTCAGAAGCTGACATACGGTATGGTGCCATCGACACCGGCTTCGTTCCTGGGACAAGGTCAATTGAAAATTCAACTTCCTTCTCTGGTGGCACATCAGGAAACACTTCTGGAAACTCATTCACTACAGGCAACCTGTCAACCACAGCTTGACTTTCTAACGACAAATATACCATCAGAGAAAACATCAAAATCCCGTCCCGTTCTAGCTGTTTCATCTGTTTCGTAAACAAAAATTCAACTTCACCTTCTTCTTCAGCAGAAGAAAAATGTACCGTCTTACTAAAGCAGTTGATATGAACTCGGTTATACTCTAACCAATTCATCCCAAAAATAACATCCATACCCGACAATGGCAAACAAACTAAATCAACCACAAAGTCTCTACCAAACATAGACAACAGACACCTTAAATAGACAAGAGAAGTAGTTACTGAACCCTTAGCTGGAGTTTCAACAACCATTTCCCCTTTCATATCAGATACATCCAAACCCAACTTAAAGGCACATTCAATAGCAATAAAACAATGAGTAGCACCAGTATCTATAATAGCAATTAAAGGAGTACTATTAAAGAAACAAGTACCTCTGATAAGTCGGTCCTCATTTGTAGTCTGCGTACCAGTCAATGCAAACACCTTTCCACCAGTTCTAACCTTCTTCGGCTGAGTACACTGCGAACTGATATGACCTTCTTCATTGCAGTTGTAGCAGACAATGTCCCCACGCTTACATTCAGCTAGGTCATGTCCCTTCTGACCGCACCTAAAACATTTCCTCTCATCTCTACCACAAGCATTGCTCTTGTGGCCTTTTTCACCACACTTGTAACAAACAATCTCAGAAGGAGCATCTCTCCTCTTAGGCCTCCTATCATCATTCATCTTCTGCTTTCCTTTGTCAGCAGGAGCACTATAAGGATTAGGACGACTCTGCTGTCCCTTGCCCCTCCTCTCACTCATTATCTTGTAATGAGTTTTGGTGTCTTCCTCATAAATCCTGCAGCTGTTTACCAACTCAGAGAATACTCTAATCAGCTGATACCCAATAGCTCTCTTAATATCAGCTCTCTGATGAGTCATTTATATGTTATTTTAATATGCTTTTTAGTTTAGTTTTAATTAGATTTTATATAATTTTATATTAGTATTATTTCCTTTTTAGGATAGTTTACTTTAAAATGCAATTTATTATATTTCAGGGAAGAATATTGGATGGAGAGAGTCTTGGAGCAAAAGAAAGGGATTTGGAGCAGATTGGACACAAAAATATGAAGATTGGGAAACAAAATATATCTCCCACAAGTCAGAAGCTTGGCACGGCCCGTGCTAGCCTTGGCACGGCCGTGCCACCCTCCAGATACCTTTTGCTGCTTTTGCTTTGACTCCAAGCTATTCTATTTTGGCGCACAATCTACCGAGGAATATTCTAGGAATATACTTGCTTAGATTTTAAGTCAATTATGTACTATAAATAGAGTAGCTAGCCATCACTAAATATTCATCTTTACTTGGAATACAATAAGTGACAATTGCTTTTCTAAATAAAGTTCTTTTCCTTTATTTTCTTGTCTTTTACTTTCATGCTTTCTCACTTCTCCCCCATGTCTACGATGAACATGAGTGAGTAGACTTCTTCTTGTCTTGGGATTGTTGGATAAGTCTAAATGACATAATCCTAATCAAACCAAGCCCTAAGCCTTAATCTTATGTAACCCTAGTTTCTTATCTGAATTCACCGTCTTAACATGGATTAACCATTATCAAACTGTGGAAACGAAAGTGGAGGGTTTGATAATTGTTCGTCCATTATTCCAAATATCAATTCATAAAACGAAAGTGGAGCTTTGATATTCGAACAAGTGAATTCAGACAAGGATTGCAAAGTCAGCGAAATAGGCTTTGCAATCTTTGAGACATATAGTTTCGATCTTCAAGGGAACTAATAACAATCAAGTCAGCGAAATAGGCTTGGTTGTTAGAGGAACCAAAATCCAATAGTAATCAAGTCAGCGAAATAGGCTTGGTTGCTAGAGGAACTTAAGAGAAACTGTCTTGAGAAATTAGGTCTAACATAACATTGTAACGCCCACTTTCGTTTAATCGTTTATTTAATCGAGTTTAGGCGATTATATGATAATTATATAGTATATGCATGATTTTGGTATGTTTTGATGATTTGATCGATGACGTGTTAAGTTATGAGTATTGAAGGATTTGATTATGATATGAGATTTATTTTATTGTTAAATAAAATAAAGATTTGAAAATAATATAAAATATTTAGTTGAGGGCTGTTTTGATATTTTAGATAGTTTTGGGGGAGGAAGTGAGATAAGATAAGTTATTAGAAAGAGGTATAAATAGGAGAAGACCTAATATTTTAGAAACTCATTGTACGTGAAAACTTTTGAAAAAGGGAGAAAAAGCTTAGAAGGGAGAAGAGCTTAGAGAGAGCTGCGATTTCTTCATAACCAGGTAAGGGTGAGACTAGTAATTCAATAGCATTGATTGTTGTAATTCTGATGATTAATTGACAGAGTTAGGATTGATTTAGAAAAGTTTTGGAATTAGGTTAAAACCCTAAAAATTGATGATCAAACGGTAAAACTTGTTTAGATTGATGTAGAAACCGTCCTTTAACCTTAGAATATGTTTAGGATGAATTCTGGAATCAAAATTAGGCTTTGAACCATGTTGTGTGTTGGATTTTTGAGAAAAACCCTAGTCTGCCCGTGCTTCTGTTCATCGCTCGCCACGGCGAGTGATGATCCTCGCCTCGCGAGTGATGAACTTCATCGCTCGCCACGCGAGCCCCTTTCCTTCGCCTCGCGAGTTGTTTGGTTCAACTCGCCATGGCGAGAAACCTTCCTCGCCTCGCGAGCTTAGGCAGAGTGCATGTCATATTTCGTGTTTCGACCTTTTTAGTTGAATCTTGTATGCCTTTGAGTACCTGAACTTACCTAGTATTGATTAGGAATGAATGTAGGATCAGAGGGAACCCAGAACAAGCTTAGTTTGTGAGTTGAGTGGTGCTCGCCATGGCGAGTAAGTACTCTCGCCTCGCGAGTACAACCAGGATGAACTTGATTATGTGTTTGTGCGATCTGTGTCGCACTTTTTGGTCCAGAGTGAACCCCTAATTGGTAATGAAACCTTATGATAACGTTTAATGCAGTCTGTAAAGCTTTTGAGTTAAGTTGATATTATTTGAGCATGATTAAGGTATTATGCAATATGTAAGATATAATTGAAATGATTATGATTCTAGTAAATTGTTGTTGATATATTGATATCTCCTTGCTGTTATGCGACTTGACTATGCTGCTGCTGTTATTTAACTGAGTATGCAATGTGTATATATGAATATAATGAAAATGATGACGTTTTGCATCAAGTTATTGAATGCACATGATTACGATGATTATGATGTTTTGTTCATATGTGTCCATGCATAGCATATCATTGAGCTTAGTCCTCACCACGAAAATTAGGAGCTTTGTCCTCCGCACGTTTTATAGGAGCTTTGTCCTCCGCACGATTAAAGTATATTAATACTTATGATGACGATTGGTACCACATGCATATAAGGAGTCTAGGAGCATTGTCACATTGTCATGATTAAGATGCCTTGTTGATAATGAATGAATATGTGATTATGTGATAAGTGTTATTTGATTATGTTTCGTTGTTCATAATGAATTGGATATATGATTACGTGATAACTGTTTAGCATTTATGCAAAGTTAATAATGGAATGTTTATGATGTTAATTATGATTCGCAATTACATTGATTAATGTTATTTTATTATGAAATCTCACCCCTTCTGCTTGAAAATGTTGCCCTTCGTATGGGTAACTTGCAGGTGATCGTGCTTAGTGTGCAGTTGCTTCGTGAGTTGGCCTTGCCTTCACTGTGTCGTCTAGGTCGCTCTGATACGTAACGGGATGGGGTTATATGCCATAACATGCTTCATTCTTTTACGTGAACTGCTTATGTTTTGATAAACTCTTTTGAGATACTTATTGGGCCTGCGTGCCAAAATCGTTTTACGAATTATGATTATGATTTTCCGCTGCTATGTTAAAGATAATTTGTGAAGGTTAAATCATTATTTAACTGTTTTGGATTACGTTTCTATGTGATATCCCGTTTATGGTTTTTACTCTGATAATTGTTTAAGAAATTTGCATATTGGGAAAACGGGGTGTTACAGTTGTTAGAGGAACCAAAATCCAATAGTAATCAAGTCAGCGAAATAGGCTTGGTTGCTAGAGGAACTTAAGAGAAACTGTCTTGAGAAATTAGGTCTAACATAACATTATAAGCTTATGGATTTGGTTTGAGAAGGACTTGTTATTTAGATGAAACCAACGGTCCCAAGGCTCTTTTATTATATTGCTTTTAACCGTTTAAAAACCCCCAATCTACAATCTCTTCTCTCTTCTAATCATCTCTAAAGGTTAATTAAATTAAACTACTCCCTGTCGGAACGATACTCTTTTATACTACTTCAGTAAGACCGTGCACTTGCGGTTTTATCCCATCACTCTCAACCCATTTTCAAATTTGATACACCTGGAGAACTCAGCTGTCTTCGCACTGTAATGAGGGTAGAACTTAGCAAGTTCCACGAACTTAGCAGCATACTCCGTAATGGACAAATCACCCTGTTTCAATTCCAGAAATTCAATTTCCTTCTTACCTCTGACATCTTCCGAAAAATACCTGCTCAGAAACTCCTTCCTGAACATAGCCCAAGTCACCACTGTATCACCCTGTTCCAGCACAGGCAACAAACTCACCCACCAATCGTCAGCCTCTTCCGCTAACATGTGCGTCCCAACCCGCACCTTCTGTGTCTCAGAACACTGCATGACCTTGAAAATCCTTTCAACTTCCTTCAACCATTTCTGAGCACCATCAGGATCATATCTACCTTTGAACGTTGGTGGATGATTCCTCAAGAAGGTTTCCAACATTCTGGTTCCATCATTACCAGTCTCAGCCTTAGGTTGCTGTTGAACAGCTTGAGCTACAGCCCCAAGCGCAGCAACAAGAGCAGCATCACTACTTCCAGTCATCTCGAAGTTCTACATGAGAAACAACAACTCAGAACAACAACAAAAGTAACATTAAAGTTGACACTCTATCCTAGGTGGCTCAACACGACTCTACTACTTGGCCGGACGGACCAACCTGCTTTGATACCAATTGTAACACCCCATTACCCAAAAGTAATTAAATAATAATTAATTCAACATCAGAGTTCACCCCAAACGGGCATGCTACACTACATTTCAAAAATTCTTAAATAGAAAATAAAACTATTTAATTCAACATCTTTCATAACCTCAAAATTCATGCAGGGTAATGTTTGCATTTCAAATAACAACAACAACGGTTAAATTCTCCAAAACAATATCTTGGCATAAAGCCTAACAACAATTTCAAACATCATAGGGCCATAACAACAAGTTCCAAAATATGATACATAGGAAAGAAAACAATAATAAGAATATTTCCCATCCCACGTATCAGAGCCCTAGACACGACATTGAGCCACCACCGACTACTCAGGATCACCTGCAAGTTACCCATAGGAAGGGCAACATTTCCAAGCAAAAGGGGTGAGATTCACAACAATAAAATATAGATATTAAGATCTTCAATTGAATCTAACACCCTATAAACATCAATTTATCATCTTGCAAATATAAATATATAATTCACAGGCAACAACATCATCTCATCAAATCAATCCATCATAATATGTATATAAATATATATAGATCCATCAACAACATCATCATCATTAATATGGCAACTACAACCAACGACCAAGACTCATGCAGGACATGATGACACCATTAAGACTCCTCAAATATGCAATTATGCATGTGGTACCAAACAGGACCGAAGCCCTCACCGCTTTTGAATGGTTAAAGCATTCATCAGGACCGAAGCCCTCACCATTGTGAACAACTAGTGCTCCAGGACATGAGTCCCCACCGCTGTTTATGCATATGCAATGGACCTACTTGTGTATATCTACATACAACTTGACCATGCATACATACTCCATATGACTCCACTTATACAACATGTATGATTCAATAATTTTAGCATACATTACAGTCATCAGCAACAACATCAATTAAAGATCCAACAACCCAGAATAATGCACAATTAAATATAACTATGCTCAAAATAACAACAACAATTGATCACCATACACACAACAACAATCAGCATGCAGCAAATTAGGAACTCGCCTCGCGAGCACATCTGCTCGCTATGGCGAGCTTACAAAACAGGCTACTCGCCATGGCGAGTTCAAGGCTAACTCGAGGCGAGTGAAAAGTAGGTGCTCTCGGGAATTTTGACATTTTTCTCACTCAAACCTCAATTCTAAGCTCCCTATTCATCTTTTTAACCTAAAACTTGCTCCAGTCATCATTAAAATCATTTAGGCACATTAAACCATCCCCAAAACATCTTATAACAACAACTCAAAAATCAAGTTTTGAACTGGCTTGCTCGCCATGCTGAGTTGGTCTGCTCGCGAGGCGAGCTATGAAGTTGCTCACTCGTGAGCCAAGCACATGCTACTCGCGAGGCGAGCGATGAACTTCTGTACGGGCAGAAAACTGGTTTTTCCCCAAAATCCCATTTTTCTCCAATTCACTACCCAAATTGGTTTACAGATGTGAATTAACTTACTATATACATTTAGAATCTATTTCTAACCTCAAAACAACAATCCTCACACTCAAAACCTAATAATTCACCAAGAACCTAAATTCCCAATTCAAACATAAAACCTGTTAAACTCAAAATCAGAATTAACATCTATATTACTGAAGTAAACCTCACCCTTACCTTAGAAATTGCAGAAAAAGCACAGCAAAAATGGTTCTTGGCTCTAACTTGCTCTTCTCTCCCTTTCTCCCAAAATTGTCAGTTTCACATAAAAGTGTTTTCTGACTCTTTTCTTTCTTTCTTAACTGCCTTCTAAACTCCCCTTTATTACACTAAACTCCCCACTACTAAATTCTATTGACTCCCCAAACACCAAAATAATTAATATTTATCACCTAATCACATTAATATTAAAATCAACCATATAATAAAATATATCCCACCACATAAATCACCAATATTAATTAAAATCACATATAAGACTCTAATTAAATCAAAATAATTAAATATATCGACTAGGGCGTTACAAATAATCACAAGCTGATTTGGTTAAGAGTGAAATTATAGTTTAGTTCTACTATTGTTCAAATCCAACTTAAATTAAGCCTTCATTGATTCCACAAAAACATCATATAATTGGGAACATCGTTTTATTTTTCTTTAGATAAACATTAAATGCAAAAGTGTGGAGGGAAAAATTAGGTTAAAATTAGAGATAACATTTTTGCATAAATTAAATCTAGGGTTAATATAGTAAAGTCACACGAAAAAATAGGTTAAATCTAGGGTTAATATTGCGTCACGGATTAACATTTAGAAATAAGAGATCACATTTTTCATAAATTAAATCCAGGGTTAACATAGTAAAGTCACACGGAAAAATTAGGTTAAATTTAGGGTTAATATTGCATCTTAAACAGCTTCACAGATTATAATTAACATCCTCATTAAGTCTCAATACTACCCCAAAATTTAACTCTCAACAACTCGTGCAACAAAGGTCGCAAAAACCTAAGAAGACACTATGATTCTGGGTCACACGCGAGGCGAGAGCCTCTACTCGCCGTGGTGAGTTCAGGTCAGATTTCCAAAAGTTCATTCTACAATCTTTCCAAGTTCAATCTCATCCTACATTCTTTCCTAATCATTATTAGACATGTTCAGGCACTCAAAAGCATCTAAGGATCAACTCAGATGTCAAAATCATGAAATCTTGCATGCTCTCTGGTCAAGCTCGCTAGGCGAGTTCATCTGCTTGCTATGGCGTGCTGCAGTGTCCAACTCACGAGGCGGGTAAGGTTGCTCAGGAGGCGAGCGAGGAATGTCGCTACGGGCAGAAGTGCAGTTTTTATGAAAAATCACTAATTCTCATGGTTTTAAGCCTAACTTTGATTCTAGAATTCATCTTAATCATTATCTAAGGTCTAGGGACAACTACTACATCAATCTAACAAGTTTCCACCGTTTAATCATCAATTATACAATTTTGACCTAGTTTCCAATTCCTCTTAAACTCCTCTTACATCGTGTTAAACCTAACCATTAAATCACAGACTTAATAGAATTGCAAAGTTAGTCTCACCCTTACCTTAGAATGTGAAAATCGCAGCCTTTTAGGTCTTCTCCCTTTTCTTGGCTTTTTCTCCCTTTTCTCCAAAATTTATCGTATGTTATGTTTTTCTCTAAACTAGGTTTCCCTATTTATATATCGTCCATCTATCTTATCTTATTTCTCTTTCTCCCCCAAAACTCTCTAAAATCTCAAAACAACCTTGTCATACCCCAAATTTGGCCCGTTTGAAATCTTTTATCCGTTTCTTTTACCATTTAAAACTCGTTCTTGTGTCGTCTTTAATTATTAAAAAAAAAAAAAACTGTCATCTTGCATTTAAGTCTCTGCTCGCTTTTTACAACAGTTAAAATCACTTCATCTGTTTTTTTTATAACTTTTAGACGCATTTTATATTTAAAAGTTTTAGTCATAACAGTCAAGTCATTTTAAAAGGTCTAATTGTATTTTAAAAGTCGCGTTTTTTTTTAATCATTTCAGACAAAATTTCGGCAGGGAGGATACTTTGAAGTACCTCATGTCAGGTTTCAAAGGGACTTTTTTTTTATTATTAATTAATATTTTATTTTTATTTTATTTGTCATTTTTTATTTTTCTTTTTTTTGTTTATTTTTATTTTATTTTATTATTTTTTTTGAAAAAAAACAAAGAAAGTAAAGTCACTCACGTGACTTTCTTTCTTCTTTCCTCTTTTCTTTTCTTTTTTTTCTTTTCTTTTTTTTCTTATTTTTTTATTTTTTTTATTTGTTATTTGTTAAGTCTTTATCCCCAAGTCTCCAACAGGGGTATTTTGGTCTTTGATCTGTATCAGAGCCAACCCTATTTTGTCACTATAAATACACTGTCCAATCATTGGGAAGGGGGTCCGAAAATTCACTGTAGCCGCGTCAGAGTCAGAAAACGGGTCAGTTTGGTCCCTATCACATAGAAAACACCTTTTTCCTTTCTCTCTCATCTAGTTACAGATCAAAACACCACAAAATGATGAACACTTCATGAATACTCATGAACATTCATGAACACAAAATCACAGAAATCACATAAACAACAACAATTTTCTTTTGATTCACATATTCCGAATTTCAACAGAAACAACATTAATCATCCTCATCGATTCCAACACACAAATCCAACTCAAACCGAACCGGATCTAAGCCAAACGAACCAAACCGGAGCAAAAAGGGAAGCAAATCAGACAAGATTCGAGCTAGATCGGAGGAATTTAGCAAGAAGGAAGTGAATCCGAGCTTAAAGTAGTAGATCCGGTCTTCTCCGTTTTGAAACCGAAGGTAGTTTCACTCAAACTTTCTTTGCTAGATCTAGCTCAAATCTCTCTACCCTTTTTAAAAATAACACCGAATTTGTATAGAGGAGAAGGAGAAGAAGCTTTTGATGTAAAAAAATTTCAAAAAATAAAATAAAAAAAAGCTCCGACGCGGCGGCGCTCTGGCCGACCACCGCGCCGGAGCAGTTCCGGCCACCCCTCCTCATCTTCTCCGGTGACCTTTTTTAGAGAGAAGGGAGAGCTTCTCTCTCTAAGTTTAACTTAGAGAGAGAAGGATTGTTTGATTTATGTTGTTTTTTTGGTGAAACCACTTTAGATAGCCTCATCATTTTATTTTAATTCCATGTGTGTTGTTCCATCATATTATCGTGTATGATTATAGCTAGGCCGTCAGATCGTAGATCTAACGGCCGATGATGCATCTCGTATGTGGTTGAGTGTTTGTTTCTTTTGTGTGGAATACTGCGTGCCTGCTGTTGAACCGTCAGATCGTTGATCTGACGGTCACTGTGCTTCTAGTATATCCTTCCTTTTTTCTGTTTATTTTTAAAACCGTTGGATCTTAGATCCTATGGCTGTGATGAGATCTTGGGATTCAGATCTGGACCTCTGGATTCATCCAACGGTCCAGATTAGATCCTGCTGAGCCAATATTTTTTTTATTTCTTATTTTTAAATGTCTTTATTTTTAAATACTGTTTTTTTTACACTTTTTTGACATTTTTGTGTTTAGAAAAATTCCAAAAATATTGTTCTCACCATTCTAATTTTCTCTAATTTTAAAAATCCATCCTATTTGTTTTCTTTTAAATTTTTTTTTTCGTTTATTTCTTATATGATGATCTTAATTGTTGCTTGTCTTAATTCCTTGCTTTTTATTACTTATGTCTCATTCACCATGATATTTCTTATGTTACTAACGATTTAATTTTTGTCTTGAATCATAGCATGCACATTTAATTTTCTCATCATTTTGTTTTGTCATTGATTTAGTGTGTATAAATAGGGAATTGATGTAATTTTATTTCTTGCATTTTATTTTGGCATAAAGGCCTTAGGGTTGTACTTAGGAATTGATGTAATAATGTAGGTAACACAAGCACCGACACTTGCACCGACACTACCACAATTTATTTACTGCTTTCCGCTCGTTTTTTTTACGACGTTACATTAGTTTAGAAAAATCATTTTCTCAAAAAAATCAAATATGCAAAACTTCAAAATCATTTTCTTAATAACATTTTTTTTTCTTAAGTAAACTCTCAATCAATTTTAATTCAACTTCAATCATTTTCAAAATTTAAAATCAATCAACCTCACTCATTTCTTTTATCTCATGCCTTGAGGCCTCTTCCTCTTCTTAAAATCATTTTCAAAAATCTTAAAATCAACCTAACCCACCAAAGAAATTTTTTAGTGGAACTACGTCGGTTTTGATCCCTTTCCCAAAAAGGGTACGTAGGCAGAGGACTTGTCCTTCCAAATCAAATAAAAATAACCAAAAACATACTCCTTCTCCCTCCATTCTTTCACTTAGATTTTTAGGTAATAATTTTTCAAGTAAGCCAAATGAATTTAGCACAAGATAATCTAGGTAAGCGGTTCCTTCGGAGTACCGAAGTCGTTTAGGGTGCTTAACACCTTCCCTATTCGAAACCAACCCCCGAATCCAAAGTCTCGATAAGGGTTTTTACTCATTTTTTCCCTTCCCACGAATAAAAATTGAGAGTTCAAAGATTGACGATTCAAATCAATTAATGGTTTGATATCCGAAAATCGGGGAGCACAGAATGGCGACTTCACTAGGGACTTAAAATCCTACGCGGGTTAAACCCACCTTACTTTCTTTATTTTGTGCTTTATTTTTTGTTTATGCTTTGTAAATATCTTCTTACATACTACGTGAGTGGTGAGATAAAGCTCCGCACCCGAGCTTGAGGGAAACATAAGATAGGAGTGGTAGACTCATAGTGGCATACCGAGAGTATACTCGTGTCTTGTCACACGTGAGATAACCACACTTAGCAAAGGAGCTTGAAGTAATATATGTCGGCGTGTGTTCTCATCCATTGAAATATTGAAGGACTTATATAGGTTTTTTTATAAACATCATAGGTTATGGAGGTTGTTGGAAGGAGGACCCACGGGTATAAATTCAAGGCACCGGATGCAGAGAGTTTAGAGGGTTTGAGGGGTTTGACGAAGATGTTGAAAAATCCGGGTCATTTTCAGGAGCGGTATGGTAATTTACTCGACATTCTCAAGACAAAAGTGGATGTAATGCTTCTCAATACTTTGGTCCAGTTCTATGATCCGATTTATCATGGCTTCACATTCCCAGACTTTCAGCTTTCCCCAACTCTAGAGGAGTATTCCCATTGGGTTGGTTTACCGGTGCTTGATGAAGTACCCTTTCATGCCTTTGGGCCCATTCCTAAAATCCCTACCATCGCAAAAGCCCTTCACCTTGAAGTAGCCGACATAAAAGACAAGTTCACAACCAAAGACGGTCTCCCATGCTTACCTTACAACTTCCTTCACCAAAAGGCCACCACTTGTTTCGAGAAATCCAAAACCGATGATTTTGAGTCTATCCTTGCCCTGCTTATCTATGGTATAGTCCTCTTCCCGAGAGTTGACAAGTTTGTTGACATGAATGCCATACGGGTCTTCTTAACCCAGAACCCGGTTCCTGTTTTACTCGCTGACACGTATGTTGCTATTCATGATCGCACTAGTCATGGAAAAGGGACCATCGTCTGTTGTACACCTTTACTCCACCGCTGGATTACTTCACACTTGCCCCGTCCCAGTATTAGACCGGAACCTATCCCTTGGTCCCAGAAGCTCATGACTTGGACCCCAAAGGACATAATCTGGTTTAACCCATCTTGTGACCCAGAGTTTGTCATTGACAGTTGTGGTGATTTCAACAACGTACCTCTTCTTGGTACGTAGGGAGGAATTAGCTACAGCCCAATTCTTGCGAGACGACAGTTTGGGTATTATATGGAGATGAAGCCTGTGTACCTCATCCTAGATAGGGATTTCTTCCTCTACAAGAAAGATGATGCGAATCAAAACGTGCAGTTCGAGAAAGCTTGGTATTCCATTGTCAAGAAAAGCAGGAGTCAGTTAGGAAAGAGAGCGGTCATCGCACATGAAGTTTATGTTCAATGGGTTATTGATCGAGCCAACAAATTGAGGATGCCATACCCACGGCAAAGGTTTGCAACCTCAACCGTCCCACCTATACCTTTACCTCTACCTCCTGAGTCTTTAGAAGGGTACCAGAAGCAGTTGGATGTCGAAAGGCGTGAGAAGTCCATATGGGAAATGAAGTACCACAAGAAGGAGCAAGAGTGTGATACTTTGAGGTGCCTTTTGGATCAACAAATTCGGGCTAATCGCCAGGAAAAGGAGGAAAACATTAAACTGAGTGCCGCCCTCCAAAAGAAGGAAGGTTTTCTTGACAAAGTTTGTCCTGGGAGGAAGAAGAGGCGTATGGATCTTTTTGATGGTCCACATTCTGATTTTGAGGACTAGTCCGCTTCAGGAGCTCGAGGGTCTTTCAGTTTGTTTTACACGCTTTTACTAGTTTTTCCTTTATTTACTTTGGAGTCTATCCCTTGGCTCAGTCTGTTAAAAGGGAATTATCTTGTTTTACTTTGAAAGTCTATCTCTTGGCTTTGTTGTTAGAAAGGGAATTATCTTGTAATCAACTTTGTTTTTTTTATGATTTGTTTCGGTTGGTATGTTTACAAAATTGCTTCTATAGGTCCTTCAATAAAAATAAAAAAAATATATATATAAAAATTGCATATTTTGGCATATAGCATATCATGCATCATATTGCATTCATAAAAAGTGTCAAAATTAAGTCTCATACTCTCCTCATTTCTGCCTCAGAAAAGCAAAGTGGCCCGGCGTATTCAGTACAAACCCACTCGCATTCACAACACTCGAGCTCATATCAAGAAGAGGATGTTAGCAGCAGAACAGGAAAACGCTCAGCTCAGAGAGGAACTGGTTAACCTCAAGGGAGAGATGGAAAGAATGGCACTTATGATGGAAACTATGATGGCTGAGAGAGAGCAAGCAGCAATCTCCAATTCAACTCCTGTTGTGGTCGTCACAGCTGCACCTGAGGGTCCCCCGCAACCATCTCCGACTACTACTACAACTATCGGCCTCACCCACCCTCTGATGACTGATTTTTCTTCTAGTAATATGGCAACTATGGGTAACTCAGGCTTCCGTCCTCTTGGCCCCCAGGGTCTCTTTTCTACTCCTCAGTATTCCATGCCTCCAGGCTACCCTTGGGGCATGCCGCTTGCAGCTAATGGGGTTTTTCGTCCAAGTGCTACTGAAATGCCATTCGCACATGGTCAACAGACTTCACCTTTTTTTCAGATGGGCCAGCTATTTCCTCAGGCTGCTATGACTCAAGCAGGACCCACTGTGCATGTTAAGCCACAGCAGGAAGAGCAGATTTATCATTCTGACAGTGTGATGGGGGACGACAAAGCAGTTAACTGGGAAGAGAGGTTCGGGGCTTTGTAAAAAGAGATGAGTAACATGCGTGGTAAAGAAGTAGTCGTCCAGAGTATATACGATCTTTGCTTGGTACCAGATGTGGATATACCCCCAAAATTCAAGATGCCTGTGTTTGAGAAATACCAAGGGGACTCGTGTCCACAAAATCATCTAACTATGTATATTACGAAGATGATAGCTTACAGGAACAACGTACCTTTGCTCATTCATTGCTTCCAGGATAGTTTGACCGGTCCTGCACATACTTGGTTTATGGGATTGAAAGGCATTACTACGTTTGAACAATTGGCTGACGCTTTCATGCAACAATACAAATACAACACGTATCTGGCGCCTAGTCGCAAAGAGTTGCAGTCCTTGACCCATAAGGACAAAGAATCATTCAAAGAGTATGCACAACGCTTCATCCAGAAGGCCTCCCAGATTCGTCCGCCCTTGGATGAAAGGGAATTATCCGAGATGTTCTATGAGACTCTGAGCCCTTGCTATTCAGAGAAAATGATTGTTTGTGCATCACAGAAATTCACCGACCTGGTAGAGACGGGGATACGTATTGAGGATTGGGCTCGTAAGGGAGCTGGTTCTTCAGGTGGTTCTGCAGGAAGTTCGTCTAATGGTAACAAGAAGTTTGGTAATGGTTACTCAAAAAGGAATGCTCAAGAAGTCGGCATAGTGGCCCATGGCGGACCTCAGCCTGTGTACCCTAATCATCCTTATGTTGCTAACATTACCCCACAAATGACCGCTCCCCAGAACCCAAATTATCAACCACCAAGACCTCAAGGACCTTCACCATACTATCCACCACTATATCAACTACCATACAACCCACAACAATTCCCTCAACAACCATATTACCCCCAACAACCATACCAACAAAGGCCACAATACCCACCACAACAACAACCCCGTCCTCAAGCTCCCTACAATCAGCAGAATCAAAAACAACAATTTGATCCCATACCAATGACTTATGGAGCATTACTGCCTTCCTTGCTCGCGCAAAACCTGGTTCACACACTACAACCCCCTCGCATTCCTGATCCTCTCCCACGCTGGTACCGTCCTGAACTTCATTGTGTTTATCATCAAGGGGCAGCAGGTCACGATGTGGAACGTTGTTATGCCCTCAAGAAAGAGGTCCAAAAACTGCTCAATAGCAAAGAGTTAACTTTCGCCGACCCTGATCATGTTGCCCAGAACAATCCTCTGCCTCCCCATGGGCCTGTTGTTAATATGATTCAAGATTGTCAGGAAGATGCTTGCATTCTCTACACATGTGACATCAAGACCCCTTTGGTACCGATACATGTGAAAATGTGTGAAGTAGCTCTCTTCAGTCATGATCACGAGGCTTGTGAGGTGTGTTCGGTGGATCCTCGTGGTTGCATGCAAGTCCAAAATGATGTGCAAGGTCTCCTAGATAAAAAGGAACTTGTGGTTACAAAGGAAATCAAGAGCAAAAGTGTTTGTGTTGTCACCCCAATATTCAGAGCTAGGAGGCCACTTGTGATAAACCCTAACAGTGCAAAGCCCGCTGGCACTCCTCTGGTAATCTGTGTCCCTAGGCCTGTACCTCCTTCCTCTCAGAAAGTCGTACCTTACAAATATGAAGGCACAATTCATGAACCCGGAAGTGAAACGACCTCACCATCTGTTGTGGACAATATTGCCGAGAGTAGTCAGATTTTGAGAAGCGGCCGCGTTCTTCCTGCTGTGGTTCAGAAAAGTACTAATATTCCGGTCGAAGAAACAGTAAAGGAGCGGAACACAGGTAAAGGTAGAGTTGGAGAGCATCCCAAAGAGATTGACTATGAGGATGCTGATGAAATCTTAAAGCTGATCAAGAGGAGCGAGTACAGGGTTGTGGACCAGTTGTTACAAACCCCTGCAAAGATTTCCATTATGTCTCTGTTATCAAGCTCTGGTGCTCATCGAGATGCCCTGAAGAAAGTACTGGACCAGGCTTTTGTGGATTATGATGTGACTTTGGGCCAGTTTGAAAGTATTGTGGGGAATGTGACCGCATGTAACAGTCTGAGTTTCAGTGATGAAGACCTCCCAGCGGAGGGGAAGAAGCACAATCAGGCGTTACTCATCTCTGTACTTTGCAGAACAGACTCCTCATCCAATGTTCTAATAGACACCGGCTTTGCTCTTAATGTAATGCCCAAATCAACCCTTGACCAATTGACATATTCCGAGGCTCTCTTGAGGCCCAGTAAGGTGACGGTGAGGGCATTTGATGGGACCAGAAGATCAGTATATGGTGAGATAGATTTGCCCATCTCAGTCGGCCCACATGAGTTTCAGGTTACTTTTCAAGTCATGGAGATCCAGGCTTCTTTCAGCTGTTTTGCTTGGCAGACCATGGATTCATGACGCTAGGGCAGTGACATCCACTCTCCACCAGAAGCTAAAATTTGTAAGCCATGGAAAGCTCATCACTGTGAGTGGCGAGTCAGCCTTTTTGATCAGGAATTTGTCTGCTTTCTCTGTTATTGGTGGTAGTAGTTCAGATGGGTCATCATTCCAAGGTTTCTCTGCTGAAGGAAGTGTAGGTAAGATTGAGACTTGTATGGCTTCGTTGAAGGACGCCCAGAGGGTAATCCAGGAAGGTAAAACTGAAGGTTGGGGTCAGCTAGTGGAGTTACCAGAGAACAAGCGCAAGGAAGGGATTGGTTTTCTTAACAGTAGGTCTGGGATGTTTGACCCTACCGAAGGCTCTTTCCGCAGTGCTGGATTCATCCACGATTCGCCAGAGATCAATGCAATTACCGATGATGCGCCTGGAGGAGTGGCACCTGTCTTTGTAACACCTGGAGGAGCATGCTGCAACTGGATTGCTGTGGACATTCCTTCTGTGATACCCCGATCTAAGTAATATGTTTGCATTGTCTTTTGTTTCTTTTACTTTTAAGAAAACTCCTTTCGTTCTGCCCAAGACGAAAGTGAAATCATGTAGGGCTTTGTCTTTGCTTACAGTACTTTTATGATGAATGAAAATCGCCGTTTCTGTCACGGCCTTTATTTTTATTTATTCTTTGCATTTTCTGGAAAAAATGGTAATAGAAAAATCAAAAAAATTGTTCTCTTTTTTTTCTTTTAAATTTCAAAATCAAAGGTCTGCATTTACTCATTAAAATCAATCATGAATCATGTGCAGACTGAACATAAGAGAGCCCGTTGAACACAGTAACCCCATGCTTCCTCCCAACTTTGAGGTTCCGGTTTACGAGGCTATAGTAGAGGAGGATGAGGAGATTCCTGATGAGATCAGATGGATGTTGGAACAAGAAAGAAAGACAATTCAACCTCATCAAGAAGAGATAGAAATCATCAATCTGGGTACTGAGGAAGATAAAAAAGAGATCAAGATTGGGGCATTGTTAGAGGTATCTGTCAAGATGAGGATAATTGAGCTTCTTAGAGAGTATAATGAGATATTTGCATGGTCATACAAGGACATGCCGGGTCTAGATCCTGATGTTGTGGAACACAGACTGCCTTTGAAGTCTGAGTGTCCTCTAGTAAAGCAGAAATTGAGAAGATCTCATCCCGATATGGCCCTCAAAATCAAAGAGGAAGTGCGAAAGCAGATTGATGCAGGTTTCCTAGTCACATCAAAGTATCCTCAATGGTGGGCCAACATAGTGCCCGTTCCAAAGAAACATGGCAAAGTCAGAATGTGTGTTGATTATCGGGACTTGAACAAGGCTAGTCCGAAGGATAATTTCCCTTTACCTCACATTGATGTATTGGTTGATAACACCGCTAAGTGCAAGGTTTTCTCCTTCATGGACGGTTTCTCCGGCTACAATCAGATCAGGATGGCTCCTGAAGATAGAGAAAAGACGTCTTTCATCACGCCCTGGGTGCTTTCTGCTATGTGGTGATGCCATTTGGTTTGATAAATGCTGGTGCCACTTACCAAAGGGGCATGACCAAAATCTTTCATGATATGATTCACAAAGAAATTGAGGTCTACGTAGATGATATGATTGTTAAGTCTGGCACAGAAGAAGAACATGTTGAGTATTTGTTGAAGATGTTTCAGCGGTTGAGAAAGTACAAGCTCCGGTTGAATCCTAACAAATGTACTTTCGGTGTCAGATCTGGTAAACTCCTCGGCTTTATCGTCAGTCAAAAGGGTATTGAAGTTGATCCCGACAAGGTCAGAGCCATCAGAGAAATGCCTGTTCCAAAGACAGAGAAGCAAGTCAGAGGTTTTCTTGGTAGACTGAATTATATCTCCAGATTTATCTCTCACATGACTGCCACATGTGGACCAATTTTCAAGTTACTCCGCAAGGATCAAGGGGTGAAGTGGAATGTTGATTGTCAGAGAGCTTTTGACCAAATCAAAGAATATCTGTTAGAACCTCCAATTCTTGTTCCTCCAGTTGACGGAAGACCTTTGATCATGTACTTAACAGTACTGGAAGATTCCATGGGCTGTGTGTTGGGTCAACAAGATGAAACCGGAAAGAAAGAGCACGCTATCTACTATTTGAGTAAGAAGTTCACTGATTGTGAGTCCCGATATTCTGTACTTGAGAAAACTTGTTGTGCTTTAGCCTGGGCTGCCAAGCGTCTCCGTCATTATATGATTAATCATACAACTTGGTTGATATCCAAGATGGATCCAATCAAGTACATATTTGAGAAGCCAGCTTTAACTGGAAGGATTGCTCGATGGCAGATGTTATTGTCCGAGTATGATATTGTGTATCGCACCCAGAAAGCAATCAAAGGTAGCATCTTGGCAGACCATTTGGCCCATCAACCAATTGAAGACTATCAACCAATCAAGTTTGACTTCCCAGATGAAGAGGTCATGTATCTAAAAGCGAAAGATTGTGATGAACCGATGTTCGGTGAAGGTCCTGATCCTGAATCCGAATGGGGTTTGATTTTTGACGGGGCCGTTAATGTCTATGGTAGTGGAATTGGTGCAGTCCTCATTACCCCTAAGGGTACTCACATCCCTTTTACTGCAAGGATACGATTTGATTGTACAAACAACATCGCTGAATATGAAGCTTGCATCATGGGTATCGAAGAAGCCATCGATTTGAGGATTAAGAAGATTGTCATCTATGGAGATTCAGCTCTCGTGATTAACCAGATCAAAGGTGAATGGGAAACTCGTCATCCTGGATTGATCCCCTACAGAGATTATGCAAGACGATTGCTAACTTTCTTCAACAAAGTAGAGCTACACCATGTGCCCCGTGATGAGAATCAAATGGCGGATGCTTTAGCTACTCTATCCTCAATGATCAAAGTGAATGGTCACAATACTGTGCCAGTAATCAATGTTCAGTTCCTCGACCGGCCTGCTTATGTGTTTGTGGCCGAAGCAGTTGATGATGACAAGCCATGGTATCATGATATCCAAGTCTTCCTTCAAACTCAAAAATACCCGCCTGGGGCATCCAACAAAGACAAGAAGACCTTGAGAAAGTTGTCAAGCCGATTCTTCCTCAACGAAGATGTATTGTATAAGAGGAACTTTGATGGGGTCCTACTCAGATGCGTGAATAAGTATGAAGCAGGAGAGTTGATGCATGAGATACATGAAGGCTCTTTCGGAACTCACTCATGTGGGCACGCCATGGCGAAGAAGATTTTGAGAGCTGGGTACTACTGGATAACGATGCACGCTGATTGCTACAATCATGCCAAGAGATGCCACAAATGTCAAATTTATGCTGACAAGATTCATATACCACCATCTATGCTCAATGTCATCTCTTCCCCGTGGCCCTTCTCTATGTGGGGCATCGACATGATTGGTCGGATTGAACCAAAAGCTTCCAATGGGCATCGCTTCATACTAGTGGCTATCGATTATTTCACCAAGTGGGTTGAAGCAGCATCTTACGCCAATGTGACCAAGCAGGTAGTGGTCAGATTTATCAAGAACAACATCATCAGCCGCTACGGTGTTCCTAACAGAATCATCACAGACAATGGCACAAATCTGAATAACAACATGATGAAAGAGTTGTGCGATGACTTCAAGATTCAACATCACAATTCTTCTCCTTACAAACCACAGATGAATGGGGTAGTTGAAGCTGCAAACAAGAACATCAAGAAGATCATACAGAATATGGTAGTTACTTACAAGGACTGGCATGAAATGTTACCCTACGCTTTGTATGGATATCGTACCTCAGTGCGAACCACGACAGGGGCAACCCCTTTCTCTTTGGTATATGGTATGGAGGCTGTACTACCTGTAGAGGTTGAGATTCCTTCTTTAAGAGTCTTGATGGAAGCTGAATTGTCTGAAGCTGAATGGTGCCAGAGCAGGTACGATCAGTTGAATTTGATTGAGGAAAAACGTATGGCTGCTTTGTGTCATGGACAGCTATATCAGTCAAGGATGAAACAAGCATTCGATAAAGGAGTCCATCCCCGTGAATTCAAGGAAGGAGATCTTGTGATCAAATGCATCAAATCCTTTCAACCAGATCCTAGGGGCAAATGGACGCCAAACTATGAAGGTCCCTACGTGGTGAAGAGAGCTTTCTCTGGTGGTGCTTTAATTCTTACAAATATGGATGCAGAGGAGTTACCTCGTCCTGTGAATTCTGATGTAGTCAAGAAATACTTTGTCTAAATATATAAAAGAACAGCTCGGTAGGTCGAAAACCTGAAAGGGCGGCTTAAACCAAAAATGAGCGTCTCGGTGGATCGAAAACCCGAAAGGGCGGTCCAGGCAAAAATTAGAGACAAAAAAAAAAATAAAAAAAATCCTGATAGATCGAAAACCCGCAAGGGCGATCTATGCAAAAATTAAGGATCGAGACAAGTAACTGCATCAGATGAAACATCACTCGCCCGAGACACCTTGACTGTCAGAAGTTCTCTAATATTGAAGCATCCAAACTGTGGAATTCAAAGTGGTTAAGAAGTATAGCGGTTATTGTGTTCAATGTACCTGTCCCATATAATTACCATATTCCAACTCTTTGTAATCTGTGGTGCCATGCCTTTGGCCGGTTACCATTTCTTTTAAATCAATTTGAGCTGGTGCCTCTTTGTTGGAATTCTTGTTTATTCTATGTGCAAAAAAAAAATCTTTCTTTCGTTTTTAGTATTAGTACTTGAAGCAAAAACTTTGAAAACCTTTCTAAGGATTTTATGTTTTCTTTCAAAAAAAAAAAAAACAAACAAAAATGACAAACATATTATCTTTAAAAACATGTATCACATAAGTATGTGTCAACAGTTGGTCCGAAACAAGCAGGTGCAACAAAGAAGAATTTGTCATTGCAAAAAAAAAAAAAAAAAAAAAAAAAAGAAGAGCTCGGTAGGTCGAAAACCTAAGAGGGCGGCCTAAACAAAAAAAAAGAGCGCCCTGGTGGATCGAAAACCCGAAAGGGCGATCCAGGTAAAAATTAGGGGCATACAAAAAGAGAAAAAGAAAAATGTCTCCCCGGTGGATCGAAAATCCGAAAGGACGATCCAGGCAAAAGTTAGGGATTTCAAATATATATACAAAAGGCAATGACTATTCAAGCTTGAAAATACGGTGTTGCATTGATGAAATGGCGACTTCTACCCCAGTTTGTGAGGACTTACCCCAGCAGTTTGTTTAAGGGCTGTACCAGTCCTGTCTCAACAATCTTACCATTATACCGTCATATGAGTCTCATACATATTCATTCATTCATGCATACATAGCACGCATATATCCTCAGATACCACCCCAAGTGTGTCTAACTCCAAAATGTCAGCAAATCAAACGTGTTCCAAAATGGCAGGTCTCACCAGTAATCAGTCTATACAATTCCCCATTGTCTTCAGACAAATTCCCTGTTCCCCTCAACTTTATCTTTATCAAGTCACTCCCCTGATACCAAGCTTTACAATGTCTTCACTTTTACCGTATGTTTGCTATCCCACAATGTTAGCAAACCCTGTCGGTCTGCCTTTTCTTTACTTTCGCCACTCGTCGGCAATCACGTCTTTATTTTCGCCACTCGTCGGCAATCACGTCTTTACTTTCGCCACTCTTCGGTAATCATGTCTTTACTTTCGCCACTCGTCGGCCAATCATGTCTTTACTTTCGCCACTCGTCGGCAATCATGTCTTTACTTTCGCCACTCGTCGGCAATCATGTCTTTACTTTCGCCACTCGTCGGCAATCATGTCTTTATTTTCGCCACTCGTCGCCAATCATGTCTTTAATTTCGCCACTCGTCGGCAAATCATGTCTTTACTTTCGCCACTCGTCGGCAATCATGTCTTTACTTTCGCCACTCGTCGGCAATCACGTCTTTAGTTTCGCCACTCGTCGGCAATCACGTCTTTACTTTCGCCACTCTTCGGCCAATCATGTCTTTACTTTCGCCACTCGTCGGCAATCATGTCTTTACTTTCGCCACTCGTCGGCAATCATGTCTTTATTTTCGCCACTCGTCGCCAATCATGTCTTTAATTTCGCCACTCGTCGGCAAATCATGTCTTTACTTTCGCCACTCGTCGGCAATCATGTCTTTATTTTCGCCACTCGTCGGCAATCACGTCTTTATTTTCGCCACTCGTCGGCAATCACGTCTTTACTTTCGCCACTCTTCGGTAATCATGTCCTTACCTTTACCTTGAAGCAATATTAACAAACATTATCATTTATACTCCAGTCGTTTCAAGCTATCTCACAGCAATCATAAGCATTATCTATCATTTCCTTCCCTAGTGATACCTATCCTTTTGTTCCCCAGTCAGTCTTTATGCATCAACTGTACATTCATGCTTGCATCATGTTCGGTCATATCATCACCTTCATTAGCATCGCATCTCTGGTATTTCAAACGGTCCAAAATTGGCGTTTTGTTTATATTTAAGTCTCCTCGACCCTGTGGTTTAAAAGTTTTACCTTTTAAAATCTTCGTGACGAAGAAACTTAAATAGGGGAATCTGTCATACCCCAAATTTGGCCCGTTTGAAATCTTTTATCCGTTTCTTTTACCATTTAAAACTCGTTCTTGTGTCGTCTTTAATTATTAAAAAAAAAAAAAACTGTCATCTTCAATTTAAGTCTCTGCTCGCTTTTTACAACAGTTAAAATCACTTCATCTGTTTTTTTTATAACTTTTAGACGCATTTTATATTTAAAAGTTTTAGTCATAACAGTCAAGTCATTTTAAAAGGTCTAATTGTATTTTAAAAGTCGCGTTTTTTTTTAATCATTTCAGACAAAATTTCGGCAGGGAGGATACTTTGAAGTACCTCATGTCAGGTTTCAAAGGGACTTTTTTTTTTTATTATTAATTAATATTTTATTTTTATTTTATTTGTCATTTTTTATTTTTCTTTTTTTTGTTTATTTTTATTTTATTTTTATTTTTTTTTGAAAAAAAACAAAGAAAGGAAAGTCACTCACGTGACTTTCTTTCTTCTTTCCTCTTTTCTTTTCTTTTTTTTCTTTCCTCTTTTTTTTTTTTTTTTTTTTCTTATTACTTTTATTTGTTAAGTCTTTATCCCCAAGTCTCCAACAGGGGTATTTTGGTCTTTGATCTGTATCAGAGCCAACCCTATTTTGTCACTATAAATACACTGTCCAATCATTGGGAAGGGGGTCCAAAAATTCACTGTAGCCGCGTCAGAGTCAGAAAACGGGTCAGTTTGGTCCCTATCACATAGAAAACACCTTTTTCCTCTCTCTCTCATCTAGTTACAGATCAAAACACCACAAAATGATGAACACTTCATGAATACTCATGAACATTCATGAACACAAAATCACATAAACAACAACAATTTTCTTTTGATTCACATATTCCGAATTTCAACATAAACAACATTAATCATCCTCATCGATTCCAACACACAAATCCAACTCAAACCGAACCGGATCTAAGCAAAACGAACCGAACCGGAGCAAAAAGGGAAGCAAATCGGACAAGATTCGAGCTAGATCGGAGGAATTTAGCAAGAAGGAAGTGAATCCGAGCTTAAAGTAGTAGATCCGGTCTTCTCCGTTTTGAAACCGAAGGTAGTTTCACTCAAACTTTCTTTGCTAGATCTAGCTCAAATCTCTCTACCCTTTTTAAAAATAACACCGGATTTGTATAGAGGAGAAGGAGAAGAAGCTTTTGATGTAAAAAAATTTCAAAAAAATAAAATAAAAAAAGCTCCGACGCGGCGGCTCTATGGCCGACCACCGCGCCGGAGCAGTTCCGGCCACCCCTCCTCATCTTCTCCGGTGACTTTGTTTAGAGAGAAGGGAGAGCTTCTCTCTCTAAGTTTAACTTAGAAAGAGAAGGATTGTTTGATTTATGTTGTTTTTTTGGTGAAACCACTTTATATAGCCTCATCATTTTATTTTAATTCCATGTGTGTTGTTCCATCATATTATCGTGTATGATTATAGCTAGGCCGTCAGATCGTAGATCTAACGGCCGATGATGCATCTCGTATGTGGTTGAGTGTTTGTTTCTTTTGTGTGGAATACTGCGTGCCTGCTGTTGAACTGTCAGATCGTTGATCTGACGGTCACTGTGCTTCCAGTATATCCTTCCTTTTTTCTGTTTATTTTTAAAACCGTTGGATCTTAGATCCTATGGCTGTGATGAGATCTTGGGATTCAGATCTGGACCTCTGGATTCATCCAACGGTCCAGATTAGATCCTGCTGAGCCAATATTTTTTTTATTTCTTATTTTTAATTGTCTTTATTTTTAAATACTGTTTTTTTTACACTTTTTTGACATTTTTGTGTTTAGAAAAATTCCAAAAATATTGTTCTCACCATTCTAATTTTCTCTAATTTTAAAAATCCATCGTATTTGTTTTCTTTTAAATTTTTTTTTTTTCGTTTATTTCTTATATGATGATCTTAATTGTTGCTTGTCTTAATTCCTTGCTTTTTATTACTTATGTCTCATTCACCATGATATTTCTTATGTTACTAACGATTTAATTTTTGTCTTGAATCATAGCATGCACATTTAATTTTCTCATCATTTTGTTTTGTCATTGATTTAGTGTGTATAAATAGGGAATTGATGTAATTTTATTTCTTGCATTTTATTTTGGCATAAAGGCCTTAGGGTTGTACTTAGGAATTGATGTAATAATGTAGGTAACACAAGCACCGACACTTGCACCGACACTACCACAATTTATTTACCGCTTTCCGCTCGTTTTTTTTACGACGTTACGTTAGTTTAGAAAAATCATTTTCTCAAAAAAATCAAATATGCAAAACTTCAAAATCATTTTCTTAATAACATTTTTTTTTCTTAAGTAAACTCTCAATCAATTTTAATTCAACTTCAATCATTTTCAAAATTTAAAATCAATCAACCTCACTCATTTCTTTTATCTCATGCCTTGAGGCCTCTTCCTCTTCTTAAAATCATTTTCAAAAAATCTTAAAATCAACCTAACCCACCAAAGAAATTTTTTAGTGGAACTACGTCGGTTTTGATCCCTTTCCCAAAAAGGGTACGTAGGCAGAGGACTTGTCCTTCCAAATCAAATAAAAATAACCAAAAACATACTCCTTCTCCCTCCATTCTTTCACTTAGATTTTTAGGTAATAATTTTTCAAGTAAGCCAAATGAATTTAGCACAAGATAATCTAGGTAAGCGGTTCCTTCGGAGTACCCAAGTCGTTTAGGGTGCTTAACACCTTCCCTATTCGAAACCAACCCCCGAATCCAAAGTCTCGATAAGGGTTTTTACTCATTTTTTCCCTTCCCACGAATAAAAATTGAGAGTTCAAAGATTGACGATTCAAATCAATTAATGGTTTGATATCCGAAAATCGGGGAGCACAAACCTCTAAACTCAATATTTATTTTATTTTCAAATCTTATTTTATTAAACAATAAAATAAGTCATAATTCCTCATAAATCACATAAAATCACCTCAATCATATAAACCTCTTAAATCACACATATATCATATAAATATAATATAAACTCATCTTAACAAATTTTAGACTCAATTAAATAATTAAATAATTCGAAACGGGCGTTACACATTGCGTACTCATAGTTGTTGAGGGCTTATGCCATGTGAATGCCTTGTCGTTCAAACCGTTGAGGGGTCATGCCCTGGGAATGCTTAATCATTCCAACTATTGAGGGCTCATGCCCTGTGAATGCTAGTTCATTCAATCGTTGAGGGCTTATGCCCTGTGAATGCTCGTTCATTCAAACACATTATGCATGTCACATTTGTCACATTTGTTGTTGAGTCGTAGCATTGATGTCGTGTCATTGCATAAGTCGTTGTTGTTGGTTGAGTAGTAGTTGTGGTTGATTGGTTGAAATTGCAAAATGTTGATTGGTCAATTGATGAATTATATACCTATTATTGTTGTTTGTGAATCTCACCCCTTTTGCTTGGAAATGTTGCCCTCCCTTTGTAACGCCTGTTTTAATTTATTTAATTATTTAATTGAGTCTAGAATTTATTAAGAGAGTTTAGAATATATTTATATGGTTATATGATTTATTAAGTGGCTTATTATATTATTTAATAGAATAAGATTAGAAAATAAAATAATATTGAGTTTAGGGGTTGTTATGAGATTTTAGAAAGTTTGGGGGGAAAGAGAAATAAGATAATATAGATGGTGGAGTTATAAGTAGGAAAAACCTAGTTTAGAAAAACAGAACGTACGACCAATTTTGGGGAAAAGGGAGAAAAAGCCAAGAGAAGGGAGAAGCACATAGAGGCTGCGATTTTCATATTCTAAGGTAAGGGTGAGAATGACATTAAATCTTCTTAAGCCTATGATTCTGATAATTAGATTTAACATGTTGGAGATTTAGTTTTGAGAATTGAAGAATTAGGTTAAAAGTGAGGAATTGATGATTAGATGATGAAAACTTGTTGAATTGATGAATTGATGATTTTGTTTTGTGAAATTCGTACTCCTAATTAGTGGGTAATTATGTGTATACTAATTTTGTTGAATTGGTGAATTAACATGTTCATATTCATGCTTTTGATTCATAATAAGTGGTTTTTGGGATTTTTGCTAAAAGTGATGAAAAATCATGATTGTGGTTGTCGAATGATGATGAATTCATAATTTGTGTTCTTGCTATGTTAAGAGGTATATGAAAGTGAAGAAACTAAGTTGTTATTAGTGTTGTTGTGATTAGAGAAATCCAATAAAAACTCATCCCAATTTATTTAAAGGATTAACTAGTATAATTCCATTGTGTATTAGAGTTCGGTTATACAAAATTGAGGCTGGAAATCTTAGTCAACTGGTTATGACCATGTGATGCAATCTTTCTTTTTTTCTTTACGTGAATGCATAATATCATATAGAAATTGTCCCTATAGATAAGTACACCTTCTAGTTTGATTTGTTTTCAATAATTAAGAGAGAATATGTGGTCTTCAACTAGTTAGCCTACTTGGGTTAGATTACAAAGGTAGTAATGCATCTAGTCTAGATAATGTACATGTAAGCACTAATTCACATGGCAATGCGCATTATTCCTCCCCTGTTGCCAAGTCTGCCTCAATTGCTTTGAATTTTACATGCTTTTTGTTGTGAGTTGATCCTTAGGATAGTTATCAATATTATTTATAATATTAACGATGATCTGTGAAGCTGATTTATGATGATTTGATGTTGTTATATTGTGATATAATTGTATATGCATTAATTGAATTATTTGTGAATAATTGAGACGTTCATTGACTTGCATTTGATATTATTATGTCATGTTGTTTTTGTATACTGTTGTGTCGCTGTTGTTATTTAACTAAGCTGCAAGAGTCGGTCTAAGTTGATTAAAATGATGAAGTTCTAAATTATTGGATTATATAAGAGGTTGTCGGTTTAAAATGTTTAAGAAGTCGAGTCCATGCATTAGCATTTCAGCGATAGGGGCTTTATGCCCTGGAGTATATTAATGCTCAAATAGCGATAGGGGCTTGATGCCCTGGAGTATATTAATACTCAAATAGTGATGGGGCTCGATGCTCTGTATTGGTACAACATGCATATAAGAGGTCTAAGTTGCATAGTCGAGTTGGAGTCGCATGTGTCGAGTCAAAGATGTTAAGTTGTCAAGTTGTTTAAGTTGTGATTCTTTTTATGAACTAGTAATGATGTGATATATGATATATTATTATCTATGATGAATATTATGATGTTTTCATGTTGTTAAATATAATTCTTGAATTATATGCTTAATATTATTGTTTTGTGAAATCTCACCCGTTCTGCTTGGAAATGTTGCTCTTCGTATGAGTAACTTGCAGGTAATCGTTAGCAGGTTGCTGGTGTTGCTGTCGTGAGTGACTTATTCCTCACTGAGTCTTAGGATGCTCTGATACGTAACGAGATGAGATCTTTTGTGGCTATTTTCTATTCCTTTACGTATTTTTTATGTTTTTAATAAGGCCTGCGTGCCAAAGACTTATTTATGTTAATGAATTTAATCCGCTGCAAAGTTTGAATTAATATGTTGATGATTTTTGGAAAGATAATTAGTTAATTATCTCATTTATTATTTTTAAGAAGTGTAGCATTCCGTTATGTGTTGAATACTCTGATGTTTATTATGAAATTTTTAAGTTGGGAAAACGGGGTGTTACAATTGGTATCAGAGCAGGTCCGTCCGTCCGTACTGTCTTTATGTTGTCTTGACTGTTGTTGTTGTGTAGAGAACTAAGATGGCTGGAAGGAATGATGCTGCTATTGCTGCTTCGTTGGATCATGTAGCTCAAGCTATGACTGTTGATATGATGAGTACATGATATGATTTAGGAGTCGTTAAAAGAATTATTATTACTAATTGATGGAGTTTAAGTTGTTAGATGCATTTGATGAATTAAATGTTTATTATTATTGTTTGTGAAATCTCACCCCTTCTGCTTGAAAATGTTGCCCTTCGTATGGGTAACTTGCAGGTAATAAAGATTAGTAGGAGTGGTGGCTCAAGTGTCTTAGGCCTCTGCAAAATTTTGGAACATGTTGTTGAAGCTTTTATTGTCGTTGAATTAGTTCCGCTGTAAAGTTTTAATTATTACGTTGTTGAAATTTGAAGGATAATTATTTAATTATTCCATTTGTGATTTTTAAGAAAAGAAGTGTAACATTCCGTTTAAAGTGTTTTACTCTGATTAATTTATGAAATTTTTATGTTGGGAAAACGGGGTGTTACACCCTTCGTATGGGTAACTTGCAGGTGATCCAGAATAGTTGATGTTATTGCTGTTGTGAGTGGACTTTCCTCACATGTGTCATAGGCCTCTAATACGTAACGGGATGAGGATAATTTGTCGTTGAATTTTCATCATTCCTTATGTATCATTATTTGGACCTGTTGATGTTAATTTAATCTTTAAAGATATTTTGTTGAGGCCATGTGCCAAGAATTTATTGGAAGTTGTTTGATGTTGAATATAATTTTCCGCTGCAATGTAATAGTTTTATATTGTTGAAGTTAAATAAATAGCATTTTATTCTTTTTATGAAATTTTGAAAAGTAGTGTGACATTCCGTTAGTTGATTAACTCTGATTTCATTAATAATTATGTTGTTGGGTTAACGGGGTGTTACAAAAGAACACTTTGAAACAAATAGAACTAAAATCAGCCTAAGGGATGATCCTAAGGAAATGTATGGAGGAGCTCTGCCTATGGCCAAGAGCAGAAAAACAAAGAGGAAGGCCATCAACAAGGATGCTTACTTAGAGGAAGGTTTTGAACAAGCGTCTAAGAAAGCAAAGAAGGACAAGAAGAAAAGTTCTCTTCTGAACAGTTGGCGGATTCTGAATTGCCAACTATTCATGAAGAAGCTCAAGATCTTAATGCTGAAGAGGTTTTGGAGAATAGGACCAGAAGCAGCAAGGATGCTGCAACCTCTCAAACAGTTCCTGAGAAGCCTGCTATTCCCAAGAAAAAGAGGAAGCATGCTATCAAAAAGCTAAGAATAGCAGCAGTTGCAACTGAAGAAGAGGAAGAAGTGGCTACTACTGAGCAAGTCACAAGAGAGGTGAAGAAGAAGCAAGCTGAGGATGCTGCTACACTTCAGAGAGCTGTGGAGTTAGCCCAGCAGGCCAACAGTCCTGTATCCAACATAGCTAAGGGAGATGCTGGTGCAGTTGCTGAAAAGGTCATAAAAGTTGTTGAAGAAGTTCAAGAATGGGTAACTTCTGAAGCAGAACATCTTCTGAACGCTGCTGCTGGTTCCTCAGAAGCCACTATCTCAGATAGTCAGCAAGGTATTACAAATTCTCCTCACACTAACAATGTAATACATGTAGAATCAGATTCAACCCCCTCCATTTCATCTGACTCATCATCATCATCATACTCCTTAAATCTAGATGACATATCTTTAGGAGAGTTATATCCAACCTTAAACAAAAAACCCTCACCAACCTCCAAAATTCATAAAAAGCCTAGCTTGAAAACTTCAACCTTTCAACCTATGATTCCTACTCCAGATGAAAGGATTGGGAATCTATCTCAAACGAGGATAGATGTTTGTGAACATCTACCTCTTGACCATCCTTTACAACCATCATATATCCAACCTCCAAATGTGATTCAACCTGAAACCACAAAGAGCCCCTAAGGTAGCTTCAAAAGAAGTTATTTCAGAAGACCCCCAACAACAACAACCTGAAACCATTCTCATCCCTGAGCAAAGTGTTCCTGAACATATTGTTCCTGAACAATTTGTCTCTAAATAATCTCAATCAGAAACCCAACCTCAAGATAACAAATCATTCCTGAACAAGTTGGTTCTGAACAACTTGTCTCTGATCAATAACCTTCATCACCATCAAACTCCCAATCATATCCTGAATCAGATCCTATGATCACATCAGATGCCTCTGATGTTGAGGAAGAGCCTAACAGCTCTTCTTCTGATGTAATCATGGAGTCTGTTTCTGATCAAACTAACCAAACCACTCAAACGCCCATCTCTACAAACAGCCAATCCTCAACTTCATTAGCCATTCAACTAATAGCCCCAACCAAACAATCAAAGATACCTTCTCCACCAACTATATTCCTTGATTCTACATTATTGTCAGATGTGTGTGAAAACATTTACAAGGAACTGACTAATCTGATTAAAGATAGAGAAGAGCTGATTGATAAGGATAATTATGAACAGCATTGGAATAGGCTGAAGGTGTAACGCCCGGTTTGAATTATTTAATTATTTAATTGAGTCTAGAAGTTATTAAGATGAGTTTATATTATATTTATATAATATATGTGTGATTTATATGATTTATATGATTGAGGTGATGTTATGTGATTTTATGAGGAGTTGTGACTTATTTTATTGCTTAATAAAATAAGATTTGAAAATAAAATAAATATTGAGTTTAGAGGTTGTTTTGAGATTTTAGACAGTTTTGGGGGAGAAAGAGAAATAAGATAAGATAGATGGAGGAGATATAAATAGGGAAACCTAGTTTAGAGAAAAACATAACGTACGATGAATTTCGGAGAAAAGGGAGAAAAAGCCAAGAGAAGGGAGAAGACCTAGAGGGGCTGCGATTTTCATCCTATAAGGTAAGGGTGAGACTAACTTTGCAATTCTATTAAGCCTGTGAATCAACGGTTACATTTAACATGATTTAGGATGAGTTTCAGGGGAAATGGAAACTCGGTCAAATTGGTAGAATTGATGATTAAACGGTGAAAAGTTGTTAGATTGACGTAGAAATTGTTCCTAGACCTTAGATAATGATTATGATGAATTCTGGAATCAAAGTTAGGATTAAAATCATGAGAGTTAGTGATTTTTATGAAAAAAACTGCACTTCTGCCCGTAGCGACATTCATCGCTCACCTCCCGAGCCATGATCCTCGCCACGGTGAGTGATGAACTTCATCGCTCGCCTCGCGAGCAACCTTGCTCCGCCTCGCGAGTTGCACGTCGCACCTCGCCATAGCGAGCAGATGAACTCGCCTAGCGAGCTTGACTATAGAGAATGCAAGATTTCATGATTTTGACTTTTGAGATGATCCTTAGATGCCTTTTAGTGCCTGAACATGTCTAATAATGATTAGGAAAGAATGTAGAATGAGATTGAACGTGCCTGAACTCGCCACGGCGAGCAGAGGCTCTCGCCTCGCAAGTGACCCAGAAATAGAGTGCCTTGTGTAACACCCCGTTTTCCCAACATAAAAATTTCATAAAAATAATCAGAGTATTCACATAAAATGGAATGTCACATTCTTTTCTTAATATCATAAACTGAATAAATAACTATTTATCCTTTAAAATTCAATAACAAAATCTTTAATACTTCGCAGCGGAATTTATTCAATAACTAAACAGTCTTTTGCACGAAGGCCTCTTCATAAATGTCTCATACAAATCTAATCTAAAAACATAGTCCTATATCTTCAAAAACAATACGTAAGGAATAGAAAAGCAATAACAAAAGATCTCATCCCGTTACGTATCAGAGCACCTAAGACACATGAGAGAGAAAGCTCACACGACATCAACTATTCTTGGTTACCTGCAAGTTACTCATACGAAGAGCAACATTTCCAAGCAGAAGGGGTGAGATTTCACAAAACAATAATATCAAGCATATAATTCATTAATTATATTTAACAACATAAATAACTTCATCTATTAGTAATAATAATTCTTCATGTAATAATTCTTAATAGTTCAACCAACTTCTAATCATCATTTTATAATAACATAACAACACAACTTAATCATCAGTTAATAATAATAATCATATACAACATGACATAATCATCACTTAATGATAATAATCATATAAACAAACAACATATTCATCTTAATCATAATCATGTAAACAAACAACATATTCATCATCTTATATTGATATAACAACAACATAAACAACAATGATTAATAAATATTAATACTTCACTTAGTTCTTTATTAACAACTCATTGACAAATGACAACTCAACGACAACGACAACGACAACGTCAACCTGACAATACAGCTACGTGAGAGTGCACCACCTCTTATAATACGACAACGTAAGAATACATCAATAACAACGTAAGAGTACACCACCTCTTATAAACGACAAGTAAGAGTACACCACCTCTTAAAGAATAACAACGTAAGAGTACACCACCTCTTATAAACGACAAGTAAGAGTACACCACCTCTTAAAGAATGACAACGTAAGAGTACACCACCTCTTATAAACAACAGCGTAAGAGTACACCACCTCTTATAGAACAACAACGTAAGAGTACATCACCTGTTATAAAACACCTGAACATAAACAGTCACCAACAACAGCTTCAACTACGACTTCAACAACTTAGACAACACTAACAACTTAAGACTCCAATACTTTGAAAAGACAACTTACAACTTTAATGACATTGACGACAACAGCGGCAACGACAACGACTTTGCATCATAATATCATAATATTCACCAATTACATCTCGTTAAATAACTCATCAATTACACATTATCAAATAGCACATCTTTAAATTATTCACATCTTTATATACACATCACTAAACATTCACATCTTTACATATACATCAATAAATAATTCATAAATTATACTTAGTCAAATAATTCATCAATTACACTTAATCAAATAAGTCATCAATAACTCATCAATTCAATTCTTTATTTAAAACATATTGTATCAAACATGTCAAGCTTCGACACAAATCATATTTAATTCTAAATAAAATAGTAACTTTTGAATCACATTTTGTTTTTATCTCAACAAACTAATACATATTAACTGAGTAAACGAGCACTGAAAACTCATGAAACACACACGATATTGCTCAATTAAAAATATAACAGACATACATATAACAGAATGCATGAAGAAGCTTTTATCACATTCCTGTATTTTAATCATATTAGCACACTAAAGCTTTGTATATATACTTAGTATTCCAAACGATTTTGAAAATAAAATAAACTAATTAACTCACGAGATTAATATTATTAGTCAAAACAGTACCTACTGAGAATATATAACCACATGCATATAGCTTACAATTGTTCCCCTTATCTTCTTCTACAAGGTATCTACCTCTATTATACTCATGTTTCAATCATGCAATAACGACAAATCACATATTATGTATTATAGAGATCTTAAAGAGCTTCACGGGATACTAATATTTCATACTCTTAAATTATATCGAATAATAATATGATCCATATGGTTATACAACCCTTATGGTGAATAGAGACTTCCCCCTTACGTTAATTCGATAATTTACCTACTATTTTAACAATCAATTTTGCAATTAACCATAATTTCTAAAACATCAAAACTAACAACATCTACAAGGTTAAACCCTTTTTCAGAATTATACAATCCATTATTAGAGAAAGCTAGTCTCACCCTTACCTTATAACTCAAAATCGCCGCTTTCTAGGTCTTTCTCCCTTCTCTTGGCTTTTTCTCCCTTTTCTCTAAAATTGATCGTACGTTATGTTTTTTTTTCTTTCTAAACTAGGTTTCTCCTATTTATAACCCTTTATTCTATTTTATCTTATTTCTCTTTCTCCCCAAAACTCTCTCAAATCTCATAACAACCCTTAAACTCAATATTATTTTATTTTCAAATCTTATTATATTAAATAATATAATAAGCTACCTAATAAATCATATAATCATATAATATATTCTAAACTCTTCTTAATAAATTCTAGACTCAATTAAACAATTAAATAAAACAAATAATTCAAAGAGGGCGTTACAACTCTACCCCCTTAAAAGAATTTTGTCCTCGAAATTCAAAGCACGCAAGAAAAGGAATTCAATTATTGCCTAACCATCTTAATTCATATATAGTCAAATTGAAACTTCAACAAAACATGTAAACCACGTCAAAGTTAGTCAATCAAACATGATCACATAATAAACATATCTATTAATCAGAAACACAACAAAAATCAATCAAACAGCATAAAAATGGTAATACAACTGTTACTCGACACAACTCGACTCAACTACTTGGCCGGACGGACCGACCTGCTCTGATACCAATTGTAACACCCCGTTTTTCCAACATAAAAATTTCATAAAAATAATCAGAGTATTCACATAAAACGGAATGTCACATTCTTTTCTTAAAATCATAAACTAAATAAATAACTATTTATCCTTTAAAATTCAATAACAAAATCTTTAATACTTCGCAGCGGAATTTATTCAATAACTAAACGGTCTTTGGCACGAAGGCCTCTTCATAAATGTCTCATAAAAATCTAATCTAAAAACATAGTCATATATCTTCAAAAACAATACGTAAGGAATAGAAAAGCAATAACAAAAGATCCCATCCCGTTACGTATCAGAGCACCTAAGACACACGAGAGAGAAAACTCACATGACATCAACTATTCTTGGTTACCTGCAAGTTACTCATACGAAGAGCAACATTTCCAAGCAGAAGGGGTGAGATTTCACAAAACAATAATATCAAGCATATAATTCATTAATTATATTTAACAACATAAATAACTTCATCTATTAGTAATAATAATTCTTCATGTAATAATTCTTAATAGTTCAACCAACTTCTAATCATCATTTCATAATAACATAACAACACAACTTAATCATCAGTTAATAATAATAATCATATACAACATGACATAATCATCACTTAATGATAATAATCATATAAACAAACAACATATTCATCTTAATCATAATCATGTAAACAAACAACAATCAACAGTAACAACTCATGTAATGACATGACACCCCTCTAAGACTCCTCGATAATGCAACTATGCTTGTGGTACCATATTCAGGGCCGTGACCCACTCCGCTGTCGAATGGTTAAAGCATTCTCATCAGGACATAAGTCCTCACCGCTCAACACCGCTTTGAACAACTAGTGTTCTACCGCTTTGAACGACAAGGCGTTCCAGAGCCGAAGCTCTCACACTTTTATGCTTATGCGACTAACCCATTTGTGTATATCCACATACAACTCAACTAATGCATATATGTATATATGACTTACGACTCCATGAAACCAGTTCAACCATTCCAGAAATATACAATTAATAATAACCAGACCAATGCATCAAGTTCATTCAACATAGCGTATACTCTCTTGGTTCATACTCAAAACATCTCCCAATTCACTAAACTCAACAAATTCTGTTACTAAAATGTTCCATTAGGATCCAGCATATATATAAGGGTTATACAAGTTAAAAGGGACATGTTTAAATGCTACAAGGGATCCCCTAATGCACGAGGCAAAGTTCAAAAAGTGGCTGACTAAGATCAACTTCGCTTAAGCGACGGCTAGCTCGCTTAAGCGACCGGCTTACAGTAAGTCTGGGTTCTGCTCGCTTAGGGTTCGCTTGAGCGAACTTCTGACAGAATCAAAATGGTTTTTCGCTCACAGGGTCGCTTATGGTTCGCTTAAGCGAATTCTGGGCAGAATCAAATTTAATTTTCGCTTACAAGTTCGCTCACGGTTCGCTTAAGCGAACGGGCAAAAATCGCATTCTGGGCAACTTGCTTGAATGTTCGCTTAAGCGACCAATCATTTGGGCAGCGCAGAAACCTACGGTTTTCAACCCTCTTCACACCCCAAAACCCAATTTTAATCCCCTGATCACCCAAAACGTTTTCCAACAGATGTTTACAGGTTCCATATACAACTAGGCATCTAAAGGAAACACAAACAGCCATCAACAACAACAATACAGATCAATCCACCATCATACAAAACTTCATCAATTCATCCAATCAATTATATTTTCAATCAATTTGTGATCACAGCAACAGTATGGATTAAGATTTCATTTTGAACATCACATTACAACAGAATTAACATGATCATTACTCATTCCCTCCAGAATCATCATCAAACCCTAACCCTCAATTCTATTTTCCAAAACTAAGCAATTAGGTCAATTTTCAGAAATTATAGATTATGATTATTGAGAGATAGTCTCACCCTTACCTTAGTTTTGCAGAAGGATTACACAGCAAAATCGGTTCCTAGGCTCTTCTCTCTTGTTCTTGCTCTTCTTCTCCCTTTTCTCCCAAAAACTTAGTTTTCTTACGTAAAAACGTTCTGACTGTTTTTCTTTCTTTTTCTAACTTCCAAACTATAACTCCCCCTATTTCATTAAACTCCCTTAATTTTTATTAAATCCTAATTAACTCCCTAATTTCTAAAATAATATTAATTTCCTCTTATTTTAGTTATTATTATAATAAACTACATAATAAAATGCACACACCACATAAATAACCAAAAATCATATAAAATCACATATGATACTCCAAATAAATCAAAATAAAATAAAATAACAACTAGGGCGTTACATTAAGACTTAATGATGATGTTAATCATAATCTGTGAAGCTGTTTAAGATGTCTTGATGTTGATTATGATGTGATATAATGTCATGTGCATTACTTGAATTATGAATGTATATTTGAGATGTTGTTGACTTGTATTTGATATTATTATGTCATGTTGTTTTGTATACTGCCTATGTTGCTGTTGTTATTTAACTAAGCTGCATGAGTCGGTGTAAGTTGATGAAGATGATGATGTTTCCAAATTATTGGATTATATAAGAGGTTGTCGAATTAAGAAGTTTAAGAGGTCGAGTCCATGCATTAGCATTTCATTGTTGGGGGCTTGATGCCCTGGAGCTTTGTACTCAACACGATGGAGCTTTAGCTCAAATAGCGATGGGGGCTTGATGCCCTGTATTGGTACCACATGCATATAAGAGGTCTAAGTTGCATAGTTGCATTTGTTGAGTCGAAGATGATAAGTTGTGAAGTTGTGATTACTTATATGAATTGTTAACGAAGTGATTTATGATATATTATTATCTATGATGAATAATAAGATGTTTTGATGTTGTTAAATATAATTGTTGAATTATATGCTTAATATTATTGTTTTGTGAAATCTCACCCCTTCTGCTTGGAAATGTTGCTCTTCGTATGAGTAACTTGCAGGTGATCAAGAGTAGGTTGCTGTGTTTGCTGTCGTGAGTGGCCTTTCCTCACTGAGTCTTAGGTTGCTCTGATACGTAACGGGATGGGGTCTTTGATTGCATGCTTCTATTCCTTTACGTATTGATTTATTAAATTATAATTAAGTTGTTTGAACTGAATTTATGAGGTGTTTTGATGAGGCCTGCGTGCCAAGACAATTTATGTTGAAGAATTTAATCCGCTGCTATTACTTTGATGTACACCTATTTTAAGCTTGTTTAGATTTATTTCTTAAAGTTGTTTCTGCATTTTTTTTACTCTAAATGCTTCTGAATATGAGTTATTGCTTCTGAACTTCTTAATTTGCTCCAATATTTATACATGTTTATACTGCTTCTGAAGTAATTTATTCACTCTGATACTTATACATGTTTTATATTGCTTCTGAATGTAGTAAATTACAAAATCTCTCACTATTTTCTCATCTCTTTCTTTTTGTCTTTATTTTATACTTTTTGTTGATGACAAAAGGGGGACTAGATGTACAGTATTTATAGGCTCTGAGCCCCATTAATTTAATTCTAATCAAGTTAAATTAATAAGACCTTCTTCTAAACTCATAGTCTTTTAATGTGAGATTATTCTGAGTGTTATTTCGTTCTTAATGATAAATTTAATTAACATGGATAGAACTCAGGGGGAGCTTACAAACCTCACCTTAAAAGTACTATTGCACTCAGGGGGAGCTTACAAACCTCATACCCTAATAGTCAACGTGTTAATTAGATTAACAACAGTTGAACTTTTTAAATACTATTGTTTGTCATCATCAAAAAGGGGGAGATTGTTGGAACAAAATGTGTTTAGCAATAATAATCCTTAAGAGTTTTGATGATAACAAAGTATTAAAAATTGTCAATTGGATATGCTAATATTTGTTCAAGTGTACAGGACTATAGACAAAAATTTGACATCTTAAAATGGTCTTGGAAGAACAAATAAAGAGTAAATACATCAACAAAAAGGGAAGCTTAAAGCGTCTGAAGAAAACTGCTCCTGAAGACAAAGTGCTCCTGAAGTGATAACGTCATCAAAAGCAAGTTCATCAGAAGCTGTGAATCACCAGAAGCTGCAGTTCATCAGGAGATGCAACTTAAAGCTTCAAAAGCTGTTTCAAGGATTCAAACTCGTCTAAGATTGCAGAAGACTGGAAAATGTTGAGGAAAAAATCCTTATTTGATGTTTTAAAGATTACAAACATTTATTAATTGTTTTTTAACTTGTTATCTACTAATGAATTTTGTGAGAAATGTTTCATGAGAATGTTCTTAACATAAGAAGAAGGTTCTTTGCTCACAAGACAAGTTAAAAAAAAAAAGGTCCTTATCAAAGGAAATAAGCAAAAGGACATAAATGGACTTTTTGGAACAAATTCAAGAAGCAAAATATTCTCTATGTCTCACCAAAAGAAGATACTTTGGATATATGACATAAATGGAAAGAATATCACATGATTACAAAAGGCCTTTGCATTTAAAAAGGAATTGAAAAAGCACGTGCCTTAAAGAAAGAATAACAAAATTGTTTTACAAAGAAAGAATGTTCTTGAGAACATTACGGTAAAGCTACAAATGAATAAGGATGATGTCATTTCTATCACAGCCAATTACAACTCATGCACAGCTGTATTACAACCTCACGTGGGCTGTCTCAAAAGGCTAGAAAGCAGATAATGTTCTTCAGAACATTCTTCACTTGAAATAACACATTTTTTGTAGCACTTGTGCATCAAGCAACAAAAAGAAAGAGCACATGGGCTGTTTTTTCGTACAAGCTTCACAGCTGTATGTTCATGTACATTTCAAGTGAGCTTCACAAATCAAGCCTCTATAAATACAAGCACATAGCAAGGCAAATTCTTAAGAGCTTACATACAAAGAAATCAATTCTCTCATTCACGTGAATCCTCAAAGAAGCATTCACAAAGCTCTTCAACAACAAACAAAGCAAGCTTCAAATATCTTTCTTCTCATGTAGCTAAGATATCCCTGAAAGTTTGTATATATAATATCTCCAAGTTGGGATATTATTTGAAATATCTCTTTGAGATATTATTTTGAAATCTCTACGTGAGATACTTGAGAAATCTCCAAGTGAGATACCATATTCAAACAACACCCACAACCATACAAAGTGTAACTAGATCTCAAGTCTATTGGGTTTAATAGTTTGATATAGAACTTTTCCTGTGTGATCAAGAATCGTAGAAGCCTGCTGAGGTTGATAATACAGAGTGTAACGGACTGATCTGGTGTGATCAACATATTATAGTGCTATTCAGAAGTTTCTGATAGCAGGATACTATAGTGGATAATCTCACACGTAGTGTGGGGACTGGACGTAGCTGGTTAGGCGAACCAGGATAAATTCTCTTGTGTTCTCTCTCTTCTCTTCTCTCATCTCTTAATTTCTGGCCGTCACATATAACCTATAACTAACTATATTAATTTTTCCAGAGTGCTCTGGTCCTTAAACTAAAATTAAATAATTAACCTACTACATAATAATTATCCAGAACTTTTTGGTCCTCTTTATTTTATTCTTAATATCTCCAGAGTTCTCTGGTCCTTTATCGCTTTATTTATTTCAGTTATATATATCCAGAGTTTTTTGGTCCTTTACTGCTTTGTTTATTTTAGTTATATATATCCAGAGTTTTCTGGTCCTTTACAACTTTATTTATTTCAATTATATATCCAGAGTTTTCTGGTCCTTTACAACTTTATTTATTTCAATTATATATCCAGAGTTTTCTGGTCCTTTACTGCTTTATTTATTTCAGTATTTTATTCCAAAACTTTCTAGTCCTTTTATTTACTTCATTATCCAGAGTTCTCTGGTCCTAATATTATAATATTTTATTATCACTCACTTAACATTAACCAAGAATTTTCTTGAGATTATATACTTATTTAAGTTTCAGGAATAAATTTTTAAAAGGGTCACAATTCAAACCCCCCTTTTTTGTGACGTTTATTGCTACTTCAGAAAAGTATAGCAACGACTATTTTGAAAGGATTGAAGGGCATTGGATAGTTATTCTTCAAAGAGTGTTGACATAGTACGTTTGTACGAAGTGTACAACCACTATCTCCACTACTCTGTTTTTGTCTCTGCTACAAGACAAGAAAAAACAGCTCTGCCTGCAACAATGTTTCTTCACATTGGGAACGCGTTTGAAATTGATCCTTCATACGACAATAACCATATCACGCAAAGAATCATGGTGATTTATCAAAAGCCTAAAACAACTCTATTTTGAATGTGCTGACAATTCAACGTCTCTTTACACCGCTATATAAAGGAGTGAAGACTTAGAGTTTCATAAGAACAATACGAAGCATTAGTTAAGCCAAAACTCTGTTGAAATTGTTCTCCACTTCAAAGTTCACTTATTTTAGAAATTCTAGAGTCTTTAGAGTCTATATCTGATTTGTAGTGTGAACACCACTGATTGTATATCAAGTGTTTAACTTCAAACAATTTTCTTTGTAATTCTGTTTGAATTAAGAAGTCTCTTGCAGTTGTGCTTGAGCAATAGAAGTCTCTTGATTGTGTTTAGGAGCATAGGAAGTCTCTTGCAGTTGTGCTTGAGCATTTGAAATCTCTTACTAAGTTTAGTAGTGAGCATTTGTAATCAGATATTACATAGTGAACTCTCCTTGGAAGTGCAAGGGGGACAGGACTGACTTCCGGTTTGTGGAAGGAACCTGTATAAATTGCTTGTGTCTTTCTTCTCTCTCTCTCTCTGTTTTTATCCGCTGCAATTAGTTCTGAACATCTCTTCAGAAGTAGAATTTTATCTGCTTCTGATCTGTTTTTCAGTTAGGAGAAAAAGAAGAAAAAGGCAACAAAATTCAACCCCCCCCCCCCCCCCCCCCCCTCTTGTGTTTATCTCACCTTCAAATAGTTCATGATTGGAGATATACTCGTATGTGGGGATTTTGAGATTCATCTATGTTGATGTAATAATAGATTCATGACATGTATATTTGGAGTACTCTGGTTTATATCCGATGCGACTATTGAGATTTATATGCATGCATGTTGAGTTTTGAATTTTGAATAATGACGTAGCATCTATTTCTTGAATAAACATATTATTTGCATGTTTTATTGCTTTAATAGAAATAGGGTGTTACAATTTTCATCCAATTAAGCTAAAAACTCATGGTTATTGTAACGCCCTCTTTGAATTATTTGTTTTATTTAATTATTTAATTGAGTCTAGAATTTATTAAGAAGAGTTTAGAATATATTTATATGATTATGTAATTTATTAAGTGGCTTATTGTATTATTTAATAGAAAAAGATTAGAAAATAAAATAATATTAAGTTTAGGGGTTGTTATGAGATTTTAGAGAGTTTTGGGGAAGAAAGAGAAATAAGATAAAATAGAAATAAAGATTATAAATAGGAGAGACCTAGTTTAGAAAAATAGAACGTACGACCAATTTTGGAGAAAAGGGAGAAAAAGCCAAGAGAAGGGAGAAGCACATAGAGGCTGCGATTTTATTATTCTAAGGTAAGGGTGAGACTAGCATTCAATTCTATTAATCTATATAATTCTGATGATTTTATTTAGCAAGTGTAGGATTGAATTAGAGAAGTTGGGAATTAGGGTTAGAATGTAGAATTGAATTGTGGAAAGAAGTAGATAATATGATGGATTAGGGTGATAAAGGATGTTTAGATTGTAGATTAATCACAGACTAAGTTTCCAATCAGTATTGGGGTTTGAGTCGATGGAAATAGGGATTTTCGTTTGAATAGTTGGTGTCAAAACGTTTTGGAAATAAGAGATTATGTGAGGTTTGGGAAATCGATTATTGGGTGGTTGAAACTTGAATCTTTTTGTAGATTATGATAGGGCTAATGTTAGGAGCGTGTAGGCGAAAACGGCATCGAAAACGGGTTAACGGTTTGATTTTTATGTTCGAAAACGTGAAGGTTGAAAATCTGAAGTCGTCTGTCAAATCTGGAAACATCGTGCCACGATGGGAGACCAACGTGCCACGATGATGTTATACCAGAAACCTTAAAAATGCAATTTTCTTCACTCCAAATGCTTCCAAACTTCTTCATAAGTGTAGGGACTTTATCCTAACCATCTAGAGATGTTTTTAGGAAATAAATAACGTTGTATAAAGGGTTTAATGAGTTGTTGAAAGTTGAACCTTGGGGTAGTTATGAATATTATTTACAATATTAATGATGATCTGTGAAGCTGATTTATGATGATTTGATGTTGTTTATAATGTGATATAATTGTATATGCATTACTTGAATTATATGTGAATATTTGAGATGTTGTTTACTTGCGTTCGATATTATTATATCATGATGTTGTGCATATTGCCTATGTTGCTGATTGTTAATTAACTAAGCTGCATGAGTCAGTCTAAGTCGTTGAAGATGTTGATGTTCCAAATTATTGGACTATTATAAGAGGTTGTCGAATTAAGATGTTTAAGAAGTCGAGTCCATGCATTATCATTTCAGTGTTGGGGGGTTGATGCCCTGGAGCTTTGTACTCACCACGTTGGAGGTTTAGCTCAATTAACGATAGGGGCTTGATGCCCTGGAGTATAATAATACTCAAATAGCGATAGGGGCTTGATGCTCCGTATTGGTACCACATGCATATAAGAGGTCTAAGTTGCATAATCGATTTGGAGTCGCATTTGTCGAGTCAAGGATGTTTAAGTTGATAAGTTGTGAAGTTGTAATTGTTTATACAAACTATGATTGAAGTGATAAATGATATATTACTATCTATAATGAATATTAAGATGATTTGATGTTGATTAAATATAATTGTTGAATTATATGCTTAATATTATTGTTTTGTGAAATCTCACCCCTTCTGCTTGGAAATGTTGCTCTTCGTATGAGTAACTTGCAGGTATTAAAGATTAGTAGGAGTGGTAGCTCAAGTGTCTTAGGGCTCTGATATGTAACGGGATGGAAAATTGTTGCTATGTTTATCATTCGTTTATGTATCAATTTTGGAAACATGTTGAAGCTTTTATTGTCGTTGAATTCAATCCGCTGCAAAGTTTAATTATTACATTGTTGAAATTTGAAGGATAATTATTTAATTATTCCATTTATAATTTTTAAGAAAAGAAGTGTAACATTTCGTTTAAGGTGTTTTACTCTGATTAATTTATGAAATTTTTATGTTGGGAAAACAGAGTGTTATAGTTATGAACTTAATATAATCAAACATTGAAATTGATGTAACAACAACAAGATTCTACCACTTTTCACATAGTCAAACTTATCACCTCATTTAGAGCATGAAAATCAACTTAAATAATCATCAATTTTACAAATTAACATAAACAAACATGACCCAAACACTAGAAAAGTGATTATAGCTTATTATGAGAATCAAACCTATCCCCTTACCTCAATCTCCTAAAAGCTTAAGTTAGAGTTTCACTCTCCTCTTCTTTCTTTTCTAAGATATTCTTATTTCTTCCCCTTCTCTTTAAATTTGTTATTTGACGGAAATCAAAGGAGGTAATAGTGTGTCGTTAAAAAAAGGTATTAACAAATACACAGACTTAAAATTTTCTTAATAAATTTGATCACAATATCTATCATTTCCATTTGGAAAAACTTATGACATGAATGCACAACCCTAATTTCTTAGTAGAGTTATCCTTATATAATCTCACTAAATAGCTTAGGGATGTATTATTAATTACTTGAACCTTCTCTAGTATTATTACTAAGTCAGTAGGTCTCAATATATGCGGGTCGTAGTACTTACACTTTTACCAGTATTTATATTCTATATAATTTTTTGCTAATAAAAATAAATTAACTTCTGTGGCTGAGCGCGTTCGACACTTTCCGCAAATCATATCTATTAAATACATACATACAGTACCTTTATGGTGGCAAAGAATGAAAAGGACGTATCACAAAAAACAATCAAAGAAAAGTATTGTAATACTCTCGTCTCTATGTTCTATATGTGAAATAATTTTTTTTTGTCTTTTACCCAACCTTACTATTAAAGGTCGTATATATTTATAGCAAAAGATCATGCATTCATGCCTATATTTGTGTATGAACAGTTAAGGAAAGGTTTGTATGGCGAATACAAGCGGCGTTAGAAAAGGTGCATGGACATATGAAGAAGACAACTGTCTCAAGGCTTACATTCTCAAGCATGGTGTAGGAAAATGGCATTTAATTCCTGAAAGAACAGGTATAAAGAATGTTCCTTATTCTACTACGTATTTGGCTTATAATTAGTTAAAATAATTAAACAACAATAGAGAAAACAAATGTAAAATAACGATGCATAATTGTTTTTCCTAAATACAATAACAATTTTTATTTTTTTTATACAAATCTTTTGCTAGAGGTAAGCTTATATCACAAACAATCCAAATAAAAATTGAAAACTAATAGGAGTATTCATAACCCAAATGGATCTTTTTCAAAAAAAAAAAAAACCAAATGGATCAAATTAGATCAAATTTAAAAAAGAAATAAATCAATCAGTATGATGTTTTAATGAATAAATATATAGGTTATAATGTATATTAATTTTTTAAAAAATAGTATGAAGTTTTATTAATCCATTATATTTTGTTTTTAATTTTTTCTTACTATTTTTATGAATGAAATTAATAGTAGAAAATATCATATTATATTATATTTTTCGGACTAGCAAACGAGAAGATATGAATATAATAAAAAATAGGGATCATAGTTTAAAGAATACTAAAGAATACCCATTTTTTTTAGGGATATTATATTTTTAAATAATTGTAACATATAACCTAATTTTTTCATCCCTAAAAAAAAACCTACTTTTTTCAGAAAACTCCATGTTAATGATGTTTGCAACGACTGCAGTTCAATAGCTTTAGAAAAAAAGGAACTTGTTAGTGTCAATATAAATCAAAACGAATAATGGATGAGTGCCACGATTTATCCCAAATCAGTTAATTAAATAAGAAGTGAGTTGTCTCTATAAGCATAGTTCAGTTGGCAGGGACATACATTGTTATATGCATGGACCGGGGTTTGAACCCTGAACACCTTTACTTGTTCATCTTGAAAAAGTGAATTCTATTCACTACACCACTTGTTCATCTTGAAAAAGTGAATTCAAAAGTGCAGTAATTCGGTTAAAAGCATAATTCAAAGTCACTAAACTCTTCGGTTAATTCTTATGATTTTAGATTTATGGAAACGAGTAATTTCCCATGTAAACTCTAAGTTTTTTTTTTTTTTAAGTTTGAACTCTGGACCTTGTATATATTATCCATTATCCCTACCAACTGAGCTAAACTTACAAGGACCGTAAACTCTATGTTTCTTAAACTAGTACGAGTTCAAGAAAACACTGATAACATTTGGTAAATTCTCGATTCTAATAATGATTTACTCACAAGGTTACGATTATACATTAGTTTAGTTTTTAGAGTAATGCTAATAGTATCTCAGGACATTAGTTATGAAAATAAAAATAGAATTTTTTCATTAAAAACACCTTTTTTTTTGTCAAAAAAAAAAAAGTTGAACATCTCACTTTTTACGGCTTTTTAATCCAAGATTTCTATATTAATTTTATTGTATAATGCTCTAGGGACACTAGTTAGAATTTTTCTAGTTTTTATACATAGATTTTTGGAAAATATTCGCCAATATTTGATATAATTATTTATGTGTTGCAATATATACCTTAGTTTTAAAAAGTAAATTTATGGTTTTAGTGTAGTAGTGAGGGACAACTATATACTCGCCTTTATGCGTCACCTATCTATCGAATTATCGAAAAAATAGGCAATTATCATATAGTTATTATTTATCTATGTTTTAATTTTTTATTTCGCTAATTTGTTTTAGTTATTCTTAAATATTTATCAGGTTGAAAATAATTATGGCTTTTGATAGAGATGAAATGTTTAATTATTAATTATTATTATTATTAACTTAATGATTTTATTTTATCTATATGTGTTGTTTTGATATTATGTAAACTCTAACGAGTTTATAAGTTGAGTCTACATGTTGAATTTATGTAGACTTAACGAATTAATCTAGACGAGTTTGACAATTTTGGTCTAATGACATAAACTGAACAAGAATTTTCAAAATATTTGTTACATGTACTTGACAGGATTGAATAGATGTCGAAAAAGTTGTAGATTGAGGTGGGTAAATTATTTAAATCCCTACATCAACAGGGAGAATTTTTCTAAGGATGAAGTTGATTTGATTCTAAGGTTACACAACCTTCTAGGCAATAGGTAAGCTTCAAAGGTCAGATCAAATATTGTTTGTGTATGCTAGCACTGCTGAGGATATTTATGCTTGTGTGTATCTATCTGTCTATATATATATATATATTAGTCAACATTGAAGTTAATTTACTTATACATACAATACATATCGTACAGATGGTCATTGATTGCTGGAAGGCTTCCAGGTAGAACAGCTAATGATGTGAAAAACTATTGGAATACACATTTACGAAAGAAGGTTGAATCAGAAGCAAAAGAAAAAAAAGAAAAAGAGAAATCTAATGAAACAATGAAAGCTCATGAGGTTATTAAACCTCGGCCTATAACTTTATCATCTCGTTCACATTTTGTTCATGATTCAAATAAAGATCGTTATGTTCCCATATATCAAGATGATTCATCAGAGACTATGGTTCCAAGTCAAATTGGTGGAGATTATGCTTCTGCTGTACAACCAAGTCTTGGTAATAATGTCCAAACACCGTGTGCAATGTGGTCAGACAGTTTATGGGACATGGGGAGCAGTGAGAAAATTGGCTCATGCTCTTCATTACAAGAGGTGAACAACTTCAACATGGATTTTCCTGATGACTCCTTTTGGGATTTCAACTTTTCTGATTTTGAATTTCTTCGAGATCTTTAATTTTTGTGAAATATTATTAGTTCTACGTTGAAGCTTAACAAAGTCGCTTACTGTTTGTCAAAACAAAATGGCACGAAATAAAATGAATCAAAATGTAACATATGTTCTATGTTATATTGCATGGCTTGAGTATTTTGAATTTGGAATAAAAGAATCTTTGAATAAGAAAGATAGTGATGTTGTTGAAAGTTGGATGGTTTTTTGGAGGGGTTATGGTGAACAGCAATCGACGGGTGATTGCCTTTTGTTTTGGTGGTCACTCACAAGGAATTGTGAAGGTTTGACTTTGATTTAGGTGTTGAAACTGGTTTGCCCTCAGCTTAGGTGACGTGTGTAACAGCCCAATTTTTAGCTAGATTTATTTTAATTACTTTTAATTGTGTTTGTGTGTGATTAAATGTGCTTGTGTGTATTTAATTGTCATTGGGTGCATTTAAATGGATTACCGTATTAGAAGGGTATTTTGGTCATTTGACGGGTAAGGGTAAAATGGTAATTTTGGTGAGAATTATTTTATTAATTGGTGAGGACCCTTATTTTACTAAGTTACTAGTGTAGTGATTAGTTTTTACCGTTAGTGACTGTTGGTTATATTTTACCGTTGTTAGTAATTACCGTTGAGTGTATAGAAACTTTTGAATTGTGTTAGAATGGGTTAGGCCCATTAGCATTTTGAGTTAAGCCCATTAAGGGAGATAACATTAGGGTTGTCATAGAAAATATCATTCACTTCACAAAACATTTTCCTAGAGAGAGAAAGAGGTGAAGAGAAGAACAAGAGTGTTGAAGGGAAAGCTTGAGGAATCAATTTGGGTGACCTAGGAGCTGAATTGAAGCAAGGGTTAGAGATAATCAACTTCAAAGGTAAGGGGGTTAGTTATTATCATAATCATGTACAATCTTTGCATTTTCTCATGTTGTATGAAAATGGGTTGGTGAACAATTGTTGTTAAATTCGTGCTCTTGCTGTGATGCTATTTTCTTGTGCTTGAATTGATGATTATGGTATGTTTATGGGTGAAATTACATGTTTCAAAGTATGTATAAATGTTAAGTTATGAAATTATGCTTAATTGATGAAATTTGATATGCTTTGATTGAAAAGAGATGTGATTCATATTCCATTAATGTGGTTATTGTTAACTGATGCTATTGTAAGTGAATTATGATTTGGGTATACTTAATTGTGGATTGATGATGAGAAATAAATTGTTGTTGATGGTTTTGTGAAATTAGTGAAGTTGAGTTAAGTGTTCATGTGAAGGACCAAAATGAACTTTTTGATATATATATGGTTGTTGACTGAAATTTTGTTATTGTTGGATGAATTGAACCTATGAGAATTTCTGTTTTCACGTTGTGGTTATGTTAGTTGAGTCGTTTGGGAGAAAACGGATTTTTCGTGTGAAATGTCGATGTTTAAGCGTTTTCGCCAATAAGTGATTATGTGAGGTTTTGGAAAATGACTTTTGGGATGGTTGAAACATGAAATTTTTATAGATTATGTTAGAGTCAAGTGTCAGGATCATGTAGGTGAAAACGGCATCAAAATCCGATTAACGGTTTGCATTTTACGCGCGAAATGGTGAAAAACGCACTTTTGGAAAAGCTGTAAGCGAACAGGCCAGAAGCACACTTCAGAAGCATACTTCAGAAGCACACTTCAGAAGCACACTTCAGAAGCGTACTTCAGAAGCACTCTTCAGAAGCGTACTTCAGGAGCACTCTTCAGAAGTAGGCCAGAAGCTTCTCAAGAAGCGCCAGTTCCAGCATCTCCTGTTTCGCGTTCTTGCGTCTTTTTCACCTATTTCTGTTTCGAATTGGCCTTTGGTGTAAACATGAAAGTTTTAGATAATTTTGTTAGCTTTCTAATGGCGTTGGTTTCAGGTCCAAATGATTTTTATAACTCGAGTTATGATCAAATTACTACACATGGGTCATGTGAATTTTTGTGAAAACTTAGCATAACTTTTTCTATGAGTCGTGAAACTTTTCCAAACTTGATATTTGGCTTAATGAAGTATTTAGAGGGAATAATTGAGTATGTAAATATGTAATTGGGATGTGATAATGATCATGAGATATATTTTGCTATCTTACTTGGAATATGAGAATGCTTGAATTGGTGAAACTATATGATATAGTTGATGTTGAGTGACATTGTTGATTATTGATAATATGTTTATGTGTGATGATGAATACTATGATTTATTTGTGTGGGCATGTTTTCTTGATAATGCAATGTTGTGGAGATAATCAATATAATTGGGTGTTGTCCTATATATTGAGTTGAGATTGTGATTTGTTGTCGCATTATCGAGTCCTTACACATGTCCATGCATCATAGTCGTTGTTGCTGTAAAAGGGATGAATCTTTTACTTCGAGATTATTGTAAGGCAGAGGTGAGCCTTACATGCGATGTTGACTTGTCCATCGGAGGTGACGACCTTGTTGAGATTTGGTACCACATGCATTTATGTGTCAATAAGTGCATATCATAGCATGAGTCCTATGTGAAATATGTGATTGGTGATGAATTGAGAAGAATGAAAGTTGACAATGAATATTTATGATTGGATAATTATTCATGTGATTGATATATGTGGATATGAGCTATCAAGTTGTGATATAAGTATTTATGCATGACTATTATTATTCAAGTACATGATATTTATTTGATTTGATTATTATCTGGATTATGATAATGTAATGCTTACCCCCAGTGGTTTTAACCGCCTACTTGCCTGTATGGGTGAGTAGACGTTGTGCAAGAGTAGTCTCGGTGAGTCTTTGCTTGGGATATCGGGAGCTTCCTCCGATATCGGTGTCGTGTCGGCTCTGATCTAGGCTTGTCGTGTCGGTCTAGATTAGGTTGTTTATATTTTCGTTGGGATTATTATTTTGTTGATGACTACCCGATGTTTGGGTTTTGAGATTTATCTTTTGGATATGATTTATTTGCTCATGGCATGTATATATTTGATCACTCTGATTTATATTCCGCTGTAACTGTTGAGGTTTACATACATGTCTATCGGTTTTCGAATTTTGAATAAGACGTAATCTCTATTTCTTGAATAAATGTATTATTCGCATGTTTAATTGCTTTAATAGAAATAGGAGCGTTACAAGTTGGTATCAGAGCCATGGTCAGTCGCGTTTAGATTAATTTTTGTTGTGATGTTTCTTATCGGTTAGATGGTTGTGTAGTGCGAACATGGCAGGAGGTCGTGATGATGCGGCGATTGCACAAGCCTTGGCAACGATGGCTCAGGTTTTGGCTCAATCGAATGAGCAAGCGGCGATTGGTCGTCGGAATGAGGGAGAAGCTGAGGAGCGGAGGCTTGATCGTTTCTTGCGAAACAATCCACCTACGTTCAAGGGAAGGTTCGACCCGGATGGAGCTCAAACATGGTTGCAAGGCATGGAGAGGATCTTTCGTGCTATGGTGACTAGTGATGATCAGAAGGTGAGGTTGGCTACTCACATGCTTGCTGAGGAGGCTGAGTATTGGTGGACCAATGCTAAGGGAAGACTTGAGATTGGTGGAGAGGTTGTGACTTGGACAAGGTTCAAGGCTGAGTTTTTTGAGGAAGTACTTTCCAGAGGATTTGAGGACTAGGAAGGAAGTGGAGTTCCTGAATTTGAAGCAAGGGAGTATGTCTGTGGCCGAGTATGCGGCGAAGTTTGAGGAGCTTGCAAGGTTTTGTCCCTACATCAATGCGGAGGATGCTATGGTTTCCAAGTGTGTGAAGTTTGAAAGTGGGCTTAGGCCGGACATCTATCAGTACATGTGTGTTCAGGAGATCCGAGACTTTGATACTTTGGTGCATAAGTGTCGTATGTTTGATGATGCTGGGAAAGCTAAGTCTAATTACTACAAGGCTCAGGGTGAAAAGAGAGGAAGAGGACATGGGGCTGGAAAACCTTACAGCAAGGACAAAGGAAAGAAGAGAGAAGCTGGTGGAGGCTCTAGGCCAAGTTTGGCAGAAGTCAAGTGCTTTAAGTGTGGAGCTATGGGTCATTATGCTAGTGATTGCAAGAATGATTTTACTTGTCACAAGTGTGGGAAAGCGGGTCACAAGGCGGTCGATTGCAGAGGTGTTGCAAGAGAGACTACTTGTTACAATTGTGGAGAGAAGGGTCATATTAGTACCAAGTGTACCAAGCCAAAGAAGGCGGCGGGAAAGGTGTTTGCTTTGAACGCCGAGGAGGTGGAGCAGCCGGATAATCTTATCCGAGGTATGTGTTTTATCAATAGTACTCCTTTGATTGCAATTATTGATACTGGTGCTACTCATTCTTTTATCTCGGCTAGTTGTGTTGAACGTTTGGATTTGGTTGTAACTCCTTTGTTGCGTGGAATGGTTATTGACACCCCGGCTAGCGGTTCGGTGACTACTTCTTTTATGTGTGCTAAGTGTCCTGTTAATTTTGGTGATGTTGATTTTGAGTTGGATCTTGTTTGTCTTCCGTTGAAGCATATGGATGTGATTTTTGGTATGGATTGGTTGTTAGCTTTTGGGGTTAGCATTAATTGTTTGACTAGGAGTGTGACTTTTTCTAAGCCGGTAGAAGAGTTAGATAGGAAGTTTTTGACCGCGGAGCAAGTGAAGAAGTCTTTAGATGGTGAGGCTTGTGTGTTTATGATGTTTGCATCTTTGAAGGTTGGTGGTGAGAAAGGGGTTAGTGATTTGCCGGTAGTGCAAGAGTTTCCTGAGGTTTTTCCAGAGGATATTACCGAGTTACCGCCGGAGAGGGAAGTTGAGTTTGCAATTGATTTGGTACCAGGCACGAGTCCTATTTCGATTGCGCCGTATCGGATGTCTGCATCGGAGTTGGGTGAATTGAAGAATCAGTTGGAAGAGTTGCTTGAGAAGCAGTTTATTAGACCGAGTGTTTCACCGTGGGGTGCTCCAGTGTTGTTGGTTAAGAAGAAAGATGGAAGCATGAGGTTGTGTGTGGATTATCGACAGTTGAACAAGGTGACGATTAAGAATCGGTATCCACTTCCAAGGATTGATGATTTGATGGATCAGCTAGTGGGTGCAGAGGTGTTTAGTAAGATTGATTTGAGATCAGGATATCATCAGATTAGAGTAAAGGCGGAAGATATATCCAAAACTGCGTTCCGAACGAGGTATGGACACTATGAGTATTCTGTGATGCCATTTGGAGTATCTAATGCACCAGGTGTCTTTATGGAATACATGAATAGAATATTTCATCCTTATCTGGACCGTTTTGTGGTGGTGTTCATAGATGATATTTTGGTGTATTCAAAGTCTGAGGAAGAGCATGCTGAGCATTTGAGGATTGTGTTGCAAGTCTTGAAAGAGAACCAGTTGTGTGCCAAGTTGTCTAAGTGTGAGTTTTGGTTGAAGGAAGTGAGTTTCCTTGGTCATGTGATTTCTAAGGGTGGTATTTCTGTGGATCCTTCCAAGGTTGATGCAGTGTTGCAGTGGGAGTCTCCTAAGTCTGTTTTTGAGATTAGAAGCTTTCTTGGTTTGGCCGGTTATTATCGGAGGTTCATTGAGGGATTCTCTAAGTTGGCGTTGCCATTGACGCAGTTGACTCGGAAAGGACAGGCTTATGTTTGGGATGCCAAGTGTGAGAAGAGTTTCCAAGAGTTGAAGAAGAGGTTGACTTCAGCTCCGGTGTTGATTTTGCCGAATCCGAAGGAATCGTTTGTTGTGTATTGTGATGCTTCTAAGATGGGTCTTGGTGGTGTGCTTATGCAGAATCGTCAGGTTGTAGCTTATGCTTCGAGGCAATTGAAAGTGCATGAGAAGAATTATCCGACTCATGATTTGGAATTGGCAGCCGTTGTGTATACATTGAAGATTTGGAGACATTATCTGTATGGTTCTAAGTTTGAGGTGTTCAGTGACCACAAGAGTTTGAAGTATTTGTTTGATCAGAAAGAGTTGAATATGAGGCAGAGAAGATGGTTGGAATATCTTAAGGATTTTGATTTTCAGTTGAGTTATCATCCCGGAAAGGCTAATGTTGTTGCGGATGCTTTGAGTAGAAAGACTTTGCATATGTCTGCTTTGATGGTTAAAGAGTTGGAATTGATTGAGCAGTTTCGAGACTTGAGTTTGGTTAGTGAGTTGACACCTGATGGTGTGAGGTTGGGTATGTTGAAGTTGACAAGCAATATTTTGGAAGAGATCAAGAATGGTCAGAAGGAAGATTTGGAACTCGTGAATCGAGTGACGTTGGTTAATCAAGGAAAAGGTGGAGACTTTAGATTGGGTGAGACTGGTGTTTTGATGTTTCGTGATCGAGTTTGTGTGCCGGATGTGTTTGAGCTTAAGAGGCAAATTTTGGACGAAGGTCATAGAAGTAGTTTGAGTATTCATCCAGGAGCAACTAAGATGTATCAGGATTTGAAAAGGTTGTTTTGGTGGCCTGGAATGAAGAAGGAGATTGCTGAGTTTGTTTATGCTTGTTTGGTTTGTCAGAAATCGAAGATTGAACATCAGAGACCGTCGGGTTTGATGCAACCGTTGTTTGTGCCAGAGTGGAAGTGGGATAGCATTTCTATGGATTTTGTTGGAGCGTTGCCTAAGACTAGTAAGGGTTTCGATTCGATTTGGGTGATTGTTGATCGGTTGACGAAGTCAGCGCATTTTGTTCCTATCAAGACTGGTATGTCGGTAGCGAAGTTGGCTGAGATCTACATTGAGCAGATTGTTAGATTGCATGGTATTCCTTCTAGTATTGTGTCGGATCGGGATCCGAGGTTTACTTCTAAATTTTGGGAGAGTTTGCAAGCTGCTTTAGGAACTAAGTTGAGATTGAGTTCTGCTTACCATCCTCAGACCGATGGACAGACAGAAAGGACTATTCAGAGTTTGGAGGATTTGTTGAGAGCTTGTGTTTTGGAGCAAGGTGTCAGTTGGGACGAATGTTTACCATTGATTGAGTTTACTTACAACAACAGTTTTCATGCTAGTATCGGTATGGCACCGTTTGAGGCTTTGTATGGTCGGAGGTGTAGGACACCGTTGTGTTGGTTTGAATCCGGAGAAAGTGCTTTGTTTGGGCCGGAAGTTGTGCAAGAAACTACGGAAAAGGTTAAGATGATTCAGGAGAAGATGAAGGCGTCTCAGAGTAGACAGAAGAGTTATCATGATAAGAGGAGAAAGGATATTGAGTTTCAAGTTGGTGATCATGTGTTTTTGAGGGTGAATCCTGTGACCGGAGTTGGTCGTGCTTTAAAGTGTAGGAAGTTGACTCCTCGTTTTGTTGGGCCGTTTGATGTCATTGAGAAGGTTGGGGTTGTAGCGTACCGGATTGCGTTGCCACCGTCTTTGTCGAATCTTCATAATGTGTTTCATGTGTCTCAGTTGAGGAAGTATGTGCATGATGCGTCTCATGTGATTCAAGTGGATGAGTTGGAAGTAAGAGATAATTTGACGGTTGAGACTTTGCCGATTAGGATTGAGGATCGCGAGTTGAAGCGTTTGCGTGGCAAGGAGATTGCTTTGGTCAAGGTGATTTGGGTTGGACCAACTGGAGAGAGTGCCACTTGGGAACCGGAGAGTAGGATGAGAGTTTCGTATCCGGAGTTGTTTCCTTCAGGTAAATTTTCGAGGGCGAAAATTCTTTTTAGGGGGGGAGAGTTGTAACAGCCCAATTTTTAGCTAGATTTATTTTAATTACTTTTAATTGTGTTTGTGTGTGATTAAATGTGCTTGTGTGTATTTAATTGTCATTGGGTGCATTTAAATGGATTACCGTATTAGAAGGGTATTTTGGTCATTTGACGGGTAAGGGTAAAATGGTAATTTTGGTGAGAATTATTTTATTAATTGGTGAGGACCCTTATTTTACTAAGTTACTAGTGTAGTGATTAGTTTTTACCGTTAGTGACCGTTGGTTATATTTTACCGTTGTTAGTAATTACCGTTGAGTGTATAGAAACTTTTGAATTGTGTTAGAATGGGTTAGGCCCATTAGCATTTTGAGTTAAGCCCATTAAGGGAGATAACATTAGGGTTGTCATAGAAAATATCATTCACTTCACAAAACATTTTCCTAGAGAGAGAAAGAGGTGAAGAGAAGAACAAGAGTGTTGAAGGGAAAGCTTGAGGAATCAATTTGGGTGACCTAGGAGCTGAATTGAAGCAAGGGTTAGAGATAATCAACTTCAAAGGTAAGGGGGTTAGTTATTATCATAATCATGTACAATCTTTGCATTTTCTCATGTTGTATGAAAATGGGTTGGTGAACAATTGTTGTTAAATTCGTGCTCTTGCTGTGATGCTATTTTCTTGTGCTTGAATTGATGATTATGGTATGTTTATGGGTGAAATTACATGTTTCAAAGTATGTATAAATGTTAAGTTATGAAATTATGCTTAATTGATGAAATTTGATATGCTTTGATTGAAAAGAGATGTGATTCATATTCCATTAATGTGGTTATTGTTAACTGATGCTATTGTAAGTGAATTATGATTTGGGTATACTTAATTGTGGATTGATGATGAGAAATAAATTGTTGTTGATGGTTTTGTGAAATTAGTGAAGTTGAGTTAAGTGTTCATGTGAAGGACCAAAATGAACTTTTTGATATATATATGGTTGTTGACTGAAATTTTGTTATTGTTGGATGAATTGAACCTATGAGAATTTCTGTTTTCACGTTGTGGTTATGTTAGTTGAGTCGTTTGGGAGAAAACGGATTTTTCGTGTGAAATGTCGATGTTTAAGCGTTTTCGCCAATAAGTGATTATGTGAGGTTTTGGAAAATGACTTTTGGGATGGTTGAAACATGAAATTTTTATAGATTATGTTAGAGTCAAGTGTCAGGATCATGTAGGTGAAAACGGCATCAAAATCCGATTAACGGTTTGCATTTTACGCGCGAAATGGTGAAAAACGCACTTTTGGAAAAGCTGTAAGCGAACAGGCCAGAAGCACACTTCAGAAGCATACTTCAGAAGCACACTTCAGAAGCACACTTCAGAAGCGTACTTCAGAAGCACTCTTCAGAAGCGTACTTCAGGAGCACTCTTCAGAAGTAGGCCAGAAGCTTCTCAAGAAGCGCCAGTTCCAGCATCTCCTGTTTCGCGTTCTTGCGTCTTTTTCACCTATTTCTGTTTCGAATTGGCCTTTGGTGTAAACATGAAAGTTTTAGATAATTTTGTTAGCTTTCTAATGGCGTTGGTTTCAGGTCCAAATGATTTTTAGAACTCGAGTTATAATCAAATTACTACACATGGGTCATGTGAATTTTTGTGAAAACTTAGCATAACTTTTTCTATGAGTCGTGAAACTTTTCCAAACTTGATATTTGGCTTAATGAAGTATTTAGAGGGAATAATTGAGTATGTAAATATGTAATTGGGATGTGATAATGATCATGAGATATATTTTGCTATCTTACTTGGAATATGAGAATGCTTGAATCGGTGAAACTATATGATATAGTTGATGTTGAGTGACATTGTTGATTATTGATAATATGTTTATGTGTGATGATGAATACTATGATTTATTTGTGTGGGCATGTTTTCTTGATAATGCAATGTTGTGGAGATAATCAATATAATTGGGTGTTGTCCTATATATTGAGTTGAGATTGTGATTTGTTGTCGCATTATCGAGTCCTTACACATGTCCATGCATCATAGTCGTTGTTGCTGTAAAAGGGATGAATCTTTTACTTCGAGATTATTGTAAGGCAGAGGTGAGCCTTACATGCGATGTTGACTTGTCCATCGGAGGTGACGACCTTGTTGAGATTTGGTACCACATGCATTTATGTGTCAATAAGTGCATATCATAGCATGAGTCCTATGTGAAATATGTGATTGGTGATGAATTGAGAAGAATGAAAGTTGACAATGAATATTTATGATTGGATAATTATTCATGTGATTGATATATGTGGATATGAGCTATCAAGTTGTGATATAAGTATTTATGCATGACTATTATTATTCAAGTACATGATATTTATTTGATTTGATTATTATCTGGATTATGATAATGTAATGCTTACCCCCAGTGGTTTTAACCGCCTACTTGCCTGTATGGGTGAGTAGACGTTGTGCAGGAGTAGTCTCGGTGAGTCTTTGCTTGGGATATCGGGAGCTTCCTCCGATATCGGTGTCGTGTCGGCTCTGATCTAGGCTTGTCGTGTCGGTCTAGATTAGGTTGTTTATATTTTCGTTGGGATTATTATTTTGTTGATGACTACCCGATGTTTGGGTTTTGAGATTTATCTTTTGGATATGATTTATTTGCTCATGGCATGTATATATTTGATCACTCTGATTTATATTCCGCTGTAACTGTTGAGGTTTACATACATGTCTATCGGTTTTTGAATTTTGAATAAGACGTAATCTCTATTTCTTGAATAAATGTATTATTCGCATGTTTAATTGCTTTAATAGAAATAGGAGCGTTACAACGTGTATTTGTGTAATTATGATTTTTCGTTTGGGTGTTCAGTCTATATATACGGCGTCTTCGTTTTGTAGTTTTTGTCCATATATCTTTGTTCGTCTTGTGTAGGGATTTAGTTATTAATAAATTTTGCTGTTAAAAAAAAAATAGAAACCTAAGGTATTCACTTCATTCATCTAATGCTCCTTTAAATTTTATTGAACAAAAATGAACTATATTGGCGTGTTGGTACTATGTGATTATGTGATGGTGATGTTTTTTATAGCAATCCTATATCTATAAAAAAATAACATCAAGAATTCTTCAAGAATAAAGAGCAGTCAATCACAATGCACTATTTGCACAATTTAAGGAGGTGTGGCTGAAAAAAATGGATATTTTGTTGGGCGGCAGAATGAACAAAATAGTTTGTTTAGTGTTGTTTTGATTAAGTTTACTTCATGAGATGTATTCTCTTGGTCTTTAATTATAAACACTCATTGAGCAACAATTTTGTCCCTAATATAGCCTCTTATAGAATTTAGAAGATGTATTTTTTTTTAATAAATATATCCCTAATTAATACAACTAACTTGATTTGAAATTTGAAATCAAATTTAATACACATACACAAATGACAATTTAAGCAAAAAAAATTCATTTTCTTTGTCCCAAAATATAAGCAAAAAAGACAAACTTTTATCCTATTTAATCTTGTTTTTTTAAAAAATCTCTTTCCCAAGAAAAACTTTTGTTTATTCTCATAAAATTAAACGCAAATTACATTGAATTTTCTCCCTCTTTCATTTTTTCCATAACCAATACTCAATGAAAACTGTTTTTACATCTTTCTATAAAACTTTTTTAAAAAAAACACAAAAAACTATACTCCAAATTTTTATATTTTAGTTTTTATAATAAATGTGATTTTTTTTTCTTCTTATAATCTGGGACATAGGGAGTATCAATATTTTTTTTGGTACAATCAACTATATCAAATTTATGTATTAAAAACTTGAACAATGATTAATATGTTGATGAAGGGTACATATTTAAAAGATGAGAAAACATGGGAGAACAAAACCGAAGAGAGGAACCTTTTCCGTACACACCCACCCACATGGATTGTACAGAAGAATTTCCAGAAAAGTTATACATAACAAAGCACACGAGAATAGATAAATAGTTCTGATATGTTTTATATGTAAGTAATGTGTCAAGCAAAGAGAGGAGGTGTAAATGGTTAAATAGTTCTGAAATCCTAATTATATGCATTAGATAAACTTGTGTATGTATGTAATGCAGTGGAAAAGAAAGATTAACCAGTGTTGAACTTATGGATATAGAGTAGTTATGTTATTTACAAGGACACAAAATTGTAATTCACTAAACTAGCTACGAAAACTTTGAGGATTTGACATGAAATCAAATAATATGGCATTCGCCAATGCTGAACTTATGGATATATAGTACCAAAACTGAAGACGCTCAGAGCTTGCCAGATGGAGATACAAAGAAAGGGATCGTTGTATATAGGTGGAACACCTAAAATCAAACCAACACCCGACTTACCCGATCAACATGAAGCAACGGAAGAACGTCTTAAGAATCTGCACAAACCACACTAAAGCACCACAAAAAATCAAAACAATATCCGCGACATAACAACCAACACCAGACCAATAAATAAAGAGCAATTATAATTTGACACCCTTACTTTTCACACAATCCTTAGACATAAACTTTCGACAAACCCTTACTATAATATTTTGTGTAAGGGTTGTGTGAAAAGTAATTTGACACCCTTACTTTTCACCCTTAATTTTAGTATCTATATTTCTCTCTCTATTGGTAAATTGGATAATGGTTGTCTAGATATTATTATTTTCCAAAATAAATAACCTAGGCACCATCTCCCGAAAAGCGTACTGCCCCCCACACGAGTGCTAAAATAACTTCAACACTGCCAAAAATAGCTCCTGACCCTCCTGGAGAGTTGCGTGGGGACCTAAAACTTAATCACTGCCAGGAACAACAGCTGATATCCAGGAAAACACAAAACTGTAACAAAAAACCGCTCCAAAGATGAAACCACAAGAACAGCCGGTAAACACCACACACCCAAGGAAAAAAATAGTAACAATACATATAATAACTAATAAGTTTGTGTTGGAACACTAGTTGAATCTAGTGAGAAAATTGGATAAGAAAAACACAATATAAGAACTAGTGTGAGTGTGTGACTTAAAAATGTCCCACATTGTTGAGCCACACCAACTAGAAAGTATTTATATAAGGGTAGAGTGACCTCCAAGGGTGTGCCCTTGGGGTACCCACTTTTGTGAACGCTTTTATTTAGAGATGTATATCTCAAGCGATTGTATACTGTGCAGTGTATAATCGTCACAGTGGTCTGGGCTGTTTTATCCTGGGCACTTTTGTGAACGCTTTTATTTAGAGATGTATATCTCAAGCGATTGTATACTGTGCAGTGTATAATCGTAACAGTGGTCTGGGCTGTTTTATCCTGGAGACGGCGTGGTTGTTAGTCTACCTTGCACAACTTGGGTAGTGTCACGAAACGTCTTAAAGAGCGCGACCTGGTCGTGACTCAACCCGGTAATTCCTTTTGCAGTATTTCTGATTTCTAAATTCAATACTATCAATTCTAAGACGTTTCAGAAAAACAATATGACTGCCAACGAAATTACCATGACTGGAACAGCAATTGATTTCAACAAACCGTTTAAGTTTCACGGGACTCACTTCAAGCGTTGGCAAACAAAGATGCAATTTTTCTTAACTACCAAAAAGGTTGCCAATGTCTTGAAGGATGATATTCCTGTGATTCCTGTAACACTTCTATTTCTATTAAATCAATTAAACATGTGAATAATTCATTTATTCAAGAAATAGATGCTACGTCATCATACAAAACTCAAACTCCACATGCATGTATATAAATCTCAACAGTCGCAGCGGAATATAAACCAGAGTACTCCAAATATACATGTCATGAATTAATTATTACATCAACATAGATGAATCTCAAAACCCCAACACACGGATAAATCTCCAAATGTAACGCCCTAATTGTTATTTAATTATTTTTAGTTGATTTAAAGTCTTTTATATGATTTTAAATGATTTATGTTGATTTTGTGGTGCGGTGTATTTTATTAATGGCTATTTTCATTATTTAATAGAATAAGTGAGAATTATGATTTAATTGGAGTTTTGAGGTTAAATGAGAATTAAGTGAATTAAGTGGGAGTTAATTAAATATTGGGAGGTTATATTTATTGAGAAAATTAGAAAATAGAAGTCAGAAGCAGTTTTCACGTACAACAGAGTTTTGGGAGAAAAACCAAGAGAAGAGCCAAGTGGGGAGAATCAGATTCTGTAGAGCTTTCTTCATCGATCTAAGGTAAGGGTGAGACTTGTAACACCCTATTTCTATTAAAGCAATAAAACATGCGAATAATAATAATATTCAAGAAATAGTCGCTACTTTCACCAAATAAAAGGAAATCAAAATCCTTATCAACGGTCAACATGCATGTATATAAACCCTCATTAGTAGCAGCGGATACAAAATTCTTATACATCAAGCATACATGTCAAACGATCTCAAAAATGCATAAGCATAAAAATCTCCAAGTCCGACAAGTGGACAAATCTCAAAACACGAATAAATCCAATAAAAGATCTAGAGCTATCATACAAAATCCCTAGATCAGAGCCGACTCTACTCTAAGACCCGATAGTGGAGAAAGCTCCCACTATCCAGCAACACCAAGTACCCACCAAACTACTATTCCTGGACAACGTCTACTTACCCATACAGGCAAGCAGGCGGACAAACCACTGGGGGTGAGTATTACATCAACATAATCCAAATAATCAACTAAGTAGGAATAATTAAATTCAGGTAACATGTAATGGATCAAGAGTAGATAGTTTCCAAAAATTCATTCCTACCATAATTCAAATCTCTTAGTTATATGTTTAACAAACATAATATCATCAACAGTCATTCATTCAACAATCTTCCCAATTCACAAGTTCCTCAATTCATATAGTCAATAATGACTCAATTCATCAATCAATCAATTGTAATCATCACAATTACTCCTTCACAACCACAATGTACATCAACTACATTCACAACTAGGACTCATGCCACAACATGATATGATCCTAGACACACCCTATATGCATGCGGTACCGGTCTCACCAATATTTAGGTTGTCGCCCCTGATGCCGATAGAACATCATAATCTCACCATTTGGATATATAAAAATATTCGTCTCCATCAGTCATGTATGCATGAACATATGACTCAACAACAATGCATATGTTCACACAACAACTCACCATATTCTCACCAATATTACTTGCATAAATGCATTCACACCAATTCATCATTTCTCGACATATATGAACTCACCAACAATTCACAACATCATATATATATTCACCCACCATATCATAATAAACAATGTATATGGATTCACCAATATCATCACCTGCACATAATTTCACATCAATTACATGATTTGCTCACATTCTAAGTAAAGAGGAAAATACGTCACCTTAAGATAAACATCTCATTCCGTATTCAACTATCAATCCAATACTTCCATATAATCATACAAAATCAATTATGAAGGATTTATAAGGTGATTGGCTTTAAATGATATTTTCATCAATGTTCGTCTCTCTTGGCATTTTACAAGAAACTTCCATTTTCAAAACTAAAACCAAATAAAACTCAAGGAAACCAATCACTACCATTTTCAGTAATCTTATAATCTCTATTCTATCTTAATCCCATTTCATTTCCTTGAAGATCCCATTTTCCGGAAAAGTCAACGTTCTTGAGCAATTTTCAAAGTTAAGTTTTGATTTCACAAACCAAGTCCAAATTTCATTCAAGGAGATGTTCCAGTGGAATTAAGTATGAGACTAATGATTATACAAGTTAAAAGAAGTGTTTTAAGAAGTTTGTATTGGCCCTAGGAAGCTCGGAACAAAAATCAAAAGGTGCTGAAACTGGGCACGTTCGCTTACTCGTTCGCTTAAGCGAACTCAAGTCAGTAGCTTCTAGGCTGTTCGCTTACCCGTTCGCTTAGCGTTCGCTTACCCAAACATGTTTCCAAAGATTGTTTATAGGTCAAATAACTCACAAGGACACTCAAAAACACATTGAACATGAAAATCAATCTCACTTTTAGCCAATTCACCAAATCAACCCATTTACATAAAACACCTACAAAAATTCAAATTCTCATCGTCAATTCATGAATATGCATACCCAAGTCATGATTCATCAACAACAACATCAATTAACAACAACAACATCAATTGAACATGGTTCTCATCATAATTCAACAACAACATAGCAAAATTCATCAATTGAGCACAATTTTCACAACTTCACATTTTTACATAATTGAACATGTAATTTCACCAACAATCATACAATTATCATCAATTCATGCATACAAACATAACATCACAGTTAGAGCACGAATTTAGCAACAATTATCCATTTATTCAATTCAACCCATATTCATACAACAAATGAGAAATTGCAATAAATCAACATGATTATGATGAAGACTAACCCCCTTACCTTAGATAATGATTAATCCAAACTTAGGCTTCACTTTATCTTCTAGATTCACCCCAATTCTTAATTCTTCAAGTTTCTGCTTCTCTAACCCTTGTTCCTCTCTTCTCCACTTTCTCTCTCTACCTCTCTCTAGGAAAATATCTTATGAAATGAATGATATTTTCCTAAGACAACTCCTTAGGTATGACCCTTAATGGGCTTAACCTAGTTTTTAGTGGGCTTAACCCATTTCTATTCAAACCGAAAATATTTCTACACTTCAAACGATATTTAACTAATAACAGTAAAATGTCACTAACGGTCACTAAACGGTAAAATCTCAATTTACTCTAGTAACTTAATGAAATAACTATTCTCACTAATCACTAAAAGTAATCCCCACCAAAATTATAATTAACTCGTTCTCACAAAATGACCAAAACATCCTTCTAACACGGAAACCCATGAAAATGTACCCAATGATGAATAGTTATACACAAATGCATATAAACACATAATAAAAGTAATTAAAATAAATCTAACTAAAAATCGGGCTGTTACAACTCTCTCCCCCTAAAAAGAATTTTCGCCCTCGAAAATTACCTAAAGGAAACAACTCCGGATACGAAACCTTCATCCTATTCTCCGGTTCCCAAGTGGCACTCTCACCAGTTGGTCTAACCCAAATCACTTTGACCAAAACAATCTCCTTGCCACGCATACACTTCAACTCACGATCCTCGATCCTAACCTGCCAAGTCTCAACGATCAAATTATCTCTCACTTCCAATTCATCCACTTGTATCACATGAGACGCATCATGCACATACTTCCTCAACTGAGACACATGAAACACATCATGAAGATTCGACAAAGATGATGGTAACGCAATCCGATACGCTACAACCCCAACCTTCTCAATAACATCAAACGGTCCAACAAAACGAGGAGTCAACTTCCTACACTTCAAAGCACGACCAACACCAGTCACAGGATTCACCCTAAAAAACACATGATCACCAACTTGAAACTCAATATCCTTTCTCCTCTTATCATGATAACTTTTCTGTCTACTCTGAGACACCTTCATCTTCTCCTAAATCATCTTAACCTTTTCCGTAGTCTCTTGCACAACTTCCGGTCCTAACAAAGCACTCTCTCCGGACTCAAACCACACAACGGTGTCCTACACCTCCTACCATACAAAACCTCAAACGGTGCTATATCGATACTAGAATGAAAACTGTTGTTGTAAGTAAACTCAATCAACGGTAAACATTCATCCCAACTGACACCTTGCTCCAACAGACACGCTCTCAACAAATCTTCTAAACTCTGAATAGTCCTCTCCGTCTGCCCATTGGTCTGAGGATGGTAAGCAGAACTCAACCTCAACTTAGTTCCCAAGGCAGCTTGCAAACTCTCCCAAAACTTAGAAGTAAACCTCGGATCCCGATCTGACACAATACTAGAAGAAATACCATGCAATCTCACAATCTGCTCAATGTAGATCTCAGCCAACCTCACTACAGACATACCATTCTTAATAGGAACAAAATGTGCCGACTTCGTCAACCGATCAACAATCGCCCAAATGGAATCAAAACCCTTACTAGTCTTAGGCATCGCCCCAACAAATTCCATAGAAATGTTATCCCACTTCCACTCTGGCACAAACAACGGTTGCATCAAACCCGACGGTCTCTGATGTTTAATCTTCGATTTCTGACAAACCAAACAAGCATAAACAAACTAATCAATCTCCTTCTTCATTCCAGGCCACCAAAACAACCTCTTCAAATCCTGATACATCTTAGTTGCTCCTGGATGAATACTTAAACTACTTCTGTGACCCTCATCCAAAATCTGCCTCTTAAGCTCAAGAACATCTGGCACACAAACTCGATCACGAAACATCAAAACACCATTCTCATCCAATCTAAAGTCTTCACCTTTTCCTCGATTAACCAACATCACTTGGTCCAAATCTTCCTTCTGACCATTCTTGATCTCTTCCAAAGTATTACTTGTCAACTTCAACATACCCAACCTCACACCATCCGGTGTCAACTCACTAACCAAACTCAAATCTCGAAACTGCTCAATCAATTGCAACTCTTTAACCATCAAAGCAGACATATGCAAAATTCCTAAGAAGATGGATTAGTCAAGATGGATTACTTCACATTGATTTGTTTGGACCAGTTAACACTGCATCCTTATATGGAAGTAAATATGGATTAGTCATTGTTGATGATTACAACAGATGGACTTGGGTAAAATTTCTAAGAAGTAAAGACTATGCATATGAAGTGTTTAGCAGCTTCTGCACTCAGATACAGTCTAAAAAAGAACTGAAAATTTTGAAAGTCAGAAGTGATCATGGTGGAGAATTTGAATCTTTTTGTGAAAAACATGGAATTGTCCATGAATTCTCTTATCCTAGAACTCCACAGCAAAATGGGGTTGTAGAGAGAAAGAACAGAACTCTACAAGAAATGGCCAGAACCATGATCCATGAAAATAATTTAGCTAAACATTTCTGGGCAGAAGCAGTTAATACTTCATGTTATGTCCAAAATAGGATCTACATCAGACCTATATTGGAGAAAACTGCATATGAACTCTTCAAAGGAAGAAGACCCAATATCTCTTACTTTCATCAATTTTGATGTACATGTTACATTCTAAATACCAATGACTATCTAAAGAAATTTGATGCCAAGGCTCAAAGAGGAATCTTTTTAGGTTACTCTGAAAGGTCAAAGGCATACAGAGTGTATAATTCAGATATGTAACACCCCGTTTTCCCAACATAAAAATTTCATAAAAATAATCAGAGTATTCACATAAACGGAATGTCACATTCTTTTCTTAAAATCATAAACTGAATAAATAACTATTTATCCTTTAAAATTCAATAACAAAATCTTTAATATTTCTCAGCGGAATTTATTCAATAACTAAAGAGTCTTTGGCACGAAGGCCTCTTCATAAATGTCTCATAAAAATCCAATCTAAAAACATAGTCATAAATCTTCAAAAACAATACATAAGGAATAGAAAAGCAATAACAAAGTTCCCATCCCGTTACGTATCAGAGCACCTAAGACACACGAGAGAGAAATCTCACACGACATCAACTATTCTTGGTTACCTGCAAGTTACTCATACGAAGAGCAACATTTCCATGCAGAAGGGGTGAGATTTCACAAAACAATAATATTAAGCATATAATTCAATAATTATATTTAACAACCAAAAATCGTCATAATATTCATCATAGACAATAATATATCATATATCACATCTTTAATAGTTCATATAAAGATTCACAGCTTCAACAACTTGGCAACTTAAACATCTTTGACTCGACAAATGCGACTCCAACTTGACTATGCAACTTAGACCTCTTATATGCATGTGGTACCAATCCAGGGCATCAAGCCCCCAACGTATTTGAGCGTAAATAGGCTCCAGGGTTTCAAGCCCTCAACTTTATTTGAGCGTAAATAGGCTCCAGGGCATCAAGTCCCCAGCAATGTAATGCTAATGCATGATTTCGACCTCTTAAACATCTTAAATCGACAACCTCTTATATAATCCAATAATTTGGAACTTCATCAATCATGGACAATATCGTATTCACAACATATACATACATATACTAATTCATCACTCATAAACAACATCATACTCATAAACATTTACATTCATATACTAATTCATCAATCATATTCAATTATTCACTATGACCTACGTGCAGTAATTTGACTATAACTCAAGTTCTATAAATCCTTTTGAAGCCAAACCAACGGCATTAGAAATCTAACATTCATACCTACAATTTTTGTGTTTACACCTAAGACCAATTCTGTACCAATCAATACCAGTTTTCATTTCAAATTCAGACAAAGTTGTGCTGAAATTCATAAAAATTCACTGTGACCTACGTGCAGTAATTTCACCATAGCGCAAGTTCTATAAATCGTTTTAACGTCAGACCAACGGCATTAGAAATATAACATTCATACCTACAACTTTTGTGTTTACACCTAAGACCAATTCTGTACCAATCAATACCAGTTTTTATTTCAAATTCGGACAAAGTTGTGCTGAAATTCATAAAAATTCACTGTGACCTACATGCAGTAATTTCACCATAACTAAAGTCCTATAAATCGTTTTAACGTCATACCAACGTCATTTGAAAGCTAACATTCATACCTACAACTTTCGTGTATACACCTAAGACCAATTCTTGACCTATCAATACCAGATTTCATTTCCAATTCGGGGCAGAGATGAAAAGAAAAATCAGAAAAAGCAACCTATATTATTCAACTTCACTTTCATTCAAAATCATCACAATCATCACTCTTAACCCTAATTCTCAAATTCTCAAAAACTAAACCTACAACATGTTAAATACAATTTTCAGAATCATAGACTCAAGATTATTGAATGTTAGTCCCACCCTTACCTTGGAATATAAAATCGCAGCTTCCTAGGTCTCTCTCCCTTCTCTTGGCTTTTTCTCTCTTTTCTCCAAAATTGATCGTATGTTATGTTTTTCTAAACTAGGTCTCTCCTATTTATAATCTTTTTTTTCTATTTTATCTTATTTCTCTTTCTTCCCCAAAACTCTCTAAAATCTCATAACAACCCCTAAACTCAATATTATTCTATTTTCTAATCTTATTCTATTAAATAATATAATAAGCTACTTAATAAATCACATAATCATATAAATATATTCTAAACTCTTCTTAATAAATTCTAGACTCAATTAAATAATTAAACAAAACAAATAATTCAAAGAGGGCGTTACAAGATACACATTGTGTTGAAGAATCAATGCACGTAAAATTTGATGATAGGGAGCCTGGAAGTAAAACTCCAGAGCAAGATGAAAGTACTGTAGGTACACATGATTCTGAAGATGCATCAGAATCTGATCAACCTTCTGATATTGAAAAGTGTCCAGAAGCTGAATCAAGTCCATAAGCTGAACCCACATCAGAAGCTCAAGACGGAGTAGCATCTGATGAAGCTCAAGATGATTCTGAGCAAGCCAATCAATCCAAAAACACATTCAAGTACAAGTTGTCACATCCTGAGGATCAAATCATTGGAAACAAAGAAAGTCCCAGAAGAACAAGATCATATTTCAGACCAGAAGAGTCTTTGACGGGATTGTTGTCATTAACTGAACCTGAGTCAGTTTATGAGGCACTTGGAGATGATGGATGAATATTGGCTATGCAAGAAGAACTTAATCAATTTCAAAGAAATGATGTGTGGGATCTCATACCCAAACCTAATCAGAAGAACATTATTGGAACCAAATGGGTATTCAGAAACAAGTTGAATGAACAAGGTGAAGTAACCAGAAACAAAGCCAGACTTGTTGCACAAGGTTACAGTCAACAAGAAGGCATTGATTACACTGAAACATTTGCTCCAGTTGCAAGATTGGAAGCAATCAGGTTACTTCTATCCTATGCAGTTAATCATGGCATAATATTATATCAAATGGATGTCAAAAATGCATTTCTTAAGGGTGTCATTGAAGAAGAAGTGTATGTCAAGCAACCTCCTGGTTTTGAGGATCTTAAGCATCCTAACCATGTTTACAAAATTAAGAAATCACTATATGGCTTGAAACAAGCTCCCGAAGCTTGGTATGATAGGCTAAGTAATTTCTTAATCAAAAATGATTTTAAGAGAGGCCAAGTTTATACGACAATCTTCAGAAGAACCCTTAAGAAAGACATTCTTGTGGTGCAAATTTATGTTGATGATATCATATTTGGTTCTACTAATGCATCTCTTTGCAAAGAATTTTCTAAGCTAATGCAGAATGAGTTTGAAATGAGTATGATGGGTGAATTGAAGTTCTTTCTTGGAATTCAAATCAACCAAAATAAAGATGGTGTGTAGGTTCATCAGACAAAGTATACCAAGGAGCTTCTGAAGAAGTTCAAGCTAGAAGATTGTAAAGTGATGAACACTCGAATGCATCCAACCTGCACCTTAAGCAAAGAAGATACTGGAACAAAAGTTGATCAGAAGTTGTACAGAGGTATGATTGGTTCTTTGTTACACCTCACTGCATCTAGACCAGATATTTTATTCAGTGTATGCTTGTGTGCAAGATTTGAGTCAGATCCTAGAAAATCTCATTTAACTGCTGTTAAGAGAATCTTCAGGTATCTGAAGGGAACAACTAATCTTGGACTCCTTTATAGGAAATCCTTAGATTATTAGTTGGTTGGATTCTGTGATGCTGACTATGCTGGTGACAGGATTGAAAGAAAATCAACCAGTGGAAACTGTCAGTTCCTGGGAGAGAATCTGATATCTTGGGCAAGCAAAAGACAAGCAACAATTGCTATGTCTACAGCAGAAGCAGAATACATTTCAGCTGCAAGTTGTTGTACACAACTACTTTGGATGAAGCATTAGTTGGAGGACTATCAGATAAATGCTAACAGTATTCCCATTTATTGTGATAATACTGCTGCTATTTGTTTATCAAAGAATCCAATTTTACATTCAAGAGCCAAGCATATTGAAATCAAACACCATTTTATCAGAGATTATGTTCAAAAAGGAGTTTTAGATATACAATTCATTGATACAGAGCAATAATGGGCTGATATATTTACAAAGCCTTTAACTATTGAAAGATTTGATTTTATTAAGAAAAATTTGAACATGCACTTTGTGTCTGATTAAAATTTGCTTGCCTCTGAATAAGAAGTTTGGGTCTGAAGTCTGTTCAGAAGCTATGGTCCATCAGAAGCTCTTAACTGAGTTTCTGAGGAAAATATGCCTCTAAAGATGACGTCAGCTCTAAAACTTCAGAAGCTGAATTCTTTGCTTATGAAACAGCAGTGTTAGAAGAAACTTTGGTAGTTACTCTTCAGTAACACCTGTCCCACTGACCAAGCAGTTTCTCTGAAACAACTCTGACGTGGCCTATTTGTATTGGTGTATGACTTTAGAGGGCAATGATGAGTTTATAAGCTTTTAAATGTACTATCACGCGCCCCCAACTGTCATTAGTGCTGTGTTTGTTTGTCTCCTCTGAATTGTAAACGTTTTTCTTCAAAACACTATAAGACCCTTTTCCTACTTTTTCAAGTTTTTAAGACCCTATGCTGAAAAACTAATTTATCAAAACCTAGAATCCCAATCTTCCATCAAATCTAATGGCATCTTCAAGTTCTGTTCCAACCATCAAGATCAACACCAACAAATCTTGCGTTCTTAAAGAAAGAACGGTGTTCGTACCTTTGAACAGATTGGATGTTCAAATAGAGTCTCTAGTAGACTTTGATTCCTTGGAAAGGAATGGAATAGATATCCAGGGGTACTTTGCGGCTCAACAGATGACTGAATACTTTAAGATGTTGAACAGACCATCTTATATGAATCTGGTAAAGGACTTCTGGATTAGGGCAGAAGTGTTCGACATAAAAGATGTTGAAGAGGAAGAAGCTAAGCTGGTAAAGGAAAATTCAAGATTCAAAGGGAAATCGAGGACTGAAATGGGTCTCAAACCATTCAAAGGTACTAAGATATGGTCTGCTGTGATGGGTATGGACCTTACCATCACTGTAGAAACAATTGCTAAAGCATGCGGATGCTCCAATTCTGGCTTGTTTCAGGTGGATGCTGTTAAAGGCCAGTGGGAGGACAAAATTACTGGAGTCTTGTTCAATGGAAATGCTAAAACAAAAACATCTGAAATGTCTTCGATTCACAGGATGCTTCTGAAGGTTTTATCAGAATGCATTTTTCAGAAGGGAGGAGGTACTGATTATCCTTCTCTGGATCACAAGGTAGTATTATACTGCCTTGCTTCCTTTGAGTGGATAAATCTACCAAAGTACATATTGCATCATATGTGCTGGGCTATAAGGGAAAGCCAGAGGAATGGGAGAAAGGCAGATTCCTTTTGGAAGACTCCTGTCTGAGATTTTTGTTCAAGGAAGGTTGCTGAATCATCTGAAGAACTGTGGATTCTCCTCAGATGAAGAGCTTGGAACTGTCACTGGAAAAATTATCAATGGCAAAACTCTTCAATCAATGAGCATAATTGAGAAATTCAATCCTCACAAAAAGGATATGAAGGAAGAAACAGTTCAATTAGACCTGATGACGGATTTCCCTCCCATCTCAAAGGAGGATAATCCTGAGGTTCTATATCATTTCATTTCTGCTCACTTCAAGAATACTGGTGAGATAATCAGCTATGCATCCATTCCTGACACAATGGGAGGAGCCCCTCTCAAGGTCAAGGGAAAAAGGACAAAGATTGTTGAGAAGGAAGATGCTCCAGCCCCCAAATCCAAAAGAGCAAAAGTTTCCAAGACTGAAGCTTCCACAGCTTCTGACACTGTTTCTGATCTTCGTGAAGAAGTCATTCAGAAGAAAAGAACCAAAGGGAAGAGAAATCTTCAGGAAGCTGTCAAAGAAGCTACTGAAGAATGGGTGAAGGAAGAGGATAACAAAGAAGAAGAGCCTGTGCCAGAGCCCAAGAAGAAAAAGGCTAAAAAGCCTCTGGATATAGTGTCACCAATGGTGGAAGTCACTCCTGAAATGGCACAAATGGTTAAAGAATATGCTGATGCTGAAATAGCCAAAAAGAAACAGTTGGCTGAGCAGTACAGGAAGGAGAGAGATGAAAAGCTCAAAGCTGCGGGGATTGTTGAGACTAATCCTCTAAGTGATGAAAAAGCTGTTGAGATTCTGGCTCTCTCTGATGAGGTAAAAGAACAGACAGTTAAGGAAGCAACTGGTCTGCTACAAGAGGCTCTAAAAAGAGGAAAGGGAACATCAGAAGCGGCTGCTTCAGAGTCTGCATCAGAAGCAGTTAGATCAGAAGCTCTTCCCTCAGGTAATGCATCTGATCCAAAAGTTCATATTAATATTCAAATTCCATGTTCTTCCCCATCATCTTCATCATCATCTTCCACTGACTCAGATGATATTACTCTGAGTCAGCGCTACAAAAATCCTCTCCCCAAATCCAAAACAACTAAAACTTCCAACCAACCACAAAAATCTTCTTTTGAACCTTCTAACATTGATGAAAGGACAATCAGCCTCTCTGAAAGGAGAATTGAAGTTTGTAAGAAATTGCCAGCTGATCATCCCCTTCAACCACCTGTTATTCAAGCTCTCAATGTTATATATCCAGAACCATCATCATCTCAACCCCCTTCTTCTGACATACCAGAACCATCTTCTCCATCAACCCTCTTTTCCTTAGAAAAACACTTAGGTGGTGAGATGAGTGTAACCCCACAGAAAGCCTCTAAGACAGTCCCTGAAAAGACTGTTCTAGAAAATCAACAACCACCAAGCCCTATTATTGAAGAAGAACCTGAAGTTCATATTGAACTTCAGAACCAACCCCCAACTGACCCTGAAACACAACAAACTGCTTCTGACCAACCATCTTCTTCTCAAACCATAACCATCCAACAACCATTACCAAATATTCTAGAATCTGAATTTATTGATAATGAGCTGCTAAGGATCAGGGATGAAGTAAAAGAACTAATTCTGCTTAGAAAAGTTCCTATACTTTCCATCCACTATGAGGATCAATGGATGAGCCTGAAGAAGAATGCTGCTGAGTTGCTGGACAAGATAAGTCAAAAATGCCTAAGAACACAAGCTATAGTTTTAAAAGGCATCTGGCAGCAATTCACAAAGCTGAGAAAGCTAAAGGTCCGCTTCTCTGCCTGGCTAATGCTCCTTTCTTTTCAGAAAGTGAGTATGTTACAAGAGAGAACAAGATCTTTCAGCAATTGAAACAGAAGCTTCTGACTACTCAAGCTGAAGCTCAAGCAAAAGATGAAGAACTTCAGAAGATGAAACAGAAGACAGAAGTTCTGGAAGATGTTGTGTCTAAGCAAGCAGAAGAGATGAAGAAACTATCAGAACAAGTGAAATATTTGATGGAAGTAGCCTCTAAACAAGCCCAACCTTAGTTGCACACCTAATTAAGCTTGTTTAGATTTAATTCGTCATGTTTATTGCTCTGATATTTCTTTGATTGCTTCTGACTCTGTATTCTTCTGAACTTGTCAATTTAATCTACTTTGATATTTATACATGATTGTGTCTACTTCTGAAGCAACTTATATCTTCTGATATTTATATTTGTTTAATATTGCTTCTGAATATACTTCTTTACAGTGTTTCTCATATTTTTATACAAACTCTCTTTCGTTTTGTCTTTCTTTTATACTTTTTGTTGATGACAAAAGGAGGAGGAGATGTATAGTATTTTTAGGCTCTGAGCCCTGTCATACCCCAATTTTTGACCTAAGATCATATAATGGGGGTACATAATTGTGTGAACGAAGTAAGCACTAGAAAAAAATATTATTTGGAAATGATAAATTAAATATTTGATTTAATCATTATTAAAAAGTGTTTTCTTGGTCCCCAAGTTTTGCTAAATTATTTTAGAATGCAATCTAGAATACTTTGGAACACAATCTAAAATATTTTGGTAGCCAATCTAATATATTTTAGTGCTTGATCTGAAATGTATATTTTGATACTCAATAATATATATTTATGTACTGAATAACATATTTATGTACTGAATAATATATTTTTGTACTCAATATGATATATTTTGGTACTCAATTGAGATATTTTTGTACTAAATGAATTACTTGTTCCCAAAGTTTCTCACTTATTAGTTGTGAAATTTCTCTATAAATAGAGAGCTCACACAATTCATTCTGGACCCCGAAATTCACAGTTGATGATTCCTGTGCTTTTCCTCTCTTCTCCCTTTTTCGACTTATGTTGACGAGTCTTTCTTCTTTTTCTACTCCTTTCTGTCCCTTTCGGTGGCAAGGTATTTATTTATTATTTTTTTTTTTTGCTCTTATGTTATAAAAAATGAAAAAAAATTAGATTATGTTAAGAGATTTTATGGTGATCCAACCTCACTACGAAATTCTCATGCTTTAGCTTTAGGTTTTATTTATCATTCAAAATAACAAAAAACATTTAAATAACAAAAACAACCAAAAAATATTTTTTTACAATAAACCTTGATCTTAAATCAAGTGACCGTCTTTTTATTTTATTTTCTTAATCAAATTTCAATCAACTTAATTCTACTTCAAGTCCATTTTCTTTTAAATTAAAAAAACACAAACAAATTCTTATTTGCCACTTGGCTTTTCATTTTAAAACCTTTTTCAAAACTAATAAAAAACACAAAACCAATCAAACGTCAATTTCTACCCCGAACTACGAGGTTTTGATCCCTCATGGGTACGTAGGCAGAGGACCATGTCCTTTCAAATCAATAAAAAATGTAGATAATTAGGTCTTTATTTTTCCACTTTAATTCCTTCTTTTCAAAAATAAGTAAGCAAGTTATAGCACATTAATTAAATAAAATCAAGAGGTTCCCGTAGAGTACTACGGACATAAAGGGTGCTAACACCTTCCCTTTATGTAACTAACTCCCGAACCCTAAATCTTTTCAAAATGGGGTAGTTTGAACTTTTTCCCCCTTTTAATAAAAAATTAAATGTTCAGTCGTGAAATAATTAGTGAGTCAAAAGCTAATCGAATAGCCTTGATCTCCGAAAAATGACGCGACAGAAGAGGCGACTTCACTGGGGACCCCCTAAGAGGGTTGAGCCTAACTTGGCTTTATTTAATTCTTTGTGCTATAACTTGCTTAAAATAAAAACAAAAAATAAAGGATGGAAATACGTGTATATATGTTCTCCTTCTTCTTTCTTCTTTCTAACGTGAGTGGTGAGATAAGCTCTACACCCGAGCTTGAGAGAGATTTAAGATAGGACGGTGGTATAATCATTGTTCCATGCCAAGAGTACTCTTCGGTATTGGCACATGTGATAACCCCACTCAACGGAGGGATCTTGGAAGTATATGTTGTCAACGTGAGTACTCATGTTTGGCATGCTATTTTCAAGGGACCATTGAAGTTGAGGACCTTTAGTCACCTTTAACCCATCTTGGCCTTTTAGGACGTAGTGCGGTGGCTAATCAAGAGTACTCTTGAATTAGTTGATACGCGATACTACACCCAAACGAGACTTTTCGACAGATGTTAATTGGAATGGGAGTACTCCCGTCACCCGATAAATATTCAGAAGTGGTTAAAAACTTTGGGAACTTGGTAGAACCCTTGTTACAAGTACAAATGAAACCATAGTCCTTACCAAATGGCGTTGTTACCTTTAAGCTCCAACATTGCGGACTTAACCTCACCATGCATTCCATGTTCTTTAGCATAATCATGCATACATGCATTCATTCATAAAAACTTTTTTTTTTCTCACTAATATCGAAGGACTTAGATAAGTTCTTGTAAACATCAAAGATATGGTCCTTGTAAGAAGGAACACCAAGAAATACAACTTCAAAAATCTTAACTAAGCTTCAACTTTTGTTAAAGAACTTTTTCCTTGGTTTCGTTCTCACTTTTGAAAAGGGAACCAATTGCAACATCTTCACAATTTTCAAATAAAACAATGTTCCTTATCAAGTTTACAATTACTTTGACAAGTCCTTCAAAAAAAATGTGTCTATTTTTGCATAAGCATATCATGCATCATTTTACATTCATAATTTCAAGTTTGAGTCTCACACTGTGTCTTTTCTACAAAAGGTCAACCAGTTTCAAAAGTTGTCCGATTCAGTTGTCCTTGTCCAAAGTTAACACTCGTGCAAACAAAAAGATAGAACATATCAGTTTGAACAAGAGATCCACGTGCATTCGTGAAGAGGTAACAACACTGCAGACCGAGTTAGAGAGACTGAGTACTCTGGTGGCTTCACTGGTAGCTTCGCAAAAATCAGCTGTAGTTCCAGCAAGGGCCGGAACTCCAACATCAACAGCAGCCTCAACAACAGGCTCCAAGGATGGAGTTTGACCCAATCCCAATGACATATGCGGAGCTACTTCCCATCTTGCTCGAGAAGAACCTTGTCAAGACTAGAAAGCCTCCTCCGGTGCCTAACGAGTTGCCAATATGGTATCAAGTTGACCTCTCCTGTGTCTTCCATCAAGGAGCACCCGGCGATGACATCGAGCACTGTTTCTCTTTGAAGATTGAAGTCCAGAAGTTGATCAACAACGATGTCTTGCCTTTCAAGAATTTGAATCCGAGTGTGTAGCTACAATTGGGTCGACGTTTATGTCTTCTTTTGCTACTCGATTTGTTTCCAGTGATATGTTTGTTTGTTTACTATCTTTTCAAAAAACATCCTTTCGTCCCGCCCGAGATGAAAGTGAACTGGTGAAGGGCTTTTTGCTTTTAGCATTGTCATAATTAATAAAAAGGCCGTTTTGATCCCGACTTTATTTTATTTTGTGCTTTTTCAGGAAAAATGGTAATACAAAAAACCAAAAATTTCTTTAATCATTCTCATATATCTGCATAATCATAACTTGTACTTACTTGTCAAAATCAATAATCAAAGCATGCATTAATAAACCCGTTGAACATAATAACTATGTACTCTTTCCCAACTTTGAGTTCTCTGTGACCGAAGATATGGAAGAGGAGAATGAAGAGACTCCCAGCAAGATCTCTCGCCCACTAGGGCATCTTAACCGTCAAAGCTGCAAACAAAATATCAAAAAAAGATTGTCCAAAAATTTGCTTTCATTTACAAAGACTGGCACAAGATGCTACCACTTGCACTTCCTATGAATGCCGGTGCAGTCAAGAAATACTCTGTCAAAAATAAAAGCTCGATAAGTCGCAAACCTGAAAAGGCGGCTTAGGCAAAAATGAGCGTCTCGGTGGACTGAAAACCCAAAAGGGCGGTCCAGGCAAAAATTAGAGACATGAACAAAAATGATTATCCTGATAGATTGAAAACCCGAAAGGGCAATCTATGCAAAAGTTAAGGATCAAAAGACAAAGTAACTGCATCCGGTCAGGCATAATCCACTTGGGGCATCCAGCTATCAAAATACCTCCGATATGAAGCATCTGCAGATCAAAGACTCGAAACAGGGGCATTCAAAGTTGTTAGGGAGAATAGTGGTTATTGTGTTCAATGTACCATCCCATACATTTACCATTTTCCAAATTTTTCAAAGATCCGTGGAGCCATGCCCTTGGCAGGTCACCACTCAATTCATCAAATTTGAGCCTGTGCCCATTTATTTGGAACTCTCATTTATTCTATTTGCATAATTTCTTCTATTTTTTATGGCAATACTTGAAGCAAAAATTTTCAAAATACAAAACTTTTTTTTACATCTTTTGAAAAGTGTGAACAACAAACACACTCATTTTGAACTCGTGAGTAGATGAAGTGTACATCAGCATCCGCCTCAAGAGCAGTTACATTCCGGAAGAGAAACATGGCTAGGCACTATGGAAAGGACCTCTACTTTGAACAAGATGTTGTCACAGTAAAAAAAAAATACAAAAAAAATACAAAAAAATCAAAGCTCGATAAGTTGAAAACCTGAAAAGGCGACTTAGGCAAAAATGAGCGTCCCGGTGGACTGAAAACCCGAAAGGGCGGTCCAGGCAAAAATTAGGGGCACAAAAAAGGAATATATTCCCGGTGGACTGAAAACCCGAAAAGGCGGTCCAAGCAAAAGTTAGGGATTTTAAAAAAAATAATAATAAAACAAAAAAAAAAAAAACATGACTGCTGAAGTATACCAATGGAAGCACACTCTGTGCCGGTTCACAAATGGCGACTTCTTCCATACCTTTTTATCAACGATGGGCTTACACCGTCAACGGCTCAATTTGTTCACAATAATATCATTTCCAAGGAAGTTTGCCGAGTGTTTGTACTGCGATGTCAGTCCGCCTCTCCTACTTATCTTGTCTCGTTTCATTGAGTCACATGTCATATACAGTCTATACAGTCATACATTCACACAGTCATACATTCATACAATCATGCGTTCATCAATATTTTCACATATTTGTACGTTTATACGTACATATCATATGCACAACATCAATTCACACATAATTGCATCAGTCATCCAGAATCTCGTTTCGGTCGTGCCTCTTCAGTTCGGTCTTAACTTATTATTGTGTCGAACGGCAAGTTTCTACAAATGAACATCTTCTATTTACCTTCTTATCATCAAAGTGTCATCTCCAGTGTAACTGACCAAGTTGTCTTCTCTAAATTTACCTTTGTTAAGCTATATCATCGATAGTTAGGTAAAAGTATCATTTGACTTTGTTAAGCTATCATTTCATCGATAGTTAGACGATATTTTTTCACCCATTCTTACCTTTGTTAGGTTGTCTCATTGATAGTTAGGTAAAAGTATCATTTGTCTTTGTTAAGCTATCATTTCAACGATAGTTAGACGATGATTTTTTCTCTCATTCTTACCTTTGTTAAGCTATCTCATCGATAGTTAGGTAAAAGTATCATTTGTCTTTATTAAAGCTATCATTTCAATGATAGTTAGACGATGGTTTTTCTATCATTCTTACCTTTGTTAAGCTATCTCATCGATAGTTAGGTAAAAGTATCATTTGTCTTTGTTAAGCTATCATTTCATCGATAGTTAGACGATATGTTTTTCTCTCATTCTTACCTTTGTTAAGCTATCTCAACAATAGTTAGGTAAAAGTTATCAATTGTCTTTGTTAAGCTATCATTTCATCGGTAGTTAGACGATGTTTTTCTCTCATTCTTACCTTTATTAAAGTTATCTCATCGATAGTTAGGTAAAAGTATCAATCGTCTCTGTTAAGCTATCAATACAATAGTAGACAATCATTTTCCCCAGTGAAACTACATTCCCATAGCGGAGTCGGATCCTTTCTCCAACGAATTTGGGTATCCTTTTTCTTTCTTTCCCATTCGAGTCAAATCATCCTTGTCGTCTTGCATTCATAAATTGCATCACATGCATTCATGGCATCTTAGGTCAAAAATGGTGTACTTTGTATTTAAGTCTCTTCGACTCGTCAAATCAAAAATTTCATCTTCAAATCTCCGGACGAAGAAACTTAAATAGGGGCATCTGTCATACCCCAATTTTTGACCTAAGATCATATAATGGGGGTACATAATTGTGTGAACGAAGTAAGCACTAGAAAAAAATATTATTTGGAAATGATAAATTAAATATTTGATTTAATCATTATTAAAAAGTGTTTTCTTGGTCCCCAGGTTTTGCTAAATTATTTTAGAACGCAATCTAGAATACTTTGGAACACAATCTAAAATATTTTGGTAGGCAATCTAATATATTTTAGTGCTTGATCTGAAATGTATATTTTGATACTCAATAATATATATTTATGTACTGAATAACATATTTATGTACTGAATAATATATTTTTGTACTCAATATGATATATTTTGGTACTCAATTGAGATATTTTTGTACTAAATGAATTACTTGTTCCCAAAGTTTCTCACTTATTAGTTGTGAAATTTCTCTATAAATAGAGAGCTCACACAATGCATTCTGGACCCCGAAATTCACAGTTGATAATTCCTGTGCTTTTCCTCTCTTCTCCCTTTTTCGACTTGTGTTGACGAGTCTTTCTTCTTTTTCTACTCCTTTCTGTCCCTTTCGGTTGCAAGGTATTTATTTATTTTTTTTTTTTTTTTGCTCTTATGTTATAAAAAATGAAAAAAAATTAGATTATGTTAAGAGATTTTGTGGTGATCCAACCTCACTACGAAATTCTCATGCTTTAGCTTTAGGTTTTATTTATCATTCAAAATAACAAAAAACATTCAAATAACAAAAACAACCAAAAAATATTTTTTTACAATAAACCTTGATCTTAAATCAAGTGACCGTCTTTTTATTTTATTTTCTTAATCAAATTTCAATCAACTTAATTCTACTTCAAGTCCATTTTCTTTTAAATTAAAAAAACACAAACAAATTCTTATTTGCCACTTGGCTTTTCATTTTAAAACCTTTTTCAAAAGTAATAAAAAACACAAAACCAATCAAACGTCAATTTCTACCCCGAACTACGAGGTTTTGATCCCTCATGGGTACATAGGCAGAGGACCATGTCCTTTCAAATCAATAAAAAATGTAGATAATTAGGTCTTTATTTTTCCACTTTAATTCCTTCTTTTCAAAAATAAGTAAGCAAGTTATAGCACATTAATTAAATAAAATCAAGAGGTTCCCGTAGAGCACTACGGACATAAAGGGTGCTAACACCTTCCCTTTATGTAACTAACCCCCGAACCCTAAATCTTTTCAAAATGGGGTAGTTTGAACTTTTTTCCCCTTTTAATAAAAAATTAAATGTTCAGTCGTGAAATAATTAATGAGTCAAAAGCTAATCGAATAGCCTTGATCTCCGAAAAATGACGCGACAAGCCCCATTAATTTAATCAATTTAAATTAATAGGACTATCTTCTAAACTCTTAGTCTTTTAATGAGAAATACTTCTGAGTTATTACTTTTTGCGCATTTTATTGACAAATTTAATTAACTTGTATAGAACTTAGGGGGAGCTTAAAAACCTCACCTTAAAAGTCTATTGGACTCAGGGGGAGCTTACAAACCTCATACCTGTAACACCCCGTTTTCCCAATATGAAAATTTCTAAATATTTATCAGAATAAACAGCAATAACGGGATATCACATTATAACATAATCCAAAATTAGTTAAATAACAATTTAACTTTCAACAAATTAATTAACAATGCAGCGGAAATTATTTCATAATCCATAAAACGTCTTTGGCACGTAGGCCCCATCAAAATATCTCAACAGTTAAACAATAATATATCATATCGTAATAGTTCACGTAAAAGAATGAAGCATGCATGACATATAACCCCATCCCGTTACGTATCAGAGCGACCTAGACGACTCAGTGAGGAAGGCCACTCACAACAGCAAACTGCACACTTAAGCACGATCACCTGCAAGTTACTCATACGAAGAGCAACATTTTCAAGCAGAAGGGGTGAGATTTCTTAACAGAATATTATTAATCAATATAATACAAATCATAATTAATATCATAATCAGTCTTAATCAACATTGCATCTTTGATAAACATGTATCACATAATCACAACTTTATTCATCATCAACAACATAAACATCTTTAAAACTCGACAATGCGACAATGCAACTTAGACACTTATATGCATGTGGTACCAATCGTCATCATAAGTATTAATATACTTTCATCGTGCGGAGGACAAAGCTCCTAAACGTGCGGAGGACAAAGCTCCTAACATGGCGAGGACAAAGCTCAATGAATGCTAATGTATGGACTCTAACAACAAAACATCTTAATCAACTTATCACTTTACATCCAATAATTTGGAGTTCATCATCAGTTTATTCATAAACATGCAACTTAATTAAATAACATTTGCAGCATAATCAAATCACATCAAGCTTAATAACAAATCATTCTTAACAATTCTTGATCAATTAACAACAATTTGGGTAATGGCAATCAATCCATATTTCACTTCATAATCACTTAACAAATCATAAAAGCTTCACAGTTCTCAGTCATTATCTCTAATAGGTCTCACTAGCACCTAAAGTTCCTTTCTTAACCAATCCAAACAGCTCAGGTCTCACAATCCTCAAAAGCACTCAGTTCTAGAAGTGCTCGCGAGGCGAGAGCATCTGCTCGCCATGGCGAGTACAAGCCAGAATTCCAACTTAGGTTGTTCTAGGTTCAATCCCGTTCTAGATCATTCTCTAATCAATAGTAGGCACCTAAAGGTACTCAAAGGCATCTAAGGTTCAACTCAAAAGTCAAAATCTCAGAAAATGACATGCTCTCTGGTCAAGCTTGCTATGGCGAGTAAAGTTGTTCGCTGTGGAGAGCTACAACAAGTAACTCGCGAGGCGAGGGGCTTTGGCTCGCGTGGCGAGCGATGAAGTTCATTCCTCGCCGTGGCGAGGATCATTGCTCGGGAGGCGAGCGATGAATGTCGCTACGGGAAGTAGCACAATTTTCACCTAAAATCATCCAATCTCTCGGCTCTAAGCCTAATTTCACATCCAGAATTCATCCTAAACATATTCTAAGGTTATAAGACGGTTTCTACATCAATCTAACTCAGTTTTACCGTTTGATCATCAATTTTAGGGATTTGACCTAATTTCAAAACTTCTCTAAATTAATCCTAACTTTGTCAATTATTCATCAGAACTATATCAATTAACAATACTGAATTAATAGTCTCGCCCTTACCTTGTTTGAAGAAAATCGCAGCACTCTAAGGTGTTTCTCCCTTCTCTTCGCTTTTTCTCCCTTTTTCCAAAAGCTAGGTCTATCTCTTATATACTTCTTCCTAATATCTTATCTTATCTCACTTTCTCCCCCAAAACTCTCTAAAATCTCAAAACAGCCCTCAACTAAATATTTTTCATATTTTTATTTTCTTATCAAATCTTATTTTATTTAACAATAAAATAAGTCCCATAATCTTATCAAATCATCAAAACACATCCAAAACAACTTAAATCATCTTAAATCAACAAAACTCACACATATATTATAAAAATATAATATAATCGCCTAGACTCGATTAAATAAATAATTAAACGAAAGTGGGCGTTACAATACCTGGTAGTCAACTTGTTAATTAGATCAACAAAAATTGAACATTTTAAATACTATTGCTTGTCATCATCAAAAAGGGAGAGATTGTTGGAACAAAATATGTTTTACAATAAACCTTAATAGTTTTGATGATAACAAGGTATTAAAAATTGTCAATTGGACACTGCTAATATTTGTTCAAGTGTACAGGACCATAAACATAGTTTGATCATTTTAAAAGGTCTTCGTAGAACAGAAGAAAGCAAAAGAATCAACAAAAGAGAAGCCTAAAGCATCTGAAGAAATCTGCCTCTGAAGTTAAAGAAGCTCCTGAAGTTAAAATGCTCCTAAAGATACAGTGCACCTGATGACGTAATCAGAAGCAAGTTAAGAAGCAAGTCTATCAGAAGCTATTTCATCGGAAGCTGTATATCACCAGAAACTATAGTTCATCAGGAGATGCAACCTAAAGTTTTAAATAGCTATTTAAAGGATTCAAATTCGTCTAAAGAAAGCGAAAGACTGAAGAAAATTGGCAATGACTAATTTGAAAGGATTTGAAGGCATTGGATGCTTATCCTTCAAAGAGCGTTGACAAAGTACGTCCGTACGAAGTGTACGACCACTACCTCCACTACTCTGTTTTGTCTATGCTACAAGACAAGAAAAACAGCTCTGCCTGCAGAAATGTTCCCTCAGAATAGGAATGGATTTGAACGTGATCCTTCATAGGACAACAACCAAATCAGGCAAAAGATCATTGGTGATTGATCAAGATTTCATAACGACTCTATTGACGTGCTTAAAGATCTCAACGACTCTTTCACACCTCTATATAAAGGAGTGAAGACTTGAAGATCAATGAGAGACAAGATACAATTTAAAAGCGCCCAAACTCTGCTAAAATTGTGTTACATAAAAGCACTTAGAATTTATGTGTTCCTTTGATATATCTTAGAAATTCTTAAGGCTAGAGAGTCTTTCATTTGCATTGTATAGTGAACACCACTAATTGTATATCAAGTGTTCAAACTCAAACAATTTTCTATGTAATTCTGTTTGAATAGAAGTCTCTTGCTTTAGTGCTTGAGCATAGAAAGTCTCTTGCTTGTGTGCTTGAGCAAAGGAAGTCTCTTGCCTGTGTGCCTGAGAAATTTGAAGTGTCATACTAGGTGTAGTATTGAGCAGTTGTAATCAGTTGTGATTAAACTTAGTGAAACTCTCCTTGGATGTGCAAGGGGGACATGACCGACTTCCGGTTTGTGGAAGGAACCTGTATAATTGCCTGTGTCTTTCTTTCTTCTCTCTTACTCTGTTTTTACTCCGCTGTGCATCTGAATCTTAACTCCACATCAGAAGCAATTCAACTGCTTCAGAAGTGTCATCACATCAGAAGCGTTTTTCAACAGTTTCTGAAGTGACCTCAGAAGAAGATTTTATTTTGGGAAAAAGAAAACACAATTCAACCCCCCCTTCTTGTGTTTTTCTCACCTTCATAAGCCACAACCTGACAATTCTGCATAAGTATGTAACACTCCTATTTCTATTAAAGCAATTAAACATGCGAATAATACATTTATTCAAGAAATAGAGGCTACGCCACATTCAAAATTCAAAAAAACAATAAACATGTATATAAACCTCAACAGTTGCAGCGAAATATAAACCAGAGTAATCAACATATACATGTTATGAAGCAATAAATTACATCACAAAGATGCACTGATGAGTCATTTATTGACTATTTTAATATGCTTTTTAGTTTAATTTTATTTAGATTTTATATAATTTTATATTAGTATTATTTCCTTTTTAGGATAGTTTACTTTAAATTGCATTTTATTATATTTCATGAAAGAATATTGGATGGATTGAGTCTTGGAGCAAAAGAAAGGGACTTGGAGCCGATTGGACACAAAAATATGAAGATTGAGAGACAAAATATGTCTCCCACAAGTCAGAAGCTTGGCACGGCCCGTGCTAGCCTAGGCACGGCCGTGCCACCCTCCAGAGTGTCTTTTGCTGCTTTTGCTTAGATTTTAAGCTACTCTATTTTTAGCCCAAATGTAATAGCTTAGATTTTAAGTCGATCAAATGCTATAAATAGAGTAGCCATCCATCACAAATATTCATCTTGACTTGGAATTCAATAAGTAACAATTGCTTTTCTAATTAAAGTTCTTTTCTTTTCATTTATTTTCTTGTCATTACTTTTATGCTTTCTCTCTTCTCCCCCATGTCTACGATGAACATGAGTGAGTAGACTTCTCCTTGTCTTGGGATTGTTGGATAAGTCTAAATGACATAATCCTAATCAAACCAAGCTCTAAGCCTTAATCTTCTGTAACCCTAATTTCTTATCTGAATTCACCGTCTTAACATGGATCAACCATTATCAAACTGTGGAAACGAAAGTGGAGGGTTTGATAATTGTTTATCCATTATTCCAAATATCAATTCATAAAACGAAAGTGGAGCTTTGATATTCGAACAAGTGAATTCAGACAAGGATTGCAAAGTCAGCGAAATAGGCTTTGCAATCTTTGAGACATATAGTTTCGATCTTCAAGGGAACTAATAACAATCAAGTCAGCGAAATAGGCTTGGTTGTTAGAGGAACCAAAATCTAATAGTAATCAAGTCAGCGAAATAGGCTTGGCTGCTAGAGGAACATAAGAGAAACTGTCTTGGGAAATTAGGTCTAACATAACATTATAAGCTTATAGTTTTGGTTTGAGAAGGACTTGTCATTTAGAGGAAACCAACGATCCCAAGGCTCTTTTTATTATTATTATCTTTCAAACGCTTGAAAACCCCCAACTTACAATTCACTTCTCTCTTCTAATCATCTCTAAAAAGTTAATTGAATTGAACTACTCCCTGTCGGAACGATACTCTTTTATACTACTTCGGTAAGACCGTGCACTTGCGGTTTTATCTCATCATGCACCTCAAAAATCCCAAAACATGGGTAATCTCCAACAAAACAAAATCCAAAAAAAACCTAATCTAGACCGACACAACAAGCCTAGATCAGAGCCGACTCAACACTGATATCTGAGAAAGCTTCTGATATCACCAAGCACAAACTCACCAAGCACTATTCCTGCACAACGTCTACCCATCCATACAGATAGGTAGGCGGTTAAAACCACTGGGGATAAGTATTACATTATCATAATCAAAATTGCAGTTAACATGAATATTACAATTAATGATCATGCATTTGATCAATAATAGTCACACATTAATACTTACATCACACCCCAATATTTCACATCAATATCCATCAATCATATGAACAATTATCAATTCACAAATATTCGTTCACAATCACCAATCAAAATTATCATGAATAATCATTAATGACATTTCATGAACAATCACATATATAAAAAAAGACTTATGTCTGGATATGCACTTATTGACACATAAATTCATGTGGTACCAAATCTCCAAAAGGTCGTCACCTCCGATGGAACAGCTCAACATCGTATGTAAGGGTTCACCCCTGCCTTACATAATCTTCGAAGTAAAAGAGCTCAACCCTTTTACAACTACACGACTATGATGCATGGATATGTAATAAGACTCGATAATGCGACAACAATCACAATTTTCTCCACAATATATAGGACAACACCCAATTATATTGTTAATCTCCACATCATTTGCATTATCAAGAAAACATGCCCATTCACAATTAAGTCATAGCACTCATCATCACCACATCAACATGATCATCAATAATCAACAATGTCATTCAACATCAATTATCACATATAGTTTCACCATTTCAAGCATTCTCATATTCCAAGTAATAGGGAAAACAATATCTCATGATAAATATCATATTCAACATATAACCATTCAACATCAACTATCACATATAGTTTCACCATCCAAGCATTCCTTACATTCTAAGTAAAATACCATACATATCTCATGATAAACATCATATCCAAAATATAATCACTCATTCATACAACTTCACTTAGTCATACAAGAATGCTCACAATAACTCACAAGACAATTGGCTAAAGAAACATTTCCGACAAAAGTCTAATTAATGTGGCAAACGGCCAACATTGAAAATTTTCAAAGCTAGGCAACATATTCAGGTTTGAAATCCTACAATTCAATCTTAATCAATCATGTAGCCAAGGACTTAAGCCACTTACAAACTATTAGAAATTATTTCAAAGAATAGCTTAAGTTCGTGTGGGAAAATCCAAGACAAAACAACATTTAGCTCAAAAAACCCGTTTTCACCGATTCAACTCCGCCCAAAATATTTCTTAAACCATCAACACATTCACATTCCCAACTACATAAATGCATACTCAATTATTCACTCTAAGTACTTCATTAAACCCAATATCAAGTTTGGAAAAGTTCTACGGCTCATAGAAAAAGTTACGATAAGTTTGCACAAAAATCCACATGACCCATGTAGTAATTTGATCATAACTCAAGTTATAAAAATCATTTGGACGTCAAATCAAAACCATTAGAAATCTAACTTAATTACCTAAAACTTTCATGTTTACACCAAAATCCAATTCAAAGCGGAAAGGGGTGAAAAATAGTGAAATATGAAGGATCTGATTCACAAAAATCGTGTCACGATTTCCAGAACCATTGAACGTTCTGCCAAGAAATCGTGGCACGATGGCAAAATCGTGGCACGATTTTGACAGTATCATGTCCAAAATCAGCTTTTCCAAAAAGTGTGTTTTTCACCATTTCGTGCGTAAAATTCAAACCGTTAATCGGATTTTGATGCCGTTTTCGCCTACACGCTCTTGACGCTTGACTCTAACATAATCTACAAAAAATTTCAAGTTTCAACCATCCCAAAAGTCATCTTCCAAAACCTCACATAATCACTTATTGGCGAAAACGCTTAAACATCGACATTTCACACGAAAAACCCGTTTTCTTTCAAACGACTCAACTAACATAATCACAACATGAAAACAGAAATTCTCCTAGGTTAAATTCATCCAACAATAACAAAATTTCAGTCAACAACCATATATATCAAAAGTTCATTTTGGTCCTTCACATGAACACTTAACTCAACTTCACCAATTTCACAAAACCACCAACAACAATCCATTTCTCAACAACAAATTATGAATCATGCAAACCCAAGCCATGTATCATCATCAACAATATGACTAAACAACAACAACAACCATTGATCATGAAACATATGACAATTCATCAACAACCATGCATAATTCACCAATTGAGCATAATTTACAAACTACCCAATTTCATACATCATGAACTTGCAATTTCATCATCAACAATTCATTTAACATCAAATTAACATATTCAAACATAGAGTAAATAGTCAATTACCCCCTTGAAATTGTAAGTTTCGTCAATTACCCCCCTGAAATTAACAAAACTTCAATTACCCCCCCTGAAATTGCACAACGTTAATCAATTTACCCCCTACGTCAAATATTTATGTTAGTCAACATAACGTTTTGCAAATGCCCCCTAAACTTGAAAATTTATATTTTGTTTTCTTATCCTTAAAATTGATTGCATTATCACTGAATTGTGGAGCGTATTGGCTAAGTTTTGACGATATACAACCATATATTGACAGTATTGTAGAACAAATTGGCAGTATTTGATAAACCCTACAATAATGTTCAAAACTCAAGAATATTTACAAAACAAACATAAAAGTATTTCTTTGTTCCAACATCAGATGTTGTTTTTTCTTTTTCAAGTTGTCCTTAACCCCATTAGAGATCAAAATGATGGTGGCTATCATGTTTTTTTATTCTCTTAAAAAAACATAATGAAATATACGTAATATAATATTATTACCATTCCTTTGAATCCTAATGGGGGAAGAAGACCATGATTCCTTCAAGATCCTTTATAAAGTGAGAGAAGTAACAAGTTTATATATTTTTTCTTGAAAGTGAGAGAATTGTGTTGATGGTGTGCATCGCTCACAATATAAAGGAAGTGGAAATTTTTGGTGTGGTTAAAATTAGCAATAACAAAGCCATATACTTTGACATGGTAATTCTTGGTTATGCCAATTATGTATTATTTATGTGCTTCATTATGTATGACATGTATTAGTTTTCCATCTGACAAGTGTGATTGTACTTTACTATGCTGACTTTCATATCGTTAGACTCTAATACATGGTTAATGTTTAATCGTTTAAAGGAACATATATGGTTGTATACCGTCAAAACTTAGCTAATATGCTCCACAATTCAGTGATAATGCAGTCACTTTTAAAGATAAGAAAAAAATATATAAATTTTCAAGTTCACGGGGCATTTTGCACATAAGTACAAAACTTTAGGGGGGTATTTGCAAAACGTCATGTTAACTAACAGAAAAATTTGACGGAAGGGGTAAATTGATCAACGTTGTGCAATTTCAGGGGGGTAATTGAAGTTTTGTTAATTTTAGGGGGGTAATTGATGAAACTTACAATTTATGGGGGATAATTGACTATTTAATCTTCAACCATATCTCTACCACATAAGCACGAATTTCAAAGATTGGGTTCATGATAATCACTTATTCTCATAATCAATTATGCATAGAACAAGAGAAAAAGAATTAACTAAATGATTATGATAAAAACTAACCCCCTTACCTTTATCTCCAACTATTAGCTCTAGCTTCACTTTTGCTCCTATGATTCTTCAAACCCTTGAATTCTTCAAGTTCCTCTTCTCTCTAACCCTTGTTCTTCTCTTCTCCCACTTTCTCTCTCTACCTCTCTCTAGAAAATATCTTCTGAAATGAATGAAGGGATATTTCCTAAGACAACTCATTAGATATGACCCTTAATGGGCTTAACCTAGTTTCTAGTGGGCTTAACCCATTTCTATTCAAACCAAAAATATTTCTACACTCCAAATGATATTTAACTAATAACGGTAAAATGTCACTAACAGTCACTAAACGGTAAAATCTCAATTTACTCAAGTAACTTAATGAAATAACTATTCTCACTAATCACTAAAAGTAATTCCCACCAAAATTATAATTTTACCCGTTCTCACAAATGACCAAAATACCCTTAAGTCTAAAATGACTAAAATACCCTTCTAGCACGGAAACCCATGAAAATGCACCCAATGAAGAATAATCACACACAAACACATATAAACATATAATAAAAGTAATTAAAATAAATCTAGCTAAAAATCGGGCTGTTACAACTCTCCCCCCCTAAAAAGAATTTTCGCCCTCGAAAATTACTTGAAGGAAACAACTCCGGATACGAAACCTTCATCCTACTCTCCGGTTCCCAAGTGGCACTCTCACCAGTTGGCCAAACCAAATCACTTTGACCAAAACAATCTCTTTGCCACGCAAATGCTTCAACTCACGATCCTCAATCCTAACCGGCAAAGTCTCAACCGTCAAATTATCTCTTACTTCCAATTCATCCACTTGAATCACATGAGGCGCATCATGCACGTACTTCCTCAACTGAGACACATGAAACACATTATGAAGATTCGACAAAGATGGTGGTAACGCAATCCGATACACTACAACCCTAACCTTCTCAATAACATCAAATGGTCCAACAAAACGAGGAGTCAATTTCCTACACTTTAAAGCACGACCAACTACGGTTACAGGATTCACCGTCAAAAACACATGATCACCAAGTTGAAACTCAATATCCTTTCTCCTCTTATCATGATAACTCTTATGTCTACTCTGAGACGCTTTCATCTTCTCCTGAATCATCTTAACCTTTTCCGTAGTCTCTTGCACAACTTCCGGTCCTAATAAAGCACTTTCTCCGGACTCAAACCAACACAGCGGTGTCATACACCTCCTACCATACAAAGCCTCAAACGGTGCCATACTGATACTAGAATGAAAACTGTTGTTGTAAGTAAACTCAATCAATGGTAAACATTCGTCCCAACTAACACACTGCTCCAAAACACAAGCTCTCAACAAATCTTCTAAACTCTGAATAGTCCTCTCCATCTGCCCATCGGTATAAGGATGGTAAGCAGAACTCAATCTCAACTTAGTTCCCAAAGCAGCTTGCAAACTCTCCCAAAACTTAGAAGTAAACCTCGGATCCTGATCCGACACAATACTAGAAGGAATACCATGCAATCTCACAATCTACTCAATGTAGATCTCAGCCAACTTCACCACAGACATACCAGTCTTGATAGGAATAAAATGTGCCGACTTCGTCAACCGTTCAACAATCACCCAAATCGAATCAAAACTCTTACTAGTCTTAGGCAACGCTCCAACAAAATCCATAGAAATGCTATCCCACTTCCACTCTGGCACAAACAACGGTTGCATCAAACCCGACGGTCTCTGATGTTCAATCTTCGATTTTTGACAAATCAAACAAGCATAAACAAACTCAGCAATTTCCTTTTTCATTCCAGGCCACCAAAACAACCTCTTCAAATCCTGATACATCTTAGTCGCTCCAGGATGAATACTCAGACTACTTCTATGACCTTCGTCCAAAATCTGCCTCTTAAGCTCAATAACATCCGGCACACAAACTCGATCACGAAACATCAAAACATCATTCTCATCCAATCTAAAGTCTCCACCTTTACATTGATTAACCAACGTCACTCGGTCCACGAGTTCCAAATCTTCCTTCTGACCATTCTTGATCTCTTCCAAAATATTACTTGTCAGCTTCAACATTCCCAATCTCACACCATCCGGTGTTAACTCACTAACCAAACTCAAGTCTCGAAACTGTTCAATCAATTCCAACTCTTTAACCATCAAAGCAGACATATGCAAAGTCTTTCTACTCAAAGCATCAGCAACAACATTAGCCTTCCCAAGATGATAACTCAACTGAAAATCAAAGTGCTTAAGATATTCCAACCATCTTCTCTGCCTCATATTCAATTCTTTCTAATTGAACAAGTACTTCAAACTCTTGTGGTCGCTGAACACCTCAAACTTATAACTATACAGATAGTGCCTCCAAATCTTCAATGCATACACAACGGCCGCCAATTCCAAATCATGAGTCGGATAATTCTTCTCATGCACTTTCAACTGCCTTGAAGCATAAGCCACAACCTGACGATTGTGCATAAGCACACCACCAAGACCCATCTTAGAAGCATCACAATACACAACAAACGATTCCTTCGGATTCGGGAAAATCAACACTGGAGCTGAAGTCAAACTCTTCTTCAACTCTTGGAAACTCTTCTCACACTTAGCATCCCAAACATAAGCTTGTCCTTTCCAAGTCAACTACGTCAATGGCAACGCCAACATAGAGAATCCCTCAATGAACCTCCGATAATAACCTGCCAAACCAAGAAAACTTCTAATCTCAAAAACAGACTTAGGAGACTCCCACTGCAACACTGCATCAACCTTAGATGGATCCACAGAAAAAACCACCCTTAAAAATCACATGACCAAGGAAACTCACTTCCTTCAACCAAAACTCACACTTAGACAACTTAGCACATAACTGGTTCTCTTCAAAGAAGCAAACATCATGAACACACAAGCTTCGCCATCAAAAGATCTCTTCACTTGCTCTGCGGTCAAGAACTTCCTATCCAACTCTTCTATCGGCTTAGCAAAAGTCACACTCTTAGTCAAACAATCAATGCTAACCCCAAAAGCTAACAACCAATCCATACCAAAAATCACATCCATATGCTTCAACGGAAGACACACAAGATCCAACTCAAAATCAATATTACCAAAATTAACAGAACACTTAGCACACACCACAACCAACTGAGCCTCTGTAGCCAAAGATACCTCCCTTGCCAGACTAACACAAAGCACTAACCGATAAGAAAACAGCACAACAAAGCAAATGCCGAAGGTACTAAACTACCATTCGCACACAACAGGGGAAAACAAGTATTAGTCCAAACAAGACTGACCACGGCTCTGATACCAACTTGTAACACTCTGTTTACACTGAAATTTGGTAAACAATCGCTGGTTTCAAAAATGTTCACTTGCAAGATCAACTAGTAAATCTTAAGAGCATATTGTGCTTTTATTATCTCTTTCAGACGTGACGCTTGTTCTTAAAGATCATTGATAGAAACAAGAATAAAGATAAAGAGAATCGAATCCAACCTAGTTGAATCCAATCGAAGTTTGGTGCAAACAACAATAAAGAAATTACTTAAAATGAATAAGTAAATTGCAAAGATGTTTAAAGAAATGTATTGAAATTGCATTGACTTAATGAAAGTTGGTGCACATGTTCATACTTTGCAACTTGTGACTCGTTTGTCGCTTCCATACGGATAGTATTGAGTGTAACTTTTTAGTATGATTGAATTGTGACCCTTTTTTCCTAAGAAAAACTACTATTTTTACAAACAGGGAAATAACTACCTAGCCATAGCCATTCGATTTGAATATCGAATATAGCCGTTACTATATTCTGACCTTATCCACAGAAATAACTGTTTTCGATATCTTTCCGCCCATCGAACCGGAACTAGCATCTTCGATTCTCGTCACAAACATATCTTCGATAGAACTTCATAAGGTCAAGTCCATCTCCTCAGGTCAAACTCTTTGACCATATTAAATGATACCCTTTTTACAAATATTGGCTAACAAATTGCCCCCCATAAACGTTATGTTCGAACTCGTTATTCGATCAGGAGAATTTGGCGTTTCTGAATCAAAACAATTTTTTGATGAGATATGAGAAATTTGAATGACGTCACTATCTTAAAAGGGTATTTTAAGAGATACTTTCAAACTTTCCCCACCATGGCTTAGTGGGCCATGTTCTATCATTGGGAACCATAAACAAAGAACCGTTCCAAGCGATTGCTGACATCTGTAAAACATCAAAGGTTATATATAACCTTAAGACCTATTTTTAATTTCACTTTGTCTTCTTTTCATCCGTTTTTACTCTTCTCACTGCACCCTCCTTCTTCTTTATGATAACACACTGTTCAGCGCAAATTTTCTACAAATCCAAACCGAAATCTTTTTCCAACTTCATCGTTTTCAATCACAATCAAATTATCTTCATGACTCGCGCAGAGGGTTCGTCTTCTCAAACAACAGATCGTCATGAAACAACCGATCCCATACCTCGCGGAAATGTTCAGTTTATGGAAGAACCAGATATCAAGGAAGCTGAAGATGAAATCTGGAAATCCCAGGTAATCATTTCATGCCCCAACTCATCGCATGCATACCTAGGACCTTTGCAGATGATCCCGAAGACTTAGAAAAACTCAACGCTGTTTTCCCTTGTAATGAGGGACAGTTACCTCTCATTTTTTCAAAAGGTCCTTATGACCTTAGCTGGAGTTTCGACAACCATCTCTCCATTCATATCAGACAAATCAAGACCCAAAGCAGAAACACAATCGAAAGCAATAAAGCAATGCGTAGCACCAGTATCAATAATAGCAACTAAAGGAGTATTATTAATATAGCAAGTACCTCTGATCAAGCGATCCTCGTTCTCCGTCTGAGTACCAGTCAAAGCAAAGACCCCACCAGTAGTCGGCACCCTCTTAGGCTGAGTACACTGTGAACTAATGTGACCCTCTCCATTGCAGTTAAAACACACAATGTCCGTACGCTTGCAATCCGCTACAATATGACCCTTCTTGCCACACCGGACACACTTCTTGATCTCTTCAGGGCAGACATTACTTTTATGGCCTTTCCCTCCACAATTGAAACACACAATCTCAGTAGCATCCTTCTTCTTAGGCCGCCTATCATCGACCATCCTCTGTTTCCCTTTATCAGCAGGGGCACTGTACGGCTTAGGACGACTCTGCTGTCCCTTGCCCTTCCTCTCGTTCACAATCTTATAGTGAGCCTTGGTATCCTCTTCATAGATCCTGCAGCTATTGACCAAATCCGGAAAAACTCTAAACTGTTGGTATCCAATCGCCCTCTTGATGTAGGGCCTCAAACCATTCTCGAACTTGATGCATCTCGAGAACTCAGCATTCTCAGCAGTATAGTGCGGGTAAAACTTCGCCAACTCAACAAACTTGGCAGCATACTCAGTCACAGACATGTTTCCTTGCTTCAACTCAAGGAATTCAATCTCCTTCTTCCCGCGAACATCTTCCGGAAAGTATCTTCTTAGGAACTCTCTCCTGAACACAGCCCAGGTCACAACAGCTCCTTCTTGCCCAAGGGTAGGTAGAAGGCCAACCCACCAGTCATCAGCTTCCTCAGCTAGCTGATGAGTACCAAACCGCACTTTCTGATCTTCAGTGCACTGCATAACACGAAAAATCCTTTCAATCTCTTTAAGCCACGTCTGGGCTCCATCAGGGTCATATCTTCCTTTGGAAGTTGGAGGGTTCTTCTTCATGAAAGTCTCCAACATCCTAGTCTCAGCATTCGCACCAGCATTTGCGTTAGGTTGTTGTCCCATAGCATGGGCAACAGCTTGTGGTGCAGCAGCTAACGAAGCATCGTTTCTTCCAGCCATTCCTGATATTCTACAAAAGTAGCAACAACAACATAAGATAGTAATATAAATATTACTAAGACTTGACACGACTCTTCTAAATGACCGGACGGACCGACCTGCTCTGATACCAATTGTAACACCCCGTTTCCCAATATAAAAATTTCTAAACATTTATCAGAGTATTTCAGCATAAACGGGATATCACATACAAGACATAATCCAAAATTAGTTAAATAACAATTTAACTTTAACAAATATTTCAAACGTTGCAGCGGAAATTAGTTCGTAATCCATAAATCATTTTGGCACGTAGGCCCCATCGAAATATCTCAAATGAGTTAATTCAATTTCACAAAACATCATAATTGTTCAACATCATAAAACATAAACATGATAGTCACGTAAGAGAATGAAGCATGCAAATAACCCCATCCCGTTACGTATCAGAGCGACCTAGACGACACAGTGAAGGCAAGGCCACTCACGACGGCAACTGCACACTAAGCACGATCACCTGCAAGTTACCCATACGAAGGGCAACATTTTCAAGCAGAAGGGGTGAGATTTCATAACAAAATAATGTTAATCAAGCAATTCGAAATCATAATTAACATTAACATCATAATCATTCTTAAATAACTCTGCGTATTCAATAAACAGGTATCACGTATTCACATATTCAATCGTCATCAACAACATAGCATTATAGACATGACAATGCGACAATGCTCTTAGACTCCTTATATGCATGTGGTACCAATCGTCATCATAAGTATTAATATACTTTAATCGTGCGGAGGACAAAGCTCCTATAAATCGTGTGGAGGACAAAGCTCCTAATAATCGTGGTGAGGACTAAGCTCAATGAAATGCTATGCATGGACTCTTATGAACAAATCACCGTAATCAACATATCAATATGCATCCAATAATTTGGAGCTAAACATCATCATTTCATCATACACATATACATTATGCACTTAGTTAAATAACAGCAGCAGCATAATCAAGTCACATAACAGGATGATATCATTATATCAATAACACATCAGTTATATCATAATTAAACTTTCATATCTTACATAATTGTACAATACATTAATCATACTCAATTAATACCAACATATCTTAAACAGCTTTACAGACTGCATTAAACGTCATCATTAGGTCTCATTACCATAAGGGGGTTCACTCTTGATCCAAACGTGCGACACAGATCGCACAAACACTCTAGGCACACTAACCTGGAATTGCTCGCGAGGCGAGAATCCTTACTCGCCATGGCGAGTACCAAACAATTCCCAAACTAAAGTTGTTCTGGGTCTAATCTTGCCCTACATTCATTCCTAATCATTACTAGGTATGTTCAGGCACTCAAGGTCCAACTAAAAAGTCAAAATTACAAAATCCAACATGCTCTCTGCCTTAGCTCGCTATGGCGAGTAAGGTTTCTCGCTATGGCGAGCGATACCAAAGGAACTTGCGAGGCGAAGGAAAAAGCTCGCGTGGCGAGCGATGAAGATCATCACTCGCGAGGCGAGGTTCATAGCTCGCCGTGGCGAGCGATGAATGTCGCTATGGCCAGGCTTCCTATTTTCACAAAAATCCGACGATTCTCAGGGTTCTAAGCGTAGTATTGATTCCAAAGTTTGTCCTAAACATTATCTAAGGTCCAGGAACACTTTCTACACCAATTTAATCAATTCCTATCGTTTAATCATCAATTTTTGGGATTTGACCTAGTTTTCGTTTTCTCCAATCCAATCCTAATTCTTGCTAACTAATCATCAGAATTACATTCAATTAACAATACAGTGTTATTAGTCTCACCCTTACCTTTAATTGCAGAAAATCGCAGCTCTCCCTCTTGGTTTCTCTTCTCTTGGCTTTTTCTCCCTTTTTCTCCAAAAACGTACGTACAACAATGTTTTTCTAAAACTAGGTCTAACTCTTTTATATCTTCTCTTAATTACTTATCTTATCTCACTTTCTCCCCCAAAACTATCTAAAATATCAAAACAGTCCTCAACTAAATATTTTATATTATTTTCAAATCTTTATTTTATTTAACATTAAAATAAATCCCTTAATCTTATCAAATCTCCCAAAACTCATAACTTATCACAATATCAACCAAACCATCAATATAGTCGTAAATCATTCAAATCATATCAAAATCATGCATATATTATATAAATATAATATAATCACCTAAACTCGATTAAATAAGCAATTAACAAAAGTGGGCGTTACAACGGCCGTGCCATGGTCCCAGACCCTCTTTTACCATTTTTTTTTCACTTTTCTCCTTCTTCCTTCATTCTCAAACACAAACTTCCCTCATCCTTCAACTTCTCTCTCTCAACCTCCATAACATCAACCTTTAAACCTCCATATCTATCTCCATTCATCATTCCAAACATTTACCACCAATCAAAACCAACATTCATCCATCCAAACACCAAATTCTACACCCTTAAACCCTAACCCAAAAAACAAAAAAAAAATAAAAATAAAAATTCTTCACCAATCTCCATCATTAAACTCATCAACCTCACTTAAACCCCAAACCCATCACTAAACCAACCTTTCCAAACCAAAACCTTACCAAACCAAGTCAACTAGGTCAATGGCATCAAAAAGGCAAGGAGATTGAAAGCTCTAGAAGTGGTGCAAAGAAAAAGAAAGGAACAGTCAAGAACCATGGCATCAATTTTAAAGATGACAAGCAAAGGAGTAGGTCTAAAGATCTTATCTCTCAATCTATTTATGCTTGTAGATACACTGATAATAATGCTATGGATAGACTATGAAAGAGGTAGGGAATGATGAGGACTGATGAGCTATTTATGTTATGAGACATGCTTTATAACCACCATGTTAACATTTGCTATTATTTGCTTGATTATCTTGTTTCAATTGATAGAAAGAAAACCGGATGATAAGGGTAATATAATGGTAGGTGGAATCATCACTTTTATTGCTAAGAAGTTTGGGGTGAGTGTGAATCAAGGGATCAAGAGGAAAGAGGAGAACTATTATCTAAAATTATATACTCTCACTACTTTGTCATTCCTTAGAACCCATGAGCCTACTCACAATTACCAATATGATTGGAGAATTATTAGAGCTAATTGTTTGATTATTCTACCTAATTCGGACATTACTAATCCGGAGGTGGTGGAAAATTTGCTTTATGTTGGTACTAACCCACAGGTACAAGATGATGGTGATGATGATGGTGGTGATGAAGAGGAGGTAGGTGCACAACACCATGAACAAAAAGCCGGTGGAAACTATAATGATGAACGGTGGGCATGGATGCAAACCGAAGTTCAAAGAACATGCACCGAGCAACAAAGACAAGGTGTTGAAATGATCGGGCCAAGAAACGATGTCTTAAGGGGCAATAAAAATAAATGAATAAAACAATCAAATGTTCCGATACATGATGCAACACCTGCAAGGTCCACCTTATGGACTTCAATAAAATTGTGAGCTCTCCTCTTCCTCTACTCTTCTCTACTTTTCTTCTTTCTTCATCATCTTCTTCTTCTTCTTATCCTTCTTCTCTTTTATTTTTCTTATTTTGAATCATTGAGGACAATGCTTCTCCTAAGTGTGGGGGGAGCCTAATAAAGTGTCTTTAGTCGTAGTGTTTCCAAACTCCCTTGAACTTGATTCTTTTGTTTTGTTTTATTGTAAAAGGCATGAATAAACAGCTTGTTTTTATTGTTTTATTATGACATAAATTTTTTGTTGTCTCTTCGATGGTCGTTTCTTATACATGAAAGTGATTTCTCGTGTTGTAAGTGTTCTTGCTATACCCATATCAAGTTTTATTGTGAAAATTCTCCAATGAGAAAAACACCTAGTTGCAATCCTTGAGTAAGTGTATGATTAGGTATTTTAAGGAACACGTTCTAACTTTAATGGTAACTTGGACCCTTAAAAATCCTCAAAGTAAAAGTAGTATAAATTTGTGTGGGAATAATTCTAATGTGCTGTAATGTGCAAACCAAAATGGGGCAGAAGAATATCACCAGCACGTGGAGGAAAGGATACCCCCTCACTGACATCCTAAATGTGGTGATGACTTCTCAAACAAATTGTGCTTTAATTAAACCCTCTAAAAAGAGGAACTTCCTAAGTGAAGATGAATAAGTTGTAGCACTACTTAGGGTGATCATGGAAACTTGGAGGAAAGGATACCCCCTCGGGGACTTCCAATGTGAAATGATAGCCCCTAGGCATCTACAAGCCCCCAAGTATCTAAATTGTCAAATCTATCTAAACTCTCCCATCTCTCTTATATGAAATGAAGAAAGGATTTTTCTCGGTCAGTTTAGTGTTAAGGTTAGAACCTGTTCCTCATAATATCTATCTTATACAGGAGCAAGAAAAGGGTTGGAATACACACACACACTCACTTAGGACTTGTTGTTCGGTTGAATAAGTTCACAAGGAATACTTGAAGTTGTGATTAGTGTACATTGAAATGAAACCTCGAGGGAGACATAAGCTTTTATTTGAATTGTCATATATTAATCTTTTTGTTGCTGCTATGTCTATGCCTTTTGCTTGAGGACAAGCAAAGATTCAAGTGTGGGGGAGTTTGATGAGTCATTTATTATCGATTTTTATATGTTATTTAGTCTCGTTTTATTTAGATTTAAGTTTATTTTATTTTAATATTATTTCCTTTTTGAGCTATTTTACTACAATTTCATATTGTTATATTTCAGGAACGAATATTTGATGGATTGAGTCTTGGAGCAAAAGAAAGGGGTTTTGGAGCTGATTCGGTACGAAAATACGAAGATTCAGAGACAAAAATATATCTCCCTCAAATCAGAAACTTGGCACGGCCCGTGCTAGGCTTGGCACGGCCGTGCCACACTCCAGAACCACTTTTGCTGCTTTTGCTTAGATTTTAAGCTACTCTGTTTTAGTTTGCTTGTGGAACATTCCAGTGATTGCTTAGATTTTAAGTCGAATGTAAACTATAAATAGAGTAGCTAGCCATCACAAATATTCATCTTTTGTTGGAATACAATATGTGACAATTGTCTTTCTAAAAAAAGTTCACCTTTACTTTCTTGTTATTTACTTTTATGCTTTCTCTCTTCTCCCCCATGTCTACGATGAACATCAGTGAGTAGACTTCTCTTGTCTTGGGATTATTGGATAAGTCTAAATGACATAATCCTAATCAAACCAAGCTCTTAAACCTTAATCTTATATAACCCTAATTTCTAATCTAAATTCTCCGCTTTAACATGAATTAACCATTATCAAACCGTGGAAACGAAAGTGGAGGGTTTGATAATTGTTAATTCATCATCTCAAATATCAATTCATAAAACGAAAGTGGAGTTTTGATATTCGAACAAGTGAATTTAGACAAAGATTGTAAAGGCAGCGAAATAGTCTTTACAATCTTTGAGACATATAGTTTTGAACTTCAAGGATTCTAAATTGTGATCAAGTCAGCGAAATAGGCTTGTTTGCAACTTAGGACCAAAATCTAATAGTAATCAAGTCAGCGAAATAGGCTTGGTTGCTAGAGGAATAAAAGAGAAACTGTCTTTAGAAGTTAGGTCTAACATAAGGTTATAAGTTTAATAGTTTGGTTTCTGAAGGACTTGTCGTTAGGATGAACCAATAATCCCAAGACTTTTATCTTTTCTTTTATTTTCTTTTAAAATCCAACTTCTTATCTAAAACCCTTTCATCTAATCATTATTAAAAGTTAATTGAACTCATAACTCCATGTCGGAACGATACTCTTATTTTACTACTTCGATAGAACCGTGCACTTGCGGTTTTATCTCATCAGGTCTCACTAGCACCTAAAGTTCCTTTCCTAACCAATCCAAATAGCTCAGGTCTCACAATCCTCAAAAGCACTCAGTTCTGGAAGTGCTCGCGGGGCGAGAGCATCAGCTCGCCATGGCGAGTACAAGCCAGAATTCCAACTAAGGTTGTTCTAGGTTCAATCTCGTTCTAAATCATTCTCTAATCAATAGTAGGCACCTAAAGGTACTCAAAGGCATCTAAGGTTCAACTCAAAAGTCAAAAACCCAGAAAACAACTTGCTCTCTGGTCAAGCTCGCTATGGCGAGTAAGGTTGCTCGTTGTGGCGAGCTACATCATGTAACTCGCGAGGCGAGGGGCTTTGGCTTGCGTGGTGAGCGATGAAGTTCATCACTCGCCGTGGCAAGGATCATTGCTCGGGAGGCGAGCGATGAATGTCGCTACGGGCAGTAGTGCAGTTTTCATATAAAATCATCCAATCTTTCGGCTCTAAGCCTAATTTCACATCCAGAATTCATCCTAAACATATTCTAAGGTTATAGGACGGTTTCTACATCAATCTAACTCAGTTTTACCGTTTGATCATCAATTTTAGGGATTTGACCTAATTTCAAAACTTCTCTAAATCAATCCTAACTTTGTCAATTATTCATCAGCACTATATCAATTAACAATACTGAATTAATAGTCTCACCCTTACCTTGTATGAAGAAATCGCAGCCCTTCTCTTGGTTCTCTCTTCTCTTGGCTTTTTCTCCCTTTTTCTCCAAAACAGTCTTACGTACAATGTTTTTCTAACACTAGGTCTAACTCTTTTATACCTCTTCCTATTATCTTATCTTATCTCACTTTCTCCCCCAAAACTATCTAAAATCTCAAAACAGCCCTCAACTAAATATTTTTCATATTTTTATTTTCTTATCAAATCTTATTCTATTTAACAATAAAATAAGTCTCATAATCTTAACAAATCATCAAAACATATCCAAAACAACTTAAATCACCTCAAAAAAACAAAACTCACACATATATTATAAAAATATAATATAATTGCCTAGACTCGATTAAATAAATAATTAAACGAAAGTGGACGTTACACACATCATCATAAATCAAATAAATTATTCAAAAAAATTCTAAACTCAATAAAATAATCAAATAAAACAAATAATTCAAAGAGGGCGTTACAACTCTACCCCCCTTAAAAGAATTTCGTCCTCGAAATTCAAAGCACGCAAGAAAAGGAATTCAATTATTGCCCAACCATCTTAAACCATATATAGCCAAATAGAAACTTCAACAAAACATGTAAACCACATCAAAGTTAGTCAATCAAACATGATCACATAATAAACATGTCTATTAATCAAAAACACAACAACAACCAATCAAACAGCGTAAAGATAGTAATACAACTGTTACTCGACACAACTCGACTAAACTACTTGGCCGGACGGACCGACCTACTCTGATACCAATTGTAACACCCCGTTTTCCCAAACGTAAAAATTTCTCAAAAAAAATCAGAGTAAAAATACCTTAAACGGAATGTCACACTTCTTTTCTTTAAATCATAAACGGAATAATTAACTAATTATCCTTCAAAATTCAATAACTAATATTTAATACATCGCAGCGGAATTTATTCGAACATCTAAAATAATTTTGGCACGAAGGCCTCATCAACGTATCTCATAAAAATCCAATTAACAACTTAATCATGTAAATTCATAAGCAATACGTAAGGAATAGAAAAGCATGCAACAAAGTTCCCATCCCGTTACGTATCAGAGCACCTAAAGACACACATGAGAGATAATCCACTCACGACAGCAATCTAACAGCAACTTAAACTCGATCACGTGCAAGTTACTCATACGAAGAGCAACATTTCCAAGCAGAAGGGGCAAGATTTCACAAAACAATAATATCAAGCATATAATAATCAAATCATAACCATCATCATATAACATCATAAATCATCACATCATAAACATCATCTTATAACATAAACGACACAACATAATCATCACTTAATAATAATAATCATATACAACACAACATAATCATCATCTCATAATAATATAAACAACACAACATAATCATCATCTCATAATAATATAAACAACACAACATAATCTTCATCTCATAATAATATACACAACAGCATATTCACCATCTTATAATAACATAAGCAACAACATATTCACCATCTTATAATAACATAAGCAACAACATAATCATTAATATTTCATGGTTTGTCTTTATCAACAATTTCAACAATTCGTCAACGACAACGTCAACCTGACAACACAACTACGTGAGAGTATGCCACCTCTTATAATACGACAACGTAGGAATACACCATCTCTTAAGGAATAACAACGTAAGAGTACACCACCTCTTATAAACGACAAATAAGAGTACACCACCTCTTAAAGAATAACAACGTAAGAGTACACCACCTCTTATAAACGACAAGTAAGAGTACACCACCTCTTAAAGAATAACAACATAAGAGTACACCACCTCTTATAAACGACAAATAAGAGTACACCACCTCTTAAAGAATAACAACGTAAGAGTACACCACCTCTTATAAAACGACAAGTAAGAGTACACCACCTCTTAAAGAATAACAACGTAAGATTACACCACCTCTTATAAACGACAACGTAAGAGTACACCACCTCTTAAAGAACAACAACGTAAGAGTACACCACCTCTTATAAACGACAATGTAAGAGTACACCACCTCTCACAAAACACCTGAACATAAACAGTCACCAACAACAGCTTCAACTACGACTTCAACAACTTAGACAACATCAACAACTTAAGACTCTAATACTTTGGAACGACAACTTACAACTTAAACCAACATTAGCATCTTAATGATATTAATACATCACATCAACAAGGCAACACGATCAAATAATTTACAGCAAGTCAACATCAACAATAATCATCTAATACAACCAGTACAACTTCATATCAACATCAATCACAATATATAAATATTCTCACATTAATTACCCTCAACGGTTACTCTAATTTACTCACTGCTTTAACTTCATTTTCATTTAAAAAAAAAACAAAAAAGAATAACTTCACATACCTGTTATCTATACCTATACATAAAAAACTATCATTTATTCCAAAAAAAAAAAAAAAAAATTTGCAAGAAAAAGAATAGGAGGTAGTTTATATACCTATACGTATACGTAACTGGTGCAAGAAAACTACATAATAGTGATGACTCCAAGAATGTATATCTATACCTATATATAATGGCAATACTATTTTTTGGTGTAGCCTAATTTACTTCCATAATTACCCTCAACGGTTACTCTAATTTACTCACTGCTTTAACTTCATTTTATTTAAAAAAAAAAAAAAAGAATAACTTCACATACCTGTTATCTATACCGATACATAAAAAACTATCATTTATTCCAAAAAAAAAAAAAAAAAAAAACTGCAAGAAAAAGAATAGAAGGTAGTTTATACCTATACGTATACGTAACTGATGCAAGAAAACTACATAATAGTGATGACTGCAAGAATGTATATCTATACCTATATAATATATATAATGGCAATACTATTTTTTGGTGTAGCCTAATTTACTTCCATAATTACCCTCAACGGTTACTCTAATTTACTCACTGCTTTAACTTCATTTTCATTTAAAAAAAAAACAAAAAAGAATAACTTCACATACCTGTTATCTATACCTATACATAAAAAACTATCATTTATTCCAAAAAAAAAAAAAAACTGCAAGAAAAAGATAGAAGGTAGTTTATACCTATACGTATACGTAACTAGTGCAAGAAAACTACATAATAGTGATGACTGCAAGAATGTATATCTATACCTATATATAATGGCAATACTATTTTTTGGTGTAGCCTAATTTACTTCCATAATTACCCTCAACGGTTACTCTAATTTACTCACTGCTTTAACTTCATTTTCATTTAAAAAAAAAACAAAAAAGAAAACTTCACATACCATTATGTATACCTATACATAAAAAACTATCATTTATTCCAAAAAAAAAAAAAAAAAAAAACTGCAAGAAAAAGAATAGGAGGTAGTTTATACCTATACGTATACGTAACTGGTGCAAGAAAACTACATAATAGTGATGACTGCAAGAATGTATATCTATACCTATATATAATGGAATACTATTTTTTGGTGTAGCCTAATTTACTTCCATAATTACCCTCAACGGTTACTCTAATTTACTCACTGCTTTAACTTCATTTTCATTTAAAAAAAAAACAAAAAAGAATAACTTCACATACCTTTATCTATACCTATACATAAAAAACTATCATTTATTCCAAAAAAAAAAAAAAAAAAAAACTGCAAGAAAAAGAATAGGAGGTAGTTTATACCTATACGTATACGTAACTAGTGCAAGAAAACTACATAATAGTGATGACTGCAAGAATGTATATCTATACCTATATATAATGGCAATACTATTTTTTGGTGTAGCCTAATTTACTTCCATAATTACCCTCAACGGTTACTCTAATTTACTCACTGCTTTAACTTCATTTTTATTTAAAAAAAAAACAAAAAAGAATAACTTCACATACCTGTTATCTATACCTATACATAAAAAACTATCATTTATTCCAAAACAAAAAAAAAAAAAAAACTGCAAGAAAAGAATAGGAGGTAGTTTATACCTATACGTATACGTAACTGGTGCAAGAAAACTACATAATAGTGATGACTGCAAGAATGTATATCTATACCTATTATAATGGCAATACTATTTTTTGGTGTAGCCTAATTTACTTCCATAATTACCCTCAACGGTTACTCTAATTTACTCACTGCTTTAACTTCATTTTCATTTAAAAAGAAAAAACAAAAAAGAATAACTTCACATACCTATTATCTATACCTATACATAAAAAATATCATTTATTCCAAAAAAAAAAAAAAATAAAACTGCAAGAAAAAGAATAGGAGGTAGTTTATACCTATACGTATACGTAACTAGTGCAAGAAAACTACATAATAGTGATGACTGCAAGAATGTATATCTATACCTATATATAATGGCAATACTATTTTTTGGTGTAGCCTAATTTACTTCCATAATTACCCTCAACGGTTACTCTAATTTACTCACTGCTTTAACTTCATTTTCATTTAAAAAAAAAACAAAAAAGAATAACTTCACATACCTATTATCTATACCTATACATAAAAAACTATCATTTATTCCAAAAAAAAAAAAAAAAAAAACTGCAAGAAAAAGAATAGGAGGTAGTTTATACCTATACGTATACGAACTGGTGCAAGAAAACTACATAATAGTGATGACTGCAAGAATGTATATCTATACCTATATATAATGGCAATACTATTTTTTGGTGTAGCCTAATTTACTTCCATAATTACCCTCAACGGTTACTCTAATTTACTCACTGCTTTAACTTCATTTTCATTTAAAAAAAAAACAAAAAAGAATAACTTCACATACCTATTATCTATACCTATACATAAAAAACTATCATTTATTCCAAAAAAAAAAAAAAAAAAAAACTGCAAGAAAAAGAATAGGAGGTAGTTTATACCTATACGTATACGTAACTAGTGCAAGAAAACTACATAATAGTGATGACTGCAAGAATGTATATCTATACCTATATATAATGGCAATACTATTTTTTGGTGTAGCCTAATTTACTTCCATAATTACCCTCAACGGTTACTCTAATTTACTCACTGCTTTAACTTCATTTTTATTTAAAAAAAAAACAAAAAAGAATAACTTCACATACCTGTTATCTATACCTATACATAAAAAACTATCATTTATTCCAAAAAAAAAAAAAAAAAAAACTGCAAGAAAAAGAATAGGAGGTAGTTTATACCTATACGTATACGTAACTGGTGCAAGAAAACTACATAATAGTGATGCTGCAAGAATGTATATCTATACCATATATAATGGCAATACTATTTTTTGGTGTAGCCTAATTTACTTCCATAATTACCCTCAACGGTTACTCTAATTTACTTATGCTTTAACTTCATTTTCATTTAAAAAAAAACAAAAAAGAATAACTTCACATACCTGTTATCTATACCTATACATAAAAAACTATCATTTATTCCAAAAAAAAAAAAAAAAAAAACTGCAAGAAAAAGAATAGGAGGTAGTTTATACCTATACGTATACGTAACTGGTGCAAGAAAACTACATAATAGTGATGACTGCAAGAATGTATATCTATACCTATATATAATGGCAATACTATTTTTTGGTGTAGCCTAATTTACTTCCATAATTACCCTCAACGGTTACTCTAATTTACTCACTGCTTTAACTTCATTTTCATTTAAAAAAAAAACAAAAAAGAATAACTTCACATACCTGTTATCTATACCTATACATAAAAAACTATCATTTATTCCAAAAAAAAAAAAAAAAAAAACTGCAAGAAAAAGAATAGAGGTAGTTTATACCTATAGTATACGTAACTGGTGCAAGAAAACTACATAATAGTGATGACTGCAAGAATGTATATCTATACCTATATATAATGGCAATACTATTTTTTGGTGTAGCCTAATTTACTTCCATAATTACCCTCAACGGTTACTCTAATTTACTCACTGCTTTAACTTCATTTTATTTAAAAAAAAAAAAAAAAGAATAACTTCACATACCTGTTATCTATACCTATACATAAAAAACTATCATTTATTCCAAAAAAAAAAAAAAAAAAAACTGCAAGAAAAAGAATAGGAGGTAGTTTATACTATACGTATACGTAACTAGTGCAAGAAAACTACATAATAGTGATGACTGCAAGAATGTATATCTATACCTATATATAATGGCAATACTATTTTTTGGTGTAGCCTAATTTACTTCCATAATTACCCTCAACGGTTACTCTAATTTACTCACTGCTTTAACTTCATTTTATTTAAAAAAAAAAAAAAAAGAATAACTTCACATACCCTGTTATCTATACCTATACATAAAAAACTATCATTTATTCCAAAAAAAAAAAAAAAAAAAACTGCAAGAAAAAGAATAGGAGGTAGTTTATACCTATACGTATACGTAACTGTGCAAGAAAACTACATAATAGTGATGACTGCAAGAATGTATATCTATACCTATATATAATGGCAATACTATTTTTTGGTGTAGCCTAATTTACTTCCATAATTACCCTCAACGGTTACTCTAATTTACTCACTGCTTTAACTTCATTTTCATTTAAAAAAAAACAAAAAAGAATAACTTCACATACCTGTTATCTATACCTATACATAAAAAACTATCATTTATTCCAAAAAAAAAAAAAAAAAAAACTGCAAGAAAAAGAATAGGAGGTAGTTTATACCTATACGTATACGTAACTGGTGCAAGAAAACTACATAATAGTGATGACTGCAAGAATGTATATCTATACCTATATATAATGGCAATACTATTTTTTGGTGTAGCCTAATTTACTTCCATAATTACCCTCAACGGTTACTCTAATTTACTCACTGCTTTAACTTCATTTTCATTTAAAAAAAAACAAAAAAGAATAACTTCACATACCTGTTATCTATACCTATACATAAAAAACTATCATTTATTCCAAAAAAAAAAAAAAAAAAAACTGCAAGAAAAAGAATAGGAGGTAGTTTATACCTATACGTATACGTAACTGGTGCAAGAAAACTACATAATAGTGATGACTGCAAGAATGTATATCTATACCTATATATAATGGCAATACTATTTTTTGGTGTAGCCTAATTTACTTCCATAATTACCCTCAACGGTTACTCTAATTTACTCACTGCTTTAACTTCATTTTTATTTAAAACAAAAAAAAAAAAATGAATAACTTCACGTAAGTGTTATCTATACCTATACATAAAAAACTATCATTTATTCCAAAAAAAAAAAAAAAAAAAACTGCAAGAAAAAGAATAGGAGGTAGTTTATACTATACGTATACGTAACTGGTGCAAGAAAACTACATAATAGTGATGACTGCAAGAATGTATATCTATACCTATATATAATGGCAATACTATTTTTTGGTGTAGCCTAATTTACTTCCATAATTACCCTCAACGGTTACTCTAATTTACTCACTGCTTTAACTTCATTTTCATTTAAAAAAAAAACAAAAAAGAATAACTTCACATACCTGTTATCTATACCTATACATAAAAAACTATCATTTATTCCAAAAAAAAAAAAAAAAAAAACTGCAAGAAAAAGAATAGGAGGTAGTTTATACCTATACGTATACGTAACTGGTGCAAGAAAACTACATAATAGTGATGACTGCAAGAATGTATATCTATACCTATATATAATGGCAATACTATTTTTTGGTGTAGCCTAATTTACTTCCATAATTACCCTCAACGGTTACTCTAATTTACTCACTGCTTTAACTTCATTTTCATTTAAAAAAAAACAAAAAAGAATAACTTCACATACCTGTTATCTATACCTATACATAAAAAACTATCATTTATTCCAAAAAAAAAAAAAAAAAAAACTGCAAGAAAAAGAATAGGAGGTAGTTTATACCTATACGTATACGTAACTGGTGCAAGAAAACTACATAATAGTGATGACTGCAAGAATGTATATCTATACCTATATATAATGGCAATACTATTTTTTGGTGTAGCCTAATTTACTTCCATAATTACCCTCAACGGTTACTCTAATTTACTCACTGCTTTAACTTCATTTTCATTTAAAAAAAAACAAAAAAGAATAACTTCACATACCTGTTATCTATACCTATACATAAAAAACTATCATTTATTCCAAAAAAAAAAAAAAAAAAACTGCAAGAAAAAGAATAGGAGGTAGTTTATACCTATACGTATACGTAACTGGTGCAAGAAAACTACATAATAGTGATGACTGCAAGAATGTATATCTATACCTATATATAATGGCAATACTATTTTTTGGTGTAGCCTAATTTACTTCCATAATTACCCTCAACGGTTACTCTAATTTACTCACTGCTTTAACTTCATTTTCATTTAAAAAAAAAACAAAAAAGAATAACTTCACATACCTGTTATCTATACCTATACATAAAAAACTATCATTTATTCCAAAAAAAAAAAAAAAAAAACTGCAAGAAAAAGAATAGGAGGTAGTTTATACCTATACGTATACGTAACTGGTGCAAGAAAACTACATAATAGTGATGACTGCAAGAATGTATATCTATACCTATATATAATGGCAATACTATTTTTTGGTGTAGCCTAATTTACTTCCATAATTACCCTCAACGGTTACTCTAATTTACTCACTGCTTTAACTTCATTTTCATTTAAAAAAAAAACAAAAAAGAATAACTTCACATACTGTTATCTATACCTATACATAAAAAACTATCATTTATTCCAAAAAAAAAAAAAAAAAAAACTGCAAGAAAAAGAATAGGAGGTAGTTTATACCTATACGTATACGTAACTGGTGCAAGAAAACTACATAATAGTGATGACTGCAAGAATGTATATCTATACCTATATATAATGGCAATACTATTTTTTGGTGTAGCCTAATTTACTTCCATAATTACCCTCAACGGTTACTCTAATTTACTCACTGCTTTAACTTCATTTTCATTTAAAAAAAAAACAAAAAAGAATAACTTCACATACCTGTTATCTATACCTATACATAAAAAACTATCATTTATTCCAAAAAAAAAAAAAAAAAAACTGCAAGAAAAAGAATAGGAGGTAGTTTATACCTATACGTATACGTAACTGGTGCAAGAAAACTACATAATAGTGATGACTGCAAGAATGTATATCTATACCTATATATAATGGCAATACTATTTTTTGGTGTAGCCTAATTTACTTCCATAATTACCCTCAACGGTTACTCTAATTTACTCACTGCTTTAACTTCATTTTCATTTAAAAAAAAACAAAAAAGAATAACTTCACATACCTGTTATCTATACCTATACATAAAAAACTATCATTTATTCCAAAAAAAAAAAAAAAAAAAACTGCAAGAAAAAGAATAGGAGGTAGTTTATACCTATACGTATACGTAACTGGTGCAAGAAAACTACATAATAGTGATGACTGCAAGAATGTATATCTATACCTATATATAATGGCAATACTATTTTTTGGTGTAGCCTAATTTACTTCCATAATTACCCTCAACGGTTACTCTAATTTACTCACTGCTTTAACTTCATTTTCATTTAAAAAAAAAACAAAAAAGAATAACTTCACATACCTGTTATCTATACCTATACATAAAAAACTATCATTTATTCCAAAAAAAAAAAAAAAAAAAACTGCAAGAAAAAGAATAGGAGGTAGTTTATACCTATACGTATACGTAACTGGTGCAAGAAAACTACATAATAGTGATGACTGCAAGAATGTATATCTATACCTATATATAATGGCAATACTATTTTTTGGTGTAGCCTAATTTACTTCCATAATTACCCTCAACGGTTACTCTAATTTACTCACTGCTTTAACTTCATTTTCATTTAAAAAAAAAAAAAAAAGAATAACTTCACATACCTGTTATCTATACCTATACATAAAAAACTATCATTTATTCCAAAAAAAAAAAAAAAAAAAACTGCAAGAAAAAGAATAGGAGGTAGTTTATACCTATACGTATACGTAACTGGTGCAAGAAAACTACATAATAGTGATGACTGCAAGAATGTATATCTATACCTATATATAATGGCAATACTATTTTTTGGTGTAGCCTAATTTACTTCCATAATTACCCTCAACGGTTACTCTAATTTACTCACTGCTTTAACTTCATTTTCATTTAAAAAAAAAACAAAAAAGAATAACTTCACATACCTGTTATCTATACCTATACATAAAAAACTATCATTTATTCCAAAAAAAAAAAAAAAAAAAACTGCAAGAAAAAGAATAGGAGGTAGTTTATACCTATACGTATACGTAACTGGTGCAAGAAAACTACATAATAGTGATGACTGCAAGAATGTATATCTATACCTATATATAATGGCAATACTATTTTTTGGTGTAGCCTAATTTACTTCCATAATTACCCTCAACGGTTACTCTAATTTACTCACTGCTTTAACTTCATTTTCATTTAAAAAAAAACAAAAAAGAATAACTTCACATACCTGTTATCTATACCTATACATAAAAAACTATCATTTATTCCAAAAAAAAAAAAAAAAAAAACTGCAAGAAAAAGAATAGGAGGTAGTTTATACCTATACGTATACGTAACTGGTGCAAGAAAACTACATAATAGTGATGACTGCAAGAATGTATATCTATACCTATATATAATGGCAATACTATTTTTTGGTGTAGCCTAATTTACTTCCATAATTACCCTCAACGGTTACTCTAATTTACTCACTGCTTTAACTTCATTTTCATTTAAAAAAAAAACAAAAAAGAATAACTTCACATACCTGTTATCTATACCTATACATAAAAAACTATCATTTATTCCAAAAAAAAAAAAAAAAAAACTGCAAGAAAAAGAATAGGAGGTAGTTTATACCTATACGTATACGTAACTGGTGCAAGAAAACTACATAATAGTGATGACTGCAAGAATGTATATCTATACCTATATATAATGGCAATACTATTTTTTGGTGTAGCCTAATTTACTTCCATAATTACCCTCAACGGTTACTCTAATTTACTCACTGCTTTAACTTCATTTTCATTTAAAAAAAAAAAAAAAAGAATAACTTCACATACCTGTTATCTATACCTATACATAAAAAACTATCATTTATTCCAAAACAAAAAAAAAAAAAAAACTGCAAGAAAAAGAATAGGAGGTAGTTTATACCTATACGTATACGTAACTGGTGCAAGAAAACTACATAATAGTGATGACTGCAAGAATGTATATCTATACCTATATATAATGGCAATACTATTTTTTGGTGTAGCCTAATTTACTTCCATAATTACCCTCAACGGTTACTCTAATTTACTCACTGCTTTAACTTCATTTTCATTTAAAAAAAAACAAAAAAGAATAACTTCACATACCTGTTATCTATACCTATACATAAAAAACTATCATTTATTCCAAAAAAAAAAAAAAAAAAAACTGCAAGAAAAAGAATAGGAGGTAGTTTATACCTATACGTATACGTAACTGGTGCAAGAAAACTACATAATAGTGATGACTGCAAGAATGTATATCTATACCTATATATAATGGCAATACTATTTTTTGGTGTAGCCTAATTTACTTCCATAATTACCCTCAACGGTTACTCTAATTTACTCACTGCTTTAACTTCATTTTCATTTAAAAAAAAAAAAAAAAGAATAACTTCACATACCTGTTATCTATACCTATACATAAAAAACTATCATTTATTCCAAAAAAAAAAAAAAAAAAAACTGCAAGAAAAAGAATAGGAGGTAGTTTATACCTATACGTATACGTAACTGGTGCAAGAAAACTACATAATAGTGATGACTGCAAGAATGTATATCTATACCTATATATAATGGCAATACTATTTTTTGGTGTAGCCTAATTTACTTCCATAATTACCCTCAACGGTTACTCTAATTTACTCACTGCTTTAACTTCATTTTCATTTAAAAAAAAACAAAAAAGAATAACTTCACATACCTGTTATCTATACCTATACATAAAAAACTATCATTTATTCCAAAAAAAAAAAAAAAAAAAACTGCAAGAAAAAGAATAGGAGGTAGTTTATACCTATACGTATACGTAACTGGTGCAAGAAAACTACATAATAGTGATGACTGCAAGAATGTATATCTATACCTATATATAATGGCAATACTATTTTTTGGTGTAGCCTAATTTACTTCCATAATTACCCTCAACGGTTACTCTAATTTACTCACTGCTTTAACTTCATTTTCATTTAAAAAAAAAAAAAAAAGAATAACTTCACATACCTGTTATCTATACCTATACATAAAAAACTATCATTTATTCCAAAAAAAAAAAAAAAAAAAACTGCAAGAAAAAGAATAGGAGGTAGTTTATACCTATACGTATACGTAACTGGTGCAAGAAAACTACATAATAGTGATGACTGCAAGAATGTATATCTATACCTATATATAATGGCAATACTATTTTTTGGTGTAGCCTAATTTACTTCCATAATTACCCTCAACGGTTACTCTAATTTACTCACTGCTTTAACTTCATTTTCATTTAAAAAAAAACAAAAAAGAATAACTTCACATACCTGTTATCTATACCTATACATAAAAAACTATCATTTATTCCAAAAAAAAAAAAAAAAAAAACTGCAAGAAAAAGAATAGGAGGTAGTTTATACCTATACGTATACGTAACTGGTGCAAGAAAACTACATAATAGTGATGACTGCAAGAATGTATATCTATACCTATATATAATGGCAATACTATTTTTTGGTGTAGCCTAATTTACTTCCATAATTACCCTCAACGGTTACTCTAATTTACTCACTGCTTTAACTTCATTTTCATTTAAAAAAAAACAAAAAAGAATAACTTCACATACCTGTTATCTATACCTATACATAAAAAACTATCATTTATTCCAAAAAAAAAAAAAAAAAAACTGCAAGAAAAAGAATAGGAGGTAGTTTATACCTATACGTATACGTAACTGGTGCAAGAAAACTACATAATAGTGATGACTGCAAGAATGTATATCTATACCTATATATAATGGCAATACTATTTTTTGGTGTAGCCTAATTTACTTCCATAATTACCCTCAACGGTTACTCTAATTTACTCACTGCTTTAACTTCATTTTCATTTAAAAAAAAAACAAAAAAGAATAACTTCACATACCTGTTATCTATACCTATACATAAAAAACTATCATTTATTCCAAAAAAAAAAAAAAAAAAAACTGCAAGAAAAAGAATAGGAGGTAGTTTATACCTATACGTATACGTAACTGGTGCAAGAAAACTACATAATAGTGATGACTGCAAGAATGTATATCTATACCTATATATAATGGCAATACTATTTTTTGGTGTAGCCTAATTTACTTCCATAATTACCCTCAACGGTTACTCTAATTTACTCACTGCTTTAACTTCATTTTCATTTAAAAAAAAACAAAAAAGAATAACTTCACATACCTGTTATCTATACCTATACATAAAAAACTATCATTTATTCCAAAAAAAAAAAAAAAAAAAACTGCAAGAAAAAGAATAGGAGGTAGTTTATACCTATACGTATACGTAACTGGTGCAAGAAAACTACATAATAGTGATGACTGCAAGAATGTATATCTATACCTATATATAATGGCAATACTATTTTTTGGTGTAGCCTAATTTACTTCCATAATTACCCTCAACGGTTACTCTAATTTACTCACTGCTTTAACTTCATTTTCATTTAAAAAAAAAACAAAAAAGAATAACTTCACATACCTGTTATCTATACCTATACATAAAAAACTATCATTTATTCCAAAAAAAAAAAAAAAAAAAACTGCAAGAAAAAGAATAGGAGGTAGTTTATACCTATACGTATACGTAACTGTGCAAGAAAACTACATAATAGTGATGACTGCAAGAATGTATATCTATACCTATATATAATGGCAATACTATTTTTTGGTGTAGCCTAATTTACTTCCATAATTACCCTCAACGGTTACTCTAATTTACTCACTGCTTTAACTTCATTTTCATTTAAAAAAAAACAAAAAAGAATAACTTCACATACCTGTTATCTATACCTATACATAAAAAACTATCATTTATTCCAAAAAAAAAAAAAAAAAAAACTGCAAGAAAAAGAATAGGAGGTAGTTTATACCTATACGTATACGTAACTGGTGCAAGAAAACTACATAATAGTGATGACTGCAAGAATGTATATCTATACCTATATATAATGGCAATACTATTTTTTGGTGTAGCCTAATTTACTTCCATAATTACCCTCAACGGTTACTCTAATTTACTCACTGCTTTAACTTCATTTTCATTTAAAAAAAAACAAAAAAGAATAACTTCACATACCTGTTATCTATACCTATACATAAAAAACTATCATTTATTCCAAAAAAAAAAAAAAAAAAAACTGCAAGAAAAAGAATAGGAGGTAGTTTATACCTATACGTATACGTAACTGGTGCAAGAAAACTACATAATAGTGATGACTGCAAGAATGTATATCTATACCTATATATAATGGCAATACTATTTTTTGGTGTAGCCTAATTTACTTCCATAATTACCCTCAACGGTTACTCTAATTTACTCACTGCTTTAACTTCATTTTCATTTAAAAAAAAACAAAAAAGAATAACTTCACATACCTGTTATCTATACCTATACATAAAAAACTATCATTTATTCCAAAAAAAAAAAAAAAAAAAACTGCAAGAAAAAGAATAGGAGGTAGTTTATACCTATACGTATACGTAACTGGTGCAAGAAAACTACATAATAGTGATGACTGCAAGAATGTATATCTATACCTATATATAATGGCAATACTATTTTTTGGTGTAGCCTAATTTACTTCCATAATTACCCTCAACGGTTACTCTAATTTACTCACTGCTTTAACTTCATTTTCATTTAAAAAAAAACAAAAAAGAATAACTTCACATACCTGTTATCTATACCTATACATAAAAAACTATCATTTATTCCAAAAAAAAAAAAAAAAAAAACTGCAAGAAAAAGAATAGGAGGTAGTTTATACCTATACGTATACGTAACTGGTGCAAGAAAACTACATAATAGTGATGACTGCAAGAATGTATATCTATACCTATATATAATGGCAATACTATTTTTTGGTGTAGCCTAATTTACTTCCATAATTACCCTCAACGGTTACTCTAATTTACTCACTGCTTTAACTTCATTTTCATTTAAAAAAAAAACAAAAAAGAATAACTTCACATACCTGTTATCTATACCTATACATAAAAAACTATCATTTATTCCAAAAAAAAAAAAAAAAAAAACTGCAAGAAAAAGAATAGGAGGTAGTTTATACCTATACGTATACGTAACTGGTGCAAGAAAACTACATAATAGTGATGACTGCAAGAATGTATATCTATACCTATATATAATGGCAATACTATTTTTTGGTGTAGCCTAATTTACTTCCATAATTACCCTCAACGGTTACTCTAATTTACTCACTGCTTTAACTTCATTTTCATTTAAAAAAAAAAAAAAAAGAATAACTTCACATACCTGTTATCTATACCTATACATAAAAAACTATCATTTATTCCAAAAAAAAAAAAAAAAAAAACTGCAAGAAAAAGAATAGGAGGTAGTTTATACCTATACGTATACGTAACTGGTGCAAGAAAACTACATAATAGTGATGACTGCAAGAATGTATATCTATACCTATATATAATGGCAATACTATTTTTTGGTGTAGCCTAATTTACTTCCATAATTACCCTCAACGGTTACTCTAATTTACTCACTGCTTTAACTTCATTTTCATTTAAAAAAAAACAAAAAAGAATAACTTCACATACCTGTTATCTATACCTATACATAAAAAACTATCATTTATTCCAAAAAAAAAAAAAAAAAAAACTGCAAGAAAAAGAATAGGAGGTAGTTTATACCTATACGTATACGTAACTGGTGCAAGAAAACTACATAATAGTGATGACTGCAAGAATGTATATCTATACCTATATATAATGGCAATACTATTTTTTGGTGTAGCCTAATTTACTTCCATAATTACCCTCAACGGTTACTCTAATTTACTCACTGCTTTAACTTCATTTTCATTTAAAAAAAAAACAAAAAAGAATAACTTCACATACCTGTTATCTATACCTATACATAAAAAACTATCATTTATTCCAAAAAAAAAAAAAAAAAAACTGCAAGAAAAAGAATAGGAGGTAGTTTATACCTATACGTATACGTAACTGGTGCAAGAAAACTACATAATAGTGATGACTGCAAGAATGTATATCTATACCTATATATAATGGCAATACTATTTTTTGGTGTAGCCTAATTTACTTCCATAATTACCCTCAACGGTTACTCTAATTTACTCACTGCTTTAACTTCATTTTCATTTAAAAAAAAAACAAAAAAGAATAACTTCACATACCTGTTATCTATACCTATACATAAAAAACTATCATTTATTCCAAAAAAAAAAAAAAAAAAAAACTGCAAGAAAAAGAATAGGAGGTAGTTTATACCTATACGTATACGTAACTGGTGCAAGAAAACTACATAATAGTGATGACTGCAAGAATGTATATCTATACCTATATATAATGGCAATACTATTTTTTGGTGTAGCCTAATTTACTTCCATAATTACCCTCAACGGTTACTCTAATTTACTCACTGCTTTAACTTCATTTTCATTTAAAAAAAAACAAAAAAGAATAACTTCACATACCTGTTATCTATACCTATACATAAAAAACTATCATTTATTCCAAAAAAAAAAAAAAAAAAAACTGCAAGAAAAAGAATAGGAGGTAGTTTATACCTATACGTATACGTAACTGGTGCAAGAAAACTACATAATAGTGATGACTGCAAGAATGTATATCTATACCTATATATAATGGCAATACTATTTTTTGGTGTAGCCTAATTTACTTCCATAATTACCCTCAACGGTTACTCTAATTTACTCACTGCTTTAACTTCATTTTCATTTAAAAAAAAAACAAAAAAGAATAACTTCACATACCTGTTATCTATACCTATACATAAAAAACTATCATTTATTCCAAAAAAAAAAAAAAAAAAAACTGCAAGAAAAAGAATAGGAGGTAGTTTATACCTATACGTATACGTAACTGGTGCAAGAAAACTACATAATAGTGATGACTGCAAGAATGTATATCTATACCTATATATAATGGCAATACTATTTTTTGGTGTAGCCTAATTTACTTCCATAATTACCCTCAACGGTTACTCTAATTTACTCACTGCTTTAACTTCATTTTCATTTAAAAAAAAAAAAAAAAAGAATAACTTCACATACCTGTTATCTATACCTATACATAAAAAACTATCATTTATTCCAAAAAAAAAAAAAAAAAAAACTGCAAGAAAAAGAATAGGAGGTAGTTTATACCTATACGTATACGTAACTGGTGCAAGAAAACTACATAATAGTGATGACTGCAAGAATGTATATCTATACCTATATATAATGGCAATACTATTTTTTGGTGTAGCCTAATTTACTTCCATAATTACCCTCAACGGTTACTCTAATTTACTCACTGCTTTAACTTCATTTTCATTTAAAAAAAAACAAAAAAGAATAACTTCACATACCTGTTATCTATACCTATACATAAAAAACTATCATTTATTCCAAAAAAAAAAAAAAAAAAAACTGCAAGAAAAAGAATAGGAGGTAGTTTATACCTATACGTATACGTAACTGGTGCAAGAAAACTACATAATAGTGATGACTGCAAGAATGTATATCTATACCTATATATAATGGCAATACTATTTTTTGGTGTAGCCTAATTTACTTCCATAATTACCCTCAACGGTTACTCTAATTTACTCACTGCTTTAACTTCATTTTCATTTAAAAAAAAAAAAAAAAGAATAACTTCACATACCTGTTATCTATACCTATACATAAAAAACTATCATTTATTCCAAAAAAAAAAAAAAAAAAAACTGCAAGAAAAAGAATAGGAGGTAGTTTATACCTATACGTATACGTAACTGGTGCAAGAAAACTACATAATAGTGATGACTGCAAGAATGTATATCTATACCTATATATAATGGCAATACTATTTTTTGGTGTAGCCTAATTTACTTCCATAATTACCCTCAACGGTTACTCTAATTTACTCACTGCTTTAACTTCATTTTCATTTAAAAAAAAACAAAAAAGAATAACTTCACATACCTGTTATCTATACCTATACATAAAAAACTATCATTTATTCCAAAAAAAAAAAAAAAAAAAACTGCAAGAAAAAGAATAGGAGGTAGTTTATACCTATACGTATACGTAACTGGTGCAAGAAAACTACATAATAGTGATGACTGCAAGAATGTATATCTATACCTATATATAATGGCAATACTATTTTTTGGTGTAGCCTAATTTACTTCCATAATTACCCTCAACGGTTACTCTAATTTACTCACTGCTTTAACTTCATTTTCATTTAAAAAAAAAACAAAAAAGAATAACTTCACATACCTGTTATCTATACCTATACATAAAAAACTATCATTTATTCCAAAAAAAAAAAAAAAAAAAACTGCAAGAAAAAGAATAGGAGGTAGTTTATACCTATACGTATACGTAACTGGTGCAAGAAAACTACATAATAGTGATGACTGCAAGAATGTATATCTATACCTATATATAATGGCAATACTATTTTTTGGTGTAGCCTAATTTACTTCCATAATTACCCTCAACGGTTACTCTAATTTACTCACTGCTTTAACTTCATTTTCATTTAAAAAAAAAACAAAAAAGAATAACTTCACATACCTGTTATCTATACCTATACATAAAAAACTATCATTTATTCCAAAAAAAAAAAAAAAAAAAACTGCAAGAAAAAGAATAGGAGGTAGTTTATACCTATACGTATACGTAACTGGTGCAAGAAAACTACATAATAGTGATGACTGCAAGAATGTATATCTATACCTATATATAATGGCAATACTATTTTTTGGTGTAGCCTAATTTACTTCCATAATTACCCTCAACGGTTACTCTAATTTACTCACTGCTTTAACTTCATTTTCATTTAAAAAAAAACAAAAAAGAATAACTTCACATACCTGTTATCTATACCTATACATAAAAAACTATCATTTATTCCAAAAAAAAAAAAAAAAAAAACTGCAAGAAAAAGAATAGGAGGTAGTTTATACCTATACGTATACGTAACTGGTGCAAGAAAACTACATAATAGTGATGACTGCAAGAATGTATATCTATACCTATATATAATGGCAATACTATTTTTTGGTGTAGCCTAATTTACTTCCATAATTACCCTCAACGGTTACTCTAATTTACTCACTGCTTTAACTTCATTTTCATTTAAAAAAAAAAAAAAAAGAATAACTTCACATACCTGTTATCTATACCTATACATAAAAAACTATCATTTATTCCAAAAAAAAAAAAAAAAAAAACTGCAAGAAAAAGAATAGGAGGTAGTTTATACCTATACGTATACGTAACTGGTGCAAGAAAACTACATAATAGTGATGACTGCAAGAATGTATATCTATACCTATATATAATGGCAATACTATTTTTTGGTGTAGCCTAATTTACTTCCATAATTACCCTCAACGGTTACTCTAATTTACTCACTGCTTTAACTTCATTTTCATTTAAAAAAAAACAAAAAAGAATAACTTCACATACCTGTTATCTATACCTATACATAAAAAACTATCATTTATTCCAAAACAAAAAAAAAAAAAAAACTGCAAGAAAAAGAATAGGAGGTAGTTTATACCTATACGTATACGTAACTGGTGCAAGAAAACTACATAATAGTGATGACTGCAAGAATGTATATCTATACCTATATATAATGGCAATACTATTTTTTGGTGTAGCCTAATTTACTTCCATAATTACCCTCAACGGTTACTCTAATTTACTCACTGCTTTAACTTCATTTTCATTTAAAAAAAAACAAAAAAGAATAACTTCACATACCTGTTATCTATACCTATACATAAAAAACTATCATTTATTCCAAAAAAAAAAAAAAAAAAAACTGCAAGAAAAAGAATAGGAGGTAGTTTATACCTATACGTATACGTAACTGGTGCAAGAAAACTACATAATAGTGATGACTGCAAGAATGTATATCTATACCTATATATAATGGCAATACTATTTTTTGGTGTAGCCTAATTTACTTCCATAATTACCCTCAACGGTTACTCTAATTTACTCACTGCTTTAACTTCATTTTCATTTAAAAAAAAAACAAAAAAGAATAACTTCACATACCTGTTATCTATACCTATACATAAAAAACTATCATTTATTCCAAAAAAAAAAAAAAAAAAAACTGCAAGAAAAAGAATAGGAGGTAGTTTATACCTATACGTATACGTAACTGGTGCAAGAAAACTACATAATAGTGATGACTGCAAGAATGTATATCTATACCTATATATAATGGCAATACTATTTTTTGGTGTAGCCTAATTTACTTCCATAATTACCCTCAACGGTTACTCTAATTTACTCACTGCTTTAACTTCATTTTCATTTAAAAAAAAACAAAAAAGAATAACTTCACATACCTGTTATCTATACCTATACATAAAAAACTATCATTTATTCCAAAAAAAAAAAAAAAAAAAACTGCAAGAAAAAGAATAGGAGGTAGTTTATACCTATACGTATACGTAACTGGTGCAAGAAAACTACATAATAGTGATGACTGCAAGAATGTATATCTATACCTATATATAATGGCAATACTATTTTTTGGTGTAGCCTAATTTACTTCCATAATTACCCTCAACGGTTACTCTAATTTACTCACTGCTTTAACTTCATTTTCATTTAAAAAAAAACAAAAAAGAATAACTTCACATACCTGTTATCTATACCTATACATAAAAAACTATCATTTATTCCAAAAAAAAAAAAAAAAAAAACTGCAAGAAAAAGAATAGGAGGTAGTTTATACCTATACGTATACGTAACTGGTGCAAGAAAACTACATAATAGTGATGACTGCAAGAATGTATATCTATACCTATATATAATGGCAATACTATTTTTTGGTGTAGCCTAATTTACTTCCATAATTACCCTCAACGGTTACTCTAATTTACTCACTGCTTTAACTTCATTTTCATTTAAAAAAAAAAAAAAAAGAATAACTTCACATACCTGTTATCTATACCTATACATAAAAAACTATCATTTATTCCAAAAAAAAAAAAAAAAAAAACTGCAAGAAAAAGAATAGGAGGTAGTTTATACCTATACGTATACGTAACTGGTGCAAGAAAACTACATAATAGTGATGACTGCAAGAATGTATATCTATACCTATATATAATGGCAATACTATTTTTTCGTGTAGCCTAATTTACTTCCATAATTACCCTCAACGGTTACTCTAATTTACTCACTGCTTTAACTTCATTTTTATTTAAAAAAAAAAACAAAAAAGAATAACTTCACATACCTGTTATCTATACCTATACATAAAAAACTATCATTTATTCCAAAAAAAAAAAAAAAACTGCAAGAAAAAGAATAGAAGGTAGTTTATACCTATACGTATACGTAACTGGTGCAAGAAACTACATAATAGTGATGACTGCAAGAATGTATAAAACTATCATTTATACCTATACGTATATTTAATCTATATATATATGGCAATACTATTTTTTGGTGTAGCCTAATTTACTTCCATAATTACCCTCAACGGTTACTCTAATTTACTCACTGCTTTAACTTCATTTTCATTTAAAAAGAAAAAACAAAAAAGAATAACTTCACATACCTATTATCTATACCTATACATAAAAAACTATCATTTATTCCAAAAAAAAAAAAAAAAAAAAACTGCAAGAAAAAGAATAGGAGGTAGTTTATACCTATACGTATACGTAACTGGTGCAAGAAAACTACATAATAGTGATGACTGCAAGAATGTATATCTATACCTATATATAATGGCAATACTATTTTTTGTGTAGCCTAATTTACTTCCATAATTACCCTCAACGGTTACTCTAATTTACTCACTGCTTTAACTTCATTTTCATTTAAAAAAAAAAAAAAAAATGAATAACTTCACGTAAGTGTTATCTATACCTATACATAAAAAACTATCATTTATTCCAAAACAAAAAAAAAAAAAAAACTGCAAGAAAAAGAATAGGAGGTAGTTTATACCTATACGTATACGTAACTGGTGCAAGAAAACTACATAATAGTGATGACTGCAAGAATGTATATCTATACCTATATATAATGGCAATACTATTTTTTGGTGTAGCCTAATTTACTTCCATAATTACCCTCAACGGTTACTCTAATTTACTCACTGCTTTAACTTCATTTTTATTTAAAAAAAAAAAAACAAAAAAGAATAACTTCACATACCTGTTATCTATACCTATACATAAAAAACTATCATTTATTCAAAAAAAAAAAAAAACTGCAAGAAAAAGAATAGAAGGTAGTTTATACCTATACGTATACGTAACTGGTGCAAGAAAACTACATAATAGTGATGACTGCAAGAATGTATAAAACTATCATTTATACCTATACGTATATTTAATCTATACCTATATATAATGACCCTGATGGAGCCCAGACGTGGCTTAAGGAGATTGAGAGGATTTTCCGGGTTATGCAGTACACTGAAGATCAGAAGGTGCGGTTTGGTACTCATCAGCTAGCTGAGGAAGCTGATGACTGGTGGGTTGCTCTTCTGCCTACCCTTGGGCAGGAGGGAGCTGTTGTGACTTGGGCTATTTTCAGGAGAGAGTTCCTGAGAAGATACTTTCCGGAAGATGTTCGCGGCAAGAAGGAGATCGAGTTCCTTGAGTTGAAGCAAGGAAACATGTCTGTGACAGAGTATGCTGCCAAGTTCGTGGAGCTGTCAAAGTTCTACCCGCACTATACTGCTGAGAATGCTGAGTTCTCGAGATGCATCAAGTTCGAGAACGGTTTGAGGCCCGACATCAAGAGGGCGATTGGGTATCAACAGTTGAGAGTTTTTCCGGATTTGGTTAATAGCTGCAGGATCTATGAAGAGGATACGAAGGCTCACTACAAGGTAGTGAATGAGAGAAAGGGCAAGGGACAGCAGAGTCGTCCTAAGCCGTACAGTGCCCCCGCTGATAAAGGGAAACAGAAGATGGTCGAGGTTAGGCGGCCTAAGAAGAAGGATGCTGTAGAGATTGTGTGTTTCAACTGTGGTGGGAAAGGCCACAAAAGTAATGTCTGCCCTGAGGAAATCAAGAAGTGTGTCCGGTGTGGCAAGAAAGGTCATATTGTAGCTGATTGCAATCGTACGGACATTGTGTGCTTTAATTGCAATGGAGAGGGTCACATTAGTTCACAGTGTACTCAGCCTAAGAGGGCGCCGACTACTAGTAGAGTCTTTGCTTTGACTGGTACTCAGACGGAGAACGAGGATCGTTTGATCAGAGGTACTTGCTATATTAATAATACTCCTTTAGTTGCTATTATTGATACTGGTGCTACACATTGCTTTATTGCTTTCAATTATGTTTCTGCTTTGGTGCTACACATTGCTTTATTGCTTTCAATTCTTCCCTCGAGAATCTCCTGCAGAATGATTCTTGTGTGGGACACCCCTTTTGTTAAAAATAAAGTTAGGGCGATTGTCCTTCCATCTGCCTTTGCGCTTTGTCTGTGGTTGAAAGCCCTCAATTGCTTTTGCGGCTTCTTTATCGAAGACTGCGCTGCATCTAGGACAAAGCATAGCATTGGTGTTGGAGATTTTGCAGCGATTGAGAAAATCAACTAGATCTTCTTCATCCTTAGGATATGCCACTTTCACATTCTCATTGAATTGGTCTTCAGTGACCATATTTTTTTTTAAAAAATGGTCTTCAGTAACCATTTCAACATCATTAAGTACTGGTTTTTTGAGGGGTTGTATTTCCAATGGTAGCTTGCTATCTGATGAGTCATTTAATATCTATTTTTATATGTTATTTAGTTTAGTTTTAAATAGATTTTATTTTATTTTATATTAGTATTATTTCCTTTTTGAGTTAGTTTACTACAAATTGCACTTTATTATATTTCAGGAACGAATATTGGATGGATTGAGTCTTGGAGCAAAAGAAAGGGACTTGGAGCTGATTTAGTGCTAAAATACGAAGATTCGGAGACAAAAATATGTCTCCCCCAAAGTCAGAAGCTTGGCACGGCCGTGCCACCCTCCAGAGTCACTTTTGCTGCTTTTGCTTAGATTTTAATCTACTCTATTTTAGCCCGCAGTTTCTTCTGGAACATTCCAGTAATGTAATTGCTTAGATTTTAAGTCGAATGTATGCTATAAATAGAGTAGCTATCGATCACAAATATTCATCTTTTCTTGGAATTCAATAAGTGACAATTTATTTTCTAATAAAAGTTCTTTTCTTTTCTTTTACTTTCTTGTCATTTACTTTTACGCTTTCTCTCTTCTTCCCCATGTCTACGATGAACATGAGTGAGTAGACTTCTCCTTGTCTTGGGATTGTTGGATAAGTCTAAATGACATAATCCTAATCAAGCCAAGCTCTAAGCCTTAATCTTATGTAACCCTAATTTCTTATCTAAATTCACCGCTTTAACATGGATCAACCATTATCAAACTGTGGAAACGAAAGTGGAGGGTTTGATAATTGTTTATCCATTATCTCAAATATCAATTCATAAAACGAAAGTGGAGCTTTGATATTCGAACAAGTGAATTTAGACAAGGATTGCAAAGGCAGCGAAATAGTCTTTGCAATCTTTGAGACATATAGTTTCGATCTTCAAGGGAACTAATAATGATCAAGTCAGCGAAATATGCTTGGTTGTTAGAGGAACCAAAATCAAATAGTAATCAAGTCAGCGAAATAGGCTTGGTTTCTAGAGGAACAAAAGAGAAACTGTCTTGAGAAATTAGGTCTAACATAAAGTTATAAGCTTATAGTTTGGTTTGTGAAGGACTTATTATTTAGATGAACCAATGATCCCAAGCTCCTTTTACCTTTATTATCTTTCAATCGCTTGAAAACCCCAACCTACAACTCTTTTCTCCTCTAATCATTATCAAAGGTTAATTGAATTAAACTACTCCCTGTCGGAACGATACTCTTTTCATACTACTTCGGTAAGACCGTGCACTTGCGGTTTTATCTCATCAAGTTTTTGGCGCCGCTGCCCGGGAGTAAACTAATTTAATTAACTCTTTCTTTGTGATTAGAACTCCTTCTTCTCCCTCTTTTCTTCTATTTCTTCCTTTCTTTGTGTTACCATTAACTTCTTGGGTTCTCGATTTCTTATGCGAAGAAGTAAAAGTCTCGGAGAATTTATTCCTGAGATTGAAAGATATTTGCATAAAAAAAAGAGAGAGGCACAAAATAATATTGCTATGGCTGAACGCACTCTCAAAGAGTATTCTACTCCTTCAACGGAAGAGCCACAAGCTATTATCGTGTACCCGACGGTTGAGGGTAACAATTTCGAGATCAAGCCTGCACTACTCAATTTGGTGCAGCAAAATCAGTTTTCTGGATCACCCACTGAGGATCCAAATCTCCATATTTCTTCCTTCCTTAGACTCAGTGGCACTATAAAAGAGAACCAAGAAGCCGTAAGACTTCATCTCTTTCCCTTTTACTTAAGGGATAAAGCTAGCGCTTGGTTCCATTCCCTAGAAGTCGGTTCCATCACTTCATGGGATCAGATGAGGCGAGCATTCCTTGCCTGATTCTTTCCCCCCTAGATGGGGAGTCTCTCTATGATGCGTGGGAGCGTTTCAAGGGAATGCTTAGACTTTGTCCCCACCATGGTCTAGAAAAGTGGCTCATAGTCCACACTTTTTATAATGGCCTAACATATACCACTAAGATGTCTGTTGATGCAGCTGCAGGTGGAGCACTAATGAACAAGAACTATACGGAGGCTTATGCATTGATTGAAGACATGGCTCAGAATCACTACCAATGGACCAACGAAAGAGCCATCACCGCCTCTACGCCCTCCAAAAAGGAGGCAGGTATGTACGAGGTCTCCGATTATGATCACCTCGCTGCTAAGGTTGATGCCTTAACTCAAAAATTTTAAAAACTTAATGCTAATGCTGTCATACCCTGTCCTACATCTCCTCCTTGTGAAATCTGTGGTATATTTGGTCATATTGATGTTGATTGTCAGTTAGGTAATGCTACTAATAGTATTGACCAATTGTAACACCCCGTTACCCAAAAGTAATTAAATAATTAAACATACATCAGAGTAAATCCCAAACGGGCATGTCACACTACATTTTCAAATTTTTCTTAAATAGAAATATAAAACTATTTAATTAAACCTCAATAATCTGCAGCGGAATATTTGCATTAAGAGCAACAACATTAACTGTTTAATTCTCCATGATAATCCTTGGCATAAAAGCCTCAACAACATAAATTCAACCACTAAAAAGGGCTACAACAACAAGTTTCAAAATATGATACATAAGGAATGAAACATAAATAAGGTAAACCCATCCCAAATGTATCAGAGCCCTAGACACTTGAGCCACCACCAACTACTCAGGATCACCTGCAAGTTACCCATAGGAAGGGCAACATTTTCAAGCAGAAGGGGTGAGATTCACAACAATAAGATATAGATATTAAAATTCGTCAATTGAATCTAACACCCTAAATATAATCAGTTCATCATCTTATATGCATATGTATATATACTTCATAAAACAACATCATCATCATCAAATCAATCATCATCATATAGGTATAAATATATACTTCATCAAACAACATCATCATCGTCAATATGGCAACTACAACCAACAACACCGACTCATGCAAATGACATGACAACACCACTAAGACAACACCCTAGACTCCTCAATAAATGCAAATATGCATGTGGTACCATAATCAGGGCCGTGACCCACACCGCTGTCGAATGGTTAAAGCATTCTCATCAGGACCTAAGTCCTCACCGCTCAACACCGCTTTTCAACAACTAGTGTTCCACCACTTTGAACGACAAGGCGTTCTAGAGCCGAAGCTCTCCCACTTTGATGTTATGCAACTACCCAACCTGTGTATATCTACATACAACTCAACAAATGCATATATATATGTATATGACTCAACTCTCCATAACTCCACACTTGTATGATTTAATGAATGTAAACATACAACACAGTCATCAATAGTTCATCATTAATCAATCCAACAATCCAGAAAAATGCACAATTTATCTTAATCATGCTCATACATCAAGCTCCATTCAAAACGTTCAAACAGGATTCAACAGCTCAAGGATATTAGTAATCAACAACATCAATTATATTAGCTTAGATACATTGAGAGGCTATACCCTTATAGACAACTTCCATCCCTACCCCAAGGACCACTCATGAACTCATTAGACCCTTATACAACGTATATCTTTCCTAAAAACATCTCTATACGTTTAGGATAAAGTCCCTACACTTAGGAAGAAGTTTGGAAGCATTTGGAGTGAAGAAAATTGCATTTTAGGGTTTATGGTAAGACAACATCAGTCATACTAAAATTACACATTTTCTGTCAAAATCGCCTCATGATCACCAGAATCGCCTCATGATTTCGACAGTATCAGACATACTAAAATTACAGATTTTTCTGTCAAAATCGCCTCATGATTTCTAGAATCGCCTCATGATTTCGACAGTATCAGACATACTAAAATTACAGATTTTCTGCGATTTTCTACCATGGGAGCCTCCTTGGCTTCAATTCTCAACCCTAAACTCTCCAAAATCATCCATAAACATCACCGTATGATTACCCTATCATTAAAACGTTAACCCATCACTAACCTACCTGATTAACAACTCTTTTCACCATTCAATTCTATGGTTTCTACACTTTTTCATTCAAAAACCAATAATCAAAACCTAATCCCAAATTTCTCAATTTCTACCAGAAACATGTTAAATCAAAATCAGAATTACAATCTATACTATTGAAAGTAAATCTCACCCTTACCTTAGTTCAGAAAATCGCACGACACACGGTTGATCTTGGTTCTACTTGTTCTTCTCTCCCCTTGTTCTTGGTTTTCTCTCCCAAAACTTGTTTCACGTAAAAGTGCTTCTGACCTTTTCTTTTCCTAACTCCCAAACTATAACTCCCCTTTTATTTCATTAAACTCCCCTTAATTCTATTAAATCCTAATTAACTCCCTAATTTCTAAAATAATAATAATTCCCACTAATTTTAATTATTATTTTATTAAACCATATATTAAAATGCACACACCACATAAATCACCAAAAATCATATAAAATCATATATGAGACTCCAAATAATTCAAAATAAAATAAATAACAACTAGGGCGTTACACTTGGTTCCATTCCCTAGAAGTCGGTTCCATCACTTCATGGGATCAGATGAGGCGAGCATTCCTTGCCTGATTCTTTCCCCCCTAGATGGGGAGTCTCTCTATGATGCGTGGGAGCGTTTCAAGGAAATGCTTAGACTTTGTCCCCACCATGGTCTAGAAAAGTGGCTCATAGTCCACACTTTTTATAATGGCCTAACATATACCACTAAGATGTCTGTTGATGCAGCTGCAGGTGGAGCACTAATGAACAAGAACTATACGGAGGCTTATGCATTGATTGAAGACATGGCTCAGAATCACTACCAATGGACCAACGAAAGAGCCATCACCGCCTCTACGCCCTCCAAAAAGGAGGCAGGTATGTACGAGGTCTCCGATTATGATCACCTCGCTGCTAAGGTTGATGCCTTAACTCAAAAAGTTTAAAAACTTAATGTTAATGCTGTCATACCCTGTCCTACATCTCCTCCTTGTGAAATCTGTGGTATATTTGGTCATATTGATGTTGATTGTCAGTTAGGTAATGCTACTAATAGTATTGAGCAATTGAACTATGCTCAATACAACCAAGGAACGAGGCCAAATCAAAACTTTTACAAAAACCCTCAAGGTTCCTATGGGCAAGTAGCACCACCTGGCTATACAAACAACCAGAGGGTGGCTCAGAAATCAAGTTTGGAAATTTTGTTGGAAAATTGCTTGATGAATCAAAATAAACAACTCCAAGAACTGAAAAACCAAACAGGATTTCTGAACGACTCTCTCTCCAAACTCACTACCAAGGTTGATTCTATCGCCACACACACCAAATTACTCAAGACCCAAATCTCCGAAGTGGCCCAACAAGTGGCCACCTCTTCTCAAACACCAGGAGTCTTTCCCGGTCAACCCGAAACAAACCCCAAAGCTCATGTCAATGCTCTTTCTCTTGGGGGTAGTAAGTTAGAAGAGACCGTTGCTAAAGCCAAAAGTGTCAAGGGAGAGAGTGTTAAGCTTCTAGGTGAGAAGGATGCGATAGATAAACCACTTGACGAGAACAAAGCCCTTTCCCCATTTTGGCTCGTTAAGCTTAACTTGGAGGCTCAATTTAATTATTTCTTAAACATACTTAAAAAGATTTGCATTCAGATTCCCTTTCCTGAAGCTTTGTCTCGTATGCCTCTATATGCCAAGTTTTTAAAAGACATTTTTTCAAAGAAAAAGGCTATAGAGCACAATGAGACAATAGCTTTGACAAGAGAAAGAAGTGCAATCATCAAGAAGCCACCTCCAAAGCATAGAGATCCAGGAAGTTTTGCCATCCCTTGTATGATAGGGAGTGAAACCTTAAACCGAGCCTTATGTGATTTAGGAGCTAGTGTTAGTCTATTGCCCTTACCCCTCTTTAAAAGGATGGGAATAGGGGAGTTGAAACCTACCGAAACAACATTGAAGTTAGCCGATCGTTTTGATATCCAACCTGTCGGATATGTTGAGGACATCCCCGTTAAAATAGAAGGAATATACATCCCAACTGATTTCATGGTGCTTGACATAGATGAGGATAATGAGTGCCCTATAATTCTAGGACGACCCTTTCTCGCTACTGCGGGTACTATAGTAGATGTTAAGAATGGTAGGATTGTTTTTCAAGTGAGTGATGAGCTGATAGGATTTGAGTTGGAGAATTTTATGAAAGGTCTCGCTCTTTATTCTTGTAACATGATTAAAGGTCATGATGTGAAAGAACACTCATTAGCGTCATCTACACAATATGACCTCTTTGATCCCTTCTAAGGACACTTTCTTAACGTCAAGCTAATGACTATAAATAAGCGCTTCGTGGGAGGCAACCCACGCATTTAACTGCTTTTGTTTTGTTTGTTTTTTTTGTTGCTTTAAATTGTTTTGTAGGTAATTGTCCGAGTATGATTCAAGAAAATGGAAAATTTTGAAGCCCCTATATCCAGAACCTTGGCACGGCCCGTGCTCACACTGGCATGGCCGTGCCAGACCTTGCCTTCCAAAAACCCACCAAAACTCCAGGAACTTGGCACGGCCGTTCCCGACTCCAGTTAAAGATTCACCTCACCTTTCATCTTCTTCATCCCCCATTCTCAACCACAATCATCTCTCATCCTTCCATTTTTTCTCTAAAACCTCCATAACCAGAAAACCTCAAACCTTCATATCTCCCTCAAAAACTTCACCAATTCCCACCATTTCTTCACCCCATCAATCACAAACACCATTCCAATCATAACACACCATTCAAAAACAACTTTCATCCATCCAAACCAAAATCACTCAAATTTGTCACCCCCATTAACCTAACCCAAAACCCACAAATTCATCACCAAACTCCACAACCCAACTCTTAAAACTCACTTAACCCTTAACCCCATCACTAAACCAACCTTTACCACCATCACAAAAGGTCAAACCAAGGTCAAGGATAATGGCATCTAGGAAAGGTGGAGCAAGCTCTTCCGAAGGACCACAATCAAAGAAGAAAACGCAAGCCAAGAATCATGGCATAATCTTCAAGGACACCAAGCAAAGGGACAGGTATAAGATTCTTATCTCTAAACCTTTACACCCTTATCGATATCCCGATTCTTATACTTTGAGTGTGCTAGGACTAAGGGATAATGTGTTTAGCTTACTAGGAAATTTAGGATGGGTTGATATGCTTAGACCTATGAAAGGTTTTGAAAATTTCACTTATGAATTCTTAAGTTCTATTGAATTTACGATGGATAAAGTGAACTTTGATAACCCGACCATAGAGTCTCCTTCCGACTTTTGAATATAGATTACGAGATGTCTCTTGAAATTTTTTGTTTAGAGATGGACTTCGCAAATGCGGGGTTCATCCATGACTCTTGGAATCCAAATCTAAAGTCGGAAGACTATGACCCCGCTCGCTTTTCGAAACGCATTACCGGGTTAAGGCAATATAATCCTCGCAACAATAAGGCTAGTAACATTCACAACCCAGTGCTTAGATACCTTCAAAGAGTCATGGCTTGTACCATTTGGGGTAGAAAAGAGGTAGGAACAACTAGGACAGATGAACTATTTATGCTTTGGGCAATGCTTAGCAACAACCCCGTTCATACTTGCTTCTACCTACTTGATTAACTTTCCTCAATAGGTGCTAGACCTGATAATAGAGCTGAGATAGTAGTCGGTGGTATCATCACCTTCATCGCTAGGAAGTTTGGAGTGGGTGAGGCCGAAGGAATAAATCCAATTGAGGGCAACAATAGGCTTAATATTGAAACTCTTGTTTCTATGAATTTCATTAAGCTTCATCCACCCATGACTTATGCACTTCAACTTCGTATACCTCTTTTGCTTCTACTTCCTAACCCATCTCGGACTAACACCGAGGTGGAGGCGAATTTGTTGTATGTTGGTGATGGATTACAGGTACATGAAGAGCATAATCAAGGTGAAGAGGACAGTGCAAACATGCACCATGAAGAGGAGCCCCATGACCATAATGCCGACAATGAAAGATGGGCATGGATGCAAACTGAGGTACAAAGGATAAGCACCGAGCAACAAAGGCAAGGTGTTGAATTATCCGGGCTAAGGAATGATGTCCTAAGGGGCAACCGCATATCCGAAGAGAATAACCAAATGCTTCGGAACATGATGCAACACTTCCACCTCCAAGGTCCTCCCTATGGACCTCAATAAAAATGTGAGCTTTCCTCTTACTCTCTTTCACCTTATCTCTTCAATCTCTATCTCGTTCTTCTCCTTCTTCTCTTTCTTCTATTTTGAATCATTGAGGACAATGCTTCTCCTAAGTGTGGGGGGAGCCTAATAAAGTGTCTTTAGTCGTAGTGTTTCCAAACTCCCTTTAACTTTATTCTTTTTGTTTTATTTTATTGTGAAAGGCATGATTATGTAGCTTGTTTTTATTGAAAAATCATGACATAAATTTTTTATTGTCTCCTCTTATTAGTCGTTTCTTGTACATGAAAGTAAACTCTTGTGTTTTAAGTTCTCCTGATATACCCACATCTTGTTTTAAAGTGAAAAAAAAAATGCACAAGTTGCTTCCCTTGAGTAAATGTATGAATAGGTATTTTAAGGAAATGCGTTCTAATTTTAGTGGTACGTTAACCTTTAAAAATTCTCAAAGTAAAAATAGTATAAGTTAGTATAAAGGAGTTTATAAAAAGCCAAGCTAAAACTTATTTCAAGGTTGCATTATTTTATCTAGATTGGGGAAGGAGGTAGGCCCTCCGACTTCCTACGTGAAGGTAATGTTATCTTGAAAAAGAAACTTTAAAAGGCATCATTGAATCTTGATTGGGGAAGGGGGTAGGCCCTCCGACTTCTTACGTGAAGATTGTAACATCCCGTTTTCCCAATATTTAAAAATTCTTAAAACATAACATTTATCAGAGTAAACATCAAACAACGGGATGTCACATATAACGTAATCCAACAGTTAAATAACAATTTAACCAATATCTTAAACATTGCAGCGGAAAATCATAATTATAATTCATAAAACGTTTTGGCACGCAGGCCCCATCAAATAGTTCATAATCGTAATCCATAACATAATAAAAATAACATAATAGTCACGTAAGAGAATGAAGCATGCATAAACATAAACCCCATCCCGTTACGTATCAGAGCGACCTAGACGACACAGTGAAGGCAAGGCCAACTCACGAAAGCAAACTGCACACTAAGCATGATCACCTGCAAGTTACCCATACGAAGGACAACATTTTCAAGCAGAAGGGGTGAGATTTCATAATCAAATAACATTAATCAATGCAATTGCGAATCATAAATTAACATCATAATCATCCTTGAATAACATTGCATAATTGCTAAACAGTTACAACATAATCATTTAACCAATTATCATGAACAAAATCACATAATTGATAAACACTTATCACGTAATCACGTATTCAATCATCATCAACAAGGTATCTTAATCATGACAATGTGACAATGCTCTTAGACTCCTTATATGCATGTGGTACCAATCGTCATCATAAGTATTAATATACTTTAATCGTGCGGAGGACAAAGCTCCTATAAAACGTGCGGAGGACAAAGCTCCTATTATTCGTGGTGAGGACTAAGCTCAATGAGATGCTATGCATGGACACGTATGAACAAAAACATCGTAATCAACATATCAACATGCATCCATTAAATTGGAGCTAACTGATGAGTCATTTATATGCTATTTTAATATGCTTTTTAGTTTAGTTTTATTTAGATTTTATATTAGTATTATTTCCATTTTAGGATAGTTTACTTTAAATTGCAATTTATTATATTTCAGGGAAGAATATTGGATGGATTGAGTCTTGGAGCAAAAGAAAGGGATTTGGAGCAAATTGGACACGAAAATACGAAGATTGGGAAACAAAATATATCTCCCACAAGTCAGAAGCCTGGCACGGCCCGTGCTAGCCTTAGCACGGCCGTGCCACCCTCCAGAAGACCTTTTGCTGCTTTTGCTTGGACTCCAAGCTATTCTATTTTGGCGCACAATCTACCGAGGAATATTCTTGGAATATACTTGCTTAGATTTTAAGTCAATTGTGTACTATAAATAGAGTAGCTAGCCATCACAAATATTCATCTTTACTTGGAATACAATAAGTAACAATTGCTTTTCTAAATAAAGTTCTTTTCCTTTCCTTTATTTTCCTGTCTTTTACTTTCATGCTTTCTCTCTTCTCCCCCATGTCTACGATGAACATGAGTGAGTAGACTTCTTCTTGTCTTGGGATTGTTGGATAAGTCTAAATGACATAATCCTAATCAAACCAAGCCCTAAGCCTTAATCTTATGTAACCCTAATTTCTTATCTAAATTCACCGTCTTAACATGGATTAACCATTATCAAACTGTGGAAACGAAAGTGGAGGGTTTGATAATTGTTCGTCCATTATTCCAAATATCAATTCATAAAACGAAAGTGGAGCTTTGATATTCGAACAAGTGAATTCAGACAAGGATTGCAAAGTCAGCGAAATAGGCTTTGCAATCTTTGAGACATATAGTTTCGATCTTCAAGGGAACTAATAACAATCAAGTCAGCGAAATAGGCTTGGTTGTTAGAGGAACCAAAATCCAATAGTAATCAAGTCAGCGAAATAGGCTTGGTTGCTAGAGGAACTTAAGAGAAACTGTCTTGAGAAATTACGTCTAACATAACATTATAAGCTTATGGTTTTGGTTTGAGAAGGACTTGTTATTTAGATGAAACCAACGATCCCAAGGCTCTTTTATTAATTTGCTTTTTAACCGTTTAAAAACCCCCAACTTACAATTCTCTTCTCTCTTCTAATCATCTCTAAAGGTTAATTAAATTGAACTACTCCCTCTCGGAACGATACTCTTTTATACTACTTCGGTAAGACCGTACACTTGCGGTTTTATCTCATCAAGTTTTTGGCGCCGCTGCCGGGGAGTAAAACTAATTTGATTAACTCTTTCTTTGTGATTAGAACTCTTTTCTCTCCCCTCTTCTTCCCTTCTTCTTTTTTTTTTTCCTACATTTGATTTGGGTGGCTTAAAGATAATAGATAACATGGTGGAGGAACGCACTCTTAAGGAGTATTCGATCCCTTCTTCGGATGAGCCATGCACTATTATAGTCTACCCAACAGTTCAAGGTAGCAACTTCAAAATAAAACCTGCACTACTTATTCTGGTGCAACAAAACCAGTTCTCTGGATCACCTTCCGAGGACCCAAATTTACATATCTCAACCTTTTGGAGACTTAGTGTAACTTGCAAGGACGACCAAGAAACCGTCAGGCTACATCTCTTCCCTTTTTCTCTAAAAGATAAAGCCAACAATTGGTTCAACTCTTTGAAACCTGGTTCCATTACCTCATGGGACCAACTGAGGCGAGAGTTCCTTTGCCGTTTCTTTCCCCCATCCAAAACTGCCCAACTTAGGGGAAAGCTTTACCAATTTACTCAAAAGAACGGGGAATCTCTTTTCGATGTGTAGGAACGTTTTAAAGAAATACTTAGACGTTGTCCCCATCACGGTCTAGAAAAATGGTTAATCATCCACACCTTTTATAATGGTCTAACATCTAGCACTAAATTGACTATTGATGCAGCTGCAGGTGGTGCCCTAATGAACAAAGACTTCACAACAGCTTATGCATTAATTGAGAACATGGCTCTAAACCTCTTCCAATGGACAGAAGAAAAAGCAACCATCAATCCTTCACCCTCTAAAAAAGAGGCAGGTATGGATGAAACCTCTTCCATTGACTATTTATCTACCAAGGTGAATGCATTATCTCAAAGACTTGATCGCATGAGCACACCTACCTTCTCACCTCCTTGTGAAGCATGTGGCCTATCTAGTCATTCTAACACCGATTGCAACCTAAGTAGTGTTGAGCAGTTAAATTTTGTTCAGAATGGCCAAAGAGTTGTTCAAAAATCTCACATTGAACTTTTAATGGAAAACTATTTTCTTAAACAATCCGAACAGCTCCAAGAGCTCAAGGATCAAACTAGACTTTTGAACAACTCTCTTGCTACTCTCACAACAAAGATAGACTCCATCTCCTCTCACAACAAAATTTCTGAAACTCAGCTCTCCCAGGTAGTTCGTAAAGTTGACCACCCCAATAAAATGAATGCTGTTACACTTAGGAGTGGTAAGCCACTCGAAGACCCCATAAGGAGAACCGAGACCAATGACAGTGAGAAAGAAATCCGCGAACCACCATCTAGGGAAACCAGGGCAGAAAGAGAGGAACCACGAGTTGAGGAAAACACGCCACCTCCCTTTAAGCCAAAAATCCCCTTCCCACAAAGGTTTGCCAAATCAAAGCTCGATGAGCAATTCAAAAAGTTCATAGAGATGATAAACAAGATATATATTGATGTGCCATTTACCGAGGTCCTAACCCAAATGCCCACATATGCTAAATTTTTGAAAGAAATCCTCTCTAAAAAAAGAAAGATTGAGGAAAGTGAGACGGTTAACCTTACGGAAGAATGTAGTGCCATCATCCAAAATAAATTGCCACCAAAGCTTAAAGATCCAGGTAGTTTTTCCATACCCTGTGTCATAGGGTGGGAAGTTGTGAAGAAAGCTATGTGTGATCTAGGAGCCAGTGTCAGCCTAATGCCCTTATCACTTTATGAGAGGTTGGGATTAGGGGAACTTAAATCAACAAGGATGACCCTACAACTAGCAGACCGTTCTGTTAAGTATCCAGCTGGAATCATAGAAGATGTCCCCGTTAAGGTAGGAGAGGTATATATCCCCGCCGATTTTGTTGTGATGGAAATGGAGGAAGACAATCAGGTACCAATTCTTTTGGGAAGACCTTTCCTTGCCACTGCAGGAGCTATCATTGATGTAAAAAAGGGTAAGCTTGCCTTCAATGTAGGTAAGGAAACTGTTGAATTTGAACTTGCTAAACTAATGAAAGGTCCCTCCATTAAGGACTCTTGTTGCATGATAGACATAATCGACCATTGCGTGAAAGAATGCTCTTTAGCATCAACTACATATGATGGTTTGGAAGTATGCTTGGTTAACAATGCAGGTACAAAACTGGAAGGGGAGGCAAAAGCTTATGAAGAACTGTTAGATAGAACTCCTCCAATGAAAGGTCTAAGTGTGGAGGAGTTAGTAAAAGAAGAACCAACACTTCTACCCAAGGAGGCACCGAAAGTAGAACTCAAAACACTTCCATCAAATCTAAGGTATGAATTCTTGGGCCCTAACTCCACTTATCCTGTTATTGTAAATGCAAGTCTCGATGAAGTAGAAACTGAAAAATTGCTTTATGTCCTCAAGAAATATCCTAAAGCCATAGGTTACACCATTGATGACATTAAAGGAATAAATCCTTCATTATGCATGCATAGGATACTTCTTGAAGAAGACTATAAACCCTCCATTGAACACCAAAGAAGACTAAATCCCAATATGAAAGAAGTTGTGAAAAAGGAAGTCTTAAAACTCCTAGATGCAGGTGTTATTTATCCAATTTCTGACTCCAAATGGGTTAGCCCCGTGCAAGTTGTACCAAAGAAGGGTGGTCTCACAGTTATTAAAAATGATAAAAATGAATCCATTGCCACTAGAACCGTCACCGGTTGGAGAATGCGTATTGATTATAGGAAGCTTAATAAAGCAACCCGTAAAGATCACTTCCCTCTCCCTTTTATAGACCAAATGTTAGAAAGGTTAGCTAAGCATTCGCATTTTTGTTACCTAGATGGCTATTCTGGATTTTTCCAAATACCCATTCACCCTAATGACCAAGAAAACACAACTTTTACATGTCCCTTCGGGACCTTTGCTTATAGAAGAATGCCTTTTGGTCTCTGTAATGCCCCTGCTACTTTTCAAAGATGCATGATGTCTATTTTTTCTGACTTTGTTGAAAAGATAATGGAAGTCTTTATGGATGATTTTTCTGTGCATGGTTCTAATTTTGATGATTGTTTGACTAACCTTGAAAAAGTTTTGGAAAGATGTGAACAGGTGAACCGAGTCTTAAATTGGGAGAAATGTCACTTCATGGTAAGAGAAGGAATTGTCCTAGGACACTTGGTTTCCGACAGAGGTATAGAGGTAGACAAAGCAAAAATCGAAATTATTGAAAAAATGCTACCTCCCACCTCAGTCAAAGAAATTAGAAGTTTCCTAGGACATGCACCGTCGTTTCATCAAAGATTTTTCATCAATCACTAAGCCGCTAACCAGCCTGCTTCTCAAGGATGCAGACTTTACCTTTGATGATTCTTGTTTGCAGGCATTTTGCAGGTTGAAGGAAGCACTAATTACCGCCCCAATCATACAACCACCAGATTGGAACTTGCCTTTTGAAATAATGTGTGATGCAAGCGACTATGCGGTTGGGGCAGTATTAGGTCAAAGAAGGGACAAAAAGATGCATGCCATATACTATGCCAGTAAGACCCTAGATGGGGCACAGGTAAACTATGCCACGACAGAAAAAGAATTGCTAGCATTTGTCTACGCCATTGACAAATTTCGGCAATACTTGGTGGGATCAAAAATCATTGTTTATACAGATCACTCGGCCATAAAATACTTGCTAAACAAAAAAGATGCCAAACCGAGATTGATCCGATGGATTTTGCTCCTCCAAGAATTTGACCTTGAAATAAAAGATAAAAAGGGCGTAGAAAATGTTGTCGCTGACCACTTGTCCCGACTTCGGGAGACCAATAAGGATGAGCTACCCTTGGATGACTCATTCCCAGATGACCAACTATTCTTATTGGCACAAACTGACGCACCTTGGTATGCAGATTTTGTTAACTTTCTTGCAGCAGGAGTACTACCACCCGAGTTAAACTACCAACAAAAGAAGAAATTCTTCAATGATCTCAAGCACTACTATTGGGACGAGCCCTACCTCTTCCGAAGAGGCTCAGTTGGGATTTTCAGGCGATGCATTCCTGAAAACGAGGTAAGTAGTATTCTAACTCATTGTCACTCCTCTTCTTATGGCGGCCACGCCAGTACACAAAAGACTTCTTTCAAAATTCTTCATTCTGGTTTCTGGTGGCCATCACTTTTCAAAGATGTGCATCTCTTTATCTCTAAATGTGACAAATGTCAACGCACCGGTAGCATTACAAATAGAAATGAAATGCCTTTGAATAACATCCTTGAAGTGGAAATTTTTGATGTTTGGGGTATTGACTTTATGGGACCTTTCCCTTCCTCTTTTGGGAATCAGTACATATTAGTAGCCGTTGACTATGTGTCCAAATGGGTTGAGGCCATTGCTTCCCCCACTAATGATGCACAGGTAGTTATAAAAATGTTTAAGAAAGTCATCTTCCCTAGATTCGGAGTGCCACGAGTTGTGATAAGCGATGGAGGGTCTCACTTCATTTCAAGACATTTTGAAAAACTTTTGCAAAAACTTGGAGTGAGGCACAAAATTGCGACACCCTATCACCCCCAAACTAGCGGACAAGTGGAGGTCTCAAACAGACAAATTAAAACTATCCTTGCCAAAACTGTTTCCACCTCTAGAATAGATTGGTCAAATAAGCTTGACGATGCCCTTTGGGCCTATCGAACGGCTTATAAAACCCCCATTGGGATGACCCCTTTTAAACTTGTCTATGGGAAATCTTGTCACCTTCCTGTTGAGCTCGAGCATAAGGCTTATTGGGCAATTAGAAACCTCAACTTAGATCCCAATTTAGCCGGTGACAAAAGAAAACTTCAATTAAATGAGCTAGAAGAACTTAGGATGGATGCTTATGAAAATGCCCGCATTTACAAAGAGAGAACTAAGACCTGGCATGACAAGAAAATCATCAAATGGCACTTCAAAAGTGGTGACCTTGTGCTGCTCTTTAACTCTAGGCTAAAACTCTTTCCAGGTAAACTACGATCACGATGGTCCGGTCCTTTCCAAGTTCGCACAGTCTACCCTTATGAGGCGATTGAAATCTTTTCTGACGAAATAGGATCCTTCACGGTTAATGGCCAACGGCTTAAAATCTATAATACCGGGGAAGTAAATGAAGTAGTGGCTGATTTCACCCTTAGTGACCCACCTTAAGGATTTTCATCCTCACCTTCGTCAAGCTAGTGACGTTAAAAGAGCGCTTCGTGGGAGGCAACCCACCAATTTAATTGCTTTCTTTGTTTCCTGTTATTTCTCTTTATTTTGTAGGTAAATGTCCGAGATTGATTAAGAAACGCAAGAGAATCAAAGTTCCAAGAACTAGAAAGGTGGCACGACCCGTGCTTGCTTTGGCACGGCCGTGCCAAGAACCACAACCAAATCTTCAATAAAGTTGGCAGAATAATGGCACGGCCCGTGCTAAACATGGCACGGCCGTGCCAACCTGAAGGCCTCTAGAGTTCAAAATTTCGACAAATTGTGAGCTTTCCGCACCCTTTCTCATTTTTCCATTATTTCTTACGTTTCTATCATTTGAATCATTGAGGACAATGCTTCTCCTAAGTGTGGGGGGAGCCTAATAAAGTGTCTTTAGTCGTAGTGTTTCCAAACTCCCTTGAACTTTATTCTTTGGTTTTGTTTTATTGTAAAAGGCATGGTTAAGTAGCTAATTTTGATTGAAAACATCATGACACAAAAATTTTCATTGTCTCCTCTTATTTTGTTGATTCTTGTACATAAAAGCAAACTCTTGTGTTTTAAGTCTTCTTGATATAACCACATCTTGTATTAAAGTGAATAAAATTCTCCAATGAAAAAAACACAAAGTTGCTTCCCTTGAGTAAATGTATGAATAGGTATTTTAAGGAAACGCGTTCTAATCTTAGTGGTGCATTAACCTTTAAAGATTCTCAAAGCGCCAGTAGTATAAGTGAGTATAAGGGAGTTCATAAAAAGCCAAAAAGCCAAATAAATTCCAAGATCTCATCACTGAATCTAGATTGGGGAAGGGGGTAGGCCCTCCGACCTCCTACGTGAAAATGTTGTTCCTTAAATAAAGAACTTAAAATGTGCATATGGCAAAGAACAAAGATTCTCAAATACTCCCATCTCTCTTATATGAATTGTGGAAGGAATCTTCCTTGGTTAGTTTAGTGCTAGGATTAGACCATGTTTCCTCATAATACCTATCTTATACAGGAGCAAGAAAAGGGTTGGACTTCACACACACACTCACTTGAAACTTGATCGTTGGGTAGAATAAAGATTTCAAGAAATACTTGAGTTTGTAATTAGTGTACATTTTGGATTTAAGCCCTTGAGGAGACATGTACTTTAATTTAATTGTCATTTGATTTAACTGTTGATGCTACTATGTTTATGCCTTTTGCTTGAGGACAAGCAAAGATTCAAGTATGGGGGAGTTTGATGAGTCATTTATATGCTATTTTAATATGCTTTTTAGTTTAGTTTTATTTAGATTTTATATTAGTATTATTTCCTTTTTAGGATAGTTTACTTTAAATTGCAATTTATTATATTTCAGGGAAGAATATTGGATGGATTGAGTCTTGGAGCAAAAGAAAGGGATTTGGAGCAAATAGGACACGAAAATACGAAGATTGGGAAACAAAATATATCTCCCACAAGTCAGAAGCCTGGCACGGCCCGTGCTAGCCTTGGCACGGCCGTGCCACCCTCCAGAAGACCTTTTGCTGCTTTTGCTTGGACTCCAAGCTATTCTATTTTGGTGCACAATCTACCGAGGAATATTCTTGGAATATACTTGCTTAGATTTTAAGTCAATTGTGTACTATAAATAGAGTAGCTAGCCATCACAAATATTCATCTTTACGTGGAATACAATAAGTAACAATTGCTTTTCTAAATAAAGTTCTTTTCCTTTCCTTTATTTTCCTGTCTTTTACTTTCATGCTTTCTCTCTTCTCCCCCATGTCTACGATGAACATGAGTGAGTAGACTTCTTCTTGTCTTGGGATTGTTGGATAAGTCTAAATGACATAATCCTAATCAAACCAAGCCCTAAGCCTTAATCTTATGTAACCCTAATTTCTTATCTGAATTCACCGTCTTAACATGGATTAACCATTATCAAACTGTGGAAACGAAAGTGGAGGGTTTGATAATTGTTCGTCCATTATTCCAAATATCAATTCATAAAACGAAAGTGGAGCTTTGATATTCGAACAAGTGAATTCAGACAAGGATTGCAAAGTCAGCGAAATAGGCTTTGCAATCTTTGAGACATATAGTTTCGATCTTCAAGGGAACTAATAACAATCAAGTCAGCGAAATAGGCTTGGTTGTTAGAGGAACCAAAATCCAATAGTAATCAAATCAGCGAAATAGGCTTGGTTGCTAGAGGAACTTAAGAGAAAATGTCTTGAGAAATTAGGTCTAACATAACATTATAAGCTTATGGTTTTGGTTTGAGAAGGACTTGTTATTTAGATGAAACCAACGATCCCAAGGCTCTTTTATTAATTTGCTTTTTAACCGTTTAAAAACCCCCAACTTACAATTCTCTTCTCTCTTCTAATCATCTCTAAAGGTTAATTAAATTGAACTACTCCCTGTCGGAACGATACTCTTTTATACTACTTCGGTAAGACCGTACACTTGCGGTTTTATGTCATCACTAACTTCATCATAAACTTATGCACTTAGTTAAATAACGGAAGCAGCATAAACAGGTCACATAAACAAAATGATATCATTATATCAATAGCTTATAAATATCAGGAATATCAACCTTCATTTCTTGCATGAATATACAATACATTAGTTCATGTCCATTTAATATCAACATAACTTAAACAACTCTACAGACTGCATGAAACGTCATCATTAGGTCTTAATACCAACTAGGGGTTCGCTCTTGATCAACACGTGCGACACAGATCGCACAAACACTCAAGCAAGTACATTCTGGTTGTGCTCGCGAGGCGAGAGTTCTTACTCGCCATGGCGAGTACCACTCATCTCCCAAACTAAAGTTGTTCTGGGTTCCCTCTGATCCTACATTCATTCCTAATCAATACTAGGTATGTTCAGGCACTCTAGGGCATCCAAGGTCCAACTAAAAATGTCGAAACACAAAATATGACATGCACTCTGCCTAAGCTCGCGAGGCGAGGAAGGGTTGCTCGCTATGGCGAGTTGCACCAAACAACTCGCGAGGCGAAGGGAAAGGGGCTCGCGTGGCGAGCGATGAAGTTCATCACTCGCGAGGCGAGGATCATCCCTCGCTGTGGCGAGCGATGAACAGAAGCACGGGCAGACTAGGGTTTTTCTCAAAAATCCATCACACAACATGGTTCAAAGCCTAATTTTGATTCCATAATCCATCCTAAACATGTTCTAAGGTTAAAGGACGGTTTCTACATCAATCTAAACAAGTTTTACCGTTTGATCATCAATTTTTAGGGTTTTGACCTAATTCCAAAACTTTTCTAAATCAATCCTAACTTTGTCAATTAATCATCAGAATTACAACGATCAATGCTATTGAATCATTAGTCTCACCCTTACCTTGTTTGAAGAAAATCGCAGCACTCTTGGTCTCTTGCTCCTCTCTAAGCTTTTCTCCCTTTTTCCAAAAGTTTTCACGTACGATGTTTTTTCTAAGACTAGGTCTAACCTTTATATACCTCTTCTTAATTACTTATCTTATCTCACTTTCTCCCCCAAAACTATCTAAAATATCAAAACAACCCTTAACTAAATATTTTATATTATTTTCAAATCTTTATTTTATTTAACAATAAAATAATTCTCATATTCTTATCAAATCTTCCAAAGCTCATAACTTAACACGTCATCAATCAAATCATCATAAATCATCAAGACATACCAAAATCATGCATATATTATATAAATATAATATAATCACCTAAACTCGATTAAATAAACGATTAAACGAAAGTGGGCGTTACAAAGATGATGTTTTTAAGGGGCACCATTGAATCTAGATTGGGGAAGGGGGTAGGCCCTCCAACCTCTTACGTGAAGGTGTTGTGCCTTAAATAAAGTACCCAAAATGTAATTGGCAAAAGATCAAAAGGTCACAAAAACTCCCATCTCTCTTATATGAAATGAAGGAAGAATTTTTCTTGGTTGATTTAGTACTAGGATTAGAACATGTTCCTCATTATATCTATCTTATACAGGAGCAAGAAAAGGGTTGGACTACACACACACACTCACTTAAGACTTGATTGTTGGGTTGAAAAAGGATTACAAGAAATGTTTGACTTTGTACCTTCATAGTTAGTGAGGATGACATTGTGAGGTTTTAAATCGGAATCAAAGAGTCTGATCTTCCCCAAAAATGACTGAGGGAGCAGGTTAACGGTGGCTCCACCATCAACTAACACCTTATTCACTCCCACGCCATTTATCTGGGCTTGAATGAACAAAGGCTTAAGATGCAGTTTCATCGAAGCATCTGGTCTTTCAAAAACGGCATGCTGTTCTTCAACACAGCCATTGTTCAAGACGTAATAGCATAATGGCTTATGGAAGGCCATTTCGTCGGTGAAGTCACTTTCAACTTCATTAACTTCCGACTGAACATCGTATTCTACATGCAAAACTAACACCACATTGCACACTATATCAAGACTGGGGTCAGATCCAATGAAATTCAAAGTCATTTCTTCATCCTCCTTAGGATGATCTCTCTTCAAAATTGATAAGGGAGGGGAGATTCTTTTCGTGGCTGGCTTTTTAACCATTTCGAAAACAGCTTCTTGTTTCCCTTTCCCTTTGTCAACATTGGTAATGTCTTGTAAAGCAGTTGCTTTTTTCTAGCGTTGGTATCTACGCCATTGAGTTCTCGTCATAGGCTGTTTACCTTTGTAGTTAGTTATTGTAGGTGTATCTACTAGGCACTTCTGGCGCCTCCTTTCGAGGGACAGGGAGCTTTCTCTTCACCCATTTTGTTTGGGGAGCGGAGTACCCAGATTTCTTGCCCCTTGAAAAAACCCAAGTGTCAGTGGGGGACCTTGCGGATGGGCTGAAAGTTCTCCTCCAATTCTTCCCTCGAGAATCTCCCGCAGAATGATTCTTGTGTGGGACACCCCTTTTGTTAAAACTAAAGTTAGGGCGATTGTCCTTCCATCTGCCTTTGCGCTTTGTCTGTGGTTGAAAGCCCTCAATTGCTTTTGCGGCTTCTTTATCGAAGACTGCGCTGCATCTAGGACAGAGCATAGCATTGGTGTTGGAGATTTTGCAGCGATTGAGAAAATCAACTAGATCTTGTTCATCCTTAGGATATGCCACTTTCACATTCTCATTGAATTGGTCTTCAGTGACCATATTGTTATTTGAAAAATGGTCTTCAGTAACCATTTCAACATCATTAAGTAGTGGTTTTTTTTGGGGTTGTATTTCCAATGGTAGCTTGCTATCTGATGAGTCATTTAATATCTATTTTTATATGTTATTTAGTTTAGTTTTAAATAGATTTTATTTTATTTTATATTAGTATTATTTCCTTTTTGAGTTAGTTTACTACAAATTGCACTTTATTATATTTCAGAAACGAATATTGGATGGATTGACTCTTGGAGCAAAATAAAGGGAATTGGAGCTGATTTAGTGCGAAAATACGAATATTCGGAGACAAAAATATGTCTCCCCCAAAGTCAGAAGCTTGGCACGGCCGTGCCACCCTCTAGAGTCACTTTTGCTACATTTGCTTAGATTTTAAGCTACTCTATTTTAGCCCGCAGTTTCTTGTGGAACATTCCAGTAATGTAATTGCTTAGATTTTAAGTCGAATGTATGCTATAAATGGAGTAGCTATCCATCACAAATATTCATCTTTTCTTAGAATACAATAAGTGACAATTGTCTTTCTAATAAAAGTTCTTTTCTTTTCTTTTACTTTCTTGTCATTTACATTTATGCTTTCTCTCTTCTTCCCCATGTCTACGATGAACATGAGTGAGTATACTTCTCCTTGCCTTGGGATTGTTGGATAAGTCTAAATGAAATAATCCTAATCAAGCCAAGCTCTAAGCCTTAATCTTATGTAACCCTAATTTCTTATCTAAATTCACCGCTTTAACATGGATAAACCATTATCAAACTGTGGAAACGAAAGTGGAGGGTTTGATAATTGTTTGTCCATTATATCAAATATCAATTCATAAAACGAAAGTGGAGCTTTGATATTCGAACAAGTGAATTTAGACAAGGATTGCAAAGGCAGCGAAATAGTCTTTGCAATCTTTGAGACATATAGTTTCGATCTTCAAGGGAACTAATAATGATCAAGTCAGCGAAATAGGATTGGTTGTTAGAGGAACCAAAATCAAATAGTAATCAAGTCAGCGAAATAGGCTTGGTTGCTAGAGGAACAAAAGAGAAACTGTCTTGAGAAATTAGGTCTAACATAAAGTTATAAGCTTATAGTTTGGTTTGTGAAGGACTTGTTATTTAGATGAACCAATGATCCCAAGGCTCCTTTTACCTTTATTATCTTTCAATCGCTTGAAAACCACTGTCGGAACGATACTCTTTTCAAACTACTTCGGTAAGACCGTGCACTTGCGGTTTTATCTCATTACTATCGCTTGACTCTGCCACATCTACCATATTTATGCCGATCACTTCAGCATACATGGAGTCGGCTTTCTTTGAAGGTTCGACATCATATTTTGTAGTCGTTTTAGAATTTTCTCTAAATTTCAGCCTTCCCTCATCGAGAGCCTTCTGCATAGAATCCCTGAAACGAGTACAACGGGATAAGTTATGTCCTTAAAAACCATGGAATTTACAAAAACCTCCCTTTTTCCTCTGATCTAGAGGAGGAAGTTTCATGTTACTTGGCACAAGTATTATGCCATCGGTAACTATAAGATCAAAAATTTCTTCACATTTAGATACATCAAAAGTTTATGTTTTCGGGGGATACTTATCATTTTTAGGTTCTTCTAGATTTTTTCCATTTGATGGCCTTAGTAACTTAAAAGTATAAGGCGGCCCATCTTTTAATTCTGCGAGATTTATTTCATTATCATCAACAGACTCAGATCCCTAATCAAATTCTGGATCACTATCTCCAGCATCGATATAAGCAACTTTTTCTTTCTTAGGGAACCTATTTGTCCTGGCTTTTTAGGCCTTAAGTCTTTCAACTTGGCGGACTCTATCCGCTAATTGTGCCATATCCCTAAGATATTGTGTATCTAACTTTTTCCGAACAGAATAGTCTAGGCCACCAGCGGCCATTTCGACCAACTCATGTTCTGGTACAGATGTGAAGCATCTGGCTTTAAGGAGTCAGAATCTGTTCAGATAATCATCTATTGACTCATGTGTCTTTCGTCCAACACTAGCCAGTTCCTTCAAACTAATCTTAGATTGGCCCATGTAAAATTGTTCATGGAATGCCTTCTCCAGTTGGTTTCAACTAACTATGGAGTGAGGAGGCAATGTTGTGAACCATGTAAATGCGTTCTTTGTTTAAGAACTTGGGAAATATTTCATCTTCAAGTTCTCATTATTTGCCAAATCCCCAGCCTCCATAATAAAACCGTTTTGGGCTAACAATGCCTCGACTATGTTAGCTATATTATTCTGGCCCTCGTAATTGTTTCGACGGGCCTGCATGACCACTTAGTCTGCATTCTGGTGCCTATTTACCATTATAGGAATCCTAACAGGCTCCTCTGGTATTTCATGTTGCACTTCTTGTGCTTGATTTTCAGGCACTTGATTTACCTGTTCTTCGACAGGTGCCTCTCTTTGCTTGACATTAGTGTTTCGAATCATTGGCGCGATTCGCACTGGGGGTGCGCCCATAAAATCAGTTATTCGCTCCATCTGATGTGATAGTGCTTGATAACTGCTATTGGTTTTTCGAATCAGAGGATTGATAACTGTTGTTACTTGTTGAGTAACCATATTAACCATATCATGGTTAGTTTCTTTTATAGTTTGCCTTAAAGCGCCTAGAGAGGCGTTGGTCAACGATTGTTGAGGCGAACCAAATGGAGTAAACATTTGTTGGGGTCTACCAAACGAGATATTTCCCCCTTGGTTGAACAATGGTGGTACGGACGTGTTTAAATTCTCATAAAATACCAAAGGACTTGTCTGCGAATTTTGCATTGAAGAGGTTGGTATACCATATGATCCTCTTCCGCCGTTGCCAAGATTGAGAAACCTTTGAGAAAACGCACTTCCCGTAGCCTTCGTAGGTTGTGCAGCCGTCGTAACCGCTGGAATGGCTCGAGAAGTAGTATTGGCCATCGTATTCGACGTACTGGCCTGTGACGTTTGTGAAGTCACATTATCATCCGCTAGGGTGTATACTGTAACAGCCTGATTTTTAACTAGATTTATTTTAATTACTTTTATTATGTGTTTGTGTGTGATTATTTGTGCTTGTGTGTATTTAATTGTCATCGGGTGCATTTACGTGGATTACCGTATTAGAAGGGTATTTTAGTCATTTGGCGGGTAAGGGTAAAATGGTAATTTTGGTGAGAATTATTTTAATAATTAGTGAGAACCCTTATTTAACTAAGTTACTAGTGTAGTGATTAGTTTTTACCGTTAGTGACCGTTGGTTACATTTTACCGTTATTAATTAAAATATCGTTTGGAGTGTAGTAATATTTTTGGTTTGAATAGAAATGGGTTAAGCCCACTAGAAACTAAGTTAAGCCCATTAGTGGAGATAACACTAGGGTTGTGTTAGAAGAATCAATTCATTCCTTTCACAAAAATATTTCTAGAGAGAGGTAGAGAGAGAAAGAGGTGAAGAGAAGAGCAAAAGGGTTTTGGAGAGAAGAGCAAAAGGGTTTTGGAGAGAAGAGCTTTAGGAATCAAGTGGGTGACTTAGGAGCTGAATTGAAGCAAGAGTTTGGGTTAATCTTCCTCTAAGGTAAGGGGGTTAGTTATTATCATAATCAATTTCAAATTTTACATCTTCTCATGTTGTATGAAAATGGGTTGATGAACAATTCATGTCAAATTCGTGCTCTTGTTATGTTGTTGTTTCTTATACATGAATTGATGATTATGGTATGTTTGTGGATGAAATTACATGGTTCAATGTATGTATAAATGACAAGTTATGAAATTTTGCCTAATTAATGATTGTGATAAGTTCTGTTGAATTGAGGTGAGAAACAAGTTTCAATGGATGTTGTTGTTGACAAAACATGTTGTTGTGAGTGAATTATAACTTGGGTATACTTCATTATGGATTAATGATGAGAAATGAGATGTTGTTGTTTTTTCGTGAAAATGGGTCAAATGGTGATTTTGTGTAAAATAATGTTTGATTCAAGTTTGTATATGGATTTGAGTATCTTTTCATGTCTAACAACATTTTGATAAACCTTTGGGATCAATTGGGAAGTCAAAAATTGGGATTTTGAGGGTGAAAATGGATTTTTCATGAAAACAGAATTTTCAGAAACCTGTCATGACTCGCGAGGCGAGTGGGAGGCGAGCCGGTGGCGAGTAGCAACTGGAATTGCTCACCACGGCGAGTAACCCTTACTCGCGAGGCGAGCAGCCCAGTGTCAGCTTCCCCTGTTTCGCACTCTTTCTCCCTTCTCGCATATTTCTGTTTTGAATTGAACTCTGGTGTAAACATGAAAGTTTTAGATAAATATGTTATTGTTCTAATGGATTTGGTTTGGTATTCAAATGATTTTTAGAACTTGAGTTATGATCAAATTAATACACATGAGTCATGTGGATTTTTGTGAAAACTTGTCATAAATATTTTCTTTATAAACCATGAAACTTTTACAAACTTAGTAATGGGTTAATGAGGTACTTAGAGTGAATAATTGAATATGCATGTATATGTTTGAAGTATGATGACTATCGTGAGAAACGTATGCTAATTGCTTGGAATATGAGAATTCTTGAATTGGTAAAATCATATGTGATAAGTGATGTTTGTTGATTAATGAAAATCATGTAATTGATGTTGGATGACATTGTTGATTATTGATAAATATGTTGATCTGTGATGATGAATACTATGATTTATTTGTGTGGGCATGTTTTCTTGATAATGCAATGTCGTGGAGATAATCAATATAATTGTGGTGTTGTCCTATATATTGAGTTGAGATTGTGAATTGTTGTCACATTATCGAGTCTTTATACATGTCCATGCATCATAGTCGTTGTTGCTGTAAAAGGGATGACTCTTTTACTTCGAGATTATTGTAAGGCAGGTGTGAGCCCTTACATTCGATGTGCAAGTGGCATCGAAAGGTGACGACCTTGTTGAGATTTGGTACCACATGCATTTATGGGTCAATAAGTGCATATCATATCATGAGTCCTATGTGAAATACGTGATCGGTGATGAATTGAGATGAATGAATGTTGATAATGATTGTTCAATGATTGGTGTTGTGAATGAATATTTATGATTGGGTAATTATTCATGTGATTGATGTAAGTTGATATGAACTATCAAGTTGTGATATAAGTACTTATGCATGACTATTATTATTCAAGCACATGATATTATTTGTTTTGATTATTATCTGGATTATGATAATGTAATGCTTACCCCCAGTGGTTTTAACCGCCTACTTGCCTGTATGGGTGAGTAGACGTTGTGCAGGAGTAGTGCTCGGTGAGTCTTTGCGTGGGATATCGGGAGCTTTCTCCGATATCGAGTCGTGTCGGCTCTGATCTAGGCTTGTCATGTCGGTCTAGATTAGGTTGTTTGTATCTTCCGTTGGATTATGATTTTGTTGATGACTACCCGTGTAACGCCCTACTTCTATTAAAGCAATTAAACATGCGAATAATACATTTATTCAAGAAATAGAGGCTACGCCACATTCGAAATTAAAAAAAAAACAATAAACATGTATATAAACCTCAACAGTCACAGCGGAATATAAACCAGAGTAAATTCAAATATACATGTTATGAATAAATAAATTACATCAACATAGATGCATCTCAAAAATCCCAACAAACGGGTCATCTCCAAACATAACAAAACCAAAGTAAAAGATAATATAGACCGACACAACTAAGCCTAGATCAGAGCCGACTAAACATCTAAACACCGATATCGGAGAAAGCTCCCAATATCCACCAAGCACAAAAACTCACCAAGCATCTAATCCTGCACAACGTCTACCCATCCATACAGATAGGTAGGCGGTCCATAACAGATCCACTAGGGGTAAGTATTACATTATCATAATCCAAATAACAATTAACATGAATATTTCAACATAAACATCATGCACTTGATCAATAATAATCACACATTAATACTTACATCACACCCCGATATCTCACATCAATATTCATCAATCATATGAACAATTATCAATTTACAATTATTCATTCACAATCACCAATCACATTTATCATGAATAATCATTAATCACATTTCATGAACAATCACCAATTACATGTATCATGAACAAATATCAATTCACAGTTATTCATACACAATCACCAATCATATACATCATGAACAATCACCGATCATATACATCATGAACAATCACCAATCATAAGCCATGAACAATCATTAATCATATTTCATAAACAATCCCCAATCACATGTGTCAAACATCAATTCACAATTATTCACACGTAATCACCAATCACCAATCACATTTCCAAATAAGACTCATGTCATGATATGCACTTATTGACACATAAATTCATGTGGTACCAAATCTCCAAAAGGTCGTCACCTCCGATGGACAAGTCAACATCGTATGTAAGGGGTCACTCCTTACATAATCTCTGAAGTAAAAGAGCCGAACTCTTTTACAACAACTCAACTATGATGCATGGACATGTATAAGGACTCGATAATGCGACAATAATTAACAATCTCAACTCAATATATAGGACAACACCCAATTATATTGATTATCTCCACAACATTGCATTATCAAGAAAACATGCCCATACACAATTAAATCATAGTATTCACCATCGCACATCAACATGATTATCAATAATCAACAATGTCATTCAACATCAACTATATCATATAGTTTCACCATTCCAAACAATCCTCATATTCCAAGTAAGAGAACATACAACATCTCATGACAAATATCATATCCAACATATAACCATTCAACATCAACTATCACATATAGTTTCACCATTCAAGCATTCCTTGTATTCTAAGTAAGATAGCATACATATCTCATGATAAACATCATATCCAATACAATCAGTCATTCATACAACTTTACTTAGCCATATAAGAATAGTCACCACGATTCGTAAGACAATTAGTTCAAGAAACATTTCCGACCAAAGACCGTGTCAAGTGGCAAACGGCCAACATTGACAATTCCCAAAACAAAACAACATAGACAAGTTGAGAGTTCTCAAACAACCTTAACCAATCATGTATTCATGAATTTAAGTTGCCTCCGGACCATTAATCATTAATCCAAGAACAACTTAAGTTCGTATGAAAAACCCCATTTCACAACTTTTCACATTCCCACCCGAAATATCACGTTTTACATGATTAGAACAAATGAACTAAAACCAAATAAATAAACTCTTGGACCTCAACCATGTATATACACAAATCACATATGAGTGCAGTAGTGTATACATCAACGTTTCATAGGCAACTCACTTAAATTCAAGTTTTGCAAAGATTCATATCATAAATGTTTCATTAAAGTCAAGAAAACACAAGGACTCACTAAGCCCCTAATACGAAGCTATTTCTTCCATAAAAACATCCCTAGATGATTAGGATAAAGTCCATATACTTAGAAATAAGTTTGGAAACAATTGGATCAAAGAAAATTGCATTTTTAAGGTTTCTAGACTGCCAAAATCGCTTCATGATTCGTAAGATCGCTTCATGATTTTGACAGCATCAGACTGAGCAGAAAAATTTGATGTTGCTGTCAAAATCGCCTCACGATTTGTAGGATCGTTTCATGATTTTGACAGTAGCAGACTATGTAAAATTCAACTTCTACGTTTTCGAGCATAAAAATCAAACCGTTAATCCGTTTTCGATGCCGTTTTCACCTACATGCTCCTAACACTTAGCACTATCATAATGCACAGAAAAATCCCAGTTTCAACAACCTCAAATTCATTTTACAAACCTCACACAAACACTCATTTTCCAAAACGGTTAACAGATGAATTTTCAAACGAAACTCCCGTTTTCTCCCAAACGACTCAACTATCATAACCACAACATACAAACAGAAATTCCATCAAGTTTAACTCATCCAACCACATAGACAACTCAGTCAACAACTTTGTATATCAAATTTCATTTGGGTTCTTCACTTGAACATCTAGCACAACTTCACCAATACAAACAACTTATTTCATAAAATGGAATACCCATGATATCATTCAACAACAACAACATATCTACTTCAACAACACTTCATTTAGACATGAATTCAACCATAATTCAACAACACAATATTCCAATCCAACAATTGAGCAAAACACATAATTATCCATTTTCACCAAACCAATAACAACAACTTATTTCACAACAACAAAATTAGGAATCATGCATACCCAAGCCATGAATTAGCATCCATAACATCACTTAACAACAACAACATCTATTGATCATGAAACATATCACAATTCATCAACAACCATGCATAATTCACCAATTGAGCATAATTTACAAGCTACCCATTTTCATACATCATGAACTTTCAATTTCATCATCAACCATTCATTTAACATCAATTAACATATCCAAACATATCTCTACAACATAAGCACGAATTTCAAAGATTGGGTTCATGATAATCACTTATTCTCATAATCAATTATGCATAGAATCAAGAGAAAAAGAATTAACCAAATGATTATGATAAAGACTAACCCCCTTACCTTAGATGAAGATTAACCCAAACTCTTGCTTCAATTCAACTCCTAAGCTTACCCCAATTGATTCTTCAAGCTATTCCCTTCAAAACCCTTGTTCTTCTCTTCACCTCTTTCTCTCTCTACCTCTCTCTCTAGGAAAATTTTAGTGAAGTGAATGAAAGATATTTTTCTATGACAACCCTAATGTTATCTCCCTTAATGGGCTCAATTCTAAATTCTAATGGGCCTAACCCATTCTAACATAACTCTAAAAAGTTTCTATACACTCAACGGTAATTACTAACAACGGTAAAATATAACGAACGGTCACTAACGGTAAAATATAATCACTACCCTAGTAACTTAGTAAAATAAGGGTTCTCACTAAATATTAAAATAATTCTCATCAAAATTACCATTTTACCCTTACCCGCCAAATGACCAAAATACCCTTCTAATACGGTAATCCATGTAAATGCACCCAATGATGAATAATCACACACAAACACATATAACACATAATAAAAGTAATTAAAATAAATCTAGCTAAAAATCGGGCTGTTACAACCCGTATGTTTGGGTTTTGAGATTTATCTTTGAGACATGAGTTATTTGCTCATGGCATGTATATATTTCATCACTCTGATTTGTATTCCGCTTTAACTGTTGAGGTTTACATACATGTCTATCGGTTTTTGAATTTTGAATAAGACGTAATCTCTATTTCTTGAATAAATGTATTATTCGCATGTTTAATTGCTTTAATAGAAATAGGAGCGTTACATATACAAGCTCTATTACTGGAGCCGTACTATTAGTCGGGCTAGGTTGCGTAGACCCTGGCGGTATTGGTGGATTGGTCGCTGTTCCTGATGCGGAAGCGGCGTTCGATGCCGCTGCGCCTAGAACGGGAGGAGGACGCGTCATTTCAGGAAGTAATTTGTTATTCCTTAAACGCATGCACAATGCCGACCAAAAGTTTCGAAAATTCTATTACAAGGTTTAATAGTAAAAGCAAAAAAGGTCCCACTGGGCGTGCCAATTTGTTTACACTGAAATTTGGTAAATAGTCGTTGGTTTCAAAAATGTTCACTTGCAAGATCAACCAGTAAATCTTAAGAGCATATTGTGCTTTTACTATCCCTTTCAGACGTGACACTTGTTCTTAAAGATCTTTGATAGAAACAAGAATAAAAATAAAGAGAATCGAATCCAACCTAGTTGAATCCAATCGAAGTTTGGTGCAAACAACAATAAAGAAATTACTTAAAATGAATAAGTAAATTTCAAAGATGTTTAAAGAAATGTATTGAAATTGCATTGACTTAATGAAATTTGGTGCACATGTTCATACTTTGCAACTTGTAACTCGTTTGTCGCTTCCATACGGACAGTATTGAGTGTAAGTTTTTAGTATGATTGAATTGTGACCCTTTTTTCCTAAGAAAAACTACTATTTATACAAACAGGGAAATAACTACCTAGCCATAGCCATTCGATTTGAATATCGAATATAGCCGTTACTATATCTTGACCTTATCCACAAAAATAACTGTTTTCGATATCTTTCCGCCCATCGAACCGGAACTAGCATCTTCGATTCTCGTCACAAACATATCTTCGATAGAATTTCATAAGGTCAAGTCCATCTCCTCAGGTCAAACTCTTTGACCATATTAAATGATACCCTTTTTACAAATATTGGCTAACACACTCCTATTTCTATTAAAGCAATTAAACATGCGAATAATACATTTATTCAAGAAATAGAGGCTATGCCACATTCAAAATTCAAAAAAACAGTAGACATGTATATAAACCTCAACAGTTGCAGCGGAATATAAACCAGAGTAATCAACATATACATGTTATGAAGCAACAAATTACATCACAAAGATGCACCTCAAAAATCCCAAAAAACGGGTAATCTCCAACAAAACAAAATCCAAAAATAACCTAATCTAGACCGACACAACAAGCCTAGATCAGAGCCGACTCAACACCGATATCGGAGAAAGCTCCCGATATCACCAAGCAATTAACATGGATAGGCGGTTAAAACCACTAGGGGTAAGTATTACATTATCATAATCCAAATAGCAATTAACATGAATATTACAATTAATCATCATGCATTTGATCAATAATAGGCACACATTAATACTTACATCACACCGCCATATTTCACATCAATATCCATCAATCATACGAACAATTATCAATTCATAAATATTCGTTCACAATCACCAATCACAATTATCATGAATAATCATTAATCACATTTCATGAACAATAACATATATCAAAAAAGACTCATGTCATGATATACACTTATTGACAGATAAATGCATGTGGTACCAAATCTCCAAAAGGTCGTCACCTCTGATGGAACAACTCAACATCATATGTAAGGGTTCACCCCCGCCTTACATAATCTCCGAAGTAAAAGAGCTAAACCCTTTTACAACTACACGACTATGATGCATGGACATGTAATGAGACTCGATAATGCGACAACAATCACAATTTTCTCCACTATATATAGGACAACACCCAATTATATTGTTAATCTCCACATCATTTGCATTATCAAGAAAACATGCCCATTCACAATTAAATCATAGCATTCATCATCACCACATCAACATGATCATCAATAATCAACAATGTCATTCAACATCAACTATCACATATAGTTTGACCATTTCAAGCATTCTCATATTCCAAGTAATAGGGAAAACAACATCTCATGATAAATATCATATTCAACATATAACCATTCAACATCAACTATCACATATAGTTTCACCATCCAAGCATTCCTTACATTCTAAGTAAGATAGCATACATATCTCATGATAAACATCATATCCAAAATATAATCACTCATTCATACAACTTCACTTAGTCATACAAGAATGGTCACAATAACTCACAAGACAATTGGCTAAAGAAACATTTCCGACAAAAATCCAATTCATGTGGCAAACAGCCAACATTGATAATTTTCAAAGCTAGGCAACTTATTCAAGTTTGAAATCCTACAATTCAATCTTAATCAATCATGTAGCCAAGGACTTAAGCCACTTACAAACTATTAGAAATTAGTTCAAAGGATAGCTTAAGTTCGTATGGGAAAATCCAAGACAAAACGACATTTAGCTCAAAACCCGTTTTCACCGATTCAACTCCGCCCAAAATATTTCTTAAACCATCAACACATTCACATTCCCAACTACATAAATGCATGCATACTCAATTATTCACTCTAAGTACTTCATTAAACCCAATATCAGGTTTGGAAAAGTTCCACGGCTCATAGAAAAAGTTACGATAAGTTTTCACAAAAATCTACATGACCCATGTGTAGTAATTTGATCATAAATCAAGTTATAAAAATCATTTGGACGTCAAATCAAATCCATTAGAAAGCTAACTTAATTACCTAAAACTTTCATGTTTACACCAAAATCGAATTCAAAGTAGAAAGGGGTGAAAAATAGTGAAATATGAAGGATTTGATTTACAAAAATCGTGTCACGATTGAACGTTCTGCCAAGAAATCGTGGCACGATGGCAAAATCATGGCACGATTTTGACAGTATCATGTCCAAAATCAGCTTTTCCAAAAAGTGCGTTTTTCACCATTTCGCGCGTAAAATTCAAACCGTTAATCGGATTTTGATGTTGTATTCGCCTACACGCTCCTGACACTTGACTCTAACATAAACTACAAAATTTTTCATGTTTCAACCATCCCAAAAGTCATCTTCCAAAACCTCACATAATCACTTATTGGCGAAAACACTTAAACATCGACATTTCACACGAAAAACCCATTTTCTCCCAAACGACTCAACTAACATAACTACAACCTGAAAACAGAAATTCTCCTAGGTTCAATTCATCCAACAATAACAAAATTTCAGTCAACAACCATATATATCAAAAGTTCATTTTGGTCCTTCATGTGAACACTTAACTCAACTTCACCAATTTCACAAAACCACCAACAACAATCCATTTCTCAACAACAAATTATGAATCATGCAAACCCAAGCCATGTATCACATCATCAACAATATGACTAAACAACAACATCAACCATTGATAATGAAACATATCACAATTCATCAACAACCATGCATAATTCACCAATTGAGCATAATTTACAAACTACCCATTTTCATACATCATGAACATGCAATTTCATCATCATGTTTACACTGATTTTTTGTAAACAATCGCTGGTTTCAATAATGTTTACTTGCAAGATCAACCAGTAAATCTTAGGAGCATATTGTGCTTTTTATGTTATGAAATAAACGTAATACTTGTTTGTAAAGTATTTTGATGAAGTAAAAGACAAGAACAAAATGCAAATAACTGAATTCAACAGAATTGAATCCAATCGAAATTCTGTAAAGATAGTAATAAAAGAGAATACTTCGAAAAGGTTATGTAAATTGCAAAGTTGTTCAAAGAAACGTATTGAATTTGTAAAGACTTAATGAAAATTGGTGCACATGTTCATACTTTGCAACTTGTGACTCGTTTGTCGCTTCCATACGGACAGTATTGAGTGTAAGTTTTTAGTATGACTGAATTGTGACCCGTTTTTCCTAAGAAAAACTCCTATTTATACAAATAGACCAATAACTGCCTAATCATAGCCATTCGATTTGAATATCGAATAGAGCCGTTGCTACTTTTGATCTTATCCCTTATCCGTCGAACTAAATTATTATCTTTGATTCCTGTTGAGGACGCATCTTCGATAGACCTTTTTCAAAGCTAAAAACATCTTTCTTAGGTCAAACCTTTGACTGCATTAAATAATAGCCTTTCCACAAATATTGGCTAACAAATTGCCCCCCGGAAACATTATGTTTAAACTTTTCTCGATAAAAAGAAACTTGACGTTTCTGAAAAACTTTCGATAAAGTATGACGTCATTTCTTTGGGAAAAGGCACTTCAAAGGTTTATTTTTAAACTGTCCCCACCACAGCTTAGTGGGCCATGTTTGATTATTGGGAACCATAAAAAACAACCGTCCCATGCGATCATTGACATCTGTCAAATATCAAAAGGCTATATATGACCTTGAGTTATACTTTTACTCTTACTTTGCCTCCTTTTAGCATTTTTACTCTCTTCACTGCATCTTTCTTCCTCCTTGCGATACAACACTGTTCATTGCTCCCAACCAAAAATAGTAACTTCATGGCGCGCGCTGAAGGTTCTTCTTCTCAATCAACAAAACAACATGAACCAACTCAATTTATGGAAGAACCGGATGTCAAAGAAGCTGAAGACAAAATCTGGAAATCCCAGGTAATTATCTCATGCCCAAATTCATCGCATACATACCTAGGGCCTTTGCCGGATGATTCTGATAATCATGAAAATCTCAATGCTATTTTCCCTTGTAACGAGGAACATTCGCCCCTTATATTTTCAAAAGGTCCGTATGACCTAAGTTTTTTGAAATCCAAGTTTAGAACCGAACCTAAGATAGAAAACAATGAGAAATACCTGGATTGGCTGGATAAAATGGAAAAAGTCAAAGGTCCCTTTTGGAGGGAAATGGGAATTTTTAATCTTATCCAGCTATCTCGTCAGGGACCCAAATACCATAATGAAATGATCATTGCCGCTCTTCATTTCTGGAACCCTTCAACTAATAGTCTTCATCTAAAATGCGGAATGCTCACGCCCACTTTGTTAGATGTTGCCGGTTTAGTAGGTCTAAAACCTATAGGACAGACCTTCGATCCTGACACACATTCATCGGAAGTGTCTTTCGATTTCTCGAGACCTGCTTATGGCAATTTCATAATTGACCATCACAACACTTCTAGTACCGAAGTGTCTGATCAAGAGCATATTTCTTTTTTGACTTATTGGCTGTCTATGTACATTTTCTGCTCAAGATCGATTCAGATCCCTAAGAGGTTTACAACTTTAGCAATTCAACTGCACGAAGGGAGAGACATTTGCTTAAGTAAGCTTATCTTAGGATCTTTGTACGAGAGTCTAAACCAAGCAGTGTCTAGTATAAAAGATTTTCAGCCCGGTAGCAGTCTTATTATACCTGGCCCCATTTGGTTATTTCAACTGTGGCTCTTAGCCACCTTCAGAACAAAGCTAGCAGTACATCTGCCCCCTGCTCTTTTGAAAGCCTATGACAATAGACCTATCGAAGGCTTAGGTTTGGCCATGCTCCAATATGGTAACAGGAGCTCTCCAGATTTGTTTGCAGTGGCTTATAATGCTTTCTTAAGTTTCACATCTTTCACACCTTCGATGGCTCCTTTTACCACTAGGACTCATGGGCCTACATGGTTTACAGCAAAGTTTCCAACCGATTCTACCGAAGATGAGGTAGATGTTAATGCTATTTGGGAAGCTTATCTGACCCCCACCTTTCTATCTAGTCGAGTGACTACTGGAAGCCCATACGGAGTGTATGGCTATCAACCCAACCATGTAGCCAGACAATTTGGTTTAATTCAAATTAAACCAGATTCATTATACAAGTGTTTAGATGACTTGAGGCAACCTCTTATAGAGCATGTATGGAGATCTACCTTGCATCGGGCTCAACGGCAAAAGCTTATTTTCGAACCAAAGCCATATGTTTCATCTTTTGCATGCACAGAAACATTCTATCGATGGTGGCAGTGCTATTTCAAGCGTCAATCCGATCGTATAGATCCTGATACTCTGCTTCCAGAATTGATTCTTGCTTTTCATATTGTGCAGAGGAAATCGAAGAAAAACAAAGGTACGCATATTCGAGAAATCCAAGCTTTTCAAAACTTCTTTCAAACTGTATATGACCCTCTTCATCTTAAGAGGACAGTTTATTATGCGGCTAAAACATTAAGGGATAAAATTCATGACAAAATTCCCTCGATGTCTTTTCCTCCTTTTACCCCCTGTAAATACCTTTTTGCACTTCATTTTAAAACGAAGTTTCCCGCTTTGCCAACCAGTCAGTTGGCATTGGCCTTCAGGCCACCCTATCCCAAATGGTTATTTTGTGATAGTCTAATGGGAATGAAACAAATTTTTTTAAAGAGGGACAAGGACAAAGTGACCGCAACCAAGCACAGCGTGTATACTTTTAGAGGTCATCTACACTTAAATCATCCTCATATTCGAATTTTGTCCAAGCAGAAGGGGTGAGATTTCACAAAACAATAATATTAAGCATATAATTCAACAATTATATTTAACAACCTAAAATCATCATAATATTCATCATAGACATTAATATATATATATCATATCTTTAATAGTTCATATAAAGAATCACAGCTTCAACAACTTGGTAACTTAAACATCTTTGACTTGACAAATGCGACTCTAACTTGACTATGCAACTTAGACCTCTTACATGCATGTGGTACCAATCCAGGGCATCAAGCCCCCAACGTATTTGAGCGTAAATAGGCTCCCAGGGTATCAAGCCCTCAACTTAAGTGAGCAAAGGCTCCAAGGCATCAAGCCCCCAACAATGAAATGCTAATGCATGGACTCGATCTCTTAAACATCTTAAATCGACAACCTCTTATATAATCCAATAATTTGGAACTTCAATATCTTAATCAACTTAGACCGACTCATGCAGCTTAGTTAAATAACAACAGCGACACAACAGTATACAAAAACAACATGACATAATAATATCAAATGCAAGTCAATCAACGTCTCAATTATTCACATATAATTCAATTAATGCATATACAATTATATCACAATATAACAACGTCAAATAATAATCAACATCTTAAAACATCATATATACATATAACACTTCATCAATCATGGACAATATCGTATTCACAACATATACATACATATACTAATTCATCAATCATAAACAACATCATACTCATAAACATATACATTCATATAACACTTCATCAATCATGAACAATATCATATTCACAAACATATACATACATATACTAATTCATCAATCATATTCAATTATTCACTATGACCTACGTGCAGTAATTTGACCATAACTCAAGTTCTATAAATCCTTTTCAAGTCAAACCAACGACATTAGAAAGCTATCATCCATACCTACAACTTTTGTGTTTATCCCTAAGACCAATTCTGTACCAATCAATACCAGTGTTCATTTCAAATTCGGACAAAGTTGTGCTGAAATTCATAAAAATTAACTGTGACCTACGTGGAGTATTTTCATCATAACTCTTAAACCAAAAATCATTTTCAACTCAAACCGACGCCACTGGAAAGCTGACACAATTATCTACAACTGTCATGTTTACACCAAAGGCTAATTCAAAACAGAAACGTGTGAAAAAGACGCAAGAACATGAAACAGGACATGCTGTCAGTTAGCAACTCGGCAAAAACCCATTTTTCACCCCAAAATCCCAATTTTAACTTCCCTATGCCCAAATTTGATCTCAAAGTTTGTCTAAACATTTATATACATCAAAAGAGACTCAAAACCATATAAAACTTGACCCAAAATATTATTTTAGAAAATCATCAATTAATCACTTTTAACCCTAATTCCCAAATTCTCAAAAACTAAAACCTACAACATGTTAAATCCAATTTTTAGAATCATAGACTTAAGATTATTGAATGTTAGTCCCACCCTTACCTTAACAACCAAAATCGCAGTTTCCTAGGTCTTTCTCCCTTCTCTTGGCTTTTTCTCCCTTTTCTCCCAAATTGATCGTACGTTATGTTTTTTCTAAACTAGATTTCCCTATTTATAATCTTTTTTATATTTTATCTTATTTCTCTTTCTCCCCCAAAACTCTCTAAAATCTCATAATAACCCCTAAACTCAATATTATTTTATTTTCAAATCTTATTCTATTAAATAATATAATAAGTCACTTAATAAATTACATAATCATATAAATATATTCTAAACTTTTCTTAATAAATCCTAGACTCAATTAAATAATTAAATAAAACCAATAATTCAAAGAGGGCGTTACAAACTTCGCCATCTTTCGACCAGTAAATACAGATCCTTGGTCTGTGGTTATAGTTTCTGGAATACCAAACCTATAGATTATGAATTTCTGGATGAAACTTATAACTTCCTCTTGAGTAACATCTTTTAAGGGAATTGCTTCTATCCATTTTGTGAAATAATCTATTCCTACCAAGATGTATCTATATCTTTTCGATGAGGTGGGTTTGATTTCCCCTATCACATCTAAAGCCCATCCTCTAAATGGCCAAGGTTTGATTATCACATGAAGTTCACTTGCTGGGACGCGCTGAATTCCAGCGTACTTTTGGCATCCTTGGCATCCTTTTGCGAACTTTATGCAATCTTTGAGCATAGTTGGCCAATATAACCCTTGTCGAAACAAAAGCCATTTCATTTTATGGCAAGCTTGGTGTGTGCCACAAGTTCCGCCATGTGTATTAGAAACAGCCAAATATGCATCTGTTTCACCCAGGCATTTCAACAGAACTCCTTCCGAAGTCTTTTTGAATAATTCATTGCCCATTATTACATAGCTCAAGGCTCTGTATTCCACCTTTCGACAAGTGGTTCCATCTGGATTCTCCAAATATTTCACTATAGGTTTTCGCCAATCATTTTCATTTAAATCGTTAATGACAAAAATTTCGACAAAATCTGTACCTTTTTGGCATGCTTCAGTCCCCCCGAGTTTTGGTGTTAACGATTTGCTAGAGAACGATTGCATCGACTTTCGTCTGTTTCTGATCTCTATCGGCTCTTGCATCTGATCTTTCGGTATTTTGTATCCAGAGGCCCTCTGTGCTAAATCGTTTGCATTTTGGTTTTCCATTCGAGGTATGTGCCGTATTTCCACAAGAGTAAACTGTTTTAATAATCTGCTGGCCATCGCATGATAGGTGACCAAACTTTCCTTGACACACTTATACTCTTTAGTCATCTGTCTAAGGACCAGTTCAGGATCTCCTTTAATTTCGATGGATTTTGCCCCCAATTCGATCCAGCGCTATTTCTAGACCCATAATCAAGGTTTCATGTTCAGCCTCATTGTTAGACCAAAATTGATTAATTCGAAACATGTATTTAAATATATGTTGTTTGGGTGAAATTATCATTATTCCAACTTCGGTACCATTTTTGTGACTGGAACCATCGAAATATATTTTCCAAGGATGGTTTTTTATTTCAGTTGTCAAAACCTCGTCTACTGAATGATCTACAATAAAATCAGCTACAATCTGGCCTTTAACAGGTTTCAATGACTGATAAGTCAGTGAATATTCTGTTAATGCTAAGGCCCATTTTCCGACTCTACTGTGTAGAATAGGTTTCGATAACATATGCTTAATGATATCAAAATGAGAATAAACATAAACGTCAAAAGGCTTTATATAATGCTTAAGTTTTGTACATGAGAAGAATAAGCACAGACAAAGTTTTTCACTAGGATGATATCTTGTTTCAACATCATTGAGTACCCTACTTAGATAATAAATGGCCCTTTCTGTGCCATATTCATCCTCTTGTGCTAACATGCTTCCTATTGTGCCGTCTGACGCTGCTATATACAATTTCATTCTCCTATCTTTCAACAAAGGAGAAAGAACCGGAGGATTTACCAGATATGACTTGATTTCATCGAAAGCTTTTTGATGCTCTGATTCCCATTTGAAAACATCATCTTTCTTTAGTCGGAGTAATGGTGAGAAAGCTTGTGTCTTACCACTCAGATTTGATGTAAATCTCCGGAGAAAGTTGATTTTTCCTAGTAATGACTGCAACTCTTTCTTCGTAGAAGTAGCTTTGGTCTCAATTATTGCCTTGGTTTTGTTTTAGTTGATTTCGATTCCCTTTTTATGCACCACGAAACCTAAAAAATCACCTACGCAAACCCCAAATGCACATTTTAAAGGATTCATTTTCAATCCATATCGCCTCATCCTTTCAAAGGATCGGCGTAAATGTTCCAAATGTCTTTCTTCCGAAGAAGATTTTACCACAATGTCATCGATGTAAACTTGCATAAAATCTTCTATGAAGTCATGAAACATTAAATTCATCGCTCTCTGGTACGTAGCACCAGCATTCTTTAGACCATTCATAACATCCTAATGCCCCTAGGCATCGAAATGCGGTCTTAGCGATATCTTCTTCTGCAATGAAGATTTGATTGTAACCAGAATATCCATCTAGCATACTTAAGTAATCGAAACCCGCCGCTGAATCTACTAGCATTTCTGCTACAGGCATTGGGTATTCGTCTTTAGGGGTAGCGAGATTCAAATCTCTAAAATCTATACATACCCTTATGGTTCCATTTTTCTTTTTAATTGGAACTACATTTTCAGCAATCTGTCGATTTCTTCTTTGATCTTTAGTAGGATCTGTGGAGCGAACCTACGAGGAATTTGTTTGACTCGCTTTTTGTCTGGTCGAATTGGCAATTTTAATTCCACCACTTCTCGGTTTAAACAAGGCATTTCGTTGTAATCCCATGCAAAGCAATCTTTGTATTCTTTCAATAGCTCTGCAATTTTACTTTTGAACCCTTCAGGGATTTTGGCGCTTACATAAGTAGGTCTTTTAACAGTACCATCACCCAGATCAATTTCTTCGAGGGGATCTTGAGCTTTCATTTTGGTAGTGGATCCCATGGGATCCTCTTCGAAGCCTAACGGTTCATCATCATAAATGCAATCTAATCTCTGGTCTTCGATGACATCATCTGTGGATCCTTCCATTGGCTTCTCAACCACTTCTTGCTGCAAATCTTCGGCCTCTTTGGCCGTTTGAGGTTTGTTATCGGCCAAATAGGCCGATATCTTTTCCCAAATATTGGGTTCAGTCATAGTTTCAATTTTTGACGTCCCACCCAGTTGGTGGATGATGAGTCATTTATTGCTTACTTTTATATGCTTTTTTGTTTAGTTTTAATTAGATTTTATTTTATTTTATATTAGCATTATTTCCTTTTTAGGATAGTTTACTTTAAATTGCATTTTATTTTATTTCAGGAATGAATATTGGATGGATTGAGTCTTGGAGCAAAAGAAAGGGACTTGGAGCCGATTAGATGCAAAAATATGAAGATTGAGAGACAAAAATATGTCTCCCCACAGTCAGAAGCTTGGCACGGCCCGTGCTAGCCTTGGAAGTATGCTTGGTAAACAATGCAGGTACAAAACTGGAAGGTGAGGCAAAAGCTTATGAAGAGCTGTTGAATAGAACTCCTCCAATGGAAGGTCTAAGTGTGGAGGAGTTAGTAAAAGAAGAACCAGCACTTCTGCCCAAGGAGGCACCGAAAGTAGAGCTTAAACCGCTTCCATCAAATCTAAGGTATGAATTCTTGGGCCCTAACTCTATCTACCCTGTTATTGTAAATGCAAGCCTCGATGAAGTAGAAACTGAAAAGTTACTTTATGTCCTCAAGAAGTATCCTAAAGCTATAGGGTACACCATTGACGACATTAAAGGAATAAATCCTTCATTATGCATGCATAGGATACTTCTTGAAGAAGACTATAAACCCTCCATTGAACATCAAAGAAGGCTAAATCCTAATATGAAAGAAGTTGTGAAAAAAGAAGTTTTAAAACTCCTAGATGCAGGTGTTATTTATCCATTTTCTGATTCCAAATGGGTTAGCCCTGTGCAAGTTGTACCTAAAAAGGGTGGTCTCACAGTTATTAAAAATGATAAAAATGAATCCATTGCCACTAGGACCATCACCGGTTAGAGAATGTGTATTGATTATAGGAAGCTTAATAAAGCAACCCGTAAAGATCACTTCCCTCTCCCTTTTATAGATCAAATGTTAGAAAGGTTAGCTAAGCATTCACATTTTTGCTACTTAGATGGTTATTCCGGATTTTTCCAAATACCCATTCACCCTAATGACCAAGAAAAGACGACTTTTACATGCCCCTTTGGGACCTTTGCCTATAGAAGGATGCCTTTTGGTCTTTGTAATGCCCCTGCTACTTTTCAAAGATGCATGATGTCTATTTTTTCTGACTTTGTTGAAAAAATAATTGAAGTTTTTATGGATGATTTCTCTGTGCATGGATCTAGTTTTGATGATTGTCTGACTAACCTTGAAAAAGTTTTGGAAAGATGTGAACAGGTGAACCTAGTCTTAAATTGGGAGAAATGTCACTTCATGGTAAGAGAAGGAATTTTCCTAGGACACTTGGTCTCCGACAGAGGTATAGAGGTAGATAAAGCAAAAATCGAAATTATTGAAAAAATGCTACCTCCTACCTCAGTCAAAGAAATTAGAAGTTTCCTAGGACATGCAGGGTTCTACCGCCGTTTCATTAAAGATTTTTCATCAATCACTAAACCACTAACAAGCCTCCTTCTTAAGGACGCAGACTTTGTGTTCGATGATGCTTGTTTGCAGGCATTTTGCAGGTTGAAAGAAGCACTAATCACTGCCCCAATCATACAACCACCAGATTGGAGTTTGCCCTTTGAAATAATGTGTGACGCAAGTGACTATGCGATTGGGGCGGTGTTAGGTCAGAGAAAGGAAAAAAAGATGCATGCCATATACTACGCCAGTAAGACCCTAGATGGGGCACAGGTAAATTATGCCACAACAGAAAAATAACTGCTAGCAGTTGTCTACGCCATTGACAAATTTCGGCAATACTTGGTGGGATCAAAAATCATTGTTTACACAGATCACTCGGCCATAAAATACTTGCTAAACAAAAAAGATGCCAAACCGAGATTGATCCGATGGATTTTGCTCCTCCAAGACTTTGACCTTGAAATAAAAGATAAAAAGGGTGTAGAAAATGTTGTCGCTAACCACTTGTCCTGACTTCGGGAGACCAATGAGGATGAGTTACCCTTGGATGATTCCTTCCCGGATGACCAACTCTTCTTATTGGCACAAACTGACACACCTTGGTATGCAGATTTTGTTAATTTTCTTGCAGCAGGAGTGCTACCGCCTGAGTTAAGCTACCAACAAAAGAAGAAATTCTTCAATGATCTTAAGCACTACTATTGGGATGAGCCCTACCTCTTCAGAAGAGGCTCAGATGGGATTTTCAGGAGATGCATTCCTGAAAACGAGGTAAGTAGTATTCTAACTCATTGCCACTCCTCTTCTTATGGTGGCCATGCCAGTACACAAAAGACTTATTTCAAAATTCTTCATTCTGGTTTCTGGTGGCCATCACTTTTCAAAGATGTGCATTCCTTTATTTCTAAATGTGACAAATGTCAACGCACCGGTAGTATTACTAAAAGAAATGAAATGCCTTTGAACAACATCCTTGAAGTCGAAATTTTTGATGTTTGTGGTATTGACTTTATGGGACCATTCCCCTCCTCTTTCGGAAATCAATACATATTGGTAGCAGTTGACTATGTGTCCAAATGGGTTGAGGCCATTGCTTCCCCCACTAATGATGCACAAATTGTTATAAAACTGTTTAAAAAAGTCATCTTTCCTAGGTTCGGAGTGCCAAGGGTTGTGATAAGCGATGGAGGGTCTCACTTCATTTCAAGACATTTTGAAAAACTTTTGCAAAAACTTGGAGTGAGACACAAATTTGCGACACCCTATCACCCCCAAACTAGCGGACAAGTGGAGGTCTCAAATAGACAAATCAAAGCTATCCTTGAAAAAACTATTTCAACCTCTAGGAAAGATTGGTCAAGTAAGCTTGACGATGCCCTTTGGGCCTATCGAACGGCTTATAAAACTAACATTGGAATGACCCCTTTTAAACTTGTCTATGGGAAATCTTGTCACCTTACCGTTGAGCTCGAGCATAAGGCCTATTGGGCAATTAGAAACCTCAACTTAGACCCCAATTTAGCCGGTGAAAAAAGAAAGCTTCAATTAAGCGAGCTAGAAGAACTTAGGATAGATGCCTATGAGAATGCCCGCATTTATAAGGAAAGAACTAAGAATTGGCATGACAAGACAATCGTCAAGAAGCACTTCAAAAGCGGTGACCTTGTGCTACTCTTTAATTCTAGGCTAAAGCTCTTTCCCAGTAAACTAAGGTCACGATGGTCCGGTCCTTTTCAAGTTCGCACAGTCTACCCTTATGGGGCAATTGAAATATTTTCTGAAGAAACAGGATCCTTCACAGTTAATGGGCAAAGGCTTAAAATCTATAATACCGGAGAAGTAAATGAAGTAGTGGCTGATTTCACTCTGAGTGACCCACCTTAAGGATTTTTATCCTTATTTTTGTCAAGCCAGTGACAATAAAAGAGCGCTTCGTGGGAGGCAACCCACTCATTTAATTGCTTTCTTTGTTTTCTGTTATTTCCTCTTTGTTTTGTAGGTAAATGTCCGAGATTGACTAGGAAACGCAAGAAAAATCAAAGTTACAAGAACCAGAAAGGTGGCACGGCCGTGCCAGGAATCACAACACCACCTCACCCAAAACTGGCAGAATGACGGCACGGCCCGTGCTAAGATTGGCACAGCCGTGCCAACCTGACAGGCCTCCGGGGTTCAAAATTTCGGCAAATTGTGAGCTTTCCGCATCCTTTCTCACTTTTTCCTTGTTTCTTTCGTTTTTAATCTTAAATCATTGAGGACAATGCTTCTCCTATGTGTGGGGGGAGCCTAATAAAGTTTCATTAGTCGTAGTGTTTTCAAACTTCCTTGAACTTTATTCTTTTGTTGTGTTTTATTGTAAAAGGCATGAATAAGTAGCTTGTTTTTATTGTTTTATTATGACATAATTTTTTGTTATCTCTTCAATGGTCGTTTCTTGTACATGAAAGTGATTTCTTGTGTTATAAGTATTCTTGCTATACCCACATCAAGTTTTATTGTGAAATTAATTCTCCAATGAGAAAAGCACCTAGTTGCAATCCTTGAGTAAGTGTATGAGTAGGTATTTTAAGGAACACATTCTAGCTTTAATGGTAACCTGGACCCTTATAAATCTTCAGAGTAAAAGTAGTATAAGTTTTTGTGGGAATAATTCTAATGTGATGAAATGTGTAAACCGAAATGGGGCGGAAGGATATCACCACACGTGGAGGAAAGGATACCCTCTCACTAACTTCCTAAATGTGGTGATGACTTCTCAAACAAATTGTGCTTGAATTAAACCCTCTAAAAAGAGGAACTTCCTAAGTGAAGTAAACAAGTTGTAGCACTACTTAGGGTGATCATAGAAACTTTGAGGAAAGGATACCCCCTCACGGACTTCCAATGTGAAATGATAGCCCCTAGGCATCTACAAGCCCCCAAATGTATAAATTCATCAAGTCTATCTCAACTCTCCCGCTTCTCTTATATGAAATGAAGAAAAGATTTTTCTCACCTGTTCCTCATAATATCTATCTTATACAGGAGCAAGAAAAGGGTTGGACTACACACACATACACTCACTTAAGTTTACAAGGAATGCTTGAAGTTGTGATTAGTGGAATGCTTGAAGCTTGGCACGGCCCGTGCTAGCCTTGGCACGGCCGTGCCATCATCCAGAGTGGCTTTTGCTGCTTTTGCTTAGATTTTAAGCTACTCTATTTTTAGCCCGAATGTAATAGCTTAGATAAGTCTAAATAGAATAGCCAAGCTTTACTTGGAATTCACAAATATTCATCACAAATATTCATCTTTACTTGGAATTCAATAAGTGACAATTGCTTTTCTAATTAAAGTTCTTTTCTTTTCCTTTATTTTCTTGTCATTTACCTTTATGCTTTCTCTCTTCTCCCCCATGTCTACGATGAACATGAGTGAGTAGACTTCTCCTTGTCTTGGGATTGTTGGATAAGTCTAAATGACATAATCCTAATCAAACCAAGCTCTAAGCCTTAATCTTATGTAACCCTAATTTCTTATCTAAATTCACCGTTTTAATATGGATCAACCATTATCAAACTGTGGAAACGAAAGTGGAGGGTTTGATAATTGTTCGTCCATTATTCCAAATATCAATTCATAAAACGAAAGTGGAGCTTTGATATTCGAACAAGTGAATTCAGACAAGGATTGCAAAGTCAGCGAAATAGGCTTTGCAATCTTTGAGACATATAGTTTCGATCTTCAAGGGAACCAATAACAATCAAGTCAGCGAAATAGGCTTGGTTGTTAGAGGAACCAAAATCTAATAGTAATCAAGTCAGCGAAATAGGCTTGGTTGCTAGAGGAACATAAGAGAAACTGTCTTGAGAAATTAGGTCTAACATAACATTATAAGCTTATAGTTTTGGTTTGAGAAGGACTTGTTATTTAGATGAAACCAACGATCCCAAGGCTCTTTTTATTATATTAATTTTCAACCGTTTGAAAACCCCAACTTGCAATTCTTTTCCCCTCTAATCATTTCCAAAGGTTAATTAAATTAAACTACTCCCTGTCGGAATGATACTCTTTTCATACTACTTCGGTAAGACCGTGCACTTGCGGTTTTATCTCATCAGTGGAATAGCATACTTAAGAGAATTTGGCGTAAGGCTATCAGCAACCTTTTTGTATGCGTGAGCTCTAGTTTCGAGCAAGTCTTCATTTTCTAAATGACTTTCCTCTTGGTTGACCATCACGAAATCATGGTCTCTGAACTCCTTTTCCCATACGAATCCTGCTTCTGGCTGCAGTTTCATAGAGTATATCTCATCATTCGAAATCATGTTTTTGGGTCCTGGGGATATGACTGGGGCTATATGTGCTAGTTGCTTATCGAAATTTTTCTTGGTGATAGTGTTTACTTCTGCCAAGAAATAACTCTGATCAGCTTCAACATTCTCAACTAATCCATCTTCTTTCCATATGGCAATCCTTTGATGCACTGTAGAAGGTACTGCACCCACGCCATGTATCCATTCTCTACCCAACAGACCATTGAAATTTGCTTTCGATGGGACCACCATAAATGTTGTTATCCTTCTTGTGCTGCCCACCACTAATTCCAATTCGATAGCACCTAGAAAATTGGCTGATGTGCCTTCATAATTAGTAAGAATAACATTATGAGGCTTCAAATCAGAATCATAGAGTCCGATCTTTCCCAGGAATGATTGAGGGAGCAGGTTGACTGTGGCTCCACCATCAACTAGCACTTTATTCACTCCCACGCCATTGATTTTAGCTTGAATAAACAAAGGCTTAAGATGTAACTTCATCGAAGTGTCTGGTTTTTGAAAGACGGCATGTTGCTCCTCCACACAACCATTATTCATGACATAATAGCATAGTGGCTTGTGAGTTGCCATTTCATCGACAAAATCACTCTCAACTTCATTAACTTCTGATTGAACGTCATATTCCACAGGTAGGATCGAGACCACATTACATACGATATCAAGACTGGGGTCAGATCCAGTGAAATTTGAAGTCATTTCTTTATCCTCTTTGGAATGATCTTTCTTTAATATCGACAATGGGGGTGAGATTCTTTCTGTTGCTGGTTTTTTAACCATTTCGAACACCACCTTCTGCTTTCCTTTCCCTTTGTCGACATTGGAGCTGTCTTGTAACGCCATTTCTTTTTTCTGGCGTTGATACCTACGCCATTGAGTTCGTGTCAGAGGTTGCTTACCTTTGTAGTTATTATTGTAAGAATACCTTCTAGGCACTTCTGGCGCGTCATGTTGAGGAGCAGGGACCTTTCTTTTTACCCATTTAGAGGGAGGAGCAGAGTATCCCGATTTCTTACCTCCTGAAAAGACCCAAGTATCAGTGGGGGACTTCGAAGATGGATTGAAAGTTCCTCTCCAATTTTTCCTCTGAGAATTTCCAGCGGAATGGTCCTTGTATGGGACACCCCTTTTGTTGAAAGTAAATTTGGGGCGATTGTCTTTCCACTTGCCTCTCCACCTTGTCCGTGGCTGAGAACCTTCGAATGCTTTTGCGGCTTCATTATCGAAGACTGCGCTACACCTTGGACAAAGCATGGCGTTGGTATTGGAAATTTTGCAGCGGTTAAGGAAATCAACCAAATCCTCTTCAGCTTTAGGATATGCTCTTTCCAAATTCTCATGGGGTTGGTCTTCAGTAACCATTTCAACATCATCAGGCAAAGCTTTTCCTTATGACAATTTCTTATCGCTTGACTCTACAAGATCTACCATGTTTATACCAACCACTTCAGCGTACATGGAATCGGCTTTCTTTGAGGATTCGACGTCAGGCTTAGTTGTTTTTTTAGCCTTTTCTCCGAATTTCAGTCTTCCTTCATCGAGAGCCTTCCGCACAGAATCCCTGAAACGAGTGCAACGGGATAAGTTATGGCCCAAAAAACCATGAAATTTACAAAAACCCCTTTTCTTCCTCTGTTCTAGAGGAGGGAGTTTCATATTTTCTGGCACTAAAATTATGCCATCAGCAACTAGAAGATCAAATATTTCTTCACACTTAGACACATCAAAAGTATAAGTTTTTGGGGGATATTTATCAGTTTTGGATTCTTCTACGTTTTTTCCATTTGATGGCCTTAATAACTTACAAGTGTAAGGCGGCCCATCTTTTAATTCTGCAAGATTTATTTCGTTATCTTCAACAGAATCTGAACCCCAATCGAATTCTGGCTCACTATCCTCAGTATCGATATAAGCAACTTTTTCTTTTGTAGGGAACCTATTTGTTCTGGCTTTTTCAGCCTTAAGTCTCTCGACTTGGCGAACCCTATCTACTAACTGCACCATGTCCCTAAGATACTGTGTATCTAATTTCTTTCGAACAGAATAAACTAAGCCACCCGCGGCCATTTTGACCAACTCGTGTTCTGGCACAGCAGTATTGAAACCATTTTGGGCCAGCAATGCTTCGACTATATTGGCTATGTTATTATGGCCCTCGTAATTGTTTTGACGGGCCTGCATGACCACTTAGTCCGCATTCTGGTTCCTATTTACCATTACAGGAATCCTAATTGGTTCTTCTGGTATTTCAGGCTGCGCTTGGTTTTCAGGCACTTGGTTTATTGGTTCTTCGACAGGTGCCTCTCTCTGCCTGGCATTCGTATTTCGCACAGCCGGCGTGACGCGCACTTGGGGTGCGCCCAGAAAATCTGCTATTCGCCCCATTTGTTGTGATAGGGCTTGATAACTGCTATTGGTTTCTTGAATCAAAGGATTGATAGCCGTCGTGACTTGTTGAGTAACCATATTGACCATATCGTGATTGGTATCTGCCATGGTTTGCCTTAACGCATTCATCGAAGTGTTGGTCAACGATTGTTGGGGCGAACCAAATGGAATAAATGTTTATTGGGACCTCCCAAAAGAGATATTCTCCCCTTGGTTAGACAATGGTGGTATGGTCATGTTTGAACTATCAACGAATATCATAGTACTTGCATGTGAATTTTGATTTGAAGATGTTGGTATCCAATAGGATCCTCTCCCATTATTTCCTAAGTTGAGAAACCTTTGAGAAAACATATTTCCCGCAGCCTGGGTAGATTGAGCGGCCGCAGTAACCGCTGGGCTGACTCGAGAAGTAGTATTGGCCATGGTATTTGACGTACCGGCCTGTGACGTTTGTGAAGTCATGTTTTCATCCGCTAGGGTATATACAGGTTCGACTACGTGAGCCATGTTACCGGTTTGGCTAGGTTGCGTAGACCCTGTCGGAATGGTTTGATTGGTCGTTGTTCCTGAAGTGGAAGCAGCATTCGATGCCGCTGTGCCAGAAACGGTAGGAGGGCGCGTCATTTCAAGAAGCAATTTATTATTCCTTAAACGCATGCACAACGCAGACCAAAAGTTTTAGAATAGAAAAAAAAAATCAAAGTAAAAAGCACAAAAAGTCCCACTAGGCGTGCCAATTTGTTTACACTGATTTTTGGTAAACAATCGCTGGTTTCAATAATGTTTACTTGCAAGATCAACCAGTAAATCTTAGGAGCATATTGTGCTTTTTATGTTATGAAATAAACGTAATACTTGTTCGTAAAGTATTTTGATGAAGTAAAAGACTAGAACAAAATGCAAATAACTGAATTCAACAGAATTGAATCCAATCGAAATTCTGTAAAAATAGTAATAAAAGAGAATACTTCGAAAAGATTAAGTAAATTGCACAGTTGTTTAAAGAAACGTATTGAATTTGTAAAGACTTAATGAAAATTGGTGCACATGTTCATACTTTGCAACTTGTGACTCGTGTGTCGCTTCCATACGGACAGTATTGAGTGTAAGTTTTTAGTATGATTGAATTGTGACCCGTTTTTCCTAAGAAAAACTCCTATTTATACAAATAGACCAATAACTGCCTAATCATAGCCATTCAATTTGAATATCGAATAGAGCCGTTGCTACTTTTTGATCTTATCCATACATTTGACGGCGCTTCGATAACTTCCCTTATCTGTCGAACTAAATTATTATCTTCGATTCCTGCTGAGGACGCATCTTCGATAGACCTTTTTCAAAGCTAAAAACATCTTTCTTAGGTCAAACCTTTGACTGCATTAAATAATAGCCTTTCCACAAATATTGGCTAACACATCAACAATTCATTTAACATCAAATTAACATATTCAAACATATCTCTACCACATAAGCACAAATTTCAAAGATTCGGTTCATGATAATCACTTATTCTCATAATCAATTATGCATAGAACAAGAGAAATAGAATTAACTAAATGATTATGATAAAAACTAACCCCCTTACCTTAATTATTTCCAACTATTAGCTCTAGCTTCACTTTTGCTCCTATGATTCTTCAAACCCTTGAATTCTTCAAGTTCCTCTTCTCTCTAACCCTTGTTCTTCTCTTCTCCCACTTTCTCTCTCTACCTCTCTCTAGAAAATATCTTATGAATTGAATGAAGGGATATTTCCTAAGACAACTCATTAGGTATGACCCTTAATGGGCTTAACCTAGTTTCTAGTGGGCTTAACCCATTTCTATTCAAACCAAAAATATTTCTACACTCCAAACGATATTTAACAAATAACGGTAAAATGTCACTAACGGTCACTAAACGGTAAAATCTCAATTTACTCTATTAACTTAATGAAATAACTATTCTCACTAATCACTAAAAGTAATTCCCACCAAAATTATAATTTCACCCGTTCTCACAAATGATCAAAATACCCTTAAGTCTAAAATGACTAAATACCCTTCTAGCACGGAAACCCATGAAAATGCACCCAATGAAGAATAATCACACACAAACACATATAAACACATAATAAAAGTCATTAAAATAAATCTAGCTAAAAAATGGGCTGTTATTAAAATAAAAGTAACAAAGATTGAATGCTAGTCTCTCTGGAGGCACATTAGGAATCTCATCAGGAAAAACTTCTGGAAAATTGCATACCACTTGTAGTTTATCAATCACCGCTTGATTCTCAATAGATAAGGAAGCCATCAAAGAAAACATCAAGATTCCAATACGTTCTAACTGCTTCAGCTGCTTAGTAAATAAAAACTCTGCGCCACTTTCCTCTTCAGTATAAGAGAAATACACCGACTTACTAAAACAATTAATATGGACATGGTTGTACTCTAACCAGTTCATGCCAAGAATCACATCCATACCACTCAAAGATAAACAAACCAAATCAATCTCAAAATCACGATCAAACGTAGACAAAGGACATCTCAAACACAGAAGAGAAGTAGTCACCGAATCCTTAGTTGGAGTTTCGACAACCATCTCTCCATTCATATTAGACATAGTAAGACCCAACTTAGTAGCACAATAAATAGCAATAAAACAATGCGTAGCACCAGTATCAATAATAGCAACTAAAGGTGTACTATCAAAATAACAAGTACCTCTGATCAAGAGATCCTCGTCTGAGTACCAGTCAATGCAAAAACTCTACTAGTAGTCTGTGCCTTCTTAGGCTTCTTGCACTGTGAACCAATGTGACCTTCCTCATTGCAATTGAAACACACAATATCATCATGTTTGCACTCAGCTAGTGCATGACCTTTCTTACCACAGCGAAAACACCTCTTCACATCCCCAGGACAAGCATTACTCTTGTGGCCTTTCTCACCACAAGTATAGCAGACAATTTCAGCAGGAGCATCTTTCTTCTTAGGCCGCCTATCATCAACCATTCTCTTTTTACCCTTATCAGCAGGAGCACTATAAGGCTTAGGGCGACTCTACTGACCTTTGGTTTTTCACTCATTCAAAACCTTGTAATGAGCCTTGGTATCCTCCTCATATATCCTGCAACTGCTCACCAGCTCAGAAAAGACACGGATCTTCTGTTAACCAATCACTCTCTTGATTTCAGCACGTAAACCGTTCTCGAATTTGATGCATTTCGAAAACTCAGCAGTCTCTATAGTGTAGTGCGGATAAAACTTTGCCAATTCCACAAACTTGGCAGCATACTCTGTCACTGACATGTTCCCTTGTTTCAGCTCTAGGAACTCAGTCTCTTTCTTCCCGCGAACATCTTCCGGAAAGTATCTGTTTAGGAACTCTCGCCTAAACATGTAACACCCCGTTTTCCCAATATACAAATTTCTTAAAACATTTATCAGAGTAAGCATCGTAAACAACGGGATATCACATAAAACGTAATCCAAAACAGTTAAATAATGATTTAACCAAATTGTCGTAAACATTGCAGCGGAATTTAGTTCATAATCCATAAATCAGTTTGGCACGTAGGCCCCATTAAAATATCTCAAATGAGTTAAATCAACTTAACAAAACATAATAAATGTTCAACATCATAAAACATAAACATGATAGTCACGTAAGAGAATGAAGCATGCATAATCATAAAGCCCCATCCCGTTACGTATCAGAGCGACCTAGACGACACAGAGAAGGCAAGGCCACTCACGACGACAATTGCACACTAAGCACGATCACCTGCACGTTACCCACGGTCGAGGTAACATTCAAACAGAAGGGGTGAGATTTCATAACAGAATAACATTAATCAATTTAAAACATAATCATCATTGTATCCTTAATAAGCATTTATCAAGTAATCACATAATTAATCATCTTCAACAATATAACGTCATCACGTAATTACATAATCAATCGTCACCAACATAGCATAATAGACATGACAATGTGACAATGCTCCTAGACTCCGTATATGCATGTGGTACCAATCGTCATCATAAGTATAAATATACTTTAATCGTGCGGAGGACAAAGCTCCTATAAAACGTGCGGAGGACAAAGCTCCTAATATTCGTGGTGAGGACTAAGCTCAATGAGATGCTATGCATGGACTCTTAACAACAAAACATCGTAATCATGTGCATTCAATAACTTGAAGCGAAACGTCATCATTTTCATTATATTCATAAATAAACATTGCATACTCAGTTAAATAACAGCAGCAGCATAGTCAAGTCACATATCAGCAGGGAGATATCAATATATCAACAGCAATTCAATAGAATCATAATCGTTTCATTATATCTCACATATTGCATAATACATTAATCATGCTCAATTAATATCAACATATCTTAATAGCTTTTACAGACTGCATTAAACGTTATCATAAGGTCTCATTACCAATTACGGGTTCACTCTTGATCAAAAGGTGCGACACAGATCGCACAACCACTCAAACAGCTACATTCTGAACTTGCTCGCGAGGCGAGAGTTCTTACTCGCCATGGCGAGTACCACTCAGATTCCCAACTAATGTTGTTTTGGGTTCAATCCTGTCCTAAAATCATTCCTAATCATCTCTAGGTATGTTTAGGCACTTAAAGGCACTCAAGGTCCAACTAAAAAGTCGAAACTACAAAATATGACATGCACTCTGCCTAAGCTCGCGAGGCGAGGAAGGTTTGCTCGCCATGGCGAGTTGCACCAAACAACTCGCGAGGCGAAGGGAAAAGGCTCGCGTGGCGAGCGATGAACTTCATCACTCGCGAGGCGAGGATCATAGCTCGCCGTGGCGAGCGATGAATGTCGCTACGGCCAGGCTTCCTAAAAACACCAAAATCCGTCGATTCACAAGGTTCTAAGCTTGGTTTTGATTCCAGAATTCTTCCTAAACATATTCTAAGGTTAAAGGACGGTTCTTTCATCAATCTAAACAAGTTTTACCGTTTTTTCTCAAATTTTAGGGTTTTGACCTAATTCCAAAACTTCTCTAAATCAATCCTAACTTTGTCAACTAATCATCAGAATTACAGAAATTAATGTTACTGAGTTATTAGTCCCACCCTTACCTGGTTATGAAGGAAATCGCAGCCCTCTTGGTCTCTTGCTCCCCTCTAAGCTTTTTCTCCCTTTTCCAAAAGTTTTCACGTACAATGAGTTTCTAAAATATTAGGTCCTCTCCTATTTATATCTCTTCCTAATTACTTACCTTATCTCACTTTCACCCCCAAAACTATCTAAAATATCAAAACAGCCCTCAACTAAATATTTTATATTATTTTCAAATCTTTATTTTATTTAACAATAAAATAAATCTCATATCATAATCAAATCCTCCAAAACTCATAACTTATCACGTCATCAATCAAATCATCAAAACATACCAAAATCATACATATACTATATAATTATAATATAATTGCCTAAACTCAATTAAATCAACGATTAAATGAAAGTGGGCGTTACAAAACACATCCCAAGTAACCATATCACCATTTTGCTCTAGGGTAGGTAAAAGACTCACCCACCAGTCATTAGCTTCTTCAGCTAGCATGTGCATACCAAAACGCACCTTCTGAACCTCTGAACACTGCATCACACGAAACACTCTCTCTATCTCTTTGAGCCAAGTCTGAGCTCCATCATGGTCATATCTTCCCTTGAAAGTAGGAGGATGATTCCTCAGAAAAGTCTCTAGCATCCTCGCTTCAGCACTTGCACCAGCATTCGCATTAGGCTGTTGCCCCACAGCTTGAGCCACGACCTACAGTGCAGCAGCTAACGCAGTGTCGTTTCTTCCAGCCATTCTTAGTTTTCTACACAACAAGCAACAACAACATAAGACAGTATTACAACTATTACTAAACTCGACACGACTCAACTACTTGGCCGGACGGACCGACCTGCTCTGATACCAATTGTAACACCCCGTTTTCCCAACTTAAAAATTTCAAACATATAATCAGAGTATTCAACACATAACGGAATGCTACACTTCATAAAATCATAAACGAGATAATTAACTAATTATCCTTCGACATAAATCATCAACATATTAGCAGCGGATTAAATTCTTCATCATAAATAGTCTTGGCACGCAGGCCTCATCAAAACATCTCGTAAATCAGTTCAACAACTTAATCATTTAAAATTCATAAAACCTAAGGACTTAGTTAGGGAACAAGAAATAGCCACAAAAGATCCCATCCCGTTACGTATCAGAGCAACCTAAGGACTCAGTGAGGGATAGCCACTCACGACAGCATCACCAACTACTTAAACTTGATCACCTGCAAGTTACTCATACGAAGAGCAACATTTCCAAGCAGGAGGGGTGAGATTTAACAAAACAATAATATTAAACATATAATTCAACAATTATATTTAACAACATGAAAACATCATAATATTCATCATAGATAATAATATATCATTAGCATCTTCATTAATAATTCATATAGAGAATCAAAACTTCAACAACTTGGCAACTTATCATCTTTGACTCGACAAATGCGACTATGCAACTTAGACCTCTTATATGCATTTGGTACCAATCCAGGGCATCAAGCCCTCAACGTAATAAGTATTAATATACTTCAAGGGCATCAAGCCCCCAACATAATTAAGCTAAAGCTCCAGGGCATCAAGTGTAACGCCCTAGTCGATATATTTATTTATTTTGAATTAATTAGAGTCTTTTACATGATTTTAAATAATATTGGTGATTTATGTGGCGTGTTATATTTTATTACATAGTTTATTTTATAATAATTGGATTAAGTGAGAAAATAGTATTATTTTGGGATGTGGGGAGTTAATTAATAATTAATGGAATTAAGGGAGTTTAATGAAAATAGAGGGGAGTTACTTTTTGGGAGTTAAGAAAAGAGAATATCAGAAAAACTGTTTTACGTGAAAACAACTTTTGGGAGAAAAGGGAGAGAAGAGCAAGTAGAGCCAAGAAACCCAAATTGTTGTGCATTTCTTTCTGCAATTCTAAGGTAAGGGTGAGGTTTGCTTCAGTAGTATAGATGTTAATTCTGATTTTGAGTTTAACAGGTTTTATGTTGGAATTGGGAAGTTATATTCTTGGTGAATTATTGGGTTTTGAGTTTGAGGATTGTTGTTCTGAGGTTAGAAATAGGTTCTGAGTGCATACAACATGTTATTTCACATCTGTAAACCAATTTGGGGAGTGAATTGGAGGAAAATGGGATTTTTGGGAAAAACCTGCATTCTGCCCGTACAAAAGTTCATCGCTCGCCTCGCGAGTGGCCTTGTTCGCCTAGGCGAGTGAGCAACTTCATGGCTCGCCTCGCGAGCAGAACCACTCGCCGTGGCGAGTACCTGTGAGGAATTCTGGATTTTCAAATTGTTGTTATAAGATGTTTTTTGGTTAGTTTAATGTACCTAAATGATTTTAGAGAGGACTGGAGCAAGTTTTGGATTAAAAAGATGAATAGGGAGCTTAGAATTGAAGTTTGAGTGAGAAAAATGTCAAAACTCCTGAGAGCACCATATTTTCGTTCGCCTTGAACTCGCCATGGCGAGCAACCCGTTTTCTGAGTTCGCCATAGCGAGCAGATGTGCTCGCAAGGCGAGTTGCCCAGTATTTGCATTGTTGATTCTGTTTTGGTATGTTGATGAATGGTATTGATGTTTAAGAATGATCATGATTAATTGTGCATTTTTCTGGAATTACTGAATTGATTCTGATGATTGTTGTTGACTGAAAGTACGCTTCTATTGAGTTAAGTTATACATGGGTTGCATTATGGAGTTGTGAGTCATATACATATATATGCATTTGGTCGAGTTGTATGTAGGTATACACAAGTGATTCAGTCGCATATGCATAAAAAGCGGGAGGGCTTCTGCCCTGGAACGCCATGTCGTTCAAAGCGGGAGGACTTATGTCCTGGAACACCTTGTTGTTCAAAGCGGTGAGGACTTATGTCCTGATGAATGCTTTAACCATTCAAAACAGCGGTGAGGGCTTCGACCCTGATTATGGTACCACATGCATATTTGCATTCTTTGAGAAGTCTAAGGTGTTGTCTTAGCAATGTTGTCATGTCATTTGCATGAGTCGGTGTTGTTGGTTGTATTTGCCCTTTGATGATGATGATGTTGATGAGTATATATTTATACATTTATTATGAAATGATTTGATAATGATGAACTGATTATAGTTAGGGTGTTAGATTCAATTGATGTATTTTAATATCTATATTTTATTGTTGTGAATCTCACCCCTTCTGCTTGAAAATGTTGGCCTTCCTATGGGTAACTTGCAGGTGATCCTGAGTAGTTGGTGGTGGCTCAAATGTCGTGTCTAGGGCTCTGATACATTCGGGATGGGTTTACCTTATTTGCTTTTCATTCCTTATGTATCTTATTTTGGAACTTGATGTTGTGGCCCTTTGTTGGTTGAATTATGTTGTTAAGGCTTTATGCCAAGATATTATTTTGGAGGTTTAAACAGTTGTTGATGTTTTTATGATAATATTCCGGTGCTAATTAAATGATGATTTCATTGGATGTTTAATAAATAGATTTTTTTATTCTATTTTAGAAATTTTGAAATAGTAGTGTGACATGCCCGTTGGTTTGTACTCTGATGTTGTGTGTTTAATTATTAATAAATTACTTTTGGGGAACGGGGTGTTACAATTGGTATCAGAGCAGGTTGGTCCGTCCGGCCAAGTAGTAGAGTCGTGTTGAGCCACCTGGGATAGAGTGTTAACTTTAATGTTGTTTTTGTTATTGTTCTGAGTTGTTGTTTCCTATGTAGAACCTTGAGATGACTGGTAGTACTGATGCTGCTCTAGTTGCTGCGCTTGAGGCTGTAGCTCAAGCTGTTCAACAGCAACCGAAAGCTGAAGCTGGTAATGATGGAACTAGGATGTTGGAGACTTTCTTAAGGAATCATCTACCAACATTCAAAGGTAGATTTGATCCTGATGGTGCCCAGAAGTGGCTTAAGGAGGTTGACAGAATTTTCAGGGTCATGCAGCGTTAAGAGGTGAAAAAGGTGCGGTTTTGGATGCATATGCTAGCGGAAGAGGCTGATGACTGGTGGATAAGTATGTTGCCCGTGCTGAAGCAGGATGGGGCTGTGGTAACCTGGGCTGTGTTCAGGAAAGAGTTTCTGAGTAGGTACTTCCCGGAAGATGTCCGAGGTAAGAAGGAAATTGAGTTTCTGGAATTGAAACAGGGTGATATGTCTGTTACGGAGTATGCTGCAAAGTTCGTGGAACTTGCTAAGTTCTACCCCCATTACAGTGCGGAGACAGCTGAGTTCTCCAAGTGTATTAAGTTTGAGAATGGACTGAGGGCTGATATCAAAAGAGCTATTGGGTATCAGAAGATTAGGATTTTCTCTGAGTTGGTAAGCAGCTGCAGGATATATGAGGAAGACACCAAAGCTCATTATAAGGTGATGAGTGAGCGAAGGGGTAAGGGACAACAAAGTCGTCCTAAACCTTACAATGCTCCTACTGACAAAGGAAAACAGAGGATGAATGATGAGAGGAGGCCCAAGAGGAGAGATGCTCCTGTTTAGATTGTTTGTTACAAGTGTGGTGAAAAAGGGCACAAGAGCAATGTTTGTGGTAGAAATGAGAGGAAGTGTTTTAGGTGTGGTCAGAAAGGACACACACTAGCTGAATGTAAGCGTGGGGACATTGTTTGCTACAACTGCAACGAAGAAGGTCATATCAGTTCACAGTGTACTCAGCCGAAGAAGGCTAGAACCGGTGGGAAAGTGATTGCATTGACTCGTACGCAGACTACTAATGAGGACCGACTTATCAGAGGTACTTGTTTCTTTAATAGTACTCCTTTAATTGCTATTATAGATACTGGTGCTACTCATTGTTTCATTGCTATTGAATGTGCTTATAAGTTGGGTTTGGATGTATCTGATATGAAAGGAGAAATGGTTGTTGAAACTCCAGCTAAGGGTTCAGTAACTACTTCTCTAGTTTGCTTGAGATGTCCATTGTCCATGTTTAGTAGAGACTTTGTAGTCGACTTACTGTGTTTGCCGTTGACGGGTATGGATGTTATTTTTGGAATGAATTGGTTAGAGTATAACCGAGTTCATATCAATTGCTTTAGTAAGACGGTGCATTTTTCTTCCGCTGAAGAAGAAGGTGAAGTTGAGTTCTTATCTACAAAACAGATGAAACAGCTAGAACGTGATGGAATTCTGATGTATTCTTTAATGGCATATTTGTCGTTAGAAAATCAAGCTGTGATTGACAGGTTGCCGGTGGTCAATGAATTTCCAGAAGTATTTCCTGATGAGATTCCTGATGTGCCACCAGAGAGGGAGGTTGAATTTTCAATTGACCTTGTTCCACGAACAAAGCCGGTGTCGATGGCACGATATCGTATGTCAGCTTCTGAGTTAGCTGAATTGAAGAAACAGTTGGAGGACTTACTTGATAAGAAGTTCGTAAGACCAAGTGTTTCACCTTGGGGAGCGCCGGTGTTGTTAGTTAAGAAGAATGATGGTAGCATGATATTGTGCATTGATTACCGTCAGTTGAACAAAGTTGCGATAAAGAATAGGTATCCACTTCCGAGAATTGATGACTTGATGGATCAGTTAGCGGGTGCAAAGGTGTTCAGTAAGATTGACTTGAGGTCAGGTTACCATTACATTAAGGTGAAGGATGAGGATATGCAGAAAACGGCCTTTAGGACACGATATGGACATTACAAATACAAGGTGATGCCTTTCGGTGTTACTAATGCGCCTAGAGTGTTCATGGAGTATATGAACCGAATTTTCCATGCTTTTCTGGATAAATTTGTGGTTGTGTTTATTGATGACATTCTTATCTATTCTAGGACTGAAGAGGAGCATGCAGAGCATCTGAAGATTGTATTGCAAGTCTTGAAAGAAAAGAAGTTGTATGCTAAGTTGTCAAAGTGTGAGTTCTGGTTAAGTGAAATGAGTTTTCTGGGTCACATTATTTCTGGTAGTGGTATTGCAGTTGATCCATCGAAAGTTGATGCAGTATCACAATGGGAGACTCCGAAGTGAGTAACTGAAATCAGAAGCTTTTTGGGTTTGGCTGGTTATTACCGTAGGTTTATTGAGGGATTTTCGAAGTTGGCACTTTCGTTGACTCAGTTGACCTGTAAGGGTAAGTCTTTTGTGTGGGATGCTCAGTGTGAGAGGAGTTTCAATGAGTTGAAGCGAAGATTGACGACTGCTCGTATTTTGATTTTACCTAAGCCAGAAGAGCCGTTTGTTGTTTATTGTGATGCATCTAAGCTGGGCTTAGGTGGTGTTTTGATGCAAGATGGTAAGGTGGTAGCTTATGCTTCTAGGCAATTGAGGATACATGAGAAGAATTATCCTACGCATGATCTGGAGTTGGCTGCGGTGGTGTTTGTTTTAAAAATTTGGAGGCAATATTTGTACGGTTCCAGATTTGAGGTGTTCAGTGATCATAAAAGCTTGAAATATTTATTTGATCAGAAGTAATTGAACATGAGGCAGAGAAGATGGTTAGAACTGTTGAAGGATTATGATTTTGGCTTGAATTACCATCCTGGTAAAGCCAATGTGGTTGCTGATGCGCTGAGCAGGAAGACATTGCATATGTCTACTTTGATGGTGAAGGAATTTGAATTGCTAGAACAATTTAGAGACTTGAGTCTTGTCTGTGAATTGACGCCTCAGAGTATACAGTTGGGGATGTTGAAGATTAATAATGATTTCTTGAATAGTATCCGAGAAGCTCAGCAGGTGGATTTGAAGTTTGTTGATTTGATGACTACTGGTAATGACACTGAGGATAGTGACTTCAAGGTTGATGATCATGGTGTTTTGAGGTTCAGAGGAAGAATTTGCCTTCCTGACAGTAATGAGTTGAAAAAGTTGATTTTAGAAGAAAGTCACAAGAGTAGCTTGAGTATTCACCCGGGAGCTACGATGATGTACCATGATTTGAAGAAGCTGTTTTGGTGGTCCGGTTTGAAGTGTGTTGTCGCTCAGTTTGTGTATGCGTGCTTGACTTGTCAGAAGTCTAAGGTTGAGCATCAGAAGCCTGCAGGGTTGTTGACACCGTTAGATGTACCGGAGTGGAAGTGGAACAATATTTCTATGGATTTCGTGACAAGTTTACCGAACACTCCGAGAGGGCATGATGCCATTTGGGTTATTGTCGACAGGTTGACGAAGTCGGCACATTTCATTCCAATTGATATCAGTTATCCGGTAGCACAGTTGGCGGAGATTTATTTTCATAACATTGTGAAGCTACACGGTGTACCGTCGTGTATTGTGTCGGATAGGGATCCGAGGTTCACTTCTAGATTCTGGAAGAGTTTGCAAGATGCTTTGGGATCGAGGTTGAGGTTGAGTTCGGCTTATCATCCTCAGACAGATGGTCAGTCGGAGAGGACGATCCAGTCATTGGAGGATATGTTGAGAGTGTGTGTGCTTGAGCAAGGTGGAGCTTGGGATAGTTACCTACCGTTGATAGAGTTCACATACAACAACAGTTACCATTCGAGTATTGGTATGGCACCGTTCGAAGCTTTGTATGGTCGGAGGTGCAGGAATCCTTTATGCTGGTTTGAGTCAGGAGAGAGTGTTGTGTTGGGACCGGATTTGGTTCATCAGACTACTGAGAAAGTCAAGATGATAAGGGAAAAGATAAAAGCGTCGCAGAGTCGACAGAAGAGTTACCATGATAAGCGGAGAAAGGCCCTTGAGTTTCAGGAGGGTGATCATGTTTTTCTTAGAGTTACTCCTATGACGGGTGTAGGACGTGCATTGAAGTCGAGGAAGTTGACTCCAAAGTTCATTGGTCCGTATCAGATTTTAGAAAGGATTGGAACAGTGGCATATAGAGTTGGTTTCCCACCCCATCTTTCGAACTTGCATGATGTGTTTCATGTGTCGCAGCTTCGGAAGTATGTAACGCCCTAGTCGATATATTTATTTATTTTGAATTGATTAGAGTCTTTTACATGATTTTAAATAATATTGGTGATTTATGTGGCGTGTTATATTTTATTACATAGTTTATTTTATAATAATTGGATTAAGTGAGAAATTAGTATTATTCTGGGATGTGGGGAGTTAATTAATATTTAATGGAATTAAGGGAGTTTAATGAAAATAGAGGGGAGTTACTTTTTGGGAGTTAAGAAAAGAGAATATCAGAAAAACTGTTTTACGTGAAAACAACTTTTGGGAGAAAAGGGAGAGAAGAGCAAGTAGAGCCAAGAAACCCAAATTGCTGTGCATTTCTTTCTGCAATTCTAAGGTAAGGGTGAGGTTTGCTTCAGTAGTATAGATGTTAATTCTGATTTTGAGTTTAACAGGTTTTATGTTGGAATTGGGAATTTATGTTCTTGGTGAATTATTGGGTTTTGAGTGTGAGGATTGTTGTTCTGAGGTCAGAAATAGGTTCTGAGTGCATACAACAAGTTTTTTCACATCTTTAAACCAATTTGGGGAGTGAATTGGAGGAAAATGGGATTTTTGGGAAAAACCTGCATTCTGCCCGTACAGAAGTTCATCGCTCGCCTCGCGAGTAGCCTTGGCCAAGGCGAGGGAGCAACTTCATGGCTCGCCTCGCGAGCAGAACCACTCACCGTGGCGAGTACCTGTGAGGAATTCTGGATTTTCAAATTGTTGTTATAAGATGTATTTTGGTTAGTTTAATGTACCTAAATGATTTTAGAGAGGACAGGAGCAAGTTTTGGATTAAAAAGATGAATAGGAAGCTTAGAATTGATGTTTGAGTGAGAAAAATGTCAAAACTCCCGAGAGCACCATATTTTCGTTGACCTCGAGTTCGCCTTGAACTCGCCATGGCGAGTAACCCGTTTTCTGAGTTCGCCATAGCGAGCAGATGTGCTCGCGAGGCGAGTTGCCTAGTATTTGCATTGTTGATTCTGTTTTGGTATGTTGATGAATGGTATTGATGTTTAAGCATGATCATGATTAATTGTGCATTTTTCTGGAATTACTGAATTGATTCTGATGATTGTTGTTGACTGAAAGTACGCTTTTATTGAGTTAAGTTATACATGGGTTGCATTATGGAGTTGTGATTCATATACATATATATGCATTTGGTCGAGTTGTATGTAGGTATACACAAGTGAGTCAGTCGCATATGCATAAAAAGCGGGAGGGCTTCTGCCCTGGAACGCCATATCGTTCAAAGCGGGAAGACTTATGTCCTGGAACACCTTGTTGTTCAAAGCGGTGAGGACTTATGTCCTGATGAATGCTTTAACCATTCAAAACAGCGGTGAGGGCTTCGACCCTGATTATGGTACCACATGCAAATTTGCATTCTTTGAGAAGTCTAAGGTGTTGTCTTAGTAATGTTGTCATGTCAGTTGCATGAGTCGGTGTAGTCATGTCATTTGCATGAGTCGGTGTTGTTGGTTGTATTTGCCCTTTGATGATGATGATGTTGATGAGTATATATTTATACATTTATTATGAAATGATTTGATAATGATGAACTGATTATAGTTAGGGTGTTAGATTCAATTGATGAATTTTAATATCTATATTTTATTGTTGTGAATCTCACCCCTTCTGCTTGAAAATGTTGCCCTTCCTATGGGTAACTTACATGTGATCCTAAGTAGTTGGTGGTGGCTCAAGTGTCATGTCTAGGGCTCTGATACATTCGGGATGGGTTTACCTTATTTGCTTTTCATTCCTTATGTATCTTATTTTGGAACTTGATGTTGTGGCCCTTTGTTGGTTCTCTTAGTTTAGCAGTTTTAGAGGGGGGAAAGAATCGGGCGAGGAATGCTCATCTCATTTGATCCCATGAGGTGATGGAACCAACTTCTAGAGAATGGAACTAAGCGCTAGCTTTATCCCTTAAGGAAAAGGGAAAAAGATGAAGTCTTACGGCTTCTTGGTTCTCTTTTATAGTGCCACTGAGTCTTAAGAAAGAAGAGATATGGATATTTGGATCCTTAGTGGGTGATCCAAAACAATGATTTTGCTGCACCAAATTGAGTATTGCAGGCTTGATCTCAAAGTTGTTACCCTTAACCTTCGGGTACACAATAATAGCTTGTGGCTCTTCCGTAGAAGATGTTGCATACTCTTTGAGAGTGCGTTCAGCCATATCCATATTATTTTGTGCCTCTTTCTTTTTGTTATGCAAATATCTTTCGATCTCGAGAATGAATTCTCCAAGACTTTTAGTTCTTCGCATAAAAAGAAATAAATTTAGAATCTAAGGAGTTAATGGTAAAATAAAGAAAGAAGGAAGTAGAAGAAAAGAGAAAAGGGAAAAGAGAAGATTCTAATCACTAAGGAAAATTTAATAAAATTAGTTAACTTCCCCGGCAACGGCGCCAAAAACTTGATGAGATAAAACCGCAATTGCACGGTTCTATCGAAGTAGTAATAAAAGAGTATCGTTCCGACAGGGAGTTGTTAAAATCAATTAACTTTTGTTGATGATTAGAAGAGTATCAAGTTGCAACGTTGGGGTTTTGAAACAGTTGAAAGATAATATAATAAAAAGAGCCTTGGGATCATTAGTCCGTCATGGTGACAAATCCTTCACAAACCAAATTATTAAACCTATAACCTTATGTTAGACCTAACTTCTAAAGACAGTTTCTCTTATGTTCCTCTAGCAATCAAGCCTATTTCGCTGACTTGATTACTATTAGATTTTGGTTCCTCTAGCAACCAAGCCTATTTCGCTGACTTGATTACTATTAGAATCCTTGAAGTTCGAAACTTATATGTCTCAAAGATTGCAAAGACTATTTCGCTACCTTTACAACCTTTGTCTAAATTCACTTGTTCGAATATCAAAGCTCCAATTTCGTTTTATGAATTGATATTTGAGATGATGGATTAACAATTATCAAACCCTCCACTTTTGTTTCCACAGTTTGATAATGGTTAATTCATGTTAAAACGGTGAATTTAGATTAGAGATTAGGGTTAAAGCTTTGTTTGATTAGGATTATGTCATTAGACTTATCCAACAATCCCAAGACAAGAGAAGTCTACTCACTCATATTCATCGTAGACATGGAGAATAAGGAGAAAAACATGAAAGTAAATAACAAGAAAGTAAAGGAAAAGAAAAGAACTTTTATTAAGAAAGACAATTGTCACTTATTGAATTCCCAGAATAAAAGATGAATGTTATTGATAGCTAGCTACTCTATTTATATTCTTATATCGACTTAAAACCTAAGCAGCTATTCAATAGAATGTTCTACAAGAAACTACGGGCTTTTGGGTCAAAACAGGTAGCTTGTTTCCGAAGCAAAAGCAGCAAAAGAGAACTCCGAAGCTTGGCACGGCCGTGCCACCTCTCTGACTTGGGGAGTGACATATTTTTGTCCCATATTGCGTATTTTCATCCGGAATCAGCTTCCAATCCTCTTTCTTTTGCTCCAAGACTCCATCTATCAAACATTCGTTCCTGAAATATAATAATATGCAATTAAAGTAAAATAGCTTTAAAAGGAAATAATATTAAAATAAAATAAACTTAAATCTAATTAAAACGAAACTAAATATTATACTAAAAAATAGATAATTAATGACTCATCAGAGTGTTCGAGGATTAGCTTGGTGTTACCTCTTTATCTTTTGCATGGTGTCTAGTTAGGCTCTGATTAGGAGTGTTAAGACTTTTACATTTTATGTTATTTATTTGTAGTTGGATTTATTGCTGAGATTGTTGTTATGTATATGAGACCTGAGACATGGTGTCGAGATTTTATTATTCATGTACCTTGAGGATGATTATATGTTGTTGAGATATCTATGATGTTGTTTTTCTGCTGTGAGTTTTTATGAAAACCAGATTATACATGAGGTTTATATATCAATATGTTCTTTTTAAAGGGGTGTGTAACAAATGCAACAAATGGGCCCTAATGTCAGCAGTATCAAAGCCTCAGCCACCTTTAAACTTCTTATTTTTATCAAAAGGCCATGCAAAAGAGGGGTTTGTATCGCAACACAAATCCATAGCAAACTAAAACACATCACAAAAACGAAAACCCTGCAGAACTGCAAACGCAAAATCGGAATTAAGGGTGCCAAATCCTTCGTCTCCAATCATGGTAATGATAATATTGAAATGTTCTTTTTAATATTTATGATTCGAGAAATTCGGAGAATCTTGATAACACATCAAAGTATATTCTAGTTGAAAATGGGTCTATTATTAAATGAATCTTAATTTATCATGTCATACCCCAATTTTTGACCTAAGAACCTACATTCATACACCCTCTGACCCATAATATTCTCTGGCTTTTCAGAGAAATTTCGGCAGAAAGGTATTTAAAATACCTCATCTTTGTACCGATTCCGACCCATCTTCTCACTTTTTTTTACTAGTCTTTTAGTTTTATTTTATCTTTTATTTTCCATCTTTTAATTTTATTTTACTTTACATAATTTAGTTTAATTTATTTTTATTTTATTTCGTATTAGATTTATTTTATTTTTATTTTATTTCTTTTTAATTAATTAGTGTCCAAAAAAAACAATGTGTCAATAGGTCCAAAAATAAAATATACAAGGTCTAAAAAAAAATTCAAGTCAAGTGTCAACTTTAACATTCCTTTTTCAAAATTCACCATAACTGTTCATCATTTCCATTAAACCAATTTTCCTTTTTTCATCAAACTCCTCACTTATAAATAGAGCCCTCATTCCACACAATTTCACACACCAAATGTTCTCTTGAGTTGTCAAAGAACTTTTCTCTCTTCTCCCTCTTTAGCTTGTGTTGACGAGCTATTCTTTTCTTCTCCCTCTTTTTTCTGTCCCTTCGGAATAAGTCCCTTCGGAAAAGTCCCTTCGGTAATTTTTGTCCCTTCGGTTGTCAATTTCTTTTATTTTCTTGCATTTTATTTCTTTTTAGCATTTTTGCATTTTTTTTATTTCTATTTAGCATTTTAATTATTGTTATTTATTTTCCAGCATTTAGAATGTATTTAGGTCCAATGTAAATATAAATGAGAAAAGTGTGTGGGTGTATGTGTCCTTTTATTTCTTTACCGCCTTAGATATATCCAAAAATGCAAAAAAATTAGATTAGGGATTTTGTGGTGATCCAACGTCACTACAAAAATCTACGCGCTTTTATTTTTATTGCTCCGTTAGTTTAATTTTTATTTAATATTCCAAAAAAACAACAAAAAACTTGCAAATAATCAAAATCACAAAAATATTTTCATAATAAACCTTGATCCAAATCAAGTGACCGCATTTTTATTTTCTTTTCTTAATCAAACTTCAACCAATTTAACTTTACTTTAAGTCTCTTTTTTCAATATTAAAAAACACAAACAAATACTAATTTGCCACTTGGCTTTTCATTTTAAAACCTTTTTCAAAACTAATAAAAAACACTCAACAAATCAAACGTCAATTTCTACCCCGAACTACGAGGTTTTGATCCCTCATGGGTACGTAGGCAGAGGACCATGTCCTTCCAAATCAATAAAAAAATGTAGATAATTAGGTCTTTATTTTTCCACTTTAATTCCTTCTTTTTAAAAATAAGCAAGCAAGTTATAGCACATTAATTAAATAAAATCAAGAGGTTCCCATAGAGTACTACGGACATAAAGGGTGCTAATACCTTCCCTTTATGTAACTAACCCCCGAACCCAAAATCTTTTCAAATATGGGTAGTTTGAACTTTTTTCCCCTTTTCATAATAAAATTAAATGTTCAGTCGTGAAATAAATTAGTGAGTCAAAAGCTAATCAAATGGCCTTGATCTCCGAAAAATGACGCGACAGAAATGGCGACTTCACTGGGGACCCCCTAAGAGGGTTAAGCCTAACTTGGCTTTATTTAATTCTTTGTGCTACAACTTGCTTAAAATATAAAAAAATAAAGGATGGAAATACGTGTATATTTAATTCTTCTTTCTTCTTTCTAAACGTGAGTGGTGAGATAAGTCCATTACCCAGACTTGAGGGAACATTAAGATAGGAAGGTGGTATAATCATAGTGTCTCGCCAAGAGTGAATTTTGGTTTTGGCACATGTGATAACCCCACTCAACTGAGGGATCTTGGAAGTATACTATGTTGACATGAGTATTCGTGTTTGGCATTTTATTTTCAAGTAACCGCTAAAGGTTGAGAACCTTTAGTCACCTTTAACCGCTCTTGGCCTTTTAGGATGTAGTGCGGTGGCTAATCATGAGTAATCTGGGTTTAGTTGATACGCGATACTACACTCAGACGAGACTTTCTTACGAACGTTGTTGGACCGGAAGTATTTCCGCAACTCGATGACATTCGGAAGCGGTTAAAGACTCTGAGGACTTTGTAGAACCCGTAATACAGGTACATATGAAACCATAGTCCTTACCAAATGGCGTTGTTACCCTTGACTCCGACATTGTGGACCTAACATCACCATGTTTTCACCGTTTGTGTAGCATAATCATGCATACATGCATTCATTCATAAAAACTTTTTTTTCTCACTAATATCGAAGGACTTAGATAAGTTCTTGTAAACATCAAAGATACAGACCTTGTAAGAAGGAACACCAAGAAATACAACTTCAAAAATCTTAACTAAGCTTCAACTTTTGTTAAGAACTTTTTCCTTGGTTTCGTTCTTACCTTTGAAAAGGGAACCAATTGCAACATCTTCACAATTTTCAAATAAAACAATGTTCCTTATTAAGTTTACAATTACTTTGACAAGTCCTTCAAAAAAAATGTGTCTATTTTTGCATAAGCATAGCATGCATCATTTTGCATACATAATTTCAAGTCTGAGTCTTACACTATGTCTTTTCTACTAAAGGTCAATCCATCTCAAAGGTGTCCCAACTGTCCTCGTCCAAAGTCAACTCGCACCTACAACACTCGTGCAAACAAAAAAGAGAACGTATCAGTTTGAACAAGAAATCCACGAGCATTCGTGAAGAGGTAACAACACTATTGACGTTCCTTCCGCTACTTTTTGTTCAATTAATGTTTGTTTGTTGCTTTTCGCTTTTCAAAAAAAAAAAAAACATCCTTTCGTCCCGCCCGAGATGAAAGTGATCTTGTGTAGGGCTTTTTGCTTTAAGTATTGGTCATCATTAATAAAAAGGTCGTTTTGATCCCGACTTTATTTTATTTTGTGCTTTTTCTGAAAAATGGTAATACAAAAAACCAAAAAAAAAATTCTTTAATCATTCTCAAATATCTGCATAATCATAACTTGTACTTACTTGTCAAAATCAATAATCAAATCATGCATTAATAAACCCGTTGAACAAAATAACCATGTACTCTCTCCCAACTTTGAGTTCTCTGTGACCGAAGATGGAGAAGAGGAGAACGAAGAGACTCCCAGCAAGATCTCTCGCCCACTGGGGCATCTTAGCCGTCAAAGCAGCAAACAAAATAGCAAAGAAGATTGTCCAAAAAAATTGCTTTCATTTACAAAGATTGGCACGAGATGCTACCACTTGCACTTCATGAGTATTGTCGGGTAGTACACACTTCAACAGGGGCAACCCCCTCCTTCCCTCAAGTATATAACATGAAGGTCGTGCTTCCTGTGGAGGTCGAAGTCCCGACAATAGGAGTTTTGCCGAAGTCCAAGCTTGATTGAATTTAAAATGCATGACGACCTTGTACAACCATGTCAAAAGAGGTTGAAATAAACTTCCAACAAGAAGGTTCGTCCCCGCAAAATTCAAGAAAGAGACTTTGGACGCCTAACTATGAAGGTTCATGTGCAATGACTTTTACAACTATGGATGGTGACAAACTTTCACTTCCTATGAATGCCGGTGTAGTCAAGAAATACTCTGTCAAATATAAAAGCTCGATAAGTCGCAAACCTGAAAAGGCGGCTTAGGCAAAAATGAGCATCTCGGTGGATTGAAAACCCAAAAGGGCGGTCTAGGCAAAAGTTAGAGACATGAACAAAAAAGATTATCCTGATAGACCGCAAACCTGAAAAGGCGATCTATGCAAAAGTTAAGGATCAAAAGACAAAGTAACTGCATCTGGTCAGGCACAGTCCACTTAGGGCATCCAGCCATCAAAAGACCTCTGATATGAAGCATCTGCAGATGAAAGACTCGGAGCAGGGGCATTCAAAGTTGTTAGGGAGAATAACAGTTATTGTGTTCAATGTACCATCCCATACATTTACCATTTTCCAAATTTTTCAAAGATCCGTGGAGCCATGCCATTGGTAGGTCACCACTCAATTCATCAAATTTGAGCCTATGCCTATTTGTTTGGAACTCTCATTTATTCTATTTGCAAAATTTCTTCTACTTTTTATGGCAATACTTAAAGCAAAAATTTTCAAAAAAATACAAAAACTTTTTTTACATCTTTTGAAAAGTGTGAACAACAAACGCACTCTCTTTGAACTCATGAGTAGATGAAGCATACATCAACATCCGCCTCGAAAACGGTTACATTCCGAAAGAGAAACATGTCTAAGCACTATGGAAAGGACCTCTGCCTTGAACAAGATGCTGTCACAGTAAAAAAAAAATAATAATAATATTAAAAAAAAAATTAAAAAAAAAAATCAAAACTCGCTAAGTTGAAAACCTGAAAAGGCGGCTTAAGCAATAGAGAGCGTCCCGGTGGACTGAAAAACCAGAAAGGGCGGTCCAGGCAAAAATTAGGGGCACAAAAAAGGAATATAATCCCGGTGGACTGAAAATCTGAAAGGACGGTCTAGGCAAAAGTTAGGGATCTTTTAAAAAAAAAAAAAAAAACGACTACTGAAGCATGCCAATGGAAGAATACTCTCTGCCGGTCTACAAATGGCGACTTTCTTCCAAACTTTTTATCAACAATGGGCTTACCCCCAGGAGGCATCAATTGCTACCTTGTGCCAGGTTCTTACATCGTCAATGGCTCGATTTGTTCACAATAGTATCATCTCCAAGGAAGTTTGCCGAGTGTTTGTACTGCGATGTCAGTCCACCTCCCATCTTGCCTGTCTTGTCTCGTTTCATCGAGTCACCTATCATATACAGTCTATATAGTCATGCAGTTGCATATTTGTATATTCATACATTCACACATCCATCCATTCATACAATCATGCATTCATCAATATTTTCACATATTCGTACGTTTATACGTACACATCATATGCACAACATCAATTCACACATAATTGCATCAGTCGTCCAGAATCTCGATTCGATCGTGTCTCTTCGATTCAGTCTTAACTTACCGTTGTGTCAAGCCGCAAGTTTCTACAAATAAGCCTCTTCCATTTACCTTCTTATTGTCAAAGTTTCATCCCCAGAATGAAGCCGTGCTAGTCATGACACTAATCAAACTTCAATTTCAATTTCAAAAAGTGTAATCCCCAGCGGTAGCTATGCAAGTGGTGTCACCAGTCAATTTCAACTCTCAATAGTGTCATCCCCACTGTGACTGACCAAGTTGTCCTTTCATTCTTACCTTTGTTAAGCTATCTCATCGATAGTAAGGTAAAAGTATCATTTGTCTTTGTTAAGCTATCATTTCATTGATAGTTAGACGATGTTTTTTCACTCATTCTTACCTTTGTTAAGCTATCTCATCGATAGTTAGGTAAAAGTATCATTTTTCTTTGTTAAGCTATCATTTCAACGATATTTAGACTATGGTTTTTCTTTCCTTCTTACCTTTGTTAAGCTATCTCATCGATAGTTAGGTAAAAGTATCATTTGTCTTTGTTAAGCTATCATTTCAGCGGTAGTTAGACGGTGTTTTCTCTCATTCTTACCTTTGTTAAGCTATCTCATTGATAGTTAGGTAACAGTATCATTTGTCTTTGTTAAGCTATCATTTCATCGATAGTTAGACGATGTTTTTTCACTCATTCTTACCTTCGTTAAGCTATCTCATCGATAGTTAGGTAAAAGTATCATTTGTCTTTGTTAAGCTATCATTTCAACGGTAGTTAGACGATGGTTTTTCTCTCATTCTTACCTTTGTTAAGCTATCTCATCGATAGTTAGGTAAAAGTATCATTTGGCTTTGTTAAGCTATCATTTCAACGATAGTTAGACGATGGTTTTTCTTTCATTCTTACCTTTGTTAAGCTATCTCATCCATAGTTAGGTAAAAGTATCATTTGTCTTTGTTAAGCTATCATTTCAACGGTAGTTATACGATGGTTTTTCTCTCATTCTTACCTTTGTTAAGCTATTTCATCGATAGTTAGGTAAAAGTATCATTTGTCTTTGTTAAGCTATTATTTCAACGGTAGTTAGATGATGGTTTTTCTTTCATTCTTACCTTTGTTAAGCTATCTCGTCAATAGTTAGGTAAAAGTATCATTTGTCTTTGTTAAGCTATCATTTCATCGATAGTTAGACGATGTTTTTTCACTCATTCTTACCTTTGTTAAGCTATCTCATCGATAGTTAGGTAAAAGTATCATTTGTCTTTGTTAAGCTATCATTTCAACGGTAGTTAGACGATGGTTTTTCTCTCATTCTTACCTTTGTTAAGCTATCTCATCGATAGTTAGGTAAAAGTATCATTTGTCTTTGTTAAGACATCATTTCAACGATAGTTAGACGATGGTTTTTCTTTCATTCTTACCTTTGTTAAGCTATCTCATCGATAGTTAGGTAAAAGTATCATTTGTCTTTGTTAAGCTATCATTTCAGCGGTAGTTAGATGGTGTTTTCTCTCATTCTTACCTTTGTTAAGCTATCTCATCGATAGTTAGGTAAAAGTATCATTTGTCTTTGTTAAGCTATCATTTCATCGATAGTTAGACGATGTTTTTTCACTCATTCTTACCTTTGTTAAGCTATCTCATCGATAGTTAGGTAAAAGTATCATTTGTCTTTGTTAAGCTATCATTTCAACGGTAGTTAGACGATGGTTTTTCTCATTCTTCCCTTTGTTAAGCTATCTCATCGATAGTTAGGTAAAAGTATCAATCGTGTCTGTTAAGCTATCAATACGATAGTAGACAATCATTTTCCCCAGTGAAACTACATTCCCCTACCGGAGTCAGACCCCTTTTTCTTCAACGAATTCGGGTATCCCGTTGTTATTTCTCAATCGAGTCAAATTATCCTGCATTCATAAATTGCATCACATGCATCCATAACATCTTAGGTAAAAAATGGTGTATTTTGTATTTAAGTCTCTTCGACTCGTCAAATCAAAGATTTCATCTTCAAATCTCCGGGCGAAGAAACTTAAATAGGGGCATCTGTCATACCCCAATTTTCCTTTTTTCATCAAACTCCTCACCTATAAATAGAGCCCTCATTCCACACAATTTCACACACCAAAAGTTCTCTTGAGTTGTCAAAGAACTTTTCTCTCTTCTCCCTCTTTTCTCTCTTCTCCCTTCGGTAATTTTTGTCCCTTCGGTTGTCAATTTCTTTTATTTTCTTGCATTTTATTTCTTTTTAGCATTTTTGCATTTTTTTTATTTCTATTTAGCATTTTAATTATTGTTATTTAATTTCCAGCAATTAGAATGTATTTAGGTCCAATGTAAATATAAATGAGAAAAGTGTGTGGGTGTGTGTGTACTTTTATTTCTTTACTGCCTTAGATATATCCAAAAATGCAAAATAAATAGATTAGGGATTTTGTGGTGATCCAACTGTTAGCCAATATTTGTGAAGAGGCTATCATTTAATGCAGTCAAAGGTTTGACCTACGAAACATGGGTTTAGCTTCGAAAAAGGTCTATCGAAGATATGTCCTCAGCAGGAACCGAAGATAATAACTTTAGTTCGACGGATAGGGGTAGTTATTAAGGCGCCATCAACTTTGTGGATAAAATCAAAAAGTAGCAACGGCTCTATTCGATATTCAAATTGAATGGCTATGATTAGGCAGTTATAGGTCTATTTGTATAAATAGGGGTTTTTCTTAGGAAAAACGGGTCACAATTCAATCATACTAAAAACTTACACTCAATACTGTCCGTATGGAAGCGACAAACGAGTCACAAGTTGCAAAGTATGAATATGTGCACCAATTTTCATTAATTCTTTACAAATTCAATACATTTCTTTGAACAACTTTGCAATTTACTTAACCTTTTCGAAGTATTCTCTTTTATTGCTATCTTTACAGAATTTCGATTGGATTCAATTATGTTGAATTCAGTTATTTGCATTTTGTACTTGTCTTTTACTTCATCAAAATACTTTACGAACAAGTATTACGTTTATTTCATAACATAAAAAGCACAATATGCTACTAAGATTTCCTGGTTGATCTTGCAAGTAAACATTATTGAAACCAGCGATTGTTTACCAAAAATCAGTGTAAACAAATTGGTACGCCCAGTGGGACCTTTTGTGCTTTTTACTTTGAATTTTTTTCAATTCTAAAACTTTTGGTCTGCGTTGTGCATGCGTTTAAGGAATAATAAATTGCTTACTGAAATGACGCGTCCTACTACCGTTTCTGGCACAGCGGCATCGAACGCTGCTTCTGCTTCAGGAACAACGACCAATCAAACCATTCCGACAGGGTCTACGCAACCTAGCCAAACTAGTAACATGGCTCACATATTAGAGCCTGTATACACCCTAGCGGATGAAAATGTGACTTCGCAAACGTCACAGGCCAGTACGTCGAACACCTTGGCCAATACTACTTCGCGAGGCAGTCCGGTGGTTACTGCGGCCGCTCAAACTACCCAGACTGTGGGAAATATGTTTTCTCAAAGATTTCTCAATCTAGGAAACAATGGAAGAGGACCCTATGGGATGCCAACCTCTTCGACTTAAAATTCACACATAAGTACTGTGGTACTTCCTGAGAATTCAAATATGACCATACCACCATTGACTAACCAAGGGGAGAATATCTCTTTTGGGAGATCCCAACAAACATTTATTCCATTTGGTTCGCCTCAACAATCGCTGACCAATGCTTCGATAAATGCGTTAAGGCAGACCATGGCAGATACCAATCACGATATGGTTAATATGGTTGCTCAACAAGTCACGACGGTTATCAATCCTTTGATTCAAGAAACCAATAGCAGTTATCAAGGCCTATCACAACAAATGGGGCGAATAGCAGATTTTTTGGGCGCACCCCAAGTGCGCGTCACACCGGCTGTGCGAAATACGAATGCCAGGCAGAGAGAACCACCTGTCGAAGAACAGATAAACCATGTGCTTGAAAACCAAGCGCAAGAAGCGCAGCCTGAAATACCAGAAGAACCAGTCAGGATTCCTGTAATGGTAAACAGGAACCAGAATGCGGACCAAGTGGTCATGCAGGCTCGTCGAAACAATTACGAGGGCCATAATAACATAGCCAATATAGTCGAAGCATTGCTGGCCCAAAACGGTTTCAATACTGGATTGCACCGTCCAAATTTTGTTTCGGCTTTGTCCGAATTCGTTTTAGAAACGGAGATGCCTAGAAACCACAAAGTCCTGAAATTCACTAAATTTGCTGGGGAAACGAATGAGTCCACTATCGAACATATTGCTCGATATATTATGGAGGCTGGAGACTTAGCAAATAATGAGAATTTAAAATTAAAATATTTTCCAAGTTCTCTGACAAAGAATGCATTCACATGGTTCACAACTTTGCCTCCACACTCCATAGTTAGTTGGAATCAATTAGAGAAGGCTTTTCATGAGCAATTTTATATGGGCCAATCTAAAATTAGTCTGAAAGAATTGGCCAGTGTTAGACGAAAAACGCATGAGTCGATAGATGATTACTTGAACAGATTTCGACTCCTTAGAGCCCGATGTTTCACCGCTGTGCCAGAACACGAGTTGGTCGAAATGGCTGCGGGTGGCTTAGATTATTCTGTTTGAAAGAAATTAGATACACAGTATCTTAGGGACATGGTGCAGTTAGCAGTTAGGGTTCGCCAAGTCGAGAGACTTAAGGCTGAAAAAGCCAGAACAAATAGGTTCCCTAAGAAAGAAAAAGTTGCTTATATCGATACTGGGGATAGTGAGCCAGAATTTGATTGGGGTTCAGATTCTGTTGAAGATAACGAAATAAATCTTGCAGAATTAAAAGATGGGCCGCCTTACAATTGTAAATTGTTAAGGCCATCAAACGGGAAGAACGTAGAAGAATCCAAAAATGATAAATATCCCCCAAAAACTTATACTTTTGATGTGTCTAAGTGTGAAGAAATATTTGATCTTCTAGTTACTGATGGCATAATTTTAGTGCCAGAAAATATGAAACTCCCTCCTCTAGAACAGAGGAAGAAAAGGGGTTTTTGCAAATTTCATGGTTTTTTGGGCCATAACTTATCTCGTTGCACTCGTTTCAGGGATTCTGTGCAGAAGGCTCTCGATGAAGGAAGACTGAAATTCGAAGAAAAGGCTAAAACAACAACTAAGCCCGACGTCGAATCTTCAAAGAAAGCCGATTCCATGTACGCTGAAGTGGTTGGTATAAACCTGGTGGATGTTGCAGAGTCAAGCGACGGCAAATTTTCATCAGGAAAAGTTTTGCTTGATGATGTTGAAATGGCTACTGAAGACCATGTTCGAAATACCAGTATGGTCACTGAAGACCAACCCCATGAGAATTTGGAAAGGGCATATCCTAAAGCTAAAGAGGATCTAGTTGACTTTCTTAACCGCTGCAAAATTTCAAATACCAACGCCATGCTTTGTCCAAGATGTAGCGCAGTCTTCGATAAAGAGGCCGCAAAAGCAATCGAAGGTTCTCAGCCACAGACAGAGTGGAAAGGAAAAAAGAAAGATAACCGCCCTAAATTTACTTTCAACAAAAGGGGTGTCCCGTACAAAGACCATTCTGCTGGAAATTCTCATAGGAAAAATTGGAGAGGAACTTTCAATCTATCTGCAAAGTCCCCCACTGATACTTGGGTCTTTTCAGGAGGTAAAAAATCTGGATACTCTGCTCCTCCATCCAAATGGGTAAAGAGAAAGATCCCTGCTCCTCGACATGACGAGCCAGTGGTGCCCAACAGATAACCTTACAACAATAACTACAAAGGTAAGCACCCCATGACACGAACTCAATGGCGTAGATATCAACGCTAGAAAAAAGCGACGGCATTACAAGACATCTCCAATGTTGACAAAAGGATAGGAAAGCAGAAAGCGGTGTTCGAAATGGTTAAAAAACCAGCAACAGAAAGAATCTCACCTCCATTGTCAATATTAAAGAACGATCATCCCAAAGAGGATGAAGAAATGACTTCAAATTTCACTGGATCTGACCCCAGTCTTGATATCGTATGCAATGTGGTCTCGATCCTACCTGTGGAATACGACGTTCAGTCGGAAGTTAATGAAGTTAAGAGTGATTTTGTCGATGAAATGGCGACTCACAAACCACTATGCTATTATGTCATGAAAAATGGTTGTGTGAAGGAGCAACATGCCGTCTTTGAAAAACCAGACGCTTCGATCAAGTTGCATCTCAAGCCTTTATTTATCCAAGCTAAAATCAATGGCGTGGGAGTAAATAAAGTGTTAGTTGATGGTGGAGCCACAGTCAACCTGCTTCCTCAATCATTCCTGGGAAAGATCGGACTCTATGATTCTGATTTGAAGCCTCATAATGTTATCCTCACTAATTATGAAGGTACGTTAGGAAATTCTTTGGGTGCTATCGAATTGGAATTAGTGGTGGGTAGCATAAAAAGGACAACAACGTTTATGGTGGTCCCATCAAAAGCAAATTTCAACGTGCTGTTGGGCAGAGAATGGATACATGGCGTGGGAGCGGTCCCTTCTACGGTGCATCAAAGGATTGCTATATGGAAAGATGATGGTCTAGTCGAGAACGTCGAAGCTGATCAGAGTTATTTCTTGGCCGAAGTAAACACTATCACCAAGAAAAATTTTGATAAACAACTAGCACATATAGCCCCAGTCACATCCCCAGGACCCAAAGGCATGATTTCGAACGACGAGATATACTCCATGAAACTATAACCGGAAGCAGGATTTGTGTGGGAAAAAGAATTCAGAGACCATGATTTCGTGATGGTCAACCAACAGGGAATTCATAATGAAAATGAAGATTCGCTCGAAACTAGAGCTCATGCATACAAAAAGGTTGCTGATGGCCTTACCCCAGATTTTCCCAAGTATGCTACCCCACCAACTGGGTGGGACGTCAAAAATTGAAATCATGACTGAACCCAATATTTGGGAGAAAATTACGGCCTATTTGGCCGAAAATAAACTTCAAACGGCCAAAGAGGGCGATGATTGGCAGCAAGAGGTAATGGAAAAGCCAATAGAAGAATCCACAGATGAGGTTATCGAAGACCAGAGATTGGATTGCATTTATGATGATGAACCGTTAGGCTTCGAAGAGGATCCCATGGGATCCACTACCAAAATGAAAGCACAAGATCCCCTCGAAGAGATTGATCTGGGAGATGGTACTGTTAAAAGACCTACTTATGTAAGCGCCAAAATCTCTGAAGGATTCAAAACTCAAATTGCAGAGCTATTGAAAGAATATAAAGATTTCTTTGCATGGGATTACAATGAAATGCCTGGTTTAAAACGGGAAGTGGTGGAATTAAAATTGCCAATTCGACCAGACAAAAAGCCAGTCAAGCAAATTCCTCGTAGGTTCGCTCCACAGATCCTACCAAAGATCAAAGAAGAGATCGACAGATGTCTGAAATGCGGCTTTATCAGGCCTGCAAGGTATGTAGATTGGCTAGCAAATGTAGTTCCAGTTAAAAAGAAAAATGGAACCATAAGGGTATGCATAAATTTTAGAGATTTGAATCTCGCTACCCCTAAAGACGAATACCCAATGCCGGTAGCAGAAATGCTAGTAGATTCAGCGGCGGGTTTCGATTACTTGAGTATGCTAGATGGATATTCTGGCTATAATCAAATTTTTATTGCAGAAGAAGATATCGCTAAGACTGCATTTCGATGCCCAGGGGCATTAGGATGTTATGAATGGCTAGTGATGCCGTTTGGTCTAAAAAAATGCTGGTGCTACGTACCAGAGAGCGATGAATTTAATGTTCCATGACTTCATAGAAAATTTTATGCAGGTTTACATTGATGACATTGTGGTAAAATCTTCTTCGGAAGAAAGACATTTGGAACATTTACGCCAATCATTCGAAAGGATGAGGCGATATGGGTTGAAAATGAATCCTTTAAAATGCGCATTTGGGGTTTGTGCAGGTGATTTCTTAGGTTTCGTAGTGCATAAAAAGGGGATCGAAATCAACCAGAACAAAACCAAGGCAATAATTGAGACCAAAGCTCCTTCTACGAAGAAAGAGTTGCAGTCATTACTGGGAAAAATCAACTTTCTCTGGAGGTTTATATCAAATCTGAGTGGTAAGACACAAGCTTTCTCACCATTACTCCGACTAAAGAAAGATGATGTTTTCAAATGGGAACCAGAGCACCAAAAATCTTTTGATGAAATCAAGTCATATTTGGTAAATCCTCCGGTTCTTTCTCCTTTGTTGAAAGATAGGAGAATGAAGTTGTACATAGCAGCGTCAGATGGCACCATAGGAAGTATGTTAGCACAAGAGGATGAACATGGCACAGAAAGGGCCATTTACTATTTAAGTCGTGTACTCAATGATGTTGAAACAAGATATCATCCTAGTGAAAAACTTTGTCTGTGCTTATTCTTCTCATGTACAAAACTTAAGCATTATATAAAGCCTTTTGACGTTTATGTTTATTCTCATTTTGATATTATTAAGCATATGTTATCGAAACCTATTCTACACAGCAGAGTCGGAAAGTGGGCCTTAGCATTGACAGAATATTCACAGACTTGTCAGTCATTAAAAGCTGTCAAAGGCCAGATTGTAGCTGATTTTATTGTAGATCATTCAGTAGACAAGGTTTTGACAACTGAAATAAAAAACCATCCTTGGAAATTATATTTCAATGGTTCCAGTCACAAAAATGGTACCGGAGTTGGAATAATGATAATTTCACCCAAACACCATGTATTTAAATATATGTTTCGAATTAATCAATTTTGCTCTAACAATGAGGCTGAATATGAAGCCTTGATTACGGGTCTAGAAATAGCGCTCGAACTGGGGGCAAAATCCATCGAAATTAAAGGAGATTCTGAACTGGTCCTTAGACAGATGACTAAAGAGTATAAGTGTGTCAAGGAAAGTTTGGTCACCTATCATGCGATGGCCAGCAGATTGTTAAAACAATTCACTCATGTGGAAATTCGGCACATACCTCGAATGGAAAACCAAGATGCAAATGATCTGGCACAGAGGGCCTGTGGATACAAAATACCGAAAGATCAGATGCAAGAGCCGATAGAGATCAGAAACAGACGAAATTCGATGCAATCGTTCTCTAGCAAATCGTTAACACCAAAACTCGGGGGGACTGAAGCATGCCAAAAAGGTACAGATTTTGTCGAAATTTTTGTCATTAACGATTTAAATGAAAATGATTGGTGAAAACCTATAGTGCAATATTTGGAGAATCCAGATGGAACCACTTGTCGAAAGGTAAAATACAGAGCCTTGAGCTATGTAATAATGGGCAACGAATTATTCAAAAAGACTTCGGAAGGAGTTTTGTTGAAATGCCTGGGTGAAACAGATGCATATTTGGCTGTTTCCAATACACATGGCAGAACTTGTGGAACGCACCAAGCAGGCCATAAAATGAAATGGCTTTTATTTCGACAAGGGCTATATTGGCTAACTATGCTCAAAGATTGCATAGATTTCGCAAAAGGATGCCAGGGATGCCAAAAATACGCTGGAATTATGCGCGTCCCAGCAAGTGAACTTCATGCGATAATTAAACCTTGGCCATTTAGAGGATGGGCTTTAGACGTGATAGGGGAGATCAAACCCACCTCATCGAAAGGATATAGATACATCTTGGTAGGAATAGATTATTTCACAAAATGGATAGAAGCAATTCCCTTAAAAGATGTTACTCAAGAGGAAGTTATAAGTTTCATCCAGAAATTCATAATCTATAGGTTTGGTATTCCAGAAACTATAACCACAGACCAAGGATCCGTATTCACTGGTCGAAAGATGGCGAAGTTTGCCGAAGATATAGGTTTTAAATTGCTAACCTTGACACCATATTATGCACAAGCAAATGGTCAAGTTGAAGCAGCGAACAAAAATATCATTGCCATTATCAAACGCAAAATAAAGGCAAAACCCAAAAATTGGCCTGAAGTTTTAGGCGAAGCTTTGTGGGCATGTCGAACATCTCCCAAAGAATCGACAAACACTACACCTTTTAGGTTAACATTCGGTCATGATGTCGTGCTACCGGTAGAAATTTTGCTTCAATCGGTCAGAGTCCAAAGGCAATGCGAAATACCAGTTAATCATTATTGGGACATGGTCATGGACGAATTGATCGATCTCAATGAAGAAAGATTAACAGCATTAGAAGTCCTTGCAAGACAAAAGGAGAGGGTAGCAAAAGTATATAATAAAAAGGTGAAATCGAAACTTTTTACCCAAGGATATTTGGTGTGGAAAGTCATTTTACCAATGGATAAAAAAGATAGAGTTTTGGGAAAATGGTCACCCAGTTGGGAAGGACCATGGCAAATATTGAGAGTCTTTTCGAACAATGCATACGAGATCGAAGAACTAAATGAAGATCGAAGGATCTTGCGTATAAACGGAAAGTACTTGAAAAAGTATAAACCAACATTACAAGAAATTAAGATCATACAGGAGTAATTCGAAAAGAAAATTCAAACATAGCATTTCATAAGGCCAACTAATGGGCGGTTTACACAAAAGGATCTTTAAAATAAGCTTTGAAGAGCGCAAAGTAATCCATTACAAAAGAAATGCTACAAAACGAAACTTAAAAGATAAACTCTAGAAGAGTTTTTTCAATTCGATGGAATGACCTACATAAGTTGGCCAAAGCCAAAAAGGTCGAGAAACCATCTTATCTCACTATCGAGACGGCATCTAAGGCAAAAATGCTGAAGATTGTATAGTTCGTCCTCAGCAGGATGGAATCCTCGATAGTTGCGTCTTAGCCCATCTCCAGGGCAGTTGCGCCAGTTGTTGCAGAATCGACGACGAAATAGAGGATACGCTACATTCAAAATTCAAAAACCAATAAACATGTATATAAACCTCAACAGTCGCAGCGGAATATAAACCAGAGTAAATTCAAATATACATGTTATGAATAAATAAATTACATCAACATAGATGCATCTCAAAAATCCCAACAAACGGGTAATCTCCAAACATAACAAAATCCAAAATAAACTAATCTAGACCGACACAACGAAGCCTAGATCAGAGCCGACTAATTCTAAACACCGATATCGGAGAAAGCTCCAGATATCCACCAAGCACAAGAACTCACCAAGCAACTAAACCTGCACAACGTCTACCCATCCATACAGATAGGCAGGCGGTCCATAACAGATCCACTAGGGGTAAGTATTACATTATCATAATCCAAATAACAGTTAACATGGATATTTCAATTTAAACATCATGCACTTGATCAATAATAATTACACATTAGTACTTACATCACACCCCAATATCTCACATCAATATTCATCAATCATATGAACAATTATCAATTACAATTATTCATTCACAATCACCAATCACATTTATCATGAATAATCATTAATCACATTTCAGGAACAATCACCAATTACTTGTATCATGAATAATCGCTAGTCACATTTCATGAAAAATCACCAATTACATGTATCATGAATAATAATTAATCAAATTTCATGAACAAATATCAATTACATGTATCATGAACAATTATCAATTCACAGTTATTCATACACAATCACCAATCATATACATCATGAACAATCACCGATCATATACATCATGAACAATCACCAATCATAAGCCATGCACAATCATTAATCATATTTCATGAACAATTATCAATTCACAAATATTCATTCACAATCTCCAATCACATTTTCAAATAAGACTCATGTCATGATATGCACTTATTGACACATAAATGCATGTGGTACCAAATCTCAACAAGGTCGTCACCTTCCGATGCCACTTGCACATCGTATGTAAGGGCTCACACCTGCCTTACAATAATCTCGAAGTAAAAGAGTTAAACCCTTTTACAGCAACATCGACTATGATGCATGGACATGTATAAGGACTCGATAATGCGACAACAATCCACAATTTCAACCTCAATATATAGGACGACACCCAATTATATTGATTATCTCCACATATTGCATTATCAAGAAAACATGCCCACACACAATTAAATCATAGTATTCATCAACACACATCAACATGATTCTCAATGATCAACAATGTCATTTAACATCAACTATCACATATAGTTTCACCATTCAAGCATTCCTTACATTCTAAGTAAGATAGCATACATATCTCATGATAAACATGATATCCAAAATAAAATCATTCATTCATACAACTTCACTTAGTCATTCAAGAATAATCACAATAACTCACGAGACAATTTGCTCAAGAAACATTTCCAACAAAAATCGAGATCATGTGGCAAACGGCCAACATTGATAATTTTCAAAGTTAGGTAACTTATTTAAGTTTGAAATCCTACAATTCAATCTTAATCAATCATGTAGTGAAGGACTTAAGCCACTTACAAACTATTAGAAATTAGTTCAAAGGATAGCTCAAGTTCGTATGAGAAAAACCAAGACAAAACGACATTTAGCTCAAAACTCGTTTTCACCGATTCAACTACGCCCAAAATATTTCTCAACCCATCAACACATTCACATTCCCAAATACATAAATGCATACTCAATTATTCACTCTAAGTACTTCATTAAACTCAATATTAAGTTTGGAAAAGTTCCACGGCTCATAGAAAAAGTTACGATAAGTTTTCACAAAAATCCACATGACCCATGTGTAGTAATTTGATCATAACTCAAGTTCTAAAAATCATGTGGACCTCAAACCAACGCCATTAAAAAGCTAACCAAATTATCTAAATCTTTCATGTTTACATCAAAATCCAATTCAAAGCGGAAATGGGTGAAAAATAGCAAAATATGCAGAATCTGGTTCGCAGAAATCGTGTCACGATTTTACGTCCAGAAACACTGAATTTTCGGCCAACAAAATCGTGACAAGCTTGCCAAATCGTGACACGTTTTGCCAGCATCAGGTTCAGAAATTAGTTCTTCAAAAAGTGCGTTTTTCACCATTTCACGCGTAAAATTCAAACCGTTAATCGGATTTTGATGCCGTTTTCGCCTACACGCTCCTGACACTTGACTCTAACATAATCTACAAAAATTTCATGTTTCAACCATCCCAAAAGTCATTTTCCAAAACCTCACTTAATCACTTATTGGCGAAAAAGCTTAAACATCGACATTTCACACGAAAAACCCGTTTTCTCCCAAATGACTCAACTAACATAACCACAACATGAAAACTGAAATTCTCATAGGTTCAATTCATCCAACAATAACAAAATTTCAGTCAACAACCATATATATATCAAAGTTCACTTTGGTCCTTCACATGAACACTTAACTCAACTTCACCAATTTCACAAAACCACCAACAACACTTTATTTCTCATCATCAATCCACAATTAAGTATACCCAAATCATGATTCACTCACAATAGCATCAGTTAACAATAACCACATCAATGGAATATGAGTCACATCTCATTTCAATCAAAACATATCAAATTTCATCAATTAAGCATAATTTTATAACTTAACATTTATACATACTTTAAAACATGTAATTTCACCCACAAACATACCATAGTCATCAATTCATGCACAAGAAAATAGCATCACAGCAAGAGCACGAATTTAGCAACAATTGTTCATCAACCCATTTTCATACAACATGAGAAAATGCAAAAATTGTACATAATTATGATAATAACTAACCCCCTTACCTTTGAAGATGATTAACCCAAACTCTTGCTTCAATTCAGCTCCTAGGTCACCCCACTTGATTCCTCAAGCTTTCCCTTCAACTCTCTTGTTCTTCTCTTCACCTCTTTCTCTCTCTACCTCTCCCTCTCTCTAGGAAAATGTTTTATCAAGTGAATGAATGATAATTCTATGACAACCCTAATGTTATTCCCCTCAATGGGCTCAACTAAAAATTGTAATGGGCCTAACCCATCCTAACATAATTCTAAAAGTTTCTATACACTCAACGGTAATTACTAACTGTTGGTGTAAGCCCTAGAGGCCAATAGTTTATGTTAAATCTATCTTATGTATCATGACTTTTATTATTGAATAATATATGGCACTCTTTATTATATTTAGATAATGTTAATAAATTCCTTAGAATAGATAGTTCGTGTAATAATATATGAAGTGTGACTTAATCATGAGATTACATTATCTTATAGAACGCTATTCTTAAATGTATCCGTAGTCAAAGCTTTAATATGAATAAAGGATAATAATAAAGCGTCGAGACTATTATGTATGTAGACTGATGACCGCATCTCATGGGTCATAGATATGAGATATCAAGTCTATACATAGATATAAATATTAGAAGTAATATTTATATTGGATTGACCCACTATGAGAATACTACATAGTAAGTTATGAAATTGTCATAAGATATTCTCACAATGATAATAATGTATATTGCTCTTAGACCTGAAACCACTATGATCTCTAGACGTGGACTCAAGTGCTTTGTTGCCATTCTAACGTTGTCTGTAAAAGGATAACAATAACGTTGGTTGATGGGTACTTGATGAATCATGCTGAGGGGCATGAGTGTTCTAGATGGGATTTGTCCCTCCTCATAAATAGGAGATATATCTTTAGGCCTCTTGATGAAATATGACTATAAATATGCATGGCCATGCCGAACTAAGTCAATATAAGATATTGGACTTATTCGTTAAATAGTATATTTCGGAATCAAGATAAATAAACATTGATCTATACAAGGGTGACACTATCTATGCCTTGGGATCAATGAAGATATTGAGACAAAGGAGTAATTATACACATATGTGTTATCATGAAAGGTTTCGTCAGATCACTTGACATTCTTGTCACTTGGGTAGCAATGATGTGTTGCTAGATACCGCTCATTGTTTATGGTATTAGATATTAGATTTAATATCATTGCCAACGTGACTAGAACCTAAAGGGTCACACACAAAGAACAGTCAAAAGAGATATGTATAAGTACGACTTATATAAAGGGTGCGCTTAGTAAATAATGCTAATGATTTAGCAAAATTTGCTAAACTCGTATTGGGCTTAGTGAAGTCAAAAACGAGTTTGACTTTCAAAGCACATAAGGAGTTCTATAAATAGAAACCTAGTGCAATAGTTTGCGGTTACGTTTTCCTTGCAGAAACCCTAGTTCTCTGACTTCCGTCTTCTTGGCTAGCACCGAGGTTTTGGAGGAGCACTGTTCGTGTGGACTCAATAGAGGCTCTGCTGTTTGCTTGGCTGTGATCGAGACTCCAGTTCGCAGATTCCACCGATCGTTTTCAGACTAATCATTCTAAGGTAACAATCGAATCACTGGTTCAAGTTCCAATTCGTAATGATCCAAGGAAAGTAAATCGAAATTTTATTCCGCTGCTTATTTTGTTAATGTCGATTTACCTTCAGTGGTATCAGAGCCAATTACAAAACCTTGAATCGGATTGTTTTGTTACTGCTTTATGTTCTAATTTGATTAAACATATTGAACGAACATAAATAATAAAGAAAAATTAAAATTGGCATCGCATCATATTATGCTTTCTGTGCATGTGTTTTCGATTTGATTCAATGTTTCAGAAACCGTTTCTGGTGAAACATCGACGTTTCGATTACACATATCGACAGAAAAATGATTGATCGATCATAAAACGCAGTTAATAATAATATCAATCACGTGTATGTGCATGGCTTTTCGAACCGTTTTGATGTTTCAGAAACCGTTTCTGGTGAAACATCAAACCTTTCGATCATACATATTGACAGAAGCATGATTGGTAAATTCTGTATAACAACGGTATATATGATATACTGGATTTGATCATAGTTTAAATAAGTCAGATGATATTTTTCATGTTAATTGATCTGATGTATGGAGCTTCGTAACCGATTCTGTGTACTCTCGTGAAGCATCCTAGACTCGGTCATGATACGTGAATAAACAATCAGAGTACTTGTTTAATAAAGATCAGATTGTTGTAACAGAATTAGGGTTTGCCGAAACGATTAGGGTAATCAGAAACGTGTCAAATGTTGATGCGAAATACGGTGTTAATTCAAAGTGAATCGTTCATGCTGAATCTGCGTAGGGTGATCATATGTCAAATTTTAATTTAATTTATTTAATTATAAGGAATAATTAATAATAATAAAAGTGTGTTTGTTATTATTATCATGTGAATGATTATGGCCATAGTCCTTTTATTTTATTTCTTTTGGATATTAAAATACGGCCTGCGTGCCGTGCCTTTCTCTTATATCTCTATTGTACATTCTCTTCTCATCCACTCCCTCGTATGTAAAACGAGTTTTCTTCATATGTAATGTAAATAGAATACAAAGGAGGTAATAGGGCTCAAGACGTAAGGATAGTCCTGGAAGTCAAGCTTGGAGAAGCAAGGTCGTTTCTAGGATTAGTTTAGATTCTCTCATTGGCTTGAGAGAGTCATAGCGTTAGGATGGCCATAATCATGTCACTTTTATTTTGTATAAATGTTATGCATGTTTTGATTGGAGTGCGAATATATATGATATATAAGCCGTGGTGAGGTGAGATCAAATTTAATAAAAATCCTTCAATTTAAATATTAAGTTTAAAGCTTTCCAAAAGTTTAACACCCTTCAAGACTAATATTGAATATGTGGGTTTTGCCTCCGTAAAGCGCATATTCTATACTAGTAAGTTGCGGTGCAGTAATCCAATTTATCCAAGTGTTATTCTTTTGGGTCAAACTTAACTAAATTAATTTTAATAAGATTAGAATAAATTTAGAAGCTATAATTGGACGACTTCTATATGATAGAATTGAATAAAGAGTTATTCCGCCAATTGATTTGAAAGTTGTATAAGATACAATTGGAAATGTTCCTACCTAAATAGCTAAGTTTTAAGTACAGCCCCCGTTGACTTAAAACAAGGTGAAATAAGGATTTCAATCCACTAGAAAATCTTCCAACGGGATTTTTCGAGTCAAATGTTTGAAGGTCATTTGATTTGAGTAAAATAGTGGGAGCGTATTTAATTAAAGACCAAATTAAATATATTTTCATGATACTTATTTTGCACATTTTAAATTGTAGATGGCCAATAACGCTTCCACAAACATTTTGCGATCCCTCATCGAAAAGGAAAAATTGACTGAAACAAATTTTATAGACTGGTCCCGTAACATGAGGATTGTCCTCACCCACGAAAAAAAGCTGTATGTGCTGGATGGACCCATTCCTGAGGCACCTCCTACTGGAGCTTCTGCGGCTCTAAGAAATGCTCATGCCAAGCATCTCAATGATTCCGTAGAAGTTTCATGCATCATGCTGGCTTCAATGACTCCCGAGCTGCAAAAACAGCATGAAGGGATGACAGCGTTCAATATGATCGAACATCTGAAGACTCTTTATGAAGAGCAAGCCAGGCATGAGAGGTTTGATGTCTCTAAAGCCCTGTTTTCCACCAAGTTGTCAGAGGGAGGTCCCGTAGGACCTCATGTGCTCAAAATGATTGGGTACTCTGAAAACCTAGCTCGTTTGGGATTTGTCCTTGAACAAGAGCTAGTCGTTGATCTTGTGCTGCAATCGTTGCCTGAAAGCTTCAACGGTTTTGTCCAGAACTTTCTAATGAATGATATGGACAAGACACTTCCACAGCTTGCAGCTATGTTGAGAACTGCTGAGAAAAACATGAAGGGAAAAGGAAAGGTTGCTGCCATTTTAATGGTTAATAATGGCAAGTTCAAAAAGCACCATAAAAAGCCTAATAAGTCTAAGGGAAATGGCAAAAGCAAAGTTGTTGCCAAGCCATCAACCAAATCTTTGAAGCCTACTGGAGGCGTGGCTAAGGATGGTAAGTGCTTCTATTGCAACAACACTGGGCATTGGAAGCGAAACTGTCCAAAGTATCTGGAAGATAAGAAGAATGGAAATGTTCCTACTACTTCTACAGGTATTTTTGTTATAGAAATTAATATGTCTACTTCTACATCATGGATATTAGATACTGGATGTGGTTCTCATATTTGTACTGATGTGCAGGGTCTGAGAAAGAGTAGAGCATTGGCAAAAGGCGAGGTCGATCTTAGAGTTGGCAATGGAGCAAAGGTTGCTGCTTTAGCTGTTGGAACTTATGTATTGACCTTACCTAGTGGTCTTTTACTTAATTTAGAAAACTGCTATTATGTACCTGCCATTAGCAGGAATATTATTTCAATTTCTTGTTTGGACAAGGCTGGTTTTTATTTTACAATAAAGAACAAATGTTGTTCCGTTTATTTGGATAATATTCTTTATGCTAACGCAAATTTGAGTAATGGACTTTATGTCCTAGATCTCGATATGCCTATCTATAACATTAATGCTAAAAGGTTGAAACCTAATGAGTTGAATCCAACTTACCTTTGGCATTGTCGTTTAGGACATATAAATGAGAATCGCATTTCCAAACTCCATAAAGATGGATTTTTGGATTCTTTTGATTTTGAATCATATGAAACATGTCGATCTTGTTTATTGGGATAAATGACAAAAGCTCCATTTACCGGTCAAGGTGAAAGGGCTAGTGATCTTTTAGGTCTCATACATACTGATGTGTGTGGACCCCTAAACATAACTGCTAGAGGAGGCTTTCACTACTTCATTACATTCACTGATGACTTTAGTAGATTTGGATATGTGTATCTAATGAAACATAAATCTGAATCATTTACTTTCTTCAAAGAATTTCAAAATGAAGTAGAAAACCAACTAGGCAAGAAAATCAAAATGCTTCGATCTGATCGAGGTGGAGAATATTTGAGCTTAGAGTTTGACAATCATCTTAAAGAATGTGGGATACTGTCCCAACTCACACCTCCTGGAACACCGCAATGGAACGGTGTGTCTGAAAGGAGAAATCGAACCTTGTTAGACATGGTCCGATCTATGATGAGTCATCCTGAACTTCCAAACTTCTTATGGGGGTACGCCTTATTAACTGCAGCTTACACACTTAACCGAGTTCCATCTAAAGCGGTAGAAAAGACACCATATGAGATATGGAATGGTCGAAAACCCAATGTGGGACATTTTAAGATTTGGGGTTGTGAAGCTTATATAAAACGACTTATGTCTACTAAGCTTGAACAAAAATCTGAAAAATGTTTCTTTGTGGGATATCCTAAAGAAACTAGGGGATACTACTTTTACAAACCACCTGAAGGCACAATTGTTGTTGCCAGAACTGGAGTCTTCCTTGAGAAGGATTTTGTCTCCAGGAGAATCAGTGGGAGCAAAGTAAATCTTGAAGAAATTCAAGACCCACAGAGAATGAAATACCACAAGAGGAACAAGGACAGGATACACAAACTGTTATGACAGAAAATCCTATCCCAGTAACACAAGAACCGCGTAGGTCTAGCAGGATACGTCAAGAACCCGAAAGATATGGGTATCTCATATCACAAGAGGGTGATGTATTGCTCATGGACCAAGATGAGCCTGTGACTTACACGGAGGCCATAACTGGCCCCGAATCTGAGAAGTGGCTTGAAGCCATGAAATCTGAAATGGATTCCATGTACACAAATCAAGTTTGGAACTTGATTGATGCACCTGAAGGAATTAATCCTATAGGATGCAAGTGGGTTTTCAAAAAGAAAATTGACATGGATGGAAAGGTTAGTACCTACCAAGCGCGACTGGTTGCTAAAGGCTTCAAACAAATTCATGGTGTAGACTATGATGAAACCTTTTCACCAGTTGCAATGATTAAATCCATTCGGATCTTACTTGCCATCGCTGCATACCACGATTATGAAATCTGGCAAATGGATGTCAAAACTGCTTTCCTTAATGGAAATCTACTTGAGGATGTGTACATGACACAACCTGAAGGTTTTGGCGATCCTAAAGCAACCAAAAAGGTATGCAAATTGCAGCGATCAATCTATGGATTAAAGCAAGCTTCTAGAAGTTGGAATCTTCGCTTTGATGAAACTGTACAACAGTATGGATTCAATAAAAATGAAGATGAGCCTTGTGTTTACAAGAAGGTTAGTGGGAGCATAGTTTCATTTCTGATTTTATATGTGGATGACATATTATTAATCGGAAATGACATCCCTACATTACAAGAAATCAAAACTTGGTTAGGGAAATGCTTTTCTATGAAAGACTTAGGTGAAGCCTCCTATATATTAGGAATCAGGATCTATAGAGATAGATCACAAAGATTGCTTGGCTTAAGTCAGGGTACATATATAAACAAAGTCCTGAGACGTTTCAATATGCATGATTCCAAGAAAGGATTCATTCCTATGTCGTCAGGATTAAATCTATCAAAGACTCAATCCCCTTCGACTAATGACGAAAGGGATCGAATGCGTGATATTCCATATGCTTCAGCAATTGGTTCTATCATGTATGCTATGATATGTACTTGACCAGATGTCTCGTATGCTTTAAGTGCTACGAGCAGATACCAGTCTAATCCTGGCAAAGAACATTGGATTGCTGTCAAGAATATCCTTAAGTACTTGAGAAGAACTAAGGATACCTTCTTGATCTATGGAGGTCAAGAAGAGCTCTCTGTAATTGGTTACACTGATGCTAGTTTTCAGACCGATCATGATGACTTTAGATCGCAATCTGGATATGTGTTTTGCTTAAATGGCGGTGCTGTGAGCTGGAAAAGTTCAAAGCAAGAAACAGTCGCTGATTCTACAACTGAAGCCGAGTATATTGCTGCATCCAATGCCGCAAAAGAAGCTGTTTGGATTAAGAAATTTATTTCTGATCTTGGAATAGTTCCGAGTATTGTGGATCCCATTAAATTACTATGTGATAACAATATAAAGGCGTTATCATCTTATTCAAAGTACCTAGATCTCACCAGAAATCCAAACACATACAAAGGCGTTATCATCTTATTCGAGAGATTATCGAAAGAGGAGATGTTAAAATATGCAAAGTACCAACATTGGACAATGTCGTTGATCCACTTACTAAAGCTCTTGCCCAGCAGAAGCATGATGGTCATACTAGATCTATGGGTATTAGGTTTATGCCTAATTGGCTCTAGTGCTAGTGGAAGATTATTGGTGTAAGCCCTAGAGGCCAATAGTTTATGTTAAATCTATCTTATGTATCATGACTTTTATTATTGAATAATATATGGCACTCTTTATTATATTTAGATAATGTTAATAAAGTCCTTAGAATAGATAGTTCGTGTAATAATATATTAAGTGTGACTTAATCATGAGATTACATTATCTTATAGAACGCTATTCTTAAATGTATCCGTAGTCAAAGCTTTAATATGAATAAAGGATAATAATAAAGCGTCGAGACTATTATGTATGTAGACTGATGACCGCATCTCATGGGTCATAGATATGAGATATCAAGTCTATACATAGATATAAATATTAGAAGTAATATTTATATTGGATTGACCCACTATGAGAATACTACATAGTAAGTTATGAAATTGTCATAAGATATTCTCAAAATGATAATAATGTATATTGCTCTTAGACCTGCAACCACTATGATCTCTAGATGTGGACTCAAGTGCTTTGTTGCCATTCTAACGTTGTCTGTAAAAGGATAACAATAACGTTGGTTGATGGGTACTTGACGAATCATGCTGAGGGGCATGAGTGTTCTAGATGGGATTTGTCCCTCCTCATAAACAGGAGATATATCTTTAGGCCTCTTGATGAAATATGACTATAAATATGCATGGCCATGCCGAACTAAGTCAATATAAGATATTGGACTTATTCGTTAAATAGTATATTTCGGAATCAAGATAAATAAACATTGATCTATACAAGGGTGACACTATCTATGCCTTGGGATCAATGAAGATATTGAGACAAAGGAGTAATTATACACATATGTGTTATCATGAAAGGTTTCGTCAGATCACTTGACATTCTTTTCACTTGGGTAGCAATGATGTGTTGCTAGATACCGCTCATTGTTTATGGTATTAGATATTAGATTTAATATCATTGCCAACGTGACTAGAACCTAAAGGGTCACACACAAAGAACAGTCAAAAGAGATATGTATAAGTACAACTTATATAAAGGGTGCGCTTAGTAAATAATGCGAATGATTTAGCAAAATTTGCTAAACTCGTATTGGGCTTAGTGAAGTCAAAAACGAGTTTGACTTGCAAAGCACATAAGGAGTTCTATAAATAGAAACCTAGTGCAATAGTTTGCGGTTACGTTTTCCTTGCAGAAACCCTAGTTCTCTGACTTCCGTCTTCTTGGCTAGCACCGAGGTTTTGGAGGAGCACTATTCGTGTGGACTCAATAGAGGCTCTGCTGTTTGCTTGGCTGTGATCGAGACTCCAGTTCACAGATTCCACCGATCGTTTTCAGACTAATCATTCTAAGGTAACAATCGAATCACTGGTTCAAGTTCCAATTCGTAATGATCCAAGGAAAGTAAATCGAAATTTTATTCCGCTGCTTATTCTGTTAATGTCGATTTACCTTCACTAACAACGGTAAAATATAACGAACGGTCACTAACGGTAAAAACTAATCACTACACTAGTAACTTAGTAAAATAAGGGTTCTCACTAAATATTAAAATAATTCTCACCAAAATTACCATTTTACCCTTACTCGCCAAATGACCAGAATACCCTTCTAATACGGTAATCCATTTAAATGCACCCGATGACAATAAAATACACACAATCACAATTAATCACACACAATCACACAATAAAAGTAATTAAAATAAAACTAGCTAAAAATCGGGCTGTTACACTCAGCATTTAGCATGTGCTGAGTGCATCGCAAAATACAAAACATGGGATTCCCATGATCCCATAAGCAAAGCTTGAAGTCCAACTTCGGATGCAAAGGTTTAAGATCTGTGAGTAATTTGATGCAATCCTCCCCAAAGGCTCTTGAGACCTTACGGTCTCTACAGAGAGCAGCAATTCTCTTGTTTTGTCTTTGAAAAGAGAAAAGGTCAAACATGCTGTGACTAGCAACCTTTGCAGCAATGTCTATGATCAGATCATCGCTCAAGCAACTTATGAATTCCATGAAGAAGTTTTGTTTATGGAAGGGTGTTTAAAGAACACGAAGAAAGGTAAATGAGATATGAATAACACAAGACAAAGAGGATGGTATTTATAATGAAATGAGGAAGTTGAAAAGTGGTTTTTCTTTCTCTTTGAAACTCAAACGACGGTTCTTTTTTATCATCATAGATCAGATGGAGACACGTGGCATTAAGGTACGGCCGTAATTCAAAAACCTTGAGAAAGAAGTTGGAAAAACTTTATGTTTTATCTTCCCTAAAAGAATCTCATAATTAGATTTTTTGGAGGTTTTACGATTTCCAAGACAAGATTAGTCTTATCAAGTTAAGAAGAAACTGTTTAGTTTCTCAAACATATGGTCATCTTGAAATTTGTTCCATCAAAGAAGTAACTAAAAAATAGATATATATATTATATATATATAGTTGCTCAAATAAAATCATAATATTAATGTTAAACGGTTCTTGGACCGTTACAAAACAAATACATATGAAATATAAAGGAACAAATTAAACACAAAGATATCCTTAGAAAGTTTCGATGCAAAATGGTTTACATTTTAAAACCAGAAGTGAGGTGATGATATTGTTGTTTCAAACCACCAAGTTTTTCATCGAGAACTTTCCCTTGGTCAGTAAGAATTGCTATTTACTGCTGAGAAGATTTCGATTCTTTGATCTTTTTGATAGCAATTTGGGCCTCTGACCTCATGAAACCTTCTTTAGCCAAAAGTTGGGCTTTTTGACCCTCTAACTGCTCAATTTTTACCTTATATAGGGCAATCGACGAATCAATCTCTGCCACTTGGGATTGGATCAGAGGGGTTTCTTGTCGAAAAGCCTCAAGCTTGGCTTTGAATTCGGCAATTTCATCCAAAAGCTGATCATATCGAATGGTTTGTTCTTCAAGTTTAGCCTTGCCATCTTTCCTCTGAAGACACCCTTGTTTGATGTTATCCAAAAGGGGCTCTAGTGCTTTAGAAAACTTTTGAAATTTGAGACCTGAAGGAAGGCCTATGAGCTTGCACAATAACTCTCGTATTTCGAGAATGGCATTCTCATCTTGCTCTATAACCTCAAATAGATCAGCTCTTAAACCTTTACTTCGAAACTCTGCGAAGAGATTTTCAGTCGAAGTTTGTGAAGGATCCCCAGCAGACACATTAGAAGATCTCCCTGTACTTCTCGAAAGGAGAATGTCACTGGCTAAGAGGTCAAAGGCATCCAAAGGATTAGCTTCTTCAAGTTGACCTAAGGCTATTGGATCCAAGGTTGAGTCAGTTTGAATTAGTTCAACATTACCCATCGAATCTGGGGTACGAGCGAGTGGAGGGTTTTCAGCGATAGGATCTTCTCTAGGAGTTATGATAAATTGGTCTGCATCGAGATCCGCTTCCGCGTCGCTACCCCCTACAAGCATTTCGCCCTAACGATCACTTGATTCTACCACAATCTGATTAGGAGAAGTGATCTCCACATCAGGTGTAGGAATGTTGGTCTCAACGCCTTCATCCTCTTCAGCAATAGGCGAAGCTTCTGCTTGACCAAGTTGAGCCTGTTGGGGTATGTCAATTTGGATAGCCTGCAAGAAAAATATTGTTTTGAGAAACGCATTTCACTACCCACAAATGGAATAAAAACAAGAGGTTTATGAGAGATACCTTTAGAGCGTTGTCACCAACGCAGGAATGAGCACTGTTGGGATTCGAATCTTTGCGAGTTTTCATCTTTTTTGGGCTAAGTTGGCCTAAGGAGTCATCAACTGCATCTATCTCGATAGCCAGAGAGTCATGTTTCCTCCTCCTGCGACCCTCTTTCAGTTTGAGAGGTTCAGAGATGGCAGGTCTTTCAGCAGCATCAGGAAAGACTTCAACCTACAAGGAAGTTTAAACTCAAAGATCCCATATGATAAGCATGGATGAGACAAATCGAGAATCGACTTACCATATCCTCGACAGTGCGAGCTTGCTTTTCCTTGGAAGATTTTTCAAAATTCTTCCTTTTTTCTATCTTTGAGGATTTCTTCTTCTGGGACGTCTTGTCAGATTTTGACTTGGAAGTCTTTCGAGAGCTGTCCTCTTCGGGATATTCTACTTCCCCTGAAGCCAAAGGAAGAGCTGCGAGCCAGAAAACATAAACAGATAAGTAAATTTCCTCTTTTGATTGATATAAGAGATTTGAGGTTTGGTTAGATTCTGCAAAAGAAAATCGAAGGATTTCATACCTAACCCTATTTCGGACAAAATTCGAATGTGAGGATGATTTAAGTGTAGATGACCTATAAAAGTGTACAAGCTGTGCTTGTTGCAGTCACTTTGTCCTTGTCCCTCTTTATAAATTTTTGTTCCATTCCCATTAGACAATCACAAAATAACCATTTGGGATAGGGTGGCCTAAAGGCCAATGCCAACTGACTGGTTGGCAGAACGGGAAACTTCTTTATAAAATAAAGTGCAAAAAGGTATTTACTGGGGGTAAAAGGAGGAAAAGACATTGAGGAAATTTTATCATGAATTTTATCCCTTAATGTTTTAGCCGCATAATAAACTGTCCTCTTAAGATGAAGATGGTCATATACAGTTTGAAAGAAGTTTTGAAAAGCTTGGATTTCTCGAATATGCGTACCTTTGTTTTTCTTCGATTTCCTCTGCATAGTATGAAAAGCAAGAATCAATTTAGGAAGCATAGTATCAGGATCTATACAATCGGTTTGGCGCTTGAAATAGCACTGCCACCATCAATAGAATATTTCTGTGCATGCAAAAGATGAAACATATGGCTTTGGTTCGAAAATAAGCTTTTGCCGCTGAGCCCGACGCAAGGTAGATCTCCATACATGCTCTATAAGAGGTTGCCTCAAGTCATCTAAGCACTTGTATAATGAATCTGGTTTGATTTGAACTAAACCAAATTGTCTGGCTACATGGTTGGGTTGATCGCCATACACTCCATATGGGCTTCCAGCAGTCACTCTACTAGATAGAAAGGTGGGGGTCAGATAAGCTTCCCAAATAGCATTAACATCTACTTCATCTTCAGTGGAATCAGTTGGAAACTTTGCTGTAAACCACGTAGGCCCGTGAGTCCTAGTGGTAAAAGGAGCCATTGAAGGTGTGAAGGATGTGCAACTTAAAAAAGCATTGTAAGCCACTGCAAATAAATCTGGAGAGCTTCTGTTACCATATTGGAGCATGGCCAAACCTAAACCTTCGATAGGTCTGTTGTCATAGGCTTTCGAAAGAGCAGGGGGCAGATGTACTGCTAGCTTTGTTCTGAAGGTGGCTAAGAGCCACAGTTGAAATAACCAGATGGGGCCAGGTATAATAAGGCTGCTACCAGGCTGAAAATCTTTTATACTAGACACTGCTTGGTTCAAACTCTCATACAAAGATCCTAAGATGAGCTTACTTAAGCAAATATCTCTCCCTTCGTGTAATTGAATTGCTAAGGTTGTAAACTTCTTAGGGATCTGAATCGATCTTGAGCAGAAAATGTACATAGACAGCAAATAAGTTAAAAAAGCAATATGCTCTTGATCAGACACTTTGGTACTATAAGTGTTATGATGGTCAATTATGAAATTGCCGTAACCAGGTCTCGAGAAATCGAAAGACACTTCCGATGAATGTGTGTCAGGATCGAAGGTCTGTCCTATAGGTTTTAGACCAACTAGACCGGCCACGTCTAGCAAAGTGGGCGTGAGCATTCCACATTTTAAATGAAGACTATTAGTTGAAGGGTTCCAGAAATGAAGGGCGGCAATGATCATTTCATTATGATATTTGGGTCCCTGACGGGATAACTGGATGAGATCAAAAATTCTCATTTCCCTCCAAAAGGAACCTTTGACTTTTTCCATTTTATCCAGCCAATCAAGGTATTTCTCATTGTTTTCTATCTTAGGCTCGGTTCTAAATTTGGATTTCAAAAAGCTTAGGTCATACGGACCTTTTGAAAAAATAAGAGGCGAGTGTTCCTCATTACAAGGGAAAACAACATTGAGATTTTCCTGATCATCAGAGTCATCCGACAAAGGCCCTAGGTATGCATGCGATGAATTTGGGCATGAGATAATTACCTGGGATTTCCAGATTTTGTCTTCAGCTTCATTGACATCCGGTTCTTCCATAAATTGAGTTGGTTCATGTTGTTTCATTGATTGAGAAGAAGAACCTTCAGCGCGCGTCATGAAGTTACAATTTTTGGTTGGGAGCGATGAACAGTGTTGTATCGCAAGGAGGGAGAAGGATGCAGTGAAAAGAGTAAAAATGCTAAAAGGAGGCAAAGTAAAGAGTAAAAGTATGACTCAAGGTCATATATAGCCTTTGATATTTGACAGATGTCAATGATCGCATGGGACAGTTGTTTTTTATGGTTCCCAATAACAAACATGGCCCACTAAGCTGTGGTGGGGACAGTTTAAAAATAAACCTTTTGAAATGCCCTTTCCCAAAGAAATGATGTCATGCGAAGAAGTCATACTTTATCGGAAGCTTTCAGAAACGTCAAGTTTCTTTTGATCGAAAAAGAGTTTAAACATAACGTTTCTGGGGGACAATTTGTTAGCCAATATTTGTGAAGAGGCTATCATTTAATGCAGTCAAAGGTTTGACCTACGAAACATGGGTTTAGCTTCGAAAAAGGTCTATCGAAGATATGTCCTCAGCAAGAATCGAAGATAATAACTTTAGTTCGACGGATAAGGGAAGTTATCGAGGCGCCATCAACTTTGTGGATAAGATCAAGAAGTTGCAACAGCTCTATTCGATATTCAAATCGAATGGCTATGATTAGGCAGTTATAGGTCTATTTGTATAAATAGGGGTTTTTCTTAGGAAAAACGGGTCACAATTCAATCATACTAAAAACTTACACTCAATACTGTCCGTATGGTTGCGACAAACGAATCACAAGTTGCAAAGTATGAATATGTGCACCAATTTTCATTAAGTCTTTACAAATTCAATACATTTCTTTGAACAACTTTGCAATTTACTTAACCTTTTCGAAGTATTCTCTTTTATTGCTATCTTTACAGAATTTCGATTGGATTCAATTCTGTTGAATTCAGTTATTTGCATTTTGTTCTTGTCTTTTACTTTATCAAAATACTTTACGAACAAGTATTACGTTTATTTCATACCATAAAAAGCACAATATGCTCCTAAGATTTACTAGTTGATCTTGCAAGTAAACATTATTGAAACCAACGATTGTTTACCAAAAATCAGTGTAAACACCAACGTCACTACAAAAATCTACGCGCTTTTATTTTTATTGCTCCGTTAGTTTAATTTTTATTTAATATTCCAAAAAAACAACAAAAAACATGCAAATAATCAAAATCACAAAAATATTTTCATAATAAACCTTGATCTCCGAAAAATGACGCGACATATCATATGACAAATAATTTAGGCATTTCTCATGCGAGTTATTCACGAAAATAAAATAACTATTAGATTAGTGATCGAAAATGGATAATATATTGTTGACCATCATAACTAATGCATGTGTCATTCATCATTAATCACAACAACAAAAATACGACTTGTTATATATAAGGGACTCTTTTTTATACTATGACTGAGACCCGTGAAATGCTAGTATAACACCGTACATATCTCCAGAAGAAAATGATGAAAACCTAACGTTTTTGAATTAAAACTAAAGGAAAGGACCAAAATAAATCGAGTTTTAATTAAGGGATCAAAGTGATACCAACTACATAGTTAGGAGACCAAAAGTGCAATTTAACCTTTAAAAATATATTTTCAGCTCACATATTGTGCATAACACATGTATACGATCCAATAATGAAATTAATTAGAAAGCAATGGCATCGATCCAAATTGTTTATCCTCGTTTAATTTTCATTCAAATTTGGCTACATTTCCTCATTAAATGCCTCAAATCATTAAATTTAACGTGGAATCTATGTTTCCATTCTGCTCAATTGCATTTCGTTCCACTTTATATTGCTATATACTACTCACTCATCCAAATCATTCTTATTGAAAAAAAAAAAATTAACATTAAAAGACTCAAAGTATATCTAAGAACATTACACAGCTAACTGAACATCCCACACGGAACAAAAATCTAGAAGGTTTGGAATCCCAAATGGAGTCATAACCATTTGAAAAGCTTATATTTCCCCTCTTGTGATGAAGAGCAACCAGATTGCAAACATAGTATCGGGGCATTATCTAGATTTGGTTGTGAATCAATTTGATCGGGAACCATAGTGTCTGATGAGTCATCACGATCTCTGGAAACATCACCAAATGTTTTTGAAGTCAATAATGGATGAGTCACAGGATTAGGTTTAACATTCAACCGAGGCTCTTTAATAGCATCATGAGCTTTAATGATTTCATTAGGTTTCTCTTTTTCTGTGTTTTCTTTTGCTCCTAAAACAACATTTTTTCTCAAATGGGTGTTCCAATAGTTTTTCACATCATTAGCTGATCTACCCTGAAGTCTTGCAGCAATCAATGTCCATCTATATTATATGTATCATACATATGAGTAAGTTAGTTAGCTAAAATGTTTTATCTAAAGAGAATAAAAATATAGCTAATATATGAATATAATTATTCTAACTATAGACTGAATGCATCATTTTAGTCAAAAAAAAAAAAAAAAAAAAAAAACTGATTGCATCACAAGATCAGAAGCTGGCATACACATACAATTTTAATTTTACTTTATTTGTAGGACATGTAACCTTTGGATTATATCAACTTCATTTTGAGAAAAGGTCTCTCCGTTGATGGTGGGGTTTAAATAATTTAACCACACCTCAGTCTACAATTTTATCGACACCTATTCAATCATGTCAAGTACGTTTACCAAATATTTTGATAGAGCAACGATATTTGTACATCTATTTCATGATAATTTTAGTGACAACCTTATTTTTCTCTCTTCTTATTGGTTAAAAACAATGGAGAGAGAAAAAAAAAAAAAGAGGATAAAACCATTATGTGAGTATGAGATAGAAAGTTGTACAAAAGTTGTTATTTTCTTTCGGCTATCGTGTAGTAGCTTGACTGTCTTATTGTAACATCATAACATTTAAGCTTTATTTGATACATTTTATACTAGATGAACTTTTGTTGGTTTTTAACATATTCTCTTAGCTTTTTTCAAAAACAAAATATGCAGTAGATCGAATAGGCAACAATCATTATATATACATGCTAATTTAAACACCTATATCATTAAATAATTGAAATAATTGATTTTCTTAAAAAAAAAAAAAGAATCATTTTATAATTGATTTGGCCTTGGACGCTTACCTATTCCCTAGGAGGTTGTGTAACCTTAAAATTAAATCAGCTTCATCCTTAGAAAAGTCCTCCCTGTTGATGTAAGGGTTTAAATAATTTACCCATCTTAATCTACAACTTTTTCGACACCTATTCAATCCTGTCAGGTGCATGTATGGAACACATAAATAATTATATTAAATTTCTTCAAAAAAAAAAAAAAAAAAAATTAAATGTTGGCTAATGTTTTCCAAAAATCTTTGTTTCAAGACTAAACTAATGTATAATCGTAAACTCGTGAGTAAATCACTAGTAAAATCGAGAATTTACCAAATGTTATCACAGTTTATGTGAACTCGCAATAGTTTGTTTACAAAACATAGATCTTACGTGCGAAAATACTCGTTTTTATAATCTAAAATCATAAGAATTACTGCACTTTTTTATTGTATTTATCAGTTCAGTCCACTTCTTATTTATTTTTATTTTGGTACAAGTCCAATACTTATTTAATTAACGGATTTGGGATAAATCGTGGCCCTCGTCCATTATTCCTTTTGATTTATATTAACACAAACGACTTTTTTATAACAATTTAAAAATATAATAAACTAATGTGATCCCTTTTTCAAAAATAAATATTAGATTGTACTAGGTTTATAGTATCTCTAGTTTTCTTTAAACTATGATCCATTGTTCACTATATTCATATCTTCTCTTTTGCTGGTCCAAGATAAAAAATTAATTAAAAACATATAAATAATAGATTAAGGTAACTCATAATATTGATTAAAAAATAAATATATATTATAACTTATATAAACTTATTTTTTTTTATTTTATAAAATTCGATCTAATTTGATCCATTTGGGTTATGAATACTCCTATTAGTTTTAATAATTTTTATTTGAGCTGTTTTTGATATAAGCACGTTTAGGAAAAAATTTGTCAAAAAATGAAAATGTGTTATTTTACATTTGTTTCTATATAATTGTTTAATTATTTTAACTAATTATAAGCCAAATACGTAGTAGAATAAGGAACATTCGTTATACCTGTTCTTTCAGGAATTAAATGCCATTTTCCTACACCATGCTTGAGAATGTAAGCCTTGAGACAGTTGTCTTCTTCATATGTCCATGCACCTTTTCTAACGCCGCTCGTATTCGCCATACACAATGTTAGGTGATATGCGCTTCAGTGTCCATACTCTAATATATAGTAATGACCAACCAACCCAATATATATAGGGTTGTTAATTTACAACCTACCTAAAAATATTAAGGTGTAAATTAACAAGTTACACCCAGTTATATTTTATTAAAACATTCTTTTGTTTCTATTCTAATTAAATTTAAATAGGATGACAGTTTTATAACTATCTTAAGGAAGATCCTTAAAAGAAAAAAAAAGACAATGACACGATGAAGGTACGAAAGATGTAATAGAGACTAACTTAAGGTACAATATTTGGAATAATGAATGTGTGTGTAAATTATTGAGTGGATGTAAACAATTTGATAAAATTTATAAAAATGATTGTATATAATCAAGTAGATGTAAGTTGCTAACTTACACCTTAGTATTTTTAGATGGATGTAACTTGTTAATTTACACCCAATAGTTTCTATGTGGAAGTGTTTTAGCAAGCTACACCTTAGGGTGTATTTAACCACTTTTTAATTATTCACTTACCAAATGACTCCTTCTAAAAAATAAGTGGGTGTATTCTAACAAACACATATAAAACTTGCTAACATACACCCACTTGTTTTTTCAAAAGTGTGTTATAGCAACATACACCTCAAGGTGTATTTATTAACTTTTTTTAGTTAAAACTTGTTAAAATACAAGCACATAAAATCTAATGGATGTAGTACATATTTTTGATGCATGCATTACTGGAAAGGTACGTCAGTACATATTTATGACGCCATAAAGGCATTTTTACCACAAAAGTTTTTTTTTTAAAGTAAGCAAACATTATTGTCTCATAAATACAGTTTCAGATATTTTTTTTAACAGCAAAGAAATTTTATTAGATGAAATTTTAGTATATATATAAAATCCCTACATATCTGTCTCAGGTATTGGGACAAAGTAAAAGATTCAAATACCATTCAAAGTATTTACATATAAAAAATTGCAAAGTCATATGATATGTTGAGATGTACTCCGTTAGGACATGAGCCCATGAGGAATGCTCCATAAAAAAGAATAGTCTATTAGGTGAAAGAGTTTTATGTTTAAAATACGACATTAAATAATTTTATCTATTCAATATATAACTCCTAATATTGTCACTCTCTTTTAAGAGTTGGCGTACATGACAACTTTCATTCTATCAACATTGATCCTTGATCCAATGGTACCATTTTGCTTTTTTGTGGTTTTACTCATATATTCGTATTCGGTGGAGCACCTTAATCCAGTTTATAGATTGCTCTTTCTGTGATTCAATATTCAATGAAAACACCAACTGTTAGGACTTAACATACTCCTTCGGTTCCTGATCATGAATCTCCATTGTAAATTTCAAATACTATTTTAAAAATAATCGGTAATCTAATTAATGTGTTTATTTTATGTGAAAATATTTTTAAATTATAATTTGTGTATCTATACTATATATAAAGAAAAAACAGGTTTTGCCTCTTTTTGGCTGTCTTTTTCTCTCTTCCAAATTACATTTAATTTTCAATACAAATAACACATAATAAATAAATAAGAGTAAATTCAAATATTAAAATAAAAGTGTAACAAACACGATAGGAATATATATATCCATTTTTTTTCTTTATCATTTAAAAAGTGTATCAAACTAGATTAGTATATTTATACTTATTTTTTCATTATTTTAATTATACCCCTTAGACAACTTTTTCTATAAAAAAAATTGTTGTTGGTGCCATTAAAAAAAATAAGAATTTAGATTATATTTTTTTGTTATATTGTTGGTGCCATTGAAATAAATAATCATGGTTAGTTTGATTTGTTATAACTTGAAAGCAACAAACATTAATATTTTTAGTTTTAACAAAAATTAAATTGTTTTTAACCCGAGATATTTAATTAAAGTTATTTTTTGTTAAGTTTGGTTTGTTATAACCCAAGGTATTAATTAATGTTATTTTTTTTAAATAGATCAATAAATGCATCTAAAATTTTTTAAAGGAGATTTATATGTAAGGATAATTTTTTAACATTTTTAAAAAATAACTACTTAATATAGAATGTTTAAAGAGTACTCAAGGGGCATTCATTAACAAGACCCTTAATATAAAATATTTTTTCATAAGTGTATCTCATCATGTCTTTTATTTTGTAGAGTATCACCAAATAAATATGTGTACACATATATAAATTCAGGCAAACTCTTACCCATCCATCGATAAAAGATAGGTAGAGATTATCCATTTGTGTTGACATTAGTTAAAATTATTGTTTTAATTATTTTTCACTATTCATAAGAAAAATTAAATAAATAACTTTGATTAGGGTTAACATAGCTGAGTAACCTTTACCGACATTTATTGATGAGTAATGTTTTTTTTTTGGAGACACAAACACAATATTGTTTCTCAAGTGTATCTTATAATGTCATGTCATACATCACTGTATAAATATCTGTGCACATATTTAAGAAACGCGAATGATACATAAACACTCTTTTTTTTTTTCATCAACACCCATTGAAAATCTCAACTTATTTTATCTTTATGTATACAAATATTAATCCATCCGTTTTAAAATACATATCATTTATGCAGCTTGAGTGCATCTTGTGCTAAAAGAGATACACCGCCGTTGTTAATATATATTTTATTTTTTATTCTTCAAAATAAAATACATATCATAATTTTACAGTATGCACTATTCGTAAGATTTAGTTTGATCATATTTTTGTTATTGATATATAAATATAAATATTAACATGTGAGATGTTATTAGATTTGTCTCGATAAATATTTACAATATTTTAAAATACCGGACAAACCGAGAACCGATAGGGTAAGCACAATATGTTACTAAACCATTAAGAACTGGTCTTAACCAGTCAAACCTCATAAAAAACGGTGACCGGCAGTTTTCCAAACTACGTGGTCAATGCATGCCTTTGACTTTTGACCAATTTATATGTTTGAAAGATGGTTAGGTGAGTACACCAATTAATCTACTCGCCGCTTAACCAATTTATGAGTTGTAGTAAATATAAATTTCATTTATTTTATATAAACCAAATGTAAAAGAACATCAATATGTGTTTTATTATTTTCCAGGCAAATGTTAACTTTAATTTTTAGAACATATGTCAAGGAGTTTAAAGAAAACAATTTATTTAGAAAATTGTGTCAAATTATTTTTTTAAATAATGAAAATTAATGTTTTGTAATAAATATTTACCATTTATATAATTTTTAACATGTATCTTAAGGATACAAGTTAGCATGACCTTATTTTTAAATATAATAGAAAGTTTAGGTAAGTCAAACACTTATGACATAGTGATATCCCTTAAAATTCAAATAGCTTTTACCACTGATCCTAACGAACACGTGGAGCATATTGATATCGTCCTCTTTATGTTGTCTCTGAAAGGATCCACAATGCCGTGGTTCTTGCGGTTTGAAGAAGATTCTATTGATTCCTGGACAGAAGTGTGTGAGGAGTTCACCTTGCACTTTACTTCCAGTCAGAAGCTGTACCAACCTGATTTTCCCTAGAATTATTTTAATTAATTATTATGTGTGTTTATATCTGCTTGTAAGTGAATAATTGTCACTGTGTGTATTTCATTCGGGATTAGTGGATTTTTGCTTAAGAAGGATATTTTAGTCATTTTAGACTCAGAGGTATTTTGGTTATTAGGTGAGAAGGGGAAAATAGTCTTTTGATTACGAGAATTATTTTTAGTGTTTTAAGTGGGAATAATTATTTTTACTAAGTTACTAGTGAGTGATGATAATTATTTAAAGAAAATAATTACTCGTTATTTCGATGGTTAAGTGTGTAGTAAATCGGTGAATTAGATAATAAGAATATTGAGCCTATTATGACAACTAGGGTTTGAGCCCATTTGAGTAGAGACTATATAAACACTAGTCTTATGAGAGATCAGGCCATTACCTTCATTTACTCACTTTCACAAAATATTTCAAGATAGATGTAGAGAGAGAAAGGAGAGAAATCATGCCATTACCTTCATTTACTCACTTTCAGAAAACATTTCAAGATAGAGGTAGAGAGAGAAAGGAGATCTTGAAGAGCAAAGAAGAACTAAGAAGAGAAAGCTTGCAGTTGGTGACTAGGAGCAAAATTGAAGCCACAAATTGAATTGTTGAAGAGTAGAGGTAAGGGAGATAATTAGTCTCTTTTCACTAATTAAGTCATTATCTAGTATTTTCACTTATGAGTTTAAGTGCTTTTGTGATAATTGTGACTTTTTATATTTTTGAAAGATGAAATTCCTGTTCCTAATTCAGGTGAATTTAAGGGTATGATAAACTTCATAAAATTGTTGTATTATGGGCTTAAAACTCATGGTTGTTGTTGTTGATAAGTTGGTTTGATGATTTTTGCTTAAATTGGTAAAAATGAAGTTGTTGTTATTGATTGTTGACAAAATTGTGAGATTATGCTTTGATTAATGTTATGTTGTGTCCGTGGTGATGGTTTATACCTTGAGTGTTGTTATTGGTGAAGTTATTGTTAAGTTGTTGTTAATTTAATGAGTTTTGGAGAAAAGGGGTTATGAATGGTGAATTGAGATTATGAATGATTTGTGGTGAATTGTTGATATTGTTGTGTTGAGATAGATTAGATAAACTTCTATTTTTGGTTATAAGTCTTCATTGAGAAAGGTTTTGGGAAGCAACTTGGGTTTTTATGCGATAATCTGGTTTAAGTTATTTTGGGATAATAAGTGGTTATATTGCGGTGATTTTCAGAGATCAAGCTATTGATTAGCGTTGACTGACAAATTTAGGTTCACCACCGAGCTTTAATTTTTTCAAAGGGAATGGGGAAAAAGTTCGAATAAACCCACAATTTTTAGAGATTTAAGGTTCGAGGGTTAGTTACGTAAGTGGAAGGTATTAGCACCCTAAACATCTATAGTACTCTATAGGAACCTCTTGCATTTATTTATTTTTTTGGCTAAAATTATTTATTATTTTCCTGTAAAAAGATTAGTGTGATGAGGGGAACAAAAAAATATTTTTTATTATTTATTGATTCGGAAAGAAGAGGTATTTTACCTACGTACCCGTGATGGATCAAAACCACGTAGTTCGGGCTATAAAGCCGAGTGATTTGTTTGATGTTTTTTATTAGTTTTTTGAAAAGGTTTAAAAATAAAAGCCAAATGGCAAAGACAAAATTTGTTTGTTTTATTTATTTATTTCTAGAACGGGTTTTTTTTTGTGGTGGTCTAGGTTTGAACCCCGGACCTTCATATTTTATGAATTGTCCATACCAATTGAGCTATGCTCACGAGGACGCTAGAAAGGGTTTAAATATATTAAAGTGGAAAATCACTTTATTGAAAATCAAGGTTTTTAGAAAAGAATTTCCTTTTTTGTGAAATTTGTTTTATGATTATTTTAATGTTTTTTGCTTTTTATTTATTTATTTATAAAAGCCTAAAATTAGAGCGACGCTGAATTAATCGCGAGAGAATTCCGTAGTGACACTAGGTCAAAACGACTCCCCTTTCCCTTGGATATTAAACTAAACCTTTTTTTTGTAGCATTTTTCAGTATATAAAAGTTAAATAAATAAATAAATAAAGATGATGCATGCTTTTCTTTATATTTACAATTTTCCTAAAATACATTCTAATTACAAAATTGATAAATGAAAAAAAAATATTAAAATGCTAATGATAATAAACAAAAATAAAATGGAATGCAAAATGATAAAAAAATAAAATGCATGAAAATAAAAAGTAAATGACAGGGGGTGCAAATAATAAAAGAGGGGGGGGGGGGTGCAGGAAGTAAAAAAATAGATTGGGTCAGAAAGGAGCCAAATGCGCATGGGCTAACTAGATTAGATCTGGGTCGTTGATTTGATTAATGGTCGTAATCTGATCTGATGGGAAAACGCTACAGACTGTTAGATCAAGATCTAAAGGCCAGGAAGGCGAGGGTCCATGCTAAAGCATGCACCTTCGTCCACCAGATTAGGGAGGGTTATAAATACCCTCCACTTTTTGATTTCTTTCATTTTTTCCTTTCTATTCTCTCTACCCCTTCTTATCCTCTCATGTTCTTCCCTATCTCTACAATTCAAGATTATACCCTTTTTATTGAGTTCGTGACTGCTGGTTTTTGTGGATCTATTTATCCCTGTGTTTTTGGTTTGGGTTTGTGACGGGCTTTGGGCTGATTTTTTATTGTGTTTGTGTTTGTTGGTGTTACTGGGGAAAAATCGCACAATTAGCCAAAGATAGAGGTAAAGTGTGAAGGTGAGAAAAACAAAAGAGGGGGGTTGAAAATCTAAATGCAGCGGATAAAACATAGAGAGAGAGAGAGAGAGAGAGAGAGAGAGAGAGAGAGAGAGAGAGAAGAAAGACATTAAACAATTATACAGGTTCCTTCCACAAACCGGAAGTAGTCACGTCCCCCTTGCACTTCCAAGGAGAGTTCACTAAAATGTAATATCTGATTATAACTGCTCACTTCTAAAACTAGCAAGAGACTTCAAACTACTCAAGCACAACTACAAGAGATTTCCTATGCTCAAGAACTAAATCAAGAGGCTTCCTATGCTCAAGCTCAACTGCAAGAGACTTCTATTCAAACAGAATTACAAATATTTTTTTTTGAGGTTGAACACTTTATATACAATCAGTGGTGTTCACAAGACAAATCAGATACAGACTCTTTAAGACTCCAGAATTTCCAAGATATGAAAGTTGTTAAGAAATTCTAAGTGAACTTTGATGTTGACTTAGAATTTTGGCACTAGTAAATTGTTGTAAGAGTCTTGCAATTCTTCAGTTCTCCACTCCTTTATATAGAGGTGTGAAAGAGACGTTGATTGCCAACACATCAAAAAAGAGTCATTTAAAGCTTGATCAAATCACCGATGATCTATTTCCTGATTTGGTTATTGTCCTATGAAGGAACAATTTCAAATTCATTCCAAGTATAGAGGAATACCATGTTGGAACAAAATTTGTTTAACATTACACTTTCAGAGTTTTGATGATAACTGAGTATTAAAAAATTGTCAATTGGATATGCTAATATTTGTTCAAGTGTACAAGACCATAGACAAAAATTTGATATCATTATTCGGTTTCTTAAAGAGCGAATTGAGAGCTAAGGAATCAACAAAAAGGAAGCTTGAAGCATCTGAAGAGATGTGCTCCTGAAGTCAAAAGTGCTCATGAAGTGATGACATCATCAGAAGCAAGTTCATCAGAACCATCTCATCAGAAGCTAAAGTTCATCAGGAGATGCAAGACTTAAAGCTTCAAAAGATTGTTCAATGGATTCAATCTCGTCCAAGAATTGCAAAAGACCAGAGGAGTGAAGCACCAATTATTTTGAAAGGACTTGAAGGCATTGGATGCTTGTTCTTTGAAGAGCGTTGACATAGTACAAATTGTACGAAGTGTACAACCACCATCTCTACTACTCAGTTTGTGTCTCTGCTACTAGACAAGGATAACTGCTCTGCCTGCAACAATGTTCCTACATACTGGGAATGGTTTTGAAATTGATCTTTCATAGGACAATAATCATATAAGGCAAAAGATCATTTGTGGAAGGAACAAGTATAATTGCTTTGTGTAAGAAGCATGGACATTTCATTGCTGATTTCCCTGATCTTCATAAGGAGAAATCAAAGGACAACTCAAAGAAGGCAAACTTCAACACAAGGAAATTCAGGAAGCAGATGAAGAAGAGTTTAATGGCGACCTGGGAAAATTTAGACAGTGAATCAAACTCTAAAAAGGAAGAAATTAAAGAAGATGCAAAAGTAGTTGTTGGGTTAGTGGCTACTGTGACTTTAGAAGCAGATCCCGATTCATATTCTGAAGATAAAAATGAGGTATATTCTAAAATTCCCAGAGAAGAACTTATTGAGTCTCTTAAAGATCTTCTTACACACTTTGAATACAGAACCAATGAGTTGAAAGATTTAAAAGAAAGATATGTTGTTTTCATGAAACAACAAGAATCAACTATATTGGATCTGACATCTGTTGAAGAATGACTTAAAGGGTTTGACTTCATTTGTAGAACTTATGAAGAAAAACTAAAGCATCTTTGTCATAAGCTACAAGAAAAGTGTAATGGAAAGTCTTTAAGTAAACAAGAAATTGCTCATGTGGAGTTGATTATGTCTGGTATTGACAGTAGCAAAGTTGCTTCTATGATTTAGAGCATTTACAGAAACAATGGTAAAGGGATTGGATTTTCAGAAGGGAAACCTAATGAAATCAGTCTTAAAGCATGTTGTGAATGCATCAAGGAAGGGTTGAAAACCTTCTTTGTACTTGAAGGTGCTAAGAGTAAAACTGTTGTTCAGTCAGAACCTGAAGCTACTAGCTTTGAGGATAAGATTACTTCAAAGCCAAAGAACTTTAAGCCAAAGGCAATGACAAATTCTGATTCTAAGACTTCAAATATTAAGATTCTAAAGACATCAGAACCTGTTCCTCAGAGTCTGTTGTAACTAGAAGCTGGAATCTTAAAGTCCAAGTTTCAAAGGAAGAAAACAGTTGTTGCTACTTGGGAACGAAGATGTATTAAACCTAAGGCAATGAGTAACCAGAAGCAATCAAACTCTCAGCACAAGGCACAAGAAGTGAAGAGTAAAACTTATAGTACTAACCTTAAAGGACCCATTAGACAATGGGTACCTAAATCTGAAAATGTTAATATTACAAATATGTCTAAGAGCAAAAGTAAAGCAAAAATCATGGTACCTAGACAGCGGTTAGTAACGCCCGTTTTGAATTATTTAATTGAGTCTAGAAGTTATTTAGATGAGTTTATATTATATTTATATGATATATGTGTGATTTAAGAGGTTTATATGATTGAGGTGGTTTTATATGATTTTATGAGGAGTTGTGACTTGTTTTATTGTTTAATAAAATAAGATTTGAAAATAAAATAAATATTGAGTTTAGGGGTTGTTTTGAGATTTTAGAGAGTTTTGGGGGAGAAAGAGAAATAAGATAAGATAATTGGAGGAGATATAAATAGGGAAACCTAGTTTAGAAAACATAACGTACGTACGATCAATTTTGGAGAAAAGGGAGAAAAAGCCAAGAGAAGAGGGAGAAGACCTAGAGGCTGCGATTTTCATCTATAAGGTAAGGGTGAGACTAACTTTGCAATTCTATTAAGTTTGTGAATCAACAGTTACATTTAACATGAATTATGATGAGTTTAAGAGGAATCGGAAATTAGGTCAAATTGGTAGAACTGATGATTAAATGGTGAAAAATTGTTAGATTGATGTGGAAATTGTCCCTAGACCTTAGATAATGATTATGATGAATTCTGGAATCAAGATTAGGCTTAAAACGATGAGAGTTGATGATTTTTCATAAAAACTCCACTTTTGCCAGTAGCGACATTCATCGCTCGCCTCCTGAGCTATGATCCTCGCCACGGCGAGTGATGAACTTCATCACTCGCCACGCTAGTAACCTTTCCCCGCATCGCGAGTTGCACGTCGCAGCTCGCCATAGTGAGCAGATGAACTCGCCTAGCGAGCTTGACCAGAGAGCATGCAAGATTTCGTGATTTTGACTTTTGAGTTGATCCTTATATGCTTTTGAGTGCCTGAAAATGTCTAATAATGATTAGGAAAGAATGTAGGATGAGACTGAACCTGGAATGAAACTTGTGGCATTCTGACCTGAACTCGCCACGGCGAGCAGAGGCTCTCGCCTCGCGAGTGACCTAGAATCAGAGTGCCTTGTTAGATTTTGCGACCTTTGTTGCACGAGTTGTCGACAGTTGAACCTTGGGATAGCATTAAGACTTAATGATGATGTTAATTATAATTTGTGAAGCTGTTTAAGATGTGTTGATGTTGATTATGATGTGATATAATGTTATATGCATTACTTGAAGAATATTTGAATATTTAAGATGTTGATGAATTGCAATTGATATTATTATGTCATGCTGTTTTTGTATACTGCCTATGTTGCTGTTGTTATTTAACTAAGCTGCATGAGTCAGTCTAAGTTGATGAAGATGATGATGTTCCAAATTATTGGATTATATAAGAGGTTGTCGAATTAAGATGTTTAAGAGGTCGAGTCCATGCATTAGCATTTCATTGTTGGGGCTTGATGCCCTGGAGCTTTGTACTCACCACGTTGGAGCTTTAGCTCAATTAGCGATGGGGGCTTGATGCCCTGGAAGTATATTAATACTCAAATAGCGATGGGGACTTGATGCCCTGTATTGGTACCACATGCATATAAGAGGTCTAAGTTGCATAGTTGCATTGTTGAGTCGAAAATGATAAGTTGTGAAGTTGTGATTATTATGAATGAAGTGATGATTGATATATTATTATCTATGATGTATAATAAGATGTTTTTATGTTGTTAAATATAATTGTTGAATTATATGCTTAATATTATTGTTTTGTGAAATCTCACCCCTTCTGCTTGGTAATGTTGCTCTTCGTATGAGTAACTTGTAGGTGATCAAGTTTAAGTAGTTGGAGTTGCTGTCGTGAGTGGTTATCCCTCACTGTGTCCTTTAGGTGCTCTGATACGTAACAGGATGAGATCTTTTGTGGCTATTTCTTGTTCCTTTACGTATTTAATTTATGAATAAGTTGTTTAACTGAGTTTATTAGATATTTTGATGAGGCCTACATGCCAATACTTTTTATGATGTTGAATTAATTCCGCTGCTATTTTGTTGATGAAGGGTAAATTATTATTTATCTATTTAAGTTTTTAAGAAGTGTGATATCCCGTTTATGTGATGTTTTACTCTGATTATTTTATGAAATTTTTAAGTTGGGAAAACGGGGTGTTACACGGTTGCTCAAGGCATATGATAAGAGAGAAGTCTATGTTCGGAAAGACCAACTGCATAATACTCAAAACGAATGACAAGTGTATTCAAGGTAAAGAGAGTAGAGAATGTCTATAAGATTAATTTCTCTAAACTGGTTGATCAGAAGGTAATTTGTCTTCGGTTAGTGAATGATAAGAAATGGATGTGGCACAGAAGGTTGGGACATGCTAACTGGAGATTAATCTATAAGCTTAGTAAGTTACAACTTGTCAAAGGGCTACCTGATATTGACTATCATTCAGATGCACTTTATGGTGCATGCCGGAAAGGGAAGATTGTGAAATCGTCTTTTAAAACAAAAGACATAGTCTCAACCTCTAGACCCTTTGAATTACTTCATATTGATCTATTTTGACTAGTTAACACTGCATCCTTATATGGAAGTAAATATGGACTAGTCATTGTTGATGATTACAACAGATGGACTTGGGTAAAATTCCTTAGAAGTAAGGATAATGCATATGATGTATTCAGTAACTTCTGCACTCAAATACAGTCTGAAAAAGAAATGAAAATTTTAAAAGTCAGAAGTGATCATGGTGGAGAATTTGAAAATGAGACATTTGAACCTTTTTGTGAAAAAACAAGGAATTGTCCATGAATTTTCTTCTCCTAGAACACCACAACAAAATGGGGTTGTAGAGATAAAGAATAGAACTCTACACGAAATGGCTAGAACCATGATTCATGAAAACAATTTGGCCAAACATTTATGGGCAGAAGCAGTGAATACAACATGTTATGTCCAAAATAGAATCTATATCAGACCTATCTTGGAGAAAACAACATATGAAGTCTTTAAAGGAAGAAGACCCAATATCTCTTACTTTCATCAATTTGGATGTACATGTTACATTCTAAATAAGAAGCTCTACCTAAAGAAATTTGATGCCAAGGCCCAAAAGGGAATCTTTTTAGGTTACTCTGAAAGGTCAAAGACATACAAAGTGTATAATTTAGAGACACTTTGTGTTGAAGAATCAATGCACGTTAAATTTGATGACAAAGAGCCTAGAAATGAAACTTCAGAGCAAGATGAAAGTTTTGCAGATATACAGGTTACTGAAGACACTCCAGAACCTAATCAGATAGCTGAATCTGAAGATAGTCCAGAAGCTAAACACACCCCAGAAGCTGAACCAACTTCAGAAGCACAAGATGAAAATGCTTCCGATGAAGCTCAAGATGGTTCCCAGCAGGCAAATCAATCCAAGAATACATTCAAGTACAAGTGTTCACATCTTGAGGATCAAATCATTGGAAACAAAGATAGTCCTAGAAGAACAAGATGATACTTCAAACAAGAAGAGTCTATGATATGATTGTTATCAGTGATTGAACTTGTTATATTTGATGAAGCACTTTCAGATGATGGATGAATATTAGCTATGTAAGAAGAGCTCAATCAATTTCAAAGAAATGATGTCTGGGATCTAGTACCCAAGCCTCAACAGAAGAACATTATTGGAACAAAATGGGTATTCAGAAACAAGTTGAATGAACAAGGTGAAGTAGTTAGAAACAAAACTAGATTTGTTGCACAAGGTTACAATCAACAAAAATGCATTGATTATACTGAAAAATTTGCTCTAGTTGCAAGATTGAAAGCAATCAGGTTACTTCTATCCTATGCAGTTAATCATAGCATAATATTATATCAAATGGATGTCAAGTGTAACGCCCACTTTCGTTTAATTATTTATTTAATCGAGTTTAGGCAATTATATTATATTTATATAATATATGTGTGAGTTTTGTTTAAGATGATTTAAGTTGATTTGAAAGATTTGATGTGTTTTGGTGATTTGATAAGATTATGAGACTTATTTTATTGTTAAATAGAATAAGATTTGAAAAGAAAATAAAAATATTTAGTTGAGGGCTGTTTTGAGATTTTAGATAGTTTTGGGGGAGAAAGTGAGATAAGTTAAGATATTAGGAAGAAGTATATAAGAGATAGACCTAGTTTTTTAGAAATCAATTGCACGTACGATCAAACTTTGGAAAAGGAGGAAAAAGCCAAGCGAAGAGAGAACCACTAGGAGGGCTGCGATTTCTTTAATACAAGGTAAGGGTGAGACTAATAATTCAGTAATATTGACTGTTGTAATTCTGATGATTAATTGACAAAGTTAGGATTGATTTAGAAAAGTTTTGAAATTAGGTCAAAACCCTAAAATTGTTGATAAAACGGTAAATGTTGTTTAGATTGATGTAGAAACCGTCCTATAACCTTAGAATATGTTTAGGATGAATTCTGGATGTGAAATTAAGCTTAGAACCATGTTAGATGATGATAATCGTGTGAAAACTGCATTATGCCTGAGCCAAAGTTCATCGCTCGCCATAGCGAGCAATGATCCTCGCTTCGCGAGTGATGAATGTTCATCGCTCGCCACGCGAGCCCTTTCCCATCGCCTCGCGAGTTACAAGTTGTAGCTCGCCACAACGAGCAACCCTACTCGCCATAGCGAGCTTGACCAGAGAGCATGTCATTTTCTGAGTTTTTGACTTTTGAGTTGAACCTTAGATGCCTTTGAGTACCTTTAGGTGCCTACTATTGATTAGGGAGTTATTTAGAACGAGATTGAACCTGGAACAACCTTAGTTGGGATTCTGGCTTGTACTCGCCATGGCGAGCAGATGCTCTTGCCTCGCGAGCACTTCCAGAACTGAGAGCTTTTGAGGATTGTGAGACCTGAGCTGCTTGGTTTGGTTAGGAAAGGAACTTTAGGTACTAATGTGACCTATTAAAGATAATGACTGTGAACTGTGAAGTTTTCATGAACTGTTAAGAGATTATGAAATGAAATATGAATTGATTGCCTTTACTTGAATTATTATTGAATGATCAAGAAATTGTTGAGAATGATTTGTTATTAAACCTGTTATGATTTAATTATACTGCAAATGTTATTTAACTAAGTTGCATGTTTATGAATAAGCTGATGATGAACTCCAAATTATTGGATGTATATGTGATAAGATAATTAAGATGTTTTGTTGTTAGAGTCCATGCATTAGCATTCATTGAGCTTTGTCCTCACCACGATAGGAGCTTTGTCGTCCGCACGATGAAAGTATATTAATACTTATGATGACGATTGGTACCACATGCATATAAGTGTCTAAGTTGCATTGTCGCATTCGTCAAGTTTAAAGACGTATATGTTATTGATTATGATTGAAGCTGTGATTACTTGATAATTGTTTATCAAAGATGCTATGTTGTTTAAGACTGATTATGATGTTAATTATGATTTCGAATTACATTGATTAATGTTATTGTGTTATGAAATCTCACCCCTTCTGCTTGAAAATGTTGCTCTTCGTATGAGTAACTTGCAGGTGATCGTGCTTAAGTTTGCAGTTGCTGTCGTGAGTGGCCTTTCCTCACTGAGTCTTCTAGGTCGCTCTGATACATAACGGGATGGGGTGTTTGATATGCATGCTTCATTCTTTTACGTGTTCATTTATGATTATTTTTATGATGTTGATTAACTCATTTGAGATATGTTGATGGGGCCTACGTGCCAAACGATTTATGAATTATGAAACAATTTTCCGCTGCAACGTTTAAGTTATTTGGTTAAATTGTTATTTAACTGTTATTGGATTATGTTAAATGTGATATCCCGTTTGTTTATGTTGTTTACTATGTTAATTGTTTAAGAAATTTTTATATTGGGGAAAACGGGGTGTTACATCAAGAGTGTATTTCTTAATGGAGTAATTGAAGAAGAAATGTTTGTCAAGAAACCTCCTGGTTTTGAGGATCTTAAACATCTTGACCATGTTTATAAACTTAAGAAATCACTATATGACTTGAAACAAAGTCCCAGAGCTTGGTCTGATAGACTAAGTAGTTTCTTGATTAAAAATGATTTTAAAAGAGATCAAGTTGACACAACACTCTTCAGAAGGATTCTTGAGAAAGACATTCTTGTTGTGTAGATATATGTTGATGATATAATATTTGGTTCTACTAATGCATCTCTTTGCAAGGAATTTTCTAAGTTAATGCAGGATGAATTTGAAATGAGCATGATTGGAGAGCTAAAGCTCTTTCTTGGAATTCAAATCAACCAAAGCAAGGATGGAGTATATGTTCATCAACCAAAGTATACAAAGGAGCTTATGAAGAAGTTCAAGCTGGAAGATTGTAAAGTAATGAACACTCCAATGCATCCAACCTGCACCTTAAGCAAAGAAGACACTAGAACAAAGGTAGACTAGAAGCTGTATAGAGTTATGATCCATTCTCTATTATACCTCACTGCATCTAAGCCAAATATTTTATTCAGTGTATGTTTGTGTGCAAAATTCTAGTCAGATCCTGGAGAATCTCATTTAACTGCCGTTAAGAGAATCTTCAGGTATTTGAAAGGAACAACTCATCTTGGACTTGTCTATAGGAAATCCCTAGATTATTAGTTGGTTGGATTTTGTGATGCTGATTATGCTGGTGACAGGATTGAAAGAAAATCAACCTGTGGTAACTGCCAGTTCCTGGGAGAGAATCTGATATCCTGGGCTAACAAAAGACAAGAAACTATTGCTATGTCTACAACAGAAGTAGAATACATCTCAGTTGGAAGACTATCAGATAAATGGTAACAATATTCCCATTTATTATGATAATATTGCTTCTATTTGTTTGTTAAAGAATCCAATTCTACATTCAAGAAACAAGCATATTGAAATCAAATACCACTTTATTAGAGACTACATTCAAAAAGGAATTTTAGATATACAATTCATTGATACTGAACATCAATGGGCTGATATATTTACTAAACCTTTAACTGTGGAAAGATTCGATTTTATTAAGAAAAATTTAAACATGCACTTTGTGTCTGATTAAATTAGCTTGTTCCTGAACTAGAAGTTTGGTTCTGAAGTCTGTTTAGAAGCCATGGTCCATCAGAAGCTCTTAACTAAGATTCTGAGGAAAATGTTTTTCTGAAGATGACGTCAGCACTTTAACTTCAATTGTTGAATTCTTTGCTCCTGAACAAGTAGTATTAGTGGAAACGTTGGAAGTTAATTTTTAGTAACACCCGTCCCACTAACTTAGTAGTTACTCAAAAAAGTATCTGACGTGGCTTTTGTATTGGTGTATAACTTAAGAGGGCAATGATGATTTTTAGCTTTGAATACACTATCTCGCGCCCCCTATGTCATTGATGATGTGTTTGTTTGTCCCCTTCTGAATTGCAATCGTTTTTGCTCAAAACACTTAGAAAAAACACACACTACTCACTTCACAACCTACACTTTCTATTTAACTGATTCTCTGCGAAGTAAAACACATTCTTCCTCACTCAAATTCCTAGAACCTTAAAACTTCATATTCATCAATGGCGTCATCAAGTTCAGTTCCAGAAACGTCATCAAGCATGCAAGAAGCTCCTACTTATGAAAGCAAAGGGAGGACTATGAAATTAGAAGAATGGGATCTTAAGATTCATACTGAGAATCCGGTGGATTTTATCTCATTAGCTCATCATGGGTGTGACATCAGAAGCTACTACGAAGTACACGGTCTCATGCAGTACTTTAAGATGTTGAATGGTCCAACATACAAAACTCTTGTCAGGCACTTATTGGTTAGAGCGCATGTGTATGACAAGAAAACTACAAAGTTAGAAGAAATGGAGAAGATTTTGATTGATCCTACTATGGAAGGAAAATCTCGAGAAGAAATGGGTTTAGAACATTTACTTGCACAGAAATCAGGTCAAGCATCATGGGCATCCCTGTTTACATCTCTGAAGATGCTACCGCCTTTGTTATCAGAAGAGCTTTTGAAGGTAGTTTCAAAGGTGTTATAGAAAATAGCAAGACCAGCCCCTGGAATGAAGTTGTTCACAAATCCATGTTCAACATCACAAAGAAAGGTGCTTACTGTGACTTAAGCATGGAGAAGAAGATGCTTCTAAAGATTCAGAATGAGAATCTACTATCAAAAGGTGGTGGTAGTGATCAACCCTCTCTGGAGCACAAAATATTCATTCACTTCTTCATCACGAAGGAAAAAGCAAATGTGCCCAGATACATCTTCAAGCACATGATCAAAGAGCGCAGGGAAAGCCAAGACAACAACAGTTGTTGGGTTCCCTATAGAAGGTTGATTTCAGATCAGATTCTTCATCAAGGATGGATTATGAAGGCTCTTAAGAATATCAACTTCTTCACTGATGATCAGCTTGATACAAAGACAGAAAAAGTCATCAATGGGAAGACTCTCAGGAATATGTATCTAATTCCAAAAGATGCATATACAAAGCTCAGTGCAGACTTGAAGGAGTCTGATGCAATGTCCATCCTGATGGAAGAGTTTCCTCCTATCTGCAAGCAAGATCCTCTTGATGTTCAAATTAACTTCATCAAAGATCACTTTGCAACACCTGGTACGAAGATAAGGCTGGAATATGTTCCTGAGACCGTGTATGGTGGAGCCTTGCTAGTATCAAATAGGAGAAAGACCAAGAGGAAATCACTCACAAAGGAAGAGTATCTTGGTGATGCTCCTGAACAACCTGCAAAGAAAGCCAACAGAGCTAAGAAGGAAAGAGTTGCAGTTCAGGAGAACATTGTTGGTCCTGCTATACTAACCATCCAAAAAGAGGTTGAAGATCTGGAGGCTGATAAGATCCTACCCAAAAGGATCAGAAGTGGAAAGTCAGCTGCTTCATCACAATATGTTCCTGGTCAACCTTCAATTCCAAAGAAGAAGAGAAGGAAAGCTATCAGGAAATTGAAAGTAGCAGACTATGTAATGAAGAAGAGGATAAGATTGGAATTGCAACTGATCTTGTGACTAAAGAGCTCAAGAAAAAGAAAGCTGTAGAAGAATCTGCACTTCAGAAGGATGCTGAAGTTGCTGCTTGTAACAGCCCGATTTTCGTTAGATTTATTTTTAATTGTTTTAATACGTGTTTATACGTGCTTGTGTGTGAATTTGATCATTGGGTGCATTTTCATGGGTTTTTGTGTTGGAAGAGTAATTTAGTAATTTTTGGTGAAGATTAGTTTTAGTCTTTTAGTGAGAACCATTATTTTACTAAGTTACTAGTGTGGTAAATAGTTGTGAGCCGGTAAGTGACCGTTGTTAGTATTTTACTGTTAAGTGGGTAGACACATTTTAGAATTGTAATTGAGTGGGTTAATCCCACTAAGGCATTAGGGTTGAGCCAATTTGAGAATAGCCTATATAAACCTTGTCTTAAGAGAAAATAACATTCGTTTTTCATTTCACAAGATTTTTAGAGAGGTAGAGAGTGAAAGTGCAAGAGAAGAGGAAAAGCGTTAGAAGAGGAGCGACTTGAAGACCTATGAGGTGGTGGTGATTCTAGGATCTAAATTGAAGCTTGGGCTAGGATTTGTGCTAATTAAGGTAAGGGGGTTAGAATTCAATCATAATCATTTAGTGGTAATTTTTCATTAATTGCATGATTAAGTACTTAGTTGAATAACTGATTATTGTTCATAGTTGTTGAAATTCGTGTTTTAATTATGGTGATATGTTTGAATGCATGAAATTGGTGATAATTGAATTGTTGTTGGTGAAATTGCATGTTCATAGTATGTGAAAATGATATATTGTGAATTGTGCTCTAAATGTTGAATTGTGTTATGTTGTTGTTGAATTGTGATGGGAATCATGTTTAATTGATGTTGTTGTTGTTAAGAAGTTTTGTTGTTGATGATTCATGGCTTGGGTGTTCATATATCAAGATTTGATGATGAAAAATAAGTTGTTGTTGTTTGTTTGTAAAAATGGGTTGATTTGGTGAATTATGTTCAAATGACAATTGTTTTCATGTTTGATGTGTTCTTGGGAACCCTTTTAGTTGTTTTGACCTGTAAACAAACTTTGGAAACATATTTGGGCATTGGGAGATCAAAATTGGGAATTTTGGGTGAAAAAGGGTTGAAACCCGTAATATTTTTTTCCTGCAAAATTTTGACTGTTCGCTTAAGAGATCGCTAAGCGAACGAGTAAGCGAACAATCACGATAGGTTCTGTGACTGGCTCTCTTAAGCTAACCGGAAGCGAATAGCTAAGCGAACGTGCCTAGTTTCAGCAACCTTTGATTTTCGTTCCGGGCTTTAGGGGGCCAATCCAAGCTTTGTAAAAGGCTTCTTTCAACTTATTTAACCTCTGTTTGAACTCCTAAATCTGTTGGAACATGTTTTACTCATTCAAATTTGGGATTTTTCATTTTGGGTTGAAACTTTAATATTTTTGGGAATTTCGGATTTTGTCAAATGAACTTTTGTGAACTAAATGAGATTACAAGTTTAACCTACAATTCCTGTAGACTTAGGCAAGACTTGTAAAGTTGGTCAAACATCTTAATCATGTTAAACTTGATATTTCAGGTGGGAATGTCAAAATGTGAACTTGGGTTTTCTCATACGAACTTAAGCTATACTTCGAACTAATGTCTAATAGTTTGTAAGTGGCTTAAGCTCGTGAATACATGATTGATTAAGATTGTTTTAAGAGTTTTCAAACTTTATTAATGTTACCTTGTTTTGGGATTTATCAATGTTGGCGTTTGCCACTTGATATGAATTTTATCGGAAATGGTTCTTTTAAGCCAATTATCTTATGATCTTTCGTGACTAGCCTTATATGACTAATGAAGATGTGTGAATGAATGTTATATGTTGGATATGATATTTATCATAAGGTGTTGTATTTTCTCTTGGAATATGAGAAATATTTGGAGTGGCGAAACTATATGATGTAGTTGATGTTGAATGATATTGATAATTATGATGATAATGTGATGATGACTCTTATTTGGATTATGACTTGAATGTTGTGTGGACGCAAATACTTGATAATGAAATTGTTGTGGAGATGATCAATATATTTGGAAGTTATCCTTTGCTTGTATGTCCATGCATCATAGTCATGTTGAATCTTGTAACTGTAAAAGAAGGGTACTCTTATACTTCGGTGATTATGTAAGACGGGCGTGAAATCTTACATACAATGTTTTTGTTGCATCGAAGGTGACGACCTAGAGGTGATTTGGTACCACATGCATATATGTGTCGAACTAGGTGCATATCATGTTCACATGAGTCTTATTTGTGGCATGTGAATGATGATTGTTGATGATAAGTGTGTTTGATGATTAGTTGCTTTGGTGAGTTGCTCGGTGGTTGCTTGGATAACGGGAGCTATATCCGCTATCGTGTCCTTAGAGTCTAGGATAGGCTCTGATCTACGTGTCTGTTTATGATTACTCTAGATTATCTGTTTTGGATTTATTCATGTTTGGAGATTTACGCATTTGTCGGGACTTGGAGAATTTTTATGATTATGTATTTTGATATCATGGCATGTATGCTTTGAAGTGAATGGTTTATATCCGCTGCGATTGTTGAGAATTTTTATACATGCATGTTGTTTTGGATTTTGTATGATGACGTATCATCTATTTCTTGAATATATGTATTATTCGCGTGTTTTATCGCTTTAATCGAAATGGGGCGTTACAAGTTGGTATCAGAGCCATAGTCAGTCTTGTCTGGACTAATACTCGTTAATTTTCCTGTTGTGCACGAATGGTAATGGAGTACCTTCGACATTTGTTTTGTTGTGCTGTTGTTCTTATCTGTTGGTTGGTTTGTGTAGAAGTGAGATGGCTGGAAGCAGAGATGATGCTGCAATTGCACAGGCTTTGGCTGCAATAGCTCAGGTATTGGCTCAGTCCAATGAGCAGTCGGCGATTAGTCGTCGGAATGAAGGAGAAGTTGAGGAGCGGAGGCTTGAACATTTCTTGCGAAACAATCCGCCAACGTTCAAGGGAAGGTTTGACCCGGAGGGAGCTCAGATATGGGTGCAAGGCATGGAGAGGATCTCCCGTGCTATGGTGACTAGTGATGATCAGAAGGTCAGGTTGGTGGACTAATGCTAAGGGAAGACTTGAGAATGGTGGAGAGGTTATGACTTGGGATCAGTTCAAGACTGAGTTTTTGAGGAAGTACTTTCTAGAGGATTTGAGGACTAGGAAGCAAGTGGAGTTCTTGAACTTGAAGCAAGGGAGCATGTCCGTGGCTGAGTATGCGGCGAAGTTTGAGGAGCTTTCGAGGATTTGTCCGTACATTAATGTTGAAGATGCGATGGTTTCGAAGTGTGTGAAGTTTGAAACCAAAATTCAACATAAACCCAAAATCCCCAATTTCTACCATAACTTGTTAAACCAAAATCAGAATTCAATATCTATACTACTGAAGCAAACCTCACCCTTACCTTAATTCAGAAGGACAAATACATAGTAATTGGATTATCTTGGCTCTACTTCGCTCTTCTCCCTTTTCTCCCAAAACTAGTCTGTTTTCACGTAAAACTGCTTTGTGACTGTTTCTTTTCCTAACTCCCAATACATAACTCCCCTTTATTTCATTTAACTCCCCCTTAATTCCATTAATTTCTAATTAAATCCCCAACCTCCAAAATAATAATAATTTTCACATTATTCTAATTAATATTAAAATAAACCATATAATAAAATATAACACACCACATAATCCACAATAATTATTTAAAATCATATAAAAGACTCTAAATAAATTAATAATAAATAAAATAACGACTAGGGCGTTACAACTCCCCAAATTAGAGAATTTCGTCCTCGAAACATTACCTCAAGTAAACAACTCATGATAAGACTCATGCCTCTTACTCTCCAACATCCAAGTCAAACTTTCGCCAGTTACTCCACCCCAAACAACCTTCACTAGAGGTATATCCTTGCCTCTCACGGTCTTCGATTCTCAACGATAAGGTCTCAACTGTAAGGTTGTCTCTAACCTGCACATCATCTCTCGGAATAACATACGAAGGATCCGCTACATACTTCCGAAGTTGCGACACATGAAACACATCATGCAAATTCGAAAGATGTGGTGGCAAACCCAATTTGTATGCCACTGTTCCAACCCTCTCAGATATCTGATACGGACCAATGAACTTAGGAGTCAACTTCTTAGACTTCAATGCACGTCCTACACCCGTCATAGGAGTAACTCTCAGAAACACATGATCTCCCTCTTGAAACTCAAGGGCCTTCCTACGCTTGTCATGGTAACTCTTCTGTCGACTCTGAGACGCTTTCATCTTTTCTCTTACTATCTTGACCTTCTCCGTAGTCTAATGAACCAAATCCGGTCCCAACATAACACTTTCTCCTGACTCGAACCAACACAAAGGAGTCCTGCACCTCCTGTAACACCCCGTTTTCCCAACATAAAAATTTCATAAATATCTATCAGAGTAAACAGCATATCACGGAATGTTACACTTCTAAAATATAATTAATGAGATAATTAACTAATTATCTTTCCCAAAAATCGGCAACATATTAATTCAAACTCTGCAGCGGATGAAATTCATTAACATAGATAAGTCTTTGGCACGCAGGCCTTATTAAAACATAAACAATACTTAAAGGAATAGAAAATAGCCACAAAAGATCCCATCCCGTTACATATCAGAGCACCTAAAAGACACAGTGAGGGATAGCCACTCACAACAGCAAACACAGCGACCTACTCTCGTTCACCTGCAAGTTACTCATACGAAGAACAACATTTCCAAGCAGAAGGGGTGAGATTTCACAAAACAATAATATTAAACATTAAATTCAACAATTATATTTAACAACATTATAAACTAATCATAGATGGTAATGTACTCATATAGTACTGCATTAACAATTTAAATCAATTTCGATTCATCATTAACTCCCTATTCATCATGTTTCATACATCAATATTTAGCACATAATAATCAAATCATAATCAACATAAATCATCACATCATAAATATCAACTTTGTCATTTCATAATTACATAACAACACAACTTAATCATCACCTATTGATAATAAGCATATACAATATGACATAATAATCACTTATCAAATATAATCAAATACAATATAACATAATATTCACTTATTAATAATAATCATATATAATATAACATAATAATCATTTATCATATATAATCAAATACAATATAACATAATATTCACTTATTAATAATAATCATATATAATATAACATAATAATCATTTATCAAATATAATCATATATAATATAACATAATAATCACTTATCAATAATAATCAAATACAATATAACACAATAATCACTTATCAATAATGTAAGGAACACATATTCGTCATAAAACAATAGCACATGTTCATCATACACAACAACACATATTCATAATTATCATCATGGTCACATTCACAAACAACATCATAATAATATCTTAAATCAACATCATGAATCATCAAATAATCTTTCATTAACAACTCAAAGTTAGAGAACGACTTAATCGACCACGACACAACTTCAACTCAACAATGCAACTTAGACCTCTTATTCATCTTAGACCTTCTTGACAAAAATGCAACTACAACCTCTTAATCATGCATGTGGTACCTGTAACACCCCGTTTCCCAAAATCAATTAAATAATAATATTTCAATAATCAGAGTAAAACCCAAAACGGGTATGTCACACTACATCATCAAATTTTCTTAAATAGAATATATAAAAATCTATTTAATTAAACATTCTTCACAAAATCATCATTAAACTTGAAGCGGAATATTTTTCAACTTAAATAAACCCCAATAATTGTTCTTGGCATAAAAGCCTCAACAAAAGAAACCAAATCATCCATAGGGCTACAACAACAATATTTCAAAAATTGATACATAGGAAAGAAATTAAGCAATAAAATCCCATCCCACGTATCAGAGCCCTAGACACTTTGAGCCACCACCTACTGTAACACCCCGTTTTCCCAATATTTAAAAATTCTTAAAACATAACATTTATCAGAGTAAACATCAAACAACGGGATATCACATATAACGTAATCCAACAGTTAAATAACAATTTAACCAATATCTTAACCATTGCAGCGGAAAATCATAATCTTAATTCATAAAACGTTTTGGCACGTAGGCCCCATCAAATAGTCCATAATCGTAATCCATAACATTATAAAAATAACATAATAGTCACGTAAGAGAATGAAGCATGCATAAACATAAACCCCATCCCGTTACGTATCAGAGCGACCTAGACGACACAGTGAAGGCAAGGCCAACTCACGAAAGCAACCTGCAAACTAAGCACGATCACCTGCAAGTTACCCATACGAAGGGCAACATTTTCAAGCAGAAGGGGTGAGATTTCATAATCAAATAACATTAATCAATGTAATTGCGAATCATAAATTAACATCATAATCATTCCTTAGATAACATTGCATATTTGCTAAACAGTTATAACATAATCATATATCCAATTATCATGAACAAAATCACATAATTGATAAACACTTATCACGTAATCACGTATTCAATCATCATCAACAAGGCATCTTAATCATGACAATGTGACAATGCTCTTAGACTCCCTATATGCATGTGGTACCAATCGTCATCATAAGTATTAATATACTTTAATCGTGCGGAGGACAAAGCTCCTATAAAACGTGCGGAGGACAAAGCTCCTATTATTCATGGTGAGGACTAAGCTCAATGAGATGCTATGCATGGACACTTATGAACAATAACATCGTAATCAACATATCAACATGCATCCAATAATTTGGAGCTAACTTCATCATAAACTTATGCACTTAGTTAAATAACGGAAGCAGCATAAACAGATCACATAAACAAGATGATATCATTATATCAATAGCTTATAAATATCAGGAACATCAACCTTCATATCTTGCACGAATATTCAATACATTAGTTCATGTCCATTTAATATCAACATAACTTAAACAACTCTACAGACTGCATTAAACGTCATCATTAGGTCTTAATACCAACTAGGGGTTCACTCTTGATCAACACGTGCGACACAGATCGCACAAACACTCAAACAAGTACATTCTAGTTGTACTCGCGAGGCGAGAGTTCTTACTCGCCATGGCAAGTACCACTCATCTCCCAAACTAATGTTGTTCTGGGTTCCCTCTGATCCTACATTCATTCCTAATCAATACTAGGTATGTTCAGGCACTCTAGGGCATCCAAGGTCCAACTAAAAATGTCGAAACATAAAATATGACATGCACTCTGCCTAAGCTCGCGAGGCGAGAAAGGGTTGCTCGCCATGGCGAGTTGCACCAAACAACTCGCGAGGCGAAGGGAAAGGGCTCGCGTGGCGAGCGATGAAGTTCATCACTCGCGAGGCGAGGATCATCCCCCGCCGTGGCGAGCGATGAACAGAAGCACGGGCAGACTAGGTGTTTTTCTCAAAAATCCAACACAGAACATGGTTCAAAGCCTAATTTTGATTCCATAATCCATCCTAAACATGTTCTAAGGTTAAAGGACGGTTTCTACATCAATCTAAACGAGTTTTACCGTTTGATCATTAATTTTTAGGGTTTTGACCTTTCCAAACTTTTCTAAAACAATCCTAACTTTGTCAATTAATCATCAGGATTACAACAATCAATGCTATTGAATCATTAGTCTCACCCTTACCTTGTTTGAAGAAAATCGCAGCACTCTTGGTCTCTTGCTCCTCTCTAAGCTTTTCTCCCTTTTTCCAAAAGTTTTCACGTACAATGGTTTTCTAAAGATATTAGGTCTTCCCTATTTATACCTCTTTCTAATAACTTATCTTATCTCACTTTCTCCCCCAAAACTATCTAAAATATCAAAACAGCCATCAACTAAATATTTTATATTATTTTCAAATCTTTATTTTATTTAACAATAAAATAATTCTCCTATTCTTATCAAATCTTCCAATGCTCATAACTTAACACGTCATCAATCAAATCATCATAAATCATCAAGACATACTAAAATCATGCATATATTATATAAATATAATATAATCACCTAAACTCGATTAAATAAACGATTAAACGAAAGTGGGCGTTACAACTCTCCCCCACATAAAAGATTTTCGTCCTCGAAAATTTACCTCAAGCGAACAACTCTGGATAAGACTCCAGCATCTTACTCTCAAGCTCCCACGTCAAGCTTTCACCAGTCGCTCCCGTCCAAACGACTCTCACGAGAGGTATTTCCTTGCCTCTCAACGTCTTCACTTTACGATCATCAATCCTCACCGGTAAAGTCTCTACCGTGAGGTTGTCTCTAACTTGCACATCGTCACTTTGGATTACATGAGATGGATCCGGAACATACTTTCGAAGTTGCGACACATGGAAAACGTTGTGCAAATTCGAAAGATGCGGCGGTAAACCCACTCGGTAAGCCACCGTTCCAACTCTTTCCAATATCTGATACGGACCAATGAACTTCGGGGTCAACTTCTTTGACTTCAAAGCACGTCCTACACCAGTCATAGGAGTGACTCTCAAAAACACGTGGTCTCCTTCTTGGAACTCAAGATCTTTCCTACGCTTATCATGATAACTCTTTTGTCGACTCTGCGACGCTTTCATTTTCTCTTGGATCATCTGAACTTTCTCAGTAGTTTGCTGAACAATCTCTGGTCCTAAGACCACTCTTTCACCTGACTCAAACCAGCACAACGGAGTTCTGCATCTCCGACCATATAAAGCCTCGAAAGGTGCCATTCCAATACTTGAATGATAACTATTATTGTATGTGAACTCGATCAACGGAAGATGACTATCCCAAGTTCCTCCTTGTTCAAGAACATAAATTCTCAACAAATCCTCTAGTGACTGAATTGTGCTCTCCGACTGACCATCTGTCTGTGGATGATACGCCGAACTCAACCTCAACTTCGAACCCAAAGCCTCTTGCAAAATTTTCCAAAATCTAGAAGTAAATCTTGGATCTCTATCTGACACAATGCTCGAAGGAACACCATGCAACTTCACAATCTCCTTGATATAAATCTCTGCCAACTGGGCAACGGGGAAACTAATATTAATCGGTAGAAAATGAGCCGACTTCGTCAATCTATCAAAAATAACCCAAATTGCATCGTTCCCTCTAGGAGTATTTGTCAAACTCGTCACAAAATCCATAGATATACTATCCCATTTCCATTCTGGCATGTCTAAAGGTACCATCATTCCAGCAGGTTTCTGATGCTCAACTTTCGACTTCTGACAAACTAAACAGGAATACACAAACTGTGCCACATCTCGTTTCAAACCAGACCACCAGAAAATCTTCTTCAAATCATGATACATCTTCGTAGCTCCCGGGTGAATACTCAAGCTACTTCTATGACTCTCTTTAAGAATCATCTTCTTAATCTCTTCATTGTCTGGGATACAAATTCTTCCTCGGAATCTCAACACACCTTGATCATCGATTTTAAAATCACTGTCTTCAGTCTGATCTCTAGCAACCAACAAGTCCACAAACTTTACATCAACTTTCTGTGCTTCCTTGATACTTTTCAGAAATTCACTATCAATCTTCAGCATACCCAATTTCACACTCTGAGGTGACCATTCGCAAACCAAACTCATATCTCTAAACTGTTCAAGCAATTCGAACTCTCTGGCCATCATAGCGGACATATGCAATGTCTTCCTACTCAAGGCATCTGCAACAACATTAGCTTTACCTGGGTGATAATTCAAACCAAAGTCATAATCTTTCAACAATTCAAGCCATCTTCGCTGTCTCATATTCAATTCCTTCTGATCGAACAGATACTTCAAACTCTTGTGATCACTAAACACCTCAAATCTCGAACCATACAAGTAATGTCTCCATATCTTCAATACAAAGACTACGGCCGCTAACTCGAGATCATGCGTAGGATAATTCTTCTCGTGAACTCTCAATTGTCTTGAAGCATAAGCTACCACTTTACCTTCTTGCATAAGCACACCTCCTAAACCCAACTTGGACGCATCACAATACACCACAAAAGGTTCATCTGATTTCGGCAAAATTAACACTGGAGCAGTCGTCAAACGTTTCTTCAATTCACCGAAACTTTTCTCACAATGGACGTCCCACACAAAAGTTTTACCTTTACAAGTCAACTGCGTAAGCGGAAGAGCTAACTTGGAAAACCCTTCAATAAACCTTCTATAGTAACCAGCTAAACCCAAAAAGCTTCTAATCTCTGTAACGGACTTAGGAGTCTCCCACTGTGATACCGCTTCAACTTTAGACGGATCCATTGCAATTCCATCACCAGAAATAACATGGCCTAGAAAACTCACTTCTTTCAACCAGAATTCACACTTAGACAATTTAGCATAAAGCTTCTTCTCTTTCAACACTTGCAAAACAATCTTCAGATGCTCAGCATGTTCCTCTTCAGTCTTGGAGTAAATCAAAATATCGTCGATAAACACAACCACAAACCGATCCAAAAATGCATGGAAGATGCGATTCATATACTCCATAAACACTCCAGGTGCATTGGTAACACCAAAAGGCATAACTTTATATTCATCGTGACCATAACGCGTTCTGAAAGCTGTCTTCTGCATATCTTCATCCTTTACTTTAATCTGGTGATAACCTGACCTCAAATCAATCTTGCTGAAAACACGTGCACCCACTAACTGATCCATCAAATCATCAATTCTCGGAAGTGGATACCTATTCTTGATAGTTACCTTGTTCAACTGCCGATAATCAATACATAACCGCATACTACCATCTTTCTTCTTTACTAACAAAACCGGCGCTCCCCAAGGTGAAACACTTGGTCTAACAAACTTCTTCTCAAGCAAGTCCTCCAACTGTTTCTTCAACTCAGATAACTCGGAAGCAGACATACGATAAGGTGCCATCGAGACCGGCTTCGTTCCAGGGACAAGATCAATAGAAAACTCAACTTCTCTCTCTGGAGGCACATCAGGAATCTCATCCGGAAAAACTTCAGGAAAATCACACACCACCGGTAACCTATCAATCACTGCTTGATTCTCAATAGATAAAGTAGCCATTAACGAAAACATCAAGATACTGTCGCGTTCCAGTTGCTTCAGCTGCTTAGTAGATAGAAACTCCGCACCACTTTCCTCTTCGACGGAAGAGAAATGCACTGACTTGCTAAAACAATTAATAAGAACGTGGTTATACTCTAACCAGTTCATACCCAGAATCACATCCATACCGCTCAAAGGTAGACACACTAAATCCATTTCGAAATCACGACCAAACATAGACAAAGGGCATTTCAAACATACGAAAGAAGTAGTCACCGAACCCTTAGCCGGAGTTTCGACAACCATCTCTCCATTCATATCAGACAAATCAAGACCCAAAGCAGAAACACAATCGAAAGCAATAAAACAATGCGTAGCACCAGTATCAATAATAGCAACTAAAGGAGTATTATTAATATAGCAAGTACCTCTGATCAAACGATCCTCGTTCTCTGTCTGAGTACCAGTCAAAGGAAAGACCCTACCAGTAGTCGGCACCCTCTTAGGCTGAGTACACTGTGAACTAATGTGACCCTCTCCGTTGCAATTAAAGCACACAACGTCCGTACGATTGCAATCAGCTACAACATGACCTTTCTTGCCACACCGGACACACTTCTTGATTTCCTCAGGGCAGACGTTGCTTTTGTGGCCTTTCTCACCACAATTGAAACACACAATCTCTGCAGCATCCTTCTTCTTAGGCCGCCTAACATCGACCATCTTCTGTTTCCCTTTATCAGCAGGGGCACTGTACGGCTTAGGACGACTCTGCTGTCCCTTGCCCTTTCTCTCATTCACTACCTTGTAGTGAGCCTTCGTATCCTCTTCGTAGATCCTGCAGCTATTAACCAAATCCTGAAAAACTCTCAGCTGTTGGTATCCAATCGCCCTCTTGATGTCGGGCCTCAAACCGTTCTCGAACTTGATGCATCTCGAGAACTCAGCATTCTCAGCAGTATAGTGCGGGTAGAACTTTGACAGCTCCACGAACTTGGCAGCATACTCTGTCACAGACATGTTTCCTTGCTTCAACTCAAGGAACTCGACCTCCTTCTTCCCGCGAACATCTTCCGGAAAATATCTTCTCAAGAACTCTCTCCTGAAAACAGCCCAAGTCACAACAGCTCCCTCCTGTCCAAGGGTAGGCAGAAGAGCAACCCACCAGTCATCAGCTTCCTCGGCTAGCTGATGAGTACCAAACCGCACCTTCTGATCTTCAGTGCACTGCATAACCCGGAAAATCCTCTCAATCTCCTTAAGCCACGTCTGGGCTCCATCAGGGTCATAACGTCCTTTGAAAGTCGGAGGGTTCTTCTTCATGAACGTCTCCAACATCCTAGCTTCAGCATTCGCACCAGCATTTGCGTTAGGTTGTTGTCCCACAGCTTGGGCAATAGCTTGTAGAGCAGCAGCTAACGCAGCATCGTTTCTTCCAGCCATTTCCGAGATTCTACAAAAGTAGCAACAACAACATAAGATAGTAATATAAATATTACTAAGACTCGACACGACTCTCTAATTGACCGAACGGATCGACCTGCTCTGATACCAATTGTAACACCCCGTTTTCCCAATATTTAAAAATTCTTAAAACATAACATTTATCAGAGTAAACATCAAACAACGGGATATCACATATAACGTAATCCAACAGTTAAATAACAATTTAACCAATATCTTAACCATTGCAGCGGAAAATCATAATCTTAATTCATAAAACGTTTTGGAACGTAGGCCCCATCAAATAGTCCATAATCGTAATCCATAACATTATAAAAATAACATAATAGTCACGTAAGAGAATGAAGCATGCATAAACATAAACCCCATCCCGTTACGTATCAGAGCGACCTAGACGACACAGTGAAGGCAAGGCCAACTCACGAAAGCAACCTACAAACTAAGCACGATCACCTGCAAGTTACCCATACGAAGGGCAACATTTTCAAGCAGAAGGGGTGAGATTTCATAATCAAATAACATTAATCAATGTAATTGCGAATCATAAATTAACATCATAATCATTCCTTAGATAACATTGCATATTTGCTAAACAGTTATAACATAATCATATATCCAATTATCATGAACAAAATCACATAATTGATAAACACTTATCACGTAATCACGTATTCAATCATCATCAACAAGGCATCTTAATCATGACAATGTGACAATGCTCTTAGACTCCCTATATGCATGTGGTACCAATCGTCATCATAAGTATTAATATACTTTAATCGTGCGGAGGACAAAGCTCCTATAAAACGTGCGGAGGACAAAGCTCCTATTATTCGTGGTGAGGACTAAGCTCAATGAGATGCTATGCATGGACACTTATGAACAATAACATCGTAATCAACATATCAACATGCATCCAATAATTTGGAGCTAACTTCATCATAAACTTATGCACTTAGTTAAATAACGGAAGCAGCATAAACAGATCACATAAACAAGATGATATCATTATATCAATAGCTTATAAATATCAGGAACATCAACCTTCATATCTTGCACGAATATTCAATACATTAGTTCATGTCCATTTAATATCAACATAACTTAAACAACTCTACAGACTGCATTAAACGTCATCATTAGGTCTTAATACCAACTAGGGGTTCGCTCTTGATCAACACGTGCGACACAGATCGCACAAACACTCAAACAAGTACATTCTGGTTGTACTCGCGAGGCGAGAGTTCTTACTCGCCATGGCGAGTACCACTCATCTCCCAAACTAATGTTGTTCTGGGTTCCCTCTAATCCTACATTCATTCCTAATCAATACTAGGTATGTTCAGGCACTCTAGGGCATCCAAGGTCCAACTAAAAATGTCGAAACATAAAATATGACATGCACTCTGCCTAAGCTCGCGAGGCGAGAAAGGGTTGCTCGCCATGGCGAGTTGCACCAAACAACTCGCGAGGCGAAGGGAAAGGGCTCGCGTGGCGAGCGATGAAGTTCATCACTCGCGAGGCGAGGATCATCACTCGCCGTGGCGAGCGATGAACAGAAGCACGGGCAGACTAGGGTTTTTCTCAAAAATCCAACACACAGCATGGTTCAAAGCCTAATTTTGATTCCGTAATCCATCCTAAACATGTTCTAAGGTTAAAGGACGGTTTCTACATCAATCTAAACGAGTTTTACCGTTTGATCATCAATTTTTAGGGTTTTGACCTTTCCAAACTTTTCTAAAACAATCCTAACTTTGTCAATTAATCATCAGGATTACAACAATCAATGCTATTGAATCATTAGTCTCACCCTTACCTTGTTTGAAGAAAATCGCAGCACTCTTGGTCTCTTGCTCCTCTCTAAGCTTTTCTCCCTTTTTCCAAAAGTTTTCACGTACAATGGTTTTCTAAAGATATTAGATCTTCCCTATTTATACCTCTTTCTTATAACTTATCTTATCTCACTTTCTCCCCCAAAACTATCTAAAATATCAAAACAGCCCTACACTAAATATTTTATATTATTTTCAAATCTTTATTTTATTTAACAATAAAATAATTCTCCTATTCTTATCAAATCTTCCAAAGCTCATAACTTAACACGTCATCGATCAAATCATCATAAATCATCATGACATACCAAAATCATGCATATATTATATAAATATAATATAATCACCTAAACTCGATTAAATAAACGATTAAACGAAAGTGGGCGTTACACCTACTACTCAGGATCACCTGCAAGTTACCCATAGGAAGGGCAACATTTTCAAGCAGAAGGGGTGAGATTCTCAAACAATAATATTAATATATAATAACATCAAATGAATCTAACACCCTATCACCATAATAATTTCTTTCAACATTCATAAGTATCATCATTATCAATATCAACAACAAGGCAATCAAAGACCAACAACATAGACTCATGCACACTCCACAACTCCACTAAGACTCCTCTACAATGCATGTGGTACCATATCAGGGCCGGAGCCCGCACTGTTATAGAATGGTTAAAGCATTCTTTTTATCAGGACATGAGTCCTCACCGTTAACACCGCTTTGAACAACATAGTGTTCCACCGCTTTGAACGACAAGACGTTCCAGGACCGAGGCCCTCACCGCTTTTATGCTTATGCAACTGACCCACTTGTGTATATCTACATACAACTTCAACAAATGCATATGTATTTATATGACTCACCACCCCTTTTAATGCAACATGTTCATTCACTTAGTTCAAGTACTTCAACATCTCCAAAATTCAGAAAAATTAACCAAATTAATCATCATTGTGTTTAAGTAGGATTTGATGCCTACACAAGGGTTATACAAGCTAAAAGAAACACTTAAAAACACTCAAAAGGGTCCCCTAGTGCACGAAGCAAAGTTCAGAAAGAGACTGACTAAGGCTCATCTCGCTTAAGCGAAGGATAGCTCGCTTAAGCGACCAGCTCACAAAAGGTTGGATTCTCGCTTGCTCACAGTTCGCTCGCAGTTCGCTTGAGCGAACACAATGTCGTAACTAAAATGTTTCCTCGCTTACGGTTCGCTCACGGTTCGCTTAAGCGAACAGGCTCCACCAAAATTTGGGCAGCTTGCTTGAATGCTCGCTTAAGCGACGTCTGCTTCGCTTAAGCGACCAATCATCTGGGCAGTGCAAAACCTACGGTTTCATACCTCTTCTCACTCCAAAAACCCAATTTTAATCCCCTGATCACCCAAAATGTTTTCCAGCAATTGTTTACAGGTCCTATACACAACTAGGCACCGAAAGGAACACAAAATATGCATTAACAACATCAATTCAACTCATTTGAATAATCATACAAAACTTTCTCAATTCATTCAATCAACCCTCATTTCATTCCAATTTCGAACATAGCAACATTATAGATTAAGAAATCATACTGAACATCAAATTACAACACATTAAACATGATTCTTACATCTTTTCTTTCAAAATCAGCATCACACCCTAATTCTCAATTTTGTCTTCAAGAACTATTCTTTTAGATTAATTTTCAGAAATTATACATTATGATCATTCAAAGATAATCCCACCCTTACCTTAGAATTGCAGAAATAGCACAGCAAAACGGTTTCCTAGGTTCTCCTCCCTTGTTCTTGGTTTTCTCTCCTTGCCTTAGCTTTTCACCTCTCAAACTTGTTTTCACGTTAAAACTGTTTTCTGACTTTTCTTTCCTTAATCCCCCAAAGTGTAACTTCCCCTATTACATTAAACTCCCCCCCTAAATTCTATTAATTACTAATCAAAACCCCACACTCCAAAATAATCTTATTTCACATAATATTCTCATATATTAAATTAAATCATATAAATAAAATAATACACACCAAATAAATCACACATATTTTATAAAAACCCATACAAGACTCTAAATAATTCTAAAAATAATAAAATAATGACTAGGGCGTTACAGTACCAATCAAATCATATTGAGCATAAATAGGCTCCCAGAGCATCAAGCCCTCCCCCATCTCAGATTGTGTATAAATATACATTACAGAGCATCAAGCCCTCCCCCATCTCGTATTATGAATATGCAATGGACTCAACATCCTAACAACTTAACAACTTAGACATCTCTTATGACTTCAATAATTTGGAGCAACATCTTACGAATTAAACATCTCATATGAAACCAATAAATTGGGCCGACATCTTATAACTCAAACGACTTAAACCAACATTAGCATCTTAATGATATTAATACATCGCATCAGCAAGACAACAACATCAAATAATTTGCAACAAGTCAACATCAACAATAATCATCAAATACATTCATTACAACTTCATATCATCATCATTCACAATGTGTAATATCCTCTCATTAATCATCAAGTAAACCATATTCCTCACAACAACAAAACAACATCATTCAATAATAAGAATCATCATATATAACAATTACAAATGCACGTCATCAACATCTCAATCATAATTTCATGCAACATATATCCAACTATATAACATTATAAGTATCATCAAATCATCATATAACAACTTCACAGAGTGTCACTAACATCAAACATATTCATCATTACTAACCCCAAGTTCAACTCATAACAACTCGCACGACAAAGATTGCATTTAACCTAAACAAGGCATTCTGTCTTACAGGAGCTCGCGAGGCGAGGGATATTACTCGCTATGGGGAGTTCAGAAAATGGCTATTCGCCTTGGCGAGTAAGCTGCTCGCCTTGGCGAACAAAGAATGGGTGCTCTCGGGAACTTTGACATTTTTCGCTCAAAAAATCCATTTTTAAACCTTCCCAGGTCCAATCTCAATCTAAAAACTTGCCTAATCATTATTATACATATTCATGCACTCAAAATTATCTAAGGTTCAACTTAAGGGACAAATCGACAAAAATCATGTTGACTCACTGGTCATACTCGCTATGGTGAGTGAACTGCTCGCTATGGCGAGCTCCAGGGTAAGGCTCGCGAGGTGAGAAGAAGTTGCTCGTGAGGCGAGCGATGAAGCTCATCACTCGCTATGGCGAGGGTCATCACTCGGGAGGAGAGCGATGAATGTCTGCTCGGGTAGAAGTGCAGTTTTCATATAATTTCACCTATTCCGATGGTTTAAAGCTCAAAACTAATTTCTGTAGTCATTCTATGGATTATCTAAGGTCTGTAAACAGTTTCTACATCAATCTAACAATTTTTCATCAATTAATCTCAATTTTCTCACTTCAACCCTAATTCTCAAATTCTCTAAAACCAATCCTACACTTGTTAATTACAACCGATTGAATTACAGAATTAATAGAATTGAATGCTAGTCTCACCCTTACCTTAGAATGTAAAAATCGCAGCTTTCCTAGTCTTCTCCCTTTTTCCAAAAACTGATCGTACGTACAATGTTTTTCTAAAACTAGGTTTTCCCTATTTATATCTCCTCCCATCTATTTTATCTTATTCCACTTATACCACTAAAATCTCTAAATTCACAAAACAGCCCCCACCTCAATATTTATTCTATTTTCCAATCTTATTAAACAATAAAATAAGTCACTACATCTCATTCTTATAAATCATCTCAAATCACCAAAAATCACTTATATTATATATATATATATATATATATATATATAATATAACTCACCTAAATAGCTCTTAGACTCAATTAAATAATTAAATAATTAAATAATTCGAAACGGGCGGTACAACTTTCCCCAACTTATAGAATTTTCGTCCTCAAAAATTTACCTTAGATCAGACGATCCTCATCCACTATCTGAGTACCGGTTAAAGCAACCACTCTTCCACTTGCCCGAGCCTTCTTAGGCTCCTTGCACCGCGAACTGGTGTGTCCTTCTCCCTTGCAGTTGTAACACACAATGTCTTCATGCTTATGTAATGCCTGTTTTGATTTATTTAATTATTTAATTGAGTCTAGAATTTATTAAGAGAGTTTAGAATATATTTATATGATTATATGATTTATTAGGTGGCTTATTATATTATTTAATAGAATAAGATTAGAAAATAAAATAACATTGAGTTTAGGGGTTGTTATGAGATTTTTGAAAGTTTGGGGGGAGAAAGAGAAATAAGATAAGATAGATGGTGGAGTTATAAGTAGGAAAGACCTAGTTTAGAAAAACGTACGTACAATCAGTTTTGGAAAAAGGGAGAAAAAGCCAAGAGAAGAGGGAGAACAACATAGAGGCTGCGATTTTCTGATTATAAGGTAAGGGTGAGACTAACTTGGCAATTCTATTAAGTCTGTGAATCAACGGTTACATTTAACATGATTTAGGATGAGTTTAAGAGGAATCGGAAATTAGGTCAAAAAGAGATAATTGATGATTAACGGTGAAAACTTGTTAAAAAGATGTAGAAACTGTCCTTAGACCTTAGATAATGATTATGATGAATTCTGGAATCGAGATTAGGCTTTAAACCATGAGAATTGATGATTTTTAGGTGGAAACTGCATTCTGCCCGTAGCGACATTCACCGCTCGCCTCCCGAGCTATGATCCTCGCCACGATGAGTGATGAACTTCATCGTTCGCCACGCGAGTAACTTTTCCCCGCCTCGCGAGTTGCACGTTGCAGCTCGCCATGGCGAACAATTGAACTCGCCTAGCGAGCTAGACCAGAGAGCATGCAAGATTTTGTAATTTTGACTTTAGAGTTGATCCTTAGATGCTTTTGAGTGCCTGAATATGTCTAATAATGATTAGGAAAGAATGTAGAATGAGATTGAACCTGAAAAGACTCAAAATGAAAATTTAGAGAATCTGACCGAACTCGCCATGGCGAGCAGAGGCTCTCGCCTCGCGAGCTTTTGTGTTACAGAATGCCTTTTTAGGTGGAATGCGATCTTTGTCGTTCGAGTTGATGTGAGTTGATCTTAGAGGTTAGAAACTAAGTTGTTTACCTTGCTGTTAATGATCCAGTAAGACTGATTCTTATGAAATAATGTTGCTTATAATGTTATATAATTGTATATACATTACATGACTTAAGTTTGATAATTGAGTTGTTGATTTACATTCGATATTATTATATCATGATGGTTTGTATACTGCCTATGTTGCTGTTTGTTATTTAACTAAGCTGCACGAGTCGGTCTAAGTTGATTAAGATGATGAAGTTCCAAATTATTGGATTATACAAGAGTTGTCGATTTAAGATGTTTAAGAATTCGAGTCCATGGATTAGCATTCTTTGTTGGGGGCTTGATGCTCTGGAGTATATTAATACTTAAATAGCGATAGGGGCTTGATGCTCTGGGTATAATAATACTCAAATAGCGATTGGGGCTTGATACCCCGTATTGGTACCACATGCATATAAGAGGTCTAAGTTGCATATTCTAGTTAGAGTCGCATTTGTCGAGTCAAGGATGTTTATGTTGATAATTTGTGAAGTTATAATTGTTTATACAAACTTTGATTGAAGTGTTAAATGATATATTATTGTCTATAAAGAATGTTAAGATGTTTTGATGTTGATTAAATATAATTGTTGAATTATATGCTTAATATTATTGTTTTGTGAAATCTCACCCCTTCTGCTTGGAAATGTCGCTCTTCCTATGAGTAACTTGCAGGTGATCGATAGTAGGTTGCTGCTGTTGCTGTCATGAGTGACTTATTCCTCACTGAGTCTTAGGATGCTCTGATACGTAACGGGATGGGATCCTTTGTGGTTATTTTCTATTCCTTTACGTATTGGTTATGCTTTAATAAGGCCTGCGTGCCAAGAATTTATCTATGTTAAAGAATTTAATCCGCTACAAAGTTTGAATTAATATGTTGACGAATTTTTGGAAAGATAATTAGTTAATTATCTCATTTATTATATTTTAGAAGTGTAACATTCCTTTATATGTTGTTTACTCTGATAAAAGTTTATGAAATTTTTAAGTTGGGAAAACGGGGTGTTACACAATACTCGACGGAACTCCATGTAACTTCACAATATTATGAATATAAATCTCCGGCAACTGAGCTACCGGATAACTAAGATTGATCGGAATAAATTGTGCCGACTTCGTCAACCTGTCGACAACCACCCAAATGGCATCATGCCCTCTCGGAGTGTTCGGTAGACTCGTCACAAAATCCATAGAAATGTTGTCCCACTTCCACTCCGGCACATCCAACGGTGTCAACAACCCAGCAGTCTTCTGATGCTCAACCTTAGACTTCTGACAAGTCAAACATGCATAGACAAACTGAGCAACATCACGTTTCAACCCAGACCACCAAAACAGCTTCTTCAAATCATGATACATTTTTGTAGCTCCCGGATGAATACTTAAGCTAGTTTTGTGACTTTCCTCTAAAATCAACTTTTTCAAATCATCATTATCAGGAATACAAATCCTTCCTCTGAACCTCAACACACCCTGATCATCAACCTTGAAGTCACTATCTTCAGTTTCATTACTAGCAACCATCAAATCAACAAGTGTCAAGTCTCTAAAATGGTCTAGCAACTCAAATTCTTTTACCATCAGAGCAGACATATGCAACGTCTTCCTGCTCAAAGCATCTGCAACCACATTGTCTTTACTGGATGGTAATTCAAACCAAAATCATAATCCTTCAACAGCTGTAGCCATCTTCTCTGCCTCATATTCAATTCTTTCTGTTCAAATCTGGAACCGTACAAATAATGCCTCCAAATTTTCAAAACAAAGACCACCGCAGTTAACTCTAAATCATGTGTAGGATAATTCTTTTCTTGAATCCTCAACTGCCTAGAAGCATAAGCTACCGGTTTACCATCTTGCATCAAAACACCACCTAAGCCCAACTTCGACGCATCACAATAAACAACAAAAGGTTCTTCCGGCTTCGGTAAAATCAAAATAGGAGCAGTTGTCAACCTTTGCTTCAATTAATTGAAACTACTCTCACACTGAGCATCCCACATAAAAGACTTACCCTTACAGGTCAACTGAGTCAACGGAAGTGCTAACTTCGAGAATCCCTCAATGAACCTACCGTAATAACCAGCCAAACCCAAGAAACTTCTAATCTCAGTCACTTATGACTTCAGAGTCTCCCATTGTGATACTGCATCAACTTTTGATGGATCAACTGCAATACCACTACCAGAAATAATGTGGCCAAGAAAACTTACTTCACTTAACCAGAACTCACATTTTGACAACTTCGCATACAACTTCTTCTCTTTCAATACTTGCAATACAATCTTCAGATGTTCTGCATGCTCTTCTTCTGTCTTCGAATAAATCAAGATGTCATCAATAAACACAACCACAAATTTATCCAGATAGGCGTGGAAAATTCGGTTCATATACTCCATAAACACACCAGGCGCATTAGTAAGACCGAAAGGCATCACCTTATATTCGTAATGTCCATATCATGTCCTAAAGGCCGTCTTCTGCATATCCTCATCCTTCACATTAATCTGATGGTAACCTGACCTCAAATCAATCTTGCTAAACACACGAGCACCCACTAAATGATCCATGAAGTTATCAATCCTCGGAAGTGGATACCTGTTCTTTATCGTAACCTTATTCAACTGACGATAATCAATGCATAACCTCAGGCTACCATCCCCACGGTGAAACACTTGGTCTTACAAATTTCTTATCAAGCAAGACCTCCAACTGTTTCTTCAATTCAGCTAACTCGGAAGCGACATACGGTAAGGTGCCATCGACACCGGCTTCGTTCCTGGAACAAGGTCAATTGAAAATTCAACCTCCCTCTCTGGTGGCACATCTGGAATCTCATTAGGAAAAACTTCTGGAAATTCATTCACAACTGGCAACCTGTCAATCACAGCTTAATTTTCCAATGACAAGTATGCCATCAAGGAAAACATTAGAATTCCATCTCGCTCCAACTGCTTCAACTGCTTCAACTGTTTCGTAGATAGGAACTCCGCTCCACTCTCTTCTTGAAATGGTTGTTGAAACATTAGAATGCACCGTCTTGCTAAAGCAATTGATATGAACTCGGTTATACTCTAACCAGTTCATCCCAAAAATCACATCCAAGAGACAACGGTAAACAAACTAGGTCGACTTCAAAGTCTCTACCAAACATAGACAACGGACACCTTAGACAAACAAGAGAAGTAGTTACTGAACCCTTAGCTGGAGTTTCAACAACCATTTCCCCTTTCATATCAGATACAACCAGACCCAATTTATATGCACAATCAACAGCAATGAAACAATGAGTAGCACCAGTATCTATAATAACATTTAAAGGAGTACTATGAAAGAAACAAGTAGCTTTGATAAGTCGGTCCTCATTCACTGCGAACTGATATGACCTTCCTCATTGCAGTTATAACAAACAATGTCCCCACGCTTACAATCATCTAATGTGTGTCCTTTCTGAGCACACCTAAAGCACTTCTTCTCATCTTTACGAAAAACATTACTCTTGTGGCCTTTCTCGCCACACTTGAAGCAATCTCTACTTACCCTCATCTCTCCTCTTGGGCCTACTCTCATCATTCAGTCTCTGCTTACCCTTGTCAGCAGGAGCACTGTACGGCTTCGGACGACTATGCTATCCCTTGCCTCTACGATCACTCATCACCTTGTAATGATCTTTCGTATCCTCCTCATAAATCCTACAGCTGCTTACCAAATCAGTGAAGTTTCTTATTTTCTGATAACCAATGGCTCTCTTGATATCAGCTCTCATACCATTCTCAAACTTAATACATTTGGAGAACACAGTTGTCTCCGCAGTATAATGAGGGTAGAACTTAGCAAGCTCTACAAACTTAGCAGCATACTCTATAACTGACATATCCCCTTGTTTCAGCTCTAGAAATTCAATCTCCTTCTTTCCTCAGACATCTTCCGGAAAATACCTATTCAGGAATTCCCTCCTGAACACAGCCCAGGTCACCACAGCACCATCCTGTTCAAGCATAGGTAACAGACTTACCCACCAATCATCAGCTTCCTCAACTAACATGTGCGTCCCAAACCGCACCTTCTGCACTTCACTGCATTGCATAACTCTGAAAATCCTCTCAACCTCCTTGAGCCACTTCTGAGCTCCGTCAGGGTCATACCTCCCTTTAAAAGTTGGTGGATGATTCCTCAGGAAAGTGTCCAACATCCTAACACCATCGTTACCAGTTCCAGCATTCGGTTGCTGTCCTACAGCTTGAGCAACAGCCTCAAGTGCAGCAGCGATAACAGCGTCGTTTCTACCAGCCATCTCAAAATTCTACATAAGAAACAACAATTCAGAACAACAACAAAGAAAACATTAAAGTTGACACTCTATCCTAGGTGGCTCAACACGACTCTACTACTTGGCCGGACGGACCAACCTGCTCTGATACCAACTGTAACACCCCGTTATCCCAAAGCAATTAAATAATAAATAAACATCAGAGTATATCACCAAAACGGGCATGTCACACTACTTTTCTAAAATTTCTTAAATAGAATATAAAACTATTTAATAAACATCCTTCATAAACAACAATAATTTGCAGCGGAAATATTTCTCAACATTAAACTTCAACATCAACATTAAATCCTCGCACAAAGGCCTCAACATAAAATCATCAACATTGTTCAATTAACAATAAAAGGGTTACATTAGCATGTTCCAAAAATTGATACATAAGGAACGAAAAATAAATAAGTAAATCCCATCCCGTACGTATCAGAGCCCTAGACATTGAGCCACCACCTACTACTCAGGATCACCTGCAAGTTACCCATAGGAAGGACAACATTTTCAAGCAGAAGGGGTGAGATTCACAACAATAAATATAGATATAAAATTCATCAATTGAATCTAACACCCTAACATAATAATAGTCATTCGATATAAATATATATTTCACAATCAACACATCATCAACAATAGTATTTACAACCAATAACAATGACTCATGCAACTACTCGACAACACCGCTAAGACTCCTCGACTATGCGACAATGCACATGCATGTGGTACCAATTACAGGGCAGAAGCCCTCACCGAATTTTTGAATGGTTAAAACATTCATCAGGGCATAAGCCCTCACCAAATTGAACAATTAAAGTGTTCCAGGACATGAATCCTTCCGCTTTGAACGACAAGGCGTTCTAGGGCAAGAGCCCTCCCGCTTTGTATGCTTATGCAATGGACTCCACTTGTGTATATCTACATACAACTCAACAATGCATATATGTATATATGACTTACAACTCCATAATTAAACAACTTGTATGATTTATTTAAATATAAACATACATCACAGTCATCAACAATTCAACATAAGTAATCCAACAATCCCAGAAAAATACACAATTAATCATATCATGCTCATACATTCAAGTTCTCCCATTTCTATTCAATTATATAACAATTAGCTTCTGAACTGGGCAACTCGCTGAAGGTGAAAAACACAAGAAGGGGGGGTTGAATTGTGTTTTCTTTTTCTCTTAAAAAATACTTCTTCTGATAAAACTTCAGAAGCAGTTTGATTGCTTCTGATGAAATGATCAGAGTCAGATTGCAGCGGAAAAGAACAGAGCAGAGAAAAGAAAGACAAAGACACAAGCAGTTATCCTGGTTCCTTCCACAACACGGAAGTAGTCCAGTCCCCCTTGCACTTCCAAGGAGATTTCACTATAATCACAAAGATTACAACTGCTCAATACTTTCTAAGTATGAGACTTCACAAAAATGCTCAAGCACACACGCAAGAGTCTTCCAATGCTCAAGCACTAAGCAAGAGACTTCTAATGCTCAAGCACGCAGGCAAGAGACTTCTAATGCTCAAGCACGCAGGCAAGAGACTTCTAATCAAACAAAAATACAGAGAATTGAGTTTGAGTTGAACACTTGATATACAATCAGTGGTGTTCACAATACAATACAGTAAAGACTCTAGACTTTGAATTTCTAAGATGTATCAAATCAGTGCAGAAATTCAGTGTGCTTTGTAGAATCAAATTGACAGAGTTTTGGCGCTTCTGAACTTATGTATCTCTATCTACAATCTTCAAGTCTTCACTCCTTTATATAGAGGCGTGAAAGAGACGTTGAGATAATCAGCACGTCTAAAGAGTCGTTTGAAATCCTTTGATTATCCACCAGTGATCCTTTGCCTGATTTGGGTGTAGTCCTTTGAAGAATAAGCTTCAAATTCATTCCCATCTTGAACGTACAAATTCTGCAGGCATGGCTGTTGTTTTGTCTTGTAGCGTAGACAGAAAACAGAGTAGTGGAGGTAGTGGTTGTACACTTGTACTTTGTCAACTCTATTAACGAGAGACAAGTGCTCAGTGCTATCCATATATCCGTTGATACCTCCCTTTCAATTCTTCGTTCTTCTTGGATAAGACTGAATTGAGAATCAGCTACTTTGAATCTTCAGTTTGATTAAAGGATCAAACGTAGCTTCTGGTGAAGATATTGCTTCTGATGAAAACTTTTGCTTCTGATGACCTTCTGCTTCTGATGACGTCATCACTTCAGAAGCACTTCAGCTTCAGGAGCAGTTTTCTTCAGATGCTTAGAATTTCTTTTTCTTTCCATTGTTCTTCCAAGACCTATTGAAATAACTTGAGTAGCCTTTGGTCCTGTACACTTGAACAATTATTAGTAATAACCAATTGACAATTTTTAATACCTTGTTATCATCAAAACTTAATAAGGTTCATTGTGAAACACATTTTGTTCCAACACTCGCCTCGCGAGTACATCTACTCGCTATGGCGAACTCAAGAAAACGGGTTACTCGCCGTGGCGAACTCAAGGCGAACTCGGGAGTTTTGACATTTTCCTCACTAAATCTTCATTTTTAAGCTCCCTATTCATCTTTTTAATCTGAAAATTGTCCCAGTCCTCTCTAAAATCATCTAGGCGCTCAAAACTATCCATCTTACACCTTATAACAACAATTTAAAAATCATGATTTTCACTCACTAACTCGCCATGGCGAGTGGTTCTGCTCGCGAGGCGGGCTATGAAGATTACTCACTAGCGAGGCGAGACAAGCTACTCGCCGGGGCGAGCGATGAATGTCAGCACGGGCAGAATGCAGGTTTTTCCCCAAAATCCCAATTTTCTCTATTTCACTCCCCAAATTAGTTTACAGATGTAAAACTAAGTGTTGTATGCAACCCGAACCTATTTCTAACATCAAAACAACAATCTCTACACTCAATTCACTCAAAAACCCAATAATCCAACATAAACCCAAAATCCCCAATTTCTACCATAACTTGTTAAACCAAAATCAGAATTCAATATCTATACTACTGAAGCAAACCTCACCCTTACCTTAATTCAGAAGGACAAATGCACAGAAATTGGATTCTCTTGGCTCTACTTGGCTCTTCTCCCTTTTCTCCCAAAACTTGTCTGTTTTCACGTAAAACTGCTTTCTGACTGTTTCTTTTCCTAACTCCCAATACATAACTCCCCTTTATTTCATTTAACTCCCCCTTAATTCTCACAGTATTATAATTAATATTAAAATAAACCATATAATAAAATATAACAACCACATAATCCACAATAATTATTTAAAATCATATAAAAGACTCTAAATAAATCAATAATAAATAAAATAACGACTAGGGCGTTACATCAAACTTCTTTAAAAGATAAATAGAGTGAAATTACTATTTATTTAAACATATTTTATCAATAATTCAAGTTACATTGCAGCGGAAAACATTCCATTATTCAACGTGATGACACAACGGCCTCAATATAAATAACTTATTAAAATTCCAATCTAGGTGGTTCATCAACATAAAATCATAGAAATACGTAACACATGCAAAACAAGCAAGATCCCCATCCCGTTACGTATCAGAGCGACCCTAAGACGACGCGTAAGAGAGTCAACTGACTTCAACAACTATTCCTGATTATCTGCACGATGCCCATGTAGAGGCAACATTCAAACAGAAGGGGTGAAATTTCACATTCAATAATAATAAGCATATAATACATCAACAAAATTTAACAACATAAACCACAACAATTAATAATTTTAATAATTCACATAGTTCTTCATTAACAATTTATTAATAATTGACAACTTAACAACAACGACAATGCGACAACAACGACATCAACTCGACAATGCAACAACAACGACGAAAACATGCATGTGGTATCAATCAGGGCATCAAGCCCCCAACTTATAGAGCACAAAAGGGCTCACAGGGCATCAAGCCCTCAACTTAATATGAATGATGATACATTCAACAGGGCATCAAGCCCTCAACTTTAATGAGTATGCAAGGACTCAGCAACCAACAACTTTAACAACTTAGACAACTTAGACAACTTTAAAAACTTAGACAACTTTATCGACATCGACAACAACTTACAACTTTGCATCATAATATCATAATTCATTAACATATGCATTCATATAGTAATTCATCATCATATAACATCATATTCATCAACATATACATTCATCTAATACTTCATCAATCATGAACAACATCATATAAAATCATACTCATCAACATATACATTCATATAATATATGTATTTCAAATTATCCAACAAAGATATTCATGTCAATCCAAATGAGATTTATCACAACATAGGTTAAATACTCTTAGACACCTTAATACAAAGTTAAGCAACACAAGAACTCATTAGACCCTTTATACAAAGTTATTTCTTTCATAAAAGCACCCCTAGATGGTTAGGATAAAGTCTCTACACTTGGGAATAAGTTTGGAAACAATTGGAGTGAAGAAAATTGTATTTTTAAGGTTTCTTGTGTGACTGAATCGTGGCATGTTGGCATCCCATTGTGGCACAATTTTTCCAGAATCAGAAAGACTAAAATCCTGATCAAAATCGTGGCACATTGGTCCCGAATCGTGGCACGATCATAGCTTGACAGACCGCATCAGATTTTCTACCTTCATGTTTTCGCGCATAAAAATCAAACCGTTAATCTGTTTTCGATGTCGTTTTCAACTACATGTTCCTGACACTTAGCATCATCATATTCTACAGAAAAATTCAAGTTTCAACAACCACAAATTCATTGGATCTTCTACTCTATTAACAACCAATTACGACATCAAAACCTAATTCCCAAATTTTATAGAACACTCTTCCTATATCTTCAACAACCTTAACATCAATTTGTACACTAATTCATGGATTACCTACTCCTTTAACAATTCAATTCAATCTAGCCATAATCTCTATAACATCAAAACTAACAACAACTACAAAGGTTAAACCCTTTTTAGAATTACATACTTATGATTAATGAAGGTTAGTCCCACCCTTACCTTAGGTTAGATGATCGCAAGGTTCTACCGCTTTCTCTTCTCTGACTCTTCTCCTCTATTGGTTTCTCCCTTTTCACCCAAAAACTTGTTTTACATATTCTGTTTCTCTATTCCTAACCTCTCTTTTTATAAGCCTAACATATTATCCCCTATTCCAAATCTTCCCCTTACACCTCAACATTCTATTTTAATATATATATATATATATATATATAGAATATATCTCTACACAAAATAACAAATATATTTCTACACCAGACAACATATATATTTCTTCACCAAATAACAAATATATTTCTACGCCAGATAACATATATATTTCTACACAAAATAACAAATATATTTTTACACCAGATAACATATATATTATACTAATAAATACCAACATATAACATAACAAAATATCACTCATCAAAATGAATCGACTAAATTATAAAAAGATATCTAAACTCAATAAAATAAATAAATAATAAAATAGGGCATTACAACTTCACTCTTATGGTCTTCTGCAATGCTTAAACGAGATGAAATCCATTGAACATCCTTTTGAAGCTTTAAGTCTTGCATCTCCTAATGAACTTCAGCTTCTGGTGATCTTTAGCTTCTGATGAACTTACTTCTGAAGACGTCATTACTTTAGAAGCACTTCACTTCATGAGCACTTTTCTTCAGATGCTTCAAACTTCCTTTTTGTTGATTCCTTAGCTCTCTTTTGTTCTTCCAGAACCTAATAAAGATATCAAATTTTTGTGTATGGTTCTGTACACTTGAACAAATGTTGGCAAATCCAATTGACATCTTTTAGTACCTTGTTATCATCAAAACTCTCAAAGGGTAATGTGATGGGATAAAATCGCAAGTGCACGGTCTTACCAAAGTAGTAATGAAAAGAGTATCGTTCCGATAGGGAGTTGCTTTAATTCAATTAACTTTAGTTGGTGATTAGAAGAGAATCAAGAATGGAAGATTGTTGTTTTCAAATGGTTGAAAGAGAAAATAATAATAAAAGAGTGCCTTGGGATCGTTGGTCGGTCGTAGGCGACAAATCATACACAAGCCAAGTCATTAAACCTAAACCTTATTTTAGACCTAGTTTCTAAAGACGAGTTTCTCTTAAGCCTATCACATCTCCTACTGGTCTTAGTGAGTGTGTTCCTCTAGCAAGCACGCCTATTTTCATGGTTGATTACTATTAGAATCCTTGAAGTTCGAAACTCTATAAGTCTAAAGGTTCACTAGACTATTTTCATGTTTCACAATCCTTGTCTAAATTCACTTGATCGAATATTAAAGCTCCACTTTTGTTTTATGAATTAATATTTGGAATAATGGAATAACGATTATCAAACCCTCCACTTTCGTTTCCACAGTTTGATAATATTTAATCCATGTTAAAACGGTGAATTTAGAAGAGAAACTAGGGGTTACATAATATTAAGGTTTGAGGCTTGACTTGATTAGGATTATGTCATTAGACTTATCCAACAATCCCAAGACATAAGAAAGTAAAGGAAAAGAAAAAAACTTTTATTCAAAAGACAATTGTCACTTATTGAATTCTAAGAAAAGATGAATATTTGTGATGGCTAGCTACTCTATTTATAGGTAACATTCAACTTAAAATCTAAGCAATTACATCACTAGAATGTTCCACAAGCAGAGGGCTTTGTGGTAAAACCAAATAGAGTAGCTTAGAATCTAAGCAAAAGCAGTAAAAGCCTGTCTTGGAGGTGCCACGGCCGAGACAACCTTAGCACGGGCCGTGCCAAGTTTCTGACTTGAGGGAGATATATTTTTGTCTCCGAATATTCGTATTTTCGCACCGAATGAGTTCCAAAACCCCTTTCTTTTGCTCCAAGACTCAATCCATCAAATATTCATTCCTGAAATATAATAAAATGCAATTGAAGTAAAATAGCTCAAAAAGGAAATAATATTAAAATAAAATAAACTTAAATCTAATTAGAACGAAACTAAATATTAAACTAAAACATCTAATTATTGACTCATCATAATGTTCAACACATTTTGTTCCAACAATCTCCCCCTTTTTTATGATGACAAACATTAGTATTTAAAATATGCAATTGTTGTTAATCTAATTAACAAGTTGACCATAAGGGTTTGACTTTTGTAAGCTCCCCCGAAGTCCAAAATACTTTTAAGGTGAGGTTTGTAAGCTCACCCTGAGTTCTATCCAAGTTAATTAAATTCATCATTTAAAAACGAAATAACACTCAAAATAATCTCACATTATTAGACTAAGAGATAAGAAGAAGGTCCTATTAAATTAATGGGACTCAGAGCCTATAAATACTATACATCTACTCCCCCTTTTGTCATTAACAAAAAGTAAAAAATAGAGACAAAAAGAAAGAGATGAGGAAAACATAGTGAGATATTCTATAAAACTAATAAGTAACATAGTTCAGAAGCAAATCATAAGTTCAGTAACGCATAAACTTTGTTCAGAAGCAAATAAACATTTATCAGAAGCAATAATTTAGAAGCATATAAACATCAGTTCAGAAGCAGAAACAAACAACAAAAAATAAACAAGCTTAGGGTGTGCAACTAAGGTTGGGCTTGTTTCTAGAACATTTCCATCATTTGTTTGAGCATCTTGTATGTCTCTTCTTGCTGTTGCTTCATTTCTTGCTTGAAAGCTTCATTGCTTTTGAGCAAATTCTCCTTTCTGATTCTTGATTCTTTCATTTTAGCTTCTGTAGAAGTATTTTCTGATCTAGAAGTTCTTTCTTCTACTAATTGTTCTCTCTTTCTAGTAGAGTGTTCCTCTATACCAATTCCAATTAAGTAGAAGCTGACCTGAAGTTAATCTTGTTCAACCAAGTTAAATCCAACTCCTTGGGATGAACAGTAGAAGGGATAAAGTCAGTAACACCTCCTCTGTCCTTACTATAGTTCTTCTTTTGACTTTAACTTCTTGCAAGTTACTTACAACCCCTCTTAGATAGTCTTGAAGATTTTTTTGAGCAGAGTCTTGAGCATCCAAACATGATCTCTGAAGTTCATTGATGACAAATTCCACTCTTTCTCTCAATCTTCTCCACTGCTTAACATAGTTTTCTTCATGTGTCAGGTTATTCCTTGCTTGAACTAGCTTGTTCAGCTCCTGAAAGATATTCTCACACACATCTGCTAATATAGAAGAATCTATAAACAAGGTGGGTGTAGAAGGGACATTTGTGGATCTGGTAGGAGCACAAGCTTGAATGTTTTGGCTAGAAGATGAAGGTTGGTCAATTGAAGTTGTTTCAGAAGATATGTTAGGTACTAAAGTAATAGTATTGGTCTCTGAAACTTGTTCAGGAACAGGTTGTTCAGCAAAAGTTTATTCTGGAATAGAGTGTTCAAGAACTGGGACATTTGGACAGGTTATTGAGGCCATTTGTACGTTAGGTGCTTGTAGTTGGGGGCTTTCCAAAGTAACTTCACTAGAAGCTGCTTTAGAGGCTTTCTCTAGATTTAGCTCACAACCTGGTAATTCACCTGAGTAGTGATTGAAGGTTCATAAGTATGGGTAAATGAGTTGGGATGAGATGGTGATTCATTGTAGTTTGTAAACTCAGGACCTAATTGTTCACCTACGACCTCTGCATCAGCAGGAACAAAACTAAAAGTGGTTCAATCATTGGTGATTGAAAAGGGTGGCTATCAGGTAGTCTATCACAAACTTTGTTTCTCATCTGAGAAATTTCACCTATACTCTCAAGAATAGTGGGATACACAGGCTCATAAGGAATATTATCATCAGGCTTTCTCTGGTGTTTGGTGTAACGTCCACTTTTAATTAATTGATTATTTAATTGAGTCTAGATGAGTTATATTATATTTATATAATATATGTGTGATTTACGATGATTTTAGATGATTTATGTGATGTGACGATTTTTATGAGGAGATGAGACTTATTTTGTTGTTTAATAAAATAAGATTTGAAAATAAAATAAAATATTTAGTTAGGGGATGTTTTGAGATTTTGGAGAGTTTTGGGGGAGAAAGAGAGATAAGATAAGATAATTGGAGGGGATATAAAAAGGAAAGACCTAGGTTTTAGAAACACTTTGTACGTACGATCAAATTTTGGAAAAAGGGAGAAAAAGCCAAAGAAGAGAGAAGACAAGCGAGAGGATGCGTTTCATCAACTAAGGTAAGGGTGAGACTAACGATTCAATTTTATTAATCCATGTAACTCTGATAATCAAATTAACAAGATAGGATTGACTTAAGAAGTTTATGAAAATAGGGTTAATAGATGAAATTGATGATCCAATGATGATAAGTTGTTAGATTGATGTATAAACCGTCCTTAGACCCTAGATAATGACTAAGATGAATTTTGGAATCGAAATTGGGCTTTAAACCATGAGAGTAGATGAATTTTCGTAAAAACTGCACTTCTTCCCGAGCCTATATTCATCGCTCGCCCTCGCGAACGATGATCCTTGCATCACGAGTGATGAACTTCATCGCTCTCCACGCAAGCCATTTTCCCTCGCCTCGCGAGTTGCACGTCGCAACTCGCCACAGTGAACAATTGAACTCGCCATAGCGAGCAGGACCAGAGAGCATGTAAGATTTCGTAATTTTGACTTTTGAGTTGAACCTTAGATGTTTTTGAGTGCCTGAAGATGTTTATTAAAGATTAAAGGATAACTTAGAAAGACATTGAACCTGGTTAAACCTAGAACAACCTTTGTTGGGAGTCTGGCTTGTACTCGTCATGGCGAGCAGATGCTCTCGCCTCGCGAGCACTTCCAGAACTGAGTGCAAGTGAGGATATTGCGATCTGTGTCGCATAATTTGATTAGAGATGGACCCTTGGGTAGTATTGAGACCTATATAAGAAGTTAAATGCAATCTACGAAGCTGTTATTAGATGTTAGTGTTGAATATGATGTGATATAATGATTAATTGCATTACTTGAATTATGAATGAATGATTGAGATGATTGCTTTTATTTGATATCGTTGCATGATGTCATAATGTTGTTGTAATCTGCCTATGTTGCTATTGTTACTTAAACAAGTTGCATGAGTCGATATAAGATGATCAAGATGATGTTGAACCTCCAAATTATTGGATAAATAAGAGATGATGATTATGATGTTTAAGAGATCGAGTCCATGCATTAGCATACATTTGTTGGGGGCTCATGTGCTGGAGCTTTGTACTCAACACGATGGAGCTTTAGCTCAAATTAGCGATGGGGGCATATGCCCTAGAAGTATATTAATACTCAAATAACGATGGGGGCTCATGCCCTGAATTGGTACCACATGCATAAAAGAGGTCTAAGTTGCATAGTCACATAGTCGAGTCAATGACGAAAGATGTTAAGATGCTATAAGATTTATGATGCTTTAATAAAGTGATTACATGATATATTGTTATTTATGATGCTATGATGTTTAACATGCTTATGTTGAAGATTTATGTTGTTAATTAGAGATTATTGAATTATATTGATTAATATTATTGTTTTGTGAAATGTCACCCCTTCTGATTGGAAATGTTGCTCTTCGTATGAGGAACTTGCAAGTGATCGAGCTTAGAGTGTTGTGTTGCTGTCGTGAGTGACGTATTCCTCACTGAATCGATTAGGTTGCTCTAATACATAACAGGATGGGGTTTATGATTGCATGCTTCATTTCCTTTACGTATTTGACTTTGATATTTATGATTTAAGTAGTTTAAACTGAATTTATTGAGATGTTATGATGAGGCCTGCGTGCCAAACTTATTTATGATTGATGAACCAATTCCGCTGCGATGATTGAAGTATTTTTGTTGAAAGTTAAATTGTTATTTAACTATTTATGATTATGTGAAATGTGATATCCCGTTTGTGAAGTTTACTCTGATATTTGTTAAGAAATTTTTTTGTTGGGAAAACGGGGTGTTACAATTGGTATCAGAGCAGGTCCGTCCGTCCGGCCAATTAGAAGAGTCGTGTCGAGTCTTAGTTATATTTGTATTACTATCTTATGTTGTTGTTACCTGTTGTGTAGAATCTCAAAGATGGCTGGAAAAAACGACGCTGCGTTAGCTGCTGCACTACAAGTCGTAGCTCAAGCTGTGGGGCAACAACCTAATGCAAATGCTGGTGTGAATGATGAGTCGAGGATGCTTGAGACCTTCCTGAGGAATCATCCTCCTACTTTCAAGGGAAGATATGACCCCGATGGAGCCCAGACGTGGCTTAAAGAAATTGAGAGAGTTTTCCGTGTGATGCAGTGCACCGAAGTTCAGAAGGTGCGATTTGGTACACATCAGCTGGCTGAGGAAGCTGATGATTGGTGGATTAGTCTTCTACCTACTTTAGAGCAAGACGGTGCTGTGGTTACTTGGGCTGTGTTTAGGAGGGAGTTTCTAAATAGATACTTTCCGGAAGATGTTCGCGGGAAGAAAAAGATTGAGTTCCTTGAGTTAAAGCAAGGAAACATGTCTGTGACTGAGTATGCTGCCAAGTTTGTGGAATTGGCAAAGTTTTATCCGCACTACACCCCCGAGACTGCTGAGTTTTCAAAGTGCATCAAGTTTGAGAACGGGTTACGTGCTGAGATCAAGAGGGCAATTGGTTACCAGAAGATCCGAGTTTTCTCCGAGCTGGTAAGCAGTTGCAGGATTTACGAGGAGGATACCAAGGCTCATTACAAGGTCGTGAATGAGCGGAAGACTAAGGGCCAGCAGAGTCGCCCTAAGCCTTATAGTGCCCCTGCTGATAAGGGCAAACAGTGAATGGTCGAGGATAGGCGGCCTAAGAAGAAGGATGTTCCTGCTGAGATTGTTTGGTTTAATTGTGGTGAGAAAGGCCACAAGAGCAATGCTTGTCCGGGAGAGGTAAAAAGATGTTTTCGCTGTGGTAAGAAGGGTCATGCACTAGCTGAGTGCAAACATAATGATATTGTGTGCTTCAATTGCAATGAAGAGGGTCACATTGGTTCGCAGTGTAAGTAGCCTAAGAAGGCGCCGACTACTGGTAGGGTTTTCGCTTTGACTGGTACTTAGACCGAGAACGAGGATCGCTTGATAAGAGGTACATGTTATATTGATAATACTCCTTTAGTTGCTATTATTGATACTGGTGCTACGCATTGTTTTATTGCTTTCGATTGTGCTTCTACCTTGGGTGTTGTTATGTCTGATATGAATGGAGAGATGGTTGTCGAAACTCCAGCTAAGGGTTCGGTGACTACTTCTCTCGTATGTTTGAAATGTCCTTTGTCTATGTTTGGTCGTGATTTTGAGATGGATTTATTTTGTCTACCTTTGAGCGGTATTGATGTGATTCTGGGTATGAACTGGTTGGAATACAACCATGTTCACATTAATTGTTTTAGCAAGTCAGTGTATTTCTCCTCCGTCGAAGAAGAAAGTGGTGCAGAGTTCTTGTCTACCAAGCAGCTGAAGCAACTGGATCGCGATGGTATTTTGATGTTTTCCTTGATGGCTTCCTTATCTATTGAGAATCAAGCAGTGATTGATAAGCTACAGGTGGTATGCGATTTTCCTGAAGTTTTTCCAGATGAAATTCCTGATGTGCCTCCAGAGAGAGAAGTTGAGTTTTCTATTGACCCTGTTCCTGGAACGAAGTCGGTGTCGATGGCACCTTATCGTATGTAAGCTTCCGAGTTAGCTAACTTGAAGAAACAGTTAGAAGATTTGCTTGAGAAGAAGTTTGTTAGACCAAGTGTTTCACCTTGGGGAGCGCCGGTTTTGTTAGTGAAGAAGAAAGATGGTAGTATGAGATTATGTATCGATTATCGTCAGTTGAATAAAGTTACTATCAAGAATATGTATCCACTTCCGAGAATTGATGATTTGATGGATCAGTTAGTGGGTGCACGTGTTTTCAGCAAGATTGATTTGAGATCAGGTTATCACCAGAATAAAGTAAAAGATGAAGATATGCAGAAGACAGCTTTCAGAACGCGTTATGGTCACCATGAATATAAAGTTATGTCTTTTGGTGTTACCAATGCACCTGGAGTGTTTATGGAGTACATGAATCGTATCATCCATTCATTTTTGGATCGCTTTGTGGTTGTTTTTATCGATGATATTTTGATTTACTCCAAGACTGAAGATGAACATGCTGAGCATCTGAAGATTGTCTTGCAAGTGTTGAAAGAGAAGAAACTTTATGCTAAACTATCTAAGTGTGAGTTCTGGTTGAAAGATGTAAGTTTTCAAGGCCATGTTATTTCTAGTGATGGTATTGCTGTAGATCCCTCTAAAGTCGATGCAGTATCGCAATGGGAGACGCCTAAGTCAGTTACAGAGATTAGAAGCTTCTTTGGTTTAGCTGGTTACTAAAGAAGATTTATAGAAGGATTTTCCAAGTTAGCACTTCCGCTAACGCAGTTTACTTGTAAAGGTAAAGCCTTTGTGTGGGATGTTCAATGTGAGAACAGTTTCAATGAGTTGAAGAAGCGATTGACGACAGCTTCGGTTTTGATTTTGCCGAAGTCCGATGAACCTTTCGTGGTATATTGTGATGCGCCCAAGTTGGGTTTAGGTGGTGTGCTTATGCAAGATGGTAAACCGGTAGCTTATGCTTCGAGACAGTTGAGAATTCATGAGAAGAATTATCCCACGCACGATTTAGAGTTGGCTGTTGTGGTCTTTGTATTGAAGATATGGAGACATTACTTGTATGGTTCGAGATGTGAGGTGTTTAGTGATCACAAGAGCTTGAAATATTTGTTCGATCAGAAAGAATTGAATATGAGGCAGCGAAGGTGGCTTGAATTGTTGAAAGATTATGACTTTGGTTTGAATTACCATCCGGGTAAAGCTAATGTTGTTGTAGATGCCTTGAGTAGGAAGACATTGCATATGTCCGCTATGATGGTTAAAGAGTTCGAGTTGCTTGAATAGTTTAGAGATTTGAGCTTAGTTTGTGAGTGGTCATCTCAGAGTGTGAAACTGGGAATGCTGAAGATTGATAGTGAATTTCTGAAAAGTATCAAGGAAGCACAAAAAGTTTATGTCAAGTTTGTAGGCTTGTTGGTTGCTAGTAATCAGACTGAAGATGGTGACTTGAAGGTCGATGACCATGGTGTGTTGAGATTCCGAGGTCGAATTTGTATTCCTGATGATGAAGAGATGAAGAAAATGATTCTTGAAGAGAGTCATCGAAGTAGCTTGAGTATTCATCCGGGAGCTACGAAGATGTATCATGATCTAAAGAAGATATTCTGGTGGTCTGGATTGAAACACGATGTGGCACAGTTTGTGTATTCCTGTTTGGTTTGTCAGAAGTCAAAGATTGAACATCAGAAACCTGCTGGTATGATGGTATCTTTAGATGTGCCAGAGTGGAAATGGGATAGTATATCCATGGATTTTGTGACGAGTTTGCCGAATACTCCTAGAGGGAATGACGCGAATTAGGTGATTGTTGATAGATTGACGAAGTCGGCTCATTTTCTACCGATTAACATCAGTTTTCCTGTTGCCCAGTTGGCAGAGATTTATATTAAGGAGATTGTGAAGTTGCATAGTGTTCCTTCGAGCATTGTATCAGATAGAGATCCAAGATTTACTTCTAGATTTTGGAAGAGTTTGCAAGAGGCTTTGGGTTCTAAGTTGAGATTGAGTTCGGCGTATCATCCGCAGACAGATGGTCAGTCGGAGAGGACGATTCAGTCGCTAGAGGATTTGTTGAGAGTTTGTGTACTCGAGCAAGGAGGAACTTGGGATAGTCATCTTCCGTTGATCGAGTTCACGTATAATAATAGTTATCATTCTAGTATCGGAATGGCACCTTTTGAGGCTTTATATGGTCGGAGATGCAGAACCCCGTTGTGTTGATTTGAGTCAGGAGAAAGAGTGGTCTTAGGACCAGAGATTGTTCAGCAGACTACTGAGAAAGTTAAGATGATTCAAGAGAAGATAAAAGCGTCGCAGAGTCGACAAAAGAGTTATCATGATAAGCGCAGGAAAGATCTTGAGTTTCAAGAAGGAGACCACGTGTTTTTGAGAGTCACTCCTGTAACACCCCGTTTTCCCAACATAAAAATTTCATAAAAATAATCAGAGTATTCACATAAACGGAATGTCACATTCTTTTCTTAAAATCATAAACTGAATAAATAACTCTTTATCCTTTAAAATTCAATAACAAAATCTTTAATACTTCGCATCAGAATTTATTCCATAACTAAACAGTCTTTGGCACGAAGGCCTCTTCATAAATGTCTCATAAAAATCCAATCTAAAAACATAGTCATAAATCATCAAAAACAATACGTAAGGAATAGAAAAGCAATAACAAAGTTCCCATCCCGTTACGTATCAGAGCACCTAAGACACACGAGAGAAAGCTCACACGACATCATCTATTCTTGGTTACCTGCAAGTTACTCATACGAAGAGCAACATTTCCAAGCAGAAGGGGTGAGATTTCACAAAACAATAATATCAAGCATATAATTCAATAATTATATTTAACAACATAAATAACTTCATCTATTAGTAATAATAATTCTTCATGTAATAATTCTTAATAGTTCAACCAACTTCTAATCATCATTTCATAATAACATAACAACATAACTTAATCATCACATAATAATAATAATCATATACAACATGACATTATCATCACTTAATGATAATAATCATATAAACAAACAACATATTCATCTTAATCATAATCATATAAACAAACAACATATTCATCATCTTATATTGATATAACAACAACATAAACAACAATGATTAATGAATATTAATACTTCACTTAGTTCTTTATTAACAACTCATTGACAAATGACAACTCAACGACAACGACAACGCAACTTCTACAACTTATCAACTCGACAACTTGACAATCTTGACAACTCGACAACTTGACAACTTGACTATGCAACTTAATCTTCTAATCATGCATGTGGTACCAATCTTTAAGCGTAAATAGGCTCCTCGGGCATTAAACCCTCAACTTTATTTGAGCGTAAAAAGGCTCCCAGGGCATCAAGCCCTCAACTTTATTTGAGCGTAAAAAGGCTCCCAGGGCATCAAGCCCTCAACATAATTGAGCAAAGGCTCTAGGGCATCAAGCCCCCAACAATGAAATGCTAATGCATGGACTCGACCTCTTAACATCTTAAATCGACAACCTCTTATATAATCCAATAATTTGAAACTTCATCATCTTAATCAACTTAGACCGACTCATGCAGCTTAGTTAAATAACAACAGCAACACAACTGTATACAAAAACAGCATGACATAATAATATCAAATGCAAGTCAACAACGTCTGAATTATTCACATATAATTCAAGTAATGCATATACAATTATATCACAATATAACAACATCAAATAATAATCAACATCTTAAAACATCATATATACATATAATACTTCATCAATCATGGACAATATCGTATTCACAACATATACATTCATATACTAATTCATCAATCATATTCAATTATTCACTGTGACCTATGTGTAGTAATTTGACTATAAATCAAGTTCTATAAATCCTTTTGAAGTCAAACGAACGGCATTAGAAAGCTAACATTCATACCTACAACTTTCATGTTTACACCTAAGACCAATTCTGTACCAATCAATACCAGTTTTCATTTCAAATTCGGACAAAGTTGTGCTGAAATTTATAAAAATTCACTAAGACCTCCTTTGAGTATTTTCAAGTCAAACCGACGCCACTGGAAAGCTAACACAATTATCTACAATTTTCATGTTTACACCAAAGGCTAACTCAAAACAGAAACGTGTGAAAAAGACGCAAGAACATGAAACAGGACATGCTGTCCGATAACAACTCGGGAAAACCCATTTTTCACCCCAAAATCCCAATTTTAACTTCCATATGCCCAAATTTGATCCCAAAGTTTGTCTAAACATTTATATACATCAAAAGAGACTCAAAACCATATAAAACTTGACCCAAAACATTATTTTAGAAAATCATCAAATAATCACTTTTAACCCTAATTCTCAAATTCTCAAAAACTAAAACCTACAACATGTTAAATCCAATTTTCAGAATCAATGACTTAAGATTATTGAATGTTAGTCCCAGCCTTACCTTATAACTCAAAATCGCTGCTTTCTAGGTCTTTCTCCCTTCTCTTGGCTTTTTCTCCCTTTTCTCCAAAATTGATCGTACGTTATGTTTTTTTCTAAACTAGGTTTCACCTATTTATAACCATTTGTTCTATTTTATCTTATTTCTCTTTCTCCCCAAAACTCTCTCAAATCTCATAACAACCCTTAAACTCAATATTATTTTATTTTCAAATCTTATTCTATTAAATAATATAATAAGCTACCTAATAAATCATATAATATATTCTAAACTCTTCTTAATAAATTCTAGACTCAATTAAACAATTAAATAAAATAAATAATTCAAAGAGGGCGTTATGTAACGCCTGTTTTGATTTATTTAATTATTTACATGAGTCTAAAATTTATTAAGAAGAGTTTAAAATATATTTATTTGATTATGTGATTTATTAAGTGGCTTATGTTTTTATTTAATAGATTAAGATTTGAAAATAGAAATAAGATTGAGTTGAGAGTTTGTTATGAGATTTTAGAGAGTTTTGGGGGAGAAAGAGAAATAAGATAAAATAGAAAAAGGGTTATAAATAGGAGAAACCTAGTTTAGAAAAAACATAACGTACGATCAATTTTGGAGAAAAGGGAGAAAAAGCCGAGAGGAGGGGGAAGACCTAGGAGTGCTGCGATTTTCATCTATAAGGTAAGGGTGGGACTAACATTCAATAATCTTAAGTCATCGATTCTGAAAAATTGGATTTAACATGTTGTAGGTTTTAGTTTTTGAAAATTTGGGAATTAGGGTTAAAAGTGATTAATTGATGATTTTCTAAAATAATGTTTTTGGTCAAGTTTTATATGGTTTTGAGTCTCTTTTGATTTATATAAATGTTTAGACAAACTTTGGGATCAAATTTGGGCATAGGGAAGTTAAAATTGGGATTTTGGGGTGAAAAGTGTGTTTTTTTCCCGAGTTGCTCTCTGACAGCATGTCATGTTTCATGTTCTTGCGTCTTTTTCACACGTTTCTGTTTTGAATTAGCCTTTGGTGTAAACATGAAAGTTGTAGATAATTGTGTTAGCTTTACAGTGGCGTCGGTTTGACTTGAAAATGATTTTTGGTTTATGAGTTATGGTCAAATTACTGCACGTAGGTCACAGTGAATTTTTATGAATTTCAGCACAACTTTGTCCGAATTTGAAATGAAAACTGGTATTGATTGGTACAGAATTGGTCTTAGGTGTAAACACGAAAGTTGTAGGTATAAATGTTAGCTTTCTAATGCCGTTGGTTTGACTTCAAAAGGATTTATAGAACTTGAGTTATAGTCAAATTACTGCACATAGGTCACAGTGAATAATTGAATATGATTGATGAATTAGTATATGAATGTATATGTTGTGAATACGATATTGTCCATGATTGATGAAGTGTTATATGTATATATGATGTTTTAAGATGTTGATTATTATTTGATGTTGTTATACTGTGATGTAATTGTATATGCATTACTTGAATTATATGTGAATAATTGAGACGTTGTTGACTTGCATTTGATATTATTATGTCATGCTGTTTTTGTATACTGTTGTGTTGCTGTTGTTATTTAACTAAGCTCCATGAGTCGGTCTAAGTTGATTCAGATGATGAAGTTCCAAATTATTGGATTATATAAGAGGTTGTCGATTTAAGATATTACGAGGTCGAGTCCATGCATTAGCATTTCATTGTTGGGGGCTTGATGCCCTGGAGCCTTTGCTTAATTAAGTTGAGGGCTTGATGCCCTGGGAGCCTTTTTACGCTCAAATAAAGTTGAGGGCTTGATGCCCTAGGAGCCTATTTACGCTCAAAGATTGGTACCACATGCATGATTAGAAGATTAAGTCGCATAGTCAAGAGGTTAAGTTGTCAAGTTGTCAAGTTATCAAGTTGTCGAGTTGTTAAGTTGTTAAATCATGAAATTGTTTAAAGCTGTGATTCTTTATATGAACTATTAAAGAAGTGAATTATGATATATTATTATCTATGATGAATATTATGATGATTACATGATGTTGTCTATGAGTTGTTAAATATGATTGATGATGCTTATGTTGTTAAATGTAATTGATGAATTATATGCTTAATATTATTATTTGTGAAATCTCACCCCTTCTGTTTGCCCACCATGGGTAACTAGCAGGTAACCAAGAATAGTTGATGTCGTGTGAGCTTTCTTTCTCGTGTGTCTTAGGTGCTCTGATACGTAACGGGACGGGAACTTTGTTATTGCTTTTCTATTCCTTACGTATTGTTTTTGAAGATTTATGACTATATTTTAGATTGGATTTTTATGAGACATTTATGAAGAGGCCTTCGTGCCAAGGACTATTTTAGTTATTGAATAAATTCCGCTGCAAAGTATTAAATATTATGTTATTGATTTATGAAGGATAAATAGTTATTTATTCCATTTACGATTTTTGAAAAGAAGTGTGACATTCCGTTTATGTTGAGAACTCTGATTATTTAAATGAAATTTTTACGTTGGGAAAACGGGGTGTTACACGTTACAACTCCTGTGACTGGTGTTGGACGTGCTTTGAAGTCAAATAAGTTGACTCCGAGATTTATTGGTCCGTATCAGATATCGGAAAGAGTTGGAACGGTGGTGTATCAGGTGGGATTACCGCCACATCTTTCGAATTTGCATGATGTCTTTCATGTGTCGCAACTTCAAAAGTATGTTCCGGATCCATCTCATGTGTTCCAGAGTGATGATGTGCAAGTTAGAGACATCCTTACGGTAGAGACTTTACCGGTGAGGATTGATGATCGGAAAGTAAAGACGTTGAGAGGCAAGGAGATACCTCTTTTGATAGTCGTTTGGGACGGAGCGACTGGTGAAAGCTTGACGTGGGAGCTTGAGAGTAAGATGCTGGAGTCTTATCCAGAGTTGTTTGCATGAGGTAAATTTTCGAGGACGAAAATCTTATAAGTTGGGGAGAGTTGTAACGCCCACTTTTAATTAATTGATTATTTAATTGAGTCTAGACGAGTTATATTATATTTATATAATATATGTGTGATTTACGATGATTTATGTGATGTGACGATTTTTATGAGGAGATAACACTTATTTTGTTGTTTAATAAAATAAGATTTGAAAATAAAATAAAATATTTAGTTAGGGGCTGTTTTGAGATTTTGGAGAGTTTTGGGGGAGAAAGAGAGATAAGCTAAAATAATTGGAGGGGATATAAAAAGGAAAGACCTAGGTTTTAGAAACACTTTGTAGGTACGATCGGATTTTGAAAAAAGGGAGAAAAAGCCAAAGAAAAGATAAGACAAGGGAGAGGCTGCGATTTTCATCAACTAATTAACAAGTTAGGATTGAATTAAGAAGTTTATGAAATTAGGGTTAATAGATGAAATTGATGATCCAATGATTATAAGTTATTAGATTGATGTATATGTAACACCCCGTTTTCCCAACGTGAAAATTTCATTTATTTAATCAGAGTAATTCACAAAAACGGAATGTCACACTACTTTTCTTAAAATCATAAACTGAATAAATAACTATTTATCCTTTAAAATTCAATAACAAAACAGTCTTTGGCACGAAGGCCTCTTCATAAATTTCTCATATAATCCAATCTAAAACCAAAGTCATAATTCTTCTTAAAACAATACGTAAGGAATAGAAAGACAACAATAAAATTCCCATCCCATTACGTATCAGAGCACCTAAGACACTTGAGCCACCACTCCTACTAATCATTAATACCTGCAAGTTACTCATACGAAGAGCAACATTTTCAAGCAGAAGGGGTGAGATTTCACAAAACAATAATATCAAGCATATAATTCAATAATTATATTTAACAACAGAAATAACTTCATCTATTAGCAATAATACTTCCTAATGTATAATTCTTAATAATCCAACCAACCTCTAATTATCATTTACTTTATATTCATCACATTATAAATATCATCATATAACACATATTAACCAAATCGTAACAAACATAGATCATCACATCATAATCATAGTTCATATATAGCATAACATCTTAATCCTAATTCATATACAACATAACAACATCATTAATTCATAATAATAAATATTCATCAATCATCTCATTATCAATTCATGAATAAAAGACAACTTATCAACTTAACATGAACATCATCAAGTACACCTAACAACTCATAAACATCTTCATATAATCATCATCACTAATAACTTAAACTACACAATATAATCATCACTTAATAATAATAATAATTATATACATCATAACATAAACATCTTCTTATAGTAATATAACAACAACAACATAGTCATCATTTTATAATAATATAATAACATAATATTCACTTAACAATAATAATAATTATATATACATCATCTCGTCATAATTTAATAATATAACAACATATTCATCTTCTTATATTAATACAACAACGTATTCATCATCTTATAAAAATATAACAACAACGTATTCATCATCTTATATAAATATAATCAACACATACTAACACCACAATCGACATCATAAATCTTTGATAAACAATTACCAAGTAATCACAACATTCGATCATCATCAATAACATAACATAATATTCACTTAATAATAATTAATCATATATAGAACAACATAATCATCACTTAATAGTAACAATTATATTCAACATCATAACAACTTAACAATATCATAATCAATATCTTACACAACATAGCAACATAACAATATCATAATCAACATGTTAAACAACATAGCAACATAACAATATCATAATCAACATGTTAAACAACATAGCAATATAACAATATCATAATCAATATCTTAAGCAACATAGCAACGTAACAATATCATAATCAACATGTTAGACAACATAGCAACATAACAATATCATAATCAACATATTAGACCACATAGCAACGTAACAATATCATAATCAACATGTTAAACAACACAGCAACATCTTAGTCAACACCATATAATTCACATCATAAACATCGTATAATCTTCGTAGGTACTTCTTTAATAACACATAGGTAGAAGATAACTCGACAACTCATAGATGATAATTCATCAACAACGACCTTGACTCGACAAATGCGACAATGCAACTTAGACACTTATATGCATATGGTACCAATCATCATCATAAGTATTAATATACTTTCATCGTGCGGAGGACAAAGCTCCTAAAACGTGCGGAGGACAAAGCTCCTAATCGTGGTGAGGACAAAGGTCAATGAAATGCTATGCATGGACTCTTAACAACAAAACACCGTAATCATCGTAATCAACATATCATCATGCATCCAATAATTTGGAGCTAAACGTCATCATTTCATCATATATATAGACATCATGCACTTAGTTAAATAACAGCAGTAGCACAGTCAAGTCACACAACAACAGAGAGATATCAATATATCAATTGCAATTCACAACATAACAATATTAATGTGAAGCATCAACAACTTAAACATCAAACATCTTCCACATAAGGCATATAAATATTTCACATAACCAACAACAGCAACATAGGCGACACATAAACATCTCAGGATATAACAATATCAAATGATAATCAACAACAACTCATGCAACTTAGTTAAATAACAATAGCAGCATAATCAGATCATATCAACAGCTTAATATTAATTCATTTTCAACAACTTCCTGATCATTCAATAATAATTCAAGTAATGCAATCAATCAATAAATCACATTATAAACACTTAACATTTCAATATAGCTTCACAATTCACAATCATTATCCTTAATAGGTCACACTATGTACCTAAAGTTCATTTCTAACCAATCCAAGCAACTCAAGTCTCACAATGCACTAAAACACTCAATTCTGGAAGTGCTCGCGAGGCGAGAGCATCTGCTCGCCATGGCGAGTACAAGCCAACTTTCCAACTAAGGTTGTTCCAGGTTCAATCTCGTCCCCATTCATTCCCTAATCATTAGTAGGTATGTTCAGGCACTCAAAGGCACTCAAGGTCCAACTAAAAAGTCAAAATTACAAAATCCAACATGCTCTCTGCCTTAGCTCGCTATGGCGAGTAAGGTTGCTCGCTATGGCGAGCAATACCAAAAGAACTCGCGAGGCGAAGGGAAAGGCTCGCGTGGCGAGCGATGAAGATCATCCCTCGCCGTGGCGAGCGATGAACAGAAGCACGGGCAGACTAGGGTTTTTCTCAAAAATCCAACACACAACATGGTTCAAAGCCTAATTTTGATTCCATAATCCATCCTAAACATGTTCTAAGGTTAAAGGACGGTTTCTACATCAATCTAAACAAGTTTTACCGTTTGATCATCAATTTTTAGGGTTTTGACCTAATTTCCAAACTTTGCTAAAACAATCCTAACTTTGTCAATTAATCATCAGGATTACAACAATCAATGCTATTGAATCATTAGTCTCACCCTTATCTTAATACACAAAATCGCAGCCCTCCTCTTGGTGTTTCCTCTTCCCTTGACTTTTTCTCCCTTTTCTCCAAAAGCAGTCGTACGTACGTTATGTTTTTCTAAACTAGGTCTCTCCTATTTATATAAATCTTTAACCTACTTATTTTTCTCTTAAATCCAAAAATTAATATTCTATTCTAATATATACATATATATATATATAAAATATTTCTATAACAATAATAAATAACAAAATATATCTCTATAACATATATATATATATATATATTTCCATAACAAATCATTTATATTTCCATAGCAAATGACATATATTTCTACAACAAATCATACATATTTCTATAACAGATTATATATTTCTACATCAAATAACATATATATTTCTAAATCAAATAACGTATATATATTTCTAAATCAAATAGCATATATATTCCTAAATCAAATAACATTTATATTTCTAAATCAAATAACATGTATTTATTTCTAAATAAATACCAACATATAACATATCAAAATATTACTCATCAACATAAATCATATAAATCATACAAATCATATAAGTATATTCTAAACTCATTAAAAATAATCAAATAATTAGAGAGGGCGTTACAGTATAAACCGTCCTTAGACCCTAGATAATGACTAAGATGAATTCTGGAATCGAAATTGGGCTTTAAACCATGAGAGTAGATGAATTTTCGTAAAAACTGCACTTCTGTCCGAGCCTATATTCATCGCTCGCCCTCGCGAATGATGATTCTCGCCTCGCGAGGGATGAAGTTCATCGCTCGCCACGCGAGCCTTTTTCCCTCGCCTCACGAGTTGCACGTCGCAGCTCGCCACAGCGAACAACTGAACTCGCCATAGCGAGCAGGACCAGAGAGCATGTAAGATTTCGTAATTTTGACTTTTGAGTTGAACCTTAGATGTTTTTGAGTGCCTGAAGATGTTTATTAAAGATTAAATGATAACTTAGAAAGAGATTGAACCTGGTTAAACCTGGAACAACCTTTGTTGGGAGTCTGGCTTGTACTCGCCATGACGAGCAGATGCTCTCGCCTCGCGAGCACTTTCAGAACTGAGTGCAAGTGAAGATATTGCGATAATTTGATTAGAGATGGACCCTTGGGTAGGATTGAGACCTATATAAGAAGTTAACTGCAATCTGTGAAGCTGTTATGAGATGTTAGTGTTGAATATGATGTGATATAATGATTAATTGCATTACTTGAATTATGAATGAATGATTGAGATGCTTGCTTTTATTTGATATCGTTACATGATGTCATAAAGTTGTTGTAATCTGCCTATGCTGCTATTGTTGCTTAACCAAGTTTGATGAGTCGGTATAAGGTGATCAAGATGATGTTGAACCTCCAAAATATTGGATAAATAAGAGATGATGATTATGATGTTTAAGAGATCGAGTCCATGCATTAGCATACATTTGTTGGGGGTTCATGCCCTAGAGATTTGTACTCAACATGATAGAGCTTTAGCTCAAATTAGCGATGGGGGCTTATGCCCTTGAAGTATATTAATACTCAAATAACGATGGGGGCTCATGCCCTGAATTGGTACCACATGCATATAAGAGGTCTAAGTTGCATAGTCGCATAGTCGAGTCAATGACGAAAGATGTTAAGATGCTATGAGATTTATGATGCTTTAATGAAGTGATTACATGATATATTGTTATCTATGATGCTATGATGCTCCAATGACATAAGCCTAATCAAACCAAGCCTTGTACCCTAATCTTATGTAACCCTAGTTTCTAATCTAAATTTACCGTTTTAATATGAATTAACCGTTATCAAACTGTACAAGCGAAAGTGGAGGGTTTGATAATTGGTAATCCATCATCTCAAATATCAATTCATAAAACGAAAGTGGAGTTTTGATATTCGAACAAGTGAATTTAGACAAGAATTGTGAAACATGAAAATAGTCTAGCAAACCTAGGGACATATAAAGTTTCAAACTTCAAGGATTCTAATAGCAATCAACCATGAAAATAGGCATGGTTGCTAGAGGAACACACTCACTGGGACCGAAAGGAGATGTGATAGGCTAAAGAGAAACTTGTCCTTAGAAATTAGGTCTAACATGAGGTTTTAGGTTTAATGGTTTGGTTTATGAAAGATTTGTCGCCATGACGGACCAATAATCCCAAGGCTCTCCTTTATTATTTTTTTCAACCGTTAAAAACCCCAACTTTTCAAATTGAACTCTCTCTAATCATCAATTAGATTTAATTGAGTTAAACAACTCCCTGTCAAAACGATACTCTCTTTTTACTACTTCGATAGAACTGTGCACTTGCGGTTTTATCCCATCAAGTTTTTGGCGCCGTTGCCAGGGAGTTAACTAATTTGATTAACTTTTTCTTCGTGATTAGAAGTATTGCAAAACCTCAACGGAGGTGAAATTAATATCCTCTTTGGTCTATGATTGACTTTTATTCAAATTGAGCAAGAAGCAAAGATTAATCCAATATTTATTGTTAAGATAGGTGGAAGGTGACGCGTAATACAAACATTGCCGTTTAAGTGCAAATCTATTCTCACCTTTTGCAACATTCATATCTTCTATAATCACTGCCTCAACCTTTCCCCAGTGAGATTCAAAATCTTCTCCCTATTTTAGGATTTGAATATGGAGGGCTGAAAGTTTTCTAACTTCATTTGACAAATCTTTGTATTGGAACCATTGAAAGTCACATGACATCGCAAATATTGTGGGTTCAAGAAAAAATTGCAAGTCGTAAATAGAGGCAGGAAAAACACCATGGACTAGATGAGGCACCACAGTTCTTAACCCTACACTTGATTTTTTTGATTTGAAACCTTCCCAAACCCAAGAAAACAACCGTAACCCACGCACCAAAGGTAATCTCATAGAAATCACGTAGAACAGCCCAACCTCTCGTGAAAAAAATGTTTCCATTGATTCTCTCAATTCTACAATCAAATTCGTTGTGGTTCTTATCAACCAAAACAGTGTATCTGTTAATCTGGTCTCCAAAGTGAGCCAAAACTATGGGGTATCATCATAGCACCCTGCAAATGTCAGTTTACATCCTCGTTAGAACATCCATAAAACATTCACATCAGGAAATTAAAATAGCAACACATTTAAACCCACACAATCAACTTCGTAATCTATCTTGTACGTCCAATACTTCAAACGAAGTTTGTTAATCGTCTTGTTAATCTCTGTGGAAGGGTTTCTGATCAAAGGTCCTACAAATTATAAAGCAATATTTCATGTCAGAAATTGTAACGATACAAAAATAAAAAACAACCGAAATTAAGATGGTAGAAATAGAAAGATCCATACCAGTGTGGCAATGGTAGGAGAGCAGTGCGGTGAGAGGGCGATCGACCATGGTTGAAATAGGGAAGTAAAGTTTAGGTTTTGTTAAGATTTTATTCAGAAAATGCAAGTGAATCTGGTGATGTAAACACACACATATATACCGCAGGAATTGGCATGGAAAAAGGGTGGAGTTTCAATATGCATGGGGACCAGAAATGGCATGTTGGAAAAACAAAAGGGATTTTAGAATTGAAACTGGCACAGGTTAACAAATAGGGTGAGTAATAGCTTTAGTAAGAAAGATTAGGGTTCGAGGCTTGGTTTGATAGGGATTAGGTCATTATACTCATCGAACAATCCCAAGACAAAGAAGTCTATTCACTCATGTTCATTGTAGACATAGAAGACAAGAAGAATAGGAACATAAAATTAAATCAAGGATGAACTTTTATTCAAAGAAACAATTGTCACTTATTAACTTCCAACTACAGGGGATAGTTCAATAAGTTTGCTAGCTGCTCTATTTATAGTCTACCACTACTTAAGCCCCAAGAAATACATCAATAAGGAGGTGAAGCAAGAGGCTTTTCAATCTCTCATATGGCTTTCTCACTTTTTGGTTTATCACTCTCTTCTCCCTCAATTGTTGTGGTTTTCACAACGGGGTCCTCTAAGTGTTTACCGTCCCTAAGGATAATACCATTTATATGGGCTTTGGGGTTGGCTTCAGTTTGACCTGGGAAGACTCCCGGGGTTTGAGAGGAAGCAGCCACCTGTTGGGATACTTTGGAGATTTGAGTTTCAAGCATCTTAGTATGAGTAGCAATGGAGTCTACCTTGGATGTGAGTTTGACGAGAGAGTCATTCAGATATCCAGTATGATTCTTAAGCTCTTGGAGCTGCTTGGATTGATTCATAACATAACTTTCCATTAAAAGTTCCAAGCTAGATTTCTGAAGGATCTCTGGTTGTTTCCATAACTGGGTGGTGCTGTTTGTCCATAGGAATTTTGAGGAGTTTTGTAAAAATTTTGATTTTGCCTCGTTACTTGGTTTTATTGAGCATAAGTCATTTACTAAACACTTTAAATAGCACTACCTAGTTGGCAATCAACGTAAGTATGGCTAAATACACCACAGACTTCACAAGGAGAAAAAACAGGAGCAGGTGTAACAACACTAGTATTCATTTTGTCAAATTTTTAAGTGAGTGCGCCAACCTTAGCAGCTAGATGATCAAGGGTAGAAATTTCTTACATACCCGCCTCTTTTTTAGAGGGTGAAGAAGCAGTGATGGCTCTCTCATTAGTCCATTGATAGTGGTTTTGGGTCATCTCCTCGATCAAGGCATATGTTGCTGTATAGTTCTTGTTCATTAAAGCCACCTACAACTGCATCAATAGTCATTTTTGTAACGCCCACTTTCGTTTAATCGTTATTTAATTGAGTTTAGGCAATTATATTATAATTATATAGTATATGCATGATTTTGTTATGTTTTGGTGATTCACGATGAATTTAGTGATTTGATTGATGACGTGATAAGTTATGAGTTTTGGACGATTTGATTATGATATGAGATTTATTTTATTGTTAAATAGAATAAAGATTTGAAAATAATATAAAATATTTAGTTGAGGGCTGTTTTGATATTTTAGATAGTTTTGGGGGAGAAAGTGAGATAAGATAAGTTATTAGAAAGAGGTATAAATAGGAGAAGACCTAATATTTTAGAAACTCATTGTACGTGAAAACTTTTGGAAAAAGGGAGAAAAGCTTAGAAGGGAGAAGAGCATAGAGAGGGCTGCGATTTCTTCATAACCAGGTAAGGGTGAGACTAATAACTCATTATTGTTAATTGAATGTGATTCTGATGATTAGTTAACAAGAATTAGGAGTGAATTGGAGAAAACGAAAACTAGGTCAAAACCTTAGAATTGATGATCAAACGGTGAGAATTGGTTTAATTGATGTAGAAAGTGTTCCTAGACCTTAGATAATGTTTAGGACGAACTTTGGAATCAAAAACAAGCTTAGAACCATGTGAAACGTCGAGTTTTTGTGAATTTAGGAAGTCTGGCCGTAGCGACATTCATCGCTCGCCACGGCGAGCTATGAATCTCGCCTCGCGAGGGATGAACATTCATCGCTCGCCTCGCGAACCCTGTTTCCTCGCCTCGCGAGTTGTGCAATGCAGCTCGCCATAGCGAGCGACCTTACTCGCCATAGCGAGCTAAGGCAGAGTGCATGTTAGATTTTGTGTTTCGACCTTTTTAGTTGGACCTTGAATGCCTTAGTGTGCCTGAACATACCTAGTAATGATTAGGAATGAATGTAGGGCAAGTTTAGACCCAGAACAACTTTAGTTTGGGAATTGTTTAGTACTCGCCATGGCGAGCAAGAACCCTCGCCTCGCGAGCACCTCCAGCCTTGAGTGTTGTGAGTGTTCGTGCGATTTGTGTCGCACGTTTTGATCAAGAGCGAACCCCCTTATGATAATAAGACCTAATGATGACGTTAAATGCAGTCTGTAAGCTGTTGAAGATATGTTGATATTGATTGAGTATGATTAAGGTATTGTATATTTATGTAAGATATGGAAGTTTAATTATGAAATAATTGATGTGCTATTGATATAATGATATCATCCTGTTATGTGACTTGATTATGCTGCTGCTGTTATTTAACTAAGTGCATTGTATGTATTTATATATGATGAAATGATGACGTTTAGCTCCAAGTTGTTGGATGCATGTTGATTACGATGTTTTGTTCATAAGAGTCCATGCATAGCATCTCATTGAGCTTAGTCCTCACCACGTTTATTAGGAGCTTTGTCCTCCGCACGATTATTAGGAGCTTTGTCCTCCGCACGATTAAAGTATATTAATACTTATGATGACGATTGGTACCACATGCATATAAGGAGTCTAAGAGCATTGTCACATTGTCATGTCCATAATGCTATGTTGTTGATGACGGTTGAATAAGTGAATACGTGATATTGTTGAATATATGAATACGTGATACTTGTTATTTGAATATGCAAAGTTATCCAAGAATGATTATGATGTTAATGTTAATTATGATCCGAATTACTTTGATTAGCATTATTTTGTTATGAAATCTCACCCCTTCTGCTTGAAAATGTTGCCCTTCGTATGGGTAACTTGCAGGTGATCGTGCTTAGTGTGCAGTTGCTTCTGTGAGTGGCCTTGCCTCCTTGTGTCGTCTAGGTCGCTCTGATACGTAACGGGATGGGGTTTATGTTTATGCATGCTTCGTTCTCTTACGTGACTAATATGTTATTTTTATAATGTTATGGATTATGATTATGAACTTTTGATGGGGCCTGCGTGCCAAAACGTTTTATGAATTATGATTATGATTTTCCGCTACAATGTTTAAGATATTGGTTAAATTATTATTTAACTGTTTTGGATTATGTTTTATGTGATATCCCGTTGTTTATGATGCTTACTCTGATAAATGTTTTTAAGAATTTTTATGTTGGGAAAACGGGGTGTTACAATTTTCGTGGTATACGATAGACCATTATAAAAAGTGTTGACAGTAAGCCACTTCTCTAAACCATGATGGGGACAAAATCGAATCATTTCTTTGAAACGCTCCCAAGCATCGGAAAGAGACTCCCCATATTTCTAAGTGAATCGTGTAATTTGATTCCTCAATTTAGCAGTTTTAGAAGGGGAAAGAATCGGGCAAGGAATGCTTGCCTCATTTGGTCCCATGAAGTGATAGAACCAACTTCCAATAAATGAAACCAAGCACTAGCTCTATCCCTTAAGGAAAAAGGAAATAGGTTACGGCCTCTTGGTCAGACTTCAAGGTTCCATTGATTCTTGAAATAGTTGAAATATGCAGATTCAGATCCTCAGTGGGTGATCCGGAAAATTGGTTTTGCTGCACTAAGTTAAGAAGTGCAGGGTTGATTTCAAAATTATTACCCTCAACAGTTGAGTACACAATAATAGCATGTGGCTCTTCTGTAGAAGGGGTTGAATACTCTTTAAGAGTGCGTTCCTCAGCCATAGCGTTATTATTTCGTGCTTCCCTTCTTCTCATATGTAAGAACCTTTCGATCTTGGGAACGAATTCACCTAGACTTTTGCTACTTGGCATAAAAGAATAAGAACCCATGAAGTTAATGGTAAACTGAAAGAAAGAAAAAGAAGAAGAAAAAGAAAGAAAAATGAAAAGAAAATTCTAACCGGTATTAAAAATTTATTCAAATTGCCTAACTCCCCGGCAGCGGCACCAAAAAATTGAGGGGGTAAATCCGCAAGTGCACGGTTTACCGATGAATTAATAAAAAGATATCGTTCCGACAGGGAGTTATGAATTCAATTAACTCGTAAAAATGATTAGAAGAGGATTCAAAATTAAAGTGGGGATTTTGTTTTAAGAAAATAACAATAATAATAAAAGCATCTTGGGAGTATTGGTTCGTCATGGTGACAAATAAGAAAACACATCATGAAACATCATCAAAAGAGCATAACTGGACAACATACAATCAATAAAACTTTCACAAACTATTCATGGAATAATGCCATACAAAACATCATGAGTAGACTCAACGAGAAAGAATACATAAAACACAATTAACCACATAAATTATCATCATCATTTAATAATAATGAGTAAGCACTCAACAATTAAAATAAGAGTAAATTACCTCCCCTCCCCTCAAAGATACTTGAATTACACTCCCCTCCCCTCTTATTCAAAACTTATTTGAATTTTTTTCACTCCCCTCCTCTAGGAGAAGCTTGAATTACATTCCCCTCCCCTCTTATGTTAAAATCTACTTTTTATTCCCTTAATATTAATTTTTATTTTATTTTTAATAATCTAACGCACTTAAAAAAAAATAGTATTGTGGGTATAATTTAATATCATAAAAATTGAATACATATTTTTCGCTATTTTTTATTCACAATTTCATTAACATGTAGTTTTAAACACTATTAAAATATAAACAACCAAAACAAAAATTAAAATATGTGAAAAATTACTAAAGACAATTTAAAAGTTAATTTTATACTCTAAATTATAAAATCAGTAGCAAAATGTTTAAATTTAATTATCATTGACAATTAAATTATAAAGAAATGAATTATTATTTTTAAATGGTGGTTTAATATTGAAATATATCATAAAAATATTTATTTATATTTAAATAGATTAAAGTGTAGTACATATTCAATTGTTAAGGGAGAATGTTCTAATTCAAGCATCTTATAAGGGAAGGGATTATAAATTTTATTTTTCAAGGGAGGGGAGTGTATATTTTAACATAAGAGGGGAGGAGAATGTAATTCAAGCATCTTTGAGGGGAGAGGAGTTTAATTTACACATAAAATAAAGACAAATATTCATTTATGACCCACAACTCATCTAATCATCGTTTAGTAATTACAAGTAAGCATTCAACAATTAAAACAAAGACAAGTATTCAATTATGATTCAAAACTCATCAATAAAATACAAACATATATGCAATGCTCCTAAACTCCACCAACTCATCAATAAAACACAAACATGGAGGCAGTTGTAATGCCCTGGTCGTTATTTATTTATTTCTGATTTATTTAGAGTCTTTTATATGATTTTAAATAATTATTGTTGATTATGTGGTGTGTTATATTTTATTAAATGATTTATTTTTAGTATTTATTAGAATAATGTGAGAAATAGAATTATTTGGAGTTTTGGGGGGTTAAATTATAATTAATAGAATTAAGTGGGAGTTAAGAGAGATAATTGGGGAGTTAAGAAAAGGGGAGAAGTCAAAAAACTGTTTTTACGTACAAACAGAGCTTTTGGGAGAAAAAGGGAGAAGAGCCAAGTGGAGGACCGGAGAGATTGTAGAATGTTGTTCGTCTGAATTAAGGTAAGGGTGAGACTATCTCTCAATAATAATGGTTATGTGATTCTGATTCTGGGTTTAGCATAGTTCTAGTAGCAATTGGGAATTTGGGTTTTAGATTTTAATTCTTGAATTTTGGATTGAAAGAGTGTAGAAACCTTGTAATTAATGTTAGAATATGTTCAGGTTGTATACAAAAAATTATTACACATCTGTAATCGGTTTTGGGGAGTGAAATTGAGAAAATTGGGATTTTTGGGAAAAACCTACATTCTGCCCGTACAGGCCTTCATCGCTCGCCTCCGTGAGTAGCTTGCCTCGCCTCGCGAGTGAGCAATCTTCATAGCTCGCCTCGCGAGCAAAACCACTCGCCATGTCGAGTAAGTGAGTGAGAGAACATGATTTTCAAATTGTTGTTATAAGGTGTAAATTGGATAGTTTTGAGTGCCTGTATGTTTTTAGAGAGGACTGGACAATTTTTAGATTAAAAAGATGAATAGGGAGCTTAAAAATGAAGATTTAGTGAGAAAAATATCAAAACTCCCGAGAGCACTCTTTTTCTCGTTCGCCTCGTACTCGCCATGGCGAGTAACCCATTTTTGGAGTTCGCCATAGCGAGTAGATGTACTCGCGAGGCGAGTAGCCCCGTACCTGAAGCTGTTTGCTATGATTTTGAATAGAGTTGATTGAACTTGGTGTAAGACCATGATTATAATTAATTATGTTATTTTACTGGAGCTGTTGAATTAAGAATTGATGAATTATTGATGGTTGTTATGTATATTTATATTAAATAAATTATACATGTTGTTGAATTTAATTTCAAAGATTGAAGTATTGTTGAGGTGTAAGTCATATTCACATGTATGCATTGTTGAGTAGTGGTTGTCGTTGTTTATGCAGTCGGTATATATGCATTGTTGAGTTGTATGTAGATATACACAAGTGGAGTTCATTGCATAATCATAATTTGGTGAGGGCTCATGCCCTGGAACGCCTTGTCGTTCAATTGGTGAGGGCTCATGCCCTGTGAATGCTAGTTCATTCAAATTGCTGAGGGATGCCCTGTGAATGCTTTAACCATTCAAATCGGTGAGGGCTCATGCCCTGGAATGCCTTGTCATTCAAACGCGTTAAAATGGTACATCATGCATGTGCATTGTCGCATTTTGTTGTTGAGTCGTAGTAGAGTTGTCATGTCATTGCATAAGTCGTTGTTGTTGGTTGAAATTGCCAAATGTTGATGATGTTGTTGATTATGAAATATATATGTATAATGAAGTATTGAAGTTATTTTAGGGTGTTAGATTCAATTGATGAATTATATATCTATTATTGTTGTTTGTGAATCTCACCTCTTATGCTTGAAAATGTTGCCCTTCGTATGGGTAACTTGCAGTAATCCAGAATAGTAGAAGTGGTGGTTCAAGTGTCTAGGGCTCTGATACGTAACGGGATGTGATATAGTTGTTATAATTTCATTCCTTATTATCAAATTTTGAAACATGTTGTTGGAGCCTTTATTGTTGTTTTGAAACAAATGTTGATGACTATTTATGTTGAGGTCTTTGTGCCAGAATTTATTATTCGGAGAATTTATTGTTGGATGTTGATGTTAAGTGATTGAAAAATATTTCGCTGCAAAGTATTGATTTAACTTTTAAAGTTGATTTTAATAAATAGTATTTTATTCTATTTAAGAAATTTTGAAAAGCAGTGTGACATTCCCGTTCGTTGTTGAACTCTGATTATTTTATTTAATATTTAATTGTTGGGATAACGGGGTGTTACAACAGTGCTCCTAAATTCTACCAATTCATCAATAAAATACAAACATGAATGCAATGTCCCTAAACTCGACATGTGGTACCAAACCTACACATCATTCTTGGATATCAGAGGTATGTTACTGAATTTATCCAACTCATCTTTAAATATTTGGATATCAGAGGTATGTTACTTAATTTATCCAACTCATTGTTAAATACACATCTTCAATTAGACTAGACAATGAATGCATGAATGCTACATAATTACTCATAAATACACATCATTATCAATTCATCGTTGCACAACGTTAAATAGTTCAACATTACACATCGTTAAATATCTCATCATTGCAAATCATCGAATATCTAATCATTACTCATAATTTAATATATCATCAATTTAATTCATCATCTAAAACACATGTCGCTATTCACTTCGTTTAACACTTCATTAATACATATCGTTAAACACATGAATAAACACATCATCAACACATCATCAGACACATTATTAAACACATCGTCAACACATCATTAACACATCAATAAAAACATCATCGAAACATCATTATACACATCGTTATCAGATCATTATACACATCGTTAACACATCATTAACATATCATTAGACACATCATTAACACATCGTTATAACAAATCATCAGCACATCATCTTACACATCTCAGTGGCGTAATAATAATACACATCATTTTTATCTATATAAATATGATCGGATAGAATAATTATTGGGGGTTGCTAACTTACTCGCACCACTTGCTTTTGTACAATAACCCAAATCATTCACTTCAAACTAGTTTAAATTAAAAGGTAATAATGTAATCTACATATTTAAAACACAACTTTTGTTTGGGTGTTTGTTGTCCTTTTTTTTTTTTTTAACTTTGCACTTTTTTTTTCTTTTCACGAAATGCTTTTGCACGCTTAATTTTTTCAATCAAGAGATAACAGATTCTACATTTTCTTTCGTCAAAAAGATTACGTTATATCAACGACTTAACTTTTCTAAATTATTATCTTATTAAGATTTATTTGTATGTAGTATAACATGGTTATTGTATATGTGGGTGACAACTTAATTATGTTAACCACATTCTAGTGTTTTCGTAAAAAAAAAATTCTAGTGTCTTTGTTTTTGTAAAAACAGATTAAATGTTTTTATTGTATAAAAAAAATTAGAGTGTGTCAATACACAACAAATACTTTGGAAACATATTTTTTTGTTTAATTTACAAATTTATCCCTTACTGTGTCCAGACTAAAAACATAACTTAAATAGATAGAGTTTGGTTTTTATTAAAAATAAGCTGGAGTAAGTTGGCAACCACCATAATTACTAACATATATTTTTTTTTTTAAAGAAACTAACATTTATGATTAAAGAAAAATCAATTTAACATTTTTTTTTGTAGAAAATAACCTTTTGAATAATCAATTCAATAAAAAATGGTTGCTATCAGGAGAGCCACAATATCCAATTACTACATGCGTCCTTAATTACAAGAACTTTTTGAAATAAATTTTTTTCTTTTTTAGAAGACCCCTTTAGTATATCTAGCTACATTAATTATTTAGTTACCAACATACTCTTATTTATTTTGCATCTTTTGTTTCAATAAATACTATGTTGAAAACATAAACTAACTATTTTTCTCTTAAGGACAAAATTGTAAAAACAATAGTAATTATATACAAATTTAATACTACAATCAACTTTTTTAATTTCGGTAATTTTGACAAAAAAACTCTTAGGATCCGTTTAGTGCAGATAATGATAACATAATTATATCCTACTAAATCTGTTGTTTGATGCTTTCCCGAAAAAGAATAAAATAAACTTATTACTTATTGCTTACAATCGGTGGATTTATATTGAATTGAATTTATCACATCCATAAAAATCCAACATATAAAATGAATTTTAGAATCCTAGAAATTGAATTCATATGCTTACAATCGGTGGATTTATATTGAATTGAATTTATTTAGGCTTACTATTAATATTTTATTCTCTGTAATTGAAAAACTCTATTCAATCTATTGGCTTTATTGCATAGAGTTTTTGCTTTATGTATTGTTTTTCTTCTGTGATTAAAGAACTGGAAAATTGAAAATCCTGACCAGATCCATAAATAATAGTAAAATTTTTTGATGCAATAAGATAATGGGTATTTCGTTTTAGCAAGAATAAAGCAGTATCCATGGGAGGGTACTATACGTAGGAGAATATAACCAGGTGAGAAACGAAGAAGACAAGACAATAGTTGAGGAGGGAGTCACTTAGTAAAATCTTATCATGTCTGCACCAAATACATGATAACATTTGATAGCATCAATATCTATCATGTCATTATCCTATCTTATTCTTATCTAACTCCTTATATTTAGGGACGGGATAGTAATAGAAGTAAATAAATGATCACATTAATATGACTTTTTTTTTTTTTACGAAACTACATTAATATGACTTAAAAGACAAGTTAACTATCGTACATTTGAAAGAGACACGACACTACACCCCACGTGAAACCCATGAAGTCCTTTAACTCTTCAACTTTGTTAGAATCAACCAAAGTTTCAGTCCATAATACTATAAAATTATTGTCTTAGTATTTCCAACTTACGCCTTTCTCAGAATTGATGCCTTATTGAAATAGACTATACCGTCCTTAACTTTTTGTCCAGGGGATTCAAATCTCACACCTGAATCAGACTCTATCATCATCACGGTTCAAATAGACTATACAGTCTCTATGAACTGTCGCATAACCCTCGCACCTGAATCAGACTCTATCATCATTACGGTTAAAGAAATTTTCACCTATTCCCCCTGTCCATTACCGGCTACTTGTCCGCTAGCATTTTTTATATAACCGTACTTTTTCTTAATTGCAGCATTAAAATAGTTTCCAAAATTAGCTCCTAAAGCATTAACTCCAACCGGTGTTTGATTTTGACGTTGATATTTTACCTTGGTGAATATTCTAAGAAAAAGAAGAAGAAAAAAAAGAGAAAAAGACTAACTTTCATAATTTTCTTAGTTTCGTGTAAAAAAAATACATTTACTAAGAAGAAGAAAGCTTCGATGATCGCTAAAGGCTTCCGGTGCGGCGGCGAAGCGTCTTCTGCGGTGGAATGAAAAGTGTCTGCAGGCACGTTAGCACTCCGACGATCAAGTCGGTAATGGAGTCTGCATGACTCCTATGACGACACGAGGATTCAACTCACATCAGCGGTTACTCCTGGATATCTGCACGTTACCCACGAGGATTCAAGTCGGTCATTCTTTTAAATGAGTATGCATGGACTCAACAACCTGTACAACTTGGACAACATCAACAACTTAAGACTCCAATACTTTGGAAAGACATCTTACATCTTAGACCGACTAATGCAGCTTAATCAATAGACAACAGCAACATAGGCAACACAATAACATATCCAGATATAACAATATCAAATGATAATCAACATCAACTTAAACATCTTATATAATTCACATAATGCATATACAACTATATCACATTACTTATAACATCAAATCATTTATATCAGATTCATAGAACATCATCAGTACTATAATCAACTTCCATTCCTACCCCAAGAATCAACTCATAACATCTCGTGCGACAAAGATCGCATAAACCCTAAAAAAGGTAGTCTGTCTCTAAGGAGCTCGAGAGGCGAGGGACATTACTCGCTATGGCGAGTTCAGGAAAGTGGATGTTCGCCTTGGCGAGTAAGCTGCTCGCCTTGGCGAACAAGAAACTGGGTGCTCTCGGGAACTTGACATTTTTCACCCAAAAATTCCATTTTTAACTTCCCCATGTTCAATTTCAATCTAAAAACTTGCCTAATCATTCTTATACATATTCAGGCACTCAAAATCATCTAAAGCTCGACTTAAGGAGTTAAATCACAAAATCAGGTTGACTCACTGATCAACTCGCTATGGCGAGTGAGCTGCTCGCTATGGCGAGCTATAAAGTGCAGCTCGTGAGGCGAAGGGAAATTGCTCGCGAGGCAAGCGATGAACTTTGTAACGCCCTCTCTAATTATTTGAACTTTGTATGATTTATATGATTTATTTTGATGAGTGATATTTTGATATGTTATATGTTGGTATTTATTAGTATAATATACATATTATTTGATTTAGAAATATAATATATGTTATTTGATTTAGAAATACATATGTTATTTGATTTAGAAATATATATATGTCATTTGTTATAGAAATGTATATTATTTGTTATAGAAATATATATGATTTGTTATAGAAATACATATGACCTGTTATAGAAATATATATAATTTGTTGTAGAAATATATGTTATTTAGTGTAGAAATATATATATGTTATAGAGATATATATGTTGTTTGTTTATATGATTATATGATTATTAGGTAGCTTATTATATTGTTTAATAAAATAAGATTTGAAAATAAAATAAAATATTTAGTTAAGGGTTGTTTCGTGAATTTAGAGAGTTTAGTGGTGTAAGTGGAATAAGAGAAAAAAATAAGTAGGTTAGGAATTTTATAAATAGGAAAGACCTAGTTTAGAAAAAACATAACGTACGACTGTTTTTGGAGAAAAGGGAGAAAAAGCAATAGAAGGGAGAAGACAAGAGAGAGCTGCGATTTTCACATTCTAAGGTAAGGGTGAGACTAACTTTGCAATTCTATTAAGTATGTGAATCAATGGTTAGATTTAACATAATGTAGGATGAGTTTTTGAGGAATTGAAAAGTAGGTTAAAATTGTAGAATTAATGAATAAACGGTGGAAATTTGTTAAAAAGATGTAGAAATTGTCCTTAGACCTTAGATAATGATTAAGATGAATTCTGAAATTGAGGTTAGGCTTAAAACCATGAGAGTTGATGATTTTTAGGCAAAACTGCATTCTGTCCGTAGCGACATTCATCGCTCGCCTCCCGAGCTATGATCCTCGCCACGGCGAGTGATGAACTTCATCGCTCGCCTCGCGAGCAAACCTTACCCGCCTCGCGAGTTGCACGTTGCAGCTCGCCATAGCGAGCAGTTGAACTTGCCTCGCGAGCTTGACCAGATAGCATGCAAGATTTCGTGATTTTGACTTTTGAGTTGAACCTTAGATGCCTTTGAGTACCTTTAGGTGTCTACTAAAGATTAGAGGATGAATTAATTGAACCTGGAACAACCTTAGTTGGGAATCTGGCTTGTACTCGCCATGGCGAGCAGATGCTCTCGCCTCGCGAGCACTTCCAGAACTGAGTGCATTTGAGGATTTTGAGACCTGAGTTGCTTGGATTGATTAGGAGAGGAACCTTAGGTACTAATGAGACCTATTTAAGATGTTAACTGAGAACTGTGAAACTATCGTGAAATGTTAAGTGATTATAATGTGATATAATGTTGGCTTAATTGCACTTTTCCCCCCTATCTTTTGCTAATTGTGCGATTTTGCACCCCCTCTTTTTTTTTTGAGCGATTTTGCACCCCATCTTTTTGCCCCCTTTCTGATTTTGCACCCCATCTTTGTGTTCAATTGCACTTTTGCCCCTTATCTTTTTGCTAATTGCGCGATTTTGCACCTTCTCTTCTTTTTTTTGAGCGATTTTGCACCCTATCTTTAGCCCCTTTTTCTCTCTTTTAATGATGATTTTGAACAAAACACAATTGACAAAAGATGGGGTGCAAAATCGCTCAAAAAAAAAGAGGGAGTGCAAAATCGCACAATTAGCAAAAGATAGGGGGGAAAAGTGCAATTAAGCCTATAATCTTTTATGCATTACTTAAGAATTATTTGAATATTCAAGATGTTGTTGAATTGAAATTGATATTATTATGACATGCTGTTTGGATGCTGCCTATGTTGCTGTTGTTGGTTATTTGAAATATTTATATGCCTTATGTGGAAAATGTATGATGTTTAAGTTGTTGATGCTTCACATTAATATTGTTATGTTGTGAATTGCTTGTGCTGTTTCTGTTGCTGTTATGAACTGCTAAGTTGTTTGTAATGTGATTTAATGATTAAATGCATTACTCGAAATATTATTGAATGATCGAGATGTTGTTGAAATGAATTGTTATTAAGCTTGATGTGATTTGATTATGCTGCAATTGTTGTTAAACTAAGTTGCATGAGTATGAATAAGTTGATGATGAACTCCAAATTATTGGATGTATAAGTGATAAGTTGATTAAGGTGTCTTGTTGATAGAGTCCATGCATTAGCATTCATTGAGCTTTGTCCTCAGCATGATTAGAAGCTTTGTCCTCCACACGATTAGGAGCTTTGTCCTCCGCACGTTTAGGAGCTTTGTCCTCCGCACGATGAAAGTATTTTAATACTTATGATGACGATTGGTACGTACCACATGCATATAAGTGTCTAAGTTGCATTGTCGCATTTGTCGAGTCAAAGTCGTTGTTGATGAATTATCATCCATGTTGTTGTTAAGGTTGTTGGTACAGCAGGACCAACTACCTTCTCCTTGACAATAAATTTTTCTTTCTTAGCTTTCTTAGGAGGTTGTTTAGGAGCATCATCCAGATACTCAACTTTTGTGAGTGCTTTCCTCTTTGTCCCTCAGCTCTTGGCTACAGGCAGGGCACCACCATACATGGTGTCGGGAATGTCACATAGCCTAATTTTTTGACCAGTTTCCTCATAGTGAACCTTAATGAAGTTCATCCTTACATCAATAGGATCTTGTTTGTAAATTGGAGGAAAGTCATCCAATAGGTTGGATACTGCATTTGATTCCTTCAAATCTGTGCTTACCATTGTATAAGCATCCTTCTCTATCAGACTCATCTTCCTGAGAGTTTGATCTTCCTGAGAGTTTCCTTTCTCCTTCGTGATGAAGTAATGGAGAAACACTTTGTGCTCCAAAGAAGGTTGATCTCCACCACCACCTTTTGGTAGAAGATTCTCATTATGTATCTTCAGTAGGAGTTTCTTCTCCATAGTCAAGTCACCGTATGCACCTCTTTTCTTGCTATAAAACATTGACTTGCTGACAACTTCATTCCAAGGAGTCTTCTTGTTGTTGTCCAAACCATCTTTGAAGCTACCTTCTGATGGTCTCCTGATTACATAAGCAATTATTTCTTGTGAGATGAAGACAGGAATACCCATGATGCTTGACCTGATCTCTGTACACGTGAAGGGTTCCAATACCATTTCTTCTCTTGTTTAACCCTTTAGAGTAGGGTCAATCAACACCTTCTCATCCATCTCCAACTGAGCAGCTTTGGGATCATACATTGTGCTCTAACCCAGAAATGCCTAACAAGGCTCTTGTAGGTTGGACCATTCAACATGTTGAAGTAATCCATGAGACCTTGAGCTTCATAGTATCTCCCGAGCTCGCAGCCATGATGTGCTAAAGATGTGAAGTCTACCGGATTTTCAGTCTGAACGTGAAGTTCCCATTCCTCCAGGGACATTGTTCTTCCTCTTATTTCATAAGCAGAAGTTTCTTGTGTAGCCGTTTCTTGAACCACTTCTTGCATGGTTGATTTTGGAACTGAGCTTGAAGACGCCATTGATGAGAATGAAGTTTTAGGGTTCTTGGGATTTGATTGAAGAAGTTGTGTTTTACTTCTTGTCAAACCTCTAACTTCTTTAACAATAAAACTATCAACAACGACAAGGTTAAACTCTTTTTCAGAATTATACAACCCATTATTAGAGAAAGCTAGTCCCGTCCTTACCTTAGATTGGTTGAATACAGACTCTACAAGCTTGCTCCTCTTCTCTTTCTCTGACTTCTCACTTTCTCCCTTTTCTCCCAAAAAAACAGTTTGCACGTATTCTAATTTTTCTAACTCTGACTCTCCCCTTTATATAAATCCTTAACCTATATATTTTTCCTTATTTCCAATTCTTCCCCCCAAGCCTCAATATTCTAATTAATTATATTTCTCCACTAAATAATAAAATATGGGCTAATAATATATTACTCCAGTAAATAATAAAATATGGGATAATAATATATATAAATACACAACAAAAATATCACTTATCAAAATAAATCGATTAAATTATAAAAAGACTCTAAACTCTATCAAATAAATAATTAATAAAATAGGGCGTTACACCCGTGCTCCCACTGGCACGGCCGTGCCACCTCCCAGAACTTCCTTTTGCTACTTTTGCTTCGATTTTAAGCTACTCTATTTAGTTTTACCGAAAAGCCCGCAGTTTCTTGTGGAACATTCTAGTGATGTAATTGCTTAGATGTTAGGTCGAATGTAAACTATAAATAGAGTAGCTAGCCATCACAAATCTTCATCTTTTATTCTTGGAATTCAATAAGTGACAATTGTCTTTCTTAATAAAAGTTATTTTCTTTTCCTTTACTTTCTTGTTATTTACTTTTATGCTTTTTTTCTTCTTTTTTATGTCTACGATGAACATGAGTGAGTAGACTTCTCTTGTCTTGGGATTGTTGGATAAGTCTAATGACATAATCCTAATCAAACCAAGCCTTGTACCCTAATCTTATGTAACCCTAGTTTCTAATCTAAATTTACCGTTTTAGTATGAATTAACCGTTATCAAACTGTACAAGCGAAAGTGGAGGGTTTGATAATTGGTAATCCATCATCTCAAATATCAATTCATAAAACGAAAGTGGAGTTTTGATATTCGAACAAGTGAATTTAGACAAGAATTGTGAAACATGAAAATAGTCACCGCACTGCTCTCCTACCCTTAACTAATTTGATTAACTTTTTCTTCGTGATTAGAAGTATTGCAAAACCTCAACGGAGGTGAAAATAATATCCTCTTTGGTCTATGATTGACTTTTATTCAAATTGAGCAAGAAGAAAAGATTAATCCAATATTTATTGTTAAGATAGGTGGAAGGTGACGCGTAATACAAACATTGCCATTTAAGTGCAAATCTATTCTCACCTTTTGCAACATTCATATCTTCTATAATCACTGCCTCAACCTTTCCCTAGTGAGATTCAAAATCTTCTTCCTATTTTAGGATTTGAATATGGAGGGCTGAAAGTTTTCTAACTTCATTTGACAAATCTTTGTATTGGAACCATTGAAAGTCACATGACATCGTAAACATTGTGGGTTCAAGAAAAAATTGCAAGTCGTAAATAGAGGCAGGAAAAACACCATGGACTAGACGAGGCACCACAATTCTTACCATTGAGAATCTAATTGGAGTGACAAAAGTTGGAAAGTTAATCTTTCTCTTAACCCTACACTTGATTTTTTTGATTTGAAACCTTCCCAAACCCAAGAAAAGAACTGCAGCCCACGCACCAAAGGTAATCTCATAGAAATCACGTAGAACAGCCCAACCTCTCGTGAAAAAAATGGTTCTATTGATTCTCTCAATTCTAACATCAAATTCGTTGTGGTTCTTATCAACCAAAACAACGTATCTGTTAATCTGGTCTCCAAAGTCCGAGCCAAAACTATGGGGTATCATCATAGCACCCTACAAATGTCAGTTTACATCCTCGTTAGAACATCCATAAAACATTAACATCAGGAAATTAAAATAGCAGCACATTTAAACCCACACAATCAACTTCGTAATCTATCGTGTACGTCCAATACTTCAAACGAAGTTTCTTAATCGTCTTGTTAATCTCTGTGGAAGGGTTTTTGATCAAAGGTCCTACAAATTATAAAGCAGTATTTCATGTCAGAAATTGTAACGATACAAAAATAAAAAACAACGGAAATTAAGATGGTAGAAATAGAAATATCCATACCAGTGTGCCAAGGGTAGGAGAGCAGTGCGGTGAGAGGGCGATCGGCCATGGTTGAAATAGGGAAGTAAAGTTTAGGTTTTGTTAAGATTTTGTCCAGAAAATGCCAGTGAATCTGGTGATGTAAACACACACATATATACCGCAGGAATTGGCATGGAAAAAGGGTGGAGTTTCAATATGCATGGGGACCTGAATTGGCATGTTGGAAAAACAAAAGGGATTTTAGAATTAAAACTGGCACAGGTTAACAATTAGGGTGAGTAATAGCTTTAGTAAGAAAGATTAGGGTTCGAGGCTTGGTTTGATAGAGATTAGGTCATTAGACTCATTGAACAATCCCAAGACAAAGAAGTCTACTCACTCATGTTCATTGTAGACATAGAAGACAAGAATAATAGGAACATAAAATTAAATAAAGGATGAACTTTTATTCAAAGAAACAATTTCCACTTATTAACTTCCAACTACAAGGGATAGTTCAATAAGTTTGCTAGCTGCTCTATTTATAGTCTACCACTACTTAAGCCCCAAGAAATACATTAATAAGGAGGTGAAGCAAGAGGCTTTTCAATCTCTCATATGGCTTTCTCACTTTTTGGTTTATCACTCTCTTCTCCCTCAATTGTTGTGGTTTTCACAACGGGGTCCTCTAAGTGCTTACCGTCCCTAAGGATAATACCATTTATATGGGCTTTGGGGTTGGCTTCAGTTTGACCTGGGAAGACTCCCGGGGTTTGGGAGGAAGGAGCCACCTGTTGGGCTACTTTGGAGATTTGAGTTTCAAGCATCTTAGTATGAGTAGCAATGGAGTCTACCTTGGATGTGAGTTTGACGAGAGAGTTATTCAGATATCCAGTATGATTCTTAAGCTCTTGGAGCTGCTTGGATTGATTCATAACATAAATTTCCATTAAAAGTTCCAAGCTAGATTTCTGAAGGACTCTCTGGTTGTTTGCATAATCAGGTGGTGCTATTTGTCCATAGGAATTTTGTAAAATTTTTGATTTTGCCTCATTCCTTGGTTGTATTGAGCATAATTCATTTACTAAACACTTTAAATAGCACTATCTAGTTGGCAATCAACGCCAGTATGGCCAAATACACCACATACTTCACAAGGAGAAGAAACAAGAGCAGGTGTGACAACACTAGTATTCATTTTGTCAAATTTTTAAGTGAGTGCGCCAACCTTAGCAGCTAGATGATCAAGGGTAGAAATTTCTTACATAACTACCTCTTTTTTAGAGGGTGAATAAGCAGTGATGGGTCTCTCATTAGTCCATTGATAGTGGTTTTGGGTCCTCGATCAAGGCATATGTTGCTGTATAGTTCTTGTTCATTAAAGCTCCACCTACAGCTGCATCAATAATCATTTTCATGGTATATGATAGACCGTTATAAAAAGTGTTGACAGTAAGCCACTTCCCTAAACCATGATGGGGACGAAATCGAATCATTTCTTTGAAACGCTCCCAAGCATCGTAAAGAGATTCCCCATATTTCTAAGTGAATCGTGTAATTTGATTCCTCAATTTAGCAGTTTTAGAAGGGGAAAGAATCGGGCAAGGAATGCTTGCCTCATTTGGTCCCATGAAGTGAAAGAACCAACTTCCAATAAATGAAACCAAGCACTAGCTCTATCCCTTAAGGAAAAAGGAAATAGGTGAAGCCTTACGGCCTCTTAGTCAGCCTTCAAGGTTCCATTGATTCTTAAACAAGTTGAAATATGCAGATTCAGATCCTTAGTGGGTGATCCGGAAAACTGGTTTTGCCGCACTAAGTTAAGAAGTGCAGGCTTGATTTCAAAATTATTACCCTCAACAGTTGAGTACACAATAATAGCATGTGGCTCTTCTGTAGAAGGGGTTGAATACTCTTTAAGAGTGCGTTCCTCAACCATAGCGTTATTATTTCGTGCTTCTCTTCTTCTCATATCTAAGAACCTTTCGATCTCGGGAACGAATTCACCAATACTTTTGCTACTTGGCATAAAAGAATAAGAACCTATGAAGTTAACGGTAAACTGAAAGAAAGAAAAAGAAGAAGAAAAGGGAAAAAAAAATCTAACCGGTATTAAAAATTTAATCAAATTGCCTAACTCCCTGGCAGCGGCACCAAAAAATTTAGGGGGTAAATCCGCAAGTGCACGGTTTACCGATGAACTAATAAAAAATTGAGGGGGTAAATCCGCAAGTGCCCCCGCGAGTAACTTGTCTCGCCTCGCGAGGAGCAATCTTCATAGCTCGCCTTGCGAGCAAAAGCACTCGCCATGACGAGTGAGTGAGTGAGAGATCATGATTTTCAAATTGTTGTTATAAGGTATAAATTGGATAGTTTTGAGTGCCTAGATGTTTTTAGAGAGGACTGGGACAATTTTTAGATTAAAAATATGAATAGGGAGCTTAAAAATGAAGATTTAGTGAGAAAAATGTCAAAACTCCCGAGAGCACCATTTTTCTTGTTGACCTCGTACTCGCCATAGCGAGTAACCCATTTCTGGAGTTCGCCATAGCGAGTAGATGTACTCGCGAGGCGAGTAGCCCCGTACCTGAAGGTGTTTGCTATGTTTTTTAATAGAGTTGATTGAACTTGGTGTAAGACCATGATTATAATTAATTATGTTATTTTACTGGAGTTGTTGAATTAGGAATTGATGAATTATTGATGGTTGTTATGTATATTTATATTAAATAAATTATACATGTTGTTGAATTTCATTTCAAAGATTGAAGTATTGTTGAGGTGTAAGTCATAATCACATATATGCATTGTTGAGTAGTGGTTGTCGTCGTTTATGCAGTCGGTATATATGCATTGTTGAGTTGTATGTAGATATACACAAGTGGAGTTCATTGCATAATCATCAATTGGTGAGGGCTCATGCCCTGTGAATGCTAGTTCTTTCAAATTGGTGAGGGCTCATGCCCTGTGAATACATTAACCATTCAAATCGGTGAGGGCTCATGCCCTAGAATGCCTTGTCATTCAAACGCCCTAGAAATATATTTGTTATAGAGAAAAATAAGTAGGTTAAGGATTTTTATAAAAGTGGAGAGCTAGAATGTTCTGAAATATTTTGGTAGGAAATCTAATATATTTTAGTGCATGCTTTGAAATATATTTTGATACTCAATAATATATTTCTGTACTGAATATATATTTTTGTACATAATATAATATATTTTGGTACTCAATTGAAATATTTAAGTACTAGATCTAATAGGTGCATTACTTGTTTCCAAAGTTTCTCACTTATTAGTTGTAAACTATCTCTATAAATAGAGAACTCACACAGTGCATAACCGTTTCTAAGTTAATCCAAAACTTATGGAATAATTCCAAACCTTAAAACTAGAAGTACTAGGAGTTTAATTAAGGGGTTTAAGAGTATTTAACATGTGTTGTGATGGATCTAATTTGGTTGGACGTGAATATCTTTGTTGAATAGTTTAAGATACATATATTATGTGAATATTGTATGATATAGAAATAATGTTGTTCATGATTGATGATTTATTATATGAATGTATATGTTGATGAATATGATTTGATATTGATGGTAATGTAATATATTTGTATATGCATTATGTGAATTATATAAGATGTTTAAGTTGTTGTTTATTATCATTTGATATTGTTATATCTTGAGATGTTTATGTGTTGCCTATGTTGCTGTTGTTGGTTATGTGAAATATTTCTATGCCTTGTGTGGAAAATCTATGATGTTTAAGTTGTTGATGCTTCTCATTAATATTGTTATGTTGCGAATTGCTTGTGTTGTTTCTGTTGCTGTTGAATATTGATCAAGTTGCAGCTGTTGTAACGCCCACTTTCGTTTAATCGTTATTTAATCGAGTTTAGGTGATTATATTATATTTATATAATATATGTATGATTTTGATATGTTTTGATGATTTGTGGTGATTTTGATGATTTGATCGATGACGTGTTAGGTTATGAGTTTTGGAGGAATTGATAAGATTAGAGAATTTATTTTATTGTTAAATAAAATAAAGATTTGAAAAATATTTAGTTGAGGGCTGTTTTGATATTTTAGATAGTTTTGGGGGAGAAAGTGAGATAAGATAAGTTATTAGAAAGAGGTATAAATAGGAGAAGACCTAATATTTTAGAAACTCATTGTACGTGAAAACTTTTGGAAAAGGGAGAAATAGCTTAGAAGGGAGAAGAGCATAGAGAGAGCTGCGATTTCTTCATAACCAGGTAAGGGTGAGACTAATAATTCAATAATGTTAATTACTGTAATTCTGATGATTAGTTGACCAAGTTAGGATTGATTTAGAGAAGTTTTGGAATTAGGTCAAAGCCCTAAAAATTGATGATCAAACGGTAAAACTTGTTTAGATTGATGTAAGAACCGTCCTATAACCTTAGAACATGTTTAGGATGAATTCTGGAATCAAAATTAGGCTTTGAACCATGTTGTGTGAGGGATTTTTGAGAAAAACCCTAGTCTGCCCGTGCTTCTGTTCATCGCTCGCCACGGCGAGTGATGATCCTCGCCTCGCGAGTGATGAACTTCATCGCTCGCCACGCGAGCCCCTTTCCTTCGCCTCGCGAGTTGTTTGGTTCAACTCGCCATGGCGAGCAACCTTCCTCGCCTCGCGAGCTTAGGCAGAGTGCATGTCATATTTCGTGTTTCGACCTTTTTAGTTGAATCTTGTATGCCTTTGAGTACCTGAACTTACCTAGTATTGATTAGGAATGAATGTAGGATCAGAGGGAACCCAGAACAAGCTTAGTTGTGAGTTGAGTGGTGCTCGCCATGGCGAGTAAGTACTCTCGCCTCGCGAGTACAACCAGGATGAACTTGATTATGTGTTTGTGCGATCTGTGTCGCACTTTTTGGCCCAGAGTGAACCCCTAATTGGTAATGAAACCTTATGATAACGTTTAATGCAGTCTGTAAAGCTATTGAGTTAAGTTGATATTATTTGAGCATGATTAAGGTATTATGCAATATGTAAGATATAATTGAAATGATTATGATTCTAGTAAATTGTTGTTGATATATTGATATCTCCTTGCTGTTATGCGACTTGACTATGCTGCTGCTGTTATTTAACTGAGTATGCAATGTTTATATATGAATATAATGAAAATGATGACGTTTTGCATCAAGTTATTGAATGCACATGATTACGATGATTATGATGTTTTGTTCATCTGTGTCCATGCATAGCATATCATTGAGCTTAGTCCTCACCACGAAAATTAGGAGCTTTGTCCTCCGCACGTTTTATAGGAGCTTTGTCCTCCGCACGATTAAAGTATATTAATACTTATGATGACGATTGGTACCACATGCATATAAGGAGTCTAGGAGCATTGTCACATTGTCATGATTAAGATGCCTTGTTGATGATGAATGGATATGTGATTACGTGATAAGTGTTCATTGATTATGTTATGTTGTTTATAATGATTGGATATATGATTACGTGATAACTGTTTAGCATTTATGCAAAGTTAATAATGGAATGATTATGATGTTAATTTATGATTCGCAATTACATTGATTAATGTTATTTTATTATGAAATCTCACCCCTTCAGCTTGAAAATGTTGCCCTTCGTATGGGTAACTTGCAGGTGATCGTGCTTAGTGTGCAGTTGCCGTCGTGAGTGGCCTTGCCTTCACTGTGTCGTCTAGGTCGCTCTGATACGTAACGGGATGGGGTTTTCTGCTATAACATGCTTCATTCTTTTACGTGAACTGCTTATGTTTTGATAAACTCTTTTGAGATACTTATTGGGCCTGCGTGCCGAAAACGTTTATGATTTATGTTTATGATTTTCCGCTGCTATGTTAAAGATATTTGTGAAGGTTAAATCATTATTTAACTGTTTTGGATTACGTTTCTATGTGATATCCCGTTTATGGTTTTTACTCTGATAATTGTTTAAGAAATTTGTATATTGGGAAAACGGGGTGTTACAATTGGTATCAGAGCCTGGTTGATCCGTCCGGTCAATTAGAGAGTCGTGTCGAGTCTTAGTAATATTTATATTACTATCTTATGTTGTTGTTGCTACTTTTGTAGAATATCCGAAATGGCTGGAAGGAATGATGCTGCGTTAGCTGCTGCTCTTCAAGCTGTTGCCCAAGCTGTGGGACAACAACCTAACGTGAATGCTGGTGCAAATGCTGAAGCTAGGATGTTGGAGACGTTCATGAAGAAGAACCCTCCGACTTTCAAAGGACGTTATGACCCTGATGGAGCCCAGACGTGGCTTAAGGAGATTGAGAGGATTTTCCGAGTTATGCAGTGCACTGAAGATCAGAAGGTGCGGTTTGGTACTCATCAGCTGGCCGATGAAGCTGATGACTGGTGGGTTGCTATTCTGCCTACCCTCGAGCAGGAAGGAGCTGTCGTGACTTGGGCTGTGTTCAGGAGAGAGTTCCTGAGAAGATACTTTCCGGAAGATGTTCGCGGGAAGAAAGAGATCGAATTCCTTGAGCTGAAGCAAGGAAATATGTCCGTGACAGAGTATGCTGCCAAGTTCGTGGAGCTGTCTAAGTTCTATCCGCACTATACTGCAGAGAATGCTGAGTTCTCGAGATGCATCAAGTTCGAGAACGGTTTGAGGCCCGACATCAAGAGGGCGATTGGATACCAGCAGCTGAGAGTTTTTCAGGATTTGGTTAACAGCTGCAGGATCTATGAGGAGGATACCAAGGCTCACTACAAGGTAGTGAATGAAAGGAAGGGCAAGGGACAGCAGAGTCGTCCTAAGCCGTACAGTGCCCCCGCCGACAAAGGGAAACAGAAGATGGTCGATGTTAGGCGGCCTAAGAAGAAGGATGCTGCAGAGATTGTGTGTTTCAATTGTGGTGAGAAAGGCCACAAGAGCAACGTCTGCCCTGAGGAAATCAAGAAGTGTGTCCGGTGTGGTAAGAAGGGTCATGTTGTAGCTGATTGCAACCGTACAGACATTGTTTGCTTTAATTGCAATGGAGAGGGTCACATTAGTTCACAGTGTACTCAGCCTAAGAGGGCGCCGACTACTGGTAGGGTCTTTGCTTTGACTGGGACTCAGACAGAGAATGAGGATCGTTTGATCAGAGGTACTTGCTATATTAATAATACTCCTTTAGTTGCTATTATTGATACTGGTGCTACGCATTGTTTTATTGCTTTCGATTGTGTTTCTGCTTTGGGTCTTGTTTTGTCTGATATGAATGGAGAGATGGTTGTCGAAACTCCAGCTAAGGGTTCGGTGACTACTTCTCTCGTATGTTTGAAATGTCCTTTGTCTATGTTTGGTCGTGATTTTGAAATGGATTTAGTTTGTCTACCTTTGAGTGGTATGGATGTGATTTTAGGTATGAACTGGTTAGAGTACAACCACGTTCTTATTAATTGTTTTAGCAAGTCAGTGCATTTCTCTTCCGTCGAAGAGGAAAGTGGTGCAGAGTTTTTATCTACTAAGCAGCTGAAGCAACTGGAACGCGACGGTATCTTGATGTTTTCGTTGATGGCTACTTTATCTATTGAGAATCAAGCAGTGATTGACAGGTTACCGGTGGTGTGTGAATTTCCTGAAGTTTTTCCAGATGAGATTCCTGATGTGCCTCCAGAGAGAGAAGTTGAGTTTTCTATTGATCTTGTTCCTGGAACGAAGCCGGTCTCGATGGCACCTTATCGTATGTCTGCTTCTGAGTTATCTGAGTTGAAGAAACAGTTAGAAGACTTGCTTGAGAAGAAGTTTGTTAGACCAAGTGTTTCACCTTGGGGAGCGCCGGTTTTGCTAGTAAAGAAGAAAGATGGTAGTATGCGGTTGTGTATTGATTATCGGCAGTTGAACAAGGTAACTATCAAGAATAGGTATCCACTTCCGAGAATTGATGATTTGATGGATCAGCTAGTGGGTGCACGAGTTTTCAGCAAGATTGATTTGAGATCAGGCTATCACCAGATTAAAGTAAAAGACGAAGATATGCAGAAGACGGCTTTCAGAACGCATTATGGTCACTATGAATATAAAGTTATGCCTTTCGGTGTGACCAATGCACCTGGAGTGTTTATGGAGTATATGAATCGCATCTTCCATGCATTTTTGGATCGGTTCGTAGTTGTGTTTATCGACGATATTTTGATCTACTCCAAGACTGAAGAAGAACATGCCGAGCATCTGAAGATTGTTTTGCAAGTGTTGAAAGAGAAGAAGCTTTATGCTAAATTGTCTAAGTGTGAATTCTGGTTGAAAGAAGTGAGTTTTCTAGGCCATGTTATTTCTGGTGATGGTATTGCAGTGGATCCGTCTCAAGTTGAAGCGGTATCACAGTGGGAGACTCCTAAGTCAGTTACTGAGATTAGAAGTTTCTTGGGTTTAGCTGGTTACTATAGAAGGTTTATTGAAGGGTTTTCTAAGTTAGCTCTTCCGCTAACGCAATTGACTTGTAAAGGTAAAACTTTTGTGTGGGACGTCCATTGTGAGAAAAGTTTCGGTGAATTGAAGAAGCGTTTGACAACTGCTCCAGTGTTAATTTTGCCGAAGTCAGATGAACCTTTTGTGGTATATTGTGATGCGTCCAAGTTGGGTTTAGGAGGTGTACTTATGCAAGAAGGTAAAGTGGTAGCTTATGCTTCAAGACAGTTGAGAGTTCATGAGAAGAATTATCCTACGCATGACCTCGAGTTGGCGGCTGTAGTCTTTGTATTGAAGATCTGGAGACATTATTTGTATGGTTCGAGGTTTGAGGTGTTTAGTGATCACAAGAGTTTGAAGTATTTGTTCGATCAGAAGGAATTGAATATGAGACAGCGAAGATGGCTCGAATTGTTGAAGGATTATGACTTTGGTTTGAATTATCATCCAGGTAAAGCTAATGTTGTTGCAGATGCCTTGAGTAGGAAGACATTGCATATGTCCGCCATGATGGTCAGAGAGTTCGAATTGCTTGAACAGTTTAGAGATATGAGTTTGGTTTGCGAATGGTCACCTCAGAGTGTGAAACTGGGTATGCTGAAGATTGATAGTGAATTTCTGAAAGGTATCAAGGAAGCACAGAAAGTTGATGTAAAGTTTGTGGACTTGTTGATTGCTAGAGATCAGACTGAAGACAGTGATTTTAAAATCGATGATCAAGGTGTGTTGAGATTCCGAGGAAGAATTTGTATCCCAGACAATGAAGAGATTAAGAAGATGATTCTTGAAGAGAGTCATAGAAGTAGCTTGAGTATTCATCCGGGAGCTACGAAGATGTATCATGATCTAAAGAAGATTTTCTGGTGGTCTGGTTTGAAACGAGATGTGGCACAGTTTGTGTATTCCTGTTTAGTTTGTCAGAAGTCGAAAGTCGAGCATCAGAAACCCGCTGGGATGATGGTACCTTTAGACGTGCCAGAATGGAAATGGGATAGTATATCCATGGATTTTGTGACGAGTTTGCCAAATACTCCTAGAGGGAACGACGCAATTTGGGTTATTGTTGATAGGTTGACGAAGTCAGCTCATTTCCTACCTATTAATATTAGTTTCCCTGTTGCCCAGTTGGCAGAGATTTATATCAAGGAGATTGTGAAGTTGCATGGTGTTCCTTCGAGCATTGTATCAGATAGAGATCCAAGATTTACTTCTAGATTTTGGAAAAGTTTGCAAGAGGCCTTGGGTTCGAAGTTGAGATTGAGTTCGGCGTATCATCCACAGACAGATGGTCAGTCGGAGAGAACAATTCAGTCGCTAGAGGATTTGTTGAGAATTTGTGTTCTTGAGCAAGGAGGAACTTGGGATAGTCATCTTCCGTTGATCGAGTTCACATATAATAATAGTTATCATTCTAGTATTGGAATGGCACCGTTCGAAGCTTTGTATGGTCGGAGATGCAGAACTCCGTTGTGTTGGTTTGAATCAGGAGAAAGAGTGGTCTTAGGACCAGAGATTGTTCAGCAAACTACTGAGAAAGTTCAGATGATCCAAGAGAAAATGAAGGCGTCGCAGAGTCGACAAAAGAGTTATCATGATAAGCGTAGAAAAGATCTTGAATTCCAAGAAGGAGACCACGTGTTTTTGAGAGTCACTCCTATGACTGGTGTAGGACGTGCTTTGAAGTCAAAGAAGTTGACCCCGAAGTTCATTGGTCCGTATCAGATATTGGAAAGAGTTGGAACGGTGGCTTACCGAGTGGGTTTACCGCCGCATCTTTCGAATTTGCACAACGTTTTCCATGTGTCGCAACTTCGAAAGTATGTTCCGGATCCATCTCATGTAATCCAAAGCGACGATGTGCAAGTTAGAGACAACCTTACGGTAGAGACCTTACCGGTAAGGATTGATGATCGTAAAGTGAAGACGTTGAGAGGCAAGGAGATACCTCTCGTGAGAGTCGTTTGGTCGGGAGCGACTGGTGAAAGCTTGACGTGGGAGCTTGAGAGTAAGATGCTGGAGTCTTATCCAGAGTTGTTTGCTTGAGGTAAATTTTCGAGGACGAAAATCCTTTAAGTGGGGGAGAGTTGTAACGCCCACTTTCGTTTAATCGTTATTTAATCGAGTTTAGGTGATTATATTATATTTATATAATATATGTATGATTTTGATATGTTTTGATGATTTGTGGTGATTTTGATGATTTGATCGATGACGTGTTAGGTTATGAGTTTTGGAGGAATTGATAAGATTAGAGAATTTATTTTATTGTTAAATAAAATAAAGATTTGAAAAATATTTAGTTGAGGGCTGTTTTGATATTTTAGATAGTTTTGGGGGAGAAAGTGAGATAAGATAAGTTATTAGAAAGAGGTATAAATAGGAGAAGACCTAATATTTTAGAAACTCATTGTACGTGAAAACTTTTGGAAAAGGGAGAAAAAGCTTAGAAGGGAGAAGAGCATAGAGAGAGCTGCGATTTCTTCATAACCAGGTAAGGGTGAGACTAATAATTCAATAATGTTAATTACTGTAATTCTGATGATTAGTTGACCAAGTTAGGATTGATTTAGAGAAGTTTTGGAATTAGGTCAAAGCCCTAAAAATTGATGATCAAACGGTAAAACTTGTTTAGATTGATGTAAGAACCGTCCTATAACCTTAGAACATGTTTAGGATGAATTCTGGAATCAAAATTAGGCTTTGAACCATGTTGTGTGAGGGATTTTTGAGAAAAACCCTAGTCTGCCCGTGCTTCTGTTCATCGCTCGCCACGGCGAGTGATGATCCTCGCCTCGCGAGTGATGAACTTCATCGCTCGCCACGCGAGCCCCTTTCCTTCGCCTCGCGAGTTGTTTGGTTCAACTCGCCATGGCGAGCAACCTTCCTCGCCTCGCGAGCTTAGGCAGAGTGCATGTCATATTTCGTGTTTCGACCTTTTTAGTTGAATCTTGTATGCCTTTGAGTACCTGAACTTACCTAGTATTGATTAGGAATGAATGTAGGATCAGAGGGAACCCAGAACAAGCTTAGTTGTGAGTTGAGTGGTGCTCGCCATGGCGAGTAAGTACTCTCGCCTCGCGAGTACAACCAGGATGAACTTGATTATGTGTTTGTGCGATCTGTGTCGCACTTTTTGGCCCAGAGTGAACCCCTAATTGGTAATGAAACCTTATGATAACGTTTAATGCAGTCTGTAAAGCTATTGAGTTAAGTTGATATTATTTGAGCATGATTAAGGTATTATGCAATATGTAAGATATAATTGAAATGATTATGATTCTAGTAAATTGTTGTTGATATATTGATATCTCCTTGCTGTTATGCGACTTGACTATGCTGCTGCTGTTATTTAACTGAGTATGCAATGTTTATATATGAATATAATGAAAATGATGACGTTTTGCATCAAGTTATTGAATGCACATGATTACGATGATTATGATGTTTTGTTCATCTGTGTCCATGCATAGCATATCATTGAGCTTAGTCCTCACCACGAAAATTAGGAGCTTTGTCCTCCGCACGTTTTATAGGAGCTTTGTCCTCCGCACGATTAAAGTATATTAATACTTATGATGACGATTGGTACCACATGCATATAAGGAGTCTAGGAGCATTGTCACATTGTCATGATTAAGATGCCTTGTTGATGATGAATGGATATGTGATTACGTGATAAGTGTTCATTGATTATATTATGTTGTTTATAATGATTGGATATATGATTACGTGATAACTGTTTAGCATTTATGCAAAGTTAATAATGGAATGATTATGATGTTAATTTATGATTCGCAATTACATTGATTAATGTTATTTTATTATGAAATCTCACCCCTTCTGCTTGAAAATGTTGCCCTTCGTATGGGTAACTTGCAGGTGATCGTGCTTAGTGTGCAGTTGCCGTCGTGAGTGGCCTTGCCTTCACTGTGTCGTCTAGGTCGCTCTGATACGTAACGGGATGGGGTTTTCTGCTATAACATGCTTCATTCTTTTACGTGAACTGCTTATGTTTTGATAAACTCTTTTGAGATACTTATTGGGCCTGCGTGCCGAAAACGTTTATGATTTATGTTTATGATTTTCCGCTGCTATGTTAAAGATATTTGTGAAGGTTAAATCATTATTTAACTGTTTTGGATTACGTTTCTATGTGATATCCCGTTTATGGTTTTTACTCTGATAATTGATTAAGAAATTTGTATATTGGGAAAACGGGGTGTTACAGTTGACTCCATGCATACTCATTTAAGTTGGGGGCTTGATGCCCTGGAGCCTTTGCTCAACACGTTGGGGCTTGATGCCCCACAGCCTTTGCTCAATTAAGTTGAGGGCTTGATGCCCAGGGAGTATATTAATGCTGAAATAAGTGGAGTGATTAGTTTTTACCGTTAGTAACCGTTGGTTATATTTTACCGTCGTTAGTAATTACCGTCGAGTGTATAGAGACTTTTGAATTGTGTTAGAATGGGTTTGGCCCATTAGCATTTTGTGTTAAGCCCATTAAGGGGGATAACACTAGGGTTGTCTTAGAATGGTTATTCATTTCACAAAACAATTTTCATAGAGAGAAGGAGAGGTAGAGAAGAGCAAGAGGGTTGAAGGGAAGGGGGTTAGTGATTACCATAATCATGTATAATTTTGCATTTTTCTCATGTTGTATGAATATGGGTTGATGAACAATTCATGCTAAATTCGTGCTCTTGCTGTGTTGTTATGTTTGTATGCATGAATTGATGTTAGTTGTATAATTGTTGGTGAAATTACATGTTCATATATGCAAAAATGATAAGTTATGAAGATTGTGCTAAATTGGTGAATTTCTCCTAAGTTGTTGTTAATTTGAGTTGTGATTCTTGTTCAAATGATGTTATGAATGTTATTTGATATTATGATTGATGAATAATTGCTTGGGTATGCATATTCATGGATTCATGATGAGAATTTGAATTGTGTTGGTGTTTTGGTGAAAATGAAGAGTTAGCTCAAATGTCAAGTGTTTTCAAGTTTGATTGTGTCTTTGTAAGTCTTTTTAGTCATATTGACCTATAAACATGTTCTGGAAACACATTTGGGCATTGAGGGATCAAAATTTGGGTTTTGGGGTGAAAAATGGTTCAAACCCGTGAAAAATTATGCAGAAATGATGACTTTTCGCTTAAGCGAACCGGAAGCGAGCTGTAAGCGAACAGCTACTGTAAGCAGTTCGCTTATGCGAAGAATCGTTCGCTTAAGCGAAATGCCTTTTGACAGCATTTCTGATTTCGCGTTCTTGTGTCTTTTTCACACGTTTCTGTTTTGAATTGGACTTTGGTGTAAACATGAAAGTTGTAGATAATTTTGTTAGCTTTCTAATGGCATTGGTTTGATGTCCAAATGATTTTTAGAACTTGAGATATGATTAAATTACTACACATGGGTCATGTGGATTTTTGTGAAAACTTATCATAACTTTCTCTATGAGCCGTGGAACTTTTCCAAACTTGATATTGTGTTTAATGAAGTACTTAGAGTGAATAATTGAGTATGCATTTATGTATTTGGGAATGTGAATGTGTTGATGGTTTAAGAAATATTTCGGACGGAGTTGAATCGGTGAAAACGGGTTTTGAGCTAAATGTCGTTTTGTCTTGGTTTTTCTCATACAAACTTGAGCTACCCTTTGAACTAATTTCTAATAGTTTGTAAGTGGCTTAAGTCCTTGACTACATGATTGATTAAGATTGAATTGTAGGATTTCAAACTTAAATAAGTTGTCTAGCTTTAAAAATTGTCAATGTTGGCCGTTTGCCACATGTTTTGGATTTTTGTTGGAAATGTTTCTTAATCAAATTGTCTTGTGAGTTATTGAGATTATTCTTGTATGACTAAGTGAAGTTGTATGAATGAATGATTGTATTGAATATGATGTTTATCATGAGATGTGTATGCTATCTTACTTAGAATGTAAGGAATGCTTGAATGGTGAAACTATATGTGATAGTTGATGTTGAATGGTTATATGTTGTGTTATCGCGATTTTCGGGTGTCAAGTCATTAATTAGGCTTGAACCTTTCAATCTTTGATATTCTCTATTTTTTCTTGGGAAGGGCAAAATTGAGAAAAAACCCTTAGAGTCTAAGTTCAGGGGTTGTTTTCGCTACGGGAAGGTGTTAGGCACCCGGAACGATTATGGTATTCCATAAGAACCATTCTCCTAAGTTTATTTCTACGCTTTATTTTTATTGCCTACTTATTGAAAAAAGAAGTTTTATTTGAGTGAAGAATGGGGGAAAGAAGATGATTGAGATTTTATTTTACTTGGCTTGGAGGAGTTTTAACTCATTGCCTACGTACCCTTTTAAGGGATCAAAACCAAACGTAGTTCATTCTCGAAAATTGTTTTTGTTTTTGTTGGTTGATTTTAAGTTTGAAAAAAGAATTTTGAAGAATGGAGATGAGAGGCCTCAAGGGCGTGAGATTTGGAAAATGTGAGGTGGAATTAGCTATTTTGCAAAATAAAGTCTAAGTATGATTAAAATTCATTAAGACTTTTTACTTAAGAAAATAAAAGGAAAATGAGGAGTTTTGACTCCTATTTTGGAAAAAGGTTTTCAAGTGAGGTTATTCACATTTTTTTGGAAAAATGATTTTTGTCTAAGCGTTGTAAAACCTAAGCATACATCTAAACATACATTCCCTAATCATGCATCTAGAATATCCATGTGGGGTGTGTGCATGTGTCGGTGCTCGTGTCGGTGTACATCACTTATAGTGTCCGTAGTCCTTTACATCGAGTCCTAAATACATGCTATGGTCTTGCAAGGATTTAAAAGATGAATTTAAACTAGCCTAAAATATTACATAACCATTGGAAATACAAAAAAGGAAAAATTGCAAGAAATAAAACCTAATCTAATGGAAATGAGAATGATGTGGTGAGATGCTATGAGATGAGGGAAACATGAGTCAACAATGTTAGCAAAACAAGATAAAAAATATAACATGAGTGATAGGAAAAAGTAATCAATTGAATATGAAATGAAATGGTAAAGAAATGATGAGAATAACCAAGACATATTGAGAAGAAAAGTTGCTTGAAATGCAAGAAACACACAAATCATACCAAAACAGTAGCACAATCATAAAATCAACATCACATTTATCATAAAATTGCATATTAATTGTTCATAACATGTGGCAAAATTTATGAAGAAAAATATGGCAAGAAATTCACAAAATTAGGCCAAAAAGAACAAATTAACCAAAAAATAACGCCTATGTTTTTATCATTTTTTTTTTAACATGTGAAAAGCATCACAAAAGTATCAGAAACATATCAAGAAGCACATAGAAATTGTAGGAATTTTTATAAGAAAATAAGAGCAAACAGGAGGTTCCCATAGCAAAAATAGGAGGTGCGCATAGCAAAAAAAATAAAAGAACGCAGAAACAAACAAACTGCAAGCCCAAGCCCATAACCCACGGATCTGGATGCACAGGGAGCGTTGGATTGATCCAGAAAGGGAAACCCTAGATCCAACGGCCAGGAATGAAGGGGATTGGACCGGTCTTGGACCGGTCCGGTTCACTGGCTTATATAAAGGCGTTGAGGCCGGTTTTTTCATTCTTCTATGTTCTCTCTCTCTCTCTAACTCTCACCTAGTGAGAGAAGCTCTCGCCTCTCTCCTCTCTCCCTCCGCCGGTTTCTGAAAGGAACGGCTGGAGAAGATGAAGGCTGGCCGGAACCTTCATAGGTCCGCCGGAAACTTCATTTTCTCCGGCGAGATCTCCAGGTTCCGGTAACCTAAAATCTCACCAGAAAAACACAAATCAAGCATCAATCTCTTCGTTTTCTTGTTCTAAGCACGAATCTGGCATTGGTTTTCACAAATAGAGTTTGAATCAACGTAGATCTAAAGGATCCTTTACGGTTTTGAAAGTATTTTTTTTTAGGTTTTCAGTTTTTTCAAATGAAACTCTCTGGAACTTTAAAGATCTACATTGATTCGTCTTGTTGATATTTCTTGCGAAAGAAAGTGAAGCTTAAGTGTTACCTGTGGTTTTAATCGGAGATTTCGGACTGGAATCTTTGGAAAACTTGAATCTTGGTGCTGTTTGTTGATTTTTGTGTGAAAACCGAAAATAAATCGGTGTTCTTGCTGGTTTGATTCTTTCTTCTTCTTCACCGGTTCAGATTCTTGTTTCTTTCCTTCTTCTTCTTCTCCCTCAAACTCTGTGATCGGTGCTTGAGTTTCTCACCTCCGGTGAGGAATTCGCACCTTGAATTGCAGTGGAATCAATTCGATGATGAAGATTCACCAATGAATCTCTGAGAATTGAAAAGGAACGATGAATCTGCTGATGATTTTGATTCTGGAAAGAATTAGGGTTTGAGATTTTTCTGTGTTCTTGATGATTTCTGGATTTTGATCTAACTGAATGGAGAGAGAAAGTTCAATTCTGTTTGTGATGTGGCGTGGAATGAATGGATCTGATTCTGACTTGTACAGTGATTGCACCTTTTATAGGCTGCCATGTGTGTTTCTGAACCAATGAGAAAAGGACACCTGTTTTGGACTTAGGGACTCTTCTGCAAAAAAGAAAAATGAAAGGACTGAACTGCAATATAAAAAAAATGGACTGAAATGAAATTTTTAAATGTTTTGGACTAAAATGCAAATTAAAATAAAATTGGATTTAAATTGGTAATTTGAAAAAACGTCAAGTGAAACAGAAAATAAAATCAACAAAAGGACTAAAACGAACCAATTACTGACATGAGGTATTTTAAAATACCTCCCTGTCGAAATTTTGACAGGAAAAGACCAAAATGCCCCTAGGGACTAAACTGACTCAAAATGCCCCTTGAGACAGAGACAGTAAAATATGCAGATGAAAAGAGAGCAAAGATTCAGAGTAAAACAACAACGAATTGACAAATATCAGTATATTAAAAAAGAAATTTAAATGAGTATTTTTAGGTCCAAAATCAGGGTATAACATGTTGGATATGATATTTGTCATGAGATGTTGTATGTTCTCTTACTTGGGATATGAGAATTTTTTGGAATGGTGAAACTATATGATATAGTTGATGTTGAACGACATTGTTGATTATTGATAATCATGTTGATGTGTGATGGTGAATACTATGATTTATTTGTGTGGGCATGTTTTCTTGATAATGCAATGTTGTGGAGATAATCAATATAATTGGGTGTCGTCCTATATATTGAGTTGAGATTGTGAATTGTTGTCGCATTATCGAGTTCTTACACATGTCCATGCATCATAGTCGTTGTTGCTGTAAAAGGGATGACTCTTTTACTTCGAGATTATTGTAAGGCAGAGGTGAGCCTTACATGCGATGTTGACTTGTCCATCGGAGGTGACGACCTTGTTGAGATTTGGTACCACATGCATTTATGTGTCCATAAGTGCATATCATAGCTTGAGTCTTATGTGAAATATGTGATTGGTGATGAATTGAGATGAATGATTATTGATGATGTTTGTGATTGACGTTTGTGAATGAATAATTGTAAATTGATAATTGTTCATATGATTGACGAATATTGACGTGAGATATCGGGGTGTGATGTAAGTATTAATGTGTAATTATTATTGATTAAGTGCATGATGTTTAAATTGAAATATTCATGTTAACTGTTATTTGGATTATGATAATGTAATACTTACCCCCAATGGATCTGTTATGGACCGCCTGCCTATCTGTATGGATGGGTAGATGTTGTGCAGGATTAGATGCTTGGTGAGTTCTTGTGCTTGGTGGATATCTGGAGCTTTCTCCGATATCGGTGTTTAGATGTTTAGTCGGCTCTGATCTCGGCTTAGTTGTGTCATTCTAGATTATCTTTTACTTTGGTTTTTGTTATGTTTGGAGATTACCCGTTTGTTGGGATTTTTGAGATGCATCTATGTTGATGTAATTTATTTATTCTTAACATGTATATTTGAATTTACTCTGGTTTATATTCCGCTGCGACTGTTGAGGTTTATATACATGTTTATTGGGTTTTGAATTTTGAATGTGGCGTAGCCTCTATTTCTTGAATAAATGTATTATTCGCATGTTTAATTGCCTTAATAGAAGTAGGGTGTTACAAGTTGGTATCAGAGCCGTGGTCAGTTTTGTCTGGACTAATGCTTGTTGTTTTTCCCTGTTGTGTGCGAATGGTAGTTTAGTACCTTCGGCATCTGCTTTTTTGTGTTGTTTTCTTAGCGGTTAGTGGTTTGTGTTAGTCTGGCAAGGGAATGTATCTTTGGTTGTAGAGGCTCTTTTGGTTGTGTTTTGTGTTAAGGTTTATGTTGATTTTGAGTTGGATTTTGTTTGTCTTCCGTTGAAGCATATGGATGTGATTTTTGGTATGGATTGGTTGTTAGCTTTTGGGGTTAGCATTAATTGTTTGACTAAGAGCGTGACATTTTCGAAGTCGGTAGAAGAGTTAGATAGGAGGTTCTTGACTGCGGATCAAGTGAAGAGATCTTTAAATGGTGAAGCTGGTGTGTTCATGATGGTTGCTTCTTTGAAGGAGAATCAGTTTTGTGCTAAGTTATCTAAGTGTGAGTTTTGGTTGAAGGAAGTGAGTTTCCTTGGTCATGTGATTTCTAAGGGTGGTATTTCTGTGGATCCGTCTAAGGTTGATGCAGTGTTGCAGTGGGAGTCTCCTAAGTCTGTTTTTGAGATTAGAAGCTTTCTTGGTTTGGCCGGTTATTATCGGAGGTTCATTGAGGGATTCTCTAAGTTGGCGTTGCCATTGGCGCAGTTGACTCGGAAAGGACAAGCTTATGTTTGGGATGCCAAGTGTGAGAAGAGTTTCCAAGAGTTGAAGAATAGGTTGACTTCAGCTCCAGTGTTGATTTTGCCGAATCCGAAGGAATCGTTTGTTGTGTATTGTGATGCTTCTTTGATGGGTCTTGGTGGTGTGCTTATGCAGAATCGTCAAGTTGTGGCTTATGCTTCAAGGCAGTTGAAAGTGCATGAGAAGAATTATCCGACTCAAGATTTGGAATTGGCAGCCGTTGTGTATACATTGAAGATTTGGAGGCACTTTCTGTATGGTTCTAAGTTTGAGGTGTTCAGTGAACACAAGAGTTTGAAGTATTTGTTTGATCAGAAAGAGTTGAATATGAGGTAGAGAAGATGGTTGGAATATCTTAAGGACTTTGATTTTCAGTTGAGTTATCATCCTGGAAAGGCTAATGTTGTTGCGGATGCTTTGAGTAGAAAGACTTTGCATATGTCTGCTTTGATGGTTAAAGAGTTGGAATTGATTGAGCAGTTTCGAGACTTGAGTTTGGTTAGTGAGTTGACACCTGATGGTGTGAGATTGGGTATGTTGAAGTTGACAAGCAATATTTTGGAAGAGATCAAGAATGGTCAGAAGGAAGATTTGGAACTCGTGGACCGAGTGAAGTTGGTTAATCAAGGTAAAGGTGGAGACTTTAGATTGGATGAGAATGGTGTTTTGATGTTTTGGGATCGAGTTTGTGTGCCAGATGTGTTTGAGCTTAAGAGGCAAATTTTGGACGAAGGTCATAGAAGTAGTTTGAGTATTCATCCAGGAGCAACTAAGATGTATCAAGATTTGAAAAGGTTGTTTTGGTGGCCTGGAATGAAGAAGGAGATTGCTGAGTTTGTTTATGCTTGTTTGGTTTGTCAGAAATCGAAGATTGAACATCAGAGACCGTCGGGTTTGATGCAACCGTTGTTTGTGCCAGAGTCGAAGTGGGATAGCATTTCTATGGATTTTGTTGGAGCGTTGCCTAAGACTAGTAAGGGTTTTAATTCGATTTGGGTGATTGTTGATCGGTTGACGAAGTCAGCGCATTTTGTTCCTATCAAGACTGGTATGTCTGTAGCGAAGTTGGCTGAGATCTACATTGAGCAGATTGTCAGATTGCATGGTATTCCTTCTAGTATTGTGTCGGATCGGGATCCAAGGTTTACTTCTAAGTTTTGGGAGAGTTTGCAAGCTGCTTTAGGAACTAAGTTGAGATTGAGTTCTGTTTACCATCCTCAGACCGATGGTCAGACAGAGAGGACTATTTAGAGTTTGGAGGATTTGTTGAGAGCTTGTGTGTTGGAGCAAGGTGTCAGTTGGGACGAATGTTTATCGTTGATTGAGTTTACTTACAATAACAGTTTTCATGCTAGTATCGGAATGGCACCGTTTGAGGCTTTGTATGGTCGGGGGTGTAGGACACCGTTATGTTGGTTTGAGTCCGGAGAGAGTGCTTTGTTAAGACCAGAAGTTGTGCAAGAAACTACGAAAAAGGTTAAGATGATTCAGGAGAAAATGAAGGCGTCTCAGAGTAGACAGAAGAGCTATCATGATAAGAGGAGGAAGGATATCGAGTTTCAAGTTAGTGATCATGTGTTTTTGAGGGTGAATCCTGTGACCGGAGTTGGTCATGCTTTGAAGTGTAGGAAGTTGACTCCTCGTTTTGTTGGGCCGTTTGATGTCATTGAGAAGGTTGGGGTTGTAGCGTATCGGATTGCGTTCCCACCGTCTTTATCGAATCTTCATAATGTGTTTCATGTGTCTCAGTTGAGGAAGTATGTGCATGATGCGTCTCATGTGATTCAATTGGATGAGTTGGAAGTAAGAGATAATTTGACGGTTGAGACTTTGCCGGTTAGGATTGAGGATCGCGAGTTGAAGCGTTTGCGTGGCAAGGAGATTGTTTTGGTCAAGGTGATTTGGGTTGGACCAACTGGAGAGAGTGCCACTTGGGAACCGGAGAGTATGATGAGGGTTTCGTATCCGGAGTTGTTTCCTTCAGGTAAATTTTCGAGGGCGAAAATTCTTTTTAGGGGGGGAGAGTTGTAACAGCCTGATTTTTACCTAGTTTTATTTAATTACTTTTATTATGTGATTGTATGTGATTAATTGTGATTGTGTGTATTTTATTGTTATTGATTGCATTTAAATGGATTACCGTATTAGAAGGGTATTTTGGTCATTTGGCGAGTAAGGGTAAAATGGTAATTTTGGTGAGAATTATTTTATTAATTGGTGAGGACCCTTATTTTACTAAGTTACTAGTGGAGTGATTAGTTTTTACCGTTAGTAACCGTTGGTTATATTTTACCGTCGTTAGTAATTACCGTCGAGTGTATAGAGACTTTTGAATTGTGTTAGAATGGGTTTGGCCCATTAGCATTTTGAGTTAAGCCCATTAAGGGGGATAACACTAGGGTTGTCTTAGAATGGTTATTCATTTCACAAAACAATTTTCATAGAGAGAAGGAGAGGTAGAGAAGAGCAAGAGGGTTGAAGGGAAGCTTTAAGAATCAAGTGGGTGACTAGGAGCTGAATTGAAGCAAGGGGTTAGAGATAATCAACTTCAAAGGTAAGGGGGTTAGTGATTACCATAATCATGTATAATTTTGCATTTTTCTCATGTTGTATGAAAATGGGTTGATGAACAATTCATGCTAAATTCGTGCTCTTGCTGTGTTGTTATGTTTGTATGCATGAATTGATGTTACTTGTATAATTGTTGGTGAAATTACATGTTCATATATGCAAAAATGATAAGTTATGAAGATTGTGCTAAATTGGTGAATTTCTCCTAAGTTGTTGTTAATTTGAGTTGTGATTCTTGTTCAAATGATGTTATGAATGTTATTTGATATTATGATTGATGAATAATTGCTTGGGTATGCATATTCATGGATTGATGATGAGAATTTGAATTGTGTTGGTGTTTTGGTGAAAATGAAGAGTTAGCTCAAATGTCAAGTGTTTTCAAGTTTGATTGTGTCTTTGTAAGTCTTTTTAGTCATATTGACCTATAAACATGTTCTGGAAACACATTTGGGCATTGAGGGATCAAAATTTGGGCGGAGTTGAATCGGTGAAAATGGGTTTTGAGCTAAATGTCGTTTTGTCTTGGTTTTTCTCATACGAACTTGAGCTACCCTTTGAACTAATTTCTAATAGTTTGTAAGTGGCTTAAGTCCTTGACTACATGATTGAATAAGATTGAATTGTAGGATTTCAAACTTAAATAAGTTGTCTAGCTTTAAAAATTGTCAATGTTGGCCGTTTGCCACATGTTTTGGATTTTTGTTGGAAATGTTTCTTAATCAAATTGTCTTGTGAGTTATTGAGATTATTCTTGTCTGACTAAGTGAAGTTGTATGAATGAATGATTGTATTGAATATGATGTTTATCATGAGATGTGTATGCTATCTTACTTAGAATGTAAGGAATGCTTGAATGGTGAAACTATATGTGATAGTTGATGTTGAATGGTTATATGTTGGATATGATATTTGTCATGAGATGTTGTATGTTCTCTTACTTGGGATATGAGAATTTTTTGGAATGGTGAAACTATATGATATAGTTGATGTTGAATGACATTGTTGATTATTGATAATCATGTTGATGTGTGATGGTGAATACTATGATTTATATGTGTGGGCATATTTTCTTGATAATGCAATGTTGTGGAGATAATCAATATAATTGGGTGTCGTCCTATATATTGAGTTGAGATTGTGAATTGTTGTCGCATTATCGAGTTCTTACACATGTCCATGCATCATAGTCGTTGTTGCTGTAAAAGGGATGACTCTTTTACTTCGAGATTATTGTAAGGCAGAGGTGAGCCTTACATGCGATGTTGACTTGTCCATCGGAGGTGACGACCTTGTTGAGATTTGGTACCACATGCATTTATGTGTCCATAAGTGCATATCATAGCATGAGTCTTATGTGAAATATGTGATTGGTGATGAATTGAGATGAATGATTATTGATGATGTTTGTGATTGACGTTTGTGAATGAATATTTGTGAATTGATAATTGTTCATGAATTATGATAATGATTGTTCATGACTTTTGATTGGTGATTGTTCATGATGTCTATGATCGGTGATTGTTCATGATCTATATGATTGGTGATTGTTCATGATGTATATGATCAGTGATTGTTCATGATGTATATGATTGGTGATCGTGTATGAATAACTGTGAATTGATATTTATTTATGATACAAGTAATTGGTGATTGTTCATGAAATGTGATTAATGATTATTCATGATAAACGTGATTGGTGATTGTGAATGAATAATTGTAAATTGATAATTGTTCATATGATTGACGAATATTGACGTGAGATATCGGGGTGTGATGTAAGTATTAATGTGTAATTATTATTGATCAAGTGCATGATGTTTAAATTGAAATATTCATGTTAACTGTTATTTGGATTATGATAATGTAATACTTACCCCCAATGGATCTGTTATGGACCGCCTGCCTATCTGTATGGATGGGTAGACGTTGTGCAGGATTAGATGCTTGGTGAGTTCTTGTGCTTGGTGGATATCTGGAGCTTTCTCCGATATCGGTGTTTAGATGTTTAGTCGGCTCTGATCTAGGCTTAGTTGTGTCAGTCTAGATTATCTTTTACTTTGGTTTTTGTTATGTTTGGAGATTACCCGTTTGTTGGGATTTTTGAGATGCATCTATGTTGATGTAATTTATTTATTCTTAACATGTATATTTGAATTTACTCTGGTTTATATTCCGCTGCGACTGTTGAGGTTTATATACATGTTTATTGGGTTTTGAATTTTGAATGTGGCAAAGCCTCTATTTCTTGAATAAATGTATTATTCGCATGTTTAATTGCTTTAATAGAAGTAGGGTGTTACATAACGCCCTCTCTAATTATTTGATTATTTTTAATGAGTTTAGAATATACTTATATGATCTGTTTGATTTATTTTGATGAGTAATATTTTGTTATGATATATGTTGGTATTTATTAGTATAATATATTTGCTATTTTATTTACAAATATATATATATATGTTATTTAGAAATATATATGTTATTTGGTTTAGAAATATATAATTTGTTGTATAAATATATATGATTTGTTATAGAAATATATATGATCTGTTATTGAAATACATATATGATTTGTTGTAGAAATGTATATTATTTGTTATAGAAATATATATGATTTGTTGTAGGAATATACATGACCTGTTATAGAAATATATATAATTTGTTGTAGAAATATATGTTATTTAGTGTAGAAATATATATGATTTGTTATAGAAATATACATGATCTATTATTGAAATACATATATGATTTGTTGTAGAAATGTATATTATTTGTTATAGAAATATATATGATTTGTTGTAGGAATATACATGACCTGTTATAGAAATATATATAATTTGTTGTAGAAATATATGTTATTTAGTGTAGAAATATATATGTTATAGAGATATATATATATATGTTGTTTGTTTATATGATTATATGATTTATTAGGTAGCTTATTATATTGTTTAATAAAATAAGATTTGAAAATAAAATAAAATATTTAGTTTAGGCCTGTTTCGTGAATTTAGAGAGTTTTGTGGTGTAAGTGGAATAAGAAGAATAAGTATGTTAAAGATTTTTATAAATAGGAAAGACCTAGTTTAGAAAAATATAACGTACGTACGATCAATTTTGGAAAAAGGGAGAAAAAGCCAAGAGAAGGGAGAAGACCTAGGAAAGCTGCGATTTCATTCTTTAAGGTAAGGGTGAGACTAACTTTGCAATTCTATTAAGTATGTGAATCAATGGTTAGGTTTAACATGATGTACGATGAGTTTTTGAGGAACTGAAAAGTAGGTTAAAATTGTAGAATTAATGAATAAACGGTGGAAATTTGTTAAAAAGATGTAGAAACTGTCCTTAGACCTTAGATAATGATTAAGATGAATTCTGGAATTGAGATTAGGCTTAAAACCATGAGAGTTGATGATTTTTAGGCAAAACTGCACTTCTGCCCATAGCGACATTCATCGCTCGCCTCCCGAGCTATGATCCTCACCACGGCGAGGGATGAACTTCATCGCTCGCCACGCAAGCAACCTTTCGTCGCCTCGTGAGTTGCACGTTGCTGCTCGCCATAGCGAGCAGTTGAACTCGCCTCGCGAGCATGACCAGAGAGCATGCAAGATTTCGTGAATTTAACATTTGAGTTGAACCTTAGATGTCTTTGAGTACCTTTAGGTGTCTACTAAAGATTAGTGGATGAATTAGAACAAGATTGAACCTGGAACATCCTTAGTTGGGAATCTGGCTTCTACTCGCCATGGCGAGCAGATGCTCTCGCCTCGCGAGCACTTCCAGAACTGAGTGCATTTGAGGATTTTGAGACCTGAGTTGCTTGGATTGATTAGGAGAGGAACCTTAGGTACTAATGAGACCTATTTAAGATGTTAACTGAGAACTGTGAAGCTATTGTGAAATGCTAAGTGATTATAATGTGATATAATGTTTTATGAATTACTTAAGAATTATTTGAATATTCAAGATGTTGTTGAATTGAAATTGATATTATTATGTCATGCTGTTTGTATGCTGCCTATGTTGCTGTTGTTTGTTATGTGAAATGTTTATATGCCTTATGTGGAAAATGTATGATGTTTAAGTTGTTGATACGTCACATTAATATTGTTATGTTGTGAATTGCTTGTGCTTTGTTGCTGTTACGAATTGCTAAGTTGTTTGTAATGTGATTTAATGATTAAATGCATTGCTCGAAATATTATTGAATTATCAAGATGTTGTTGAAATGAATTGTTATTAAGCTTGATGTGATTTGATTATGCTGCAATTGTTATTTAACTAAGTTGCATGAGTATGAATAAGTTGATGATGAACTCCAAATTATTGGATGTATAAGTGATATGTTGATTAAGGTGTCTTGTTGATAGAGTCCATGCATTAGCATTCATTGAGCTTTGTCCTCACCATGATTAGGAGCTTTGTCCTCCGCACGATAGGAGCTTTGTCCTCCGCACGATTAGGAGCTTTGTCCTCCGCACGATTAAAGTATATTAATACTTATGATGACGATTGGTACCACATGCATATAAGTGTCTAATTTGCATTGTCGCATTTGTCGAGTCAAAGTCGTTGTTGATGAATTATCATCCATGAGTTGTTAAGTTGTTGATGAATTATCATCTAAGAGTTGTCGAGTTGTCTTATACCTAAGTGTTGTTAAAGAAGTACCTATGAAGAATTATACGATGTTTAGGATGTGAATTATATGATGTTGACTAAGATGTTGCTATCTTGTTTAAGATATTGATTATGATATTGTTATGTTGCTATGTTGTTTAAGGTATTGATTATGATCTTGTTATGGTGCTATGTTGTTTAAAATATTGATTATGATATTGTTATGTTGCTATGTTGTTATGATGTTGTATATGATACTGATTATAATGTTATGATGTTGTTTACGATGTTGATTATATGATGTTATTATGATGCTATATGTTGTGATGTATATAATTGTTATTATTAAGTGATGATTATGTTGTACTATATATGATTAATTATTATTAAGTGAATATTATGTTATGTTGTTGTTATATTTTTATAAAATGATGAATACGTTGTTGTTATATTAATATAAGAAGATGAATATGTTGTTGTTATATTATTATATTATGACGAGATGATGTATATGTTGTTGTTATATTATTATAAGATGATTAATATGTGTTGTTCATATCATTATAAGGTGATGATTTTATGTTGTATTGTATATGATTTTTATTATTAAGCGATGATTATGTTGTGTCGTATATGACTATTATTATAGTGAGATGTTGATTACATAGTGTTGTTTTAAAGTTATTAGTGATGATGATTACATGAAGATATCTATGAGTTGTTAAGTGTACTTGATGATGTTTATGTTAAGTTAATAAGTTGTCTTTTATTCATGAAATGATAATGAGATGTTTGATGAATGATTATTATTATGAATTAATGAAGTTGTTATGTTGTATATGAATTAGGATTAAGATGTTGTTATGTTGTATATGAACTATGATTGTGATGTGATGATCTATGTTTGTTACAATTTGGTTAATATGTGTTATATGATGATGTTTATAATGTGATGAATATGAAGTAAATGATAATTATAAAGTTAGTTGAACTATTAAGAATTATTACATGAAGAATTATTATTACTAATAGATGAAGTTATTTATGTTGTTAAATATAATTATTGAATTATATGCTTGATATTATTGTTTTGTGAAATCTCACCCCTTCTGCTTGAAAATGTTGCTCTTCGTATGAGTAACTTGCAGGTATTAATGATTAGTAGGAGTGGTGGCTCAAGTGTCTTAGGTGCTCTGATACGTAACGGGATGAGAACTTTGTTATTACTTTTCTATTCCTTACGTATTGTTTTTGAAGATCTATGACTATGTTTTTAGATTGGATTTTTATGAGACATTTATGAAGAGGCCTTAGTGCCAAAGACTGTTTTTAGTTATTGAAGAAATTCCAATGCGAAGTATTAAAGATTTTGTTATTGAATTTTAAGGATAAATAGTTATTTATTCAGTTTATGATTTTAAGAAAAGAATGTGACATTCTGTTTATGTGAATACTCTGATAAATGTTTATGAATTTTTATGTCGGGAAAAAACGGGGTGTTACAATTGGTATCAAAGCAGGTCGGTCCGTCCGACCAATTAGAAGAGTCGTGTCGAGTTTTAGTAATAGTTATATTACTATCTTTATACTGTTTGATTAGTTGTTGTTGTGTTTCTGATTAATAGTTATGTTTATTATGTGATCATGTTTGATTGACTAATTTTGATGTGGTTTACATGTTTTGTTGAAGTTTCTATTTGGCTAAATATAGTTTAAGATATTTAAACAATAATTGTATTCATTACTTTTGTGCTTTGAATTTCGAGGACGAAATTCTTTTAAGGGGGGGAGAGTTGTAACGCCCTCTCTAATTATTTGATTATTTTTAATGAGTTTAGAATATACTTATATGATTTGTATGATTTATTTTGATGAGTAGTATTTTGTTATGATATATGTTGGTATTTATTAGTATAATATATATGCTATTTTATTTAGATATATATATATATATATATATGTTATTTGGTTTAGAAATATATAATTTGTTATATAAATATATATGATTTGTTATAGAAATATACATGATCTGTTATAGAAATACATATTTGATTTGTTGTAGAAACGTATATTATTTGTTATAGAAATATATATGATTTGTTGTAGGAATATACATGACCTGTTATAGAAATATATATAATTTGTTGTAGAAATATATGTTATTTAGTGTAGAAATATATATATATGTTATAGAGATATATATATATATATATATATATATATATGTTGTTTGTTTATATGATTATATAATTTATTAGGTAACTTATTATATTGTTTAATAAAATAAAATTTGAAAATAAAATAAAATATTTAGTTAAGGGTTGTTTCGTGAATTTAGAGAGTTTAGTGGTGTAAGTGGAATAAGAAAAATAAGTAGGTTAAGGATTTTTATAAATAGGAAATATCTAGTTTAGAAAAACATAACGTACGTACGATCAGTTTTGGAAAAAGGGAGAAAAAGCCAAGAGAAGGGAGAAGACCAAGGAAAGCTGCGATTTCATTCTTTAAGGTAAGGGTGAGACTAACTTTGCAATTCTATTAAGTATGTGAATCAATGGTTAGGTTTAACATGATGTAGGATGAGTTTTTGAGGAATTGAAAAGTAGGTTAAAATTGTAGAATTAATGAATAAACGGTGGAAATTTGTTAAAAAGATGTAGAAATTGTCCTTAGACCTTAGATAATGATTAAGATGAATTATGGAATTGAGATTAGGATTAAAACCATGAGAGTTGATGATTTTTAGGCAAAACTGCACTTCTGCCCGTAGCGACATTCATCGCTCACCTCCCGAGCTATTGATGAGTCATTTATTACCTATTTTTATATGTTGTTTAGTTTAGTTTTAATTAGATTTTATTTATTTTATATTAGTATTATTTCCTTTTTAGGATAGTTTACTACAAATTGCATTTTATTTTATTTCAGGAAAGAATATTGGATGGATTAAGTCTTAGAGCAAAAGAAAGGGACTTGGAGCTGATTCAGTGCGAAAATACAAAGATTCAGAGACAAAAATATGTCTCCCCAAAGTCAGAAGCTTGGCACGGCCGTGCCACCATCCAGAGTCACTTTTGCTGCTTTTGCTTAGATTTTATGCTACTTTATTTTAGCCCGCAGTTTCTTGTGGAACATTCGAGTAATGTAATTGCTTAGATTTTAAGTCGAATGTATGCTATAAATACAGTAGCTATCCATCACAAATAAGCATCTTTTCTTGGATTGCAATATGTGACAATTGTCTTTCTAATAAAAGTTCATTTACTTTCTTGTTATTTACTTTTATGCTTTCTCTCTTCTTCTCCTTGTCTACGATGAACATTAGTGAGTAGACTTCTCTTGTCTTGGGATTGTTGGATATGTCTAATGACATAATCCTAATCAAACCAAGCTCTAAACCTTAATCTTATGTAATTCTAATTCCTTATCTAAATTCACCGCTTTAACATGGATCAACCATTATCAAACTGTGGAAACAAAAGTGGAGGGTTTGATAATTGTTTATCCATCATCTCAATTATCAATTCATAAAACGAAAGTGGAGCTTTGATATTCGAACAAGTGAATTTAGACAAAGATTGTAAAGGCACCGAAATAGTCTTTACAATCTTTGAGACATATGGTTTCGATCTTCAAGGGAACTAATAATGATCAAGTCAGCGAAATAGGCTGTGTTGTTAGAGGAACCAAAATCTAATAGTAATCAAGTCAGCGAAATAGGCTTGGTTGCTAGAGGAACAAATGAGAAGCTGTCTTGAGAAATTAGGTCTAACATAAGGTTATAAGTTTAATAGTTTGGTTTGTGAAGGACTTGTCATTAGGATGAACCAATAATTCCAAGGCTTTTATCTTTTCTTTTGTTATTTTTCTTTTAATTAAAAATACAAACTTTTCTACCTTTTAAACCTTCAGTCTAATTATTATTTAAAGTTAATTGAATTCCTAACTCCCTGTCAGAACGATACTCTATTTTTACTACTTCGGTAAGACCGTGCACTTGCGGTTTTATCCCATCAGCTATGATCCTCGCCACGGCGAGTGATGAACTTCATCACTCGCCCCGCGAGCAACCTTTCCTCACCTCGCGAGTTGCACATTGCAGCTCGCCATAGCGAGCAGTTGAACTCGCCTCGCGAGCTTGACCAGTGAGCATGCAAGATTTCGTGATTTTGACTTTTGAGTTGAACCTTAGATGCCTTTGAGTACCTTTAGGTGTTTACTAAAGATTAGAGGATGAATTAGAACAAGATTGAACCTGGAACAACCTTAGTTGGGAATCTGGCTTGTACTCGCCATGGCGAGCAGATGCTCACGCCTCGCAAGCACTTCCAGAACTGAGTGCTTTTGAGGATTTTGAGACCTGAGTTGCTTGGATTGATTAGGAGAGGAACCTTAGGTACTAATGAGACCTATTTAAGATGTTAACTGAGAACTGTGAAACTATTGTGAAATGTTAAGTGATTATAATGTGATATAATATTTTATGCATTACTTAAGAATTATTTGAATATTCAAGATGTTGTTGAATTGAAATTGATATTATTATGTCATGCTGTTTGTATGCTGCCTATGTTGCTGTTGTTGGTTATGTGAAATGTTTATATGCCTTATGCGGAAAATGTATGATGTTTAAGTTGTTGATGCTTCACATTAATATTGTTATGTTGTGAATTGCTTGTGTTGTTTCTGTTGCTGTTATGAATTGCTAAGTTGTTTGTAATATGATTTCATGATTAAATGCATTACTCGAAATATTATTGAATGATCGAGATGTTGTTGAAATGAATTGTTATTAAGCTTGATGTGATTTGATTATCCAGCAATTGTTATTTAACTAAGTTGCATGAGTATGAATAAGTTGATGATGAACTCCAAATTATTGGATGTATAAGTGATAAGTTGATTAAGGTGTCTTGTTGATAGAGTCCATGCATTAGCATTCATTGAGCTTTGTCCTCACCATGATTATGAGCTTTGTCCTCCGCACGATAGGAGCTTTGTCCTCCGCACCATTAGGAGCTTTGTCCTCCGCACGATTAAAGTATATTAATACTTATGATGACGATTGGTACCACATGCATATAAGTGTCTAAGTTGCATTGTCGCATTTGTCGAGTCAAAGTCGTTGTTGATGAATTATCATCCATGAGTTGTTAAGTTGTTGATGAATTATCATCCAAGAATTGTCGAGCTGTCTTATACCTAAGTGTTGTTAAAGAAGTACCTATGAAGAATTATACGATGTTTATGATGTGAATTATATGATGTTGACTAAGATGTTGCTATGTTGTTTAAGATATTGATTATGATATTGTTATGTTCCTATGTTGTTTAAAATATTGATTATGATATTGTTATGTTGCTATGTTGTTATGATGTTGTATATGATACTGATTATAATGTTATTATGTTGTTTACGATGTTGATTATATGATGTTGTTATGATGCTATATGTTGTGATGTATATAATTGTTATTATTAAGTGATGATTATGTTGTACTATATATGATTAATTATTATTAAGTGAATATTATGTTATGTTGTTGTTATATTTTTATAAAATGATGAATACGTTTTTGTTATATTAATATAAAAAGATGAATATGTTGTTGTTATATTATTATATTATGACGAGATGTTGTATATGTTGTTGTTATATTATTATAAGATGATTAATATGTGTTGTTCATATCATTATAAGGTGACGATTTTATGTTGTATTGTATATGATTATTATTATTAAGCGATGATTATGTTGTGTCGTATATGATTATTATTATAGTGAGATGTTGATTACATAGTGTTTTTTTAAAGTTATTAGTGATGATGATTACATGATGATATCTATGAGTTGTTAAGTGTACTTGATGATGTTTATGTTAAGTTAATAAGTTGTCTTTTATTCATGAAATGATAATGAGATGTTTGATGAATGATTATTATTATTAATTAATGAAGCTGTTATGTTGTATATGAATTAAGATTAAGATGTTGTTATGTTGTATATGAACTATGATTGTGATGTGATGATCTATGTTTGTTACAATTTGGTAAATATGTGTTATATGATGATGTTTATTATGTGAATACTCTGATAAATGCTTATGAAATTTTTAAGTCTGGAAAAAACGATGTGTTACACTGGGAGCTTATTTACGCTCAATACGTTGGGGGCTTGATGCCCTGGATTGGTACCACATGCATGATTAAGAAGTCGAAGTTGCATTGTCGAGTCGAAGTCGTTGTTGATGAGTTGTCATCCATGAGTTGTTAAGTTGTTGATGAGTTGTCATTCATGAGTCGTTAAGTCGTTGAGTTGTCTTCTACCCATGTGTTGTTTATGGAGTGCTTATGAAGATTATATGATGTAATGAATCTATATGATGTTGATTATGATGTGTTGTTTATGTTGTTATAAGATGATGTTTATGATGTGTTTTATATGTCTTTATGAGATGATCTTTATGTTGTGTTGTTTATGTTGTTATATGATGAATGTATATGATGTGATGAATATGATATTAATGATGACTAGAAGTTGATTGAGCTATTAATGAAGTACTATATGAAGAATTATTATTATTAATTGATGATGTTTAAGTTGTTAAATGCTTTTGATGAATTATATGCTTATTATTATTGAATGTCAAATCTCACCCCTTCTGCTTGGAAATGTTTCCCACCATGGGTAACTTGCAGGTAACCAAAAATAGTTGATGTCGTGTGAGGTTCCTCTCTCGTGTGTCTTAGGTACTCTAATACGTAACGGGATGGAATTTTGTTGTTGCTTTCTATTCGTTACGTATTATTTTATGAATTATCATGAATATGTTGTTGGAAGAATTTTAAGAGATTTTATGTTGAGACCCTTGTGCTAAAGTTGTTTAAAAGTTGAATAATTTCCGTTGCGAAGTAATAAATATTATGATGTTGAATTTTGAAGGATAAATAGTTATTTTATTCCGTTTATGATTTTAAGAAAAAAAGTGTGACATTCCGTTTATGTTGAAATACTCTGATTTATATGTGAAATTTTTAAGTTGGGAAAACGGGGTGTTACATGAATTGTCGCATTTTGTTGTTGAGTCGTAGTAGAGTTGTTGTAAAACCCCGTTTTCCCAACATAAAAATTTCGCATAAATAATCAGAGTTTTTGAACATAAACGGAATGTCACATTCTTTTCTTAAAATCATAAACTGAATAAATAACTATTTATCCTTTAAAATTCAAATACATGATCTTTAATACTTCGCAGCGGAATTTATTTCAATAACTAAAACAGTCTTTGGCACGAAGGCCTCTTCATAAATGTCTCATAAAAATCCAATCTAAAAACATAGTCATAAATCTTCAAAAACAATACGTAAGGAATAGAAAAGCAATAACAAAGTTCCCATCCCGTTACGTATCAGAGCACCTAAGACACACGAGAAGGAAAGCTCACACGACATCAACTATTCTTGGTTACCTGTTAGTTGCCCATGGTGGGCAAACAGAAGGGGTGAGATTTCACAAATAATAATATTAAGCATATAATTCATCAATTACATTTAACAACATAAGCATCATCAATCATATTTAACAACTCATAGACAACATCATGTAATCATCATAATATTCATAATAGATAATAATATATCATAATTCACTTCTTTAATAGTTCATATAAAGAATCACAGCTTTAAACAATTTCATGATTTAACAACTTAACAACTCGACAACTTGACAACTTGACAACTTAACCTCTTGACTATGCAACTTAATCTTCTAATCATGCATGTGGTACCAATCTTTGAGCGTAAATAGGCTCCTAGGGCATCAAGCCCTCAACTTTATTTGAGCGTAAAAAGGCTCGCATCAAGCCCCCAACAATGAAATGCTAATGCATGGACTCGACCTCTTAACATCTTAAATCGACAACCTCTTATATAATCCAGTAATTTGGAACTTCATCATCTTAATCAACTTAGACCGACTCATGCAGCTTAGTTAAATAACAACAGCAACACAACAGTATACAAAAACAGCATGACATAATAATATCAAATGCAAGTCAACAACGTCTCAATTATTCACATAAAATTCAAGTAATGCATATACAATTATATCACAGTATAACAACATCAAATAATAATCAACATCTTAAAACTTCATATATACGTATAACATTTCATCAATCATGGACAATATCGTATTCACAACATATACATTCATATATTAATTCATCAATCATATTCAATTATTCACTCTGACCTACGTGCAGTAATTTGACTATAACTCAAGTTCTATAAATCCTTTTGAAGTCAAACCAACGGCATTAGAAAGCTAACATTTATACCTACAACTTTCGTGTTTACACCTAAGACCAATTCTGTACCAATCAATACCGGTTTTCATTTCAAATTCAGACAAAGTTGGGCTGAAATTCATAAAAATTCACTGTGACCTACGTGCAGTAATTTGACCTTAACTCATAAACCAAAATTCATTTTCAAGTCAAACCGACGCCACTGGAAAGCTAACACAATTATCTACAACTTTCATGTTTACACCAAAGGCTAATTCAAAACAGAAACGTGTGAAAAAGACGCAAGAAACGTGTGAAAAAGACAGGCTGTCACAGAGCAACTCGGGAAAAACACACTTTTCACCCCAAAATCCCAATTTTAACTTCCCTATGCCCAAATTTGATGCTAAAGTTTGTCTAAACATTTATATACATCAAAAGAGACTCAAAACCACATAAAACTTGACCCAAAACATTATTTTAGAAAATCATCAAATAATCACTTTTAACCCTAATTCCCAAATTCTCAAAAACTAAAACCTACAACATGTTAAATCCAATTTTCAGAATCGATGACTTAAGATTATTGAATGTTAGTCCCACCCTTACCTTATAGATGAAATCGCAGCACTCCTAGGTCTTCTCCCTCCTCTCGGCTTTTTCTCCATTTTCTCTAAAATTGATCCTACGTTATGTTTTTTCTAAATTAGGTTTCTCCTATTTATAACCCTTTTTTCTATTTTATCTTATTTCTCTTTCTCCCCCAAAACTCTCTAAAATCTCATAACAAACTCTCAACTCAATCTTATTTCTATTTTCAAATCTTAATCTATTAAATAACAACATAAGCCACTTAATAAATCACATAATCAAATAAATATATTTTAAACTCTTCTTAATAAATTTTAGACTCAATTAAATAATTAAATAAATCTAATAATTCAAAGAGGGCGTTACAACTCCACCCCCCTTAAAAGAATTTCGTCCTCGAAATTCAAAGCACACAAGAAAGGAATTCAATTATTGCCTAAACATATTAAACCAAACATAGCCAAATAGAAACTTCAAACAAAACATGTAAGCCACATCAAAGTTAGTCAATCAAACATGATCACATAATAAACATAACCATTAGTCAGAAAACACAACAACAATCAAGACAACATAAGACAGTATTTCAATTGTCACACGACTTGACACGACTCAACTACTTGGCCGGACGGACCGACCTGCTCTGATACCAATTGTAACACCCCGTTTTCCCAACATAAAAATTTCGCATAAATAATCAGAGTTTTTCAACATAAACGGAATGTCACATTCTTTTCTTAAAATCATAAACTGAATAAATAACTATTTATCCTTTAAAATTCAAATACAAGATCTTTAATACTTCGCAGCGGAATTTATTTCAATAACTAAAACAGTCTTTGGCACGAAGGCCTCTTCATAAATGTCTCATAAAAATCAAATCTAAAAACATAGTCATAAATCTTCAAAAACAATACGTAAGGAATAGAAAAGCAATAACAAAGTTCCCATCCCGTTACGTATCAGAGCACCTAAGACACACGAGAAGGAAAGCTCACACGACATCAACTATTCTTGGTTACCTGTTAGTTGCCCATGGTGGGCAAACAGAAGGGGTGAGATTTCACAAATAATAATATTAAGCATATAATTCATCAATTACATTTAACAACATAAGCATCATCAATCATATTTAACAACTCATAGACAACATCATGTAATCATCATAATATTCATAATAGATAATAATATATCATAATTCACTTCTTTAATAGTTCATATAAAGAATCACAGCTTTAAACAATTTCATGATTTAACAACTTAACAACTCGACAACTTGACAACTTGACAACTTAACCTCTTGACTATGCAACTTAATCTTCTAATCATGCATGTGGTACCAATCTTTGAGCGTAAATAGGCTCCTAGGGCATCAAGCCCTCAACTTTATTTGAGCGTAAAAAGGCTCCCAGGGCATCAAGCCCTCAACTTAATTGAGCAAAGGCTCCAGGGCATCAAGCCCCCAACAATGAAATGCTAATGCATGGACTCGACCTCTTAACATCTTAAATCGACAACCTCTTATATAATCCAGTAATTTGGAACTTCATCATCTTAATCAACTTAGACCGACTCATGCAGCTTAGTTAAATAACAACAGCAACACAACAGTATACAAAAACAGCATGACATAATAATATCAAATGCAAGTCAACAACGTCTCAATTATTCACATAAAATTCAAGTAATGCATATACAATTATATCACAGTATAACAACATCAAATAATAATCAACATCTTAAAACTTCATATATACATATAACATTTCATCAATCATGGACAATATCGTATTCACAACATATACATTCATATACTAATTCATCAATCATATTCAATTATTCACTCTGACCTACGTACAGTAATTTGACTATAACTCAAGTTCTATAAATCCTTTTGAAGTCAAACCAACGGCATTAGAAAGCTAACATTTATACCTACAACTTTCGTGTTTACACCTAAGACCAATTCTGTACCAATCAATACCGGTTTTCATTTCAAATTCAGACAAAGTTGGGCTGAAATTCATAAAAATTCACTGTGACCTACGTGCAGTAATTTGACCTTAACTCATAAACCAAAATTCATTTTCAAGTCAAACTGACGCCACTGGAAAGCTAACACAATTATCTACAACTTTCATGTTTACACCAAAGGCTAATTCAAAACAGAAACGTGTGAAAAAGACGCAAGAAACGTGTGAAAAAGACAGGCTGTCACAGAGCAACTCGGGAAAAACACACTTTTCACCCCAAAATCCCAATTTTAACTTCCCTATGCCCAAATTTGATGCTAAAGTTTGTCTAAACATTTATATACATCAAAAGAGACTCAAAACCACATAAAACTTGACCCAAAACATTATTTTAGAAAATCATCAAATAATCACTTTTAACCCTAATTCCCAAATTCTCAAAAACTAACACCTACAACATGTTAAATCCAATTTTCAGAATCGATGACTTAAGATTATTGAATGTTAGTCCCACCCTTACCTTATAGATGAAATCGCAGCACTCCTAGGTCTTCTCCCTCCTCTCGGCTTTTTCTCCATTTTCTCCAAAATTGATCCTACGTTATGTTTTTTCTAAATTAGGTTTCTCCTATTTATAACCCTTTTTTCTATTTTATCTTATTTCTCTTTCTCCCCCAAAACTCTCTAAAATCTCATAACAAACTCTCAACTCAATCTTATTTCTATTTTCAAATCTTAATCTATTAAATAACAACATAAGCCACTTAATAAATCACATAATCAAATAAATATATTTTAAACTCTTCTTAATAAATTTTAGACTCAATTAAATAATTAAATAAATCTAATAATTCAAAGAGGGCGTTACAGTTGTCATGTCATTGCATAAGTCGTTGTTGTTGGTTGAAATTGCCAAATGTTGATGATGTTGTTGATTATGAAATATATATGTATAATGAAGTATTGAATTTATTTTAGGGTGTTAGATTCAATTGATTAATTATATATCTATTATTGTTGTTTCTGAATCTCACCCCTTCTGCTTCAAAATGTTGCCCTTCGTATGGGTAACTTGCAGGTGTTCCAGAATAGTAGAAGCGGTGGCTCAAGTGTCTAGGGCTCTGATACGTAACGGGATGAGATATAGTTGTTATAATTTCATTCCGTATGTATCAAATTTTGAAACATGTTGTTGAAGCCTTTATTGTTATTTTGAAACAAATGTTGATGACTATTTATGTTGAGGTCTTTGTGCCAGAATTTATCATTTAGAGAATTTATTGTTGGATGTTGATGTTAAGTGATTGAAAAATATTCCGCTGCAAAGTATTGGTTTAACTTTTAAAGTTGATTTTAATAAATAGTATTTTATTCTATTTAATAAATTTTGAAAAGCAGTGTGACATTCTCGTTTGTTGTTGAACTCTGATTATTTTATTTAATATTTAATTGTTGGGATAACGGGGTGTTACAGCAGTGCTCCTAAATTCTACCAATTCATCAATAAAATACAAACATGAATGCAATGTCTCTAAACTCGACATGTGGTACCAAACCTACACATCATTCTTGGATATCAGAGGTATGTTACTGAATTTATCCAACTCATCTTTAAATATTTGAATATCAGAGGTATGTTACTTAATTTATCCAACTCATTGTTAAATACAGATCTTCAATTAGGCTCGACAACGAATGCATGAATGTTACATAATTACTCATAAATACACATCATTATCAATTCATCGTTGCACAACGTTAAATAGTTTAAATATCTCATCATTGCACATCATCGAATATCTAATCATTACTCAAAATTTAATATATCATCAATTTAATTCATCATCTAAAACACATGTCGCCATTCACTTCGTTTAACACTTCATTAATACACATCGTTAAACACATGAATAAACACATCATCAACACATCATCAGACACATTATTAAACACATCGTCAACACATCATCAACACATCAATAAAAACATCATCAAAACATCATTATACACATCGTTATCAGATCATTATACACATCGTTAACACATCATTAACATATCATTAAACACATCATTAACACATCGTTATAACAAATCATCAGCACATCATCTTACACATCCCAGTGGCGTAATAACAATACACATCCTTTTTAACTATATAAATATGATCGGATAGAATAATTACTGGGGTGGCTAACTTACTCGCACCCAAAAAGATGAAGGAGTAAGTTAGCAACGCTACCACCACTTGCTTTTGTACAATAACCCAAATCATGCACTTCAAACTAGTTTAAATTAAAAGGTAATAATGTAATCTACATATTTAAAACACAACTTTTTTTGGGTGCTCTTTTTGTCCTATTTTTTTTTTTTTAACTTTGCACTTTTTTTTTCTTTTCACTAAATGCTTTTGCACGCTTAATTTTTTCAATCAAGAGATAACAGATTCTACATTTTCTTTCGTCAAAAAGTTTACGTTATATCAACGACTTAACTTTTCTAAATTATTATCTTATTACGAATTTTTTTTGTGTAGTATAACATGGTTATTGTATATGTGGGTGACAACTTAATTACGTTAACCACATTCTAGTGTTTTCGTAAAAAAAAAATTCTAGTGTTTTTGTTTTTGTAAAAACAGATTAAATGTTTTTATTGTATAAAAAAAATTGAGTGTGTGTCAATACACAACAAATACTTTGGAAACATGTTTTTTTGTTTAATTTACAAATTTATCCCTTACTGTGTCGAGACTAAAAACATAACTTAAATAGATAGAGTTTGTCTTTTATTAAAAAGTAAGCTGGAGTAAGTTAGCAACCACCATAATTACTAACATATTTTTTGTTTTTAAAGAAACTAACATTTATCATTAAAGAAAAATCAATTTAACATTTTTTTTTGTAGAAAATAACCTTTTGACTAATCAATTCAATAAAAAATGGTTGCTATCAGGAGAGCCACAATATCCAATTACTACATTGCGTCCTTAATTACAAGAACTTTTTGAAATAAAATTTTGTCTTTTTTTAAAAGACCCTTTGGTATATCTAGCTACATTAATTATTTATTTATCAACATACTCTTATTTATTTTGCATCTTTTGTGTCAATTAACATAAACTAACTATCTTTCTCTTAAGGACAAAATTGTAAAAACAATAGTAATTATATATAAATTTAATACTACTATCAACTATCTTAATTTCGGTAATTTTGGCAAAAAAACTCTTAGGATCCGTTTGGTGCATATAATAATAACATAATTATATCCTATTGTTTGATGCTTCCCCGAAAAAGAATAAAATAAACTTATTACTTATTGCTTACAATCGGTGGATTTATATTGAATTGAATTTATCACATCCATAAAAATCCAACATATAAAATGAATTTTAGAATCCTAGAAATTGAATTCATGTGCTTACAACGGTGGATTTATATTGAATTGAATTTATTTAGGCTTACTATTAAAAGACAAGTTAACTATCGTACATTTGAAAGAGACACGACACTACACCTAGAGCTGTCAAAACGGGCGGCCCGGCCCTAAACGGGCCGGCCCTTGCGGGCTTCGGGCTTTAGCAGGCCGGGCCAAAAAGCCCGGTTGACAAAACGGGCTTGAAATATACTACCCGAGCCCGGCCCTACACGGGCCGCGGGCTAAAAGGGCCGGCCCGTATTAAAAATTATATATTTTTTTTATTTTAAAAAATACTATAAAACACTACTATAATTTTTTTATAAATAATATGTTTAAATAATGTCTGGCACAAAAGTAAATTGTAAACATTTTCGTACAAACGTCGTAAACTAAAACGACGAGAAAAATGATTTTAAATAAATTAGATATGTTATGGTTATAGATATTTATATATTCGATCTTTAAAATTATAAATAACGAAATGAATAAATATAACTTTATATTACATTTATATTTGTGTTAATTCATTGAATTTTCACTTTTGTTTTTTACTTTGATAATCAACTAAGTAAATAATTATTTGAAAAATATATATAATTTATAGAATTTTTTTTGTTATGCGGGCTAACGGGCTACCCGCGGCCCATTCGGGCTAGCCCTAACGGGTACCGGGCTTTTAAGGGCCGGGCTAAAAAGCCCTATTAAAATTCGGGCTCAATATTTTAGGCCCAAGCCCTATATTTATTCGGGCTAAACGGGCCGGCCCATACGGGCCGGCCCGTTTTGACAGCTCTACGGTCTTACCGAAGTAGTATAAAAGAGTATCATTCCGACAGGGAGTAGTTCAATTTAATTAACCTTTAGAGATGATTAGAAGAGAGAAGAGAATTGTAAGTTGGGGGTTTTCAGATAATGGTTGATCCATGTTAAAGCGGCGAATTCAGATAAGAAATTAGGGTTACATAAGATTAAGGCTTAGAGCTTGGTTTGATTAGGATTATGTCATTTAGACTTATCCAACAATCCCAAGACAAGGAGAAGTCTACTCACTCATGTTCATCGTAGACATGGGGGAGAAGAGAGAAAGCATGAAAGTAAATGACAAGAAAATAAAGGGAAAAGAAAAGAACTTTAATTAGAAAAGCAATTGTCACTTATTGTATTCCAAGTAAAGATGAATATTTTTGATGGATGGCTACTCTATTTATAGCATTCGATCGACTTAAAATCTAAGCTATTACATTTGGGCTAAAAATAGAGTAGCTTAAAATCTAAGCAAAAGCAGCAAAAGGCACTCTGGAGGGTGGCACGGCCGTGCTAAGCTTCTGACTTGTGGGAGACATATTTTTGTCTCTCAATCTTCATATTTTTGCATCCAATCGGCTCCAAGTCCCTTTCTTTTGCTCCAAGATTCAATCCATCTAATATTCTTTCCTGAAATATAATAAAATGCAATTTAAAGTAAACTATCCTAAAAAGGAAATAATACTAATATAAAATCAAATAAAATCTAAATAAAACTAGACTAAAAAGCATATTAAAATAGTCAATAAATGACTCATCAAACTCCCCCACACTTGAATCTTTGCTTGTCCTCAAGCAAAAGGCATAAACATAGTAGCACAAACAGTTATATCAAATGACAATTCAATTAAAGCACATGTCTCCTCAAGGGCTTAAATCCCAAATGTACACTAATCACAAACTCAAGCATTTCTTGTAATTTTTATTCAACCCAACGATCAAGTTTCAAGTGAGTGTGTGTGTGAAGTCCAACCCTTTTCTTGCTCCTGTATAAGATAGGCATTATGAGGAAACATGGTCTAATCCTAGCACTAAACCAACCAAGAAAGATTCCTTCTATAATTCATATAAGAGAGATGGGAGTATTTGAGAATCTTTGTTCTTTGCCATTTGCACATTTTAAGTTCTTTATTTAATGATGCTTACCCCCTTATATAATTCACGTAGGAAGTCGGAGGGCCTACCCCCTTCCCCAATCTAGATTCAATGATGCTTTTTAAAATTTTTCCTTAAGATAACAATCATCTTCACGTAGGAAGTCGGAGGGCCTACCTCCTTCCCCAATCTAGATTCAATGATGAGATCTTGGAATTTATTTGGCTTTTTATGAACTCCCTTATACTACTGGCACTTTGAGAATCCTTAAAGGTTAATGCACCATTAAGATTGAAACGCGTTTCCTTAAAATACCTATTCATACATTTACTCAAGGGAAGCAACTTTGTGTTTTTCTCATTGGAGATTTATATTCACTTTAAAACAAGATGTGGGTATATCAAGAAGACTTAAAACACAAGATTTTGCTTTCATGTACAAGAATCAACAAACTAAGAGGAGACAATGAAAATTTTGTGTCATTATATTTTCAATAAAAATTAGCTACTTAACCATGCCTTTTACAATAAAACAAAACAAAAGAATAAAGTTCAAGGGAGTTTGGAAATACTACGACTAAAGACGCTTTATTAGGCTCCCCCCACACTTAGGAGAAGCATTGTCCTCAATGATTTAAGATATTAGAAACGAAAGAAATAAGGAAAAAGTGAGAAAGGATGCGGAAAGCTCACAATTTGCCGAAATTTTGAACTCCAGAGGCGTTCAGATTGGCACGGCCGTGCCAGCTGTAGCACGGGCCGTGCCATCATTCTGCCAAGTTTTATGAAAGTGGTGTTGTGATTCTTGGCACGGCCGTGCCAAATCAAGCACGGGCCGTGCCACCTTTCTGGTTCTTGGAACTTTGATTTTTTTCTTGCGTTTCTTAATCAATCTCGGACACTTACCTACAAAACAAAGAGAAATAACAGAAAACAAAGAAAGCAATTAAATTGGTGGGTTGCCTCCCACGAAGCGCTCTTTTAACGTCACTAGCTTGACGAAAATAAGGATAAAAATCCTTAAGGCGGGTCACTAAGGGTGAAATCAGCCACTACTTCATTTGCTTCTCCGGTATTATAGATTTTAAGCCTTTGTCCATTAACCGTGAAGGATCCTGTTTCTTCAGAAAAGATTTCAATCGCCCCATAAGGGTAGACCGTGCGAACTTGAAAAGGACCGGACCATCGTGACCGTAGTTTACCTAGAAAGAGCTTTAGCCTCGAGTTAAAGAGCAGCACAAGGTCACTGCTTTTGAAGTGCTTCTTGATGATTTTCTTGTCATGCTAGTTCTTAGTTCTCTCCTTATAAATGCGGGCATTCTCATAGGCATCTATCCTAAGTTCTTCTAGCTCGTTTAATTGAAGTTTTCTTTTTTCACCGGCTAAATGGGGTCTAAGTTGAGGTTTCTAATTGCCCAATAGGCCTTATGCTCGAGCTCAACGGGAAGGTGACAAGATTTCCCATAGACAAGTTTAAAAGGGGTCATTCCAATGGGGGTTTTATAAGCCGTTCGATAGGCCCAAAAGGCATCGTCAAGCTTACTTGACCAATCTTTTCTAGAGTTTGAAATAGTTTTTTCAAGGATAGCTTTGATTTGTCTATTTGAGACCTCCACTTGTCCGCTAGTTTGGGGGTGATAAGGTGTCGCAATTTTGTGCCTCACTCCAAGTTTTTGCAAAAGTTTTTCAAAATGTCTTGAAATGAAGTGAGACCCTCCATCGCTTATCACAACTCGTGGCACTCCGAACCTAGGGAAAATGACCTTTTTAAACAGTTTTATAACAACCTGTGCATCATTAGTGGGGGAGGCAATAGCTTCAACCCATTTGGACACATAGTCAACGGCTACTAATATGTATTGATTCGCAAAAGAGGAGGGGAATGGTCCCATAATATCAATACGCCAAACATAAAAAAATTCTACTTCAAGGATGTTGTTCAAAGGCATTTCATTTCTTTTAGTAATGCTACCGGTGCGTTGACATTTGTCACATTTAGAGATAAAGAGATGCACATCTTTGAAAAGTGATGGCCACCAGAAACCAGAATGAAGAATTTTGAAAGAAGTCTTTTGTGTACTGGCGTGGCCGCCATAAGAAGAGGAGTGGCAATGAGTTAGAATACTACTTACCTCGTTTTCAGGAATGCATCTCCTGAAAATCCCATCTGAGCCTCTTCTGAAGAGGTAGGGCTCATCCCAATAGTAGTGCTTGAGATCATTGAAGAATTTCTTCTTTTGCTGGTAGCTTAACTCAGGCGGTAGTACTCCTGCTGCAAGAAAATTAACAAAATCTGCATATCAAGGTGTGTCAGTTTGTGCCAATAAGAAGAGTTGGTCATCCGGGAATGAATCATCCAAGGGTAACTCATCTTCATTGGTCTCCCGAAGTCGGGACAAGTGGTCAGCGACAACATTTTCTACGCCCTTTTTATCTTTTATTTCAAGGTCAAATTCTTGGAGGAGCAAAATCCATCGGATCAATCTCGGTTTGACATCTTTTTTGTTTAGCAAGTATTTTATGGCCGAGTGATCTGTGTAAACAATGATTTTTGATCCCACCAAGTATTGCCGAAATTTGTCAATTGCGTAGACAACTGCTAGCAATTCTTTTTCTGTTGTGGCATAGTTTATCTGTGCCCCATCTAGGGTCTTACTGGCGTAGTATATGGCATGCATCTTTTTTTCCTTTCTTTGACCTAACACTGCTCCAACCGCATAGTCGCTTGCATCACACATTATTTCAAAAGGCAAGTTCCAATCTGGTGGTTGTATGATTGGGGCAGTAATTAGTGCTTCTTTCAACCTGCAAAATGCCTGCAAACAAGCATCATCAAAGACAAAGTCTGCATCCTTGAGAAGCAGACTTGTTAGTGGTTTAGTGATTGATGAAAAATCTTTAATGTAACGGCGGTAGAACCCTGCATGTCCTAGGAAACTTCTAATTTCTTTGACTGAGGTGGGAGGTAGCATTTTTTCAATAATTTCGATTTTTGCTTTGTCTACCTCTATACCTCTGTCGGAGACCAAGTGTCCTAGGACAATTCCTTCTCTTACCATGAAGTGACATTTCTCCCAATTTAAGACTAGGTTCACCTGTTCACATCTTTCCAAAACTTTTTCAAGGTTAGTCAAACAATCATCAAAACTAGATCCATGCATAGAAAAATCATCCATAAAGACTTCCATTATCTTTTCAACAAAGTCAGAAAAAATAGACATCATGCATCTTTGAAAAGTAGCAGGGGCATTACAGAGACCAAAAGGTATTCTTCTATAGGCAAAGGTCCCGAAGGGGCATGTAAAAGTTGTCTTTTCTTGGTCATTAGGGTGAATGGGTATTTGGAAAAATCCAGAATAACCATCTAAGTAGCAAAAATGTGAATGCTTAGCTAACCTTTCTAACATTTGGTCTATAAAAGGGAGAGGGAAGTGATCTTTACGGGTTGCTTTATTAAGCTTCCTATAATCAATACACATTTTCCAACCGGTGACGGTCCTAGTGGCAATGGATTCATTTTTATCATTTTTAATAACCGTGAGACCACCCTTTTTTGGTACAACTTGCACGGGGCTAACCCATTTGGAGTCAGAAATTGGATAAATAACACCTGCATCTAGGAGTTTTAAGACTTCTTTTTTCACAACTTCTTTCATATTAGGATTTAGCCTTCTTTGATGTTCAATGGAGGGTTTATAGTCTTCTTCAAGAAGTATCCTATGCATGCATAATGAAGGATTTATTCCTTTAATGTCGTCAATGGTGTACCTTATAGCTTTTGGATATTTCTTGAGGACATAAAGCAACTTTTCAGTTGCTACTTCATCGAGACTTGCATTGACAATAACAGGATAGGTAGAGTTAGTGTAACACCCCGTTTTCCCAACATAAAAATTTCATAAATTAATCAGAGTAAAACACCTTAAACGGAATGTTACACTTCTTTTCTCAAAAATCACAAATGGAATAATTAGATAATTATCCTTCAAATTTCAACAACGTAATAATTAAAACTTTGCAGCGGAATTAATTTAACGACAATAAAAGCTTCAACAACATGTTCCAAAATTGATACATAAAGGAATGATAAACTTAGCAACAATTTCCCATCCCGTTACGTATCAGAGCCCTAAGACACTTGAGCCACCACTCCTACTAAACTTTAATACCTGCAAGTTACCCATACGAAGGACAACATTTTCAAGCAGAAGGGGTGAGATTCACAATCAATAATAATAATATATAATTCATCAAATGCACCTAACAACTGAAACTCCATCAATTAGTAATAATAATTCTTTTAACGACTCCTAAACCATATCATGTACTCATCATATCAACAGTCATAACTCGATATCATAAACAACATCATAACAGCATCATTTAACATCATAATCAACATCTTAATTATAATCATATAACATCATACTCATAATTCGTATACCACATGACAACCTCATAAGCAATGACATAAACAACGTAACAATATCATATTCATAGTTCATATACAACATAACAACATCATTAATTCGTATTAACATTCTCCACCAAGCACCTTATTAACAACTCATGAATATAGGACAACTTAGCAACTATACGTAACATCATCATTTCATAATAATAATTATTCATCGAACATTCCATTAGCAATTCTTGAATAAAAGACAACTTATCAACTTAACATAACCATCATCAAGTACATTTAACAACTCATAGATAACATCACATAATCATCATCACAACATTCATAATCATCATCATGTAACATCCTAACAACCTCATACTCAACACCATAAACAGTCATCATGACATCGTAATCAATATCATAATAATATAAACAACAACATATATTCAACAATAATGTTCTTACTTCTTTAACTTTAGTAACACTTGCTAATTCAACCAACAACGACGACAACAACAAGATTCAACAACAACGACAACAACTTAATCAACAACAACAACAACAACTCTCTCAAGAACAACGGCAACTACAATTATCCAATATATGTATATATTTCATAATCAACACTATCATCAATAATAGATATCTAATTCATCAATTAAATCTAACACCCTGTCTTAATAATAACTCATCAATATATAAGTATATCATCATTAACAACATCAACAACAAATGGTAATTAAAACCAACAACAACGACTCATGCAACAACTCGACACCACCGCTAAGACTCATGCAAGACATGACAACTCCACTAAGACTCCTCAACAAATGCAACTATGCATGTGGTACCATAACAGAGCCGAAGCCCTCACCGTTATAGAATGGTTAAAGCATTCTTTTTTATCAGGACATGAGTCCTCCCATTAACACCGCTTTGAACAACATAGTGTTCCACCGCTTTGAACGACAAGGCGTTCCAGGACCGAGGTCCTCACCATTTTATGCTTATGCACCGACTCCACTTGTGTATATCTACATACAACTCAACAACAAATGCATATGTACTTATATGACTCACCACCCCTTAATGCAACTGACTCCACTTGTGAATATCTACATACAACTCAACAACATCAACGACAACCACTACTCATCAATGCATATATGTAAATATGACTTCACCTCGACAATCCAATTAATAATACTTCAACCTTTGAAAAGAATTCAGCACCATGTATAATTTATTTAAATATAAATATACATCACAGTCAACAATAATCCATCATAATTGATCCAACGATTCCAGAAAATACACAATTAATCATCTCCAGATTCACTAAACTCAACAACGGCAACATAGGCAGCACATAAACGTCTCAAGATATAACAATATCAAATGATAATCAATATCAACTTAAACACCTTATATAATCCACATAATGCATATACAAATATATCTCATTACAAACAACATCAAATTATATTATATCTGACTCACTCAACATCAACAGTACTATAATCAACCTCCATTCCTACCCCAAGGGTCAACTCACAACATGGGTTAAATACACTTAAACACCTTAATTACACTCATATTACTTCTAGTTTTGAGCCTTCGAATTATCCCACCAGTTTTGGATTAACTTGGAAAATGTTTTGCTGAATTTTCATAAAATTTCCCTAAGACCTACTTGGAGTATTTTCATCATAACTCCTAAATCAAAAATCATTTTAGAGTCAAACCAAAGCCATTGGAAAGCTAACAAAATTATCTACAACTTTCATGTTTACACGAAAGGCCAATTCAAAACAGAAACGTGTGAAAAAGACACAAGAACGCAAAATAAGAAATGCTGTAAAAAGGCATTTCGCTTAAGCGAACGGTGCTTCGCTTAAGCGAACTACTTACAGTAGCTGTTCGCTTACAGCTCGCTTCCGGCTCGCTTAAGCGAACAGTCATTGTTTCTGCATAATTTTTCACGGGTTTAAACCATTTTTCACCCCAAAACTCCCAATTTTGATCTCCCAATGCCCAAATATAATTCCAAAGATTGTTTATAGGTTCAATATACAATTAGGCATCTAAAGGAACATAAAACATGCATCAACAACAACAATTCAGACCATTCTAGCAATCATACAAAACTTCTCCAATTTATCCAACAAATTCTAATCTCCTCATAATTCTGATCAAAGCAACATTATAGATTAAGAAATCATTCTAAACACTAAACTAAACACATTAAACATGATTCTTACACCATCCCATTCAAAATCAGCATCAACCCTAATTCCCAATTTTTATTTTCAAGAACAATTCAATTGATTAATTTTCAGAAATGATATATATGACTATTGAAAGATAATCCCACCCTTACCTTAATTTAGAAGAAAACGCACGAACAATCTATAGCAAAAACGATCCTCTCTTGCTCTAGCTCTCCTTTGTTCTTGGTTTCTCTGGTTTTTCTCCCAAACTTCTCAGTTGTACGTACAAAACTATTTCTCCCTTATTCTTTCCTTAACTTCCAAAGTATAACTCCTCTATTACATTAAACTCCCCCTAAATTCCATTAATTACTAATCAAAACCCCACACTCCAAAATAATTCTATTTCTCCACTTATTCTATTAAATAATGAAAATAACCATTTAATAAAATACACCACACTACAAAATCAACATAAATCATTTAAAATCATATAAAAGACTTTAACAACATCAAATCATCACAAATCAGCTTCACAGATCATCATTAATATTATATATAATACACATAACTACCCCAAGGTTCAACTCTCAACGATTCGTGCGACAAAGATCGAAAAATCCTAAGCAAGTATTTTGTAAATAGGTCACTCGCGAGGCGAGAGCCTCTGCTCGCTATGGCGAGTTCAGGTCAGATTCCCAAAGTTTCATTCTAAAATCTATCCAGATTCAATCTCATTCTACATTCTTTCCTAATCATTATTAAACATATTCAGGCACTCAAAAGCATCTAAGGATCAACTCAAAAGTCAAAATCACGAAATCTTGCATGCTCTCTGGTCAAGCTCGCTAGGCGAGTTCATCTGCTCGCTATGGCGAGCTGCGACGTACAACTCGCGAGGCGGGTAAAGTTGCTCGCGAGGCGAGCGATGAAGTTCATCACTGGCAGTGGCGAGGATCATAGCTCGGGAGGCGAGCGATGAATGTCGCTACGGGAAGAAGTGCAGTTTTTCATAAAAATCACTAATTCTCATGGTTTCAAGCCTAACTTCGATTCCAGAATTCATCATAATCATTATCTAAGGTCTAGGGACAATTTCTACATCATTCTAACAACTTTTCACCGTTTAATCATCAATTCTACCAATTTGACCTAATTTTCGATTCCTCTTAAACTCATCCAAATTCATGTTAAATGTAACCGTTGATTGACAGACTTAATAGAATTGCAAAGTTAGTCTCACCCTTACCTTAACAATAAAAATCGCAGCTCTCTAGGTGCTTCTCCCTTCTCTTAGCTTTTTCTCTCTTTTCTCCAAAATTGATCGTACGTTATGTTTTTTCTAAACTAGGTCTCTCCTATTTATAAAAATCCTTAACCTACTTATTTTTCTCTTATATCCAAATCTTAATATTCTATTCTAATATATATATATATATATATATATATAATATTTCTATAACGAATAACAAATATATCTCTATAATCATATATATTTCTACACCAAATAACATATATTTCTACAACAAATCATATGTATTTCTACAACAAACCAACATATAAGTATATTTTAAACTCATTTAAATAATCAAATAATTAAAGAGAGCGTTACAGGACCCCATTATGAAAACTAAGACAATTGAGGGTGAGATAGAGAGTGAAAAGCAACAAGGTGAGAAAGTCATAGGAGAGAGTGATAAGCCAATCATTTCACCACCTTATAAACTAAAAATCCATGTCCCATAAAGGCTTTCTAAGCCTAACCTCATAGTGATTGAGAGTTTTTCCACCCCTTGTGTGATTAAGAGTGAAACCACTGAGAAAGCCATGTGTGATTTGGGAAAGAATGTCAGTTTGATGCCATTATCCCTTTGTGAAAGATTGGGTATAGGGTAGAGAAACCTCTTGATTGTCAAGCTAATGACTTTAAACGAGCGCTTCGTGGGAGGCAACCCACGAGTTTAATTGCTTTTATTTTGTTTGTTTTGTGTTGTTTTAATTTGTTTTGTAGGTATTTGTCCAAATATGATGCGAAAAAATGAAGAAAATTGAGCCTTGCATGTCCAGAAGCTTGGCACGGCCAGTGCCTATGGTGGCACGGCCGTGCCTGTAACCCAGCCAAAAAACCAACATCTTCCAGAGAGTTGGCACGGCCCGTGCCATGTGTAACGCCCGTTTTGATTTATTTAATTATTAAGAAGAGTTAAGAATATATTTATATGATTTATGTGATTTTAGATGATTTATATGATTGGTGTGATTTATGTGATTTTATGAGGAGTTGTGACTTATTTTATTGTTTAGTAAAATTAGATTTGAAAATAAAATAAATATTGAGTTGAGGGGTTGTTTTGAGATTTTAGAGAGTTTTGGGGGAGAAAGAGGAATAAGATAATGTAGATAGAGGAGATATAAATAGAAGAGACCTAGTTTAGAAAAATAGTACGTACGATCAGTTTCTGGATAAAAGGGAGAAGAGGACCTTTAGAGCTGCGATTTTCAATTCTAAGGTAAGGGTGAGACTAGCATTCAATTCTATTAATTTATATAATTCTGATGGTTGTATTTAACAAGTGTAGGATTGATTTTAGAGAAGTTGGAGAATTAGGGTTTAAGAGAGAAATTGAAGACTAATTGATGTAGAATGGTTAGATTGATGTAGAAACTATTTACAGACCTTAGATAATCCACAGAATGATTACAGAAATTAGTTTTGAGGTTTAAACCATGTTAATAGGTGAATTTTCGTGGAAACTGCACTTCTGCCTGAGCCAAAATTCATCGCTCGCCTCCTGAGGGATTATCCTCGCCATAGCGAGTGATGAACTTCATCGCTCGCCACATAAGAAGCTTCTTCTCGCCTCGTGAGTCATACCCTGCAGCTCGCCATAACGAGCAGTTCACTCGCCATAGCGAGCGTGACCAATGAGTCAACATGATTTTGTGGTTTTGACCCTTAAGTTGAACTTTAGATGATTTTGAGTGCCTGACCATGTATATTAATGATTAGGCAAGTTTTTAGATTGAGATTGAACCTGAGAAAGTTTAAAAATGGATTTTTGGGTGGAAAATGTCAAATTCCCGAGAGCACCCAGTTTCTGGTTCGCCAAGGCGAGTTTCTTACTCACCAAGGCGAATGCCTTTTTCCTGAACTCGCCATAGGGAGTAGAGGCTCTCGCCTCGCGAGCTCATGAGAGACAGAACACCTTGTTAGGTTAAATGTGACCTTTGTCGCACGAGTGGATGTGAGTTGATCTTAGAGGTAATAAACTAAGTTGTTTATCTTGCTGTTGTTGTTTCAGTAAGTCTAATGTGTATTATTTGATGTTGTTTATAATGTGATATAATTGTATATACATTACTGAATTATATATAAGTATTTGAGATGTTGATGACTTGCATTTGATATTGTTATATCATGCTGTTTTGCATACTGCCTATGTTGCTGTTTGTTTATTAACTAAGCTACATGAGTCGGTCTAAGATGAAAGAAGATGTTCCAAATTATTGGATTTATATAAGAGGTCGTTGTTTCTAAGATGTTAAGTTGTTGAGTCCATGCATTCGCATTTATCGTTGGGGGCTTGATGCCCTGGAGCATTTGCTCACCACATTGGGGGCTTGATGCCCTAGAGCTTTAGCCTAATTATGTTGAGGGCTTGATGCCCTGGAAGTATATTAATACTTATTACATTGAGGGCTTGATGCCCTGGATTGGTACCACATGCATATAAGAGGATTAAGTTGCATAGTCAAGTTGAGGTCACATTGTCGAGTCAAAGATGTTAAGTTGTGATTTTTTATATGAGTTGTTAATGAAGTGATATATGATATATTATTATCTATGATGATATTATGATGTTTTCATGTTGTTAAATATAATTGTTGAATTATATGTTTAATATTATTGTTTTGTGAAATCTCACCCCTTCTGTTTGGAAATGTTGCTTTTCGTATGAGTAACTTGCAGGTGATCGAGAGTAGGTTGCTGTTGTTTGCTGTCGTGAGTGGCTATGTAACGCCCTAGTTGTTATTTAATTATTTTTAGTTGATTTAAAGTCTTTTATATGATTTTAAATGATTTATGTTGATTGTTATGGTGTGGTGTATTTTGTTAAACGGTTACTTTTATTATTTAATAGAATAAGTGAGAATTAGGACTTAATTGGAGTTTTGGGGTTAAATGAGAATTAAGTGAATTAAGTGGGAGTTAATTAAATATTGGGAGGTTATATTTATTGAGAAAATAGGGTTAGAAGCAATTTCACGTACAAACAGTTTTTGGGAGAAAAACCAAGAGAAAGCTAGGAGAAGAGCCAAGAGGGGAGAATCTGATCCTGTAGAATTTTATTCATCAATCTAAGGTAAGGGTGAGACTAACTCTCAATGATTTTAGATTATATAACTTCTGATGTTGATTTAGCAAGAGGGTTGTGGTTAAATTGGGATTTGGGGTTAGGTTTGATCATTAGATTTTGAATTGAAAATGTAGAAACCATGAAAATGATGAGAGAATTACGTACAGATCATAGGCATAATCATATAGCATTGCTATAATCAGTTTTTGGGAATGAATTGGGAAAAATTGGGACTTTTGGTGAAAAACTGCAGAATTCACGTAATCTGGTCTGTCGCGATTCACCATGGCGGAGAGCATTTTCGCCTTGGCGGATCATCCCAGTGGCTGCTCGCCACTTGCTCGCCATTTGCTCGCCATGGCGGATTATCTTTTCGCCTGGCGAAATGTTCAGTGGCAAACTGCCCTATTTCGTGTTCTTGCGTCTTTTTCACACGTTTCTGTTTTGAACTGGCCTTTGACTTGAAAATGATTTTTGGTTTTTGATATATGATGAAAATACTCCAAAGAGGTCTTAGTGAAATCTTATGAAAATTCAGCATAACCATTTCTAAGTTAATCTAAAACTTATGGGATAATTCCAAAGCTCAAAACTAGAAGTACTATGAGTTCACGAGTTGGTCTTTGGGGTAGGAATGGAAGTTGTTTATAAAGGTATAGCCTTTCCGTGAATCTAAACTGATATAATTGATGTTGTTGGTTAATTTGAGTTACATATATTATGTGGAAAATGTATGATATATATGATATTGTTCTTTATATCATTCAAGTTGTTATTATTAATGTTTCTATGTTGCAAGTTGTCTATGTTGTTGTCTCTGCTGTTGTTGATTATTAATATCATTGAGTTGACCAAGTTATGGAGAAAGTGATAATTATTTATGCACAATTGTTGTTGTCGTTGTCGTTGTCGTTGTCTACGTTCTCGTTGATGTTGCTGAGTTGTATGTTGATATACACAAAGTTGAGTCCATTGCATACATATAAACTGTTGAGGGCTTATGCCCTAGAATACCCTGTCATTCAACTATTGAGGGCTTATGCCCTGGAATGCCTTGTCATTCAAACTATTGAGGGCTCATGCCCTGGAATGTTTATCATTCAAATTATTGGGGGCTTATGCCCCGGAATGCTTACTCATTCAACACGTTGAAAATGGTACCACATGCATATTGTAGCTGTCGTTGTTGTTGGTTGCATCGTTGTTGTTGTCGTTGTTGTTGATTGAGTTGTTGTCGTTGTTATTGATTGAGTTGTTGTCGTTGTTGTTGAGTGAGTTGTTATCGTTGTTGTTGATTTGAGTTGTTGTTGTTGTGTTGTTGATTTTGTTGTTATCGTTGTTGTCGAATCTTGTGGTTGTCGTCGTTGTTGGTTGAATTAGTAAGTATTACTAAAGTTGATGATTTATATATCTATTATTATTGTTTGTGAATCTCACTCCTTCTGCTTGAAAATGTTGCCCTTCGTATGGGTAACTTGCAGGTGATCCATGTAACGCTCCTATTTCTATTTAAGAAATTAAACATGCGAATAATACATTTATTCAAGAAATAGAGGCTACGCCACATTCAAAATTCAAAACCGATAGACATGTATATAAACCTCAACAGTTACAGCGGAATATAAACCAGAGTAATCAAAATATGTACAAGTCATGAACAAATAAATCACATCCCAAAGATGAATCTCAAAAACCCAAACATACGGGTAGTCACCAACAAAACCATAATCCAAAGGAAAATAAAATAACCTAATCTAGACACAACAAGCCTATATCAGAGCCGACTCAACATCGATATCGGAGAAAGCTCCCGATATCCCAAGCATAAACTCACCAAGCACTACTCTTGCACAGCGTCTACTCACCCATACAGGCAAGTAGGCGGTTAAAACCACTGGGGGTAAGTACTACATTATCATAATTCAAATAACAATTAAATAATATAATATCATGTATTTGAATAATATTAGTCATGCATAAATACTTACATTGCAACTTGATAGCTCATACCAACATACATCAATCATATGAACAATTATTCATTCATAAATATTCATTCACAAACATCAATCACAATCATCATCAATAATCATTCATCTCATTTCATCACCAATCACATATATCACATAAGACTCATGTTATGATATGCACTTTACGACACATAAATGCATGTGGTACCAAATCTCCAAAAGGTCATCACCTCCGATGGACATGTCAATATCATATGTAAGGGTTCAACCCCGCCTTACATAATCTCCGAAGTAAAAGAGCTCAACCCTTTTACAACAACTCGACTATGATGCATGGACATGTATAAGGACTCGATAATGCTACAACAATCCACAATTTCAACCTCAATATATAGGACAGCACCCAATTATATTGATTATCTCCACAACATTGCATTACCAAGGAAACATGCCCACACACAATTAAATCATAGTATTCATCATCACATAATAACTTGATTATCAACAATCAACAATATCATTCACACAATTTCACTTAACCATATAAACGAGTCACCGTACCAACTTGTAACAAAACGACATAGACAAGTTGAAAACCATTAACCAATCTTAATCGACAATGTATACATGAAATTAAGTCGTCTTCGGATCATCAACATTAACCCAAGCACAACTTAAGTTCATAGAAAAATCCCATTTTCACAACCTTTCATTTCCCACCCGAAATATCATTTATACTTTGATTAAGATATTAACCACCCTTGCAAGTATCACCTAAGTCTATATGAGCTGTAGGTTCAACTTGCAAGCCTTATTAGCTTACAAAATTTGTTTTCGACAAAGTTTGGAATTCTCAAAATTTCACAAGTTAAGATTCAATTAAAAAATTCCAAGTATATGCAAGCAATCATTGTTCCAGTAGGTTTTGGAGGATCAACAGTGGTTAAACATGCTTAGGACATCATTTAAGAAAACTCGGATTGGCCCCTAAAGACCCGGAACAAAAGATCAAAGTGACTGAAACTGGAGCTGTTCGCTTAAGCGACCACCTGGTTCGCTTAAGCGAACAAGTTACAGTAGCAACTCACTTTGTTCGCTTTCTGGTCGCTGACTGGTCGCTCACCAGTTCGCTTAAGCGACCACATGTTCGCGTAAGCGAACGAGTTCCAGTAGCAACCAGAAATCTTCGCTCACAGTTCGCTTAGGCGAACTGGACCCAGAAAAACTATGAGTGTACGCTTACCTGGTCGCGTAAGCGAACCTCTAAGCGAACCTTCACAGGTTTGCAGAAAAAGTTATGGGTTTGGAACCCTTTTCACTAAAAATTCCCCAATTTGATCCCTCAATCCCAAAATGTGTTTCCAGAACATGTATATAGGTCAATATGACTAAAAAGACTCACAAAGACACAATCACACTTGAAAACACTTGACATTTGAGCTAACTAATCATTTTCACCAAAACACCAACACAATTCAAATTTTCATCATCAATCCATGAATATGCATACCCAAGCAATTATTCATCAATCATAACAAAAATTAACATCCATAACATCACTTGAACAAGAATCAAATCTCAATTAACAACAACTTAGCAAAATTCACCAATTCAGCACAATTTTTACAACTTATTATTTTTACATATTTGAACATGTAATTTCACCAACAATCATACAATTATCATCAATTCATGCATACAAACATATCATCACAGTTGGAGCACGAATTTAGCAACAATTATCCATAATCACAATTCATACAACATTTGAGAATTTGCAAAGTGAAAATGATTATGATAAAGACTAACCCCCTTACCTTAGATAGAGATTAATCCTAACTCTTGCTTCAATTCAGCTCCTAAGCTTACTCTAATTGATTCCTCAAGCTATTCTCTTCACCTCTTTCTCTCTCTACCTCTCTCTCTAGGAAAATTTTATGAAGTGAATGAAAGATATTTTTCTATGACAACCCTAATGTCATCTCCCTTCATGGGCTTAACTTAGTTTCTAGTGGGCTTAACCCATTTCTATTCAAACCAAAATATTTCTACTCTCCAAACGATATTTTAACTAATAACGGTAAAATGTCACTAACGGTTACTAAACGGTAAAATCTCAATTACTCTAGTAACTCAATGAAATAACTATTCTCACTAAAATTATAATTTTACCCGTTCTCACAAAATGACCAAAATACCCCTAAGTCGAAAATGACTAAAATACCCTTCTAAGACGGAAACCCATGAAAATGCACCCAATGATGATAAATCACACATAAACATCTAAAACACACAATAAAAGTAATTAAATTAAATCTAGCTAAAAATCGGGCTGTTACAATCTAGAGTACTAGTTGTTTGCTGTTGTTGTGAGTGGATATTCCTCAAATGAGTCTTAGGAGTTCTGATACATAACGGGATGGGGATAATTTGTCTTTGTATTCATCATTCCTTGTGTATCATTATGAACCTGTTGGTGTTTGATTAAATCTTTAAAGATATTTATGTTTAGGCCATGTGCCAGAATTTATTGGAAGTTTTTTTAATGTTGAAAATATTCCACTGCGATGAATTATTATGTTTTACCGAAGACTATTATTTAATAAATAGTATTTTATTCTATTTATGGGTTTTTGAAAAGTAGTGTGACATTCCGTTGGTTGATTACTCTGATTATTAATGAAATTTTTATGTTGGGAAAACGGGGTGTTATAGGCTATCCCTCACTGAGTCTTTTAGGTGCTCTGATACGTAACGGGATGGGATCTTTTGTGGCTATGTTCTATTGCTTACGTATTTGATTATGATTTCTTATGATTAAGTTGTTAATTGAATTTTATGAGATGTTTTGATGAGGCCTACGTGCCAAGACTATTTTATGATGTTGAATTAAATCCGCTGCGAAGTTTTGAATAACTATGTTGAAAGATAAATTGTTATTTATCTCATTTATGATTTTTAAGAAGTGTAGCATTCTGTTTATGTGTTGATTACTCTGATAAATATTATGAAATTTTTATGTTGGGAAAACGGGGTGTTACAATTGGTATCAGAGCAGGTCGGTCCGTCAAGTAGTTGAGTCGTGTCGAGTTTTAGTAACAGTTGTAATGTTGTCTTAAATTGTTGTTGCTTGTTGTGTTGAAAACTAAGAATTGCTGCTGCACTTGAAGTTGTTGCTCAAGCTGTGGGACATCAGCCTGCTGCAAATGCTGGTGGTAATGCTGAAGTGAGGATGCTAGAAACTTTTCTGAGGAATCATCCTTGTACTTTCAAGGGAAGATATGAACCTGATAGAGCTCAGACTTGGCTCAAATAGATTGAGATAATGTTTCGAGTTATGCAGTGTACTGAGGGACAGAAGGTGCGTTTTGGAACGCATATGCTAGGTGAGGAAGCTGATGACTGGTGGGTGAGTCTTCTACCTACTTTAGAGCAAGATGGTGTTGTGGTTACTTGGGCTGTGTTTAGGAGAGAGTTCCTAGATAGATACTTTCCGGAAGACGTTCGCGGGAAGAAAGAGATCGAGTTCATTGAGCTGAAACAAGGAAACATGTCCGTGACAGAGTATGCTGCCAAGTTCGTGGAGTTGGCAAAGTTTTATCCGCACTATACTACAGAGACTGCTGAATTTTCAAAGTGTATCAAATTTGAGAATAGTTTACGTGCTGAGATTAAGAGAGCAATTGGTTACCAGAAGATCCGTGTCTTTTCTGAGCTGGTGAGCAGTTGCAGAATTTATGAGGAGGATACCAAGACTCATTACAAGATCGTGAATGAGCGAAAAGCCAAAGGTTAGGAGAGTCATGCTAAGCCTTACAGTGCTCCTACTGATAAGGGTAAACAAAAAATGGTTGATGAGAGGCGCCCTAGAAAGAAAGATGCTCCTGTTCAGATTGTCTGCTATTCTTGTGGTGAGAAAGGCCACAAAAGTAATGCTTGTCCCGGAGATGTGAAAAGATGTTTTCGTTGTGGGAAGAAGGGACATACACTTGCTGAGTGTAAACATGATGATATTGTATGCTTTAATTGCAATGAGGAAGGTCACATTGGTTCGCAGTGCAAGAAGCCTAAGAAGGCGCAGACTACTAGTAGAGTTTTTGCATTGACTGGTAATCAGACTGAGAACGAGGATCGCTTGATCAGAGGTACTTGTTATTTTGATAATACACCTTTAGGTGGGTCTTGCAATGTCTGATATGAATGGAGAGATGGTTGTCGAAACTGCAGCTAAGGTTTCGGTAACTATTTCTCTTGTGTGTTTAAGATGTCCTTTGTCTATGTTTGATCGTGATTTTGAAATTGATTTGGTTTGTCTACCTTTGAGTGGTATGGATGTAATTCTTGGCACGAACTGGTTAGAGTACAACCATGTTCACATTAATTGTTTTAGTAAGTCGGTGTATTTCTCTTCTGCGGAAGAGGAAAGTGGCGCAGAGTTTTTATCTACTAAACAGCTGAAGCAGTTAGAACGTTATGGAATTTTGATGTTTTCTTTGATGGCTTCCTTGTCTATTGAGAATCAAGTAGTGATTGATAAACTACAAGTGGTATGCGATTTTCCAGAAGTTTTTCCTGATGAAATTCCTGATGTGCCTCTAGAAAGAGAAGTTGAATTTTCGATTGATCTTGTTCTGGGAACGACGCCTATGTCTATGACACCTTATCATATGTCAGCTTCTGAGTTAGCTGAGTTGAAGAAACAACTAGAGGATTTGCTTGAGAAAAAGTTTGTTAGACCAAGTGTTTCACCTTGGGGAGCGCCGATTTTGATAGTAAAGAAGTAAGATGGTAGTATGAGATTGTGTATTGACTGTCGGCAGTTGAACAAAGTAACGATAAAGAATAGGTATCCACTTCCATGAATTGATGACTTGATGGATCAGTTAGTGGATGCACGTGTTTTCATCAAGATAGATTTGAGATCGGGTTATCACCAGATTAAAGTGAAAGATGAAGATATCCAGAAGACACCTTTTAGAACGCGATATGGACACTATGAATAAAAAGTGATGCCGTTCAGTGTTACAAATGCACCTCGAGTGTTTATGGAGTACATGAATCGCATCTTTCATGCATTTTTGAATCATTTCGTGGTTGTTTTTATTGATGATATTTTGATTTACTGCAAGTCTGAAGAAGAACATGCTGAGCATTTGAAGCTGGTTTTGCAAGTGTTAAAGGAGAAGAAGTGGTTGACGACAACTCCGGTTTTGATTTTACCAAAGTCCGATGAACCTTTTGTGGTATATTGTGATGCGTCCAAGTTGGGCTTAAGTGGTGTGCTTATGCAAGATGCCAAAGTAGTAGCTTATGCTTCGAGACAGTTGAGAATTCATGAAAAGAATTACCCTACGCACGATTTAGAGTTAGCCGCTGTGGTCTTTGTACTTAAGATTCAGAGACATTACTTGTATGGTTCGAGATTTGAAGTGTTCAGTGATCATAAAAGTTTGAAATATTTGCTTTATCAGAAGGAAATGAATATGAGGCAGCGTAGGTGGCTTGAATTGCTGAAAGATTATGATTTTGAGTTGAGCTATCATCTAGGTAAAGCCAATGTTGTAGCAGATGCTTTGAGTAGGAAGACATTGCATATGTCGGCCATGATGGTAAAAGAGTTTGAATTGTTGGAACGGTTGAGAGATATGAGTTTAGTATGTGAATTGTCATCTCAGAGTGTGAAACTAGGTATGCTGAAGATTGATAATGAATTTCTGAAAAGTATTAAAGAAGCGCAGAAAGTTGATGTTAAGTTTGTAGACTTGGTAGTTGCTAGTAATCAGACTGAAGACAATGATTTTAAAATCGATGATCAAGGTGTGTTCAGATTCCGAGGTAGAATTTGTATTCTAGACGATGAGGAGATGAAGAAGATGATTCTCAAAGAGAGTCATAGAAGTAGCTTGAGTATTCATCCGGGAGCTACGAAAATGTATCATGATTTGAAAAAGTTATTTTGGTGATCTAGGTTGAAACGTGATGTGGCACAATTTGTGTATTCTGGTTTGATTTGTCAGAAGTCGAAAGTTGAGGATCAAAAACCTACTGGAATGATGGTGTCTTTAGATGTGCCAGAGTGGAAGTGGGATAGTATATCCATGGATTTTGTGACGAGTTTGCCAAATACTCCTAAAGGGAATGACGCGATTTGCATGGTGTTCCTTCGAGCATTGTATCAGATAGAGATCGAAGATTTACTTCTAGATTTTGGAAGAGTTTGCAAGAGGCTTTAGGTTCTAAGTTGAGGTTGAGTTCGGCGTATCATCCGCAGACAGATGGTCAGTCGGAGAGAACGATTTAGTCGTTAGAAGATTTGTTAAGAGTTTGTGTACTTGAGAAAGGAGGAATTTGGGATAGTCATCTTCCATTGATAGAGTTCACGTACGATAACAATTATCATTCTAGTATTGGAATGGCACCTTTTGAGGCTTTGTATGGTCGGAGATGCAGAACTCCGTTGTGTTGGTTTGAGTCAGGTGAGAATGTGGTTTTAGGACCAGAGACAACAAACTACTGAGAAGGTTAAGACGATTAAGAAAAAGTGAAATCGTCGCAGAGTCGGCAAAAGAGTTATCATGATAAGCGTAGAAAAGACCTTGAGTTCAAAGAAGGAGATCATGTATTCTTGAGAGTCACCCCTGTGACTGGTGTTGGACGTGCATTGAAGTCAAAGAAGTTGACTCCGAGATTTATTGGTCCGTATCGGATATCGGAAAGAGTTGGAACGATGGCGTACCGAGTGGGTTTACCACCGCATCTTTCGAATTTGCACGATGTCTTTCATGTAACGCAACTTCGAAAGTATGTTCTGGATCCATCTTATGTGATCCAAGGTGATGATGTGCAAGTTAGAGATAACCTTACGGTTGAGACTTTACCGGTAACGATTGATGATCGAAAAGTGAAGACGTTGAGAGGCAAAGAAATACCTCTTGTGAAAGTCGTTTGGGATGGAGCGACTGGTGCAAGATTGAAGTGGGAGCTAGAGAGTAAGATGCTAGAATCTTATCCACAGTTGTTTGCATGAGGTAAATTTTTTAGGACGAAAATCTTATAAGTTGGGGAGAGTTGTAACGCCCGTTTTGATTTATTTAATTATTAAGAAGAGTTTAGAATATATTTATATGATTTATGAGATTTTAGATGATTTATATGATTGGTGTGATTTATGTGATTTTATGAAGAGTTGTGACTTATTTTATTTTTTAATAAAATAAGATTTGAAAATAAAATAAATATTGAGTTGATGGGTTGTTTTGAGATTTTAGAGAGTTTTGGGGGGAGAAAAAGGAATAAGATTGTAACGCCCCGGATTTTGGTCCAAGACATTACGTCTAACTCATTTTCTTTTTCTGAAAAACACTACTATTTATTTATTTCATCTATATTATATTCTAGCAAAACCTATACAAAATTCTTAAGATAATGTAATTAAAACTCTTAAACTAATATCCTTCAAGAGTTTCTACTAAAGTTAAAATTCAATCAAAAACCCAATTTCGTCCCCCGTACGCACTTCAAGCAAAAACTTCAAAGCATAAATCATCTCTTCTTTGTTACCTAAAATGTTAGTGTAAGGGTCAATTTCCTTATCCAAATTGATTCATACTCAAAGCACAAGAACAATGCCACAAAATAGATAGTATCAAAACTTCTCAATCAAAAAGAAATAAGAAAAATACATTTAAGTCTTTAAGGTAAAGTTCATACACATTTCCTTTGTATATATATAACAGTTTAATCATTTATCAACACACAGATGTATAACAGACCCAATGCAATGCAATGATGTGCAAAATGCATGCTCTTAGATACTACATGATCCGGATATATCCCGCCACACAGGCACCACACAGAAATATAATTGCAATTCCCGCCACTAAGGCATCCACAGAGAATATAATTGCAATTCCCGCCACTAAGGCACCACACAGATGCATATGCCATGCATGATTATGAAAATGCACACTAAAACCCGCCACTAAGGCACAATAATGCAATATGATGTTATCCCGCCACTAAGGCACCACAAAGAAATATATTATTAACCCGCCACTAAGGCAAACTCATAGACAAATACAGTCAGATATTAACACATCATCATCCACATGGACCAATCTGAAATATTTTCATTTATTTAGTTTATCAGCAAAGTCTAACACTTCTTTACAATACCACAAAAACATATATGAATAGAAAAAATGTCATTCCACATAACATTATCATACAGACATCATATAAAATATAATTAAACTAATAACTGTTATAAAAGGTTAAATTTTACCATGTGAATTCATATTTTAGTTGTTTTGTTCTTTTCAACAGACAAGAATTTATACCTCTAATTCATAACATAATCCTAGTACTTAGTAAGAACGTATGGGGAAAAAGCCCTTACCTCGAGAGCTTTTCTTCCTAGCCAAACTCTAAACCAACTCAAAGTCACAGCGCTACTGTGCAGACACGTTTTCACTAACTCCAGGAATTATTTGACAATCGGACGGTGAACGAAGGCGTAGTCGCAGCTCTCCAAGGACAAGGACAGGTTTAGTGAAAACGGAAATGGCTTAGAATTAGAATTTCATAGTGAGACAAGAAATAAAATGGAAGAACATATATGCAAAAGGACTTACACGAAAATTATTTGACAAGATGATAGCATAGAGATTGGTCGATGGACTTGGGAAAACATGAGAATGGAATATAAGAAAATGCTATGACTTATCCCTTTTCAATCTTCCTGATACAACAATTATGGACCCACGACAGACATTTAACTTAGTAAAGTAAACAAACTTTGTACGCTGGTTTTGCTTTGTGACTGATAGAAGATGAAGGAGAATAATTCATTGTCTCAGAGAGGTAAGAGTGATTAAAGTGAAAACTTGGAGGTTTGGTTCTGCTACTTCTCTTTCTTTGTAACTAGTGATACATGCATATGAGATATTAATGCCGATATACTAAGGAGAAATTAAGTGAGAATATAGTTAAGTTTGAGTCATACAATAAGTGTATGGATGGCGGTTACCAGTTTAGAGGAATTGGGGCAGAGCAAAACTGATGCAAATGAAATTTGAGATGAACGGCTCGTGTAATTGAATGAGTGAGAAAACCAATTGAGGGTGAGGGAATTGAAATATGTAGGGTAGCTAATATGTGCCTAGTTTTTAGGAACCAAATAACCAATTTCATTGACCTAGCATAGCAATTCACGGAACCATAGTGGCATAAGGGGAGAGAAAAATATGGTGGTAGTGGCATCAATTAGGCAAGGATAAAAAAAAACGTGTAGTATATATCTCAAAACTGAAAACCAACTTATACAATAATTAATATAATACCAAAAATTACCTTTAAAATAAGTTACAAATAAAGATGCAGCAGTAAAGGATTTTATTAGAATAAATATAAATAATTTAAGAAATAATTATCCTATTTTTGTCACACCAAATTGATTAATAAAAATGAAATAGATGAAATCAGATTCAATTAATAAACTAAAGTAAAGAATACCAAGATTTTGCGAAGTTTCTCGCACATAAAATAAATTGTTGAACAACTAGGTGACAACTCAAGAAAATTGTTATCTGGATTTTGGGGTGTCAAGTCATTAATTAGGCTTGAACCTTTCAATCTTTTATATTCTCTATTTTTTCTTTGGAAGGAGAAAATTGAGAAAACCCTTTGAAACTCTAAGTTCGGGGGTCGTTTTCGTTACGGGAAGGTGTTAAGCACCCGGAACGACTATAGTATTCTATAGGAACCGTTTTCCTAAGTTTATGACTACACTTTATTTTTATGCTTATTTATTGAAAAGAAAGTTTATTTAGTTTAAGAATGGAGGGAGAAAATGTTTGAGATTTTATTTTATCGGACTTGGAGAGGTTTTGATCTCTTGCCTACATACCCTTTTAAGGGATCAAAATTCCATGTAGTTCTCTCTCAAAAAATTGTTTTTGTGTGTTTGATTGATTTTAATTTTTGAAAAATGATTTTAAAGAAGAGAAGGAGGCCGTAAAGGCATGAGACAAAACAATAGTGAATGGTTGGTTCAATTATTAAAGAAAGAGCGTCTAAGTAGGAATTAAGATTCATTGGAGTTTTGATTAAGAAAATAAAGGAAAATACAATGGAGTGTTGATTCCAAGGTTTATTAGAGAAAAGAAATTTGAGTTATGGAATTATTTTTGGAAAAAAAAAGATATTTTTCTAAGTATTGCGTTTCCTAAACATACATCTAAGCGGTAAACATACAACGTGTGTGCGTGTCGGTGCTTGTGTCGGTGTACATCATTATAGAGAGTCCATTGTCCTTTACACTTTACTCTAGTTTACATGCTATGGTCTTGCAAGAAATTAAAAGGGAATTAAACTACCTAGAACTATTACATGTCCACTTAACATAGAAATAGATAGAAATGAAATGATGAAATGCTATAAGATGGATGAGACATAGAACAAAAAATGGTTAGTAAAATAAGGCATGAAAATATGGCAAAGAGAGCAAACAAAGGAATATATGGTAAACGGTAAAAATGACGTCAATAACCACAATACAAAGAGGAATGCAATACTTGCAAGGCAAGGAATTAACAAATCATGTTGAAAACAACGAAACACACACACAAACAGTGGCATTCTCATCATGAAATTGCACATCGAACATTCATACCATAGACCAAGATATCACGAACGAAAAAAACGAGAAATTGCATGAAATTCAACTAAAGGGAAAAAATAATCAAGAAAGCAACACATATATTTTTATCAATTTTATAACATGTAAAACATCACAAAAAAGTCAAAAAATGTATCAAGAAACACATAGAAATTTTATAAAATGTGGAGGGACCGGTCCAGTTTCATTTTTCACTTTCCTCTCTCTCTCTTCACTAATTCTAGTGAGAGAAGCTCTCACTTCTCTCTCTAACCTTCCGCCTGACTCATGAATGAACGGCCGGAGAAGACGAAGATCTGGGCGGAACGTTCATAGGTCCGCCGGAATCTTCATCTTCTCCGGTGAGATCTTCAGTTTCCGGCAACCTCTAACCTCACCAGAACTTCAAAAATTTTACATCATTCTACTTGTCTTTAAACCCTAAACACGAATCTAACACTGATTTTCACAAACAAGGCTTGAAACAACGTTGATCTAAGAATTTTCATACGGTTTTGAAAATTATTTTTAGGTTTTTCAACCTTTTGAATGAAACCGTTCAAACTCCTACAGATCTACATTGTTTCGTCTTTGTTACTGTTCTTCAGAAAGAAAGATGAAGTTTGAGTTTTACCTGAGTTTTTAATCGGAGATTTTACGAGATTCTTCAGAAAAACTTGATTCTTGGCTCTGTTTTGTTGATTTTGCTTGGAAACCGAAAATAAATCGGTGTCTTCACCGGTTCACTTTCTTCATCTTCTTCGCCGGTTTGAAACTCTCTTCCTTTTCTTCTCTGTGATCGGTGCTGGAGTTTCTCACCTCCGGTGAGGAATTCGCGCCTCGAATTGCAGAGATTTCAATTTAGTGATGAAGATTCATCCATGGATCTCTGAGAATTGATGCAATTTCATTGAATTTGTTGATGAAGTTTGGTTCTGGAAGTTAGGGTTTGTGAATTGTTCTTGGTGATTTTTCTGTTTTGATCCTAACTGCCAAGAGAGAGAATCTTTCACGTGTTTGTGAGTTGGCACTGATTGAATGGGTCTGTGTGGATTTCTGACACTGTGCACTATTTATAAGCTGCCACTTGTACTTAAGATCCAATGAAATGGTGACACCTGGACTTGTATGGCTCGGCCTTGGACTTGTTGTGACCTAGGGACCTTTCTGCAAAAAAGTAAAATTGAGGACTAAACCGCAATTAATAATAATGGACTAAAATGCAATTTTAAAATTTTTTGGACTAAAGTGCAATTCTGGAAACTTGTTTGAGGGACCAGAATGCAATTAAAAATAAAATTGAATTAAAATTTGTAAGTTGGAAAAAAAGTAAAGTGAAACCTAAAATAAAACCAGCAAAAGGACTAAAACGGACCAATTACAACAATGAGGTATTTTAAAATACCCTTCTGTCGAAATTTTGACAGGAAAAGACTAAAATGCCCCTAGGGACTAAACTGACTCAAACTGACTCAGACGCAATTTTGAAATGTTCTTTAAACAAAGACTCAACAATGATTTGTAAAACAAGTCGAAAGGACTCAGAGGCAAACACAGGGACTAAAATGGGTTCCACTGCAGGAAATGACCAAAATACCCTTTTTGTATGATTTTTTGAAATAAAATGCAAGAAAAGCAATGCAATGATTCAGAGCGTTTTCAAATGACTTGTAATGCAAGAAAGACACTTTGGATGATCTTATGCAAGAAAAACACAGGCAAAATCATGATTTGAAAATACCTTGAGACAGAGACAGTAAAATATGTAGATGAAAATAAAGTGAAGATTCAAAGTAAAACAACAGTAAATTGACAATTATCAGTGGTAGAAAAGAAATTTGAACGAGTATTTTTAGGTCCAAAATCAGGGTATAACAGCTGCCCCTATTTAAGTTTATTTGTCCGGAGGGTCAAGAGACGGAGTCCTTGGCTTGACGGGACGAAGATACTTAAATATTAACATTTGCACTGCGTTTGGACGTAAAAATACGCTTGTACACTTTCAAATATCATGAATGCCATGCAACATTTGGATTATGAATGCAAGACAAACAAGAGTTGGATTTAACAAAGTATGTCGTATCCATTGCGGGATTGGTAGACATCGGCAGGATCGCAGATGACAGGGTAGACAGGTCACAAAAAACAAATTGACAGGTACAAGCTGCTCATGGATTGAGCTGGGCACTTGACCGGGAATAAAGGCAGACAGACAGGTGCGAGTCGTTCTTTGATTGCGAACTGGTTACTCGACTGGGGACATGGAAAAGCAAACAGGTACGAGTTGTTCTTGGATTCGAACTGGTCACTCGACCGAAAACAACGGCAAATAGACAGGTGCGAGCTTGTTCTTGGATGCGAACTGTTTACTCCACCGAAAACAAAGGCAAATAGACAGGTGCGAGCTTGTTCTTGGATGCGAACTGGTTACTCCACCGGAGACATAAACAAACAGACAGGTGCAAGCTGCTCTTGGACTTGAACTAGCCACTTGACCGAACAGAAACAAATAGACAGGTACAAGCTGTTCTTGGACTTGAACTAGCCACTTGACCAACAGAAACAAATAGACAGGTACAAGCTGTTCTTGGACTTGAACTAGCCACTTGACCAAACAGAAACACATTCACTGGGGATTAGTTTTTGACAAAATATAGATTGAAATTGACTTGACATTGACATGTCCTAGAGATGGGCCAATGGCACTGGCTCACCAGGTCTTGACAGAGAATTTGACATAGGTATCGAATTGAGACTGAAATTGACATTGGAAATGCAACATGTATGGATGGTATAACAGTTTTATTAAATGTATGGGCACGTAGTATGCATGATTATGCATGTATGAATGCTTTTAATGCATGACTGTTGGCAGTTTGTAGACACAATTTCGCAGAGACAGACAAGACATTGGAGTATTGGGCACGTAGTGGCTCATGCTATATCACACATTCTTGGAAATCCTCTTTGGAGATAACGTCGTTGGGAGACGTATCGGAACCGTGGCTGAGGGCAGGTAGCTATGCAACTTGCTGGGGATAGAATCTCGGAAGACTCCACTGGGGATAATGCCGTCATCGCTGGGCATTTCAGTGTTGGGTGTACTGTGGATGTTGCATCTGTGGTCAATGCTTTTTGCATGTCATTTTCTCAATTTTTTTTATTTTTCATTGCATCCCATTTTTGCCTGGATCGCCCTTTCGGGTTTTCGATCCACCGGGGAAATAAATTCTTTTCATTGTCCCATTTTTGCCTGAACTGCCCTTTCGGGTTTTCAATCCAGCGGGGTGCTCATTTTTGCCCAAGTCGCCCTTTCGGGTTTTCAACTTAGCGAGTCTATTCATTTTCATGCATTTTCATTCTTGCCATTGGCCATAGACTATCCTGGGGAAGAGCCTGCTTGTAACACATATTGAAATAGACATCGACATACGCTCGCTCATGCATGTTTCGTTTGAATGTACCTTGTTGCCCAGGTTTGCTTTCAAAACAGACAAAAAACTTTTTTTTTTTCAATTTTCAAGATGTTTGTTTCAAGCATTGTCATTATCAAGATAGAAAGAAAATGTTTTTTCGTACATAGCTTTGAAAGTAGAAAGAAAGTAGAGTTTCAAACAAAAGCACAGGCTCAAATTGATGTATAAGAGTGGTGGTCAGCCGAAGGCGTGACGCCACGGATTTACAAAGCTTGGAAAATGGCAATTTTATTGATTGGTGGTACATTGAACACGGTAACCACTACATTTCCTAGAAACTTTGAATTCGCAAGCACAGAAGCTTCTGATGAAGATAGTCATTAACAGCTGCAGATGCCCCAAGGGGATGGTGGTTTGCCAGATACAGTCATTTGTCTTTTCATTTCAATCTCATTTTTGCATGAACCGCCCTTTCGGGTTTTCGGCTCATCGAGACGCTCATTCTTGCCTGAGTTGCGTACAATCTCAGCGAGCTTTTTTTCCTATTTTTTTTTTGTCCCTTATTTTGCCTGGATCGCCCCTTTCGGGTTTTCGATCCACCGGGAAGCGCATTTTTGCCAAGGCCGCCCTTTCGGGTTTTCGACCTTCCACGCTGTTCTTTTCATATATCTAGACAAAGAATTTCTTGACTATATCGGCATTCACAGGGTTTGGAAGTTCAACACCATCTATATGTGTGAGAATCAAAGCACCGCCGGAGAAGGCCTTCTTGACGACGTAAGGACCTTCATAGTTAGGTGTCCACTTGCCCCTTGGGTCGGGTTTCTGGCTTATCCTTCTTTTCAACACGAGTTCACCCTCTTTGAATTCCCGAGGACGGACTTTCTTGTCAAAAGCAGTTTTCATTCTTGCTTGATACGACCGCCCACGAACCATGGCATTCATACGCTTTTCTTCAATCAAGTTCAACTGATCATACCTGTTTTGGCACCATTCAGCTTCGGATAACTTTGCTTCCATGATCACACGGAGAGATGGGATCTCCACTTCCAAAGGAAGAACTGCTTCCATACCATATACAAGAGAGAAAGGGGTTACCCAGTTGAACTGCGCACTGTAGTACGGTAGCCATGCAGAGCATAGGGCAACATCTCATGCCTATCTTTGTAGGTAGTTACCATTTTCTGGACAATCTTCTTGATGTTCTTATTGGCTGCCTCAACTGCACCATTCATCTGAGGCCTATAAGGAGAAGAATTATGATGTTCGATCTTGAATTCTTTACAAAGAGCTTGCACCACATTGTTGTTCAGGTTGGTACCATTGTCGGTAATGATCTTGCTGGGAACACCATATCGACAGATGATGTTGTTCCTGATGAACTTGGCTACCACTTGCTTGGTTACATTGGTATAAGATGCCGCTTCAACCCATTTGGTGAAGTAGTCAATTGCCACTAAAATGAAACGATGACCATTTGATTCTTGCGGTTCAATTCTTCCAATCATGTCGATGCCCCACATGGAGAACGGCCATGGGGAGGAGATAATATTGAGAGCTTGCGGAGGCACATGAATCTTATCAGCATAGATTTGACATTTATGGCACTTTCTGGCGTGTTGGTAGCAATCATGCTCCATGGTCATCCAGTAGTAACCAGCTCGTAACAACTTTCTTGACATAGTGTGCCCCGTAGCGTGGGTCCCGAAGGTACCGTCATGTACATCATGCATTAACTGCTCCGCTTCGTGTTCATCAACACATCTTAACAATACCATGTCGTAGTTTCTCTTGTACAGAATATCTCCATCTAACAGAAATCTACTGGCCAATCTTCTCAGGGTCTTCTTGTCCCTGTTGGAGGCACCCAGTGGATATTCATGGTTTTGCAAGAACTGCTTGATGTTATAATACCATGGTCTATCGTCAACCACATTCTCGTCAGCCCGATTGATCATATCTTCAATAGTAAACACATGAGAAGGTCTTTCAAGGCGTTGCACTTGGATTATTGGCACATCATTTCAATGGTTTACTCGAAACATAGAGGATAGAGTAGCAAGAGCATCAGCCATTTGGTTCTCATCACGAGGGATATGGTGTAATTCAACCTTTGTGAGATATGACAACAGACGTCTCGCATAACCACGGTAAGGAACCAGCTTGTCATGATGGGTCATCCATTCACCCTTTATCTGGTTAATAACAAGTGTAGAATCTCCATAGATGTCGAGGTGTTTGATCCTCATGTCAAGTGCTTCCTCGATCCCAAAGATACATGCTTCGTACTCAGCCATGTTATTTGTACAGTCGAATAGAATCCGGGCGGTAAAAGGGATGTGATGCCCCTGCGGGGATACAACGACTGCTCCGATTCCTTTGCCATAAGCGTTGACAGCACCATCGAAGACTAATCCCCATTTGCTATTAGGATCTGGTCCTTCACCAATCAGCGGTTCTTCGCAGTCTTTTGATTTCAAATACATGATCTCCTCATCGGGGAAATCGAACTTAGTCGGCTGGTACTCATCAAGAGGTTGATAGGCAAGGTGATCAGCAAGAATGCTACCTTTGATTGCCTTTTGAGTTTTGAACACAATATCATATTCAGACAAGAGCATTTCCAACGCGCAATTTTTCCAATAACAGCAGCTTTCTCAAAGATATACTTGATTGGATCCATCTTGGATATCAACCAAGTTGTATGATTCCGATCTCTTCCTGGTGAGGCTGAATGGCTTTTCCCTCTTGCTCAAGCAGTTGAGTGATCTCATATGGTATATCATCATCCTCCTCATCTTCGGCTTCATACACAGGGAATTCAAAATTTGGAGGAACCGTAGGGTTACTGTGTTCAACGGGTTTATTATGGTTCAAACTGCGTAAAATGGTTGACTGATTTTAGAAAAGGGGGTTTTTTTTTATGCAGATCTTTGAAATTAATAAGAAAAATAAAGATGATTTGGTTTTTTCTAGCATTACCATTATTTCCAAGGAAAAAAGCACTAAAAATAAAAGCCGTGAAAGAAACTACGATTTTTATTAATAACGGCGATGCCGAAACAAACACGCCCTTCCAGAAATATCACTTTCGCTTCGGGCAGAGCGAGAGGATTGTTATTTTGAAAAACGAAACACTTAAGCAACAAGACACATTACTCGGAATTATGCATGATTGAAGGAATGTTGATGGCATCCCAATTTCTCGCAATGCCTCCTGGTATAACAAACATAGGCCTAGGACTACATTCAGTTGCATCTTCAGTAATTGCATTGACAAACCCAACACTGTAGAAGGTTCCTGTGGAGACTCCTGAAGTTGGGGAATATCCGAGACCCTCTTTGTGCTTATTCTCAAGGAGTTGTATTAACTTGCCCCAGCCGGCAGCTTGTCCTTCTTGGATGTCATTGACAGTCAGATAATTGTCGTTCATCAGGCTCTGGATGTCATTCTGAACAACGTAGCAACCCCAAGGATTATGGCGGCATTCTGGGAAATTGGCATGATCATGGTCAAACAAGGAGGCTTGGCATAGCTTGATGTGTAGCGGTACCAGAGGAGTTGCAACATTACGGACATCAAGACCGGGAACTTTTTCATAAGTCTCGATCATGTTCACAGCAACGTGATTCGGAAGAGGATTGTCAAGAACATGAGGGACATTGTTCTCAAAAGTTAACTTTCCCTGGTCAATGAGCTTCTTTACAATGTACTTCAAAGCGTAACATCCTTCAACATCATGGCCCAGAGCACCTTGATGGAAATCGCACTTGAGGTCAGAACGGAACCTGGGAGGCAACGGGTTAGGTGGAGGCTTGCCCTGCCTGGTTGTGCAGTGTCCTTTGAGAAGCAAAGTCAGGAGCAGCTCGGCATACAGCATTGGTATCGGAGGAAAGGTAGGTCTGGTTTGTTGTTGCTGCTGTTGAGCCAGCGGCTGTTGTTGCATTTGCTGAGCAATGGCATTGACGGGTACCAGAGGTTGACCCAGCGGTGGCGGATACTGGTGATAGAATGGTGGGAAGAAAGGATGCTGAGAGTATTGCATGTACTGGTACGGCGGAGGTAGCTGAGCAGCATTGATGGGGGCAACAGTAGCCACGGATTAACTGGTTCCGGCAGATACCATCCCTACTTCTTATGATGACCATTACCATACTTCCTTGATGCATTTGCAGAGGATTCACCTTTCTCAAACACAATAATGCCGTCTCTGACAGCCTCTTCTAAGCGGGTTCCCATGGTGACCATCTCAGAGAAGTCACTTGCAGCAGCGATGATCATTCTTTCGACATAATCCTTTTTCAGAGTCTTCAGGAATGTCTGAGTCATCTCCTCTTCATTAAGAGTAGGAGTAACACGGGCAGCTGCCCCCCTCCATCTCTGTGCATACTCGCGGAAGCTTTCATCTTTCTTCTGGAAAAGGGACCTGAGGAATTCCCTGTTTGGTTTCAGCCTGGAGTTGAACACATAGTGGCGTTTGAAAGCAGCAGCCAATTCATCAAAAGTGTGAATGTCGTCTCGGCTCAAGCTGGTATACCATTCTGCAGCATCTTCCATTAGACTATCCTGAAAGCAGTGGATCATGAGTGAATCATTGTATGAGTAGTTAGCCATCTTCCGGACATATTTTATGATGTGATTCTATGGATAAGTTAGCCCATTATATCGGTCGAAATCCGGAACCTTGAACTTCTTAGGGATATCCACCTTCGGTACCAAGCAGAGATCATGAGTCTTAACAGTATCACTACGTCCCCGATTAGCTTTGATTTCCCGACGGAGTTCCTTAGCAAGTTCCTCCATCCTTTCTTCCATGGTTCTAATCACGGGGATGCTTCCGCGATGCGCGTTGATGTTAACACCTTGAGATATGGCATGCACAATGGGCTCAGTGACAGTGGCCGTTGTCTGAGGCAAGGTGGTATTGATAGAGACAGGGTTCGTCCCAGGAATCTGGCCATTATTGACAGTACCAGAAACGCCAGTTGCAGTATTAGGAGAGTAATATGGTGACAGTCCATAAGGAAACCCGTTTGGCATAGCAAATTGAGCGTTGGGAGATGCAGTTGGGATCACACCTGTAGATGCCGGTATGGATGTGGCCGGTTGTTCCTGGGCGGCTAGCAGAGCAGTCATGGTGTCATTGGCCTTAGCCAATTCTTCCCTCAGAGAAGCTAACTCGGTACGGAGCTGAGCATTTTCATCTTCCATGGCTACCTTATTCCTTCTTCTGTATGATCTAGTCTGGTGAACTCTGGTAGGTTGATAAATCTTTCGGGCACGAGCCACCTTTCAAACAGTGGCAGAAGAACCAGGAGGCGATGAGCACTTGGAAGCTTTTTGTGACCGATGAATGATGCATATGATACATGATATGTACAAATGCAGATGCAAAAATGACTCTTTTTTGTCATCGAAGGGTTTTAGACAAATTAGAAACTTTGTAAACATTATTTAACGAGCAAAGCAATATGAAGTTTTACAAGGTAAATCCCTTTAAAGTGCTAAGCCAAGGGCAGACTTTGAAATTTTAACAATACAGGCAAATAAAACTCTCAAGCATAGGAAGCGGTGGGATGGTCGTCGGACTCGGACTCTGAATCCGAACCGCAGTATCTAGCATAGAAATCACGTCGTCCTCTAGCTCTCTTGGAGTCCCGCATGAGCAACTCATCTTTCTCCTCAAGTTCCTTCCAGACCTTAGCTAACTCTCTTTTCAACATCAGGTTTTCATGAGCCTTCTGCTCATCCTTACCATCCAAAGTCATAATCAGATTCTCAGCTTTATTGTATCGAACTTTCCACATCCGCTTCTCGTGACTCTCAACGGCTAGATGCTCCTGATACATCCCCTGAGTTGTGAGAGGTAGAGGTAAAGGTATAGATGGAGCAGATGCAGACACATATCTCATAGAAGGGTAGGGCATACCAATCTCTTCAGCTCGATCTATTACCCACTGAGTATAGGCCTCATGAGCAATACCGGATCTCACACCCAAATGTTTCACATTCTTCCTACGAACTTTGGACCAAGCGTCTATGAAAGCCACCCTTTTTCCGGTGGGGGCATTCGAATAGTAGAAGAATTCTGGAGATGTAGCAAGATTAATGGGCTTTGCCTTCATTGGGAACCCAAACTGTCTCATAGCAAGTTCAGGATTGTAGTTGATTCCCCCACGGGTACCAAGAAGAGGTACATTGAGAAAATTCCCACAACCGGTAATGATTTCCTTAACCTGAGCGGCGGGAGTGAGCCAGACCACCTCATTAGGAGTGAGGGCCATAATCCGCTGTGAGTAAGACCAATTCTCCGAGTTGTCATGGAAAGAACTCGGAAGGTGAGAAATAAACCACCTATATAGGAGAGGCACGCAACAAAGGATTTATCCACGACCTTTGAGAGTCCGATCATGGATAGCATGGTATGTGTCAGCTAGCAAAGTAGGAACCGGATTCTTGGAATGGAAGATCTCAATATCGTTCATATCCACAAAGTTGTCAAGATTTGGAAAGAGAATGAGCCCATATATAAGTAATGCAAGAATAGCCTCGAGTGTGTCTTGACAAGCAGTGTCGAGATTAGCCTTCTCTAGTAGATACTTTGAAGTGAACCCTCGGATGTGAGACTTGGTAGTAAGATGATTGGAGACATCGGAAGTCTTGAGATAGAGGTCTTTAGCAATAACCAAAGGAGTAAGAGAAGTCCCGGGACCGGTGAAAGGCGTCTTCTCAGCTATAGGTGAATCTAAGAAGTAGGAATAAGCCTCAAGAGTAGGGACTAACTGGAAATCCGGGAAAGTGAAGCAACGGAAACTCGGGTCATAGAATTTCACTAGAGTGTGCACTAGCTTCTCTTCAATATTGGTCCGGAGAATAGTAAGCAAACCACCATATCGGAGTCGGAAACTTGTTTGATTCTTAACCTTGAGTGCCAATTCTCTCAAACTAACCAAATCAACCTCCTTGAACTTGTAGGATTTAGTCTTCTTCATACCTGTAATGTTTACAAAGTTTTTAATTTGCCTAGTCCTTCGATGAATGCATGAAAAAAAAATTATGCATGAATGCATGTATGCATGATTGTTTTTCAATTATGGGGAAAACAAGGTGGGTTGAGACTCAAAATCATGGGGCCACGGGTGGACACGGTGTCCGGTAAAACTAAGGCTTTGGATAATAGTAACCAAGGTTTTAATAAAGTTCCCAAACTGCAACCTCTCTTACGTATATCATGGTAGCACAGGACAACGTCCGTTCCATGATTATTCGCAAGAAGGTCTAGTTTGAGTGTAGTATCGCGTGATGACTAAAACTTGAGACAACACTCAATTTAGCCACCGCACTACGTCCTAAAAAGGCCAAGGATGGGTTTGGTAACTATGGTTCATAGTGTCGTTGAACAATTGAAAGCAAAGTGCCTAAGCATGACAACACACGCCGACAATATCACGTTCAAAATGCCTCAGCTATGTGAGATTGATCGCATAACCCAATACACGAGGCAACCCTCGGATCGAATTGTCGATTATATCTCTACCTATTCATAAGTTCACTCAGCCCGGGTATAGGACTTTGATATTCTCACCCCACACGTTAAATGAAAACAAACAAATATTCACATGTATAAACAATAAGGTAAAGCGTAAACATAAAACGGAAAAACTAGGTGTGACCCGCTACAAATTGTCCCCAGTGAAGTTGCCATTTCTGTTATCTGGATTTTGGGGTGTCAAGTCATTAATTAGGCTTGAACCTTTCAATCTTTGATATTCTCTATATTTTCTTGGGAAGGGGAAAATTGAGAAAGCCCTTTGAAACTCTAAGTTCGGGGGTCGTTTTCGTTACGGGAAGGGGTAACGCCCACTTTCGTTTAATCGTTTATTGAATCGAGTTTAGGTGATTATATTATAATTATATAATATATGCATGATTTTGATATGTTTTGATGATTTATGATGATTTGATCGATGACGTGATGAGTTATGAGTTTTGGAAGATTTGATAAGGACATGAGAATTATTTTATTGTTAAATAAAATAAAGATTTGAAAATAATATAAAATATTTAGTTAAGGGCTGTTTTGATATTTTAGATAGTTTTGGGGGAGAAAGTGAGATAAGATAAGTAATTAAGAAGAGGTATATAAAGGTTAGACCTAGTTTTAGAAAAACATTGTACGTACGACTGTTTTGGAGAAAAAGGGAGAAAAAGCCAAGTCTAGAGAAACCACGGAAGAGTGCTGCGATTTTCTTCAAACATGGTAAGGGTGAGACTAATAATTCAATAATGTTGATTGTTGTAATTCTGATGATTAATTGACAAAGTTAGGATTGATTTAGAAAAGTTTTGGAATTAGGTCAAAACCCTAAAAATTGATGATCAAACGGTAAAACTTGTTTAGATTGATGTAGAAACCGTCCTTTAACCTTAGAACATGTTTAGGATGGATTATGGGATCAAAATTAGGCTTTGAACCATGTTATTTTATGGATTTTCGAGAAAACCCATAGTCTGCCCGTGCTTCTGTTCATTGCTCGCCACGGCGAGGGATGATCCTCGCCTCGCGAGTGATGACCTTCATCGCTCGCCACGCGAGCCCTTTCCCTTCGCCTCGCGAGTTGTTTGGCGCAACTAGCCATGGCGAGCGATTCCCTTCGCCTCGCGAGTTGTTTGGCGCAACTAGCCATGGCGAGCGATTCCCTTCGCCTCGCGAGTTGTGTGACGCAGCTCGCCACAGAGAGCAACCTTACTCGCCATAGCGAGCTAAGGCAGAGTGTATGTTAGATTTTGTGTTTCGACCTGTTTAGTTGGACCTTGTGTGCCTTTGAGTGCCTGAACATACCTAGTATTGATTAGGAATGAATGTAAGATCAGAGGGAACCTAGAACAAGTTTATTTTGGGAGTTGAGTGGTACTCGCCATGGCGAGTAAGAACACTCGCCTCGCGAGCACAGCCAGGATGCAGTTGCTTGTGTGTTTGTGCGATCTGTGTCGCACGTGTTGATCTAGAGTGAACTCCTAACTAGTAATAAGACCTAATGATGACGTTTAATGCAGTCTGTAGAGTTGTTTAAGTCATGTTGATATTAATTGGACATGAACTAATGTATTGTATATTCATGCAAGATATGAAAGCTTGATAATGATGCAATTTATGTGCTATTGATATAATGATATCATCTCGTTTATGTGACCTGTTTATGCTGCTTCCGTTATTTAACTAAGTGCATAAGTATATGATGAAGTTAGCTCCAAATTATTGGATGCATGTTGATATGTTGATTACGATGTTTTGTTCATAAGTGTCCATGCATAGCATCTCATTGAGCTTAGTCCTCGCCACGAATATTAGGAGCTTTGTCCTCCGCACGTTTTATAGGAGCTTTGTCCTCCGCACGATTAAAGTATATTAATACTTATGATGACGATTGGTACCACATGCATATAAGGATTCTAAGAGCATTGTCGCATTGTCATGATTAAGATGCCTTGATGATAATGATTGATTACGTGATAAGTGTTTAACAATTATGTGATTTTGTTGATGATAATTGGATATATGATTATGTTATAACTGTTTAGCAATTATGCAATGTTAATAAAGGAATGATTATGATGTTAATTTATGATTCGCAATTACATTGATTAATGTTATTTGATTATGAAATCTCACCCCTTCTGCTTGAAAATGTTGCCCTTCGTATGGGTAACTTGCAGGTGATCGTGCTTAGTGTGCAGTTGTCGTCGTGAGTGGCCCTGCCTTCTCTGTGTCGTCTAGGTCGCTCTGATACATAACGGGATGGGGTTATATGCTATAACATGCTTCATTCTCTTACGTGACTATCATGTTTATGTTTTATGATGTTGAACAATTATTATGTTTTGTTAAGTTGATTTAACTCATCTGAGATATTTTGATGGGGCCTACGTGCCAAACTAGTTTACGACTTCTGAACTAATATTCCGCTGCTATGTTAAGATATTATGTGGAAGTTAAATTATTATTTAACTGTTTTTGGATTACGTTTCTATGTGATATCCCGTTGATGGTTTTTACTCTGATAAATGTTTAAGAAATTTGTATATTGGGAAAACGGGGTGTTACAGAAGGTGTTAAGCACCCGGAACGACTATAGTATTCTATAGGAACCGTTTTCCTAAGTATATGACTACACTTTATTTTTATGCTTATTTATTGAAAAGAAAGTTTATTTAGTTTAAGAATGGAGGGAGAAAATGTTTGAGATTTTATTTTATTGGACTTGGAGAGGTTTTGACCTCTTGCCTACATACCCTTTTAAGGGATCAAAATTCCATGTAGTTCTCTCTCAAAAAATTGTTTTTGTGTGTTTGATTGATTTTAAGTTTTGAAAAATGGTTTTAAAGAAGAGAAGGAGGCCGTAAAGGCATGAGACAAAACAATAGTGAATGGTTGGTTCAATTATTAAAGAAAGAGCGTCTAAGTAGGAATTAAGATTCATTGGAGTTTTAATTAAGAAAATAAAGGAAAATACAATGGAGTGTTGACTCCAAGGTTTATTAGAGAAAAGAAATTTGAGTTATGGAATTATTTTTGGGAAAAAAAGATATTTTTCTAAGTATTGCGTTTCCTAAACATACATCTAAGCGGTAAACATACAACGTGTGTGGGTGTCGGTGCTTGTGTCGGTGTACATCATTATAGAGAGTCCATTGTCCTTTACACTTTGCCCTAGTTTACATGCTATGGTCTTGCAAGAAATTAAAAGGGAATTAAACTACCTAGAACTATTACATGTCCACTAAACATAGAAATAGATAGGAATGAAATGATGAAATGCTATAAGATGGATGAGACATAGAACAAAAAATGGTTGGTAAAATAAGGCATGAAAATATGGCAAAGAGAGCAAACAAAGGAATATATGGTAAACGGTAAAAATGACGACAATAACCACAATACAAAGAGGAATGCAATACTTGCAAGGCAAGGAATTAACAAATCATGTTGAAAACAACGAAACACACACACAAACAGTGGCATTCTCATCATGAAATTGCACATCGAACATTCATACCATAGACCAAGATATCACGAACGAAAAAAACGAGAAATTGCATGAAATTCAACTAAAGGGAAAAAATAATCAAGAAAGCAACACATATATTTTTATCAATTTTATAACATGTAAAACATCACAAAAAAGTCAAAAAATGTATCAAGAAACACATAGAATTTTTTTTAGGAATTTTTACGAGAAAATTAGAACGAACAGTGGTTCAAACAGCAAGAAAACATGGTGTGAATAGCAAGAAAATAGCAAAAACGCAGCAAAACCAAAAGGAAAAAGCCCAAGCCCAAGCCTAAGAGGTCCGGACGCACAGGAACCACAGGATTGATCCAGAGGATCAAACCCTAGATCTAACGGTCAAGATCAAAGGATGATGAACCAAAGCTGGACCGGTCCGGTTCAGTTGCTTATAAAATGTGGAGGGACCGGTCCAGTTTCATTTTTCACTTCCCTCTCTCTCTCTTCACTAATTCTAGTGAGAGAAGCTCTCACTTCTCTCTCTAACCTTCCGCCGGACTCATGAATGAACGGCCGGAGAAGACGAAGATCTGGGCGGAACGTTCATAGGTCCGCCGGAATCTTCATCTTCTCCGGTGAGATCTTCAGTTTCCGGCAACCTCTAACCTCACCAGAACTTCAAAATTTTTACATCATTCTACTTGTCTTTAAACCCTAAACACGAATCTAACACTGATTTTCACAAACAAGGCTTGAAACAACGTAGATCTAAGAATTTTCATACGGTTTTGAAAATTATTTTTAGGTTTTTCAACCTTTTGAATGAAACCGTTCAAACTCCTACAGATCTACATTGTTTCGTCTTTGTTACTGTTCTTGAGAAAGAAAGATGAAGTTTGAGTTTTACCTGAGTTTTTAATCGGAGATTTTACGAGATTCTTCAGAAAAACTTGATTCTTGGCTCTGTTTTGTTGATTTTGCTTGGAAACCGAAAATAAATCGGTGTCTTCACCGGTTCACTTTCTTCATCTTCTTCGCCGGTTTGAAACTCTCTTCCTTTTCTTCTCTGTGATCGGTGCTGGAGTTTCTCACCTCCGGTGAGGAATTCGCGCCTCGAATTGCAGAGATTTCAATTCAGTGATGAAGATTCATCCATGGATCTCTGAGAATTGATGCAATTCCATTGAATTTGTTGATGAAGTTTGGTTCTGGAAGTTAGGGTTTGTGAATTGTTCTTGGTGATTTTTCTGTTTTGATCCTAACTGCCAAGAGAGAGAATCTTTCACGTGTTTGTGAGTTGGCACTGATTGAATGGGTCTGTGCGGATTTCTGACACTGTGCACTATTTATAAGCTGCCACTTGTACTTGAGATCCAATGAAATGGTGACACCTGCAGTTGTATGGCTCGGCCTTGGACTTGTTGTGACCTAGGGACCTTTCTGCAAAAAAGTAAAATTGAGGACTAAACCGCAATTAATAATAATGGAGTAAAATGCAATTTTAAAATTTTTTGGACTAAAGTGCAATTCTGGAAACTTGTTTGAGGGACCAGAATGCAATTAAAAATAAAATTGAATTAAAATTGGTAAGTTGGAAAAAAAAGTAAAGTGAAACCTAAAATAAAACCAGCAAAAGGACTAAAACGGACCAATTACAACAATGAGGTATTTTAAAATACCTTTCTGTCAAAATTTTGACAGGAAAAGACTAAAATGCCCCTAGGGACTAAACTGACTCAAGCTGACTCAGACGCAATTTTGAAATGTTCTTTAAACAAAGACTCAACAATGATTTGTAAAACAAGTCGAAAGGACTCAGAGGCAAACACAGGGACTAAAATGGGTTCCACTGCATGAAATGACCAAAATACCCTTTTTAAATGATTTTTTGAAATAAAATGCAAGAAAAGCAATGCAATGATTCAGAGAGTTTGGATGATCTTATGCAAGAAAAACACAGGCAAAATCATGATTTGAAAATACCTTGAGACAGAGACAGTAAAATATGCAGATGAAAATAAAGTGAAGATTCAAAGTAAAACAACTGTAAATTGACAATTATCAATGGTAGAAAAGAAATTTGAACGAGTATTTTTAGGTCCAAAATCAGGGTATAACAAAAATCATTTAAAAAAAATACATATATAAAAATATTGGGATGTTACAAAGATAAAGTAGATAGAGGAGATATAAATAGAAGAGACCTAGTTTAGAAAAATAGTACATCAGTTTTTGGAGAAAAGGGAGAAAAAGCCAAGAGAAGAGAAGAGAAGAGGACCTTTAGAGCTGCGATTTTCAATTCTAAGGTAAGGGTGAGACTAGCATTCAATTTTATTAATCTATATAATTCTGATGGTTGTATTTAACAAGTGTAGGATTAATTTTAGAGAAGTTGGAGAATTAGGGATTAAGAGAGAAATTAAGGATTAATTGATGTAGAATGGTTAGATTGATGTAGAAACTATTTACAGACCTTAGATAATCCATAGCATGATTACATAATTAGTTTTGAGGTTTAAACCATGTGAATAGGTGAATTTTAGTGGAAACTGCACTTCTGCCCGAGCCAACATTCATCGCTCGCCTCCCGAGGGATGATCCTTGCCATAGCGAGGGATGAACTTCATCGCTCGCCTCGCGAGCAGCTTCTTCTCGTCTCGCGAGTCATATCCTACAGCTCGCCATAGCGAGCAGTTCACTCGCCATAACGAGTGTGACCAGTGAGTCAACATGATTTTGTGGTTTTGACCCTAAAGTTGAACTTCAGATGATTTTGAGTGCCTGAACATGTATATTAATGATTAGACAAGTTTTTAGATTGAGATTGAACCTGAGAAAGTTTAAAAATGGATTTTTGGGTGAAAAATGTCAAATTCCCGAGAGCACCAAGTTTCTGGTTCGCCAAGGCGAGTTGCTTGCAACGCCCTAGTTGTTATGTAATTATTTTTAGTTGATTTAGAGTCGTTTATATGATTTTAAATGATTTATGTTGATTTTATGTTATGGTGTATTTTATTAAATGACTATTTTTATTATTTAATAGAATAAGTGAGGATTATAATTATTGGAGTTTTGGGGGTTAAATATTTATTAAGGGAATTAAGTGGGAGTTAATTAAAATTAAAGGGGAGTTAAGTTAGGAAGTTAGAATTTGAGAAGGTAGAAAACAGTTTTACTTAGAAGCAAGTTTTGGGAGAAAAACCAAGCGAAGATGCAAGTGAATAGAACCAGATTTTCTGTAGAGCTTTGTTCTTCAATTCAAGTTAAGGGTGAGGTTAACTCTCAATGATGTAGATTATGATTATGATTTTGTTTTAGCAAGAGGGTTTTTGGTTGAATTTGGGAATTGGGGTTTAGGCTTGATTGTTGATTTTTCTTGAATTAAAGAGTGTAGAAACCGTGGCACTAGTGTTAGATTGTGTTCAGGTTATAGACAGAAACTTATAATACTTCTGTAATCAGTTTTGGGGATTGAATTGGGGAAAATTGATATTTTGGGTGAAAAACTACAATCTGCCCGTACTGCTGTTCATCGCTCGCCTCAGCGGGTGAGCAATCTTCATGGCTTGCCTCGCGAGCAAGACCAATCGCCATGCCGAGTACCTGAGTGAGGAATCATGATTTTTAAAATGTTGTTATAAGACGTAAGTTGGATGGTTTAGAGTGCCTGGATGTTTTTAGAGAGGACTGGGCCAATTTTTAGATTAAAATGATGTTTAGGGAACTTAAAAATGAAGATTTAGTGAGAAAAATGTCAAAACTCCCGAGAGCACCATTTTCCTGCTCGCCACAGCGAACAACGATCTCGCCATAGCGAGTAGCCCTTTTCTTGAGCTCGCCATAGCAAGCAAATGCACTCGCCTCGTGAGTTGCCCAGTAGCTGAAGCCGCATCTGTGTTTTTGAATACTGTTTGGTTGGATTCTCGTGTAGGACAGATAATTATGATTAATTATGCAATTTTACCAGAGCTGCTGCGTTGAATATGATTGATTGTTGATTGTTGTTTTATGTATATTTATAATTAAATAAATTATACAAGTTTTCGAATACCATTGTACAAAGGTTGTTGTGCAAAAATTGACAATGTTGAGGTGTAAGTCATGAATAAATATGCACTGTTGCGTAGTATATGTTGTTGTCCATGTTGTCGTTGTAGAAGAGTTGTATGTTGATATACACTGAATTGAGTCCATTGCATACTCATAATTGTTGAGGGCTCATGCCCTGGAATGCTTAATCATTCCAACTGTTGAGGGCTCATGCCCTATGAATGCAAGTTCATTCAATCGTTTAGGGCTTATGCCCTGTGAATGGTCGTTCATTCAAACGCGTTAAATGGTACCACATGCATGTACATTGTTGCATTGTTGTTTAGTCGTAGCATTGTTGTCGTGTCGTTGCATACGTCGTTGTTGCTGGTTGAGTAGTAGTTGTTGTTGGATGAAATTGCAAGATGTTGATGATGTTGTCGATTTATGAAATATATATATATATATATAATGAAGTATTGTTGCTATTTAAATTGTTAAATTCAATTGATGAATTATATATCTATTATTGTTGTTTGTGAATCTCACCCCTTCTGCTTGGAAATGTTGCCCTTCGTATGGGTAACTTGCAGGTGATCCAGAGTAGTTGATTTTCATTGCTGTTGTGAGTGGACTTTCCTCACATGTGTCGTAGGGCTCTGATACGTAACGAGATAGGGATTATATATCGTTGTATTTTCATCATTCCTTATGTATCATTTTTGAACCTGATGATGTTGATTTAATCTTCAAAAATATTTTGTTGAGGCCATGTGCCAAGAATTGTTGGAAGTTGTTTAATGTTTAAAATAGTTTTCCGCAGCAATGTAATAGTTGTTAAATTGTTGAAGTTTAATAAATAGCATTCAAATCTATTTATGCATTTTTGAAGTAGTGTGACATTCTGTTAGTGGTTTAACTCTGAATTTATTTCATAATTACGTTGTTGGGTTAACGGGGTGTTACAATTGTTATCAGAGCAGGTCGGTCCGTCCGGCCAAGCAGTGAGTCGTGTTGAGTCGTTGTTGAATCTATGAGGAGGATACCAAAGCACATTATAAGGTTATGAGTGAGAAGAGGAACAGAGGCCAGCAAGGTCGTCCTAAGCCCTATAGTGCTCCTGCTGACAAGGGGAAACAAAGATTGAATGATGAGAGGAGACCTAAGAGGAGAGATGTTTCTGTTGAGATTGTTTGCTACAAGTGTGGTGAGAAAGGCAACAAGAGTAATGTTTGTAATGGTGATGAGAAAAAAGTGCTTCCGATGTGGGAAGAAAGGGCATGCGATAGCTGAATGCAAGCGTGGTGATATTGTTTACTTCAATTGTGATAAAGAAGGTCATCTTAACTCGCAATGCATGAAGCCTAAGAAGGCTCAGACAGGTGGAAAGGTGTTTGCATTGACCGGTACACAGACGGTTAATGAGGACCGACTTATAAGAGGTACTTGTTTCTTTAATAGTACTCTAATTGCTATTATTGACACTGGTGCTACACTTTGTTTCATTGCTGTTGATTGTGCATATAAGTTGGGTCTGGTTATGTCAAGTATGAGTGGAGAAATGGTTGTTGAAACTCCAGCTAAGGGTTCAGTAACTACTTTTCTTGTTTGTTTGAGTTGTCCATTGTCTATGTTTGGTAGAGATTCTGAAGTTGATCTCGTGTGTTTGCCGTTAACGGGTATGGATGTAATTTTTGGGATGAACTGGTTAGAGTATAACCGTGTTCATATCAATTGTTTTAGTAAGACGGTACACTTTTCTTCTGCAGAGGAAGAGAGTAAAGCTGAGTTCTTGACTACTAAACAGTTGAAATACTTAGAACGTGATGGGATCTTAATGTTTTCTTTGATGGCATACTTTTCGTTAGAGAATCAAACTGTGATTGATAGATTGTCGATTGTGAATGAATTTCCAGAAGTTTTTCATGATGAGATTCCTGATGTGCCGCCAGAAAGGGAAGTTGAATTTTCAATTGATCTTGTTCTGGGTACGAAGCCTGTGTCGATGGCGCCTTACCGTATGTCGGCGTCTAAGCTAGCTGAGTTGAAGAAACAGTTGGAGGATTTACTTGATAAGAAATTTGTAAGACCGAGTGTTTCACCTTAGGGAGCGCCGATATTGTTGGTTAAGAAGAAAGATGGTATCATGAGGTTGTGCATAGATTACCGTCAACTGAATAAAGTGACGATAAAGAATAGATATCCACTTCTGAGAATTGATGATTTAATGGATCAGTTAGTGGGTGCACGTGTTTTCAGCAAAATTTATTTGAGGTTAGGTTACCATCTGATTAAGGTGAAGGATGAAGATATGCAGAAAACAGCCTTTGTAATGCCCACTTTTGTTTAATTATTTATTTAATCGAGTTTAAGCGATTATATTATATTTTTATAGTATATGTGTGAGTTTTGTTGAATTAAGATGATTTAAGTTGATTTGGATGATTTGATGTGTTTTGATGATTTGATAAGATTGTGAGACTTATTTTATTGTTAAATAAAATAAGATTTGATAAGAAAATAAAATTATTTAGTTGAGGGCTGTTTTGAGATTTTAGATAGTTTTGGGGGAGAAAGTGAGATAAGATAAGATATTAAGAAGAGGTATATAAGAGATAGACCTAGTTTTAGAAAAACATTGTTGTACGTACGTTTTTGAAGAAAAGGGAGAAAAAGCCAAGAGAATAGAGAACCAAGAGAAGGGCTGCGATTTTCTTCATACAAGGTAAGGGTGAGACTAATAATTCAGTAATGTTAATTGTTGTAGTTCTGATGATTAATTGACAAAGTTAGGATTGATTTAGAAAACCGTCCTATAACCTTAGAATATGTTTAGGATGAATTCTGGGATTGAAACTAGGCTTAGAACCTTGTTAGATGATGATTTTCGTGTAGAAAGTGCATTCTGTCCGAGCCAAAATTCATCGCTCGCCATAGCGAGCTATTCACCTCGGCTCGCGAGGCATGATGTTCATCGCTCGCCACGCGAGTCCTTTCCCTTCGCCTCGCGAATTACTTGGTGTAGCTCGCCACGGCGAACAACCTTACTCGCCATAGCGAGCTTGACTAGAGAGCAAGTTGTTTTCTAAGTTTTTGACTTTTCAGTTGAACCTGGAACAATCTTAGTTGGAATTCTGGCTTGTACTCGCCATGGCGAGCTGATGCTCTCGCCTCGCGAGCACTTCCAAAACTGAGTGCTTTTGAGGATTGTGAGACCTGAGTTGTTTGGATTGATTAGGAAAGGAACTTTAGGTACTAATGAGACCTAATAATGATATTGACTGAGAATTGTGAAGCTTTATGAATTGTTAAATGATTATTAAGTGAATTATGGATTGAAATATACTTACTTGAATTATTGTTGAATGATCAAGAAACTATTGAGAATGATTTGTTATTTAACCTGATGTGATTTGATTATGCTGCAATTGTTATTAAACTAAGTTGCATGAGTATGAATAAGTTGATGATGAACTCCAAATTATTGGAAGTATAAGTGATAAGTTGATTAAGGTGTTTTGTTGTTAGAGTCCATGCATTAGCATTCATTGAGCTTTGTCCTCACCATGATAGGAGCTTTGTCCTCTACAAGTTTTAGGAGCTTTGTCCTCCGCACGATTAAAGTATATTAATACTTATGATGACGATTGGTACCACATGCATATAAGTGTCTAAGTTGCATTTGTCGCATGGTCAAGGTTTAAAGGTGTTTATGTTATTGATGAAGATTAAAGTTGTGATTAAGTGATACTTGTTTATCAAAGATGAAATGTTGATTAAGACTGATTATGATGTTAATTATGATTTTTGAATTATAATGATTGATATTATTGTGTTATGAAATGTCACCCCTTCTGCTTGAAAATGTTGCTCTTCATATGAGTAACTTGCAGGTGATCGTGCTTAGTGTGCAGTTGCTGTTTGTGAGTGGCCTTGCCTCACTGTGTCGTCTAGTTCGCTCTGATACCTAACGAGATGGGGTGTTTGATATGCATGCTTCATTCTCTTACGTGAACATTTATGATTATTTTTATGATATTGATTAACTCATTTGAGATATGTTTGATAGGGCCTACGTGCCAAAACGATTTATGGTTTATGAAACAATTTTCCGCTGCAACGTTTAAGTTAATTTGTTAAATCGTTATTTAACTGATTTGGATTTATGTTAAATGTGATATCCCGTTTGTTTATGTTGTTTACTCTGATAAATGTTTTAGAAATTTTCATATTGGGAAAACGGGGTGTTACAATTGGTATCAGAGCAGGTCGGTCCGTCCGGCCAATTAGAAGAGTCTTGTTGATGTCTTAGTAGTATTTATATTACTATCTTATGATGTTGTTGTTGTTGCTACTTGTTGTAGAATATCAGAGATGGCTGGAAGAAACGATGCTGGAGTGACTGCTGAGACTAGGATGTTGGAGACCTTCATAAGAAATCATACTCCAACTTTCAAAGGAAGATATGACCCTGACGGAGCCCAGACGTGGCTTAAGGAGATTGAGAGGATATTCCGTGTGATGCAGTGCACTGAGGTCCAGAAGGTACGGTTTGGTACTCATCAGCTAGCTGAGGAAGCTGATGATTGGTGGGTTAGTCTTCTACCTACGCTTGAGCAAGAAGGAGCTGTGGTGACTTGGGCTGTGTTCAGGAGAGAGTTCCTTAGAAGATACTTTCCAGAAGATGTTCGCGGGAAGAAGGAGATCGAGTTCCTTGAGCTGAAGCAAGGAAACATGTCTGTGACAGAGTATGCTGCCAAGTTCGTGGAGTTGGCAAAGTTCTACCCACACTATGCTGCTGGGACTGCTGAGTTCTCGAAATGCATCAAGTTCGAATATGGTCTGAGGCCCGACATCAAGAGGGCGATCGGATACCAACAGATCCGAGTTGTCGCTGATTTAGTGAACATCTGTAGGATCTATGAAGAGGATACCAGAGCTCATTACAAGGTTGTGAATGAGCGGAAGACCAAGGGCCAGCAGAGTCGCCCTAAACCTTATAGTGCCCCTGCTGATAAAGGCAAATAGAGAATGGTCGACGATAGGCGGCCAAAGAATAAGGCTACTCCTGCGGATATTGTTTGTTTCAACTGTGGCGGGAAAGGCCACAAGAGTAATGTTTGTCCTGAAGAGATCAAGAAATGTGTCCGGTGTGGCAAGAAGGGTCATATTATAGCTGATTGCAAAAGTAATGATATTGTGTGCTTCAACTGTAATGAAGAGGGTCACATTGGTTCCCAATGCAAGCAGCCGAAGAGGGCGCCTACTACGGGTCGAGTTTTTGCTCTGGCTGGTACTCAGACAGAAAATGAGGATCGTTTGATCAGAGTTACTTGCTATATTAATAATACTCATTTAGTTTCTATTATTGATACTGGTGCTACGCATTGCTTTATTGCTTTTGATTGGGTTTCTGCTTTGGGTCTTGATTTGTCTGATATGAATGGAGAGATGGTTGTCGAAACTCCAGCTAAACGTTCGGTGACTACTTCTCTCTCGTATGTTTGCGATGTTCTTTGTCTATGTTTGGTCGTGATTTTGAAATGGATTTAGTTTGTCTACCTTTGAGCGGTATGGATGTGATTCTTGGTATGAATTGGTTAGAGTACAACCATGTTCATATCAATTGTTTTAGCAAGTCAGTGTATTTCTCTTCTGCTGAAGAGGAAAGTGGTGCAGAGTTCTTATCTACTAAGCAGCTGAAGCAAATGGAACGCGATGGTATTTTGATGTTTTCGTTGATGGCTTCTTTATCTATTGAGCATCAAGCAGTGATTGATAAGCTACAAGTGGTTTGCGACTTTCCTAAAGTTTTTCCAGACGAAATTCCTGATGTGCCTCTAGAGAGGGAAGTCGAGTTTTCTATTGATCTTGTTCCTGGAACGAAGCTGTAACGCCCACTTTCGTTTAATCGTTTATTTAATCGAGTTTAGGTGATTATATTATAATTATATAATATATGCATGATTTTGGTATGTTTTGATGATTTATGATGATTTGATCGATGACGTGATAAGTTATGAGTTTTGGAAGATTTGATAAGGATATGAGAATTATTTTATTGTTAAATAAAATAAAGATTTGAAAATAATATAAAATATTTAGTTGAGGGCTGTTTTGATGTTTTAGATAGTTTTGGGGGAGAAAGTGAGATAAGATAAGTAATTAAGAAGAGGTATATAAAGGTTAGACCTAGTTTTAGAAAAACATTGTACGTACGACTGTTTTGGAGAAAAAGGGAGAGAAAGCCAAGTCTAGAGAAACCAAGGAAGAGTGCTTAGCCAAGTCTAGAGAAACCAAGGAAGAGTGCTGCGATTTTCTTCAAACAAGGTAAGGGTGAGACTAATAATTCAATAACGTTGATTGCTGTAATTCTGATGATTAAATGGCAAAGTTAGGATTGATTTAGAAAAGTTTGGAAATTAGGTCAAAACCCTAAAAATTGATGATCAAACGGTAAAACTTGTTTAGATTGATGTAGAAACCGTCCTTTAACCTTAGAACATGTTTAGGATGGATTATGGAATCAAAATTAGGCTTTGAACCATGTTGTTTGATGGATTTTCGAGGAAACCCGTAGTCTGCCCGTGCTTCTGTTCATCGCTCGCCACAGCGAGGGATGATCCTCGCCTCGCGAGTGATGAACTTCATCGCTCGCCACACGAGCCCTTTCCTTTCGCCTCGCGAGCGTTTCTGGCATCGCTCGCCACGGCGAACAACCCTTCCTCGCCTCGCAAGCTTAGGCAGAGAGCATGTTAGATTTTGTGTTTCGACCTTTTTAGTTGAACCTTGAGTGCCTGAACATACCTAGTATTGATTAGGAATGAATGTAGGATCAGAGGGAACCCAGAACAAGTTTATTTTGGGAGATGAGTGGTACTCGCCATGGCGAGTGAGAACTCTCGCCTCGCGAGCTAGCCCAGAATGTAGTTTCTTTGAGTGTAGTGCGATCTGTGTCGCACATTTTGACCAAGAGTGAACCCCTAATTGGTAATGAAACCTAATGATGAAGTCTAATGCAATCTGTAAAGCCTTTAAGACATGTTGTCATTAATTGAACATGATTATTGTATTGTGCTATTGTGTAAGATATGAAGTTTAATTATGATGCAAATGATTTGCTATTGATATAATGATATCATTCTATTATGTACTTGATTATGCTGCTGCTGCTGTTATTTAACTAAGTGCATGATGATTGTGTGTAATGAATAAGATGACGTTTAGCTCCAAATTATTGGATGCATGTTGATTACGATGATTACGTGTTTTGTTGTTAAGAGTCCATGCATAGCATATCATTGAGCTTAGTCCTCACCACGTTTATTAGGAGCCTTGTCCTCCGCACGTTTATTAGGAGCTTTATCCTCCGCACGATGAAAGTATATTAATACTTATGATGACGATTGGTACCACATGCATATAAGGAGTCTAAGAGCATTGTCACATTGTCATGATTAAGATGCCTTGTTGATGATGATTGAATACGTGATTACGTGATAAGTGTTTATCAATTATGTTATGTTGTTCATGATAATTGGATATATGATTACGCGATAACTGTTTAGCAATTATGCAATGTTGTTAAAGAAATGATTATGATGTTAATTTATGATTCGCAATTACATTGATTAATGTTATTTTGTTATGAAATCTCACCCCTTCTGCTTGAAAATGTTGCCCTTCGTATGGGTAACTTGCAGGCGATCGTGCTTAGTGTGCAGTTTTCTTTCGTGAGTTGGCCTTGCCTTCACTGTGTCGTCTAGATCGCTCTGATACGTAACGGGATGGGGTTTAATGTTATACATGCTTCATTCTCTTACGTGACTATCATGTTTATGTTTTATGATGTTGAACAATTATTATGTTTTGTTAAGTTGATTTAACTCATTTGAGATATTTTGATGGGGCCTACGTGCCAAACTGATTTATGGTTTATGAACTAATATTCCGCTGCTATGTTAAGATATTACGTGGAAGTTAAATTATTATTTAACTGTTTTTGGATTACGGTTCTATGTGATATCCCGTTTATGGTTTTTACTCTGATAAATGTTTAAGAAATTTGTATATTGGGAAAACGGGGTGTTACGTTTGGTATCAGAGCCTGGTTGGTCCGTCCGGTCAATTAGAGAGTCGTGTCGAGTCTTAGTAATATTTATAGTACTATCTTATGTTGTTGTTGCTACTTTTGTAGAATATCAGGAATGGCCGGAAGAAACGATGTTGCGTTAGCTGCTGCTCTACAAGCTGTGGGACAACAACCTAACGCAAATGCTGGTGCGAATGCTGAAGCTAGGATGTTGGAGACTTTCATGAAGAACAACCCTCCAACTTTCAAAGGACGTTATGACCCTGATGGAGCCCAGACGTGGCTTAAGGAGATTGAGAGGATTTTCCGGGTTATGCAGTGCACTGAGGATCAGAAAGTGCGGTTTGGTACTCATCAGCTAGCCGAGGAAGCTGATGATTGGTGGGTTGCTCTTCTGCCTACCCTTGGGCAGGAGGGAGCTGTTGTGACTTGGGCTGTTTTCAGGAGAGAGTTCCTGAGAAGATACTTTCCGGAAGATGTTCACGGGAAGAAGGAGATCGAGTTCCTTGAGTTGAAGCAAGGAAACATGTCTGTGACAGAGTATGCTACCAAGTTCATGGAGCTGTCAAAGTTCTACCCGCACTATACTGCTGAGTTCTCGAGATGCATCAAGTTCGAGAACGGTTTGAGGCCCGACATCAAGAGGGCGATTGGATACCAATAGCTTAGAGTTTTTCAGGATTTGGTCAATAGCTTCAGGATCTACGAAGAGGATACCAAGGCTCACTACAAGATAGTGAACGAGAGGAAGGGCAAGGGACAGCAGAGTCGTCCTAAGCCGTACAGTGCCCCTGCTGATAAAGGGAAACAGAAGATGGTCGATGTTAGGCGGCCTAAGAAGAAGGATGCTGCAGAGATTGTGTGTTTCAATTGTGGTGAGAAAGGCCACAAAAACAACGTCTGCCCTGAAGAAATCAAGAAGTGTGTCCGGTGTGGCAAGAAAGGTCATGTTGTAACTGATTGCAATCGTACGGACATTGTGTGTTTTAACTGCAATGGAGAGGGTCACATTAGTTCACAGTGTACTCAGCCTAAGAGGGCGCCGACTACTGGTAGAGTCTTTGCTTTGACTAGTACTCAGACAGAGAACGAGGATCGTTTGATCAGAGGTACTTGCTATATTAATAATACTCCTTTAGTTGCTATTATTGATACTGGTGCTACGCATTGTTTTATTGCTTTCGATTGTGTTTCTACTTTGGGTCTTGATTTGTCTGATATGAATGGAGAGATGGCTGTCGAAACTCCAGCTAAGGGTTCGGTGACAACTTCTCTCGTATGTTTGAAATGTCCTTTGTCTATATTTGGTCGTGATTTCTAAATGGATTTAGTTTGTCTACCTTTGAGCGGTATGGATGTGATTCTGGGTATGAACTGGTTAGAGTACAACCACGTTCTTATTAATTGTTTTAGCAAGTCAGTGCATTTCTCTTCCGTCGAAGAGGAAAGTGGTGCTGAGTTTTTAACTACTAAGCAGCTGAAGCAACTGGAACGCGACGGTATCTTGATGTTTTCGTTAATGGCTACCTTATCTACTGAGAATCAAGCAGTGATTGATAGGTTACCGGTGGTGTGTGAATTTCCTGAAGTTTTTCCAGATGAGATTCCTGATGTGCCTCCAGAGAGAGAAGTTGACTTTTCTATTGATCTTGTTCCTGGAACGAAGTCGGTCTCGATGGCGCCTTATCGTATGTCTGCTTCCGAGTTATCTGAGTTGAAGAAACAGTTGGAGGACTTGCTTGAGCAGAAGTTTGTTAGACCAAGTGTTTCACCTTGGGGAGCGCCGGTTTTGTTAGTAAAGAAGAAAGATGGTAGTATGCGGTTATGTATTGATTATCGGCAGTTGAACAAGGTAACTATCAAGAATAGGTATACACTTCCGAGAATTGATGATTTGATGGATCAGTTAGTGGGTGCACGTGTTTTTAGCAAGATTGATTTGAGGTCAGGTTATCACCAGATTAAAGTAAAGGATGAAGATATGCAGAAGACAGCTTTCAGGACGCGTTATGGTCACTATGAATATAAAGTTATGCCTTTTGGTGTTACCAATCCACCTGGAGTGTTTATGGAGTATATGAATCGCATCTTCCATGCATTTTTGGATCGGTTTGTGGTTGTGTTTATCGACGATATTTTGATTTACTCCAAGACTGAAGAAGAACATGCTGAGCATCTGAAGATTGTTTTGCAAGTGTTGAAAGAGAAGAAGATTTATGCTAAATTGTCTAAGTGTGAATTCTGGTTGAAAGAAGTGAATTTTCTAGGCCATGTTATTTCTGGTGATGGTATTGCAGTGGATCCGTCTAAAGTTGAAGCGGTATCACGGTGGGAGACTCCTAAGTCAGTTACTGAGATTAGAAGTTTCTTGGGTTTAGCTGGTTACTATAGAAGGTTTATTGAAGGGTTTTCTAAGTTAGCTCCTCCGCTAACGCAGTTGACTTGTAAAGGTAAAACTTTTGTGTGGGACGTCCATTGTGAGAACAGTTTCGGTGAATTGAAGAAGCGTTTGACGACTGCTCCAGTGTTAATTTTGCCGAAGTCAGATGAACCTTTTGTGGTATATTGTGATGCGTCCAAGTTGGGTTTAGGAGGTGTACTTATGCAAGAAGGTAAAGTGGTAGCTTATGCTTCAAGACAGTTGAGAATTCATGAGAAGAATTATCTTACGCATGATCTCGAGTTAGCGGCTGTAGTCTTTGTATTGAAGATATGGAGACATTACTTGTATGGTTCGAGATTTGAGGTGTTTAGTGATCACAAGAGTTTGAAGTATTTGTTCGATCAGAAGGAATTGAATATGAGACAGCGAAGATGGCTTGAATTGTTGAAAGATTATGACTTTGGTTTGAATTACCATCCAGGTAAAGCTAATGTTGTTGCAGATGCCTTGAGTAGGAAGACATTGCATATGTCCGCTATGATGGTCAGAGAGTTCGAATTACTTGAACAGTTCAGAGATATGAGTTTGGTTTGTGAATGGTCACCTCAGAGTGTGAAATTGGGTATGCTGAAGATTGATAGTGAATTTCTGAAAAGTATCAAGGAAGCACAGAAAGTTGATGTTAAGTTTGTGGACTTGTTGGTTGCTAGAGATCAGACTGAAGACAGTGATATTAAAATCGATGATCAAGGTGTGTTGAGATTCCGAGGAAGAATTTGTATCCCAGACAACGAAGAGATTAAGAAGATGATTCTTGAAGAGAGTCATAGAAGTAGCTTGAGTATTCACCCGGGAGCTACGAAGATGTATCATGATTTGAAGAAGATTTTCCGGTGGTCTGGTTTGAAACGAGGTGTGGCACAGTTTGTGTATTCCTGTTTAGTTTGTCAGAAGTTGAAAGTTGAGCATCAGAAACCCGCTGGAATGATGGTACCTTTAGATGTGCCAGAATGGAAATGGGATAGTATATCCATGGATTTTGTGACGAGTTTGCCGAATACTCCTAAAGGGAACGACGCAATTTGGGTTATTGTTGATAGATTGACGAAGTCGGCTCATTTTCTACCGATTAATATTAGTTTCCCTGTTGCCCAGTTGGCAGAGATTTATATCAAGGAGATCGTGAGGTTGCATGGTGTTCCTTCGAGCATTGTGTCAGATAGAGATCCATGATTTACTTCTAGATTTTGGAAAAGTTTGCAAGAGGCTTTGGGTTCGAAGTTGAGGTTGAGTTCGGCATATCACCCGCAGACAGATGGTCAGTCGGAGAGGACAATTCAGTCACTAGAGGATTTGTTGAGAATTTGTGTTCTTGAGCAAGGAGGAACTTGGGATAGTCATCTTCTGTTGATCGAGTTCACATACAATAATAGTTATCATTCAAGTATTGGAATGGCACCTTTCGAAGCTTTATATGGTCGGAGATGCAGAACCCCGTTGTGCTGGTTTGAGTCAGGTGAAAGAGTGGTCTTAGGACCCGAGATTGTTTAGCAAACAACTGAGAAAGTTAAGATGATTCAAGAGAAAATGAAAGCGTCGCAGAGTCGACAAAAGAGTTATCATGATAAGCGTAGGAAAGATCTTGAGTTTTAGGAAGGAGACCACATGTTTTTGAGAGTCACTCCTGTGACTGGTGTTGGACGTGCCTTGAAGTCAAAGAAGTTGACTTCGAGATTTATTGGTCCGTATCAGATATTGGAAAGAGTTGGAACGGTGGCGTATCGAGTGGGTTTACCACCGCATCTTTCGAATTTGCAAGATGTGTTCCATGTGTCACAACTTCGGAAGTATGTCCCGGATCCATCCCATGTGATCCAAAGTGATGATGTACAAGTCAGAGACAACCTTACGGTAGAGACTTTAATGGTGAGGATTGATGATCGTAAAGTGAAGACGTTGAGAGGCAAGGAGATATCCCTTGTTAGAGTCGTTTGGGCTGGAGCGACTGGTGAAAGCTTAACGTGGGAGCTTGAGAGTAAGATGCTGGAGTCTTATCCATAGTTATTTGCTTGAGGTAAATTTTCGAGGACGAAAATCTTTTAAGTGGGGGAGAGTTGTAACGCCCACTTTCGTTTAATTATTTATTTAATCGAGTTTAAGCGATTATATTATATTTTTATACTATATGTGTGAGTTTTGTTGAATTAAGATGATTTAAGTTGATTTGGATGATTTGATGTGTTTTGATGATTTGATAAGATTGTGAGACTTATTTTATTGTTAAATAAAATAAGATTTGATAAGAAAATAAAATTATTTAGTTGAGGGCTGTTTTGAGATTTTAGATAGTTTTGGGGGAGAAAGTGAGATAAGATAAGATATTAAGAAGAGGTATATAAGAGATAGACCTAGTTTTAGAAAAACATTGTTGTACGTATGTTTTTGGAGGAAAGGGAGAAAAAGCCAAGAGAAGAGAGAACCAAGAGAAGGGCTGCGATTTTCTTCATACAAGGTAAGGGTGAGATTAATAATTCAGTAATGTTAATTGTTGTAGTTCTGATGATTAATTGACAAAGTTAGGATTGATTTAAAAAACCGTCCTATAACCTTAGAATATGTTTAGGATGAATTCTGGGATTGAAACTAGGCTTAGAACCTTGTTAGATGATGATTTTCGTGTAGAAAGTGCATTCTGTCCGAGCCAAAATTCATCGCTCGCCATAGCGAGCTATGAACCTCGCCTCGCGAGTGATGATGTTCATCGCTCGCCACACGAGTCCTTTCCCTTCGCCTCGCGAGTTACTTGGTGTAGCTCGCCACGGCGAACAACCTTACTCGCCATTGCGAGCTTGACCACAGAGCAAGTTGTTTTCTGAGTTTTTGACTTTTCAGTTGAACCTGGAACAACCTTAGTTGGAATTCCGGCTTGTACTCGCCATGGCGAGCTGATGCTCTCGCCTCGCGAGCACTTCCAGAACTGAGTGCTTTTGAGGATTGTGAGACCTGAGTTGTTTGGATTGATTAGGAAAGGAACTTTAGGTACTAATGAGACCTAATAATGATATTGACTGAGAATTGTGAAGCTTTATGAATTGTTAAATGATTATTAAGTGAATTATGGATTGAAATATACTTACTTGAATTATTGTTGAATGATCAAGAAACTATTGAGAATGATTTGTTATTTAACCTGATGTGATTTGATTATGCTGCAATTGTTATTAAACTAAGTTGCATGAGTATGAATAAGTTGATGATGAACTCCAAATTATTGGAAGTATAAGTGATAAGTTGATTAAGGTGTTTTGTTGTTAGAGTCCATTCATTAGCATGCATTGAGCTTTGTCCTCACCATGATAGGAGCTTTGTCCTCCACACGTTTTAGGAGCTTTGTCCTCCGCACGATTAAAGTATATTAATACTTATGATGACGATTGGTACCACATGCATATAAGTGTCTAAGTTGCATTTGTCGCATGGTCAAGGTTTAAAGGTGTTTATGTTATTGATGAAGATTAAAGTTGTGATTAAGTGATACTTGTTTATCAAAGATGAAATGTTTATTAAGACTGATTATGATGTTAATTATGATTTTTGAATTATAATGATTGATATTATTGTGTTATGAAATGTCACCCCTTCTGCTTGAAAATGTTGCTAGTAACTTGCAGGTGATCGTGCTTAGTGTGCAGTTGCTGTTTGTGAGTGGCCTTGCCTCACTGTGTCGTCTAGGTTGCTCTGATACGTAACGGGATGGGGTGTTTGATATGCATGCTTCATTCTCTTACGTGAACATTTATGATTATTTTTATGATATTGATTAACTCATTTGAGATATGTTTGATGGGGCCTACGTGCCAAAACGATTTATGGTTTATGAAACAATTTTCCGCTGCAACGTTTAAGTTAATTTGTTAAATCGTTATTTAACTGATTTGGATTTATGTTAAATGTGATATCCCGTTTGTTTATGTTGTTTACTCTGATAAATGTTTTAGAAATTTTCATATTGGGAAAACGGGGTGTTACAGCCTTTAGGACACGATATGGACATTATGAATATAAGGTGATGCCTTTCGGTGTTACTAATGCGCCTGGTGTGTTTATGAAGTACATGAACTTAATTTTCCATGCTTATCTGGATAAATTTGTGGTCGTGTTTATTGATGATATCTTTATTTATTCTAAGACTGAAGAAGAGCATGCAGAGCATCTGAAAATTATGTTGCAAGTGTTGAAAGAAAAGAAGTTGTATGCCAAGTTGTCCAAATGTGAATTCTGGTTATGTGAAGTGTGTTTTCTTCGCCATATTATTTCTGGTAGTGGTATTGCAGTTGATCCATCTAAGGTTGATGCAGTATCACAATGGGAGACTCCGAAGTCAGTTATTGAGATTAGAAGTTTCCTCGTTTTGGCTGGTTATTACCGCAGGTTTATAGAAGGATTTTCGAAGTTGGCACTTCCATTGACTCTGTTGACCTGTAAAGGTAAAGCTTTTGTGTGGGATGCTCAGTGTGAGAATAGTTTCAATGAGTTGAAGCAACGGTTGACAACGGCTCCAATTTTAATTTTACCTAAGCTAGATGAACCTTTTGTTGTATACTGTGATGCGTCCAAGTTGGGTTTAGGTGGAGTGCTTATGCAAGATGGTAAGGTGGTAGCTTATGCTTCGAGAAAGTTGAGGATTCATGAGCGGAATTATCCTACACATGATTTGGAGTTGGCTGCGGTGGCTTTTGTGTTAAAAATTTGGAGACATTATTTCTACGGTTCCAGATTTGAGGTGTTTAGTGATCATAAAAGTCTGAAGTACCTATTTGATCAAAAAGAATTGAATATGAGGCAGCGTAGGTGGCTTGAATTGTTGAAGGATTGTGATTTTAGTTTAAATTATCATCCGGGTAAAGCCAATGTTGTTGCAGATGCTTTAAGCAGGAAGACATTGCATTTGTCAGCTATGATGGTTAAAGAATTTGAGTTGCTTGAGCAGTTTAAAGACTTGAGTCTAGTTTGTGAGTTGTCACCTCAAAGTGTGAAGTTGGGTATGTTGAAGATCAACAGTGAGTTCTTGGATAGTATTAGAGAAGCACAGAAGGTTGATGTTAAGTTTGTGGATTTGTTGGTTGGTAGTAATCCAACTAAAGATAGTGACTTCAAGGTTGATGATCTGGGTGTGTTGAGATTCCGAGGAAGAATTTGTATTTCTGATAATGATGAGTTGAAAAAGTTGATTTTAGAAGAAAGTCACAGAAGTAGCTTAAGTATTCATCTGGGAGCTACAAAGATGTATCATGACTTGAAGAAATTGTTTTGGTGGTCCGGTTTGAAACGTGATGTTGCACAGTTTGTATATGCATGTTTGACTTGTCAGAAATCTAAAGTTGAACATCAGAAGCCTGCTGGGTTGTTGACACCATTAGATGTGCCAGAATGGAAATGGGATAGCATATCCATGGACTTTGTAACAAGTTTACCAAATACCTCGAGAGGGCATGATGCCACATGGGTGGTGGTTGATAGATTGACGAAGTCAGCACACTTTATTCTAATTAATATTAGTTTTCCGGTGGCACAATTGGCAGAGATTTACATCTAGATTTTCGAAAAGTTTGCAAGAGGCGTTGGGTTCAAAGTTGAGATTGAGTTCAGCTTATCATCCGCAAACAGATGGTCAGTCGGAGAGAACGATTTAGTCGTTAGAGGATTTGCTGAGAGTGTGTGTACTTGAGCAAGGTGGAGCTTGGAATAGTCACTTGTCGTTGATAGTGTTTACGTACAACAACAGTTACCATTCGAGTATTGGTATGGCACCGTTCGAAGCTTTGTGTGGTCGGAGGTGCAGAACTCCGTTACGTTGGTTTGAGTCGGGTGAAAGTGTAATGTTGGGACCAGATATAGTTCAACAGACTACAGAGAAGGCCAATTGATAAGAGAGAAGATGAAAGCGTCGCAGAGTCGACAAAAGAGTTATCATGACAAGTGTAGAAAGGATCTTGAGTTACAAGAAGGAGACCATGTGTTTTTGAGAGTCACTCCTGTGACAGGTATAGGTCGTGCCTTGAAATCGAAGAAGTTGACACCGAGGTTTATTGGTCCATATCAGATATCTGAGAAAGTTGGAACAGTGGCATATAGAGTGGATTTGCCACCACATCTTTCGAATTTGCATAATGTGTTTCATGTGTCGCAACTTCGGAAGTATGTAGCGGATCCTTCACATGTTATTCCAAGAGATGATGTGCAAGTTAGAGACAATCTTACAATTGAGACCTTACCGTTGAGGATTGAAGATCGTGAGGTGAAGAAGTTAAGAGGTAAGGAGATATCTCTAGTAAAAGTTGTTTGGGGAGGAGCATCTAGTGAATGTTTGACATGGGAGCTGGAGAGTAAGATGCTGGAGTCTTATCCAGAGTTGTTTGCTTGAGGTAATATTTCGAGGACGAAATTCTCTAAGTTGGGGAGAGTTGTAACGTCCTAGTCGTTATTTAATTATTTTTAGTTGAATTAGAGTCGTTTATATGATTTTAAATGATTTATGTTGATTTTGTGGTGTGAGAATTATAATTATTGGAGTTTTGGGGGTTAAATATTAATTAAGGGAATTAAGTGGGAGTTAATTAAAATTAAAGGGGAGTTAAGTTAGGAAGTTAGAATTTGAGAAGTCAGAAAACAGTTTTACGTACAAGCAAGTTTTGGGAGAAAAACCAAGAGAAGAGCCAAGTGAAGAGAACCAGATTTTCCGTAGAGCTTTGCTCTTCAATTCAAGGTAAGGGTGAGGTTAACTCTCAATGATGTAGATTATGATTATGATTTTAGTTTTAGCAAGAGGGTTTTTGGTTGAATTTGGGAATTGGGGTTTAGGCTTGATTGTTGATTTTTCTTGAATTAACGAGTGTAGAAACCTTGGCAATAGTGTTAGATTGTTTTCAGGTTATATACAAAAACTTATAATACTTCTGTAATCAGTTTTGGGGATTGAAATGGGGAAAATTGGGATTTTGGGTGAAAAACTGCAATCTGCCCAACTGCTGTTCATTGCTCGCCTCAGCGAGTAGCTTGTCTCGCCTCGCAAGTGAGCAATCTTCATGGCTTGCCTCGCGAGCAAGACCACTCGCCGTGGCGAGTATCTGAGTGAGGAATCATGATTTTTAAAATGCTGTTATAAGACGTAAGTTGGATGGTTTAGAGTGCCTAGATGTTTTTAGAGAGGACTGGTGTAACACCCCGTTATCCTAAACAATTAAATAATAAATAATAAATCAGAGTTTAACACCAAACGGGCATGCTACACTGCTTTTCAAAATTTCTTAAATAGAATATAAAACTATTTAATAAACATCATCCTTTATAAAACATCAATAATTTGCAGAGGAATATTTTTCAACATATCTAACATCAACATCCAACAATAATCCTAGCACAAGGCCTCAACATAAATATTCATCAAAAATTGTTCAACAACTATAAAAGGGCTACATCAGCATGTTCCAAAGTATGATACATAACGAATGAAAATAAACAACTAATTCACATCCCGTTACGTATCAGAGCCCTAGACACTTGAGCCCCCATCTACTACTCGGGATCGCCTGCAAGTTACCCATAGGAACTTTCCTTTTTATATCTCTTCCCAATATCTTATCTTATCTCACTTTCACCCCCAAAGCTCTCTAAAATCTCAAAACAGCCATCCACTAAATATTTTATTTTATTTTCAAATCTTATTTTATTTAACAATAAAATAAGTCTCATATCCCATAAAATCATCCAAACTCATAGCTCATCTAAAAATCATCCAAATCATCTAAATCGTCATAAATCATCAAAATTCACACATATATTATATAAATATAATATAATCGTCTAAAACTCGATTAAATAATTAATTAATTAAAAGTGGGCGTTACACCTTGTATGAAGAAAATGGCAGCTCTCACTTGGTCTTCTCCCTTCTATGGCTTTTTCCTCCTTTTTCCAAAGTTTGATCGTACGTACTAATTTTTCAAAGACTAGGTTTTCCTTTTTATATCTCCTCCTAATATCTTATCTTATCTCACTTTCTCCCCCAAAACTCTCTAAAATCTCAAAACAACCCTTAACTAAATATTTTATTTTATTTTCAAATCTTATTTTAAATAAGTCTCGATGATTATTGATGTGAGATATTGGGGTTTTGATGTAAGTATATGCATGTGAATATTATTATTGATCATGTACGAGATGTTTAAATTGAAATATCCATGATTATGCTATTCCTGATTATCTGTGTTATTGATTATGTTGATGTAATACTTACCGCCAGTGGATCTGTTATGGACCGCCTGCCTATCTGTATGGATGGGTAGACGTTGTGCAGGATAGTAGCTTGGTGAGTTCCTGATGTTGGCGGATAGTGGGAGCTTTCTCCGCTATCGGGTCTTAGAGTAGAGTTGGCTCTGATCTAGGGTTTTGTTGTTAGCTCTAGATCTTGTTGGATTATTTTTATGCTTTGAGATTTTGTCAATTTGTAGGACTTGGAGATTTTATGCTTATGCATTTTTGAGATCACATGACATGTATGTTTGATGTATGAGGTTTGTATCCGCTGCGACTGATGAGGTTTTATATACATGCATGTTGACCGTTGATTTGCTTTTGTTTTTCTTTGATTTGGTGAAAGTAGCGACTATCTCTTGAATATATGAATTATTCGCATGTTTAATTGCTTTAATAGAGTTAGGGCGTTACACATACCATACCCCATAACAGAGTTATTGTCGAAAGCAGCTGCATCTACATTACATTTGATCATGCCAACCGGTGGTTTGATCCAAGCGTGCTCTGAATTTGTGTTGTGGATTGGTGCCTTTGCTCGTTGCATACAACTCCATTCATTTAGTGTGTCCTTTGCGCGAGTGACTATATATGAGGGAGAGGTATCCGTAGACTCCCATAGCTTGGCATTACAAGTTTTCCACATGCTCCAAAGGGTCATTGCAACAAGAGCTTGCTGTTGTGTGGATAACCTGTCAAATAAATCAAATAACATAGATGCAAAAGTTTTTAGCACAATAGTTTTTGGGTTGGACCGAGGTCCACTTCTGGAACCCCACCCGCATTAGTAGATGCAATGATCCTTTTTAGTTTTTTTTTTATGTGTAACTTTGACGGTTTATCATTTTAGAGTTATGAATCTGCAACACTTACATATATGTTCTTAGAAACCTAAGCACAAATACGAACATATTGTCTAAATTATAACTTATTCAAACATATAATAAGGAATTTCAAAAACACAATATTCTAACTTGCTTGATTTCCACATTTATAAAGGGCACCAATTTCTTAGAAAGATGCAGCTGTATATTTTCTGTAATTTGAACATCTCTCCTTTAGTGTAAATTTTTTCAAGAACACGTAATACAACACATCAGTTAACCAAAATCATTTCATCCGTCTGAACTGTTAGATAATTCTCAACTGTTAGATGGCTTTGTTAATAAAATGCATAAATCTGTTGAGCCACTTACTCCTAGTGTTGCTGCCCAGGATATAGAGAGATGCCCCTTCCACCTTTAGCTCTCATTCCACTATGACATGGAATCAGGTAGGTTTTCACATATTATTTTAGCTACACATTGCATTCTTTCGGATTGTAAATAGAGATAGAGGTTATTATGCCCTATACCAACAAACAATACCCTAATTCAGATCTCATTGATTTCATTAAAGTAGGAAATAGTTTCTATGTGGTTTAGACAGGACAAACTGTGTATGTACAATTAACAAATAAATTGCACTTTTTAAATGTGCAAGTAGAGGGAATGATATAGAAATGTTGACATATAGTCACATCCTTTCACTGTATTCGGTTTATCTATGCAGCCACTAAAATTCTATTACATTCCAATTATTGTTGGTTATTTTGGTTCTAAATTCAACAAGCAATGCTCAATAATATATCCACAGAAACCAATTCAACATTGCGACATGCTCATATTTGTGTGGAAAAAAGGAAAGGAAAATTATTTACCATACTGCTAACTACTTATTTTTTTTGCAGGCTAACAAACATGTACGGTACGACAGAAAGAAAGAAAACTGTACTTGTAGAAAAAGTACAATAAGGATTCTAGGGTTAAGAATCGTCTATTAGGGTTTAGACTGAATATTGGATACTTGAGAGTGCTCTCAAGGGTGGTATTTATAGCCTTCTATGGGCTTGGGTTTTGGTTGCTTAGTCACCAAGTAATAAGGGTATTTAGGTATTTTGGACGATCTCTAGAAGGTTCTAGAGGTTTAGTAAGGCGGCTATCTGGGAATCATGCGCCTTGGGCCTTTGGGCTTTCTTCAAGGGCGCTGAGTCCTTTCTGAGGGTCTAAGAAGCCCTTTTGGAGGTCTTTTAGGTCCTTAGGAATATTATGACGGTCCACAGCCCCCAAGCACAAGTCTTGGTACATGATGTGGTGCTTTAGAGCTGAAGAAAAGATTTAGGCAAGTTCTGGGGTTCATAGGGGCGACGTCTTTTAGGAGAGCGCGCCTAAACCCAACAGACCTTTTGGAGAACCTTTTTATGTCTTTACAAAGGGCGTTTAAGACCCTTCCGAGGGTCTCTAAACTTTGAGGAATATCATGGCGGTGCACAGTCCCCAAGCACAAGTCTTGGTACAAGGCGTGGTGCTTTTAAAACTTATGAGGTCATTTGAATATTTCAATTTTTATAACAATTTCTTGGAAACTTCTAATTTTGTTTCATTATTTTCCAACGTTGTTCTACGAACAAGAATGTTTATTCAAAAGGTCTTTGGCATGTGCTTACTGTCTTTACGACTGTTAGCTTTTATCGGGCCGCCGAGTTCAGAGCCTATAAAAGGTTGACCCAGTTTGGGCGGTCTCTCGATACTTCTTCTTTATCGGGCCGCTGAGTTCAGAGCCTTTAAAAAGGTTGACCCAGTTTTGGCGGTCACTCGATACTTCTTCTTTATCGGGCCGCCGAGCTCAGAGCCTTTAAAAAGGTTGACCCAGTTTGGGCCCAGTTTGGGCGGACTGTCGATTCTTCAATTTATCGGGCCGCCGAATTAGAGCCTTAGAAAGGTTGACCCAGTTTGGACGGACTGTCGATTTTTCTTCTTATCGGGCCGCCGAGTCAGAGCCTTAAAAAGGTTGACCCAGTTTGGGCGGACTATCGATTTTTCTTCTTATCGGGCCGCCGAGTCATAGCCTTAAAAAGGTTGACCCAGTTTGGGCGGACTATCGATTCTTCAATTTATCGGGCCACCGAGTCAGAGCCTTAGAAAGGTTGACCCAGTTTGGGCGGACTGTCGATTTTTCTTCTTATCGGGCCGCCGAGTCAGAGCCTTAAAAAGGTTGACCCAGTTTGGGCGGACTGTCGATTCTTCAATTTATCGGGCCGCCGAGTCAGAGCCTTAGAAAGGTTGACCCAGTTTGGGCGGTCTCTCGATAATCTTCTCATTAAAAACCTGCAAAACAATTCTTAAAAGTTGAAAAAGTTATTTTTAGAATATAATTCCGCGTTTTATCTTTATGTTTTTCATGGCGGGACTGTTGCTTCCATGCTCGTTTAATTATGTCGTGTTGATTGGCGAGTTCTCTCCTTTCATTCATCTAGCCCTTGGCGGGTTTGTTAGTATCCCAACCTTGATTTATCTGAAATATAACAATTCTTCCAAACTTCCAAAGTAATTAATATTATAAATAAACGAGTCATTTAATCATATGCAATCATATTTCTCTTAACTTCCAAACTAACTATACTTAGTCTTCTTTTATTTAGCTCGCCTATACTTTGTATTTCTCTTCCTTTTCCTCTTAATTCTTCTAAAATGAGATTAAATATCTCATGCAGCTTTTCCTTCTTCTTTTTGTTCTTCTACTAACTCATGACTATCTTGCCCATTAACTTGCCATGCTCCTATTACATCTGAACTAACTTACTCTCTCAGTTACTCTTTATGTCTTTATTTCATCCTATGAAGTTGGAACTATGTTTTATGCCCAACTTTATTCTTTTATACGGGCATACATGTAATTGTGTACATAATGCAAGGTTGAGTACATAATATATATACACAATCTTTAGTAGTATATATGCACCGAAAAAACATGTGAGGGTGAAGATAACACCATAAAGTGACATGTAGCGTTTATGCTCCGAGAGGAACGTATGATAGTCAAACCCAGCAAGTGCTATGAATTAATTGAGGAAATATAGAACCTGGATGGTTTTCTTTAATATGCACATATGCGTCAGAAAAATAATTGGAAGATATATAATATCGATTAAAGACAAATTATGAAGTCCTGAGTTGTCACTAATTACTTTTGAAGTATTTGAAGACATATATCAGCCCTACATAAAAGATCAAGAATATAGAACCTTGTCGTTAATTTTCTTTTGAATGACGCCGCTTCGGTCCTTGCTGCTTTGAGCATTTATCCGGGTTCCTTTCTCGTGACATGATTGTATATTATATCCGCCTGTTCATAAGGATGACTATGATGGTGACGAATTGAACTCCACTGTCGGTCGTATCTTCGTGACGTCGTTGGCGTTAAGGATTGGATGTATGATCAATCTAATGATGTTCACTAGTATACAAACGAGGTTTCCATTCAATGGGATAAATTAAAAGAACAGGTTAAAAAAAAAATTAAAAAAAAAATATATAGTATATTCCACATGAGATTAGTGTGTACTTTCTGCCACCAAACACTAACTATTACTAAGACACAATTTCTAACTGGTAAAACAAAATGTTTAGCAGAAAGAAGTCCTAGTGAAAATGTGATGTGTTCATTTTAATGAGGCTAATGATATAAGCTAATCGTAGCTTATTAAGTAAGAAGACAAATCCATATATAATCCATAGATCACTATATCCAGTAACGTGCAATTCAAAACATCAGAAGGCCGCATCATATTTTCATGAGTTAAAAAATCATCACAATAATATTTATGCAATTAACTCATCAAATAAACAATGCAATAGCTTTCCAATAATAAGAAAACCTGTACTCATATTGAGAATAAAGTCACCTAAGTTTTCTTTATTCAAATATCATAATCATAAGGGTTACTCAAAATATAATATCAACCAATCCACTAATTAAAGAACAAATAAATATCAATGAAGTTAGAGAAAGTCCACTTGTTTGATCATGCCTTTCACCTTCAGCAAGTGCCACCTGATACAAGTTACCAACTCATTGTTCCTGCTTCATATAAGCTAACAAGTGTAACATGAAAATTATATATGGCGAAGGATATTACCAAAACAACAGTCAACAACCACTTAAAGAAGAACATGATAATAATAATAACACGACGATTTACGACTGTTCTCTTTCACATGAAAGAAATTTAACGAGGATATTCAATAAAAACTAGTACTTCTGTTAAGTAGTTTATAACTAGCGATGGATCGATTAAGAAAAAAGGAACAAAGAGTGAAAAAGGCGACTGCTCAAGTACCAAACAATTGTTGAGCAATTCATTAAAACTAGTAATAGAGGCTTATAGATTTTTAGAAAATTCTAGTTTACTTTGATAATAAATTGAGAAAGTAGGAAAACAAAATTGATCATGATGGATAATTCTAAACAAAAATTTTGCCAAGATTGAACGAACCAAAAAATCAAAATTACCGCAGCCGTAACAAACAAAAAATAATTGTTTCGTTCTGGAGTAAATAAATCAAGTGCAACCATGTTAATTGGTGAAGCAATTTAACACGCAGCATGATCTCAAGGTTAAACCTATTAAACATTATAATTAGAGTTTGGAATTGAAACCGTGAGGAAACTTTGTAGAAATCATATGCGGCCGAGCTAAAAATATTGAATATGACAAAACGTAAACCTGCTACAAATCTCAATTCCAATAATAAGGTTCTATATCATATAAGAATTAAATGATGAGAATCAAAATCCAAGGTACCTGGAGTATCAATAGCCTCGTGTTTGGACAAATCGATCATCGAAGCTGGATTGGTATTCGCCAGAATTGTTCGCCAAAGTTGGTTTGGTTTCGCCGGCTACTTTCTTTCGAGATCGCCGGGAAGGTTTTTAGGTTTGTGAGTGTGGTCTAGGTTAGTTTTACCTCTTCCCATAGACGGCGCCAACTGTACTTGCAGAAAAAGTATTCTAGGTTAAGAATCGTCTATTAGGGTTTAGACTGAATATTGGATACTTGAGAGTGCTCGTATTTATAGCCTTCTATGAGCTTGGGTTTTGGTTGCTTAGTCTCCAAGTAATAAGGGTATTTAGGTATTTTGGACGATCTCTAGAAGGTTCTAGAGGTTTAGTAAGGCGGCTATCTGGGAATCATACGCCTTGGGCCTTTGGGCTTTCTTCAAGGGCGCTCAGTCCTTTCTGAGGGTCTAAGAAGCCCTTTTGGAGGTCTTTTAGGTCCTTAGGAATATTATGACGGTCCAAAAACTATATAGGTTAATTCTTTGTTATCTGTAGTCTAAGAAACATGGACGATATCACAGAAAGAAAGAGAAAAAGCTATATAGGTTAATTCATACATGAAACAAACTTTGCTTGATCTTCCCAAACAAGGATTTCAACCTTACACATTTGGGCAGCATACAAAACAATAGTGTCATTTGAGTACATTTTACCAACACTATAATTGATCTCCACAGGAACATTCTTCTTATTGTTTTAGCTTCACATTGCATTAATTTTTACGTTGTTTAGACGGGACAAACTATGTATGTTCAATTAAAGGATAAATTGTATTTTTTTAATGTACAAGTAGCGGGAATGTATTTGGTTTATTCTATGCAACCACCATATTTCATGTAAGCAAAAATCCTATTCAGGATTTAGTGTTTTGGTTAGTATATGACAATGCCAAACTCTTATAAGCCTAACTATTTAAGGATAAATTGTTGGTTCTTTCATTGGTCCCAATTAATATCATTATAAAAAGATGATTCATATGATAGCAACAAAGAGCATTATCCACTATTTGTCATGCCTAAAAAGATGACTAATTTTAAGTGTTTTTTTAAGATTTTTGCATATGTGCAGAAATCTGTCAGTTTGATCTTAAGGTTTTAATTTTTCAGTTTTGGTTTGTTTCTTTGCAATTTTGGGTTTAATTCATCTATGTGTGCAAAATTTTGATTTTTGCTTTTGTTGTTTGCTGATTCTAGGTGGATTGGTTTGTTTGGTGATTTTGGGATAGGCTTTGGGGTTAGGGAATGGTTTTTGAAGAATCATTTTTGTTTAGGATTGAGCTGTGATAGGGGCTTGGAATGTGACTATGTGAGGAATTAAATGGTGAAATGTTAAATAAACATGTTTGTTTTTTTTTTTTTTTTTATGGCAAAATCTAGAAAAAAGTTGTGGGATCTAGGGATATAGGCTTTATTGCAAATGAACATTGGGGAGAATTTGATGTTTCGGTTAAGAGAGAATATAACAAGAAACTGGAGAGTAAAGGAACTTTAGTTTTCAAGCCTTTAATTTGATGTTTTTCCGTCTTCTTATTTTCCTTGAATTGAATTTAACAGGTTATAGAGGACATGTCTTTTCAAACAAATGTAACTGCTCTGGCAGTGGAAGAGGTAAAAAGCTCTATTTTTTCTCCAATTTTTGTTTCTACTTCTTCCACTTATTAGTTACTTACAATACATTATATTTTCCATGGGTAGATTGCTCCAGTGGCTGTTTCAGATGCTGCTATGCTGGCTCCTGAGGAGGTCTTTGATGGGAAGGGTGATGTTTTATCCTTATTGACTAGCAAATAAGGATAACGTTTGATCAAAGGAACATAATTACAATCACACAAAATGGTACGATAATTTGGCTCCTCATTTAAGTTTGTATGAGTTTTAACGTGTTCTAAAACTTTAGCCTCGGATATTTTAAGTGGACCAAATGTTTATGAATGATTATGATTATTTGGGTAGTTTTTTTTGACTTTTTTTGTGTAATGGGTTTTTTCAGTCTATGATGATGAATGTTGTGAGTGAGTGGTGCTGATTTTGTGTAAGTTTTGGAACAATGACAGGGGATGCTACAAGTGCAATAGTGTGAGAGGGTGTCCAGCAAGAAAGCATGTAGAGAGAGCTCTTGACGATGCTTCTATGCTGGTAGTTACATATGAAGGAGAGCCAATCACTCCCTTTCTGCAGCTGATGCTAATCTCATTTTAGAATCATCATAGTTCATAGTCAATGTTAGTACATTTTCAAAATAGTAAATTGTTGGTTCGTTATGGTTTGTAGAATTAATGATGTTTTACTCAATGTTGAAGTAATTAGAGATGAGTTTGAGACTGCTTCTAATCATGGAAAAGAGGCTGTGTTTCTTCTTGCGGTTTAGAAACCACCTTATCAGTCAAGGCTTGCTGCATTTAGAGGTATCACGGATTTTTCCTTGAGCTCTTTTTTGGGTTTGGCTTCATTGCGGTGCTATAGTTGTGCTCGAACAAACATGAGTTGTGCATGTTATATAGGAGAAAATTTAATTGTTTACAATATTAAGCAATAGGATAAGGGGGTGGTATGTACATTTTGCATTATGCATTGTTTGGGTTTATATTCCCATACCGCAGCTTCCTAGTTTTATGCTTCATGAAAATGCAGTTGCAGTTTGATTTGAAGGTCAAAGTAAAATGCATACTTCTAATGAATTTTCAACTGCAGATATGTTGAATTTTATGTGGGATTTTATTGCTAATTTTGTTGATTCTTTAAGACATTACAATGCATTCTTCTTTGAATTATTAATCAACTAAATGATGTGAATATAAAGGTTTACAGGCCTAATGTCTTGCTATGTGCTTTTATGCAGTTATCTATTCAAGGATATTGAAGATGCTGGCACCTTCCAAGCCACCTTCGCATCGTCCATCTGGGCCGCTGATACAATTTTCTTCCAGGACAATGAAATTGGCCAAAGCATGTTGTGGGGAGCCAGAGAAAGAGTTAGTATCAAATTTGAGTTAGAAATGTTTTAACCTTCTTTATTATTTTAATGCTTTGACATGTCTCCAAAATTTGAGTTTTCCAATATTTTGCCTTAGTTTCCTTCTTTATTATTTTAATGCTTCTAGATTTTTGTTGAGAGAGTATATGTTTATTGAACTTATTTTTCCAACTTACTAAAGTTGATTTATGCAACAGCTCTGAAGGAGAAACTTTGAATAGAAATTGGTGAGTTTTTCTTCAAAATCCTGCATAAAACTCCCCTTCATTTTCTTTGTGATTTTCCTCAGATGTTTTTATTTTATGGTGAAAAAGATGAAACATGTCAAATAATTGGGAGCTCCATTCAGCTTCACCTGCTCCCACTTGATCCTCCCACCAGTAGGATCCTCTTCTATCCTCCTGCTCTTGGTTATTTAATTTTTCCTAAGTCCTATAGAAGAAAATTTAAAAAAATTCAAATGATTTGATTGAAAATCTATTTTTTTATACAATATATGTAATTTTCCCTTCATTATGGGCTGGATTGATATTATTCCCCGCTTTTAATGTTTTCTGGTGAGTATTGACCCTTCATTGTAGAAAAACATTAAATCAAAATCTGTAGAGCTCAATCAAAGCTTTTGAAATTTATAGTTTGCTGAGTGACGGATATGGGGTTCTTTAGTTGCAAATAAAGAAAAGGGTTTTTTTTAGAATCGCTTGAAACCGATTGTGTTTTCATGAATTTAATTGGTTTAATGGGTGTGCTTGGTATTGAATTGTTCTTTGGTTTTGTGTTCAGGAGTTGAAAGTTGCTAAGAAATTGAAGACTCAAACTGTGTCCGGATATTCTAATGACTCGAATCCATTTGGTGATTCAAATCTCAATGAGAAGTAAGTTCCTCTCTTCTCCCTAATCTTTTTTGATATAGTAATACTTCAACTTAGTTCATGTTGTTATCCTGAAGAAACAAAATTTTCAGATGTGTATTGGTAATCCATATGCAGTATTTACACACAATGTAGTTTGAAGAAACTTTATTTCTCTTAGGCACTAGGTAGTTAGGGAATTAAAATGGCAGTATATGTTCAAATGTAAATATGGCACTTCTGAAAAAACTAAGTTAATTACTCCCTCCGTCCCAAATTGTACGACGTTTTGGCCATTTCACACGTATTAAGAAATGTAATTAATATTGTGTGGGTAAGAGAAATTATGAGTTGTTTTACAAAATTATCCTTAATAAATGGTATGGAAAAGATAAATGAAATAATTGAAACAAGAGAGAATAATTAGTAGTTAAGGATATAATAGGAAAAGTAACATTAATATTTCATTGGTATTGTAAAGCGACTTATAATTTGGAACAAATTTTTTTTCCAAAGCGACATATAAATTGGGACGGAGGGAGTATTGGTTTAGATTCCTCCCTACTGCAGGTTGCTGGATAATTTTATTTCTGTTGCTTGAATACATGGTCTATATATCATGAAGCATGGAAAATGTCTATACATATGAATAATTTATTTCATATAGATTATTCATGTAAAATTTTACACAGATCATATAAGAAAAGGTTTTGTCATGTAAATGCAATAATTGTTTATTTTTTTCTTATCCAAATGTGAATCATAGGATCATACACATAAGAGAGATAGACAACACAGCTATATTCATGGGAGGTATAAATACCAGAGATTGCAATTGATTAGCAATTGACTCACTTTCTTGCAATCTCATCTGTGTTGATCAAAATGTCATTTTCCATACAACAATGTGTGATTAATTATATGTATTGAATTTGTTGCTCTTGACTGTATTTTTATATCCTTTAACAAGAAGAATCAACAAATAATCGGTTATTGACGGAAACACAAGTCAGTGAGGTATTGCAAAATTGTCTTATAATGAGATTAGAGATTGCATGAGAATAAAACCAAAATTTGATTTGAAGTCAGAGGTATCTATAAGGGATGAATACACCACTATTAGTCTTTCAAAGTAACTAAGTTTGCAATTTGATTTTTTCTTATCAATGAAACTAGCACTTCATTTTTTTTTGTTTTCCTTTTGTTACAGCTTCATTTTCTGTTTTCGGCTCTAAGAGAAATGTAATATATTTGATATGTTGCCATTGTATATGAATTAAAAATTCTGCAGTGCTATGTAAAGAATTGATCTCATATTTTTCTTTTCAATTTAAACTATTTATAATTGCCTATGCTTGCAATTTTGATATACTTTTGTTATCTTATATTTCTATTTGAGTGATTTATATTGCGTATGTAACTATGTGAGTGATTTGTATTACAGAAGGAAAAAAATTCAGAATCACTTAATTCACTGCAACTTTGTATCCAAAGTTTAGTTTGCAGGTTGGATTGGATAATCACCAAAAGGAAAGAGGGTGATACAAGGGCCAAGTGAACGGAAAGATGAAAAGTCCATTTTTGACACAAATAATAATAAATATTACTTCCGTCCTTAATTATAAGACCCTTTTGAGAGAATTTTTTTTGTCCTTTTTTATAAGACCCATTTGCTATTTCCAACTACATTATTTATTTACATACATGCCTCTATTTATTATACATTTTTTTCTTCAATCGCCAATATATAACATGTTGAAAACATAAACCAACCTTAAAGGATAAAATTGTAAAAACAATAGTAATTACAAACATATTTAATACAAATATCCATTAACTTAATTCCCATTATTTTTCTAAAAGATCCTATAATTAGGGACGGAGGTTGTAAAACAAACTAGTAATGCTTAACATCGCGAAATATTGTTTCACGACAGGTTCACGAAACATGCATATCATTACTTTGAGACCAAACTAATACCACTTTTTAATCACCTGATGCAATAAAAGGGTCCTACTACTCTCTATCATAATGGGAAAAACGATTGAAAATAATAAAATTGGTTTTAAAGATGAAAAAAAAATTGTTTGTCCAAATGGTGGAGTAAAGTTTTGGATGGACAGCCACATGTGTTTGCAAGTGAACAAAATTAAAATGTAGTCCTGTTTGATTGGCTTTTTGTTTTTAGTTTTTAAATTCAATTTTATAAATCAGTTTTACAAAACTCTATTTAAGAACAAAGTTAAAAAAAAACGTGTTTGGTTATCCTAGTTTTAAAACAATTTCCAACATTTTATTTTTTTAACATATTTATTAAACTGCCATTAATAAAAAGAATGAATTTTCCGTGTCTTTTCAATTTTGAGAAAAAACTTAAAAACAAAAACTAAAACATCTTTAGGCAGTTTTCATATTTCAGTTTTTAAAACAAGAAAATCGGAACAGTTTTCGGAAACAAATTTTGGAAAGAAGTCCATCAAACAAGTTTTTAAATTTTTAAATTTTATAAAACAAAAAACAGTTTTTAAAAAGCATTTCAAACAGGCCTAACTCTTTACTTCAATTGGTAATTGATTTGAATACTTTGTTGAGAATTAATAGTTATACAAAAGTGTTTTGTGAAGTGGCTAATTCTTATTGGAATGTGTTAGAGGGTGTGACCCTAGCATTCTTCATAGAACAATTATTAATCGTATGGCTTAAATGTTCAATCGGTCCCTTAACTTGATTTCAAGTTTCGGTTTGAACCTTTTTCTTAATTTAATTCAAAAAAATGTTAAATTTTGGTCCTTAACTTATTTAATTATTATAAGTTTGGTCCCTTAACTTATTTAATTAATATTAGTTTGATCCCTAAATTTAATGTTTTTTTTAATTAAATTAACAGAAGGGATCAAACCGATACTTTAAACAAAGTTAAAAGGACCTAAACGGATCATTTATTACTTATGAGATCAAACTGATACTTGAAATCAATTTATGGAACCAATTGAGTATTTAAACCCAATCATATTATACTTATTTCCCGACCAAACATCGTAATAAAATCTCTTGCTTCTCCCTTAAAATCAAAGGCTTAAAAGGAAGAGAAATGATATTTGTACAACCACTTTATGACAATTTTTGATAACTTTCTCTCTAAAACTCACATTGTATTCATATCTTCCCTCTTCTTTTCTCTCTCTATTGTTTTGGATCAATAGAAAAATAGCAAATGAAAGTTGTCACACATAGTTGTACCGTACAAATATCACTTTTCTAAAAGAAAATATATTTAATCCTAGTCTTAGTTTTAATAAGCAAAGCAAGTGAAGGGCCACAAAAATGCCACACAGAGAAGAGGGATACGGAACCCATTGAAAATTTCCAATGCATCAGCATCTAAACCCATTGAAAATTCAAATCCATTCATAAACCATCAAACATCACATTAAAGTTACACCTAGTCACCAAATCCGATTCAAACAAACCATCATCATCAACCTACAAAACACCGGTTTCGAACCAAAACACTAACCATTTAAGAAACGACGCAAATCACACAAATCAAAACCTGTCTCAAACTAACAACAACCAACCGGCCAAGGCACAAAAACCTAACACAAGACCCATTCAAATCAACAAACCTACACATCAAATATCATGTCAAAGCAAACCGCAACATACAGAAACCACAAAACCGAACCAAAACTCACAAGGAACCAGCGATCTCAAAGAACAAAAGGAGGTGGTATTTGTAACAGCCCGATTCTCGTTAGATTTATTTTTAATTGTTTTAATATGTGTTTTATGTGCTTGTGTGTGATTATTTATCGTTGGGTACATTTTAATGGGTTTTCATGTTAGAAGGGTAATTTGGTCATTTTGTGAGTAAGGGTAATTTTGTAAATTCATGTGACAATTATTTTTAGTGTTTCAGTGAGAACCATTACTTTACTAAGTTACTAGTGTGGTAAATAGTTGTGAGCCGGTAAGTGACAGTTGTTAGCATTTTACCATTAAGTGTGTAGAAACATTTTAAAGTTGTAATTGAGTGGGTTAAGCCCACTAAGGCATTAGGGTTAAGCTCATTTGAGAATAGCCTATATAAACCTTGTCTTATGAGAAAATAGCATTCATTTTTCATTTCATAAGATTTTTGGAGAGAGGTAGAGAGAGAAAGTGCAAGAGAAGAGGAAAAGGGTTAGAAGAGAGGAGACTTGAAGACCTAAGAGGTGGTGGTGATTCTAGGAGCTAAATTGAAGCTTGTGCTAGGATTTTTGCTAACTAAGGTAAGGGGGTTAGAATTCAACCATAATCAATTAGTTGTAATTTTTCATTAATTCCATGTTAAGTGCTTAATTGAATAAGTGATTATTTGTTCATCATTGTTGAAAATCGTGCTATAATTATGGTGATATGTTTGAATACATGAAATTGGTGATAATTGAATTGTAACACCCCGTTTTCCCAACTTAAAAATTTCATAAACATTTATCAGAGTAATCATCACATAACAGAATGCTACACTTCTAAAAAATCATAGAAACAGATAATTAACAAATTATCCTTCAACATCATTATTTTAAAATTTCGCAGCGGATTAATTTCTTCAACATAAATTGTCTTGGCACGCAGGCCTCATCAAACACCTCATAAATTCAGTTCAAACAACTTAATCATAAATCAATAAATCAATACGTAAAGGAATAGAAGCATGCAATCAAAGACCCCATCCCATTACGTATCAGAGCAACCTAAGACTCAGTGAGGAAAGGCCACTCACGACAGCAAACACAGCAACCTACTCTCGATCACCTGCAAGTTACTCATACGAAGAGCAACATTTCCAAGCAGAAGGGGTGAGATTTCACAAAACAATAATATTAAACATATAATTCAACAATTATATTTAACAACTTGGAAACATCATAATAACATCATGGATAATAATATATCACATATCACTTCATAAATAGTTCATAAATGGAACACAGCTCAACATCTTGGCAACTTATCATCTTTGACTCAACAATGTGACTATGCAACTTAGACCTCTTATATGCATGTGGTACCAATCCAGGGCATCAAGCCCCCATCGCTATAAGTATTAATATACTTCCAGGGCATCAAGCCCCATCGCTATTTGAGCTAAAGCTCCATCGTGTTTAGTACAAGGCTCCAGGGCATCAAGCCCCCAACAATGAAATGCTAATGCATGGACTCGACTTCTTAAACATCTTAGAACAACAACCTCTTATATAATCCAATAATTTGGAAACCATCATCATCTTCATAAACTTAGACCGACTCATGCATGACATAATAATATCAAATGCAAGTCAACAACATCTCAAATATACATTCATAATTCAAGTAATGCATATAACATTATATCACATCATAATCAACATCAACGCATCTTAAACAACTTCACAGGTTATAATTAACATCATCATTAAGTCTCAATACTACCCCAAGGTTCAACTCTTAACAACTTGTGCGACACAGATTGCAAAATCCTGACAAGGCACTCTGTTTCTGGGTCACTCGCGAGGCGAGAGCCTTTGCTCGCCGTGGCGAGTTCAGGTCAGAATTCAAAAAGTTTCATTCTAAATCTTTCCAGGTGTTTACACTAATTTTTGGTAAACAATCGCTGGTTTCAATGATGTTTACTTGCAAGATCAACCAGTAAATCTTAGGAGCATATTGTACTTTTGTTGTTTGAAAAATAAGAGTAATACTTGTTCGTAAAGTATTTTTGATAACGTAAAGACAAGAACAAAATGTAAAGGAATCGAATCCAATCCGTGTTGAATCCAATCGAAATTCTGTAAATAATAACAATAAAAGGAAGTACTTTGAAAAGACTTAGTAAAACAAGACTTAAATTGCAAAAGTGTTTAAAAGATTGTATTGAATTTGTAAAGACTTAATGAAAGTTGGTACACATATTCATACTTTGAAACTTGTGACTCGTTTGTCGCTTCCATACGGGCAGTATTGTGTGTAAGTTTTTAGTATGATTGAATTATGACCCCTTTTTCCTAAGAAAAACTACTATTTATACAGATAGTCCTATAACTACCTAATCGCATCCTTTCGATTCAAAATCGAAACTAGCCATTTGCTAACCGCTTGGTCTTATTCACAAGACCTGAAGGCGCGTCGACAACTTCTTTCATCTGTCGAACTAAAATAGCTTCTTCGATTCCTGCTGAGGTACACATGTATTTGTCGATGGATTTCTTCACAAAGCTAAGCCCCATTTTTAGGTCAAACCCTTGACTGCATTAAATGATCATATTCTCACAAATATTGGCTAAGACCAGGTTCAATCTCATTCTACATTCTTTCCTAATCATTATTAGACATGTTCAGGAACTCAAAAGCATCTAAGGATCTACTCAAAAGTCAAAATCACGAAATCTTGCATGCTCTCTGGTCAAGCTCGCTAGGTGTTTACACTGAAATTTGGTAAACAATCGCTGGTTTCAAAGATGTTCACTTGCAAGATCAACTAGTAAATCTTAAGAGCATATTGTGCTTTTTATTATATGTTTCAGACGTAATACTTGTTCTTAAAGAACTTTGATAAAAAAACAAGAACAAAATGCAAATAATCGAATCCAACCTAGTTGAATTCAATCGAAGTTTAGTGTAAATGACAGTAAAGAAAAATACCTAGAAATGCTTAAGTAAATTGCAAAGATGTTTAAAGAAATGTATTGACATTGCAAAGACTTAATGAAAATTGGTGCACATATTCATACTTTTCAACTTGTGACTCGTTTGTCGCTTTCATACGAACAGTATTGAGTGTAAGTTTTGAGTATGATTGAATTGTGACCCGTTTTTCCTAAGAAAAACTACTATTTATACAAATAGACCTATAACTACCTAGTCATAGCCATTCGATTTGAATATCGAATATAGTCGTTACTATCTTTTTGACCTTATCCACAAAGACGATAGCGCTTCGATAACTTCTCTATCCATCGAACTGGAATTAGTGTCTTCGATTCTCGCCGCGAACACATCTCCGATAGATTTTTATAAAGTCAAGTCCATCTTTTTCGGTCAAACCTTTGACTGTATTAAATGATACCCTTTTCACAAATATTGGCTAACAAATTGCCCCCCAGAAACGTTATGTTCGAGCTCGTTCTTCGATCAGGAGAAACTGACGTTTCTGAAAATTATCAATAAAGTATAACATCTTCGAATGACGTCACTTCTTCAAGAAAAGGTATTTCAAAAGTTATTTTTCAAACTGTCCCCACCATGGCTTAGTGGGCCATGTTTATCATTGGGAACCATCAAAAACAACCGTTCCACGCGATTGCTGACATCTGGCAAATATCAAAAGTTATATATAACCTTGAGTCATATTTTTACTTTAACTTTATCTCCTATCATCAGTTTTTTACTCTTCTCACCGCATCCTCTTTTTTCCTTACGATAAAGAATTGTTCACTGTTTCCAACCAAAAAAATCATCTTCATGACTCGCGCTGAAGGTTCATCTTCTCAGTCAACAAAACATTATGAAACAACTGATCCCAACCCTCGCGGAAACCTTCAATTCATGGAAGAACCGGACATCAAAGAAGCTGAAGATAAAATCTGGAAATCCCAGGTAATTATCTCCTGCCCAAACTCATCGCATGCATACCTAGGGCCTTTGCCGGATGACTGCGATGATCTGGAAAAACTCAATGTTGTTTTCCCTTGTAATGAGGAACAGTTTCCCCTCATTTTTTCAAAAGGTCCTTATGACCTAAGTGTTTTGAAATCCAAGTTTAGGACCGAGCCTAAAATAGAAAACAATGAGAAATACCTTGGTTGGTTAAACAAAGTGGAAAAAATAAAAGGTTCCTTTTGGAGGGACATGGGGATTTTTGATCTTATCCAGCTATCCCGTCAAGGACCCAAATATCATACTGAAATGATCATTGCTGCCTTACACTTTTGGAATCCTTCGACCAATAGTCTTCATCTAAAATTTGGGATGCTCACCCCTACTTTGTTAGACGTTGCTGGTCTCATTGGTTTAAAACCTATTGGCCAAACCTTCGATCCTGACACATGTAACACCCTACTTCTATTAAAGCAATTAAACATGCGAATAATACATTTATTCAAGAAATAGAGGCTACGCCACATTCAAAATTCAAAAACCAATAAACATGTATATAAACCTCAACAGTCGCAGCGGAATATAAACCAGAGTAAATTCAAATATACATGTTAAGAATAAATAAATTACATCAACATAGATGCATCTCCAAAATCCCAACAAACGGGTAATCTCCAAACATAACAAAAACCAAAGTAAAAGATAATCTAGACTGACACAACTAAGCCTAGATCAGAGCCGACTAAACATCTAAACACCGATATTGGAGAAAGCTCCAGATATCCACCAAGCACAAGAATTCACCAAGCATTTAATCCTGCACAACGTCTACCCATCCATACAGATAGGCAGGCGGTCCATAACAGATCCACTAGGGGTAAGTATTACATTATCATGATCCAAATAACAGATAACATGAATATTTCAATTTAAACATCATGCACTTGATCAATAATAATTACACATTAATACTTACATCACACCCCGATATCTCACATCAATATTCGTCAAACATATGAACAATAATCAATTTACAATTATTCATTCACAATCACCAATCACGTTTATCATGAATAATCATTAATCACATTTCATGAACAATCACCAATTACTTGTATCATAAATAAATATCAATTCACAGTTATTCATACACAATCACTGATCATATACATCATGAACAATCACCGATCATATACATCATGAACAATCACCAATCATAAGTCATGCACAATCATTAATCATATTTCATGAACAATTATCAATTCACAAATATTCATTCACAATCGTCAATCACAAACATCATCAATAATCATTCATCTCAATTCATCACCAATCACATACTTCACATAAGACTCATGCTATGATATGCACTTATGGACACATAAATGCATGTGGTACCAAATCTCCAAAAGGTCGTCACCTCCGATGGATAAGTCAACATCGCATGTAAGGGGTCACTCCTTACATAATCTCCGAAGTAAAAGAGCCGGACTCTTTTACAACAACTCGACTATGATGCATGGACATGTGTAAGGACTCGATAATGCGACAACAAATCACAATCTCAACTCAATATATAGGACAACACCCAATTATATTGATCATCTCCACAACATTGCATTACCAAGGAAACATGTCCACACACAATTAAATCATAGTATTCATCATCACATATCAACATGATTATCAATAATCAACAATGTCATTCAACATCAACTATATCATATAGTTTCACCATTCCAAACAATTCTCATATCCCAAGTAAGAGAACATACAACATCTCATGACAAATATCATATCCAACATATAACCATTCAACATCAACTATCACATATAGTTTCACCATTCAAGCATTCCTTACATTCTAAGTAAGATAGCATACACATCTCATGATAAACATCATATTCAATACAATCATTCATTCATACAACTTCACTTAGTCATACAAGAATAATCTCAATAACTCACAAGACAATTTGCTTAAGAAACATTTCCAACAAAAATCTAAATCATGTGGCAAACGGCCAACATTGACAATTTTTAAAGCTAGGCAACTTATTTAAGTTTGAAATCCTACAATTCAATCTTAATCAATCATGTAGTCAAGAACATAAGCCACTTACAAACTATTAGAAATTAGTTCAAAGGATAGCTTAAGTTTGTATGAGAAAACCCAAGACAAAACCACATTTAGCTCAAAACCCGTTTTCACCGATTCAACTCCGCCCAAAATATTTCTTAAACCATCAACACATTCACAACAACATATATATTCACCCACCATATCATAATAAACAATATATATGGATTCACCAATATCATCACCTTCACATAATTTCACATCAAATACATGATTTGCCTAGTTTCCAAGTCAAGAGGAAAATACATCACCTTAAGATAAACATCACATTCAATACTCAACTAACCATCAAATACTTCCATATAGTCATACAAAACTAAATATGAAAGATTTATAAGGTGATTGGCTTAAAAGGATATTTTCATCAATATTCGTCTCTCTTTAACATTTTACAAGAATCTTCCATTTTCAAAACCAAAACCAAATAAAACTCAAGGAAACCAATCTCAATCATTTTCATTTATCATACAATCACTACACTACTTTACTCCCATTCCATTTCCTTGAATTTCAAATTTCGGAACAATCAACGTTCTTGACAATTTTCAAAGTGGAAATTCAATTACATAAACCAAGTTCAATTCTTGTTCAAGGAAGTGTTCCAATAGGATTAATTGTACAAACAGTGATTATATAAGTTAAAAGAACTGTTTTAAGAAGTTCGGATTGGCCCTCGGAAGCTCGGAACAAAGTTTTAAAAGTGCTGGAAAAAGTTCTGCACGCTTAAGCGTCCAACTTCCAGTAGCTACTGTGACTGCACGCTTACCAGCTCGCTTACAGCACGCTTAAGCGTGCATTCATCAGACAGCAACTAGCGTCGCTTAAGCGACCATTCAAAATTCTGCAGAACAAAAGTTACGGGTTTCACCCATTTTTCACCCAAAACTCCCAATTTTGATCTCCCAATACCCAAACATGTTTCCAAAGAATGTTTATAGGTCATATAACTCACAAGGATACTCGAAAACACATTGAACATGAAAATCAATCTCACTTTTAGCCAATTCACCAAATCAACCCATTTACATAAAACACCAACAACAATTCAAATTCTCATAATCAATTCATGAATATGCATACCCAAGCAATGATTCAAAACTACAACATCAATTAACAACCATAACATCAATTGAGCAAGAATCAAATCCCAAATTAACAATGACTTAGCAAAATTCACCAATTGAGCACCATTTTCACAACTTATCATTTTTACATATTTGAACATGTAATTTCACCAACAATCCTACAATTATCATCAATTCATGCATACAAACATAACATCACAGCAAGAGCACGAATCTAGCATGAATTGTTCATCAACCCATTTTCATACAACATGAGAAAATGCAAAATTACATGATTATGATAAAGACTAACCCCCTTACCTTAAATGAAGATTAGACCAAACCTAGGCTTCAATTTAGCTCCTAAGCTTTCCCAATTGGATTCTTCAAGTTCTTCTCTCCAAACCCTTATCTTCTCTTCCCACTTTCTCTCTCTAGAAATGTTTTGTGAAATGAAAATGATTTGGTTCTTCTAACACTACCCTAGTGTTATCTCTACTAATGGGCTTAACTTAGTTTCTAGTGGGCTTAACCCATTTCTATTCAAACCAAAAATATTACCACACTCCAAACGATATTTTAATTAATAACGGTAAAATGTCACTAACGGTAAAATCTCGACTTTCTCTAGTACTTAATGAAATAACCATTCTCACTAATTACTAAAAGCAATTCCCACTAAAAATTATAATTTTACCCATCCTCACAAAATTACCAAAATACCCTTCTAATACGAAAACCCACGTAAATGCACCCGATGACAATTAAATACACACAAGCACAAATAATCACACACAAACACATAATAAAAGTAATTAAAATAAATCTAGCTAAAAATCGGGCTGTTACAACACACACTCCTCAGAATTGTCTTTCGAATTTACGAGACCTGCTTATGGCAATTTCATAATTGACCATCATGATACTTCTAGTGCTGAAGTATCCGATCAAGAGCATATTGCTTTTTTCACTTATTGGCTGTCAATGTACATTTTTTGCTCGAGATCAATCCAGATTCCCAAGAAGTTCACAACTTTAGCTATTCAACTACATGAAGGGAGAGATATTTGCTTGAGTAAGCTTATTTTAGGATCTCTATATGAGAATCTGAATCAAGCAGTGTCTAGCATTAAGGATTTCCAACCTGGCAACAACCTTAGCCACCTTCAGAACGAAGCTAGCAGTACATCTGCCCCCCACTCTTTCGAAAGCTTATGAGGATAGACCCATCGAAGGCTTAGGTTTGGCCATGCTCCAATATGGCAACAGGAGCTCTCCAGATTTGTTTGTTGTTGCTTACAATGCCTTTTTAAGCTGTACATCTTTCACCCCTTCGATGGCTCCTTTTACCACTAGGATTCGCGGGCCTACTTGGTTTACAACAAAGTTCCCAGCTGATTCTACTGAAGATGAAGTTGATGTTAATGCCATATGGGAAGCTTATCTAACTCCCACCTTTATATCTAGTAGAGTAACTGCTGGAAGCCCATATGGAGTGTATGGCTATCAGCCTAATCATGTAGCCAGGAAGTTTGGCTTAGTTCAAATTAGGCCAGATTCATTGTACAAATGTGCAGATGACCTGGGGCAACCCCTTATAGAACATGTATGGAGATCTACCTTGCGTCGGGCTCAGCGGCAAAAACTCATTTTCGAACCGAAGCCCTTTATTTCATCTTTTGCATGCACAGAAACATTCTATCGATGGTGGCAGTGCTATTTAAAGCGCCAAACTGATCGTATAGTTCATGATACTCTGCTTCCCGAACTGATTCTTGCTTTTCATGCTGTGCAGAGGAAATCGAAGAAAAACAATGGTACGCATATTCGAGAAATTCAAGCTTTTCAAAACTTCTTTCAAACCGTATACGACTCTCTTCATCTAAAGAGGACAGTTTATTATGCGGCTAAAACACTAAGGGATAAAATTTATGACAAAATTCCCTCAATAACTGTTAGCCGATATTTGTGAAAATATTATCAATTAATGTGGTCAAGGGTTTGACCTAAAAGAGGTGGAATTAGCTTTGTGAAGGAATCCATCGAAAATATATTTTCAGCAGGAATCGAAGAAGCCGTTTTAGTTCGATGGATAAAGGAAGTTATCGAAGCGCCTTCAGACTTTGTGGATAAGATCAAGCAGTTAGCAAACGGCTAGTTTCGATTTTGAATCAAACAGATATGATTAGGTAGTTATAGGATTATCTGTATAAATAGTAGTTTTTCTTAGGAAAAACAGGTCACAATTCAATCATACAAAAAACTTACACTCAATACTGTCCGTATGGAAGCGACAAACGAGTCACAAGTTGCGAAGTATGAATATGTGTACCAACTTTCATTAAGTCTTTACAAATTCAATACAGTCCTTTAAACACTTTTTGCAATTTAAGTCTTTTTATTAAGTCTTTTCGAAGTATTTTCTTCTATTGTCATTCTTTACAGAATTTCGATTGGATTCAACACGGATTGGATTCAGTTCTTTACATTTTGTTCTTGTCTTTTACTTTATCAAAAATACTTTACGAATAAGTATTACGCTTATATTCAAGCAACAAAAGCACAATATGCTCCTAAGGTTTACTGGTTGATCTTGCAAGTGAACATCATTGAAACCAGCGATTGTTTACCAAAAATCAGTGTAAACAAATTGGCACGCCCAGTGGGACTTTTTGTGCTTTTAACTTTGAATTTTTTTTTTTTTTTTTCAATTCTGAAATTTTTGTTGGTCTGCATTGTGTATGCGTTAAAGGAATAACAAATTACTTCCTGAAATGACGCGTCCTTCTATGGTTTCTGGCACAGCGGCATCGAACGCTGCTTCCGCTTCAGGAACAACGACCAATCAAACAATTCCGACAGTACATCGAATACTATGGCCAATACTATTTCAAGAAGCAGCCCTGCGGTTACAGCAGCCGCTCAAACTAGCTAGGCTACGGGAAATATGTTTTCTCAAAATTTTCTTAATTTGGGAAACAATGGAAGAGGACCCTATGGGATGCCAACCTCTTCGACTCAAACTTCACATACAAATACGACCATACCACTGTTGTCTAACCAAGGGGAGAATATCCCGTTTGGTAGATCTCAACAAACTTTTATTCCATTTGGTTCGCCTCAACAATCGTTGACCAATGCATCGATGAATGCGCTAAGGCAAACCATGGCAAATACTAATCACGATATGGTCAATATGGTGACTCAACAAGTCACGACGGTCATCAATCCTTTAATCAAAGAAACCAATAATAGTTATCAAGCCCTATCACAACAAATGGGGCGAATAGTGGATTTGCTGGGTGCACCCCAAGTGCGCGTCACGCCGGCTGTGCGAAATACGATTGCCTAGCCAAGAGAAGCACTTGTCGAAGAACAGGCAAACCAAACGCTCGAAAATCTGGCGCAAGAAGTGCAGCCTGAGATACCAGAAGAACCCGCTAGGATTCCTATTATGGTAAACAGAAACCAGAATGCAGACCAAGTGGTCATGCAGGCCCGTCGAAACAATTACGAGGGCCAAAATAACATAGCCAACATAGTTGAAGCATTGCTGGCCCAAAATGGTTTCAATACTGGATTACACCGTCCAAATTTCGTTTCAGCGTTATCCGAATTCGTATTAGAAACGGAGATGCCCAGAAATCACAAAGTCCCCAAATTCACCAAATTTGCTGGGGAAACGAATGAGTCCACCGTCGAACATGTTGCTCGATATATTATGGAGGTCGGTGACTTGGCAAACAATGAGAATTTAAAATTGAAATATTTTGCAAGTTCTCTGTCAAAGAATGCATTCACATGGTTCACAACATTGCCTCCACACTCCATAGTTAGTTGGAATCAATTAGAGAAGGCTTTTCATGAGCAGTTTTACATGGGCCAATCTAAGATTAGTTTGAAAGAATTGGCCAATGTTAGACGAAAAACGCATGAGTCGATAGACGATTACTTGAACAGATTTCGACTCCTTAAAGCCCGATGCTTCACCGCCGTGCCAGAACAAGAATTGGTTGAAATGGCTGCAGGTGGCTTAGATTATTCTGTTCGAAAGAAATTAGATACACAATATCTTAGGGACATAGCGCAATTAGCAGATAGGGTTCGCCAAGTCGAAAGACTCAAGGCTGAAAAAGCCAGAACAAATAGGTTCCTTAAGAAAGAGAAACTTGCTTATATCGATATTGGGGATAGTGAGCCAGAATTCGATTGGGGTTCAGATTTAGTAGAAGATAACGAAATAAATCTTGCAGAATTAAAAGATGGGCCGCCTTACACTTGCAAATTATTGAGGCCATCAAATGGGAAAAACGTAGAAGAACCCAAAAATGATAAATATCCCCCAAAAACTTATACTTTTGATGTGTCTAAATGTGAAGAAATATTTGATCTTCTAGTTTCTGATGGCATAATTTTAGTGCCAGATAATATGAAACTCCCTCCTCTAGATCAGAGGAAGAAAAGGGGTTTTTGCAAATTTCATGGTTTTTTGGGCCATAACTTATCTCGTTGCACTTGTTTCAGGGATTATGTGCAGAAGGCTCTCGATGAAGGAAGACTGAAATTCGGAGAAAAGGCTAAAGCAACAACTAAGCCTGATGTCGAATCTTCCAAAAAGGCCGATTCCATGTACGCTGAAGTGGTTGGTATAAACATGGTGGATGTTGCAGAGTCAAGCGACAGCAAATTGTTATCGGGAAAAGCTTTACCTGATGATACTGAAATGGTTACTGAAGACCATGTTCGAAATGCCAGCCTGGTTACTGAGGACCAACTCCAAAAGAATGTAGAAAGGGCATATCCTAAAGCCGAAGAAGATCTAGTTGATTTTCTGAACCGCTGCAAAATTTCAAACACCAACGCCATGCTTTGTCCAAGGTGTAGCGCAGTCTTCGATAAAGAGGCCGCTAAAGCCATAGAAGGCGCTCAGCCACAGACAAAGTGGAAAGGGAAAAAGAAAGATAACCGCCCTAAATTTAATTTCAACAAAAGGGGTATCCCGTATAAAGACCATGCTGCTGGAAATTCTCAAAAGAGAAATTGGAGAGGAACTTTCAATCCATCTGCAAACTCCCCCACTGATACTTGGGTCTTTTCAGGAGGAAGAAAATCTGGCTATTCTGCCCCTCCATCCAAATGGGTGAAGAGAAAGGTTCCTTCTCCTCGACTTGATGTGCCAGAATTGCCTACTAGGTATTCTTATAATAATAATTACAAAGGTAAGCAACCTATGACACGAACTCAATGGCGTAGGTATCAGCGCCAGAAAAAGGCAACAGCATTACAAGACATCACCAATGTTGATAAAACAGAGGGTAAGCAGAAAGCTGTGTTCAAAATGGTTAAGAAACCAGCAACAGAGAGAATCTCGCCCCCATTGTCAATTTTGAAGAAAGATCATCCCAAGGAGGATGAAGAACTGACTTCGAATTTCACGGGATCTGACCCTAGTCTCGACATAGTGTGCAATGTGGTTTCTATCCTACTGGTGGAATACGACGTTCAGTCAGAAATTAACGAAGTTGAAAGTGATTTCGTCGATGAAATGGAAACTCACAAGGCGCTATGCTATTATGTCATGAATAATGGTTGTGTAGAAGAGCAACATGCAGTCTTTGAAAAACCAGACACTTCGATGAAGTTGCATCTCAAGCCTTTATTTATTCAGGCCAAGATCAATGGCATGGGGGTAAATAAAGTGTTAGTGGATGGTGGAGCTACAGTCAACCTACTCCCTCAATCATTCTTGGGAAAGATTGGACTCTATGATTCTAACTTGAAGCCTCATAATGTCATTCTCACTAACTATGAAGGCACTTCAGGAAATTCTTTGGGCGCCATCGAATTGGAATTAGTAGTGGGCAGCACAAAGAAGGATAACAACGTTTATGGTAGTCCCATCAAAAGAAAACTTCAATGTACTGCTGGGTAGAGAATGGATACATGGTGTGGGTGCAGTCCCCTCTATGGTGCATCAAAGGATCGCCATATGGAAAGAAGATGGGCTAGTTGAGAACGTTGAAGCCGATCAAAGCTATTTCTTGGCTGAAGTAAACACTATTACCAAGAAAAATTTCGATAAGCAGTTGGCACATATAGCCCCAGTCATATCTCCAGGACCCGAAAAGATAACTTCGAGTGATGAAATGTACTCAATGAAATTACAACCAGAAGCGGGGTTCGTGTGGGAGAAAGAATTTAGAGACCATGACTTTCTAATGGTCGGTCGACAGGAAGCTCAGGTGGAGAATGATGGTTTACTCGAAACTAGAGCCCAAGCATACAAGAAGGTTGCTGATAGCCTTGTTCCTAACATTTCTGAGTATGCTACCCCACCAACTTGGGGGGGTTGTAAAAAATTGAAATGATGTCTGAGCCCAATATTTGGGAGAAAATTACGGCCTACTTGGCCGAAAACGAATTTCAAACGGCTAAAGAGGCCGAATGTTTGAAACAAGAGGAGATCGAGAAGCTCGAAGACGGATCGACAGACGTTGGTGTCGAAGACCAGAAATTGGATTGCATTTATGATGATGAACCGTTAGGCTTCTAAGAGGATCCTATGGGATCCACTACAAAAATGAAAGCACAAGATCCCCTCGAAGAGATTGACTTGGGAGATGGTACGGTCAAAAGACCTACTTATGTAAGTGCCAAAATCCCTGAAAGATTCAAAGATCAAATTGCTGAGCTACTAAAAGAATACAAAGATTGCTTTGCATGGGATTACAACGAAATGCCTGGTTTGAAACAGGAAGTGGTGGAATTAAAATTACCAATTCGACCAGACAAAAAGCCAGTCAAACAGATTCCTCGTAGGTTCGTTCCACAAATCCTACCAAAGATCAAAGAAGAGATCGATCGATTGCTGAAATGCGGCTTTATCAGGCCTACAAGGTATGTAGATTGGCTAGTAAATGTAGTTCCAGTTAAAAAGAAAAATGGAACCATAATCGCATCTTCCATGCATTTTTGGATCGGTTCGTAGTTGTGTTCATCGATGATATTTTGATTTACTCCAAGACTGAAGAAGAACATGCTGAGCATCTGAAGATTGTCTTGCAAATGTTGAAAGAGAAGAAACTTTATGCCAAATTGTCTAAGTGTGACTTCTGGTTGAAAGAGGTGAGTTTTCTTGGCCATGTTATTTCTGGTAATGGCATTGCTGTGGATCCGTCTAAAGTTGAGGCGGTATCGCAATGGGAGACTCCTAAGTCAGTTACAGTGATTAGAAGCTTCTTGGGTTTAGCTGGTTACTACAGAAGATTTATTGAAGGGTTTTCCAAGTTAGCTCTTCCGCTTACGCAGTTGACTTGTAAAGGTAAAACTTTTGTGTGGGATGTCCATTGTGAGAACAGTTTCGGTGAATTGAAGAAACGTCTGACGACTGCTCCAGTTTTGATTTTGCCGAAGTCAGATGAACCTTTTGTGGTGTATTGTGATGCGTCCAAGTTGGGTTTAGGAGGTGTGCTTATGCAAGAAGGTAAAGTGGTAGCTTATGCTTCAAGACAGTTGAGAGTTCATGAGAAGAATTATACTACGCATGATCTCGAGTTGGCGGCCGTAGTCTTTGTATTGCAGATATGGAGACATTACTTGTATGGTTCAAGGATTGAGGTGTTTAGTGATCACAAGAGTTTGAAGTATTTGTTCGATCATAAGGAATTGAACATGAGGCAGCGTAGATGGCTAGAGTTGCTGAAAGATTATGACTTTGGTTTGAATTATCATCCAGGTAAAGCTAATGTTGTTGCAGATGCCTTGAGTAGGAAGACATTGCATATGTCCGCTATGATGGTCAGGGAGTTCGAGTTACTTGAACAGTTCAGAGATATGAGTTTGGTTTGCGAATGGTCACCTCAGAGCGTGAAACTGGGTATGCTGAAGATTGATAGTGAATTTCTGAAAAGTATCAAGGAAGCACAGAAAGTTGATGTAAAGTTTGTGGACTTGTTGGTTGCTAGAGATTAGACTGAAGGCAGTGATTTTAAAATCGATGATCAAGGTGTGTTGAGATTCCGAGGAAGAATTTGTATTCCAGACAATGAAGAGATTAAGAAGATGATTCTTGAAGAGAGTCATAGAAGTAGCTTGAGTATTCACCCGGGAGCTACGAAGATGTATCATGATTTAAAGAAGATTTTCTGGTGGTCTGGTTTGAAACGAGATGTGGCACAGTTTGTGTATTCCTGTTTAGTTTGTCAGAAGTCGAAAGTCGAGCATCAGAAACCTGCTGGAATGATGGTACCTTTGGATGTGCCATAATGGAAATGGGATAGTATATCAATGGATTGTGTGACGAGTTTGCCGAATACTCCTACAAGGAATGACGCAATTTGGGTTATTGTTGATAGATTGAAGAAGTCGGCTCATTTTCTACCTATTAATATTAGTTTCCCTGTTGCCCAGTTGGCAGAGATTTATATCAAGGAGATTGTGAAGTTGCATGGTGTTCCTTCGAGCATTGTATCAGATAGAGATCCAAGATTTACTTCTAGATTTTGGAAAGGTTTGCAAGAGGCTTTGGGTTCGAAGCTGAGATTGAGTTCAGCGTATCATCCACAGACAGATGGTCAGTCGGAGAGGACAATTCAGTCGCTAGAGGATTTGTTGAGGATTTGTGTTCTTGAGCAAGGAGGAACTTGGGATATTCATCTTCTGTTGATCGAGTTCACATACAATAATAGTTATTATTCTAGTATTGGAATGACACCTTTCGAGGCTTTATATGGTCGGAGATGCAGAACTCTGTTGTGCTGGTTTGAGTCAGGTGAAAGAGTGGTCTTAGGACCAGAGATTGTTCAGCAAACTACTGAGAAAGTTCAGATGATCCAAGAGAAAATGAAAGCATCGCAGAGTCGACAAAAGAGTTATCATGATAAGCGTAGAAAAGAGCTTGAGTTTCACGAAGGAGACCACGTATTTTTGAGAGTCACTCCTATGACTGGTGTAGGACGTGCTTTGAAGTCAAAGAAGCTGACCCCGAAGTTCATTGGTCCATATCAGATATTGGAAAGAGTTGGAAAGGTGGCTTACCGAGTGGGTTTACCGCCGCATCTTTCGAATTTGCACTATGTTTTCCATGTGTCGCAACTTCGGAAGTATATTCCGGATCCATCTCATGTAATTCAGAGTGACGATGTGCAAGTTAAAATATCTCATGTAATTCAGATATTGATGATTTGATGGATCAATTAGTGGGTGCACGTGTTTTCAGCAAGATTGATTTGAGGTCAGGTTATCTCCAGATTAAAGTAAAAGATGAGGATATGCAGAAGACAGCTTTCAGAACGTGTTATGGTCACTATGAATATAAAGTTATGCCTTTCGGTGTGACCAATGCACCTGGAGTGTTTATGGAGTATATGAATCGCATCTTCCATGCATTTTTGGATCGGTTCGTAGTTGTGTTCATCGATGATATTTTGATTTACTCCAAGACTGAAGAAGAACATGCTGAGCATCTGAAGATTGTCTTGCAAATGTTGAAAGAGAAGAAACTTTATGCCAAATTGTCTAAGTGTGAATTCTGGTTGAAAGAGGTGAGTTTTCTTGGCCATGTTATTTCTAGTAATGGCATTGCTGTGGATCCGTCTAAAGTTGAGGCGGTATCGTAATGGGAGACTCCTAAGTCAGTTACAGTGATTAGAAGCTTCTTGGGTTTAGCTGGTTACTACAGAAGATTTATTGAAGGGTTTTCCAAGTTAGCTCTTCCGCTTATGCAGTTGACTTGTAAAGGTAAAACTTTTGTGTGGGATGTCCATTGTGAGAACAGTTTCGGTGAATTGAAGAAACGTCCGACGACTGCTCCAGTTTTGATTTTGCCGAAGTCAGATGAACCTTTTGTGGTGTATTGTGATGCGTCCAAGTTGGGTTTAGGAGGTGTGCTTATGCAAGAAGGTAAAGTGGTAGCTTATGCTTCAAGACAGTTGAGAGTTCATGAGCAGAATTATACTACGCATGATCTCGAGTTGGCGGCCGTAGTCTTTGTATTGCAGATATGGAGACATTACTTGTATGGTTCGAGGATTGAGGTGTTTAGTGATCACAAGAGTTTGAAGTATTTGTTCGATCATAAGGAATTGAACATGAGGCAGCGTAGATGGCTAGAGTTGCTGAAAGATTATGACTTTGGTTTGAATTATCATCCAGGTAAAGCTAATGTTGTTGCAGATGCCTTAAGTAGGAAGACATTGCATATGTCCGCTATGATGGTCAGGGAGTTCGAGTTACTTGAACAGTTCAGAGATATGAGTTTGGTTTGCGAATGGTCACCTCAGAGCGTGAAACTGGGTATGCTGAAGATTGATAGTGAATTTCTGAAAATTATCAAGGAAGCACAGAAAGTTGATGTAATGTTTGTGGACTTGTTGGTTGCTAGAGATTAGACTGAAGGCAGTGATTTTAAAATCGATGATCAAGGTGTGTTTAGATTCCGAGGAAGAATTTGTATTCCAGACAATGAAGAGATTAAGAAGATGATTCTTGAAGAGAGTCATAGAAGTAGCTTGAGTATTCACCCGGGAGCTACGAAGATGTATCATGATTTAAAGAAGATTTTCTGGTGGTCTGGTTTGAAACGAGATGTGGCACAGTTTGTGTATTCCTATTTAGTTTGTCAGAAGTCAAAAGTCGAGCATCAGAAACCTGCTGGAATGATGGTACCTTTGGATGTGCCAGAATGGAAATGGGATAGTATATCAATGGATTTTGTGACGAGTTTGCCGAATACTCCTACAGGGAATGACGCAATTTGGGTTATTGTTGATAGATTGAAGAAGTCGGCTCATTTTCTACCTATTAATATTAGTTTCCCTGTTGCCCAGTTGGCAGAGATTTATATCAAGGAGATTGTGAATTTGCATGGTGTTCCTTCGAGCATTGTATCAGATAGAGATCCAAGATTTACTTCTAGATTTTGGAAAGGTTTGCAAGAGGCTTTGGGTTCGAAGCTGAGATTGAGTTCAGCGTATCATCCACAGACAGATGGTCAGTCGGAGAGGACAATTCAGTCGCTAGAGGATTTGTTGAGGATTTGTGTTCTTGAGCAAGGAGGAACTTGGGATAGTCATCTTCTGTTGATCGAGTTCACATACAATAATAGTTATCATTCTAGTATTGGAATGACACCTTTCGAGGCTTTATATGGTCGGAGATGCAGAACTCCGTTGTGCTGGTTTGAGTCAGGTGAAAGAGTGGTCTTAGGACCAGAGATTGTTCAGCAAACTACTGAGAAAGTTCAGATGATCCAAGAGAAAATGAAAGCGTCGCAGAGTCGACAAAAGAGTTATCATGATAAGCGTAGAAAAGAGCTTGAGTTTCACGAAGGAGACCACGTATTTTTGAGAGTCACTCCTATGACTGGTGTAGGACGTGCTTTGAAGTCAAAGAAGCTGACCCCGAAGTTCATTGGTCCATATCAGATATTGGAAAGAGTTGGAAAGGTGGCTTACCGAGTGGGTTTACCGCCGCATCTTTCGAATTTGCACTATGTTTTCCATGTGTCGCAACTTCGGAAGTATGTTCCAGATCCATCTCATGTAATTCAGAGTGACGATGTGCAAGTTAAAGACAACCTTACGGTAGAAACTTTACCGGTGAGGATTGATGATCGTAAAGTGAAAGCTCTCGTGAGAGTCGTTTGGACGGGAGCGACTGGTGAAAGCTTGACGTGGGAGCTTGAGAGTAAGATGCTGGAGTCTTATCCAGAGTTGTTTGCTTGAGGTAAATTTTCGAGGACGAAAATCTTTTAAGTGGGGGAGAGTTGTAACGCCCACTTTCGTTAATTGTTTATTTAATCGAGTTTAGGCGATTATATTATATTTATATAATATATGCATGATTATGGTATGATTTGAATGATTTACGTTTATGTTGATGGATTAGTTGATATTGTGATAAGTTATGAGTTTTGGAAGATTTGATAAGATTAAGGGATTTATTTTATTGTTAAATAAAATAAAGATTTGAAAATAATATAAAATATTTAGTTGAGGGCTGTTTTGATATTTTAGATAGTTTTGGGGGAGAAGTGAGATAAGATAAGTAATTAAGAGGAGATATATGAAGGTTAGACCTAGTTTTAGAAAAACATTGTTGTACGTACGTTTTTGGAGAAAAAGGGAGAAAAAGCCAAGAGAAGAGAAACCAAGAGGGAGAGCTGCGATTTCTGCAAATTAAGGTAAGGGTGAGACTAATAATTCAATAATGTTAGTTGTTGTAATTCTGATGATTAATTGGCAAAGTTAGGATTGATTTAGAAAAGTTTTGGAATTAGGTCAAAACCCTAAAATTGATGATTAAACGGTAGGAATTGATTAGATTGCTGTAAAAAGTGTTCCTGGACCTTAGATTATGTTTAGGACAAACTTTGGAATCAATACTAGGCTGAACCTTGTGGATCGTCAGATTTTTGTGAAAATAGGAAGCCTGGCCGTAGCGACATTCATCGCTCGCTGTTGACAAAATGACTTCAAACACACAAGAGGGGGGGGGGGGGGGGGGGGGGTGAATTGTGTTCTTTAAAAAAGATTTGAAATAAGCACTTAAAAAAAGATTTTAACCAAATAAAATAAAGTTCTTATAAAAGGTTTAAATAAATATGAAAATAGATATGGTGAGATAAAATAAAGTAAAAGAGATAAAGGGATGAGAGAAAAAGACACAAGAAGTTTATCCTAGTTCGGCCTAAAACACCAAGGCCTACGTCTAGTCCCCAAGGAAAAGCCCCTTGAGATTTTCACTAACCTAGCTTTTAAACGGGATAAGCTAGTAACCTTTACAAGATAGCAAGCACTCTCCAAACAAAACAATCCTTTGTAGAAGAGCCTCTAAACCCAAGAGATATCACCTCTCTTGAAACCTTGGGATCGCACCCAATACAAAATAGTTATAATAATAAAATAATACACCAAATGTGTAGATATAACAAATTGAAGTACAAGAACTACAAGATAAACTATGTAGTATAAAAGAGCTCTCAAGATAATAAATTAGCAAGTGTAAAAATAATGAGAGTGATAATAATATTTTTGACAATGTTTTTGTGCAAATGTAAGTCCTGTGTTAATGAGCTTCGACCATGCACCTATTTATATGCAAAAACTAGAATGAGGTGCTGCTAAAATAATTGTAGCCGTTGGACAATTTATGTGAGAAATAGCCGTTGGAAATCAATTATATAAAACAAGAATTGGTATATGTCAACGGTAAAGTTCTCAATTTGGAAGGCACAAAATAGCATTGAAATCAAAGATGCATGCAATATATAAATTCAATTATACCTTTTAGAAAAATAATTACATGCGTATCTACTTTGAAGTGTAGCCATTCCATAATCAATTACATAGTTGACTATGCTGAAAATATTTTTAATGTCAAAAAGAATTATGCAATTTGTAAAATAAATTATAAATTTTCATGTAAAAATATTTTAAATCAAAATCACATTTAAATGAAAATCATTGTGAGTGTGTGATTTATTTTCATGAGAGCTTTTGGTACTACTTACATAAAGTCCTAATACAAATAAAATTAAAATTCAAGACTAGAAAGCTTGAATATTCTTTTCCGCTTTTTGCATCGTTGTTCTTCTAGGACTTCTTTTGTCAATCATCAAAACCATCGTATCCTGTCAAGGCATATATTGACATTCTCCCCCTTTTTGATGATGACAAACATCTCTTGGAGTGATTTGCTCAATGAAAGGGGTAGATCAATAATAATCAAATAATAAAATATATGACAGAGATATGCGCAGATTTTGCTCCCCCTCACTATATGCAAACAATTAAAATCCACTCCCCCTGAAACATGCAAATCACACAACTCTCCCCCTTTTGGCATTATCAAAAAGCGGGAAAGACACAATCATGGCAAGGCATATATTCAGGAAAATATAAAGCAAAAATAAAAATAATTAAGTGAAAAGAGTGAACCATTTTTTTTTCTTTTCTTGAAATTTCCATTTCCTTTTGGAGAAGAACTTTTGATAAAGTCATCATAAGATGCATAGCCAATATTCTTGTAATAATAGGAGAACTTCTTTTTCTCCCCCTTTCATGTGCTTTGAATAGCCTCTATAAGTATATCAATTTTTAGTTCTTGGCCTTCAAGCACACCTACAAAATAAAATCAAGTTTTGGCTTTTGGTACCCAAATCATTTTGGGTCCTTGAGAGTTAGAATTAGGCAAAGTGCCCTTTGGAGTCCACTTCCATTTATCATTCATATCATTGTTCTTTCTTAAATTACAAATAGAAGATGTATGACCTTCTCTTCTACGATAAAAACATTTAACAAAAGGAGAACTTGAGGTTTTGTTTGGGCGAAAGAATTTTCGAAAAAGTTTTTCATGATTTTTTGGAAGATAGCCCAAACCGGCTTTATTATAAGTTCCCTTTTGATTTCCCAAAATGATGTTTAAGTTTTCTCTCCCTTTTGTGAATTTTGCAAGTGTGTTTTGAAGATCCTCAATTTTAATTTTCAAAATATTGCAATCATCACACTTGAAAATAGTTTCCTTTTTTTTTTATAAGAGGTACAAGAAGAAACTTCACTTACAAAAACTTGTTTCTCTTTAAGAATTTCTATTTCCTTGTTTAAAATATCAATTTTTGATTCAAGAGTGGAAATAGTTTTCTTATAGGAAGAAACAATTTTTCTAAGCTTAGTTGACTCATCATTTAATTCTTTACAAATGGTAAACAACTCATCATAAGTTAAGTCACATTCAGATTCAATAGAATTTACCTCATCTTCATCATGGTTTGCCATGAAACATGAATATGCTACTTCATTTTCTGATTCAATGGATGAGTTTGTATCTTTGTCATCCGAAGCGATATAAGCCCTCTTTCCTTTTGTATATCTCTTTTGACTTAGAAGACAATTGGATTTTATGTGACCCTTTTCACCACACTTGTTGCAATTTGGATTGAAGGAAGTTTTTTCATTGATTCTAGCTTTGAGAGCAAGGCCTTTCGTATTCTTTTCACCTTCTTCACTATCAATGAGACGATTCAATTCAAGCTCATGTTCCTGCAATTTTCCAAACAAAGTAGCCAAAGACATAAAAGATAAATCTTTAGATTCACAAATAGCGGTCACTTTTGGTAGCCAACTTCGACTCAAGCATCTAAGAACTTTATTAATTAAATCCTCGTTATTGAAAGTTTTTCCAAGAGCTCTAAGATGATTAATTATATGGATAAATCGTTTTTGCATATCTTGGATGCTTTCTCCCGATTTCATCCTAAATAATTCATACTCATGAGTCAATGTGTTCATTCGAGCCCTTTTGACCTCGGTAGTACCTTCATGGGTCAATTTAAGGGTGTCCCACATTTCTTTGGCGGTTGTACAATTTGATACACGATAGAATTCATCAATGCTTAGTGAAGCGGTGATAATGTTCTTAGCTTTCAAATTGTATTGAACCTTTTTCTTTTCATCTTTGGTCCAAAGGGATCTTGGTTTATTCACCACAACATTATTGACTAAATGAGTGGGAATAAATGGACCATTTTCAATAGCATCCCAAATATCACAATCAATTCCTTCAATGAAAATTTTCATTCTCTCTTTCCAATAACCATACCCTTCACCATTGAAAGATGGGGGACAATTTATGGAATTGTTGTTTGAAGTCATCTTGCCTCTTGAGACGATTAGTCCTTAACAAGAGTTCAAGCTCTGATGCCACTTGTTGACCAAATGACTTCAAACACACAAGAGGGGGGGTGAATTGTGTTCTTTAAAAAAGATTTGAAATAAGCACTTAAAAAAAGATTTTAACCAAATAAAATAAAGTTCTTATAAAAGGTTTAAATAAATATGAAAATAGATATGGTGAGATAAAATAAAGTAAAAGAGATAAAGGGATGAGAGAAAAAGACACAAGAAGTTTATCCTAGTTCGGCCTAAAACACCAAGGCCTACGTCTAGTCCCCAAGGAAAAGCCCCTTGAGATTTTCACTAACCTAGCTTTTAAACGGGATAAGCTAGTAACCTTTACAAGATAGCAAGCACTCTCCAAACAAAACAATCCTTTGTAGAAGAGCCTCTAAACCCAAGAGATATCACCTCTCTTGAAACCTTGGGATCGCACCCAATACAAAATAGTTATAATAATAAAATAATACACCAAATGTGTAGATATAACAAATTGAAGTACAAGAACTACAAGATAAACTATGTAGTATAAAAGAGCTCTCAAGATAATAAATTAGCAAGTGTAAAAATAATGAGAGTGATAATAATATTTTTGACAATGTTTTTGTGCAAATGTAAGTCCTGTGTTAATGAGCTACGACCATGCACCTATTTATATGCAAAAACTAGAATGAGGTGCTGCTAAAATAATTGTAGCCGTTGGACAATTTATGTGAGAAATAGCCGTTGGAAATCAATTATATAAAACAAGAATTGGTATATGTCAACGGTAAAGTTCTCAATTTGGAAGGCACAAAATAGCATTGAAATCAAAGATGCATGCAATATATAAATTCAATTATACCTTTTAGAAAAATAATTACATGCGTATCTATTTTGAAGTGTAGCCATTCCATAATCAATTACATAGTTGACTATGCTGAAAATATTTTTAATGTCAAAAAGAATTATGCAATTTGTAAAATAAATTATAAATTTTCATGTAAAAATATTTTAATGCAAAATCACATTTAAATGAAAATCATTGTGAGTGTGTGATTTATTTTCATGAGAGCTTTTGGTACTACTTACATAAAGTCCTAATACAAATAAAATTAAAATTCAAGACTAGAAAGCTTGAATATTCTTTTCCGCTTTTTGCATCGTTGTTCTTCTAGGACTTCTTTTGTCAATCATCAAAACCATCGTATCCTGTCAAGGCATATATTCACACTCGCCACGGCGAGCTATGAACCTCGCCTCGCGAGTGATAATCTTCATCGCTCGCCACGCGAGCCCTTTCCCTTCGCCTCGCGAGTTCCTTTGGGTACCGCTCGCCATAGCGAGCAACCTTACTCGCCATAGCGAGCTAAGGCAGAGAGCATGTTAGATTTTATGTTTCGACCTTTTTAGTTGGACATTGAGTGCCTGAACATACCTAGTAATGATTAGGATTGAATGTAGGGCAAGATTGGACCCAGAACAACTTTAGTTTGGTATTGTTTGGTACTCGCCATGGCGAGTAAGAACTCTCGCCTCGCGAGCACTTCCAGCTTTGAGTGTCTTGAGTGTTTGTGCGATCTGTGTCGCACGTTTGGATCAAGAGTGAACCCCCTTATGGTAATGAAACCTAATGATGATGTTAAATGCAGTCTGTAGAGCTGTTTCAGATATGATGATATTTAATTGAGTTGGATTAATGTAATGTGCAAATATGTATGACATGAAGGTTTAGTTATGATCCAAATGAATTGCTATTGATATAATGATAATACCCTGTTATGTGACTTGATTATGCTGCTGCTGTTATTTGACTAAGTGCATAGTATATTTATACGATGAATGATGACGTTTAGCTCCAAATTATTGGATGCATGTTGATATGTTGATTACGATGTTTTGTTCATAAGAGTCCATGCATAGCATTTCATTGAGCTTAGTCCTCACCACGATTATTAGGAGCTTTGTCCTCTGCACGTTTTATAGGAGCTTTGTCCTCCGCACGATTAAAGTATATTAATACTTATGATGTCGATTGGTACCACATGCATATAAGGAGTCTAATAGCATTGTCACATTGTCATGTCCATAATGCTATGTTGTTGATGACGATTGAATATGTGAATACGTGATACTTGTTATTTGAATATGCAAAGTTATTCAAGAATGATTATGATTGTTAATGTTAATTATGATTCGACTTACTTTGATTAACATTATTTTGTTATGAAATCTCACCCCTTCTGCTTGAAAATGTTGCCCTTCGTATGGGTAACTTGCAGGTGATCGTGCTTAGTGTGCAGTTGCCGTTGTGAGTGGCCTTGCCTTCACTGTGTCGTCTAGGTCGCTCTGATACGTAACGGGATGGGGTTATTTGCATGCTTCATTCTCTTACGTGACTATCATGTTTATGTTTTATGATGTTGAACAATTATTATGTTTTGTTATGTTGATTTAACTCATTTGAGATATGTTGATGGGGTCTACGTGCCAAACTGATTTATGGATTATGAACTAAATTCCGCTGCAATGTTTACGACTTTTGGTTAAATTATTATTTAACTGTTTTGGATCATGTTATATGTGATATCCCGTTGTTTATGATGCTTACTCTGATAAATGTTTTTAAGAAATTTGTATATTGGGAAAACGGGGTGTTACAAGATACATCGAAATCAGAGGAGATTCTGAACTTGTCCTTAAACATATGACAAAAGAGTATAGGTGCGTTAAAGAAAGCTTGGTCACCTATCATGCAATAGCTAGCAGATTGTTAAGACAATTCACCCATGTGGAAATTCGGCACGTACCTCGAATAGAGAACCAAGATGCAAATGATCTGGTGCAGAGGGCCTCTGGATACAAAATACCGAAAGAACAGATGCACGAGCCAATAGAAATCAGAAACAGGCGAAATTCGATAGAATCATTCTCTGGCAATTCGTTAACGCCAAAACTTGGGGGGACTAAAGCAGGCCAAGATTCCATAAAAGATACGGATTTTGTCGAAATTTTTTGTCATTAACGATTTAAATGAAAATGATTGGCGAAAACCCATAGTGAAATATCTGAAAAATCCAGATGGAGCCACCTGTCGAAAAGTGAAATACAGGGCCTTGAGCTATGTAATAATGGGCAATGAATTGTTCAAAAAGACTTCGGAAGGAGTTTTGTTGAAATGCCTTGGCGAAACAGATGCGTATTTGGATGTTTCTAATACCCACGATGGAACCTGTGGAACACACCAAGCAGGCCATAAAATGAAATGGCTTTTATTTCGACAAGGTTTATATTGGCCGACTATGCTCAAAGACTGCATAGAGTTCGCAAAAGGATGCCAAGGATGCCAAAAATATGCTGGAATTCAGCGTCTCCCAGCAAGTGAACTTCATGCGATAATCAAACCTTGGCCATTTAGAGGATAGGCTTTGGATGTGATAGGGGAAATCAAACCCACCTCATCGAAAGGATACATATATATCTTAGTAGGAATAGATTATTTTACAAAATGGATAGAAGCAATTCCCTTAAAAGATGTTACTCAATAGGAAGTTATAAGTTTCATCCAGAAGTTCATCATCTATAGGTTCGGTATTCCAGAAACCATAACCACAGACAAAGGATCCGTATTCACTGGTCGAAAGATGGCAAAATTTGCCGAAGATACAGGCTTTAAATTGCTAACTTCGACACCATATTATGCGCAAGCGAATGGCCAGGTTGAAGCAACAAAAAAAAACATCATTGCCATTATAGTTGGAATTATGTGAAGCATTAACATTTTTTTTTTTGAAGAAAAGGTGCTTATAGCATTTCATTTACAATCGAAGATTCAATACAATTGGGTATAGGATAATAAACTACGGCACTAGCTAATAATGTGGCCTCTCTAGGGACAGTGTGAGCTACCACATTGGCTTGTCGCCTAACAAACTCCACCCGAGAGTTAGAAAATTTGGAATGAAACATAGAACGAGACGCTTCAACAATGTGCCTAAATTCAGATATATCATCTCGTCTAGCGGTAAAAGCATCTTTCGTGATTTTTGAATCTACTTCAAAATCAATGTTGTCCATTTGCATATCACTCACCCATTGAATAGCATGGAACAAACCTAAAGCTTCTCCCACCTCAACAGAGTAGCCACCTTCAAAGTTCACAGTTTTGGCAAGGACAAAAGTCCCTTCGTCGTCTCGCAAGCAAATGCCAACACCGGTGCGGTTATAGGGGATAGAAAAAGCCGCGTCAACGTTACATTTCAAACGACCACTCGCAGGGGGCTGCCAATTGATCTGTTGCGGTTCAGCAGTAGCAGATGCCGCAAGAACAGCAGCTGAACTGTTCACAGCAGCAGCCTGTTGATGTAGACCGTGTGGTGCAGGTTGAGTTGTGGGCTGCATATCTGTTCGGAAACTGTTAGCGAACTCCCAATCATCTAGCATAACTTTAGCTCTTTCAATCACTGCTGCACATGACTTCGTAACATCCTCCCAAACCTTTAAATTACAGCGTTTCCATAAACTCCATAATAGCATAACCATATGTTTTGCCTGCACAGTAGAGAGATTCTGCAGAAGTAAAAAAATAGTCTCTTCAGCCGTATGAGCAGTAGTAACAGAAAAATCAATATCAGTCCATAAACCGGCCCTTGTCCATACTTGAATCGCAAAGGGATATGAAAAGAACAGGTGAGCAAAATCTTCCTGACCAGAATTTCAATTTACACAGTCAGTTGGACAATGAACCCCTTTATCATGTAGTCTAATCCGGGTGGGCAAAACACATTGACACATACGCCAAACCAAGTTCTTCACTTTTGGTGGGACTTTGAATCTCCAAATTCTAGACCAATTTCCCGGCCTGCGAAGATGTGACACATCAATGAGTTCGTTCACACATAACCGGTAAGCACTACGAACCGAGTAATGACCGTGTTTTTCAGCTTTCCAAATCAAACGATCTTGCTGCACTTGATCAAATAGAGGAGTATTTAAAATCTGTGCTGCAATGTTGTCACTAAAAACCTGCCGAACCACAGGTTCATTCCACCGCTTCGCATTTGGATCCATAAGACTATTAATAGAAGTATACCTAACAAATTGTGCTCCTGCTACATTTTCATCGATATTGTCACCATGACACATCCAAGGTTCATTAAGGATAGGAATATTGTTACCTGAACCAATACTCCAAGGTGCTCCGCCAGGAACAATAAAGCGAGCTCGGAGAATGCTTCGCCACACATAACTTGGATTGTGACCAATGGTTGCTGTAAGGCAAGACTTGTTAGGGAAGTACCGTGCTTTAAAAATGCGAGACACAAGATAGTTGGGTTCTGACATGAATTTTCACCCTTTCTTGCCTAACATCGCCAAATTAAACGCCGAAATATCTTTAAAACCTAAACCACCTTGAGTTTTATGTGTGGTCAATTTTTCGCAACTTAACTAGTTGATACCACGATTGGAGGATCTGCCATGCCCCCACCAAAAGGAATTCATCATTCTTTCAATAGCGGTAACTGTTGAGGCAAAATCCCTAATTAATTTTGAATATAATAAACTTTAATGATTAAGGATTAAATGGACTTTGATTAATTCCTTGGTATTTAACTTGTGCTCTTGAGTGTTTTGACTAAGACAGGAACAAGGTTTGAATCATACCAAGATGGATAAAATCAAAGGACATTGAATCCATGAAGTAATTCTGAAGTTCAGAAAGTTAGTTCAGAATGTTGATCAGAGAGTTGATCAGAACGTTCTGATGATAGTTCAGAAGGTTGTTCATAAGCAACCCAGATTCATCAAGAACGTGAAGAACATGCAAGTACACTTGACATGAATAAAAGGTCCAGAAAAGTACATCTGCATGGATCGATCAACAAATAAAGGCATGGACAAGGAACTATGTCAAAAGGATCTTTAATGTTCATCCAAGACTATGAACATTAAAGTACTAGGAATATTCCAATGAGAATATTGTCCTAGATGATGCATTCAGTGAACAGATGGAACATTTTGAGATCAGAATGTTCACTTCTGCACATGCTTCCAACCATGAACAGTGTAGTTGGTGGAAAGATGGAAAAGCTAGCAAAAGGAGATCTTGCATCAGTGATAACATGTACTCTGAACAAAATCAAGCAAATCTCCTTGAAGCATGGGCCTGAAGATTGCAAATCCACTATCCTCTCTCTCCTGCACCAAATCCAAGACATATTTGAATCAACTTTATCCTACTTTTTCAAGAAACTTTTGATGCATATGGAGAAGTAACTTTTGAAGGATAAAACTTGAACAAATCTCATGTCACGTATTGGATGGACACAGAAACTAATCAGGCATTCATCCTTGATGAACCCAGATGAAGAACATCATGAATATCAAACATTCTAATGAAGAACACAGCAACATTCTGATGTTCATCCTGGGAACACAACAACATTCTGATAACACCATTGGTCACCTTGTGGGGCCCAGGACACGTGGCATAAGACCATTGGTGACCTTACAATGGCTATATGAACCCAAAAACTCTATAAATAGAGATAAATTCTTTTATGTTATCTCTTTAAAGATAACACTTCCTTCCTTTCTTCTCTTGTCTGATTTCAATCATTCAAGCTTTAAACATCTTGTAAAGTCTCATCTACCTTTAGGGGTACTAAAGTGTTAGTTTGAGCTAAAGGTGCAAAAGTCTAAGTGGTTAACTTAGCAAGAAGAAAAGAAATTCTCATCTAGCTTTAGGGGTACTAAAGTGTTAGTTTGAGCAGAAGGAGCAAAAGTCTAAGTGGGTAACTTAGCAAGAAGAAAAACAAATCTCATCTAGCTTTAGGGGTACTAAAGTGTTAGTTTGAGCTGAATTTGTAAAAGTCTAAGTGGTTAACTTAGCAACAAGGTGCAAGCCTGCTGAGGCTTAGAGAATACAAATTTGTAAGTGTTAAGGTGAACACATATTGTAAGGTGCTGGATTTGAGAAGCTATTTCAAGCATCATAGTGGAAACTCTCACAAGATTGTGAGGAGTGGACTACCCCACATTGGGGGAACCACTATAAATTCTCTGTGTGTTGATTCTCTCTTCCCTATACTCTTTACTTACTGCATACACAACACACACAAACACATTTACTTTATTAAACTGTTTTTGCAATCAGACATCAGAACGTTCTGAAGTCTGTTTTAACTTAACCATTCCAAGTTTCAACTTGAAAATCAATTTTAAGTTACAGGTTTAATTTTTAAAGGGTAACAATTCAAACCCCCCTTCCTTGTGACTATTTTATCTACTTCAATTGGCATCAGAGCCTGCCTCTATGGGTTGAGCACTCAACAGTGTATGAGGAAAAGATCTAGAAAGAAGTAATGTGAAAACCTGCAAGCCAAAGTGCATATCACATATGCAACAATGTGGGATATTTCAAAAGTAAAATCCCTCTGAAGAAGAAAATGCAAAGATGGCAACCAGAGATGATTTTGAAGAAGTCAACACATGAGTAAAAGACAACACATAAAGTTAAGAGGTAAGAAATCTGATCCTTATCTTTTATATAAAGTGTTTAATATTATCTCATATGACTCATGCATTTTATCTTAAAAGTGTTGATGAGTCATTTATTATCTATTTTTATATGTTATTTAGTCTCGTTTTATTTAGATTTAAGTTTATTCTATTTTAATATTATTTCCTTTTTGTGCTATTTTACTACAATTGCATATTGTTATATTTCAAAAACGAATATTTGATGGATTGAGTCTTGGAGCAAAAGAAAGGGGTATTGGAGCTGATTCGGTACGAAAATACGAAGATTCGGAGACAAAAATATATCTCCCTCAAGTCAAAAACTTGGCACAGCCCGTGCTAGGCTTGGCACGGCCGTGCCACACTCCATAACTACTTTTGCTGCTTTTGCTTAGATTTTAAGCTACTCTGTTTTAGTTTACTTGTGGAACATTCTAGTGATTGCTTAGATTTTAAGTCGAATGTAAACTATAAATAGAGTAGCTAGCCATCACAAATATTCATCTTCTCTTGGAATTCAATAAGTGACAATTGTCTTTCTAATAAGCTACTCTCATTAGGATTGATTATTTCCTATCATTTACTTTGATGCTTTCTCTCTTCTTCTCCATGTCTACGATGAACATGAGTGAGTAGACTTTTCTTTGTCTTGGGATTGTTGGATAAGTCTAAATGACATAATCCTAATCAAGCCAAGCTCTAAGCCTTAATCTTATGTAACCCTAATTTCTTATCTAAATTCACCGCTTTAACATGGATCAACCATTATCAAATTGTGGAAACGAAAGTGGAGGGTTTGATAATTGTTTATCCATTACCTCAAATATCAATTCATAAAACGAAAGTGGAGCTTTGATATTCGAACAAGTGAATTTAGACAAGGATTGCAAAGGTAGCGAAATAGTCTTTGCAATCTTTGAGACATATAGTTTCGATCTTCAAGGGAACTAATAATGATCAAGTCAGCGAAATAGGCTTGGTTGTTAGAGCCACCAAAATCTAATAGTAATCAAGTCAGCGAAATAGGCTTGGTTGCTAGAGGAACAAAAGAGAAACTGTCTTGAGAAATTAGGTCTAACATAAAGTTATAAGCTTATAGTTTGGTTTGTGAAGGACTTGTCATTTAGATGAACCAATGATCCCAAGGCTCCTTTTATTATATTATCCTTCAATCATTTGAAAACCCCAACTTACAACTCGATTCTCCTCTAATCATCATCGAAGGTTAATTGAATTAAACTACTCCCTGTCGGAACGATACTCTTTTCATACTACTTCGGTAATCTTGAATGATATATATTGAAACCATTCAAAAGTTGTAGAACTCTCATTTTAAAATATTTGAGAAACATAAGATTCTCAATGAGCAAAAATTGTAAGATTTAGCAAAGTCTGAATTTTTGAAATAAAATGTTATTTTGAAAAGAGAAGTAATATTTTGAAAAAGGACATAACCAACTTTATAAAGTCTGTTAAGACCTTTCGAAAAGGCTGGTTTAGGATTCATAACCTATCACAAACAAAAATGTAATGAAAATATGTTATACCAAACAAAAGTGAGAAGGTAAATAAAAATTATCATTTTGAAAACGGATTCAACATTCTGAACCTGTATATTGTTTTATGAAAAGAAACTTGAGAAAAATCCTCATTTCAAAAAGACATTTTATCCTAAATTAGATTGGTCTCAAAAGGTTGAGATTGGTAAAACATAATGTTCTTATTACAACAAAGTTGATTATCTTAAATCAGAATGTGGTCATAAGAAATAATCTCTCAAGAAGAGAAACACTAACCTTCAAGGACCCAAAGTAATATGGGTACCAAAAGCTTTGCAATATGTGATGCAGAAATATTTGCTTCCAAGATGATATGTGGAGAAAATGTTCAATCACTAGAAGATGAGCAAATGGAATTTTCAACTAGTTTTAGTCTCAACATAGAAGATCTAAACTCATACTTCAATACTGATGTGTTTCAAGATGCTCAGAAAAACTGCTCAGATTGTGCAAGAAAGATCTGAAACTGAAGATATGATGTTCATGTGTCTGCAGATCAGAATGTTAAGGAAAATGCTCCTGATGCTGAAGCTACTCAATCCTAAAAGTTGAAAGCTTCAAAGTTCATTCCTCTTGTGTTCAAGCAAGGCAGAAATAACTTTGGAAGTGTTTGAAAATGTCATTAATGTTGATCATGTATCATATATCATGTTTTCAACAAAATTGTTTTTCAATCTCAACCACATGATCGTGCAACATATGATTGAAGAACAAAGAAGACTTCTCATATTCTATATGATTTGGCTTTCACACTCACATTTAAGCATTTTAAGATGTCTCTGAAAAAGTGAAGTGTGTGAGAATGATTATGAAATCTTTGACAAAAAGAATTTGACAACAATATCCTCCAACAATGGATCAAGACATCCCTGGAGAAACCTTCTAAGAAGTTGCAGACATTGCCAAGGAAGCTGTTCAGAAAAACTGATGAAGTTCAAAATGTTGAAAAACTTCAAAAAGATTATGGTGCTGCTAAAAAAGAGAGCTAGCTGGCTTATGGTACACCTCATAAGGATGGTAGCATTCTCATTGCTGCTAATGAGGTTCAGGAAGCTAATGCAACTACTGAAACATGACTTCAGAAAGTTGATGGAACTACTCAAGATGAAACTCATAAAGTTGATGAAGTTCCTGCATAACAACTTCAGAAGGTTGATGAAATTAAAGAAGTCTCTAGAGAAATAGCTCAGAAAGCTGACAAAGCTAAAAGCTTTTATTGGATAATAATCCTTTAAATCTTCTACTGCTGAAATAATTTCAAAAGCTGAAGTTGATGCTACAAACATCTTGAGTGAACTCCAGTTTTATGAACAAGAAATTGTTCTAGAATCTGATATGGGAAATGACCCTCTATCATCAACAAATCAAGATATGCATGATGTTGCTAAAATTCTAGCCACAAATGTAACACTCCTATTTCTATTAAAGCAATTAAACATGCGAATAATACATTTATTCAAGAAATAGAGGCTACGCCACATTCAAAATTCAAAAACCAATAAACATGTATATAAACCTCAATAGTCGCAGCGGAATATAAACCAGAGTAAATTCAAATATAAATGTTATGAATAAATAAATTACATCAACATAGATGCATCTCAAAAATCCCAACAAACGGGTAATCTCCAAACATAACAAAATCCAAAGATAACCTAATCTAGACCGACACAACGAAGCCTAGATCAGAGCCGACTAATTCTAAACACCGATATCGGAGAATGCTCCCGATATCCACCAAGCACAAGAACTCACCAAGCAACTAAACCTGCACAACGTCTACCCATCCATACAGATAGGCAGGCGGTCCATAACAGATCCACTGGGGGTAAGTATTACATTATCATAATCCAAATAACAGATAACATGAATATTTCAATATAAACATCATGCATTTGATCAATAATAATCACACATTAATACTTACATCACATCCCAATATGTCACATCAATAATCATCAATCACATGAACAGTTATGAATTCACAAATATTCATTCACAATCTCCAATCACAAATATTCACGAATAGTCATTAATCACATTTCACGAACAATCACCAATCACATTTATAAAACAAGACTCATGTCATGATATGCACTTATTGACACATACATGCATGTGGTACCAAATCTCCAAAAGGTCGTCACCTCCGATGGAACAACTCAACATCGTATGTAAGGGTTCACACCCGCCTTACATAATCTCCGAAGTAAAAGAGCACAACCCTTTTACGACTACACGACTATGATGCATGGACATGTAACAAGACTCGATAATGCGACAACAATCACAATTTTCTCCACAATATATAGGACAACACCCAATTATATTGTTCATCTCCACATCATTTGCATTGTCAAGAAAACATGCCCACACACAATTAAATCATAGTATTCACCATCACACATCAACATGATTATCAATAATCAACAATGTCATTCAACATCAACTATATCATATAGTTTCACCATTCCAAACAATTCTCATATTCCAAGTAAGAGAACATACAACATCTCATGACAAATATCATATCCAACATATAACCATTCAACATCAACTATCACATATAGTTTCACCATTCAACCATTCCTTACATTATAAGTAAGTTAGCATACATATCTCATGATAAACATCATATCCAATACAATCATTCATTCATACAACTTCACTTAGCCATATAAGAATAGTCACCACAATTCATAAGACAGTTAGTTCAAGAAATGTTTTTGACCAAAGACCGTGTCAAGTGGCAAACGGCCAACATTGACAATTCTCAAGACAAAACAACATAGACAAGTTGAGAGTTCTCAAACAACCTTAACCAATCATGTATTCATGAAATTAAGTTGCCTCCGGACCATTAAACATTAATCCAAGAACAACTTAAGTTTGTATGAAAAACCCCATTTCACAACTTTTCACATTCCCACCCGAAATATCACCTTTTACATGATTAGAACAAATGTACTAAAACCAAATAAATAAACTCTAGGACCTCAACCATGTATATACACAAATCACATATGAGTGCAGTAGTGTATACATCAATGTTTCATAGGCCAACTCACTTAAATTCAAGTTTTGCAAAGATCATATCATAAATGTTTCATTAAAGTCAAGAAAACACAAGGGCTCACCAAGCCCTTAATACAAAGCTATTTCTTCCATAAAAACATCCCTAGATGATTAGGATAAACTCCCTACATTTAGGAAGAAGTTTGGAACCAATTGGAGCGAAGAAAATTCCATTTTAAAAGTTTCTGGTCGGGCAAAATCGTAGTCCGATTTTTTCTCATCGTAGTACGATTTTTTTCGAGCTGAAACACCCCAAAATCTGGTCAAAATCGTAGCCCGATGAACAAAATCGTAGTCCGATATCTGCCTGACAGACAACATCAGATTTTCCAATTTTTACGTTTTTGCACGTAAAAACCAAACAGTTAATCCGTTTTGGATGCCGTTTTCGCCTACACGCTCCTGACACTTAGCTCTATCTTAATGTACAGAAAAATTCAAGTTTCAACATTCCCAAATTCATTTTCCAAAGCCTTACACAACACTCATTTTCCAAAACGGTTAACAAATGAATTTTCAAACGAAACTCCCGTTTTCTCCCAAAACGACTCGACTATCAAAACTACAACATAAAAACAGAAATTCCATCAAGTTAAACTCATCCAACTCAATCAACAACTTTGTATATCAAGTTTCACTTTGGTCCTTCATATGACCATCTAGCAAAACTTCACCAATACAAACAACTTATTTCATAAAATGGAATACTCATGTTATCATTCAACAACAACAACATATCTACTTCAACAACACTTCATTTGGACATGAATTCAACAACACAATATCACAATCCAACAATTGAGCAAAACACATAAGTATCCATTTTCACCAACAACAACAACTTATTTCACAACAATAAATTATGAATCATGCATACTCAAGCCATGAATTAGCATCCATAACATCACTTAACAACAACAACATTTATTGATCATGAAACTTATCAAAATTCATCAACAAACATGCATAATTCACCAATTGAGCATAATTTACAAACTACCCATTTTCATACATCATGAACTTGCAATTTCATCATCAACAATTCATTTAACATCAAATTAACATATTCAAACATATCTCTACAACATAAGCACGAATTTCAAAGATTGGGTTCATGATAATCACTTATTCCCATAATCAATTATGCATAGAATGAAGAGAAAAAGAATTAACCAAATGATTATGATAAAGTCTAACCCCCTTACCTTAGGTAATGATTAATCCAAACTTAGGCTTCACTTTAGCTCCTAAATCCTTCAATCTTCAAGTTTACCCCTTTCTCTAACCCTTGTTCTTCCTTTCTCTCACTTTCTCTCTCTACCTCTCTCTAACTTTGGGAAAATGAAAAAGGAATGAATGAATTTCTCTCACTTTCTCTCCCAATCAATTGGGCTCAATTCTAGACCCTAATGGGCTTAACCCATTCTAACACAATTCTAAAAAGTTTCTATACACTCAACGGTAATTACTAACAATGGTAAAACATAACCAACGGTCACTAAACGGTAAAAACTAATCACTACACTAGTAACTTAGTAAAATAAGGGTTCTCACAATATATTAAAAATAATTCTCACTACCCTTCTATACGGTAATCCATGTAAATGCACCCAATGACAATTAAATACACACAAACACATAAAACACATAATAAAAGTAATTAAAATAAATCTAGCTAAAAAATCAGGCTCTTACAACAAACATGCTGAGTGAAAACACTACAACAAAGGAATCTGATGATGATGAGCTAACTGAAAATCAAGCTGGTTTTGATTTGAATATGGAGAAATTCAGCTCAGACTTCAAAGCAAATGTCCTTGAGGATTCTCAGATGGAAAATGATGGAACAATTCCTTCAACTCAAGTTCAGAATGTTCAAAGAAACTTTCTTCATGAACAAAGCATTCCATATGTTGATCATATGTCTGCAGATCCTGAAACATCTAGATATGTTAAAAGACACTCATATCAAAAAGATGGAAAGGCTGAGAAGAAGAGAAAGCTACTAATGATTAAACTGCTTTATAAGGTTATGCTTATTGTTGCTTGGACTTCTCCATCCATATGAGAAAGTATTTTAAAGGAAGAGAAACATGTTCTCTTCATCGAATCTCAAAGTGATCGATATCATCCTAGAAGAAAAGGTTCTAGTTTTGATCTTGTAGCCTACTGCGATGATGATTTTGCTGGAGACAAAGTTGAGAGGAAGAGTACAAGTGGCTCCTGTCAGTTCTTGGGACAAGCATTGATTGAATGGTCTTGCAGAAAGCAAAACACCATGGCAGTCTCCACAACTGAAGCTGAGTATGTATCTGCAGCTAGTTGTTGCTCTCAAATTTTGTGGGTAAGAAATCAACTGGAAGACTACTCTTTAAGGTACACAAGTGTTCCTATTTATTGTGACAATACAAGTGCAATTAATCTTTCTAAGAATCCTATTCAACATTCTAGATCTAAGCATATTGAAATAAAGCATCATTTCATTAGAGACCATGTTTAGAAAAAGGATATTGCATTAAGCTTTGTTGATACAGAATATCAACTAGCTGAGATTTTCACAAAACCTCTTGTTGAGGATAGATTCAATTTTCTCAAAGAAAAATTGTTAATCATGAAAAATCCCATAAAGATTGATCACTAATCACTAAGGGCCTTGAACTTACCCCCTTGATGTTATCTGATTCATTTCAGTTAAATCAATCTTAATCTAAACAATTCATCAGAATGTTCATGAGATAAGAATGTTCATCAGAATGTTCATCCGGTCAGTATGTTCATACAGGTCAGAATGTTCAGGATCTGGATTCTGGGTTACAAAACTCAAACGAAAGATTTTGTGTTGACTTTAACCAAAAATCTCTCTATAATCTGAAGCATTTAATGTTTGATTATCAGAAGATAGGTTTAAGGATTAACCACCATGTAAAACCTTAACCATCAATCAAACCATCCATTCACTTTCCCTCAAATGGCTAGTTTCTCTCTCTTGGCCACTACTTTTCAGTTTCATCTTTTCCAATGCAAAAACTGTCAAGTCACTTCCTCTTTCTTCCCTCAACTGAACATGTTTTGGTTCTATAATAACCAACAACTATTCAGATTATTTCCATCACACGTCTTCTTTTCAAACCAACTTTTTCTCACGTTTTCACCAAACAAATTCATACTCTGTTCTTGCGAAAAATAGCACGAACCAAAACTTCTTCACGCGTTCATTCTCGATCACAACCAACCGCTGCTGATGATCAACCCTCTGATCATTCTCCACTCAACGAAACCACTCTTCATGCCATTCTACAAGATGTAATCATCTCTGCGCATGATACTCCAAAACCATCTATTCCCAAATCTTCTAAAAAGCCAACTAGAAGATCTCAAAGGATGAGAAAAGGATCCTCATCGAAACCAACTACTACTCATGTGGATTTGGTTTCTGATGATGAAAAGAAAGAGAATGAAGAGATGCATGGAGACTCTGATGAAGAAACCATTTCGAAAAAGAGAAATGTTTCTGAGAAAGTTGAAGAAGAATCCTCTGGAAAAGGAAAAGGAGTTGTAGAAGAAGGAGCAACCTTTGAGAAAACTGAGGAAACACTCTTTGAGATGGCCAAAGCTGCAAAGGTAGTTTACCAAAGAAGGAAGCAGATTGCAAAGGAAGCACTACCTCTACATGAAGAGAAAACCTCCTCTGAAGATGAACAAGAAGTGGAAACAAAGGAAGAGGAATTTGTTCCTAGGAAAAGAGGAAAAGGCAAAGATGCAACGCCCACTTTCGTTTAATCGTTTATTTAATCGAGTTTAGGTGATTATATTATAATTATATAATATATGCATGATTTTGGTATGTTTTGATGATTTATGATGATTTGATCGTTGACGTGTTAAGTTATGAGTTTTGGAAGATTTGATAAGGATATGAGAATTATTTTATTGTTAAATAAAATAAAGATTTGAAAATAATATAAAATATTTAGTTGAGGGCTGTTTTGATATTTTAGATAGTTTAGGGGGAGAAAGTGAGATAAGATAAGTAATTAAGAAGAGGTATATAAAGGTTAGACCTAGTTTTACAAAATCATTGTACGTACGACTGTTTTGGAGAAAAAGGGAGAAAAAGCCAAGTCTAGAGAAACCAAGGAAAAGTGCTGCGATTTTCTTCAAACAAGGTAAGGGTGAGACTAATAATTCAATAACGTTGATTGCTGTGATTCTGATGGTTAAATGGCAAAGTCAGGATTGTTTTAGAAAAGTTTGGAAATTAGGTCAAAACTCTAAAAATTGATGATCAAATGGTAAAACTTGTTTAGATTGATGTAGAAATCGTCGTTTAACCTTAGAACATGTTTAGGATGGATTATGGAATCAAAATTAGGCTTTGAACCATGTTATTTGATGGATTTTCGAGAAAACCCGTAGTCTGCCCGTGCTTCTGTTCATCGCTCGCCACGGCGAGTGATGATCCTCTTCTCGTGAGTGATGAACTTCATCGCTCGCCACGCGAGCCCTTTCCCTTTGCCTCGCGAGTTGTTTGGTGCAACTCGCCATGGCGAGCAACCCTTCCTCGCCTCGCGAGCTTAGGTAGAGAGCATGTCATAATTTGTGTTTCGACCTTTTTAGTTGGACCTTGAGTGCCTGAACATGCCTAGTATTGATTATGAATGAATGTAGGATCAGAGGGAACCCAAAACAAGTTTATTTTGGGAGTTGAGTGGTACTCGCCATGGCGAGTAAGAACTCTCGCCGCGCGAGCACAGCCAGGATGCAGTTGCTTGTGTGTTGGTGCGATCTGTGTCGCACGTGTTGATCTAGAGTGAACCCCTAACTAGTAATAAGACCTAATGATGACGTTTAATGCAGTCTGTAGAGTTGTTTAAGTTATGTTGATATTAATTGGACATGAACTAATGTATTGTATATTCATGCAAGATATGAAAGCTTGATAATGATGCAATTTATGTGCTATTGATATAATGATATCATCTCGTTTATGTGACCTGTTTATGCTGCTTCCGTTATTTAACTAACTGCATAAGTATATGATGAAGTTAGCTCCAAATTATTGGATGCATGTTGATATGTTGATTACGATGTTTTGTTCATAAGTGTCCATGCATAGCATCTCATTGAGCTTAGTCCTCGCCACGAATATTAGGAGCTTTGTCCTCCGCACGTTTTAAAGGAGCTTTGTCCTCCGCACGATTAAAGTATATTAATACTTATGATGACGATTGGTACCACATGCATATAAGGAGTCTAAGAGCATTGTCGCATTGTCATGATTAAGATGCCTTGTTGATAATGATTGATTACGTGATTATGTGATAAGTGTTTATCGAATATGTTATGTTGTTCATGATAATTGGATATATGATTATGTTATAACTGTTTAGCAATTATGCAATGTTATTTAAGGAATGATCATGATGTTAATTTATGATTCGCAATTACATTGATTAATGTTATTTGATTATGAAATCTCACCCCTTCTGCTTGAAAATGTTGCCCTTCGTATGGGTAACTTGCAGGTGATCGTGCTTAGTGTGCAGTTGTCGTCGTGAGTGGCCCTGCCTTCTCTGTGTCGTCTAGGTCGCTCTGATACGTAACGGGATGGGGTTATATGCTATAACATGCTTCATTCTTTTACGTGAACTGCTATGATAATTTCTATTTTGATTAACTCTTTTGAGACACTTTATTGGGGCCTGCGTGCCAAACTGATTTATGGTTTATGAACTAATATTCCGCTGCTATGTTAAGATATTATGTGGAAGTTAAATTATTATTTAACTGCTTTGGATTACGTTTCTGTGTGATATCCCGTTTACGGTTTTTACTCTGGTAAATGTTTAAGAAATTTGTATATTGGGAAAAACGGGGTGTTACAATTGGTATCAGAGCAGGTCGGTCCGTCCGGTCAATTAGAGAGTCGTGTCGAGTCTTAGTAATATTTATATTACTATCTTATGTTGTTGTTGCTACTTTTGTAGAATATCAGGAATGGCTGGAAGAAACGATGCTGCGTTAGCTGCTGCTTTACAAGCTGTTGCCCAAGCTGTGGGACAACAACCTAACGCAAATGCTGGTGTGAATGTTGAAGCTAGGATGTTGGAGACATTCATGAAGAAGAACCCTCCAACTTTCAAAGGACGATATGACCCTGATGGAGCCCAGACGTGGCTTAAGGAGATTGAGAGGATTTTTCGGGTTATGCAGTGCACTGAGGATCAGAAAGTGCGGTTTGGTACTCATCAGCTAGCCGAGGAAGCTGATGACTGGTGGGTTGCTCTTCTGCCTACCCTTGGGCAGGAGGGAGCTGTTGTGACTTGGGCTGTTTTCAGGAGAGAGTTCCTGAGGAGATACTTTCCGGAAGATGTTCGCGGGAAGAAGGAGATCGAGTTCCTTGAGTTGAAGCAAGGAAACATGTTTGTGACAGAGTATGCTGCCAAGTTCGTGGAACTGTCAATGTTCTACCCGCACTATACTGCTGAGAATGCTGAGTTCTCGAGATGCATCAAGTTCGTGAACGGTTTGAGGCCCGACATCAAGAGGGCGATTGGATACCAACAGCTTAGAGTTTTTCAGGATTTGGTCAATAGCTGCAGGATCTATGAAGAGGATACGAAGGCTCACTACAAGGTAGTGAATGAGAGGAAGGGCAAGGGACAGCAGAGTCATCCTAAGCCGTACAGTGCTCCTGCTGATAAAGAGAAACAGAAGATGGTCGATGTTAGGCGGCCTAAGAAGAAGGATGCTGCAGAGATTGTGTGTTTCAATTGTGGTGAGAAAGGCCACAAAAGCAACGTCTGCCCTGAGGAAATCAAGAAGTGTGTCCGGTGTGGCAAGAAAGGTCATGTTGTAGCTGATTGCAATCGTACGAACATTGTGTGCTTTAATTGCAACGGAGAGGGTCACATTAGTTCGCAGTGTACTCAGCCTAAGAGGGCGCCGACTACTGGTAGGGTCTTGATTTGTCTGATATGAATGGAGAGATGGTTGTCGAAACTCCAGCTAAGGGTTCGGTGACTACTTCTCTCGTATGTTTGAAATGTCCTTTGTCTATGTTTGGTCGTGATTTCGAAATGGATTTAGTTTGTCTGCCTTTGAGCGGTATGGATGTGATTCTGGGTATGAACTGGTTAGAGTACAACCACGTTCTTATTAATTGTTTTAGCAAGTCAGTGCATTTCTCTTCCGTCGAAGAGGAAAGTGGTGCGGAGTTTTTATCTACTAAGCAGCTGAAGCAACTGGAACGCGACGGTATCTTGATGTTTTCGTTAATGGCTACTTTATCTACTGAGAATCAAGCAGTGATTGATAGGTTACCGGTGGTGTGTGAATTTCCCGAAGTTTTTCCAGATGAAATTCCTCATGTGCCTCTAGAGAGAGAAGTTGAGTTTTCTATTGATCTTGTTCCTGGAACGAAGCCGGTCTCGATGGCACCTTATCGTATGTCTGCTTCCGAGTTATCTGAGTTGAAGAAACAGTTGGAGGACTTGCTTGAGAAGAAGTTTGTTAGACCAAGTGTTTCACCTTGGGGAGCGCCGGTTTTGTTAGTAAAGAAGAAAGATGGTAGTATGCGGTTATGTATTGATTATCGACAGTTGAACAAGGTAACTATCAAGAATAGGTATCCACTTCCGAGAATTGATGATTTGATGGATCAGTTAGTGGGTGCACGTGTTTTTAGCAAGATTGATTTGAGGTCGGGTTATCCCCAGATTAAAGTAAAGGATGAAGATATGCAGAAGACAGCTTTCAGAACGCGTTATGGTCACTATGAATATAAAGTTATGCCTTTTGGTGTTACCAATGCACCTGGAGTGTTTATGGAGTATATGAATCGCATCTTCCATGCATTTTTGGATCGGTTTGTGGTTGTGTTTATCGACGATATTTTGATTTACTCCAAGACTGAGGAAGAACATGCTGAGCATCTGAAGATTGTTTTGCAAGTGTTGAAAGAGAAGAAGCTTTATGCTAAATTGTCTAAGTGTGAATTCTGGTTGAAAGAAGTGAGTTTTCTAGGCCATGTTATTTCTGGTGATGGTATTGCAGTGGATCCGTCTAAAGTTGAAGCGGTATCACAGTGGGAGACTCCTAAGTTAGTTACTGAGATTAGAAGTTTCTTGGGTTTAGCTGGTTACTATAGAAGGTTTATTGAAGGGTTTTTTAAGTTAGCTCTTCCGCTAACGCAGTTGACTTGTAAAGGTAGAACTTTTGTGTGGGACGTCCATTGTGAGAACAGTTTCAGTGAATTGAAGAAGCGTTTGACGACTGCTCCAGTGTTAATTTTGCCGAAGTCAGTTGAACCTTTTGTGGTATATTGTGATGCGTCCAATTTGGGTTTAGGAGGTGTACTTATGCAAGAAGGTAAAGTGGTAGCTTATGCTTCAAGGCAGTTGAGAATTCATGAGAAGAATTATCCTACGCATGATCTCGAGTTGGCGGCTGTAGTCTTTGTATTGAAGATATGGAGACATTACTTGTATGGTTCGAGATTTGAGGTGTTTAGTGATCACAAGAGTTTGAAGTATTTGTTCGATCAGAAGGAATTGAATATGAGACAGCGAAGATGGCTTGAATTGTTGAAGGATTATGACTTTGGTTTGAATTATCATCTAGGTAAAGCTAATGTTGTTGCAGATGCCTTGAGTAGGAAAACATTGCATATGTCCGCTATGATGGTCAGTCGGAGAGGACAATTCAGTCGCTAGAGGATTTGTTGAGAATTTGTGTTCTTGAGCAAGGAGGAACTTGGGATAGTCATCTTCCGTTGATCGAGTTCACATACAATAATAGTTATCATTCAAGTATTGGAATGGCACCTTTCGAGGCTTTATATGGTCGGAGATTCAGAACTCCGTTGTGCTGGTTTGAGTCAGGTGAAAGAGTGGTCTTAGGACCAGAGATTGTTCAGCAGACTACTGAGAAATTTCGGATGATCCAAGCGAAAATGAAGGCGTCGCAGAATCGACAAAAGAGTTATCATGATAAGCGTAGAAAAGATCTTGAGTTTCAAGAAGGAGACCACGTGTTTTTGAGAGTCACTCCTATGATTGGTGTAGGACGTGCTTTGAAGTCAAAGAAGTTGACCCCGAAGTTCATTGGTCCGTATCAGATATTGAAAAGAGTTGGAACGGTGGCTTACCGAGTGGATTTACCGCCGCATCTTTCGAATTTGCACAACGTTTTCCATGTGTCGCAACTTCGAAAGTATGTTCCGGATCCATCTCATGTAATCCAAAGTGACGATGTGCAAGTTAGAGACAACCTTACGGTAGAGACTTTACCGGTGAGGATTAATGATCGTAAAGTGAAGACGTTGAGAGGCAAGGAGATACCTCTCGTGAGAGTCGTTTGGACGGGAGCGACTGGTGAAAGCTTGACGTGGGAGCTTGAGAGTAAGATGCTGGAGTCTTATCCAGAGTTGTTTGCTTGAGGTAAATTTTTGAGGACGAAAATCTTTTAAGTGGGGGAGAGTTGTAACGCCCACTTTCGTTTAATCGTTTATTTAATCGAGTTTAGGTGATTATATTATAATTATATAATATATGCATGATTTTGGTATGTTTTGATGATTTATGATGATTTGATCGTTGACGTGTTAAGTTATGAGTTTTGGAAGATTTGATAAGGATATGAGAATTATTTTATTGTTAAATAAAATAAAGATTTGAAAATAATATAAAATATTTAGTTGAGGGCTGTTTTGATATTTTAGATAGTTTTGGGGGAGAAAGTGAGATAAGATAAGTAATTAAGAAGAGGTATATAAAGGTTAGACCTAGTTTTAGAAAAACATTGTACGTACGACTGTTTTGGAGAAAAAGGGAGAAAAAGCCAAGTTTAGAGAAACCAAGGAAAAGTGCTGCGATTTTCTTCAAACAAGGTAAGGGTGAGACTAATAATTCAAAAACGTTGATTGCTGTGATTCTGATGGTTAAATGGCAAAGTTAGGATTGTCTTATAAAAGTTTGGAAATTAGGTCAAAACTCTAAAAATTGATGATCAAATGGTAAAACTTGTTTAGATTGATGTAGAAATCGTCCTTTAACCTTAGAACATGTTTAGGATGGATTATCGAATCAAAATTAGGCTTTGAACCATGTTATTTGATGGATTTTCGAGAAAACCCGTAGTCTGCCCGTGCTTCTGTTCATCGCTCGCCATGGCGAGTGATGATCCTCGCCTCGCGAGTGATGAACTTCATCGCTCGCCACGCGAGCCCTTTCCCTTTGCCTCGCGAGTTGTTTGGTGCAACTCGCCATGGCGAGCAACCCTTCCTCGCCTCGCGAGCTTAGGCAGAGAGCATGTCATAATTTGTGTTTCGACCTTTTTAGTTGGACCTTGAGTGCCTTTGAGTGCCTGAACATGCCTAGTATTAATTAGGAATGAATGTAGGATCAGAGGGAACCCCGAACAAGTTTATTTTGGGAGTTGAGTGGTACTCGCCATGGCAAGTAAGAACTCTCGCCTTGCGAGCACAGCCAGGATGCAGTTGCTTGTGTGTTGGTGCGAACTGTGTCGCACGTGTTGATCTAGAGTGAACCCCTAACTAGTAATAAGACCTAATGATGACGTTTAATGCAATCTGTAGAGTTGTTTAAGTTATGTTGATATTAATTGGACATGAACTAATGTATTGTATATTCATGCAAGATATGAAAGCTTGATAATGATGCAATTTATGTGCTATTGATATAATGATATCATCTCGTTTATGTGACCTGTTTATGCTGCTTCCGTTATTTAACTAACTGCATAAGTATATGATGAAGTTAGCTCCAAATTATTGGATGCATGTTGATATGTTGATTACGATGTTTTGTTCATAAGTGTCCATGCATAGCATCTCATTGAGCTTAGTCCTCGCCAAGAATATTAGGAGCTTTGTCCTCCGCATGTTTTATAGGAGCTTTGTCCTCCGCACGATTAAAGTATATTAATACTTATGATGACGATTGGTACCACATGCATATAAGGAGTCTAAGAGCATTGTCGCATTGTCATGATTAAGATGCCTTGTTGATAATGATTGATTACGTGATTATGTGATAAGTGTTTATCGAATATGTTATGTTGTTCATGATAATTGGATATATGATTATGTTATAACTGTTTAGCAATTATGTAATGTTATTTAAGGAATGATCATGATGTTAATTATGATTCGCAATTACATTGATTAATGTTATTTGATTATGAAATCTCACCCCTTCTGCTTGAAAATGTTGCCCTTCGTATGGGTAACTTGCAGGTGATCGTGCTTAGTGTGCAGTTGTCGTCGTGAGTGGCCCTGCCTTCTCTGTGTCGTCTAGGTCGCTCTGATACGTAACGGGATGGGGTTTTATGCTATAACATGCTTCATTCTTTTACGTGAACTGCTATGATAATTTCTATTTTGATTAACTCTTTTGAGACACTTTATTGGGGCCTGCGTGCCAAACTGATTTATGGTTTATGAACTAATATTCCGCTGCTATGTTAAGATATTATGTGGAAGTTAAATTATTATTTAACTTTTTTTGGATTACGTTTCTATGTGATATCCCGTTTATGGTTTTTACTCTGGTAAATGTTTAAGAAATTTGTATATTGGGAAAACGGGGTGTTACAAAAGACATTGCCATACTTGTTTCTACTCTAAAGATTCAAAGTATTGAAAAGATGGCTAACAGACCCATCAGCAGAGCTAAGTACTTTGACTTTGAAAGTCTTAAGACAAAAGGATGGAATCTGAAGAAGTTCACAGATCCTCAATGCTGGTCAAGTTTTTTTTCCACTCAATGTCAGACTTTTCCAGACTTGGTAAAGGAATTCTATGTCAGACTCAAGTTTTGTTTCCACTCAATGTCAGACTTTTCCAGACTTGGTAAAGGAACAAAATGAAGAAAAGTTCCTGAAATCCACAGTCAAAGGAGTGAGAATCCAAGTTTCTCATAACTTTCTTTCAGATATTCTGAATATTCCAAATGAAGGTAATAAACTACACAACTCTTGGTTCTCTAGTGTAGGAGTCACACGTGAACAACTTCTTGAAGAGTATATCAAACCAAACCATGATATTAACTCCACAAATCTTGAAGATACACCCAAGATTCTCCACAACATGATTAGGCATACTCTCCTTCCTAGATGTGGAAGCTTTAAGGCTATCACCGACACTGATCTGTGCATCATTCATCACCTCATAACCAAAACAAAGCTCAATCTGTGCTTTGTCATGCTCCAACACATGATGGATCAATGCCACTCCTTCAAACAGAAAGTTGCTGGGTTGCCATATGGGATGCACTTGACACCCATATTTGAAGCTGCTGGAATTTCTCTGGACAAAGAAAAAGGTCAAGACACCTTTATGAGATTCACAGCTAAAATCATTAGTCAACTTCACATCACAACTTCAAACATGCCTATTCCTCAAAAGACTGGATCAGTTAAGAGATCTGCTGATCAGAAAGTTCAGGAAGTGAGGAAGAAGCAAAAAGCTGACAAACCTGCCAAGAAGGAAATTGGTTCAAGTTCTCAGAAGGTTGAGAAAGAAAAGGCTACTCCAGCTCTTGAAGTCTTTGCTCATGTTGCTGAACATACAAGAGAGCTAGTTGAAGCAAGCCAAGAACAATTTGAAGCCATGCTGGCTAAGAAAGCTGCTGAGAAGTTTAGAGAATTTGATGCTGACCATCAGAAAGTTGAAGACTCTTTGAATAAAGGTGTTCAAGCACCCTCTGAAGATATTATAGTTGAATAAAATACTTAGCTTCAAGCTCAGAATGTTGATGAAGATACTAGGGAAGTTGTAGAGATTCTAGTATCTAACTCTTTTGGAAGCCAAAATCAACCAATGGATGTTGATGAAGAAGCTGTGTTGGAACAAGAAAATGTTGAAGCTCATCCTGACTTTGATCTCAACATTGAAGACACTACAAATGATCTCTACAATGAGATCTTTCAAGATGCTCAAGGAGAACAGATTCAACAAGGTGATCAGAATGTTCAAAACAACACTGATCAAAATGTTCCTACTGCACCTGTTGAACAGCTGTCAGTAGATCCTAATCCATTCGCTTCAGGATCTTTGCCTTCTAAGGAAGTTCAGCTTCTTGCTCAACCTGGTCAGAATGTTCAGAGAGATCAGAATGTTCCATCTGCTCAGAACATGGAACATGTTCAGTTTGTGAATTTGTAAACTTCAACCATGGGGTCTTCTTCTGGAATCAACAAGTATTTGGTGTCTTCCCTACCAACACTATAACACCCCGTTTTCCCAACTTAAAAATTTCATAAATATTTATCAGAGTAAACAACATATAACGGAATGCTACACTTCTAAAATATAATAAATGAGATAATTAACTAATCATCCTTCCAAAAATCATCAACATATTATTTCAAACTTTGCAGCGGATTAAATTCATTAACATAGATAAGTCTTTGGCACGCAGGCCTTATTAAAACATAAACAATACGTAAAGGAATAAAAAATAGCCACAAAAGATCCCATCCCGTTACGTATCAGAGCATCCTAAGACTCGGTGAGGAATAAGTCACTCACGACAGCATTATCAATAACCTACTAACGATCACCTGCAAGTTACTCATAGGAAGAGCAACATTTCCAAGCAGAAGGGGTGAGATTTCACAAAACAATAATATTAAGCATATAATTCAACAATTATATTTAGTCAACATCAAATCATCTTAATATTCATTATAAATAGTAATATATCATTTAGCACTTCAATCATAGTTCGTATAAACAATTATAACTTCACAACTTATCAACATAAACATCCTTGACTCGACAAATGCGACTCCAACTCGATTATGCAACTTAGACCTCTTATATGCATGTGGTACCAATACGGAGCATCAAGCCCGTATCGCTATTTAAGTATTAATATACTCTGGAGCATCAAGTCCCTATCGCTATTTAAGTATTAATATACTCCAGAGCATCAAGCCCCCAACAAAGAATGCTAATGCATGGACTCGACTTCTTAAACATCTTAAATCGACAACTCTTGTATAATCCAATAATTTGGAACTTCATAATCTTAATCAACTTAGACTGACTCATGCAGCTTAGTTAAATAACAACAACAACACAGTAGTATACAAAAACAACATGACAAAATAATATCAAATGCAAATCAACAACGTTTCAATTATTCACATATAATTCAAGTAATGCATGTATAATTATATCACAATATAACATCATCAAATCATCATAAATCAGCTTCACAGATCTTCATTAATATTATATACAACTACCATTCCAACCCCAAAGACCAACTCATGAACTCATTAGACCCTTTATACAAGGTTATCTCCTTCCTAAAAACATCTCTATATGATTAGGATAAAGTTCCTACACTTAAGAAGAAGTCTGGAAACATTTGGAGTGAAGAAAATTGCATTTTTAAGGTTTCTGGTAAGACAGCATCAGACATACTTAAATTATAGATTTTTCTGTCAAAATCGCCTCATGATCACTAGAATCGCCTCATGATTTCGACAGCAGCAGACATACTAAAATTACAGGATTTCTGTCGAAATCACCTCATGATCACTAGAATTGCCTCATGATTTCGACAGCATCAGATTTTCACCCTTCACGTTTTCGCGCCTAAAAATCAAACCGTTAACCCGTTTTCGATGCCGTTTTCGCCTACGCGCTCTTGACACTTAGCTCTATCACAATCTACAGAAACGTTCCAGTTTCAACCACCCAAAAATCAGTTTTCAAAACCTCACATAATCACTCATTTGCATAAACATTTAGACACTGACTCTTCAAGCGAAAATCCCAATTTTCATCAATCAAAACTCAAAAACTGATTAGAAATTTAACCTATGATTATTCTACAACATGAACACCACCTATTACTTTAATTCATCAGATTATCTACTCTTTCTACATCAATCTACGAATTTTTCATCAATTCCTCACTTTAACCCAAATTCTCAAATCCTCCAAAACTAATCCCACCCTTGTTAAATTTAATCATCAGAATTACAGACTTAATAAGATTGAATGTTAGTCTCACCCTTACCTTATAAGATGAAATCGCAGCCCCTCTAGGTCTTCTCCCTTCTCTTGGCTTTTTCTCCCTTTTCTCCAAAATTGATCATACGTTATGTTTTTCTAAACTAGGTCTTTCCTATTTATATCTCCACCATCCATCTTCTCTTTCTCCCCCAAACTCTCTAAAATCTCATAACAACCCCTAAACCCAATATTATTTTATTTTCAAATCTTATTCTATTAAATAATATAATAAGCCACTTAATAAATTACATAATCATATAAATATATTATAAACTCTTCTTAATAAATTCTAGACTCAATTAAATAATTAAATAAAACAAATAATTCAAAAAGGGGGTTACAAAAACCAAGTACCATTCCTTCATCCACACCACCTCCACCACAAACCAAAACAACTCAGAATCTCCCAAATATGTCTGCATTGTTTGGTTCTTTAAACACTTTTGTCACAGCAAACAAAGAAAAAGTTGATGCTTCTGGTGATGCTGCACCTGCTAAGCCCTCTAAGGCTGAGAAAATGGCTGCAAGGGCTCTCAGAGTTGCCACCAAAACTCACAAAATTGTGTGTGCACTTTCTAACTGGACAAGAGATGTTCATGCTCCTAGTTTGGCAGTGGACAAGCCTATCTTTAATGATCCAACAGTCTTTGAATCTGAACCATCCTCAGATTCAGGGGATTCTACTCTCTGAATCATTTCTGGTCCTAATCCCTATCCTTTTTGCAGATGACTAAAGGGCGAGAAGCTTTAGGATTTTTTGTCTTTTAAGTTTTCTAAGTTTAGGCCCTAAGTAGGCTAGTAATCAATAGTTTTTGGAGTCTTATAAAACTTCATTTTTTGCTTGATCAAACTTAGTTCATATGCTTTTTTATTTTTGAACCATGTTCATCATACAATTGTACTTCATGAATGATATTAATGAAAGAATATTGATGCATGGATCTATCAACAAATAAAGGCATGGACAAGGAACTATGTCAAAAGGATCTTTAATGTTCATCCAAGATTATGAACATTAAAGTACTAGGAAAATTCCAATAAGAATATTGTCCTAGATGATGCATTCACTGCACTTCAGTTGTATCTTACTATTAGGTTTGATTACATTAAAAGTTAAGTCTTACAAATCAACCTAAAGTAAGAACAAATGTGTAACACCCCGTTACCCAAAATCAATTTAATAATAAATAAAACATACATCAGAGTAAATCCCAAACGGGCATGTCACACTACTAATTCAATTTTTCTTAAATAGCATATAAAACTATTTAATTAACAACCAACTTTAATCATTTCATCAAAACCTTGCAGCGGAATATTTTTCAACTTAAATAACAACAAATAGTCTTGGCATAAAAGCCTCATCAAAGAACTTCAAACAACAATAGGGCTACATCAGCCATATTCAAAATTTGATACATAAGGAATGAAAATAAATAAGAATCCCATCCCGTACGTATCAGAGCCCTAGACACTTTGAGCCACCACCTACTACTCAGGATCACCTGCAAGTTACCCATAGGAAGGGCAACATTTTCAAGTAGAAGGGGTGAGATTCACAACAATAATATAGATAATAAATTAATCAATTGAATCTAACACCCTAACAGAAAATAATTCATCAACATATAATCATTATATCACCATTATCAACATCAACAATAAATAGAAATTAAAACCAACAACATCGACTCATGCAATACTCCACAACTGCACTATGACTCCTCTACAATGCATGTGGTACCATATTCAGGGCCGCAGCCCTCACCGCTAATCGAATGGTTAAAGCATTCTTTTCAGGACATAAGTCCTCACCGCGAAACACCGCTTTGAACAACAAAGTGTTCCACCGCTTTGAACGACAAGGTGTTCTAGGGCCAGAGCCCTCCCACTTTTGTGCGTATGCAACTGACTCCACTTGTGTATATCTACATACAACTCCAAAAAATGCATATGTATTTATATGACTCACCACTCCTTAATGCAACATCATGTATGACTTAATTAAATAGAAACATACATCCTAGTCAACAACAAATCATTATAATCAATCCAATCATCCCAGAAAAATACACCATTTATAATAGTCATGCTGACACATCAATATCAATCAACATTTGTCAAAACAGAACAAACAACTCAAATACTAGGCAACTCGCCTGGCGAGTACTTCTACTCGCTCTTGCGAGCATAGGGAAAAGGCTGCTCGTCGTGGCGAACTCAAGGCGAACTCAAACCAGGTTCTCTCGGGAGTTTTGACATTTTTCTCACTAAATCTTCATTTTTAAGTTCCCTATTCGTCTTTTTAATCTGAAAATTATCCCAGACCTCTCTAAAAGCATCTAGGTACTTAAAACTATCCATTTTACAGCTTATAACAACACTTCAAAAATCATGATCTCTCAGGCACATGCTCGCCGTGGCGAGCCATGAAGTTGCTCACTCGCGAGGCGGGAAGGTCTACTCGCCTAGGCGAGCGATGAATATCAGCACGACCAGAATGCAGGTTTTTCCCCAAAAATCCAATTTTCTCACTTTCACTCCCCAATTTGGTTTATAGATGTGTAATAACTTGCTGTATGCACTCAAATTTCCAATAATTCCTACACTCAAAACCCAATAATCCACCATAAACCTAAAATTTCCAATTCTAACAAAAACCTGTTAAAATCAAAATCAAAATACAGAATCTACACAATTGAAGTAAACCTCACCCTTACCTTAGATTTGCAGAAAGAAATGCACAGCAAAATCGGTTCCTTGGCTCTTTTCCCTTGTTCTTGGTTTTCTGTCCCAAAACTTGTTTCACGTAAAACATTTCTCTGACTCTTTCTTTTCTTAACTCCCCAATTGTAACTTCCCTTTAATTCAATAAACTCCCCTTAATTCTATTAAATCCTAATTAATTCCCCAAATTCTAAAATAATATTAATTTCCCACTTATTCTAATTATTATTAAAATAACTATATAATAGAAAAATCCACACCAGATAAATCACAAATATTATTTAAAATCATATAAAAGACTCTAAATAATTCCAAAATAAATAAATTAACGACTAGGGCATTACAACTCTCCCCAACTTAGAGAATTTCATGCTCGAAATTTTACCTCAATCAAACAACTCCCGCATCTTACTCTCCAGCTCCCAAGTCAAACTCTCACCAGTTACTCCACCCCAAACAACCTTCACTAGAGGTATATCCTTGCCTCTAAACTTCATCACCTCACGATCTTCAATCCTCATCGGTAAGGTCTCAACTGTAAGGTTGTCTCTAACGTGCACATCATCTCTTGGAATAACATGCGAAGGCTCCGCTACATACTTCCGAAGCTGCGACACATGAAACCCATCGTGCAAGTTCGAAAGATGTGGTGGCAAACCAACTCTATATGCCACTGTTCCAACCCTCTTTGAAATCTGATACGGACCAATGAACTTTGGAGTCAACTTCCTTGACTTCAATGCACGTCCTACACCCGTCATAGGAGTAACCCTCAGAAATACATGATCACCCTCCTAAAACTCAAGGGCCTTCCTACGCTTGTCATGATAACTCTTCTGTCGACTCTGCGACGCTTTCATCTTTTCCCTTATTGATGAGTCATTTATATACTATTTTAATATGCTTTTTAGTTTAGTTTTATTTAGATTTTATATAATTTTATATTAGTATTATTTCCTTTTTAGGATAGTTTACTTTAAATTGCAATTTATTATATTTCAGGAAAGAATATTGGATGGATTGAATCTTGGAGCAAAAGAAAGGGATTTGGAGCCGATTGGACACGAAAATATGAAGATTGAGAGACAAAATACGTCTCCCACAAGTCAGAAGCCTGGCACGGCCCGTGCTAGCCTTGGCACGGCCGTGCCACCCTCCAGAACACCTTTTGCGGCTTTTGCTTGGATTCTGAGCTATTCTATTTTAGCGCGCAATCTCTCGTGGAATATTCTTAGAATATACTTGCTTAGATTTTAAGTCAAATGTGTGCTATAAATAGAGTAGCTAGCCATCACAATTATTCATCTTTTCTTGGAATGCAATATGTGACAATTGTTTTCTAATAAAAGTTCATTTACTTTATTGTTATTTACTTTTATGCTTTCTCTCTTCTTCTCCTTGTCTACGATGAACGTCAGTGAGTAGACTTCTCTTGTCTTGGGATTGTTGGATAAGTCTAATGACATAATCCTAATCAAACCAAGCTTTAAACCTTAATCTTATGTAACCCTAATTCCTTATCTAAATTCACCGCTTTAACATGGATCAACCATTATCAAACTGTGGAAACGAAAGTGGAGGGTTTGATAATTGTTTATCCATCATCTCAAATATCAATTCATAAAACGAAAGTGGAGCTTTGATATTCGAACAAGTGAATTTAGACAAGGATTGCAAAGTCAGCGAAATAGGCTTTGCAATCTTTGAGACATATAGTTTCGATCTTCAAGGGAACTAATAATAATCAAGTCAGCGAAATAGGCTTGGTTGTTAGAGGAACCAAAATCTAATAGTAATCAAGTCAGCGAAATAGGCTTGGTTGCTAGAGGAACAAAAGAGAAACTGTCTTGAGAAATTAGGTCTAACATAAAGTTATAAGTTTAATAGTTTGGTTTGAGAAGGACTTGTCGTTAGGATGAACCAATGACCCCAAGACTTTTATCTTTTATTTTATTATTTACTTTCAATTAAAAATACAAACCTTTCTACCTTATAAAATCTTCAGTCTAATCATTATCTAAAGTTAATTGAATTCATAACTCCCTGTCGGAACGATACTCATATTTTACTACTTCGGTAAGACCGTGCACTTGCGGTTTTATCCCATCACTTATCATCTTGACTTTCTCTGTAGTCTGATGAACCAAATCCGGTCCCAACACAACACTCTCTCCTGACTCAAACCATCATAAAGGAGTCCTGCACCTCCGACCATACAAAGCTTCGAACGGTGCCATACCAATACTCGAATGGTAACTGTTGTTGTATGTGAACTCTATCAACGGTAGGTGACTATCCCAAGCTCCACCTTGCTCAAGCACACACACTCTCTGTAAATCCTCCAATGATTAGATCGTCCTCTCCGACTGACCATCTGTCTGCGGATGATAAGCCGAACTCAACCTCAACATCGAAACCAATGCATCTTGCAAACTCTTCCAGAATCTATAAGTGAACCTCGGATCCCTATCTGATACAATACTCGACGGTACACCATGCAGCTTCACAATGTTATGAATATAAATCTCCGCCAACTGAGCTACCGGATAACTGATATTAATCGGAATAAAGTGCGCCAACTTCATCAACCTGTCGACCACAACCCATATAGCATCATGCCCTCTCGGAGTGTTCGGTAAACTCGTCACAAAATCCATAGAAATCCTATCCCATTTCAACTCCGGCACATCCAACGATATCAACAACCCTGCAGGCTTCTGATGTTCAACCTTAGACTTCTGATAAGTCAAACATGCATACACAAAATGAGCAACGTCACGCTTCAAACTGGACCACCAAAACAGCTTCTTCAAATCATGATACATTTTCGTAGCTCCCAGATGAATACTTAAGCTACTCTTGTGACTTTCCTCTAAAATCAACTTTTTCAAACCATCATCATGAGGAATGCAAATTCTTCCTCTGAATCTCATCACAACCATGATCATCAACCTTGAAGTCACGATCCTTAGTGCCATTACCAGCAACCCTTAAATTAACATACTTCACATCCACTTTCTGTGCTTCTCGGATACTATCTAAGAAATCACTGATAATCTTCAGCATCCCCAACTGAACACTCTGAAGTGTCAATTCACAGACAAGGCTCAAGTCTCTAAACTGTTCTAACAAATCAAATTCTTTCACCATCAAAGCAGACATGTGCAACGTTTTCCTACTCAAGGCATCTGCAACCACATTGGCTTTACCAGAATGGTAATTCAAACCAAAATCATAATCCTTCAATAGCTCTAACCATCTCCTCTGCCTCATGTTCAATTCCTTCTGATCAAATAAATATTTTAGACTTTTGTGATCACTGAATACTTTAAATCTGGAACCATACAAATAATGCCTCCAAATTTTCAAAACAAAAACCACCGCAACCAACTCTAAATCCTGCGTAGGATAATTCTTTTCATGAACCCTCAACTGCCTAGAAGCATACGCTACCACCTTACCGTCTTGCATCAAAACACCACCCAATGCCAACTTAGACGCATCACAATACACAACAAACGGTTCTTCCGGCTTCGGTATAATCAAAATAGGAGCAGTTGTCAATCTTTGTTTCAACTCATTGAAACTACTCTCACCTTGAGCCTCCCACACAAACGACTTACCCTTACAGGTTAACTGAGTCAACGGAAGTGCTAACTTCGAAAATCCCTCAATGAACCTGCGGTGATAACCAGCCAAACCCAAGAAACTTCTGATTTCAGTCACTGACTTAGGAGTCTCCCATTGTGATACTGCATCAACTTTCGATCGATCAACTACAATACCACTACGAGAAGTAAGGTGGCCAAGAAGACTCACTTCACTTAACCATAACTCACACTTCGACAACTTAGCATACAACTTTTTCTCTTTCAATATTTGCAACACAATCTTCAGATGTTCTGCATGCTCTTCTTCAGTCTCTGAATAAATCAGAATATCATCAACAAATACAACCGCAAATTTATCCAGGTAAGCATGGAAAATTCGGTTCATATACTCCATGAACACACCAGGCGCGTTAGTAACACCGAAAGGCATCACCTTGTATTCGTAATGACCATATCGTGTCCTAAAGGCCGTCTTCTGCATATCTTCATCCTTTACCTTAATCTGATGGTAACCTGACCTCAAGTCAATCTTACTAAAAACCTTTGCACCCACTAACTGATCCATCAAGTCATCAATCCTCGGAAGTGGATACCTGTTCTTTATTCTAACTTTATTCATCTGACGATAGTCAATGTATAACCTCATGCTACCATCCTTCTTCTTTACCAATAATACCGGCGCTCCCCACAGTGAGACACTCGGTCTTACAAACTTCTTATCAAGCAAGTCTTCCAACTGTTTCTTCAACTCAGCTAACTCGGAAGCTGACATACGATAAGGTGCCATCGACACCGGCTTCGTTCCTGGAACAAGGTCAATTGAAAATTCAACCTCCCTTTCTGGTGGTACATGTAACACTCCTGTTTCTATTCAAGCAATTAAACATGTGAATAATACATTTATTCAAGAAATAGAGGCTACGCAACATTCAAAATTCAAAAACCAATAAACATGTATATAAACCTCAACAATCGCAGCGGAATATAAACCAGAGTAAATTCAAATATACATGTTATGAATAAATAAATTACATCAACATAGATGCATCTCAAAAATACCAACAAACGGGTAATCTCCAAACATAACAAAATCCAAAGATAACCTAATCTAGACTGACACAACGAAGCCTAGATTAGAGCCGACTAATTCTAAACACCGATATCGGAGAAAGCTCCCGATATCCACCAAGCACAAGAACTCACCAAGCAACTAAACCTGCACAACGTCTACCCATCCATACTGATAGGCAGGCGGTCCATAACAGATCCACTAGGGGTAAGTATTACATCATCATAATCCAAATAAAAGTTAACATGAATAACTCAATATAAACATCATGCACTTGATCAATAATATTCACATATCAATACTTACATCAAACCCCAATATCTCACATTAATAATCACCAATCAAATGTGTCATGAACAAATATCAATTCACAGTTATTCATACACAATCACCAATCACATTTCATGAACAAATCACCAATCACATTTCATGAATAATCATCAATCACATTTCATGAACAATCATTAATCACATTTCATGAATAATCACCAATCACATATATCAATAAGAGTCATGCCATGATATGCACCTATTGACACATATATGCATGTGGTACCAAATCTCCAAAAAGGTTCGTCACCCAAATCTAGATCTCAAAAGATCTTTGCCAGGCCGAAGCCCTATAACGAATAAAACATCGTATCCGGATCTCAAAAGATCTCTGCCAGGCCGAAGCCCTAAAACTAGATCTCAAAAGCTCTCTGCCAGGCCGAAGCCCAAATATGAATAAAACATCATATAAAATCTCAACACGACTATGATGCATGGACATGTACACGGACTCGATAATGCGACCACAATCCACAATTTCAACCTCAATATATAGGACAACACCCAATTATATTGATTATCTCCACAACATTTGCATTATCAAGAAAACATGCCCATACACGAATAAATCATAGTATTCATCACCACACGTTATCATGATTATCAATAATCAACAACATCATTCAACATTAACTATATCATATAGTTTCACCATTCCAAACAATTCTCATATTCCAAGTAAGAGAACATATAACATCTCTTGACAAATATCATATCCAACTGTTAGCCAATATTTGTGAGAATATGAGCATTTAATGCAGTCAAGGGTTTTGACCGAAAGATGGGGCAAAGTTTTTCCGTCGAAAAATACAAATGTGCTTCAGCAGGAATCGAATACGTTGTTTCTAGTTCGACGGATGAAAGAAGTTGTCGACGCGCTCTTTAGGTCTTACGGATAAGGCCAAGCAGTTAGCAAACGGCTAGTTTTGGGAACGGCTAGTTTCGATTTTGAATCGAAAGGATGTGATTAGGTAGTTATAGGACTATCTGTATAAATAGTAGTTTTTCTTAGGAAAAAAGGGTCACAATTCAATCATACTAAAAACTTACACTCAATACTGTCCGTATGGAAGCGACAAACGAGTTACAAGTTGCAAAGTATGAATATGTGTACCAACTTTCATTAAGTCTTTACAAATTCAATACAATCTTTTAAACCACTTTTGCAATTTAAGTCTTGTTTTACTAAGTCTTTTCAAAGTACTTCTTTTCAGTTATTTACAGAACTTCGATTGAATTCAACACGGATTGAATTCGATTCATTTACATTTACATTCTTGTCTTTACGTTATCGAAAATACTTTACGAACAAGTATTACTCTTATTTTCAAACAACAAAAACACAATATGCTCCTAAGATTTACTGGTTGATCTTGCAAGTAAACATCATTGAAACCAGCGATTGTTTACCAAAAATCAGTGTAAACAAATTGGCATGCCCAGTGGGACCTTTTGTGTTTTTAATTTTGAAAATTTTCAATTCTAAATTTTTTATTGGTCTGTACTGTGTATGCGTTTAAGGAATAACAAAATACTTCCTGAAATGACGCGCCCTTCTATAGTTTCTGGTACAACAGCAGCAAACACTGCTTCTACTTCAGGAACAGCGACCAATCAGGCAATTCTTGTAGGGTCTACACAACTTGGCCAAAATAGCAATATGGGTCCTGTGTTAGAGCCTGTAGAGACCATACTTGAAGAAAACGTAGTCTCGCAAACATCACAAGCCAATACGTCGAATACAATGGCTAATAATACTTCAAGAAGTATCCCGGTGGCTACGACGGCCGCTCAGACTACCCAGTTTGCGGGAAACATGTTTTCTCAGAGATCTCTCAATTTGGGAAACAATGGAAGAGGGTCTTATGGTATCCCAACCTCCTCGACCCAAACTTCACAAACTACCACGATCACGCCACCCTTTTCTAACCAAGGGGAAACTGTAGCGTTTGGTAGAACCCAACAAACATTTATCCCATTCGGTTCGCCTCAACAATCGCTGACCAACGCTTCAATGAATGCGTTAAGGCAAACCATGGCAGAAACTAACCATGATATGGTGACACAACATGTTGCGACTGTTATTAGCCCTTTGATTCAGGAGACGAATAGCAGTTACCAAGCCCTGTCACAACACATGGAGCGGATAGCAGATTTTCTGGGCGCACCCCAAGTGCGCGCTACGCCGGCTACGCGAAATGCGAATGCCAGGCCAAGAGAAGCACCCGTTGAAGAACAGACTAATCAATTGCTCGAAAACCAGGCACAAAATGAACAGCCTGAAACACCAGAAGAGCCCGTTAGGATTCCTGTAGTGGTAAATAGAAACCAAAATGCTGACCAAGTGGTTATGCAGGCCCGTCGAAATAATTATTGAGGCCATAATAATATAGCCGATATAGTCGAAACATTGATGGCCCAAAACGGTTTCAACACTGGAATACACCGTCCGAATTTCGTGTTCGCGTTAGCCGATTTTGTTTAAGAAACGGAGATGCCAAGAAACCATAAAATCCCAAAATTCACTAAATTTGCTGGGGAAACGAATGAGTCCACCGTTGAGCACGTTGCTCGATACATTATGGAGGCCGGTGATTTGGCAAATAATGAGAATTTGAAATTGAAATATTTCCCAAGTTCTCTGACGAAGAATGCATTCACATGGTTCACAACATTGCCCCCACACTCCATAATTAGCTGGAATCAATTGGAGAAAGCGTTTCATGAGCAGTTTTACATGGGCCAGTCTAAGATTAGTTTGAAAGAATTGGCCAGTGTTAGACGGAAAACGCACGAGTCGATAGATGATTATCTGAACAGGTTTCGACTCCTCAAAGCCCGATGTTTTACAGCTGTGCCAGAACACGAACTGGTCGAAATGGCTGCGGATGGCTTAGATTATTCCGTCCGAAAGAAATTAGATACACAATATCTTAGGGACATGGCGCAATTGGCAGATAGAGTCCGCCAAGTGGAAAGACTCAAGGCTGAAAAAGCCAGGACAAATAGGTTCCCTAAGAAAGAAAAAGTTGCTTATATCGAAACTGGGGATAGTGAACCAGAATTCGATTCTGTCGAAGATAGCGAAATAAATCTCGCGGAATTAAAAGATGGGCCGCCTTACACTTGTAAAATGTTAAGGCCATCAAACGGAAAAAACGTAGAAGAGCCCAAAAACGATAAATATCCCCCAAAAACTTATACTTTTGATGTGTCTAAATGTGAAGAAATATTTGATCTTTTAGTCGCTGATGGCATAATTTTGGTGCCAGATAATATGAAAATTCCCCCTCTAGATCAGAGGAAGAAAAGGGGTTTTTGCAAATTTCATGGTTTTTTGGGCCATAACTTATCCCGTTGTACTCGTTTCAGGGATTCTGTGCAGAAGGCTCTCGATGAAGGAAGACTGAAATTCGGGGAAAAGGTTAAAGCAACAAGCAAACCTGATGTCGAATCTTCCAAAAAGGCTGAATCTATGTACGCTGAAGTGGTGGGTATAAACATGGTGGATGTAGCAGCGCCAAGCGATGGCAAACTATTGTCGAGAGAGGCTGTGCTTAATGACACTGAAATGGTTACTGAAGGCCATGTTCAAAATGACAGCCTGGTTACTGAGGACCAACTCCAAAAGAATGTTCAAAAGGCATATCCTAAAGCTGAAGAAGATCTAATTGATTTTCTGAATCGTTGCAAAATTTCAAACACCAATGCCATGCTTTGCCCAAGATGCAGCGCAGTCTTCGATAAAGAGGCTGCTAAAGTCATAGAAGGTGCTCAGCCACAGGCAAAGTGGAAAGGGAAGAGGAAGGACAACCGCCCTAAATTTAATTTCAACAAAAAGGGTGTCCCTTACAAAGACCACGCTGCTGAAAATTATCAAAAGAGAAATTGGAAAGGAACTTTCAATCCGTCTGCTAATTCTCCCACGGACACTTGGGTCTTTTCAGGAGGAAGGAAGTCTTACTCTGCCCCTCCAACCAAATGGGTGAAGAGACAAGTTCCTGCTCCTCGACTCAATGTGCCAGAATTGCCTACCAGGTATTCTTATAATAATAATTACAAAGGTAAGCAACCTATGACACGAACTCAATGGCGTAGGTATCAGCGCCAGAAAAAAGCAACAGCTCTACAAGACATTACCAACATTGACAAAACGGAGGATAAACAGAAAGCTGTGTTCGAAATGGTTAAGAAACCAGCAACATAAAGAATTTCACCCCCACTGTCAATTATGAAGAAGGATTGTTCCAAAGAGGATGAGGAGATGACTTCAAATTTCACGGAATCTGACCCGTGTCTCGACATAGTTTGCAATGTGGTTTCAATCCTGCCTGTGGAATACGATGTCCAGTCAGAGATTAATGAAGTGGAAAGTGACTTTGTCGATGAAATGGCAATTCACAAGCCACTATGCTATTATGTCATGAATAATGGCTGCGTGGAAGAACAACATGCGGTTTTTGAGAAGCCAGATATCTCGATGAAAGCGCATCTCAAGCCTTTATTTATTCAGGCCAAGATCAATGGCGTAGGGGTAAATAAAGTACTAGTAGATGGTGGGGCCACCGTCAACTTGCTGCCTCAATCTTTTCTGGGAAAAATTGGACTCTATGACTCTGACTTGAAGCCTCATAATATCATTCTCACTAACTATGAAGGCACTTCAGGAAATTCTTTGGGGGGCATCGAACTAGAATTAATGGTGGGCAGCACCAAAAGAATAACGACGTTTATGGTGGTCCCAACAATCAACAAGAAGCTCAGTTGGATAATGAAGATTCGCTGGTAACTAGAGCCCAAGCATACAAAAAGGTTACTGATGGCCTTGTCCCTAATGCTTCAGAGTATGCTACCCCACCACTTGGGGAGGACGCAAGAAAGTGAAATTATGTCTGATCCCAATATGTGGGAGAAAATTACGGCCTACTTGGCCGAAAAGAGATACAAACGGCCAGAGAGGCCGAATCTTCGAAGTCAAAGAACACTGAGAAGTTAGAAGACGGATCAACAGATATTGAGGTCGAAGACCAAAAACTGGATTGCATTTATGATGATGAACCGTTGGGCTTCGAAGAGGATCCTATGGGATCCACCATGAAAATGAAGGCACAAGATCCCCTCGAAGAAATTGATTTGGGTGACGGAACGGTTAAAAGACCTACTTATGTAAGTGCCAAAATCCCTGAAAAATTTAAATGTCAAATTGCAGAGCTATTAAGAAAATACAAAGATTGCTTTGCATGGGATTACAACGAGATGCCTGGTTTGAAACAAGAAGCGGTGGAGTTAAAATTACCAATTCGACAAGATAAAAAGCCAGTCAAGCAGATTCCGCGTAGGTTCGCTCCACAAATCCTACCAAAAATCAAAGAAGAAATAGATCGATTGTTGAAATGCGGCTTCATCAGGCCCGCAAGGTATGTAGATTGGCTAGCGAATGTAGTTCCAGTTAAAAAGAAAAATGGGACCATAAGGGTATGCATAGATTTTAGAGATCTAAATCTCGCTACCCCCAAAGACGAATACCCAATGCCGGTAGCAGAAATGCTAGTAGATTCAGCGGCGGGTTTCGATTACTTGAGTATGCTAGATGGGTACTCTGGTTATAATCAAATCTTTATTGCAGAAGAAGATATCGCCAAGACCGCATTTCGATGCCCGGGGGCATTAGGATGTTATGAATGGATAGTGATGCCATTTGGTCTGAAAAATGCTGGTGCTACGTACCAGAGAGCGATGAATTTGATGTTCCATGACTTCATAGAGAATTTTATGCAGGTTTATATAGATGACATTGTAGTGAAATCTTCTTCGGAAGAGAGACACTTGGAACATTTACGCCAATCATTCGAAAGGATGAGGCAATATGGATTGAAAATGAATCCATTAAAATGTGCATTTGGGGTTTGTGCAGGTGATTTCTTAGGTTTCGTTGTGCACAAAAAAGGAATCGAGATCAACCAGAACAAAACCAAAGCAATAATTGAGACCAAGGCTCCTTCTACAAAGAAAGAATTACAGTCTCTATTAGGAAAAATCAACTTTCTCCGAAGATTTATATCAAATCTAAGTGGCAAGACACAAGCTTTCTCACCACTGCTTCGCTTGAAGAAAGATGATATTTTCAAATGGGAACCTGAGCACCAAAAAGCTTTCGATGAAATCAAGTCTTATTTGGTAAATCCTCCGGTCCTTTCTCCTTTGTTGAAGAGCAGAAGAATGAAGTTATATATAGCAACGTCAGATGGCACTATCGGAAGTATGTTAGCCCAAGAGGATGAATATGGCACAGAAAGGGCCATTTATTATTTAAGTCGAGTACTTAATGATGTTGAAACAAGATACCATCCTAGTGAAAAACTTTGTTTGTGTTTATTCTTCTCATGTACAAAACTCAAGCATTATATAAAGCCTTTTGACGTTTATGTGTATTCCCATTTTGATATCATTAAACATATGTTGTCGAAGCCAATTTTACATAGCCGAGTCGGGAAATGGGCCTTGGCATTGACAGAGTATTCACTAACATATCAATCATTAAAAGCTGTCAAAGGCCAGATTATGGCTGATTTCATTGTAGACCATTCAATAAGCGAGGTTTTGACAACCGAAATAGACAACCATCCATGGAATTTATATTTCGATGGTTCTAGTCATAAAAATGGTACTGGCATAGGGATAGTTCTAATATCGCCTGTAACACCCTGTTTTCCCAACGTGAAAATTTCATTTATTTAATCAGAGTAATTCACAAAAACGGAATGTCACACTTCTTTTCTTAAAATCATAAACTGAATAAATAACTATTTATCCTTTAAAATTCAATAACAAAATCTTTAATACTTCGCAGCGGAATTTCTTCAATAGCTAAAAACAGTCTTTGGCACTTAAGCCTCTTTACAATTATGTCATAAAAATCCATTCTAAAAACATAGTCATAACTCTTCAGAAACAATACGTAAGGAATAGAAAGCAATAACAAATTCTCATCCCGTTACGTATCAGAGCACATAAAGACACTTGAGCCACCACTCCTACTAATCATTAATACCTGCAAGTTACTCATACGAAGAGCAACATTTTCAAGCAGAAGGGGTGAGATTTCACAAAACAATAATATCAAGCATATAATTCAATAATTATATTTAACAACACAAATAACTTCATCTATTACCAATAATACTTCTTAATGTATAATTCTTAATAACTCAACCAACTTCTAATTATCATTTAACACATATTAACCAAATCGTAACAAACATAGATCATCACATCATAGTCATAGTTCATATATAGCATAACAACATCTTAATCCTAATTCATATACAACATAACAACATCATTAATTCATAATAATAATTATTCATCAAACATCTCATTATCAATTCATTAATAAAAGACAACTTATCAATTTAACATAAACATCATCAAGTACACTTAACAACTCATAGATATCATCATGTAATCATCATCACTAATAACTTTAAAACAACACAATATAATCATCTCTTATTAATAGTAATAATTATCTACATCATAACATAAACATCTTCTTATAATAATATAACAACGTAACATGATATTCACTTAATAATAATAATAATTATATATACATCATCTCGTCATAATATAATAATATAACAACAACATAACATGATATTCACTTAATAATAATAATAATAATATATACATCATCTCGTCATAATATAATATTATAACAACAACATATTCATCTTCTTGTATTAATATAACAACAACGTATTCATCATCTTATGAAAATATAATCAACACATACTAACACCAAAATCAACATCATAAATCTTCAACATAAACATCTTAAACAATATCATCTTAAACATCATAGCATCTTTGATAAACAATTACCAAGTAATCACAACATTCGATCATCATCAATAACATAACATAATATTCATTTAATATTATTAATCATATATAGAACAACATATTCATCACTTAATAGTAACAATTATACACAACATCATAACAACTTAACAATATCATAATCATTATCTTAAACAACGTAGCAACATAACAGTATCATAATCAATATCTTAAACAACGTAGCAACATAACAGTATCATAATCAACATGTTAAACAACATAGCAACATAACAATATCATAATCAATATCTTAAACAACGTAGCAACATAACAATATCATAATCAACATGTTAAACAACATAGCAATATTTTAGTCAACATCATATAATTCACATCGTATAATCTTCGTAGGTACTTCTTTAACAACACTTGGGTAGAACACAACTCGACAAACTCATGGATGATAATTCATCGACAACTTAACAACTCATGGATGATAATTCATCAACAACGACCTTGACTCGACATATGCGACAATGCAACTTAGACACTTATATGCATGTGGTACCAATCGTCATCATAAGTATTAATATACTTTTATCGTGCGGAGGACAAAGCTCCTAAAACGTGCGGAGGACAAAGCTCCTAATCGTGGTGAGGACAAAGCTCAATGAAATGCTATGCATGGACTCTTAACAACAAAACACCGTAATCATCGTAATCAACATATCATCATGCATCCAATAATTTGGAGCTAAACGTCATCATTTCATAATATATATATATAGACATCATGAACTTAGTTAAATAACAGCAGTAGCACAGTCAAATCACACAACAATAGAGAGATATCAATATATCAATTGCAATTCACAACATAACAATATTAATGTGAAGCATTAACAACTTAAACATCAAACATCTTCCACATAAGGCATATAAATATTTCACATAACCAACAACAGCAACATAGGCGACACATAAACATCTCAGGATATAACAATATCAAATGATAATCAACAACAACTCGTGTAACTTAGTTAAATAACAATAGCAGCATAATCAGATCATATCAACAACTTAATATCAATTCATTTTCAACAACTTCCTAATCATTCAATAATAATTCAAGTAATGCAATCAATCAATAAATCACATTATAAACACTTAACATTTCAATATAGCTTCACAATTCACAATCATTATCTTTAATAGGTCACACTATGTACCTAAGGTTCATTTCTAACCAATCCAAGCAACTCAAGTCTCACAATGCACTAAAAACACTCAATTCTGGATGTGCTCGCGAGGCGAGAGTTCTTACTCGCCATGGCGAGTACAAGCCAGATTCCCAACTAAGGTTGTTCCAGGTTCAATCTCATTCCAAATCATTCCCTAATCAATAGTAGGCACCTAAAGGTACTCAAAGGCATCTATGGTTCAACTCAAAAGTCGAAATTACAAAATCTAACATGCTCTCTGCCTTAGCTCGCTATGGCGAGTAAGGTTGCTCGCAATGGCGAGCAATACCAAAACACTCGCGAGGCGAAGGGGAAGGCTCGCGTGGCGAGCGATGAAGATCATCACTCGCGAGGCGAGGATCATAGCTCGCCGTGGCGAGCGATGAATCTAGGCTTGGACATGATGCACTTTCTACACGAAAATCATCATCTAACAAGGTTCTAAGCCTAATTTCAATTCCAGAATTCATCTAAATCATTATATAAGGTCTAAGGACAGTTTCTACATCTTTTTAACAAGTTTCCACCGTTTAATCATCAATTCTATCAATTTGACCTAATTTCCGATTCTTCTTAAACTCATCCTAATTCATGTTAAACTTAACCATTGATTCACATACTTAATAGAATTGCAAAGTTAGTCTCACCCTTACCTTATAATCAGGAAATCGCAGCCCCTCTAGGTCTCTCCCTCTTCTCTTGGCTTTTCTCCCTTTTCTTCAAAAGCAGTCGTACGTACGTTATGTTTTTCTAAACTAGGTCTCTCCTATTTATATAAATCTTTAACCTACTTATTTTTCTCTTAAATCCAAATATTAATATTCTATCCCAATATATATATATATATATATATATATAAAATGTTTCTATAACAATAATAAATAACAATTATATCTCTATAACATATATATATATATATATATATATATATATATATATATTTCCATAACAAATCATACGTATTTCTATAACAGATTATATATATTTCTACAACAAATCATACATATTTCTACAATAAATAACATTTATTTCTATAACAAATCACATTTATTTCTGCAACAAATCGTGTATATATTTCTATAACAAATGACATATATACATTCCTAAATCAAATAACATATATTATATTTTTAAATCAAATAGCATATATATATATATTTCTAAATCAAATAACATATATATTATATTAATAAATATATAACATATATCATAACAAAATATCACTCATCAAAATAAATCATATAAATCACACAAATCATATAAGTATATTCTAAACTCATTTAAAATAATCAAATAATTAGAGAGGGCGTTACATCGCCCAAACACCATAAATTCGAACACATGTTTCGAATCAGTCAATTTTGCTCTAACAACGAGGCCGAGTACGAGGCCTTAATTACAGGTCTAGAGATTGCACTCGAACTGGGGGCAAGATGCATCGAAATCAGAGGAGATTCTGAACTTGTCCTCAAACAGATGACTAGAGAATATAGGTGCGTTAAAGAAAGTTTGGTCACCTATCATGCAATAGCTAGCAGATTGCTAAAACAGTTCCGCCATGTGGGCATTCGGCACGTACCTCGCATGGAGAACCAAAACGCAAATGACTTAGCACAGAGGGCCTCTGGGTACAAAGTCTCCAAGGAACGGACGCAAGAGCCAATAGAGATTAGAAACAGGCGAAACTCGATAGACTGTTTTCCTGGCAAATCGTTAACGCCAAAACTGGGGGGGACCAGAGCAAGTCAAGATTCCATAAAAGGTATGGACTCTGTCGAAATTTTTGTCATTAACAATTTAAATGAAAACGATTGGCGTAAGCCCATAGTAGATTATCTGGAAAATCCAAATGGAGCCACCCCTCTAAAAGTGAAATACAGAGCCTTGAGCTATGTGATAATGGGTAGTGAGCTATTCAAAAAGACTTCAGAAGGAGTTTTGTTGAAATGCCTGGGAGAAACAGACGCGTATTTGGCTGTTTCCAATACTCATGATGGAACATGCGGGAGACACCAAGCAGGCCACAAAATGAAATGGCTCTTATTTCGACAAGGTTTGTATTGGCCAACTATGCTCAAAGACTGCATAGAATTCGCAAAAGGATGCCAAGGATGCCAAAAATACGCTGGAATCCAACGCGTCCCAGCAAGTGAACTCCATGCAATAATCAAACCGTGGCCATTTAGAGGATGGGCCTTAGATGTAATAGGGGAGATTAAACCTACTTCATCGAAAGGATACAGATATATCTTAGTAGGGATAGATTATTTTACGAAATGGATAGAAGCAATTCCCTTAAAAGATGTTACTCAAGAGGAAGTTATAAGCTTTATCCAAAATTTCATCATCTATAGGTTTGGTATTACAGAAACCATAACCACAGACCAAGGATCCGTATTTACTGGTCGAAAGATGGTGAAATTCGCCGAAGATACAGGCTTTAAATTGCTAACTTCAACACCATACTATGCACAGGCAAATGGTCAAGTTGAAGCAGCAAACAAAAACATCATTGCCATTATTAAACGAAAAATAAAAGCAAAGCCCAAGAACTGGCCTGAAATATTAGGCGAAGCTTTATGGGCATGTCGAACGTCTCCCAAAGAATCGATAAACACTACACCTTTTAGGTTAACATTTGGTCATGATGTTGTACTACCAGTAGAAATTCTGTTGCAATCAGTCAGAATTCAAAGGCAATGCGAAATACCAGTTAATCATTATTGGGACATGGTCATAGACGAATTGACCGATCTCGATGAAGAAAGATTAACAACATTATAAGTCCTTGCGAGACAAAAAGAAAAGGTAGCAAAAGCATATAATAAAAAGGTAAAATCGAAGTTTTTTGCCCAAGGTGATTTGGTATGGAAAGTTATCTTACTAATGGACAAAAAAGATAGAGCTTTGGGAAAATGGTCACCCGGATGGGAAGGACCATGGCAAATATTAAGGGTCTTTTCGAATAATGCTTATGAGATCGAGGAATTGAACGACGATCGAAGGATTCTACGAATAAATGGAAAGTGCTTGAAAAAGTATAAACCAACGTTGCAGGAAATTAGAATCATACAAGAGTAAATTCGAAAAGATAAACTCAAATATAGCATTTCATGAAGCCAACTAATGGGCGGTTTACACATAATTTCAAAAGAGGCTCTAAAAAGAGCGCGAAGTAAACATTACAAAAGGAATGCTACAAACAGAAAATGATTCTTCGATGGAGATCCCTTCATAAGTTGGCCAAAGCCAAAGAGATCGAGGAACCATCGAATCTCGCTGTCTAGACGACACCTAAGGCAGAAGCGCTGGAGATTATATTGCTCATCCTCAACAGGGTGATATCCTCGATAGTTGCGTCTCAATCCATCCCCGCGACAGTTGTGCCAGTTGTTGCAGAATCGACGACGGATCAACCGAGGAGGCAGTAATCTTTTATACCAGCCTGAAACGAAGCGGAAACAGGTGTCCACGCCTGTTATGTCTCTGCGATAGCGCGCGACGTTTCGTGTCTCCAAAAGAGACCATAAATCATGAAAAAGTGTAGCGGCATCAGGTGTGATACCGTCAAGCGCCCTCAGCAGTACGTCGAAGTACAGAGCGGTCACAAAGCCAGCATCCATGGCATTCTTCAGCAAACCTTGGATGGTAGGGATGCAGGGCTCAGGGTCCAGCATGAACTGGGTACACCTCAAAATGCAGAACATGTGGTGTCCATGCTCCCACAAACGAAGTTGGAAATCCAACTTAGGATGAGAAGGCTTCAAATCGGTAAGCAGCCTGATACATTCTCCACCAAAAGCTCTTGAGACCTTACGGTCTCTGCAGAGAGCAGCGATCCTTTTGTTTTGTCTTTGAAAGCAAAAAAGATCAATCATGCTTTCCTTAGCCACTCTAGTAGCAATGTCTATGATCAGATCATCACTTAGACAATTTATGTAATCCATGAAAAAGTTTTGTTTATGGAAAAGTGTTTGATAAAGCACAAAGAAAGATAAGTGAGGAATGAAGAGAGAAAAACGCTATTTATAAGAAGAGTGGGAAGTTGAAAGTAGTTTTTCCTTTTTTGAAAATGACGGTTCATTTTCTTGATCATCATGGATCATCAAAGGACACGTGGCATCAGATGGACGACGTGATTGCCGAATCGTGGGAAGGAAGTTGTAAAAAAACTTTATGTTTTATCTTCTTAAAAAAGAATCTCATAATTAGATTTTTGGAAGATTTACGGTTCCCTAGGTGAACTAATCTTATGAAAAAAGAAAAAAGACTTTTCGGTTTCTCATCATGATGACCATCTTGAGATTTGTTCCAACACAAAGAGAAGTTAGGAAAATAAAGATAATTTCTGAATAAATATTACTCAAAGTTTAAAAACGGTTGCTGGACCGTTACAAAATTAATACAAGTACAATGAGGAAAAAACAAAATCAAACTCCCATGACGGGTTCGATACAAGATGATTACATTTGGAAACCAGAAGTAAGTTGAGACAGTTGTTGTTTTAGGCCATCGAGTTTATCTTCAAGAGCTTTACCCTGGGCAGTGAGAAGCGCTATTTGTAACACCCCGTATTTCCCAACTTGAAAATTTCATAACAAATATCAGAGTATTCAACACATAACGGAATGTTACACTTCTTAAAAATCATAAATGAGATAATTAACTAATTATCTTTCCAAAAATCATAAACATATTAATTCAAACTTAGCAGCGGATTTAATTCATTAACATAAGTAAGTCTTTGGCACGCAGGCCTTATTAAAACATAAGCAATACGTAAAGGAATAGAAAATAGCCACAAAAAGATCCCGTCCCGTTACGTATCAGAGCATCCTAAGACTCAGTGACGAATAAGTCACTCACGACAGCAACACCATCAACCTACTAACGATCACCTGCAAGTTACTCATACGAAGAGCAACATTTCCAAGCAGAAGGGGTGAGATTTCACAAAACAATAATATTAAGCATATAATTCAGCAATTATATTTAATCAACATCAAATAATCTTTCATCAACAACTCAAGGTTAAATAACAACTTAATCACAACGACACAACTTCAACTTAACAATGCAACTTAGACCTCTTATTCATCTTAGACCATCTTGACAAAAATGCAACTACAACCTCTTAGTCATGCATGTGGTACCAATACGGAGCATCAAGCCCCAATCGCTATTTGAGTATTATTATACTTCCGGAGCATCAAGCCCCAATCGCTATTTTAGTATTATTATACTTCCGAAGCATCAAGCCCCAATCGCTATATGCTAATGCATGGACTCGACTTCTTAAACGTCTTAATTCGACAACCTCTTATAATAGTCCAATAATTTGGAACATCAACATCTTCAACGACTTGGACCGACTCATGTAGCTTAGTTAGTTAATGATCAGCAACATAGGCAATATGCAAAACATCATGATATAATAATATCGCACGTAAGTAAACAACATCTCAAATAATCACATATAATTCAAGTAATGCATATACAATTATATCACATTATAAACAACATCAAATCATCATAAATCAGCTTCACAGATCATCATTAATATTATAATTAATATTCATAACTACCTTAAGGTTCAACTCTCAACAACTCATTAGACCCTTTATACAACGTTATTTCTTTCCTAAAAACATCTCTAGATGGTTAGGATAAAGTCCCTACACTTAGGAAGAAGTTTGGAAGCATTTGAAGTGAAGAAAATTGCATTTTTAGGGTTTCTTGGATGACAAAATCGTGGCACGTTGGTCTCCCATCGTGGCACGATTTTTCCAGATTCGACAGACGACTTCAGATTTTCAACCTTCACGTTTTCGCTCATAAAAACCAAACCGTTAACCCGTTTTCGATGCCGTTTTCGCCTAAACGCTCCTGACACTTAGCCCTATCATAATCTATAGAAAAATTCAAGTTTAAACCACCCAAATATCGGTTTCCAAAACCTCACATAATCACTTATTTGCAAAACGTTTAGACACCGAATCTTCAAGCGAAAATCCCAGTTTTCATCAACCTAAACCCAAAACTGGTTCTAATCATTGTACTATGAACAATCTAAGGTATGAACACTATTTCTTCATTAATTCAACGGGTTTCCAACATCTAATCAACCAATTACAACCTCTAACCCTAATTTCCCAAAACTACATGTTAAATCCAATTTCATAATCATAGGCTTAAGAAGATTGAATGTTAGTCCCACCCTTACCTTAATTTCGACGAACAACTCTACAGTAATCGGACTCCTTCTTGGCTCTTCTCTTAGCTTTCTCTTGGTTTTTCTCCCAAAACTCTGTTTGTACGTGAAACAGTTTCTGACTTCTCTTTTTTTTTTTTCCACTTTTCTTTTCTAAACCTAATTCAACTTCTTCTATTTCCACTTAATCCCACACAACTCCTTATTTCTAAATCAGCCCCTTGAACTCCAAATATTCTAAATCCCCACTTATTCTATTAAATAGTAAAATAACTCATTTAATAAAATATAACACACCACATAATCAACATAATTATATAAAATCATATATAAAAAGACTTTAAATCAACCAATAATAATTAAATAAAATTGGGGCGTTACACTATTTCTTGCTGAGAAGACTTCGATTCTTTAATCTTTTTTATGGCAATCTGGGCCTCAGACTTCATTATACCCTCTTTTGCCAAAAGTTGGGCTTTTTGGCCCTCCAACTGTTCGATTTTGGCTTTATATTGAGCAATCGACAAATCAATATCCGCAATTTGGGATTGAATAAGAGGAGTTTCCTGTCGAAAGGCTTCCAGTTTGGTTTTGAAGGCAGCAATCTCATCCAACAGCTGATCATATCGAAAAGTCTGTTCCTCTAGCTTGGACTTACCATCTTTTCTTTGAAGGCACCCTTGCTTTATGCTATCCAAGAGAGGATCTAAAGCTTCAAAAAACTGTTGGAACTTGAGACCCAAGGGAAGAGCTATGAGTCTGTGAAATAATCCTTGTATTTCGAGAATAGCGTTCTCATCTTGCTCTATGATTTCAAATAAGTCAACCCTCAACACTTTGCTTCGGAATTCAGCGAGAAGATTTTCGGTTGAAGTTTGAGAAGGATCCCCAATCGACACATTGGAGGATTTTCCGGTGCTCCTAGACATGAGAATGTCACTGGCCAGGAGATCGAAAGCATCCAAGGGGTTAGACTCCTCAAGTTGACTTAGGTTTGTTGGGACCGAAGTTGGATCATGTTGAGATGGCTCAGCATGGTAATGAGTGAGTGGAGGGTTTTCAGCAATAGGATCTTCCCTGGGAGTAACAATAAATTGATCAGCATCGAGATCTACTCCCATGTCACTACCTTCCTCCGGCCCTTCACCTTGATGATCACTCGAATCTACCACCATATGATTAGGGGAAATGATCTCCAAATCAGGTGTAAGAACGCTAGTCTCGACACCTTCATCCTCTTCAGCAGTAGGCGAAGCTTCGGCTTGACCAACTTGAGCATGTTGGGGAATATCGACTTGCATGGCCTGCGAAATAAACATCATTGTAAAAGGCATGTTTCGGGACCCATGGTTTAAAATAAATAAACAAAGAGGTCTTTATAAAGAATACCTTTGAAGCGTTGTCACCAACGCAAGAATGAGCGCTGTTAGGATTTGAATCCTTGTGGGTTTTCGTCTTTTTGGGGCTAGGCTGACCCAAAGATTCTTCCATTACAGCCGCCTCGAAGGCCGGAGAATCATGTTTCCTCTTTCTACGACTCTCTTTTGGCTGAATGGGCTCAGAGACAGCGGCTCTTTCGATAGTAGCAGGAGGAATTTCAACCTGCAAGGAAATTTAAGTTTAAAAGACTTCCTACAGAGAGTATGGTTTAAAGACATTCAAGAAATGACTTACCTCATCTTCAACAGTCTGGGTTTGTTTTCCTTTAGAAGATTTTTCGGACTTCTTCCTCTTGTCCATCTTCGAAGATTTCTTCTTGTGAGCAGTCTTGTCAGACTTCGATCTAGATGTCCTTCGAGAGTCATCTTCTTCCGGATATTCTACGTCTCCTAAAGTCAAAGGAATTGCTGCTAGCCATAAACACAAAACAGATGAGTATCCTCTCTTATTCAAATACAACAGACTCGAAATTTGGATGTTTTTCTACAAAAGGAAAATCGAAAGGGTTCATTACCTGATCCCATTTCGGACAAAATTCGAATATAAGGATCATTTAAGTGTAGATGCCATCTATATGTATATAGGCTGTGCTTGGTCGCAGTTACTCTGTCTTTTTCCCTCTTTATAAATCTTTGTTTCATTCCTATTAAACTATCACAAAATAACCATTTGGGATAGGGTGGCCTAAAGGCCAAGGCCAACGGACTAGTTGGCAAAACAGGAAACTTCGTTTTAAAATGAAGTGCAAAAAGATATTTACTAAGGGTAAAGGGTGGAAAAGACATCGAAGGGATTTTGTCGTGAATCTTATCCCTTGAAAGAAATTTTGAAAAGCTTGAATTTCTCGAATATGCGTACCTTTGTGTTTCTTTGATTTATTCTGCACAGTGTGAAAAGCAAGGATCAGTTCAGGAAGTAGGGAATCAGGATCCACACGATCAGATTGGTGCTTGAAATAGCACTGCCACCATCGATAGAACACTTCCGTGCATGCATAAGATGAAGTAGATGGTTTGGGTTCAAAAACCAGCTTTTGCCGTTGAGCCCGACGCAGAATAGATCTCCAGACATGCTCTATGAGAGGTTGCCTCAAATCATCGAGGCACTTGTACAGTGAACTTAGCTTGATTTGAATTAAGCCAAACTGCCTAGCTACATGGTTGGGTTGATAGCCGTACACACCGTATGGGCTTCCAGCAGTTACTCGACTGGACAAAAAGGTGGGAGTAAGGTAAGCTTCCCAAATGGCATTTATATCTACTTCTTCTTCACTAGAATTCGATGGAAATCTTGCCGTAAACCATGAAGGCCCATGAGATCTAGTGGTAAAAGGAGCCATCGAAGGTGTGAAAGACGTGCAGCCTAAGAAGGCGTTGTAAGCCACTGCAAACAAATCAGGAGAACTCCTATTTCCATACTGAAGCATGGCCAGACCTAGACCTTCGATTGACCTATTGTCATAAGCTTTCGAAAGAGTAGGGGGCAGGTGAACTGCCAACTTGGTTCTGAAAGTGGCTAGAAGCCATAGTTGGAATAACCAGATAGGGCCAGGAATAATGAGACTGCTACCAGGTTGGAAATCTTTTATACTGGATACTGCATGGTTCAAACTCTCGTACAGAGATCCTAAGATAAGCTTGCTTAGGCATATATCCCTCCCTTCATGCAATTGGATTGCTAAAGTGGTGAATTTCTTGGGAATCTGAATTGACCTTGAGCAAAAAATGTACATGGATAGCCAGTAGGTCAAGAAGGCGATATGCTCCTGATCAGACACCGTGGTACTAGAAGTGTCATGATGATCAATGATGAAGTTACCATAGGCAGGTCTCGAAAAATCGAAAGATATCTCCGAGGAATGAGTATCCGGGTCGAAAATTTGGCCTACAGGTTTCAGGCCCACTAGGCCAGCAACATCCAGCAAAGTGGGAGTCAGCATCCCACACTTTAAGTGAAGGCTATTGGTTGAAGGGTTCCAGAAATGGAGAGCAGCGATTATCATCTCATTATGATATTTTGGTCCCTGCCGGGATAGCTGAATAAGATCGAAAACTCCCATTTCTTTCCAAAAGGGACCTTTGATTTTCTCCACTTTATCCAGCCAGTCAAGGTATTTCTCATTATTTTCTATCTTGGGTTCAGTCCTAAATTTAGATTTCAAAAAACTTAGGTCATATGGACCTTTTGAGAAAATAAGAGGCAATTGTGCCTCGTTACAAGGAAAAACAGCGTCTAGTTTTTTCTGATCGTCTGAGTCGTCCGGCAAAGGCCCTAGGTATGCATGCGATGAGTTTGGGCATGAGATGATTACCTGGGATTTCCAGATTTTGTCTTCAGCTTCCCTGACGTCTGGTTCTTCCATAAACTAAGTATTTATGGGGAGATTGACATTTGGTTCATGTTGTTTCGTTGGTTGAGAAGAAGAACCTTCTACGCGCGCCATGAAGATTTCAAAATTTTTGTTGAATAATGAACAGTATTTTTGAAATCGTAAGGTAGAAGAAGGGGATGGTGAAAAGAGTAAAAATAAACTAAGGAGAAACGAAGTAAGAGTAAAAATATGACTCAGGGTCATATATAGCTTTTGATATTGGACTGATGTCAATCATCGCATGGAACGGTTGTTTATGATGGTTCCCAATGACGGTATGGCCCACTAAGTCTTTATGAAGACGGTTCTGCACCTTTTGAAATATCCCGTTGTCAAAAGAATGATGTCATGCTGAGGGATTGCATTTCATCAGAACTTTTCAGAAACGTCAAGTTTCTCCTAAAATCGAGAAAGAAAGTTCGAACATAACGTTTCTGGGGGGCAATTTGTTAGCCAATATTTGTGAGAATATGAGCATTTAATGCAGTCAAGGGTTTTGACCGAAAGATGGGGCGAAGTTTTTCCGTCGAAAAATACAAATGTGCTTCAGTAGGAATCGAATACGTTGTTTCTAGTTCGACGGATGAAAGAAGTTGTCGACGCGCTCTTTAGGTCTTACAGATAAGGCCAAGCAGTTAGCAAACGGCTAGTTTTGTGAACGGCTAGTTTCTATTTTGAATCGAAAGGATGTGATTAGGTAGTTATAGGACTATCTGTATAAATAGTAGTTTTTCTTAGGAAAAAAGGGTCACAATTCAATCATACTAAAAACTTACACTCAATACTGTCCGTATGGAATCGACAAACGAGTTACAAGTTGCAAAGTATGAATATGTGTACCAACTTTCATTAAGTCTTTACAAATTCAATACAATCTTTTAAACCACTTTTGCAATTTAAGTCTTGTTTTACTAAGTCTTTTCAAAGTACTTCTTTTCAGTTATTTACAGAACTTCGATTGAATTCAACACGGATTGAATTCGACTCATTTACATTTACGTTCTTGTCTTTACGTTATCGAAAATACTTTACGAACAAGTATTACTCTTATTTTCAAACAACAAAAACACAATATGCTCCTAAGATTTACTGGTTGATCTTGCAAGTAAACATCATTGAAACCAGCGATTGTTTACCAAAAATCAGTGTAAACACCAACATATAACCATTCATTCATACAAGTTCACTTAGTCATACAAGAATAGTCACCATAACTCACAAGACAATTGGCTCAAAAACATTTCCGACCAAAAACCATATCAAGCGGCAACGGCCAACATTGATAAATCCCAAGACAAACTAATCTAGACAAGTTGAGAGTTCTCAAACAACCTTAACCAATCATGTATTCATGAATTTAAGTTGCCTCTGGACCATTAAACATTAATCCAAGAACAACTCAAGTTCGTCTGAAAAACCCCATTTCACAACTTTTCACATTCCCACCCGAAATATCACCTTTTACATGATTAGAACAAATGAACTAAAACCAAATAAATAAACTCTAGGACCTCAACCATGTATATACATAAGTCATATATGAGTGCAGTAGTGTATACATCAACGTTTCATAGGCCAACTCACTTAAATTCAAGTTTTGCAAAGATTCGTATCATAAATGTTTTATTAAAGTCAAGAAAACACAAGGACTCACTAAGCCCTTAATACAAAGCTATTTCTTCCATAAAAATATCCCTAGATGATTAGGATAAAGTCCCTACACTTAGGAAGAAGTTTGGAACCAATTGGATCAAAGAAAATTCCATTTTAAAAGTTTTTGGTTAGGCAAAATCGTAGTCCGATTTTTCCCCATCGTAATACGATTTTTTTCGAGCTGAAACACCCCAAAATCTGGTCAAAATCGTAGCCCGATGGATAAAATCGTAGTCCGATTTCTGCCTGACAGACAACATCAGATTTTCCAATTTTCACGTTTTCGCGCGTAAAAACCAAACTTTTAATCCATTTTCGATGTCGTTTTCACCTACATGCTCCTAACACTTAGCACTATCATAATGCACAGAAAAATCCCAGTTTCACCAACCTCAAATTCATTTTACAAACCTCACACAAACAACCATTTTCCAAAACGGTTAACAAATGAATTTTCAAACAAAACTCCCATTTTCTCCCAAAACGACTCGACTATCAAAACCGCAACACAAAAACATAAATTCCATCAAGTTTAACTCATCCAACCACATAGACAACTCAATCAATAACTTTGTATATTAAATTTCACTTTGGGTCCTTCACATGACCATCTAGCAGAACTTCACCAATACAAACAACTTATTTCATAAAATGGAATACCCATGTTATCATTCAAGAACAACAACATATCTACTTCAACAACACTTCATTTAGACATGAATTCAATCATAATTTAACAATACAATATCCCAATCCAACAATTGAGCAAAACACATAAGTATCCATTTTCACCAACAACAACAACTTATTTCACAACAACAAATTATGAATCATGCATACCCAAGCCATGAATTAGCATCCATAACATCACTTAACAACAACAAGATCTATTGATCATCAAACTTATCACAATTCATCAACAACCATGCATAATTCACCAATTGAGCATAATTTACAAACTACCCATTTTCATACATCATGAACTTGCAATTTCATCATCAACAATTCATTTGACATCAAATTAACATATTCAAACATATCTCTACAACATAAGCACGAATTTCAAAGATTGGGTTCATGATAAGCACCTATTATCATAATCAATTATGCATAGAACAAGAGAAAAAGAATTAACTAAATGATTATGATAAAGACTAACCCCCTTACCTTAGATAAGGAATAATCCCAACTTAGGCTTCAATTTAGCTCCTAAGCTCACTCCAATCTTGATTCTTCAAGCTCTCCCTCTTCTCTCTAACCCTCGTTCTTCTTTTCTCCCACTTTCTCTCTCTACCTCTCTCTAGAAAATATCTTATGAAATGAATGAAAATGATATTTCCTAAGACAACTCCGTAGGTATAATCCTTAATGGGCCTAACCTAGTTTCTAGTGGGCTTAGCCCATTTCTATTGAAACCAAAAATATTTCTACACTTCAAACGATATTCAATTAATAACGGTAAAATGTCACTAATGGTCATTGAACGGTAAAATCCCAATTTACTCTAGTAACTCAATGAAATAACTATTCTCACTAATCACTAAAAGTAATTCTCACCCAAAATTATAATTTTACCCGTTCTCACAAAATGACCAAAATACCCTTCTAACACGAAAACCCATGAAAATGTACCCAATGATGATTAATCACACACAAACACATAAATGACATAATAAAAGTAATTAAAATAAATCTAGCTAAAAATCGGGCTGTTACAGTACATCCGGAATCTCATCCAGAAAAACTTCAGGAAATTCATTCACCACTGGTAACCTGTCAATCACAGCTTGATTTTCTAACGACAAATATGTCATTAAAGAAAACATAAGAATTCCATGACGCTCCAACTGCTTCAACTATTTTGTAGTTAGGAACTCTGCTCCACTCTCTTCTTCCGCAGAAGAAAAATGCACCGTCTGGCTAAAGAAACTGATATGAACTCGGTTATACTCTAACCAGTTCATCCCAAAAATAATATCCATACCCGTCAACGGTAAACAGACTAAGTCGACTTTAAAGTCTCTACCAAACATAGACAACAGACACCTTAGACAAACAAGAGAAGTAGTTACTGAACCCTTAGCTGGAGTTTCAACAACCATTTCCCCTTTCATATTAGATACAACCAGACCCAACTTATAAGCACATTCAATAGCAATGAAACAATGAGTAGCACCAGCGTCTATAATAGCAATTAAAGGAGTACTATTAAAGAAACAAGTACCTCTGATAAGTCGATCCTCAGTAGTGGTTTGCGTACCAGTCAGAGCAAACACTTTACCACCGGTTCTAACCTTCTTCGGTTATGTACACTATGAACTGATATGGCCCTCCTCATTGCAGTTATAGCAAACAACATCTCTCCGCTTACAATCAGCTAAAGTGTGTCCCTTCTGACCACACCTGAAGCACTTCTTCTCATCCTTATCACAGACATTACTCTTGTGGCCTTTTTCGCCACACTTGTAGCAAACAATCTCAGCAGGAGCATCTCTCCTCCTAGGCCACCTCTCATTATTCAGCCTTTGCTTTCCCTTGTCAGCAGGAGCACTATATGGTTTAGGACGACTCTACTTTCCTTTACCTCTTCGTTCACTCATCACCTTGTAATGAGCTTTAGTGTCTTCCTCATATATCATGCAGCTACTCACCAATTCAGAGAAAATTCTAATCTTCTGATACCCAATGGCTCTCTTGATGTCAGCTCTCAAGCCATTCTCAAACTTGATACATTTGAAGAACTCAGCTGTCTCCGCAGTATAATGGGGGTAGAACTTTGCAAGTTCCACAAACTTAAAAGCATATTCTGTGATAGACATGTCACCCTGTTTCAACTCCAGAAACTTCAATTTCCTTCTTTCCTCGGACATCCTCCAGGAATTACCTATTCAGGAATTCTCTCCTGAATACAGCCCAAGTCACCGCAGCTCCATCATGCTCCAACACAGGTAACAAACTTACCCACCAGTCATATGCCTCCTCAGCTAGCATGTGCATTCCGAACGGCACCTTTTGCACTTCTGAACATTGCATGACCCTGGAAATTCTTTCAACTTCCTTAAGCCACTTCTGGCCACATCTGCATGGATCTATCAACAAATAAAGGCATGGACAAGGAACTATGTCAAAAGGATCTTTAATGTTCATCCAAGACTATGAACATTAAAGTACTAGGAATATTCCAATAAGAATATTGTCCTAGATGATGCATTCACTGCACTTCAGTTGTATCTTACTATTAGGTTTGATTACATTAAAAGTTAAGTCTTACAAATCAACCTAAAGTAAGAACAAATGTGTAACACCCCGTTACCCAAAATCAATTTAATAATAAATAAAACATACATCAGAGTAAATCCCAAACGGGCATGTCACACTACTAATTCAATTTTTCTTAAATAGTATATAAAACTATTTAATTAACAACCAACTTTAATCATTTCATCAAAACCTTGCAGCGGAATATTTTTCAACTTAAATAACAACAACATCCAACATGATTAATCTCCAACAAATAGCCTTGGCATAAAAACCTCATCAAAGAAATTCAAACAACAATAGGGCTACATCAGCCATTTTCAAAATTTGATACATAAGGAATGAAAATAAATAAGAATCCCATCCCGTACGTATCAGAGCCCTAGACACTTTGAGCCACCACCTACTACTCAGGATCACCTGCAAGTTACCCATAGGAAGGACAACATTTTCAAGCAGAAGGGGTGAGATTCACAACAATAATATAGATAATAAATTAATCAATTGAATCTAACACCCAAACCTAAAATAATTCATCAACATATAATCATTATATCACCATTATCAACATCAACAATAAATAGAAATTTAAACCACCAACATCGACTCATGCAATACTCCACAACTCCACTAAGACTCCTCTACAATGCATGTGATACCATATTCAGGGTCGGAGCCCACACCGCTAATCGAATGGTTAAAGCATTCTTTTTAGGACATAAGTCCTCACCGCTTTGAACAACAACGTGTTCCACCGCTTTGAACGACAAGGTGTTCCAGGGCCGGAGCCCTCCCGCTTTTGTGCTTATGCAACTGACTCCACTTGTGTATATCTACATACAACTCCAACAAATACATATGTATTTATATGACTCACCACTCCTTAATGCAACATCATGTATAACTTAATTAAATAGAAACAAACATCCTAGTCAACAACAAATCATTATAATCAATCCAATCATCCCAGAAAAATACACCATTTATAATAGTCATGCTTAGACATCAATATCAATCAACATTCATCAAAATAGAACAAACAACTCAAATACTGGGCAACTCGCTCTGGCGAGCACAAGGAAAAGGCTACTCGCCGTGGTGAACTCAAGGCGAACTCAAAACAGGTGCTCTCGGGAGTTTTGACATTTTTCTCACTAAATCTTCATTTTTAAGTTCCCTATTCATCTTTTTAATCTGAAAATTGTCCGAGACCTCTCTAAAATCATCTAGGTACTTAAAACTATCCATTTTACAACTTATAACAACACTTCAAAAATCATGATCTCTCAGGCACTTGCTCGCCGTGGCGAGTGGTTCTGCTCGCGAGGTGAGCCATGAAGTTGCTCACTCGCGAGGCGGGAAGGTCTACTCGCCTAGGTGAGCAATGAATATCAGCATGACCAGAATGCAGGTTTTTCCCCAAAAATCCAATTTTCTCACTTTCACTCCCCAATTTGGTTTACAGATGTGTAATAACTTGCTGTATGCACTCAAATTTCCAATAATTCCTACACTCAAAACCCAATAATCCACCTTAAACCTAAAATTTCCAATTCTAACAAAAACCTGTTAAAATCAAAATCAGAATTCAGAATCTACACAATTGAAGTAAACCTCACCCTTACCTTAGTTTTGTAGAAAGAAATGCACAGCAAAATCGGTTCCTTGGCTCTTCTCCCTTGTTCTTGGTTTTCTCTCCCAAAACTTGTTTCACGTAAAACGTTTCTCTGACTCTTTTTTTTCTTAACTCCCCAATTGTAACTTCCCTTTAATTCATTAAACTCCCCTTAATTCTATAAAATCCTAATTAACTCCCCAAATTCTAAAATAATATTAATTCCCCACTTATTCTAATTATTATTAAAATAACTATATAATAGAATAATACACACCATATAAATCACAAATATTATTTAAAATCATATAAAAGACTCTAAATAATTCCAACATAAATAAATTAATGACTAGGGCGTTACAAAATGGAACATTCTGAGATCAGAATGTTCACTTCTGCACATGCTTCCAGCCATGAACAGTGTAGTTGGTGGAAAGATGGAAAAGCTAGCAAAAGGAGATCTTGCATCAGAGATAACGTGTACTCTGATATGAATCTAGCAAATCTCCTTGAAGCATGGGCCTGAATATGCAGATCCACTATCCTCTCTCTCCTGCATGAAATCCAAGACAGATTTGAATCAACTATATCCTACTTTTTCAAGCAACTTTTGATGCATATGGAGAAGTAACCTTTGAAGGATAAAACCTGAACAAATCTCATGTCACGTATTGGATGGACCCAGAAACTCATCAGACATTCATCCTTGATGAACCCAGATGAAGAACATCATAAATATCAAACATTCTGATAAAGAACACAGCAACATTCTGATGTTCATCCTAGGACCACAATACCATTCTGATGGTCAAAATGTTTACCCAGATTTTCAAGTAGAAGTTTATGGGACCCAGGACACGTGGCATAACACCATTGGTCACCTTACAATGGCTATATGAGCCTAAAGACTCTATAAATAGGGATCAAGGCCTTAGCAAAACATGCACCATTGCAAAGCATACAAGAAAACAAATTGATTTTGTTAGAAGCTCTTGCAAATTGAAATTGATCAATCTCTAAGGCTTTTGTTTCCTTAGTGCAAATCAATATTCTCTGTTATCTTAAAGATAACTTCTTCTTCTTCCTCTTTTGTTTGATTCACAAACATTCAACCTCTATACAAATTGTAACAAAGTCTCATCTAGCTTTAGGGGTACTAAAGTGTTAGTTTGAGAAAAGGTTGTAAAAGTCTAAGTGGTTAACGTAGCAACAAGGTGCAAGGCTGTTGAGGCTTATATAATACAGAGTTGTAATTGTTCAGGTGAACAAAGATTGTAAGATGCAGGACTTCAGAGGTTATCTCAAGCATCATAGTGGAAACTCTCACAAGATTGTTAGGAGTGGACTATCCCACGTTGGGTGAACCACTATAATTCTCTATGTGTTCTTTGCTTCTTCTCTATACTATTTAATTACAGTATACACAACACACACTTACACATTTACTTTATTAAACTGTTTTTGTGTATGAACTTCAGAACGTTCTGAAGTCAGAAAGTTAACTTAACTATTCCAAGTAAACTACTTGAGAATCACTTTTAAGTTTCAGGATAATTTTTAAAGGGTCACAATTCAAACTCCCCCTTCGTTGTGACTATTTTATCTACTTCAAACCCAACAACAAGTCTTCAAACCCAACAACTACTTGAGAACAACAAATCTGAAGGAAGATATTACGAGGAACAGGTTCTAACCTTAACACTAAAGTGACCGAGAAAAATCATTTCTTCATTTCATATAAGAGAGATGGAAATTAGTTAAAATAAAATTGACAATTTAGATACTTCGGGCTTGTAGATGCCTAGGGGATATCATTTCACATAGGAAGTCCGCGAGGGGGTATCCTTTCCTCCAAGTTTCCATGATCACCCTAAGTAGTGCTACAACTTAATCATCTTCACGTAGGAAGTCCGCGAGGGGGTATCTTCCTCCATGTGTTTATGATGTTTTATTTATTTATGGAAATTAAGTCCAATTTATTTGAGAAGTCATCACCACATTTAGGAAGTCAGTGAGAGGGTGTCCTTTCCTCCAAGTGTTGGTGATATTCTTCCACCCCATTTTGGTTTAACACTTTATAGCACATTAAAATTATTCCCACACAAACTTATACTACTTTTACTCTGAAGATTTTAAGGGTCCAAGTTACCATTAAAGTCAGAACGTGTTCCTTAAAATACCTACTCATACGCTTACTCAAGGATTGCAACTAAGTGCTTTTCTCATTAGAGAATTTTCACAATAAACTTGAAGCGGGTATAGCAAGAACACTTACAACACAAGAAATCACTTTCATGTACAAGAAACGACCATTGAAGAGACAAAAAAAAGTTATGTCATAATAAAACAATAAAAACAAGCTGTTTATTCATGCCTGTTATCGCGATTTTCGGGTGTCAAGTCATTAATTAGGCTTGAACCTTTCAATCTTTGATATTCTCTATTTTTTCTTGGGAAGGGCAAAATTGAGAAAAAACCCTTAGATTCTAAGTTCGGGGGTCGTTTTCACTACGGGAAGGTGTTAGGCACCCGCGGTGACTATAGTACTCTATAGGAGCCGTTTTCTTAGTTTATGTCTACGCTTTATTTTTAATGCTATTTATGAAAGAGGAAATTTATTTATGTTAAGAATGGGGGGAGAAAGTGTTTGAGGTTTTATTTTAGTGGACTTGGAGAGGTTTTGACCTCATGCCTACATACCCATTTAAGGGATCAAACTCCATGTAGTTCTCTTCCAAAAAATGTTTTTTTGTGTGTTTGGTTGATTTTAGTTTTTGTTGGAAAATGGTTTTGAAGAAGAGAAAGAGGCCTTTAAAGGCATAAGAGAGAAAAATGGTGAATGGTTGGTTCAATTGTTATTAAAAAAGTCTAAGTAGGAATTAGGATTCCTTTGGATTTGTTTAAGAAAATAAAGGAAAAAAAATTCAACGGAGTTTTGACTCCAAGGTTTGTTTGGAAAAATTTGAGTGATGGAATTGGTTTATTATTTTTTTTGAAAATTGGCATTTGTCTAAAAATCGCGTTTCCTAAGCATACATCTAAACGGTAAACATGCAACGTGTGTGCGTGTCGGTGTACATCGCTTATAGTGTCCATAGTCCTTTACATTGAGTCCTAAATACATGCTATGGTCTTGCAAGGAATTAAAAAAAGGAACTAATCTATCTAAAATTATTACAAACCCATTTGATATAGAAATGAATAGAAAAAAAGATGCCTAAACTATGGGATGAATGAAATGTGAGATGAAATGGTTAGTATCATAAGGCATAAAAATAGTAGAAAGGTAAACAAAATTGAATAGAATAGCAAGAGAAAAAAGGTAATGAAATGAAATAAAAATGGCAAAATATACCTAAAATTGGTTATGACACTTAGACATGCACATGACCTATAATCCCCTCATTATAGCAATGTTAAAGGGGTTTGATTTTGAGCTATAATGTGGGAACAAATAGGACACATTCAAGCCAAGAATCATGACACATTTTTTAAAGATATTTTGCACTTTATTTCTTGATAAAAACACATATTTCTTGCAAAACAAGAAAGAAATGAAAATCTACATCCACAATCAGCAAGACATACATATGATCAGCAACATATTCACCATGAAATTACACACCAATCATCCACATCACATGCCAACATTTTATGAGAAAATATACCACAAAAATACACAAACTTAGATCAAACACAAAATTAATCAAGAAAAATAACACACACATTTTTATCATTTTTTAAACCATTGAAAAATATCACAAAAGTATTAAAATGTATTAAGAAACATATAACAAATTTTTTAGGAATTTTTAGAGAAAAGATTGAGCACGCAGAGGTTCAATTAGCAAAAAAGCAGGGTGCAGATAGCAGAAAAATGGCAAAAACGAAAAGAGCAAAGCCCAAACCAAAATCAAAGGATCCGGATTCACAGGGAGCGTTGGATTGATCCAGGGAAGGAAACCCTAGATCCAACGGCCAGGAACGAAGGGGATTGGACCGGTCCTGGACCGGTCCGGTTCACTGGCTTATATATACATGTGTGCACCGGTTTTTTCACTTTTCTCTTGTCTTTCTCTCTCTAACTCTCTCCTAGTGAGAGACGCTCTCGCCTCTCTCCTCTCTCCCTCCGCCGGCTTCTGGATTGAGCGGCCGGAGATGATGAAGTTCGGCCGGAATCTTCATAGATCCGCCGGAAACTTCATCTTCTCCGGCGAGATCTCCAGGTTCCGGTAACCTAGATCCTCACCGGAAAAACACAAATCAAAGCATCAATCTCTTCGTTTTCTTGTTCTAAGCACGAATCTGGCATTGGTTTTCACAAATAGAACTTGATTCAATGTAGATCTAAAGATCTTGATACGGGTTTGAAAGTGTTTTTTTCTAGTTTAGTTTTTTTTTTTTTGTTTTGCTGAAAGAAACTCTTAGAAACTTTGAAGATCTACATTGATTCGTCCTTATTGATGCTTTTCGAGAAAGAAAGATGAGGTTCACGCGTTTTACCTCTGGTTTAGTTGGAGATTCAAACGGAGATCTTTGAGGAAGAACTTGAATCGTTTCCGGTGAGATTTCTTGCTTCGAAACAGATTCGGATCTTTATCTTCTTCTTCACCAGTTCAATCTTCTTCGTTTTCTTTCCCTCTTCTTCTCACGGTTTCCTCTGTGATCGTGTTTGGATTTGTCGCCAAACGGGGACGGATCCGCACTTGAATTGCAGAGAAATCAGTTCGATGATGATGATTCTTCAATGAATCACTGAGAACTGTGATGAATTTGTTGAATCTCGTGTTGATTTTTGATGATTTTGGTTGAATTTTGAAACGGTTAGGGTTTGAGTGTTCTTGGTGTTCTTCGTGATTCCTGGAAATTGTTGAGTTTTGATCTTTGAGAGCAGAAAGAGAAAGTTGGAAAGTGTTTGTGATGTGGCGTTGATTCTGTGGCTCTCTGACTTTGACTTGTACAGTAATTGCGCCTTTTATAGGCTGCCAAGTGTGCTTGAGACCCAATGAAAGAGGGACACCTGTAATTGGACTTATGGACATTGCTGCAAAAAAGAAAAATTAAAAGGACTAATCTGCAATTATAAAAAAAAGACTTAAAAATGCAATTTGAAAAAGTATTGGACTAAAATGCAATTTTAGAAACTGTTTCAGGGACTAAAATGCAATAAAAAAAATAAAATTGGACTAAAATTGGTAAATTGGACAAAACGTAAAGTGAAACCAAAAATAAAATCAACAAAAGGACTAAAATGAACCAGCTACAAAAATGAGGTATTTTAAAATACCTCTCTGCCGAAATTTTGACAGGAAAAGACCAAAATGCCCCTAGGGACTAAACTGACTCAAACTGACTCAGATGCAATTTTTGAAATGATTTTTTTAAACAAAGACTCAACAATAATTCGCACAGACAGGTTGAAAAGACTCAGAGGCAAACACAGGGACTAAAATGGGTTCCACTGCAGGAAATGACCAAAATACGCTTTTGTATGATTTTTTGAAATAAAATGCAAGAAAAGTAATGCGACGTTTCAGAGAGTTCTTAAATGACTTGTAATGTCAGAAAAGACAGAGGCAGTAAAATACGTTTAAAAAGAGAGTAAAGATTCAGAGTAAAATAGCAGAGAATTGACAAATATCAGTGTTAAAAAAGAAATTTGAACGAGTATTTTTAGGTCCAAAATCAGGGTATAACAGCTGCCCCTATTTAAGTTTCTTTGTCCGGAGGGTCAAGAGACGGAGTCTTTGGCTTGACGGGACGAAGATACTTAAATATTAACATTTGCACTGTGTTTGGACGTAAAAATACGCTTGTACATTTTCAAATATCATGAATGCCATGCAACATTTGGATTATGCATGCGAGACAAACGAGAGTTGGAACTAACAAAAGATGTCGTATCCATTGCGGGATTGGTAGACATTGGCACGATGACAGATAACAGAGTAGATAGGAGACTAGGAACAAATTGACGGGTACAAGCTGCTCTTGGATTGAGCTGGGCACTTGACCGGGAATAAAAGCAGACAAACAGGTACGAGTTGTTCTTGGATTCGAACTGGTCACTCGACCGGGGACATGGAAAAGATAGACAGGTACGAGTTGTTCTCGATTCGAACTGGTCACTCGACTGAAAGCAAGGCAAATAGACAGGTGCGAGCTTGTTCTTGGATGCGAACTGGTTACTCCACCGGAGACAAAGACAAATAGACAGGCGCAAGCTGCTCTTGGATTGAGCTAGCCACTTGAGCGAACAGAAACAGATAGACGGGTACAAGCTGTTCTTGGACTTGAACTAGCCACTTGACCAAAATCATAGACACATAGACAGGCCCGAGCTGTTCTCGGATTTGAACTGGTAACTCGACCGATAACATTGAAAAGTAAACGGGTGCAAGTTGTTCTTGGATGCGAACTGGTAACTCGACCGGAAACATAAACAAATAGGTAGGTTCAAGCTGCTCTTGGATTGAGCTAGCCACTTGACCAATCAGAAACAGATTCACTGGGGATTGTTTTTTGACAAAGTATAGATTGAGATTGACTTGACGTCGATTTGATTTGAAAGGTAGAAATTGACCGATATTATTGGCTCATAAGGTTTTGACAGAGAACCCGACATGAGTATTGAGTTGAGACTGATATTGACATTGGAAATGCAATATGCATGAATGATATAACAGTTTCATTAAATGCATGGGCACGTAATATGCATGATTATGCATGTATGAATGCTTGTAATGCATGACTGCTGGCGATTTGTAGACACAGTTCCGCAGAGACAGACAAGACACTGGAGTATTGGGCACGTAATGGCTCGTGCTATATTACATATTCCTGGAAATCCTCTTTGGAGATGACGTCGTTGAGAGACGTATCGGAACCATGGCTGAGGGCAGGTAGCTACGCAACTTGCCGGGGATAGAATCTCGGAAGACTCTACTGGGAATAATGCCGTCATTGCCGGGCATTTCAGTGTTGGATGTACCGTGGATGTCGTATCTGTGGTCAATGCTTTTTGCATGTTATTTTCTCAAATTTCATTCATTTTTTTTTTGCATCCCATTTTTGCCTGGATCGCCCTTTCAGGTTTTCGATCCATCGGGGAAATAGATTCTTTTCATTGCCCCATTTTTGCCTGAACTGCCCTTTCGGGTTGTCAATCCAGCGGGGTGCTCATTTTTTGCCTAAGTCGCCCTTCCGGGTTTTCAACTTAGCGAGCCTATTCATTTTCATGCATTTTCATTCTGTTTTTTCATTCTTGCCATTGACCACAGACTATCCTGGAGGAGAACCTGCTTGTAACATATGTTGAAATAGACACTAACACACACTCGCTCATGCATGTTTCGTTTGAATGTACCCTGTTGCTCAGGTTTGCTTTTCAAAAAACTTTTTCAATTTTCAAGATGTTTGTTTCGAGCATTTGTCATTATTAAAAATAGAAGGAAAATGTTTTTGTACATAACTTTGAAAGTAAAAAGAAAGCAGAGTTTCAAACAAAAGCACAGGCTCAAATTGATGTATAAGAGTGGTGTCCAGCCGAAGGCGTGACTCCACGGATTTACAAAGCTTGGAAAATGGTAATTTTATTGGTTGGTGGTACATTGAACACAGCAATCATGACATTTCCTAGAAACTTTGAATTCGCAAGCGTAGGAGCTTTTGATGAAGATAGTCATTAACAGCTGCAGATGCCCCAAGGGGGACGGTGGTTGGCCAGATATAGTTACTTGCCTTTTGTTTCAATCTCATTTTTGCATGAACCGCCCTTCCGGGTTTTCGGTTCATCGAGACGCTCATTCTTGCCTGAGTTGCGTGCAATCTCAGCGAGCTTTTTCATATATTTTTTTTTGTCCCTTATTTTTGCCTGGACCGCCCTTTCGGGTTTTCGATCCACCGGGAAGCGCATTTTTGCCTAGGCCGCCCTTTCGGGTTTTCGACCTACCACGCTGTTCTTTTCATATTTCTAGGCAAAGTATTTCTTGGCTATATCAGCATTCACTGGATTTGGAAGTTCTACACCATCCGTGTGTGTAAGAATTAAAGCACCACCGGAGAAGGCCTTCTTGACAACATAAGGACCTTCATAGTTAGGCGTCCACTTGCCCCTTGGGTCGGGTTGCTGGCTTATCCTCCTTTTCAATACAAGTTCTCCTACCTTGAATTCTCGAGGATGGACTTTCTTGTCAAAGGCAGTCTTCATTCTTGCTTGATATGACGGTCCACGAGCCATGGCATCCATACGTTTTTCCTCAATCAAATTCAACTGATCATACCGGCTTTGGCACCATTCAGCCTCGGTTAACTTTGCTTCCATGATCACGCGGAGAGATGGGATCTCCACTTCCAAAGGAAGAACTGCTTCCATACCATATACAAGAGAGAAAGGGGTTGCCCCGGTTGAACTGCGCACAGTAGTACGGTAGCCATGCAGAGCGTATGGTAACATCTCATGCCAGTCCTTGTAAGTGGTTACCATTTTCTGGACAATTCTCTTGATATTCTTGTTGGCGGCCTCAACTGCACCATTCATCTGAGGTCTATAGGGAGAAGAGTTATGATGCTCAATTTTGAATTCTTCACAAAGAGCTTGCACCACATTGTTGTTCAGGTTTGTACCATTGTCGGTAATGATCTTGCTGGGAGCACCATATCGACAGATGATGTTGTTCTTGATGAACTTAGCTACCACTTGCTTGGTCACATTGGTATAAGATGCTGCTTCAACCCACTTGGTGAAGTAGTCAATTGCCACTAAGATGAAACGATGACCATTTGAAGCCTTCGGTTCAATTCTTCCAATCATGTCGATGCCCCACATTGAGAATGGCCATGGGGATGAAATAACATTGAGAGCGTGCGGAGGCGCATGAATCTTATCAGCATAGATTTGACATTTGTGGCACTTTCTGGCGTGCTGGTAGCAATCATGCTCCATGGTCATCCAGTAGTAACCTGCCCGTAACAACTTCCTTGACATAGTATGCCCTGGAAGCACCTGGCGGATACTCACGGCTCAGCAAGAACTGTTTGATGTCGTAGTACCAGGGTTTATAGTCAACCATATTTTCACCAGCCTGATCGATCACATCCCCAATAGCAAACACATGTGAAGGTCTTTCAAGGCGTTGCACTTTGATTATTGGCACATCATTCCAATGGTTTACTCGAAACATGGAGGATAGAGTAGCAAGAGCATCGGCCATTTGGTTCTCATCACGAGGAATATGGTGCAGCTCAACCTTTGTAAAATATGTCAGCAAACGTCTCGCATAATCACGATAAGGAATCAACTTAGCATGGTGAGTCTCCCATTCGCCCTTTATCTGATTGATGACGAGCGCAGAATCTCCATAGATGTCGAGGTGTTTGATTCTCATGTCAATTGCTTCCTCGATCCCAAAGATACATGCTTCATACTCAGCCATATTGTTGGTACATTCGAACAGAATTCTGGTAGTAAAAGGGATGTGATGCCCCTGTGGGGATACAATGACTGCCCCAATTCCTTTACCATAAGCATTGACAGCACCATCAAAGACTAAACCCCACTTGCTATTGGGATCTGGACCTTCATTAATCAACGGTTCTTCGCAGTCTTTTGATTTCAAATACATGATCTCTTCATCGGGGAAATCGAACTCAATTGGTTGATAATCATCAAGAGGTTGGTAAGCAAGATGATCGGCAAGAATGCTACCTTTGATTGCCTTTTGAGTTTTGAACACAATATCATATTCAGACAAAAGCATCTGCCAGCGTGCAATCTTCCCAGTAACAGCAGCTTTCTCAAAGATATACTTTATCGGATCCATTCTGGATATCAACCACGTCGTATGATTCACCAAATAATGACGCAGGCGTTTAGCGGCCCAGGCCAGAGCACAACAAGTCTTCTCAAGCATTGTATACCGAGTTTCACAATCGGTGAACTTCTTGCTTAGATAGTAGATAACATGTTCTTTCTTTCCAGTCTCATCTTGTTGACCAAGTACGCATCCCATGGACTCATCAAATACTGCCAAATACATAATCAAAGGCCTTCCTTCCACGGGTGGGACAAGGATAGGTGGTTCCAGCAGGTAATTCTTGATGCTATCAAAAGCTTCTTGGCATTCATCATTCCATACAATAGGCTGATTCTTTCTGAGTAGCTTGAAGATCGGCCCGCAGGTTGCGGTCATGTGAGATATGAATCGGGAGATGTAATTCAAACGTTCGAGGAAACCTCTGACTTGCTTCTCGGTCTGCGGTGCTGGCATTTCTCGGATGGCCCGGACTTTATCAGGATCGACTTCAATGCCCTTTTGGCTGACAATGAAGCCTAATAACTTTCCGGATCTGACACCGAATGTACATTTGTTAGGATTCAATCGAAGCTTGTACTTTCTCAACCTCTCGAACATCTTTGTTAAATATTCAACATGTTGCTCCTCATCCGTTGACTTCACAATCATATCATCCACATATATTTCGACTTCTTTGTGAATCATGTCATGAAACAGAGTAGTCATTCCTCTTTGGTAGGTAGCACCAACATTTATTAGGCTGAATGGCATCACTTTGTAGCAGAAGCTACCCCATGGAGTGATAAAAGACGTCTTTTCTCTATCTTCAGGAGACATTTTGATCTGATTGTAACCGGAGAAACCATCCATGAAGGAGAACACCTTAGACTGAGCAGTATTATCAACAAGCACATCAATATGAGGTAATGGAAAGTTGTCTTTTAGACTGGCTTTGTTCAGGTCTCTGAAATCAACACACATCCGGACTTTACCATCCTTCTTTGGCACAGGCACAATATTGGCAACCCATTCAGGGTACTCAACTGTCATGAGGAAACCCGCATCAATCTGTTTTTGAACCTCGCTCTTAATCTTGAGAGCCATATCTGGATGAGTCCTTCTCAATTTCTGCCTAACAGGAGGACATTCAGGCTTGGTGGGGATCCGATGCTCCACAATCTTAGGATCTAGACCTGGCATATCTTCATACGACCATGCAAAAATATCCGGATATTCCCGGAGGAGTTGGATGATCTTCTTTTTAACCCCTTCCTCTAGAGCAACACCGATCTTGATTTCTCGCTTGTTCTCCTCGGTACCTATGTTGATAAGCTCAATCTCTTCCTGGTAAGGCTGAATGGCTTTCTTTTCTTGCTCAAGTAGCCGAGTGATCTCATATGGTATGTCATCACCTTCCTCATCTTCGGCCTCATACACTGGGAATTCAAAATCCAGAGGGAATGCAGGGTTACTGTGCCCAACGGGTTTATTATAGTCCAATCTGCGTAAAATGGTTGGATGATTTTAGAAAGAGGTTTTTTATGCAGATTTTGAAATTAATAAGAAAATACATATGTTTTGGGCAGAGCGAGAGGATTGTTATTTTGAAAAAACAAGATACTTAAGAAACAAGGTATATTACTCAGAAACATGCATGATTGAGGGAATTTCAATGGCATCCCAATCTCTCGCAATGCCTCCTGGTGTAACAAATACAGGCCTCGGGCCAAATCCAGTTGCTTCTTCTGTGATTGCGTTGACAAATCCAGCACTATAGAATGCCCCGGTGGAAACTCCTGAAGTTGGGGAGAAGCCAAGACCTTCCTTATTCTTGTTCTCACGAAGCTGTATTAACCTGCCCCAGCCGGCAGCTTGACCCTCTTGGACGGCTCTCTCTGCATCCTTCAAAGAAGCCATTGCAGTTCCATCCCGCTTAGGCTCCGTACCTTCGACAGTTAATCCTTGAAAAGCGGTCCCCTCTGCAGACCCTGCTTCTATGCAAGAGAAAGATGATAGCTGGCTAACCAGGTATGCTTCCTCTCCATGAATGGTAACAAGCTTTCCACTTTTTGCAAATTTCAACTTTTGGTGCAAAGTAGAGGTCACCGCCCCCGCGTCATGTATCCATGGTCTCCCCAAGAGACAGCTGTGAGAGGCATTAATATCCATGACCTGAAAGGTGATTAGAAAGGTTTCGGGGCCAATAGTTATTGGCAAGTCTATCTCCCCGAGAACGCTCTTGCGGGTTCCATCAAAGGCTTTGACCAAAAAAGTGCTTCTCCTCAAAGGAGTTCCCCGGTAACTCAGCTGATCCAGCGTTGACTTGGGCATCACGTTCAAAGACGAGCCAATGTCTACTAACACATTTGATAGCATATCGGACTTGCAATTCACGGAGATATGCAAGGCCAGATTATGATGCTTTCCTGCTTCGGGCAATTCATCTTCACTGAACCACAGATTGCTGCAGGCGGTAATGTTCCCCACTATGCTACCAAAGTGATCCACCGTGACTTCATGATCCACATAAGCTTGCTCCAATACTTTCAAGAGGATATCTCTATGGGCAGCGGAACTCAGGAGTAGAGACAAAATGGATATCTTCGACGGAGTTTGCAGCAGCTAATCTACAATCTTATAATCACTTCTTTTGATCAACCTCAAAATCTCGTCCAGATTAGAATCCTCTATAGACCGGCCTGGTTGGCTCGCGTCTCTGTTAACGGGAGAAACATCAGTCGGGGTTGGCTTGTCAATGGGTGGCACGGTAGGCGTAGCTGCCTTCTTTTGAAACAACGGTGGACGGACTCTTCCGCTTCTTAGGGCTGCTGAAGTTCCTTCGGCGGTATTGTTCATCACAGCCAAGGACAGCAGAGGCACTTCTACTCCGTTTTCGATTATGGTAGCATTATATTTGTATGGTATAGCCCTATCTGATGTATACGGTACCGGTCCGTGCAACCTTATCACCAGAGGCTCAGCATTCTCCTTCAAAGGTATACTCTTGACAGGCGGATCGTGAAAAACTGGCACAATCACGCAGACATCACTAACAGTCAAAAAATTATCATTCATCAAGCTTTGGATGTCATCTTGAACAGTATAGCAACCCAAAGGATTACGAAGGCATCCTAGGCACTTGGCATGATCATGGCTGAACAGAGAAGCTTTGCACAGCTTGATGTGTAGAGGCACCAGAGGAGTTGCGACGTTACGGACATCAAGTCTAGGAGCTTCCTCATATACTTCGATCATATTTACAGCGGCATGATTTGGAAGAGGATTGTCGAGGACATTCGGGACATTATTCTCAAAAGTCAGCTTTCCTTGATCAATGAGCTTTTTCACGATATACTTCAAAGCATAGCACCCCTCGACATCATGACCCAGGGCGCCTTGATGAAAATCACATTTGAGATCGGACCTGAACCTTGGAGGCAACGGATCAGGCGGGGGCTTGCCCTGTCTGGTTGTACAATGTCCTCTATGGAGTAAAGTCGGAAGCAACTCAGCATACAACATCGGTATCGGAGGGAAAGTAGGTCTAGCTTGCTGATTTTGTTGTTGTTGTTGAACCGGCAGCTGTTGTTTCATCTGTTGAGCAATTGCATTAACGGGTACCTGAGGTTGACCCGGTGGCAAGGGATACTGATGATAGAATGGCGGAAAGAAAGGATGCTGAGAGTACGGCGCATATGGGTATGACGGAGGCATTTGGGCAGCATTAATAGGAGCAATAGTAGCCATGGATTGACCGGCTCCGGCTGACACCATCCCTACTTCCGTTTCCTTCTTCTTGTGGTGTCCGTTTCCATACCTCTTTGATGCATTCACAGAGGATTCAGCTTTCTCGAACACAATGATTCCTTCCCTGACGGCTTCTTCCAGACGAGTTCCCATGGTGACCATCTCCGAGAAGTTATTCGGGTCAGCGATGATCATTCTCTCAACATAATCCTTTTTCAAGGTCTTTAGGAATGTCTGGGTCATTTCTTCTTCATCAAGAGCGGGAGTAATGCGGGCAGCTGCCCCCCTCCATCTCTGTGCGTATTCACGGAAGCTTTCCTCTTTCTTCTGGGAGAGAGATCTGAGGAATTCCCTGTTCGGCTTCAATCTGGTGTTAAACCCATAGTGGCTTTTGAAAGCAGCGGCTAATTCATCAAAGGTATGGATGTCATTTTTGCTCAAACTAGTATACCACTCTGCAGCATCTTCCATCAAGCTATCTTGGAAGCAGTGGATCATAAGTGAATCATTGTCTTTGTAATTACCCATCTTTCGGACATACTTGATGATGTGGTTCTGGGGACAAGTCAGCCCATTGTATCGGTCGAAATCCGGGATTTTGAACTTCTTAGGGACATCCACCTTTGACACCAAGCAGAGATCTTGAGTTTTGAAAGAGTCCGCATTCCCTCGATTAGCTTTGATTTTATGACGGAGTTCTTTAGCAAGTTCCTCCATCATCTCTTCCATGGTTTTGATCACGGGGATGTTTCCGTGCTGTGTGTTGATGTTAACACTTTGAGGTATGGCATGCACAAGAGGCTCAGTGACAGCTACCGTTGTTTGTGGCAAAGTAGTATTGATGGAGACAGCATTTGTTGCAGGAATCAGAACATTGTTAGCAGTGCCAGAAGTGCTCGCTGCAGTACTAGGAGTGAAGAACGGTGGAAGTCCATACGGAAACCCAGCTGGCATAGCGAAGCGAGCGTCTGTAGATGCAGTTGGGAGCACGCTTGTAGTCACCGGTATAGCTGTGGCTATAGGGATAGCTGTGGCTGATTGTTCCTGAGCGGCTAGCAGAGCAGTCATGACATCATTAGCCTTAGCCAATTCTTCCCTTAGAGTGGCTAACTCGGTACGGAGCTGAGCATTTTCTTCTTCCATAGCTACCGAATTCTTCTTTCTGTAGAGTCTAGTCCGGTGTATTCTGTCTGGTTCGTAGACTTTCCGAGCACGAGCCACCTTTCAATCTGTGGCAGAAGAACCAGGAGGCAGTGAGCACTTGGAAACCTTTTGTGACTATGCACATGATGCATGATATGCACAGATGCAAATGCAAAAGTTTTTTTTTGGACATCGAAGGATTTTTAGACAAATTAGGAGTTTTGTAAACAATATCTAAACAAACAAAGCAAAACGAAGTGTTTACAAGACGAATCCCTTTGAAATACTAAGCCAAGGGAAGACTTTGAAATATAAACAAATAAAACTCTCAAGCATAGGAAGTAGTGGGATTATCCTCAGACTCAGACTCCGAATCCGAACCGCAGTATCTAGCATAGAAGTTGCGTCGTCCTCTAGCTCTCTTGGAGTCCCGCATAAGTAACTCATCCTTTTCTTCAAGTTCCCTTCGGACCTTAACCAATTCCTTCTTCAATATCAGGTTCTCATGAGTCTTCTGCTCATCCTTACCATCCCAAGTCATGATTAGATTCTCAGCTTCATTGTACCGGGCTTTCCACATTTGTTTCTCACGACTCTCCATAGCTAGATGTTCCTGATACATTTCCTGAGTTATGGGAGGTAGAGGTAAAGGTATAGATGGAGCAGATGCAGACACATATCTCATAGCAGGGTATGGCATACCAATCTCTTCAGCTCGGTTTATTACCCACTGAGTATAGGCCTCATGAGCAATACCAGATCTCACACCCAAATGCTTCACACTCTTCCTACGGACCTTAGACCAAGCCCCTATGAAAGCCTCCCTTTGTCCGGTGGGGGCGTTCGAATAGTAGAAGAACTCTGGAGATGTAGCAAGATTGATGGGCTTTGCCTTCATTGGGAACCCAAACTGTCTCATAGCAAGCTCCGGATTGTAGTTGATTCCCCCACGGGTACCAAGAAGAGGTACATTGAGAAAATCTCCACAACTAGTGATAATTTCCTTAACCTGAGCGGCGGGAGTGATCCAGACCACTTCGTTAGGAGAGAGAGCCATCATCCGCTGTGAGTAGGACCAATCCTCCGAGTTGTCATGGAAGGAGCTCGGAAGGTGAGAAATAAACCACCTATATAGGAGAGGCACGCAGCAAAGGATATACCCACGACCTTTGAGAGTCCGGTCATGGATAGCATGGTATGTGTCAGCTAGCAAGGTAGGAACCGGATTCCTGGAATGGAAGATCTCAATAGCATTCATGTCCACAAAGTTGTCGAGATTCGGGAAGAGAATGAGCCCATAGATAAGCAATGCAAGAATAGCCTCGAGTGTGTCCTGACAAGTAGTTTTGAGATTAGCTTGCTCAAGTAGATACTTTGAAGTGAACCCTCGGATGTGAGACTTGGTAGTAAGATGCTTGGAGACATCGGAAGTCTTGAGATAGAGATCCTTAGCAATAACCAAAGGAGTAAGAGAAGTCCCGGGACCGGTGAAAGGCGTCTTCTCGGCTATAGGTGAATCCAACAAGTGGGAATAAGCCTCAAGAGTAGGGACCAACTGGAAATCCGGGAAAGTGAAGCAACGGAAACTCGGGTCATAGAATTGCACTAAAGTGACCGAGAAAAATCATTTCTTCATTTCATATAAGAGAGATGGAAATTAGTTAAAATAAAATTGACAATTTAGATACTTCGGGCTTGTAGATGCCTAGGGGATATCATTTCACATAGGAAGTCCGCGAGGGGGTATCCTTTCCTCCAAGTTTCCATGATCACCCTAAGTAGTGCTACAACTTAATCATCTTCACGTAGGAAGTCCGCGAGGGGGTATCTTCCTCCATGTGTTTATGATGTTTTATTTATTTATGCAAAATTAAGTCCAATTTATTTGAGAAGTCATCACCACATTTAGGAAGTCAGTGAGAGGGTGTCCTTTCCTCCAAGTGTTGGTGATATTCTTCCACCCCATTTTGGTTTAACACTTTATAGCACATTAAAATTATTCCCACACAAACTTATACTACTTTTACTCTGAAGATTTTAAGGGTCCAAGTTACCATTAAAGTCAGAACGTGTTCCTTAAAATACCTACTCATACGCTTACTCAAGGATTGCAACTAAGTGCTTTTCTCATTAGAGAATTTTCACAATAAACTTGAAGCGGGTATAGCAAGAACACTTACAACACAAGAAATCACTTTCATGTACAAGAAACGACCATTGAAGAGACAAAAAAAAGTTATGTCATAATAAAACAATAAAAACAAGCTGTTTATTCATGCTTGTTATCGCGATTTTCGGGTGTCAAGTCATTAATTAGGCTTGAACCTTTCAATCTTTGATATTCTCTATTTTTTCTTGGGAAGGGCAAAATTGAGAAAAAACCCTTAGATTCTAAGTTCGGGGGTCGTTTTCACTACGGGAAGGTGTTAGACACCCGCGGTGACTATAGTACTCTATAGGAGCCGTTTTCTTAGTTTATGTCTACGCTTTATTTTTAATGCTATTTATGAAAGAGGAAATTTATTTATGTTAAGAATGGGGGGAGAAAGTGTTTGAGGTTTTATTTTAGTGGACTTGGAGAGGTTTTGACCTCATGCCTACATACCCATTTAAGGGATCAAACTCCATGTAGTTCTCTTCCAAAAAATGTTTTTTTGTGTGTTTGGTTGATTTTAGTTTTTGTTGGAAAATGGTTTTGAAGAAGAGAAAGAGGCCTTTAAAGGCATAAGAGAGAAAAATGGTGAATGGTTGGTTCAATTGTTATTAAAAAAGTCTAAGTAGGAATTAGGATTCCTTTGGATTTGTTTAAGAAAATAAAGGAAAAAAAATTCAACGGAGTTTTGACTCCAAGGTTTGTTTGGAAAAATTTGAGTGATGGAATTGGTTTATTATTTTTTTTGAAAATTGGCATTTGTCTAAAAATCGCGTTTCCTAAGCATACATCTAAACGGTAAACATGCAACGTGTGTGCGTGTCGGTGTACATCGCTTATAGTGTCCATAGTCCTTTACATTGAGTCCTAAATACATGCTATGGTCTTGCAAGGAATTAAAAAAAGGAACTAATCTATCTAAAATTATTACAAACCCATTTGATATAGAAATGAATAGAAAAAAAGATGCCTAAACTATGGGATGAATGAAATGTGAGATGAAATGGTTAGTATCATAAGGCATAAAAATAGTAGAAAGGTAAACAAAATTGAATAGAATAGCAAGAGAAAAAAGGTAATGAAATGAAATAAAAATGGCAAAATATACCTAAAATTGGTTATGACACTTAGACATGCACATGACCTATAATCCCCTCATTATAGCAATGTTAAAGGGGTTTGATTTTGAGCTATAATGTGGGAACAAATAGGACACATTCAAGCCAAGAATCATGACACATTTTTTAAAGATATTTTGCACTTTATTTCTTGATAAAAACACATATTTCTTGCAAAACAAGAAAGAAATGAAAATCTACATCCACAATCAGCAAGACATACATATGATCAGCAACATATTCACCATGAAATTACACACCAATCATCCACATCACATGCCAACATTTTATCAGAAAATATACCACAAAAATACACAAACTTAGATCAAACACAAAATTAATCAAGAAAAATAACACACACATTTTTATCATTTTTTAAACCATTGAAAAATATCACAAAAGTATTAAAATGTATTAAGAAACATATAACAAATTTTTTAGGAATTTTTAGAGAAAAGATTGAGCACGCAGAGGTTCAATTAGCAAAAAAGCAGGGTGCAGATAGCAGAAAAATGGCAAAAACGAAAAGAGCAAAGCCCAAACCAAAACCAAAGGATCCGGATTCACAGGGAGCGTTGGATTGATCCAGGGAAGGAAACCCTAGATCCAACGGCCAGGAACGAAGGGGATTGGACCGGTCCGGTTCACTGGCTTATATATACATGTGTGCACCGGTTTTTTCACTTTTCTCTTGTCTTTCTCTCTCTAACTCTCTCCTAGTGAGAGACGCTCTCGCCTCTCTTCTCTCTCCCTCCGCCGGCTTCTGGATTGAGCGGCCGGAGATGATGAAGTTCGGCCGGAATCTTCATAGATCCGCCGGAAACTTCATCTTCTCCGGCGAGATCTCCAGGTTCCGGTAACCTAGATCCTCACCAGAAAAACACAGATCAAAGCATCAATCTCTTCGTTTTCTTGTTCTAAGCACGAATCTGGCATTGGTTTTCACAAATAGAACTTGATTCAATGTAGATCTAAAGATCTTGATACGGTTTTGAAAGTGTTTTTTTCTAGTTTAGTTTTTTTTTTTTGTTTTGCTGAAAGAAACTCTTAGAAACTTTGAAGATCTACATTGATTCGTCCTTATTGATGCTTTTCGAGAAAGAAAGATGAGGTTCACGCGTTTTACCTCTGGTTTAGTTGGAGATTCAAACGGAGATCTTTGAGGAAGAACTTGAATCGTTTCCGGTGAGATTTCTTGCTTCGAAACAGATTCGGATCTTTATCTTCTTCTTCACCAGTTCAATCTTCTTCGTTTTCTTTCCCTCTTCTTCTCACGGTTTCCTCTGTGATCGTGTTTGGATTTGTCGCCAAACGGTGACGGATCCGCACTTGAATTGCAGAGAAATCAGTTCGATGATGATGATTCTTCAATGAATCACTGAGAACTGTGATGAATTTGTTGAATCTCGTGTTGATTTTTGATGATTTTGGTTGAATTTTGAAACGGTTAGGGTTTGAGTGTTCTTGGTGTTCTTCGTGATTCCTGGAAATTGTTGAGTTTTGATCTTTGAGAGCAGAAAGAGAAAGTTGGAAAGTGTTTGTGATGTGGTGTTGATTCTGTGGCTCTCTGACTCTGACTTGTACAGTAATTGCGCCTTTTATAGGCTGCCAAGTATGCTTGAGACCCAATGAAAGAGGGACACCTGTAATTGGACTTATGGACATTGCTGCAAAAAAGAAAAATTAAAAGGACTAATCTGAAATTATAAAAAAAAGACTTAAAAATGCAATTTGAAAAAGTATTGGACTAAAATGCAATTTTAGAAACTGTTTCAGGGACTAAAATGCAATAAAAAAAATAAAATTGGACTAAAATTGGTAAATTGGACAAAACGTAAAGTGAAACCAAAACTAAAATCAACAAAAGGACTAAAATGAACCAGCTACAAAAATGAGGTATTTTAAAATACCTCTCTGCCGAAATTTTGACAGGAAAAGACCAAAATACCCCTAGGGACTAAACTGACTCAAACTGACTCAGATGCAATTTTTGAAATGATTTTTTTAAACAAAGACTCAACAATAATTCGCACAGACAGGTTGAAAAGACTCAGAGGCAAACACAGGGACTAAAATGGGTTCCACTGCAGGAAATGACCAAAATACCCTTTTGTATGATTTTTTGAAATAAAATGCAAGAAAAGTAATGCGACGTTTCAGAGAGTTCTTAAATGACTTGTAATGTCAGAAAAGACAGAGGCAGTAAAATACGTTTAAAAATAGAGTAAAGATTCAGAGTAAAATAACAGAGAATTGACAAATATCAGTGTTAAAAAAGAAATTTGAACAAGTATTTTTAGGTCCAAAATCAGGGTATAACAATGCCTTTCACAATAATACAAAACAAAAGAATAAAGTTCAACGGAGTTTGGAAACACTATGACACAAGACACTTTATTAGGCTCCCCCAACACTCAGGAGAAGCATTGTCCTCAATGATTCAAAGGAAGAAAAATGAAAGAGAAGAAGAAGAAACAAGAAAAAGAATGAGAGAGGATGCAGAAAGCTCACAGTTTGCCAAAAGAAGTAAAAATTTTAACCCAGGAGGCCTGTCAGGTTGGCACGGCGGTGCCAACTCAAGCACGGGTCGTGCCAACTCCCTGCCATTTTCCTTTAATTTGTATGCTGGAGGTAGGCACGGCCGTGCCAACTTAAGCACGGGCCTTGCCTCCTTTATGGTTGTTGTATCTTTAATTTTTCTTGCATTTTCTCATCATACTTGGACATGTACCTACAAAACAAGGGAAATAACAGGAAACAAAGAAAGCAATTAAATCTGTGGGTTACCTCCCACGAAGCACTCTTTTATTGTCATTAGCTTGACAAAAACGAGGATGTAGGTCCTCAAAGAGGGTCACGTAGAGTAAAATCAGCCACCTCTTCATTTACCTCTCCATTGTTATAGATTTTTAGCCTTTTCACATTAACCGTAAATGATCCGGTATCCTTAGAAAAAATCTCAATTGCCCCATAAGGGTAGACCTTGCGGACTTGAAATGGACCGGACCATCGTGACCTTAATATACCTAGAAAGAGCTTCAGCCTAGAGTTAAAGAGCAGCACAAGGTCACCACTTTTGAAGTGTCTTTTGAAGATTTTCTTGTCATGCCATCTCTTAGTTCTTTCCTTGTAAATATGGGAATTCTCATAGGCATCTATCTTAAGTTCCTCTAGCTCATTTAATTGAAGTTTTCTTTTCTCACCATCTAAATTGGGGTCTAAGTTGAGGTCTCTAATTGCCCAATAGGCCTTGTGCTCAAGCTCAACCGGAAGGTGACAAGATTTCTCATAGATTAGTTTAAAAGGGGTCATTCCAATGGGAGTTTTGTAAGTCGTGCGATAAGCCCAAAGAGCATCGTCGAGCTTACTTGACCAATATTTGCTAGAGGTCGAAACGGTTTTTTCAACAATAGCCTTGATTTGTCTATTTGAGACCTCAACTTGTCCACTAGTTTGTGCGTGATAGGGTGTTGCAATTTTGTGCCTCACACCAAGCTTTTGAAAAAGTTTTTCAAAATGTTTAGAAATGAAGTGAGACCCTCCATCGCTTATCACAACCCTTGGCACACCAAACCTTGGAAAAATGATTTTTTTAAACAACTTAATGACGACTTGAGAATCATTAGTAGGGGAAGCGATGGCCTCAACCCATTTGGACACATAGTCAACTGCCACCAATATATATTGGTTTCCAAAAGAAGAAGGGAAAGGCCTCATAAAGTCGACACCCCATACATAAAAAATTTCTACTTCAAGGATGTTGTTCAATGGCATTTCATTCCTTTTAGTGATATTCCCAGTGCGTTGACATTTGTCACATTTAGAAATAAAGAGATGCACATCTTTGAAAAGTGATGGCCACCAGAAACCAGAGTGAAGGATTTTGAAAGAAGTCTTTTGAGTATTGGCGTGGCCTCCATAAGAAGAAGAGTGGAAATGGTTTAGAATACTACTTACCTCGTTTTCAGGAATGCATCTTCAGAAAATTCCATCCGACCCTCTTTTGAAAAGGTAAGGTTCATCCCAATAGTAGTGCTTGAGATCATTGAAGAACTTCTTCTTTTGTTGGTAGCTCAATTCAGGTGGTAGTACTCCTACTCAATTCAGTTTGTGCTAATAAGAAGAGTTGGTCATCCGGGAAGGAATCATCCAAGGGTAATTCATCCTCATTGGTTTCCCTAAGGCGAGACAAGTGATCTGCTACAACATATTCAATACCCTTTTTATCTTTTATTTCAAGGTCAAATTCTTGGAGGAGCAAAATCCATCGGATTAACCTCGGTTTGGCATCTTTTTTGCTTAACAAATATTTTATCGCCTGTGTAAACAATGATTTTTGATCCTACCAAGTATTGCCTGAACTTGTCAATGGCATATACTACCGCTAACAATTCTTTTTCTGTTGTTGCAAAATTTACCTGTGCCCCATCAAGGTTCTTACTTGCATAATATACGGCATGCATCTTTTTGTCCTTTTTCTATCCTAAGACTGCCCCAACTGCATAGTCACTTGCATCACGCATTATTTCGAAAGGCAAGTTCCAATCTGGTGGCTGTATGATTGGGGCAGTCATTAAAGCTTCCTTCAACCTACAAAATGCTTTCAAACAAATATCATCAAAGAGAAAATATGCATCCTTAAGAAGTAGACTTGTTAGTGGTTTAGTAATTGATGAAAAATCTTTAACGAAACGGTGGTAAAACCCCGAATGTCCTACGAAACTTCTAACTTCCTTGACCGAGGTGGGAGGTAGTATTTTTTCAATAATTTCAATTTTTGCTTTGTCTACCTCTAAACCTCTTTCGGAGACCAAGTGTCCTAGGACAATTCCTTCTCTTACCACGAAGTGACATTTCTCCCAATTCAAGACTAAGTTCACCTGCTCACATGTTTCCAAAACTTTCTCAAGGTTAGTGAAACAATTATCAAAACTAGATCCATGCACAGAAAAATCATCCATAAAGACTTCCATTATCTTTTCAACAAAGTCAGAAAAAATAGAGATCATGCATCTTTGAAAAGTAGCAGAAGCATTACAAAGACCATAAGGCATCTTCGTATAGGCAAATGTGCCAAATGGGCATGTAAAAGTTGTCTTTTCTTGGTCATTAGGATGACTGGGTATTTGGAAAAATCTGGAATAACCATCTAAATAACAAAGATGTGAATGCTTAGCTAACCTTTCTAACATTTGATCTATAAAAGGGAGAGGAAAGTGATCTTTAGATGTTACTTTGTTAAGCTTCCTATAATCAATACACATTCTCCAACTAGTGACAGTTCTAGTAGCAATGGATTCATTTTTATCATTTTTAATAATTGTGAGACCATCCTTTTTAGGTACAACTTGAACGGGGCTAACCCATTTAGAATTAGAGATTGGATAAATAACACCTGCATCTAGGAGCTTTAAAACTTCCTTTTTTACAACTTCTTTCATATTAGGGTTTAACCTTCTTTGATGTTCAATGGAGGGTTTATAGTCTTCTTCAAGAAGTATCCTATGCATGCATAATGAGGGGTTTATTCCTTTAATGTCATTGATGCTGTATCCTATAGCCTTAGGATATTTTTTTAGAACATAAAGTAATTTTTCAGTTTCAACCTCATCTAGGCTTGCATTCACAATAACAGGGTCAGTTGAGTTAGGGCCTAAGAATTCATACCTTAGATTTGATGGAAGCGGCTTAAGCTCCACTTTTGGTGCCCCCTTTGGTAGAGGTGCTGGTTCTTTCTTTACTAACTCTTCCACACTCAAACCTTCCATAGGAGGGTTTTTATCCAACATCTCTTCGTAAGCTCGTGCCTCCCCTTCTAGCTTTGTACCTGCATTGTTTACCAAACATACTTCCAAACCATCATGTGTAGTTGATGCTAAAGAGCACTCTTTCACACAATGGTCGACTATATCTATCATGCAACAAGAGTTTTTAATGGAAGGACTTTTCATTAGTTTAGCAAGTTCAAATTCAACGGTCTCTTTACCAACATTAAATGCCAACTTACCATTTTTAACGTCAATTATGGCTCATGCGGTAGCAAGGAGGGGCCTTCCTAAAAGAATTGGTACCTGGTTGTCTTCTTCCATTTCCATCACAACAAAATCAGCGGGGATATACACCTCTCCTACTATGACTAGGACGTCCTCTATAATTCATGCTGGGTATTTAACAGAGCCGTCTGCTAATTGTAGGGTCATTCTAGTCGACTTAAGTTCCCCTATTCCCAACCTTTCATAAAGGGACAATGGCATCAAGCTGATACTAGCTCCTAAGTCACACATTGCTTTTTTTCACTACTTCTGACCCTATGACACAAGGTATGGAAAAACTTCCTGGGTCCTTAAGATTTGGTGGAAATTTATTTTGGATGATGGCACTACATTCTTCCGTATGGTTAACTGTTTCGCCCTCCTCAATTTATCTTTTCTTAGAAAGAATTTCTTTTAAGAACTTAGCATAGGTAGGCATTTGGGTCAGGACTTCGGTAAAAGGCACATCAATGTAGATTTTATTCATCATTTCAAGACATCACCAATGTTGACAAAACAGAGGGTAAGCAGAAAGCTGTGTTCAAAATGGTTAAGAAACCAGCAACAGAGAGAATCTCGCCCCCATTGTCAATATTGAAAAAAGATCATCCCAAGGAGGATGTAGAAATGACTTCGAATTTCACTGGATCTGACCCTAGTCTCGACATAGTGTGCAATGTGGTTTCTATCCTACCGGTGGAATACGACGTTCAGTCAGAAATTAACGAAGTTGAAAGTGATTTCGTCGATGAAATGGCAACTCACAAGCCGCTATGCTATTATGTCATGAATAACGGTTGTGTAGAAGAGCAACATGCAGTCTTTGAAAAATCAAACACTTCGATGAAGTCGCATCTCAAGCCTTTATTCATTCAAGCCAAAATCAATGGCGAAGGAGTAAATAAAGTGTTAGTTGATGGTGGGGCCACAGTCAACCTGCTTCCTTAATCATTCCTGGGAAAGATTGGAATCTATGATTCTGATTTGAAGCCTCATAATGTTATTCTCACTAACTATGAAGGCACTTCAGGAAATTCTTTAGGTGCTATCGAATTGGAGTTAGTAGTAGGCAGCACAAGGAGGATAACAACGTTTATGGTGGTCCCATCAAAAGCAAACTTCAATGTACTACTAGGTAGAGAATGGATACATGGCGTGGGTGCAGTCCCCTCTACGGTGCATCAAAGGATTGCCATATGGAAAGAAGATGGGCTAGTTGAGAACGTTGAAGCCGATCAAAGCTATTTCTTGGCTAAAGTAAACACTATTACCAAGAAAAATTTCGATAAGCAGCTGGCACATATAGCCCCAGTCATATCTCCAGGACCCAAAAAGATAACTTCGAGTGATGAAATGTACTCAATTAAATTACAACCATAAGCGGGTTTCGTGTGGGAGAAAGAATTTAGGGACCATGACTTTGTAATGATCAGCCAACAGGACTTTCAGGTGGAGAATGAAGGTTTGCTCGAAACTAGAGCTCAAGCATACAAAAAGGTTGCTGATAGCCTTGTTCCTAACTTTTCTGAGTATGCTACCCCGCCAAATGGGGGGGACGCAAAAAATTGAAATTATGTCTGAGCCCAATATTTGGGAGAAAATTACGGCCTACTTGGCCGAAAACGAATTCCAAACGGCCAAAGAGGCCGAATGTTTGAAGCAAGAGGAGATCGAGAAGCTCGAAGACGGATCGACAGACGTTGGTGTCGAAGACCAAAAATTGGATTGCATTTATGATGATGAACCGTTAGGCTTCGAAGAGGATCCTATGGGATCCACTACAAAAATGAAAGCACAAGATCCCCTCGAAGAGATTAACTTGGGAGATGGTACGGTCAAAAGAACTACTTATGTAAGTGCCAAAATCCCTGAAAGATTCAAAGATCAAATTGCAGAGCTACTAAAAGAATACAAAGACTACTTTGCATGGGATTACAACGAAATGCCTGGTTTGAAACGGGAAGTGGTGGAATTAAAACTACCAATTCGACCAGACAAAAAGCCAGTCAAACAGATTCCTCGTAGGTTCGCTCCACAAATCCTACCAAAGATCAAAGAAGAGATCGATCGATTGCTGAAATGCGGCTTTATCAGGCCTGCAAGGTATGTGGATTGGCTAGCAAATGTAGTTCCAGTTAAAAAGAAAAATGGAACCATAAGGGTATGCATAGATTTTGGAGATCTGAATCTCGCTACCCCTAAAGACGAATACCCAATGCCGGTAGCAGAAATGCTAGTAGATTCAGCGGCGGGGTTCGATTACTTGAGTATGCTAGATGGATACTCTGGTTACAATCAAATCTTTATTGCAGAAGAGGATATCGCTAAGACCGCATTTCGATGGCCAGGGGCGTTAGGATGTTATGAATGGATAGTGATGCCATTCGGTCTAAAAAATGCTGGTGCTACATACCAGAGAGCGATGAATTTAATGTTCCATGACTTCATAGAGAATTTTATGCAGGTTTACATAGATGACATTGTAGTGAAATCTTCTTCGGAAGAGAGACACTTGGAACATTTACGCCGATCATTCGAAAGGATGAGACAATATGGATTGAAAATGAATCCTTCAAAATGTGCATTTGGGGTTTGTGCAGGTGATTTCTTAGGGTCCGTCGTGCATAAAAAGGGAATCGAGATCAAGCAGAACAAAACCAAGGCAATAATTGAGACCAAGGCTCCTTCTACAAAGAAAGAGTTACAGTCTCTACTAGGAAAGATCAACTTTCTCCGAAGGTTTATATCAAACCTAAGTGGCAAGACACAAGCTTTCTCACCACTACTCCGACTAAAGAAAGATGATGTTTTCAAATGGGAACCAGAGCACCAAAAAGCTTTCGATGAAATCAAGTCATATTTGGTAAACCCTCCGGTTCTTTCTCCTTTGCTGAAAGGTAGAAGAATGAAGTTATATATAGCAACGTCAGATGGCACCATAGGAAGTATGTTAGCACAAGAGGATGAATATGGCACAGAAAGGGCCATTTATTATTTAAGTCGAGTACTTAATGATGTTGAAACAAGATATCATCCTAGTGAAAAACTTTGTTTGTGTTTATTCTTCTCATGTACAAAACTTAAGCATTATATAAAGCCTTTTGACGTTTATGTTTATTCCCATTTTGATATCATTAAGCATATGTTGTTGAAACCAATTCTACATAGCAGAGGCGGTAAATGGGCCTTGGCACTGCAGAATATTCATTGACTTATCAATCATTAAAAGCTGTCAAAGGCCAAATTGTGGCCGATTTTATTGTAGATCATTCAGTAGGCGAGGTTATGACAACTGAAATAGACAACCATCCATGGAATTTATATTTCGATGGTTCTAGTCATAAAAATGGTACTGGCGTGGGGATAGTGATAATCTCGCCCAAACGCCATACATTTAGATACATGTTTTGAATAAATCAGTTTTGCTCTAACAATGAGGCCGAATATGAACCCTTAATTACAGGTCTAGAAATTGCACTCGAACTGGGGGCAAGATACATCGAAATCAGAGGAGATTCTGAACTTGTCCTTAAACAGATGACAAAAGAGTATAGGTGCGTTAAAGAAAGCTTGGTCACCTATCATGCAATAGCTAGCAGATTGTTAAAACAATTCACCCATGTGGAAATTCGGCACGTACTGTACCTCGAATGGAGAACCAAGATGCAAATGATCTGGCACATAGGGCCTCTGGATACAAAATACCGATGGAACAGATGCAGGAGCCAATAGAAATCAGAAATAGGCGAAATTCGATAGAATCATTCTCTGGCAAATCGTTAACGCCAAAACTTGGGGGGGACCAAAGCAGGCCAAGAGTCCATAAAAAGGTACAGATTTTGTTGAAATTTTTGTCATTAACGATTTAAATGAAAATGATTGGCGAAAACCCATAGTGAAATATCTGGAAAATCCAGATGGAGCCACCTGTCGAAAAGTGAAATACAGGGCCTTGAGCTATGTAATAATGGGCAATGAATTATTCAAAAAGACTTCGGAAGGAGTTTTGTTGAAATGCCTAGGTGAAACAAATCCGTATTTGGCTGTTTCTAATACCCACGATGGAACCTGCGGAACGCACCAAGCAGGCCATAAAATGAAATGGCTTTTATTTCGACAAGGCTTATATTGGCCGACTATGCTCAAAGACTGCATAGAGTTTGCAAAAGGATGCCAAGGATGCCAAAAATATGATGGAATTTAGCGTGTCCCAGCAAGTGAACTTCATGCGATAATCAAACCTTGCCCATTTAGAGGATGGGGTTTGGATGTGATAGGCGAAATCAAACCCACTTCATCGAAAGGATACAGATATATCTTAGTAGGAATAGATTATTTTACAAAATGGATAGAAGCAATTCCCTTAAAAGATGTTACTTAAGAGGAAGTTATAAGTTTCATCCAAAAGTTCATCATCTATAGGTTCGGTATTCCAGAAACCACAACCACAGACCAAGGATCCGTATTCACTGGTCGAAAGATGGCGAAATTTTCCGAAGATACAGGCTTTAAATTGCTAACTTCGACACCATATTATGCGCAAGCGAATGGTCAGGTCGAAGTGGCAAACAAAAACATCATTGCCATTATCAAACGAAAAATAAAGGCAAAGCCAAAGAATTGGCCTGAAATTTTATGCAAGGCTTTGTGGGCATGTCGAACATCTCCAAAAGAATTGACAAACACTACACCTTTTAGGTTGACATTTGGTCATGATGTTGTGTTACCAGTAGAGATTTTGCTGCAATCAGTCAGAATCCAAAGGCAATGCGAAATACTAGTTAATCATTATTGGGACATGGTCATAGACGAATTGACCGATCTCGATGAAGAAAGATTAACAGCGTTAGAAGTCCTTGCAAGACAAAAGGAAAGGGTAGCAAAAGCATATAATAAAAAGGTAAAATCGAAGTTTTTCGCCCAAGGAGATTTGGTATGGAAAGTCATTTTACCAATGGATAAGAAAGATAGAGCTTTGGGAAAATGGTCACCCGGATGGGAAGGACCATGGCAGATATTAAGAGTCTTTTCGAACAATGCATATGAGATCGAAGAATTAAATGAAGATCGAAGGATTTTACGAATAAACGGAAAGTACATGAAAAAGTATAAACCGACGTTACAAGAAATTAAGATCATACAAGAGTAATTCGAAAAGACAAATTCAAACATAGCATTTCATAAGGCCAACTAATGGGCGGTCTACACAAAAAGACTTCAAAATGAACTCTAAAAGAGCGCAAAGTAAACCATTACAAAAGAAATGCTACAAACAGAAATTAGAAAATTCTAAAAGGATTTTCCTTTGATGGAAGGACCTACATAAGTTGGCCAAACCCAAAAAGGTCGAGAAACCATCGAAGCTCACTATCGAGACGGCATCTAAGGCAGAAACGCTGAAGGTTGTACTGTTCATCTTCAGCAGGATGAAACCCTAGATAGTTGCGCCTTAATCCATCTCCACGACAGTTGTGCCAGTTGTTGCAGAATCGACGACGAATTAACTGGGGGGGGCAGCAACCTCTTGTACCAGCATGAAACGAAGCGGAAATGGGAGTCCCCTCCTGTTATCTCCCTGCGATAACGCGCAACATTTTTTGTCTCCAAAAGAGACCAAAAGTCAATGAAGAGTTCAGCGGTGTCAGGAGTGATACCGTCAAGCGCTCTCAGCATTACATCAAAGTAAAGAGCGGTCACAGAACCAGCATCCATAGCATTCCTAAGCAAACGTTTAACGGTAGGAATGCATGGCTCAATATCTAGCATGAATTGAGTGCATCTCAAAATACAAAACATGGGATTCCCATGTTCCCATAAGCGAAGCTTGAAGTCCAACTTCGGATGGGTAGGCTTCAGATCAGTGAGTAGCCTGATACAATCCTCACCAAAGGCTCTTGAGACCTTACGGTCTCTACAGAGAGCAGCAATTCTTTTGTTTTGTCTTTGAAAACTGAAAAGATCAAACATGCTGTGCTTGGCAACCCTTGCAGCAATGTCTATGATCAGATCATCACTCAAGCAACTTATGTAATCCATGAAGAAATTTTGCTTATGGAAAAGTGTTTAAATAAACACGAAGAAAGATAAGTGAGAGATGAAAAACACAAGACAAAGAGGATGGTACTTATAGAATAAAGTGGGAAGTTGAAAGGTGGTTTTTTCCCCTTGAAACACAAGCGACGGTTCCTTTCTTTTGATCATCATGGATCATAAGGAGACACGTGGCAGCAGATATACGCTGTGATTGAAAAGCCTTGGGAAGGAAGTTGTAAAAAACTTTATGTTTTATCTTCCCTAAAAAAGAATCTCATAATTAGATTTTTGGAAGAATTACGGTTCCCAAAACAAGCTAATCCTACCAAGTTAGGAAATGACTTTTTGGTTTCTCATCATTATAAACGTCTTGAGATTTGTTCCACTAAAAGAGCAATTAAAAATTATATACATATTATATATAATTTCTCAAAAAACATTGTGTTAAGATTAAAACGGTTGCTGGACCGTTACAAAATAAATACGAACACAATAAAAACAGAATAGAAACTAAAACTCCCATAATAAGTTCAATACAAAATGGTTTACATTTTAAAACCAGAGGTGAGTTGATACAGTTGTTGTTTTAAACCATCGAGTTTTTTGTCAAGGGTTTTGCCATGATCAGTGAGGAGTACTATTTCCTGCTGGGAAGATTTCGATTCCTTGATTTTCTGGATGGCAATTTGAGCCTCTGACTTCATTAGACCTTCTTTAGCCAAAAGTTGGGCTTTTTGGTCCTCTAACTGCTCAATTTTGGCCTTGTACTAGGCAATTGATGAGTCAATGTCTGCTACTTGAGATTGGATTAGAGGGGTTTCTTGTCGAAAGGCCTCAAGCTTGGATTTAAACGCAGCAATTTCATCCAAAAGCTGGTCATATCGAAGAGTTTGTTCCTCAAGTTGAGCCTTGCCATCTCGTCTCTGAAGACAACCTTGTTTATGTTGTCTAAAAGGGCCTCTAAGGCTTTGAAAAACTCCTGAAATTTGAGGCCTGAAGGGAGATCCATGAGTTTGTGCAATAATTCTCGTATTTTGGGAATGACATTCTCCTCCTGCTCTATAACTTCAAATAGATCAGCTCTTAGAACTTTGCGTCGAAACTCCGTGAAGAGATTTTCAGTCGAAGCTTGAGAAGGGTCCCCAGTAGACACATTAGAGGATTTTCCGGTGCTCCTGGATAGGAGAATGTCACTGGCTAAAAGGTTAAAAGCATCCAAAGGATTGGCCTCCTCAAGTTGACTTAAGGTTATTTGATCCAAGGTTGGGTCAGGTTGAAGTGGTTCAGCGTTACCTGTCGAATCCGGGGTATAAGTGAGGGGAGGGTTTTCAGTGATGGGATCTTCTCTAGGAGTTATGATAAATTGATCTGTATCGAGATCCGCTTCCACGTCGCTACCCCCTTCGGGCGCTTCACCTTGGCGAACACTCGACTCTACCGCAATTTGATTGGGAGAAGTGATCTCCACATCAGGTGTAGGAACACTGGTTTCGACACCTTCATCCTCTTCAGCAATAGGTGAAGCTTCTGCTTGACCAACTTGAGCGTGTTGGGGGATATCAATTTGGATAGCCTGCGAGAGAAATACTGTTATGAGAAACACATTTCGATACTCATAGCTAAAATGATAAAGCAAAAGGTTCTGAAAAAACACCTTTAAAGCGTTGTCACCAACGCAAGAATGAGCACTGTTGGGATTTGAATCTTTGCGGGTTTTCATCTTTTTTGGGCTAGGTTGGCCCAAAGTTTCTTCCACTACATCTGTCTCGATGGCCGGAGAATCATGTTTTCTCTTTTTACGACTCTCTTTCGGTTTGAGAGGCTCAGAAACAGCAGGTCTTTCAGCAGCATCAGGATAAATTTCAACCTACGAGGAAGTTTAAACTCAAAGATCCCCTACGGAAAGTATGGTTGAGATGATTCAAGAGATAACTTACCTCATCTTCGACAGGGCGACCTTGTTTTCCTTTGGAAGGTTTTTCAGATTTCTTCTTTTTGTCCGTTTTTGAAGATTTCTTTTTATGAGAAGTTTTGTCAGATTTCGATTTGGATGTCTTTTGAGAGCTATCTTCTTCTGGGTATTCTACTTCCCCTGAAGCCAAAGGAAGCGCTACTAGCCATAAAAACCTAAAACAGATAAGTATCCTCTTTTATTCAATATAATAGATTCGAAATTTGGATGTTTTCTACAAAAGAAAATAGAAAGGTTCCATACCTAACCCTATTTCGGATAAAATTCGAATATGAGGATGATTTAAGTGCAGATGCCATCTAAATGTGTATAAGCTGTGCTTGGTCGTAGTTACTCTGTCTTTTTCCCTCTTTATAAATTTTTGTTTCATTCCCATTAGACTATCACAAAATAACCATTTGGGATAGGGTGGCCTAAAGGCCAAGGCCAACAGACTAGTTGGCAAAACGGGAAACCTCGTTTTAAAATGAAGTGCAAAAAGATATTTACTGGGGCTAAAAGGTGGAAAAGACATTGAGGGAATTTTGTCATGGATCTTATCCCTTAAAGTTTTGGCCGCATAATAAACTGTCCTCTTTAGATGGAGAGGATCATATACAGTTTGAAAGAAGTTTTGAAAAGCTTGAATTTCTCGAATATGTGTACCTCTGTTTTTCTTCGATTTTCTCTGCACAGTATGAAAAGCAAGGATCAATTCAGGAAGCAGAGTATCAGGATCTATACGATCGGTTTGGCGCTTGAAATAGCACTGCCACCATCGATAGAATGTTTTCGTGCATGCAAAAGATGAAGTGTATGGCTTGAGTTCAAAAATAAGCTTTTGCCGTTGAGCCCGACGCAAGGTAGACCTCCAGACATGCTTTATAAGGGGTTGCCTCAAATCATCTAGACACTTGTACAATGAATTTGGCTTAATTTGAACTAAGCCAAATTGTCTGGCCACATGGTTAGGTTGATAGCCGTACACTCCGTATGGGCTTCCAGCAGTGACTCTACTGGACAGAAAGGTGGGGGTAAGGTAAGCTTCCCAGATGGCATTAATATCTACCTCTTCTTCAGTAGAATCGGTTGGGAACTCCGCCGTAAACCATGAGATCTAGTGGTGAAAGGAGCCATCGAAGGTGTGAAGGATGTGCAACTTAGGAAGGCATTGTAAGCCACTGCAAACAAATCTGGAGAACTCCTATTACTGTACTGGAGCATGGCCAAACCTAAACCTTCGATTGACCTATTATCATAGGCTTTCGAAAGAGCAGGGGGCAGGTGTACTGCTGATTTTGTTCTGAAAGTGGCCAAAAGCCACAATTGAAACAACCAGATAGGGCCAGGAATGATGAGGCTGCTACCAGGTTGGAAGTCTCTTATGCTGGATACTGCATGGTTCAAACTCTCATATAAAGATCCTAAGATGAGCTTACTCAGGCAAATATCTCTCCCTTCATACAATTGGATTGCTAAGGTTGTAAACTTCTTAGGGATTTGAATCGATCTTGAGCAGAAAATATACATGGACAGCCAGTAAGTCAGGAAAGCGATATGCTCCTGATCAGATACTGTGGTACTCGAAGTATTATGATGGTCAATGATGAAGTTGCCATAAGCAGGTCTCGAGAAATCGAAAGATATCTCCGATGAATGGATGTCAGGATCGAAAGTTTGGCCTATAGGTTTCAAACCGACTAGACCAGCAACGTCCAGCAAAGTAGGTGTCAGCATTCTGCATTTTAAATGAAGACTATTAGTCGAGGGGTTCCTGAAATGGAGGGAAGCAATGATCATCTCATTATGATATTTAGGTCCCTGACGGGATAGCTGAATAAGATCAAAAATTTCCATTTCTTTCTAGAAGGAACCTTTGATTTTTTCCACTTTATCCAGCCAATCAAGATATTTCTCATTGTTTTCTATCTTGGGTTCGGTTCTAAATTTAGATTTCAAAAAACTTAGGTCATATGGACCTTTTGAGAAAATGAGAGGCAGTTGTTCCTCGCTACAAGGAAAAACAGTGTTTAGTTTTTTCTGATCATCGGAGTCATCCGGCAAAGGCCCTAGGTATGCATGTGATGAGTTTGGACATGAAATGATTACCTGGGATTTCCAGATTTTGTCTTCAGCTTCTTTGAGACCCGGTTCTTCCATAAATTGAGGATTTATGAGAAGATTGACATTTGTTTCATGTTGTTTTGTTGATTGAGAAGAAGAACCTTCAGCGCGCGTCATGGAGTTACGAATTTTTTGTTCAACGAACGATGAACAGTGTTGAAATCGTAAGGAAGAAGAAGGAGATGGTGAAAAGAGTAAAAATACTAAAAGGAGGCAAAGTGAGAGTAAAAGTATGGCCTAAGGTCATATATAGCCTTTGATGTTTGACAGATGTCAATCATCGCATGGAACAGTTGTTTTTTGATGGTTCCCAATAACAAACATGGCCCACTAAGCTCTGATGGAGACGGTTTAAAAAGTTAAAACTTTTGAAATGTCCCCTTTTCAAAAGAGTGGTGTCACGCAGAGGAGTCACACTTTATCGAAATTTTCAGAAACGTCAAGTTTCTCTTGATCGAAAAAGAGTTCAAACATAACGTTTCTGGGGGGCAATTTGTTAACCGATATTTGTGAAAATACTATCATTTAATGTGGTCAAGGGTTTGACTTAAAAGAGGTGGACTTAGCTTTGTGAAGCAATCCATCGAAAATATATATATATATATATATATATATATATATCTTCAGCAGGAATCGAAGAAGCCGTTTTAGTTCGATGGAAGTTATCGAAGCGCCTTTAGACTTTGTGGATAAGATCAAGCAGTTAGCAAACGGCTAGTTCCGATTTTGAATCGAACAGATATGTTTAGGTAGTTATAGGATTACCTGTATAAATAGTAGTTTTTCTTAGGAAAAATAGGTCACAATTCAATCATACTAAAAACTTACACTCAATACTGTCTGTATGGAAGCGACAAACGAGTCACAAGTTGCAAAGTATGAATATGTGTACCAACCTTCATTAAATCTTTACAAATTCAATACAGTTCTTTAAACACTTTTGCAATTTAAGTCTTTTTATTAAGACTTTTCGAAGTATTTTCTTCTATTGTCATTCTTTACAGAATTTCGATTGGATTCGACACGGATTGGATTCAGTTCTTTACATTTTGTTCTTGTTTTTTACTTTATCAAAAATACTTTACGAACAAGTATTACGCCTACATTCAAACCACAAAAGTACAATATGCTCCTAAGATTTACTGGTTGATCTTGCAAGTAAACATCATTGAAACCAGCGATTGTTTACCAAAAATCAGTGTAAACAAACTCCCCTTATTTCATTTTCTCCCCCTTAATTCTATTAAATCCTAATTAACTCCCCAACCTCCAAAATAATATTAATTCATACATTATTCTAATTATATTAAAATAAACTATATAATAAAATAATACACACCACATAATCAACAAATATTATTTAAAATCATATAAAAGACTCTAAATAATTCAAAATAAATAAAATAACGACTAGGGAGTTACAATTGACACCTAATCAGAGCCTAATTTAAGACTCTAAAGAATCGGTAACAGAGATTAGCTCCCGCTATCCAAGCAACTCACCGGAAGCAAACTAATCATGCACTTCGTCTACCCATTCATACAAAAAGGTAGGCGGTCAAAACAACTAGGGTAAGATTCACGTCAATCATAATCAACATAAACAAATATAAGCATTCAAGGATTTCATGCATAACACATACCTAACCATCCCTCCTAGATACTAGCATCAGATGATTATTTATCCCCCATTCCATACACCTCAAGCTATCACATTACTAACATAGCATAGCAAGCATATTCAATCTCTAAACAAGTCATCAACATAGGCTCATCGTTATCAACATCAATCAATGAAAGGATTACTCACCTTATAAATAGAGTAGGTTAGCTATCACAACAATTCATCTTCTGTTCTTGGAAATCAATAAGTGAAAACTGTCTTTCTTAATAAAAGTTCTTTCTTTTACTTTCTTGTTAGTTTATTTATGTTCTTCTTCTTCTTCACTATGTCTACGATGAACATGAGTGAGTAGACTCTTCTTGTCTTGGGATTGTTGGATAAGTCTAATCACATAATCTAAATTCACCGTTTTCACATGAATTAACAATTACCAAACTCATGAAGCGAAAGTGGAGGGTTAGTAATTGTTAATTCATCATCTCAAATATCAATTCATCAAGCGAAAGTGAAAGTTTTGATATTGGAACAAGTGAATTTAGACAAGGATTGAGAAACATGAAAATAGTCTAGCAAACCTTGAGAAATATAAAGTTACGAACTTCAAGGATTCTAATAGCAATCAACCATGAAAATAGGTGTGGTTGCTAGAGGAACACACTCGCTGAGACCGAAAGGAGATGTGATATGTAACGCCCTATTTTATTATTTATTTATTTTATTGAGTTTAAACTTCTTTTTATAATTTAGTCGATTTATTTTGATGAATGATATTTTGTTATGTTATATGTTGTATTTATTACTATAATATATATGTTATTTGGTGTAGAAATATATATGTTATCTGGTGTAGAAATATATTTGTTATTTGGTGTAGAAATATATATGTTATGTTGTGTAGAAATATATTTGTTATCTGGTGTAGAAATATATTTGTTATTTGGTGTAGAAATATATTTGTTATAGAGATATATTTGTTATTTGGGGTAGAGATATATGTGTTATTTGCTATAGAAATATTATATATATATATATATATATATTAAAATAGAATATTGAGATGTGAGGGGCAGATTTGGAATAAGGGAGAATATGTTAGGTTTATAAAGAGAGGTTAGGAATAGAGAAACATAATACGTGAAAACAGTTTTTGGGAGAAAAGAGAGAAACCAAGAGAAGAGAAGAATTAGAGAAGAGAAAACGGTAGAACCTTGCGAACATCTAACCTAAGGTAAGGGTGGGACTAGCTTTCTCTAATAATGGGTTGTATAATTATGAAAAATGGTTTAACCTTCTAGTTGTTGTTTGTTTTGATGTTATAGAAATTAGGGTTAGATTTAATTCATAATCTTTTGTATAAAGTGATTATGTTTTTCTACTTCTACCCATAAGTGCCTATTTGTATAAAGTGATTATTGTGAATTTAATTGGTGAAATTTTTGCTTATGTTTTGATGCAATGTTTGAGTATGTGAATTTAATGTTAATTAATTTGTTGATGATGAATTTATATGCTCAAGTTATGTATATATGTATACTTGTGTTTTTGCTGTAAAATAATGTTTTTGGTCAAGTTTTATATGGCTTTGAGTCTCTTTTGATGTATATAAATGTTTAGACAAACTTAGGGATCAAATTTGGGCATAGGGAGTTAAAATTGAGATTTTGGGGTGAAAAATGGGTTTTTCCCGAGTTGCTCTCTGACAGGACATCCTGTTTCGTGTTCTTGCGTATTTTTCACACGTTTCTGTTTTGAATTGCCCTTTAGTGTAAACAGAAATGTTTTAGATAATTGTGCTAGCTTTCCAGTGTATTTAGTTTGACTTGAAAATGATTTACGATTTTTGAGTTATGATGAAAATACTCGAAGGAGGTCTTAGTGAAATTTTATGCAAATTCTGCATAACTATTTCTAAGTCAACCCAAAACCTATGGATTGTCTCCAAACTTCAAAGCTTGTGTACTGTGAGTTCAATTAAGGTGTTTAAGAGTATTTAACCTATGTTGTGGTAAATCTAACTTGGTTTGACGTGAATATCTTTAATTGATGAATTATTATATGAATGTATATGTTAATGAATATGATGTTATATGATGTTGTTTGTAACGCCCACTTTCGTTTAATCGTTATTTAATCGAGATTAGGCAATTATATGATAATTATATAGTATATGCATGATTTTGGTATGTTTTGATGATTTGATCGATGACGTGTTAAGTTATGAGTATTGAAGGATTTGATTATGATATGGGAATTATTTTATTGTTAAATAAAATAAAGATTTGAAAATAATATAAAATATTTAGTTGAGGGCTGTTTTGATATTTTAGATAGTTTTGGGGGAGAAAGTGAGATAAGATAAGTAATTAGAAAAAGATATAAATAGGAGAAGACCTAATATTTTAGAAACTCATTGTACGTGAAAACTTTTGGAAGAAGGGAGAAAAGCCAAGTCTAGAGGAATCAAGGTAGAGTGCTGCGGTTTTCTTCATTCAAGGTAAGGGTGAGACTAGTAATTCAATAGCATTGATTGTTGTAATTCTGATGATTAATTGACAAAGTTAGGATTGATTTAGAAAAGTTTTGGAATTAGGTTAAAACCCTAAAAATTGATGATCAAACGGTAAAACTTGTTTAGATTGATGTAGAAACCGTCCTTTAACCTTAGAATATGTTTAGGATGAATTCTGGAATCAAAATTAGGCTTTGAACCATGTTGTGTGATAGATTTTTGAGAAAAACCCTAGTCTGCCCGTGCTTCTGTTCATCGCTCGCCACGGCGAGTGATGATCCTCGCCTCGCGAGTGATGAACTTCATCGCTCGCCACGCGAGCCCCTTTCCTTCGCCTCGCGAGTTGTTTGGTCCAACTCGCCATGGCGAGCAACCCTTTCTCGCCTCGCGAGCTCAGGCAGAGAGCATGTCATGTTTCGTGTTTCGACCTTTTTAGTTGAACCTTGTATACCCTTGAGTACCTGAACATACCTAGTATTGATTAGGAATGAATGTAGGATCAGAGGGAACCCAGAACGACCTTAGTTTGGGAGTTGAGTGGTACTCGCCATGGCGAGTAAGAGCTCTCGCCTCGCGAGTACAACCAGGATGAACTTGATTATGTGTTTGTGCGATCTGTGTCGCACTTGTTGATCAAGAGTGAACCCCTAACTGGTAATGAGACCTAGTGATGTTGTTTAATGCAGACTGTAGAGTTGTTTAAGTTATATTAATATTAATTGGTTAAGAACTATTGTATTGTATATTCATGCAAAATGAGAAGATGTGATAATAATGCAATTTATGTGCTATTGATATAATGATATCATCTTGATATGTGACTTGTTTATGCTGCTTCCGTTGTTTAACTAAGTGCATAAGTATATGATGAAGTTTAGCTCCAAATTATTGGATGCATGTTGATAAGTCGATTACGTTGTTTTGTTCATATGTGTCCATGCATAGCATATCATTGAGCTTTGTCCTCACCACGAAAATTAGGAGCTTTGTCCTCCGCACGTTTTATAGGAGCTTTGTCCTCCGCACGATTAAAGTATATTAATACTTATGATGACGATTGGTACCACATGCATATAAGGAGTCTAGGAGCATTGTCACATTGTCATGATTAAGATGCCTTGTTGATGATGAATGGATATGTGATTACGTGATAAGTGTTCATTGATTATGTTATGTTGTTTATAATGATTGGATATATGATTACGTGATAACTGTTTAGCATTTATGCAAAGTTAATAATGGAATGATTATGATGTTAATTTATGATTCGCAATTACATTGATTAATGTTATTTTATTATGAAATCTCACCCCTTCTGCTTGAAAATGTTGCCCTTCGTATGGGTAACTTGCAGGTGATCGTGCTTAGTGTGCAGTTGCTTCTGTGAGTGGCCTTGCCTCACTGTGTCGTCTAGGTCGCTCTGATACGTAACGGGATGGGGTTAATGCTATAACATGCTTCATTCTTTTACGTGAACTGCCATGATAATTTATGCTTGATAAACTCTTTTGAGATACTTGTTGGGGCCTGCGTGCCAAACTGATTTATGATTTCTGAACTAATACTCCGCTGCTATGTTAAGATATTATGTGGAAGTTAAATTATTATTTAACTGTTTTTGGATTACGTTTCTATGTGATATCCCGTTTATGGTTTTTACTCTGATAAATGTTTAAGAAATTTGTATATTGGGAAAACGGGGTGTTACAATTGGTATCAGAGCAGGTCGGTCCGTCCAGTCAATTAGAGAGTCGTGTCGAGTCTTAGTAATATTTATATTACTATCTTATGTTGTTGTTGCTACTTTTGTAGAATATCAGAAATGGCTGGAAGGAATGATGTTGCGTTAGCCGCTGCTCTACAAGCTGTTGCCCAAGCTGTGGGACAACAACCTAACGTGAATGCTGGTGCAAATGTTGAAGCTAGGATGTTGGAGACGTTCATGAAGAAGAACCCTCCGACTTTCAAAGGACGTTATGACCCTGATGGAGCCCAGACGTGGCTTAAGGAGATTGAGAGGATTTTCCGGGTTATGCAGTGCACGGAGGACCAGAAAGTGCGATTTGGTACTCATCAGCTGGCCGAGGAAGCTGATGACTGGTGGGTTGCTCTTCTGCCTACCCTTGGGCAGGAGGGAGCTGTTGTGACTTGGGCTGTTTTCAGGAGAGAGTTCCTGAGAAGATACTTTCCGGAAGATGTTCGCGGAAAGAAGGAGATCGAGTTCCTTGAATTGAAGCAAGGAAACATGTCCGTGACAGAGTATGCTGCCAAGTTCGTGGAGCTGTCTAAGTTCTATCCGCACTATACTGCAGAGAATGCTGAGTTCTCGAGATGCATCAAGTTCGAGAACGGTTTGAGGCCCGACATTAAGAGGGCGATTGGATACCAACAGCTGAGAGTTTTTCAGGATTTGGTTAATAGCTGCAGGATCTACGAAGAAGATACGAAGGCTCACTACAAGGTAGTGAATGAGAGGAAGGGTAAGGGACAGCAGAGTCGTCCTAAGCCGTACAGTGCCCCTGCTGATAAAGGGAAACAGAAGATGGTCGATGTTAGGCGGCCTAAGAAGAAGGATGCTGCAGAGATTGTGTGTTTCAATTGTGGTGAGAAAGGCCACAAAAGCAACGTCTGCCCTGAGGAAATCAAGAAGTGTGTCCGGTGTGGCAAGAAAGGTCATGTTGTAGCTGATTGCAATCGTACAGACATTGTTTGCTTTAATTGCAACGGAGAGGGTCACATTAGTTCACAGTGTACTCAGCCTAAGAGGGCGCCGACTACTGGTAGGGTCTTTGCTTTGACTGGGACTCAGACAGAGAATGAGGATCGTTTGATCAGAGGTACTTGCTATATTAATAATACTCCTTTAGTTGCTATTATTGATACTGGTGCTACGCATTGTTTTATTGCTTTCGATTGAGTTTCTGCTTTGGGTCTTGATTTGTCTGATATGAATGGAGAGATGGTTGTCGAAACTCCAGCTAAGGGTTCGGTGACTACTTCTCTCGTATGTTTGAAATGTCCTTTGTCTATGTTTGGTCGTGATTTTGAAATGGATTTAGTTTGTCTACCTTTGAGTGGTATGGATGTGATTTTGGGTATGAACTGGTTAGAGTACAACCACGTTCTTAGTAATTGTTTTAGCAAGTCAGTACATTTCTCTTCCGTCGAAGAGGAAAGTGGTGCAGAGTTTTTATCTACTAAGCAGCTGAAGCAACTGGAACGCGACGGTATCTTGATGTTTTCGCTAATGGCTACTATATCTATTGAGAATCAAGCTGTGATTGACAGGTTACCGGTGGTGTGTGAATTTCCTGAAGTTTTTCCAGATGAGATTCCTGATGTGCCTCCAGAGAGAGAAGTTGAGTTTTCTATTGATCTTGTTCCTGGAACGAAGCCGGTCTCGATGGCACCTTATCGTATGTCTGCTTCTGAGTTATCTGAGTTGAAGAAACAGTTGGAAGACTTGCTTGAGAAGAAGTTTGTTAGACCAAGTGTTTCACCTTGGGGAGCGCCGGTTTTGCTAGTAAAGAAGAAAGATGGTAGTATGCGGTTGTGTATTGATTATCGACAGTTGAACAAGGTAACTATCAAGAATAGGTATCCACTTCCGAGAATTGATGATTTGATGGATCAGCTAGTGGGTGCACGAGTTTTCAGCAAGATTGATTTGAGGTCAGGTTATCACCAGATTAAAGTAAAGGATGAGGATATGCAGAAAACAGCTTTCAGAACGCGTTATGGTCACTATGAATATAAAGTTATGCCTTTTGGAGTTACCAATGCACCTGGAGTGTTTATGGAGTATATGAATCGCATCTTCCATGCATTTTTGGATCGGTTCGTAGTTGTGTTCATCGACGATATTTTGATTTACTCCAAGACTGAAGAAGAACATGCCGAGCATCTGAAGATTGTTTTGCAAGTGTTGAAAGAGAAGAAACTTTATGCCAAATTGTCTAAGTGTGAATTCTGGTTGAAAGAAGTGAGTTTTCTAGGCCATGTTATTTCTGGTGATGGTATTGCAGTGGATCCGTCTAAAGTTGAAGCGGTATCACAGTGGGAGACTCCAAAGTCCGTTACAGAGATTAGAAGTTTCTTGGGTTTAGCTGGTTACTATAGAAGGTTTATTGAAGGGTTTTCTAAGTTAGCTCTTCCGCTTACACAGTTGACTTGTAAAGGTAAAACTTTTGTGTGGGACGTCCATTGTGAGAAAAGTTTCGGTGAATTGAAGAAGCGTTTGACAACTGCTCCAGTGCTAATTTTGCCGAAGTCAGATGAACCTTTTGTGGTTTATTGTGATGCGTCCAAGTTGGGTTTAGGAGGTGTACTTATGCAAGAAGGTAAAGTGGTAGCTTATGCTTCAAGACAGTTGAGAGTTCATGAGAAGAATTATCCTACGCATGATCTCGAGTTGGCGGCTGTAGTCTTTGTATTGAAGATATGGAGACATTATTTGTATGGTTCGAGGTTTGAGGTGTTTAGTGATCACAAGAGTTTGAGGTATTTGTTCGATCAGAAGGAATTGAATATGAGACAGCGAAGATGGCTCGAATTGTTGAAGGATTATGACTTTGGTTTGAATTATCATCCAGGTAAAGCTAATGTTGTTGCAGATGCCTTGAGTAGGAAGACATTGCATATGTCCGCCATGATGGTCAGAGAGTTCGAATTGCTTGAACAGTTTAGAGATTTGAGTTTGGTTTGTGAATGGTCACCTCAGAGTGTGAAACTGGGTATGCTGAAGATTGATAGTGAATTTCTGAAAAATATCAAGGAAGCACAGAAAGTTGATGTAAAGTTTGTGGACTTGTTGGTTGCTAGAGATCAGACTGAAGACAGTGATTTTAAAATCGACAATCAAGGTGTGTTGAGATTCCGAGGAAGAATTTGTATCCCAGACAATGAAGAGATTAAGAAGATGATTCTTGAAGAGAGTCATAGAAGTAGCTTGAGTATTCATCCGGGAGCTACGAAGATGTATCATGATTTAAAGAAGATTTTCTGGTGGTCTGGTTTGAAACGAGATGTGGCACAGTTTGTGTATTCCTGTTTAGTTTGTCAGAAGTCGAAAGTTGAGCATCAGAAACCTGCTGGAATGATGGTACCTTTAGACGTGCCAGAATGGAAATGGGATAGTATATCGATGGATTTTGTGACGAGTTTGCCGAATACTCCGAGAGGGAGCGACGCAATTTGGGTTATTGTTGATAGGTTGACGAAGTCAGCTCATTTCCTACCTATTAATATTAGTTTCCCTGTTGCCCAGTTGGCAGAGATTTACATCAAAGAGATTGTGAAGTTGCATGGTGTTCCTTCGAGCATTGTATCAGATAGAGATCCAAGATTTACTTCTAGATTTTGGAAAAGTTTGCAAGAGGCCTTGGGTTCGAAGTTGAGATTGAGTTCGGCGTATCATCCACAGACAGATGGTCAGTCGGAGAGGACAATTCAGTCGCTAGAGGATTTGTTGAGAATTTGTGTTCTTGAGCAAGGAGGAACTTGGGATAGTCATCTTCCGTTGATCGAGTTCACTTATAATAATAGATATCATTCTAGTATTGGAATGGCACCGTTCGAGGCTTTGTATGGTCGGAGATGCAGAACTCCGTTGTGTTGGTTTGAATCAGGAGAAAGAGTGGTCTTAGGACCAGAGATTGTTCAGCAAACTACTGAGAAAGTTCAGATGATCCAAGAGAAAATGAAGGCGTCGCAGAGTCGACAAAAGAGTTATCATGATAAGCGTAGAAAAGATCTTGAATTTCAGGAAGGAGACCACGTGTTTTTGAGAGTCACTCCTATGACTGGTGTAGGACGTGCTTTGAAGTCAAAGAAGTTGACCCCGAAGTTCATTGGTCCGTATCAGATATTGGAAAGAGTTGGAACGGTGGCTTACCGAGTGGGTTTACCGCCGCATCTTTCGAATTTGCACAACGTTTTCCATGTGTCGCAACTTCGGAAGTATGTTCCGGATCCATCTCATGTAATCCAAAGCGACGATGTGCAAATTAGAGACAACCTTACGATAGAGACTTTACCGTTGAGGATTGATGATCGTAAAGTGAAGACGTTGAGAGGCAAGGAGATACCTCTCGTGAGAGTCGTTTGGTCGGGAGCGACTGGTGAAAGCTTGACGTGGGAGCTTGAGAGTAAGATGCTGGAGTCTTATCCAGAGTTGTTTGCTTGAGGTAAATTTTCGAGGACGAAAATCTTTTAAGTGGGGGAGAGTTGTAACGCCCACTTTCGTTTAATCGTTATTTAATCGAGATTAGGCAATTATATGATAATTATATAGTATATGCATGATTTTGGTATGTTTTGATGATTTGATCGATGACGTGTTAAGTTATGAGTATTGAAGGATTTGATTATGATATGGGAATTATTTTATTGTTAAATAAAATAAAGATTTGAAAATAATATAAAATATTTAGTTGAGGGCTGTTTTGATATTTTAGATAGTTTTGGGGGAGAAAGTGAGATAAGATAAGTAATTAGAAAAAGATATAAATAGGAGAAGACCTAATATTTTAGAAACTCATTGTACGTGAAAACTTTTGGAAGAAGGGAGAAAAGCCAAGTCTAGAGGAATCAAGGTAGAGTGCTGCGGTTTTCTTCATTCAAGGTAAGGGTGAGACTAGTAATTCAATAGCATTGATTGTTGTAATTCTGATGATTAATTGACAAAGTTAGGATTGATTTAGAAAAGTTTTGGAATTAGGTTAAAACCCTCAAAATTGATGATCAAACGGTAAAACTTGTTTAGATTGATGTAGAAACCGTCCTTTAACCTTAGAATATGTTTAGGATGAATTCTGGAATCAAAATTAGGCTTTGAACCATGTTGTGTGATGGATTTTTGAGAAAAACCCTAGTCTGCCCGTGCTTCTGTTCATCGCTCGGCACGGCGAGTGATGATCCTTGCCTCGCGAGTGATGAACTTCATCGCTCGCCACGCGAGCCCCTTTCCTTCGCCTCGCGAGTTGTTTGGTCCAACTCGCCATGGCGAGCAACCCTTTCTCGCCTCGCGAGCTCAGGCAGAGAGCATGTCATGTTTCGTGTTTCGACCTTTTTAGTTGAACCTTGTATACCCTTGAGTACCTGAACATACCTAGTATTGATTAGGAATGAATGTAGGATCAGAGGGAACCCAGAACGACCTTAGTTTGGGAGTTGAGTGGTACTCGCCATGGCGAGTAAGAGCTCTCGCCTCGCGAGTACAACCAGGATGAACTTGATTATGTGTTTGTGCGATCTGTGTCGCACTTGTTGATCAAGAGTGAACCCCTAACTGGTAATGAGACCTAGTGATGTTGTTTAATGCAGACTGTAGAGTTGTTTAAGTTATATTAATATTAATTGGTTAAGAACTATTGTATTGTATATTCATGCAAAATGAGAAGATGTGATAATAATGCAATTTATGTGCTATTGCTATAATGATATCATCTTGATATGTGACTTGTTTATGCTGCTTCCGTTGTTTAACTAAGTGCATAAGTATATGATGAAGTTTAGCTCCAAATTATTGGATGCATGTTGATAAGTCGATTACGTTGTTTTGTTCATATGTGTCCATGCATAGCATATCATTGAGCTTTGTCCTCACCACGAAAATTAGGAGCTTTGTCCTCCGCACGTTTTATAGGAGCTTTGTCCTCCGCACGATTAAAGTATATTAATACTTATGATGACGATTGGTACCACATGCATATAAGGAGTCTAGGAGCATTGTCACATTGTCATGATTAAGATGCCTTGTTGATGATGAATGGATATGTGATTACGTGATAAGTGTTCATTGATTATGTTATGTTGTTTATAATGATTGGATATATGATTACGTGATAACTGTTTAGCATTTATGCAAAGTTAATAATGGAATGATTATGATGTTAATTTATGATTCGCAATTACATTGATTAATGTTATTTTATTATGAAATCTCACCCCTTCTGCTTGAAAATGTTGCCCTTCGTATGGGTAACTTGCAGGTGATCGTGCTTAGTGTGCAGTTGCTTCTGTGAGTGGCCTTGCCTCACTGTGTCGTCTAGGTCGCTCTGATACGTAACGGGATGGGGTTAATGCTATAACATGCTTTATTCTTTTACGTGAACTGCCATGATAATTTATGCTTGATAAACTCTTTTGAGATACTTGTTGGGGCCTGCGTGCCAAACTGATTTATGATTTCTGAACTAATACTCCGCTGCTATGTTAAGATATTATGTGGAAGTTAAATTATTATTTAACTGTTTTTGGATTACGTTTCTATGTGATATCCCGTTTATGGTTTTTACTCTGATAAATGTTTAAGAAATTTGTATATTGGGAAAACGGGGTGTTACATTGTTCATGATTGATGAAGTATTATATGAATGTATATGTTGATGAATATGATGTTGTATGATTATGTTCATGATTGATGAAGTATTATATGAATGTATATGTTGATAAATATGATGTTACATGATGTTGTTTATAATTGATGAATTATGATATTATGATGTTAAGTCGTTGTTACTGTTGTTGTGTTAATATCGTTAAGCTGCAAGTTGTCTAAGTTGTTGAAGTTGTCTAAGTTTGAAGTTCCCTAAGTTGAAAGTTCTCTAAGTTGTTGAAGTTGTCTAAGTTGTTAAAGTTGTTGGTTGCTGAGTCCTTGCATACTCATTAAAGTTGAGGGCTTGATGCCCTGTTGGATATATAATCATTGATATTAAGTTGGGGGCTTGATGCCCTGTGAGCCTATTTGCTCTATACATTGGGGGCTTGATGCCCTGATTGGTACCACATGCATATTGCATTGTCAAGTAGATGTTGTTGCCGTTGCATTGTCGAGTTGATGTCGATGTTGTCGCATTGTCGTTGTTCTCAAGTTGTCAATTACTAATGAGTTGTTAATGAGAAACTATGTGAAGTATCAATATTATTTATTGTTCTTGTTTATATTGTTTATGTGAAGCATTGTTAATGATGATTTGAAGTTGATTGATGATTTATAGTCGGAACTATGTGAAGTATCAATATTATTTATTGTTGTTGTTTATGTTGTTTATGTGAAGCATTGGTAATGATGATTTGAAGTTGATTGATGATTTATAGTTGGAACTATGTGAAGTATCAATATTATTTATTGTTGTTGTTTATGTTGTTTATGTGAAGCATTGTTAATGATGATTTGAAGTTGATTGATGATTTATAGTTGGAACTATGTGAAGTATCAATATTATTTATCGTTGTTGTTTATGTGAAGCATTGTTGATGATGATTTGTTGTTGTTCTGTGTTGATAAATTCTCTTACTTAAATTATTGTTTATTATTTTTATTAAAGATGAATACGTGTTGTTATATGTCGTTAGATTCTTTTAAAGAGTTATACGCTTATTGTTATTGAATGTGAAATCTCACCCCTTCTGTTTGAATGTTGCATCTACGTGGGTAACGTGCAGATAACTAGAATTAGCTGTTGATGTGAGTTGACTCTCTCACGCGTCGTCTTAGGGTCGCTCTAATTCGTAACGAGATGGGGATCTTTGCACTGTTTTCCATTTGTTACGTATATTTATGAATTATGTTGATGAACCACCTAGAATGGAATTTTAATAAGTTGTTTATGTTGATGCTGTAGTGACATTTTGTTGAATAATGAAATGTTTTCCGCTGCGATGTAATTTGAATTATTGATAAAAGATGTTTTGAATAAATAGTAATTTTACTCTATTTATCTTTTAAAGTAGTGTGACATCCTGTTTAAGTTGATTACTCTGATTCTTATGTAAAAAATTTCAAGTTGGGAAAACGGGGTGTTACATGATAGGCTAAAGAGAAACTTGTTGATGGGATAAAACCGCAAGTGCACGGTTCTACCGGTGTAGTAATAAAAGAGTATCATTTCGACAGGGAGTTGTTCAATTTAACTAACTTTTAGAGAATGATTAGAAGAAAATGCAGTTGAAAAAGGTTTGATTTTCAACGGAAGAAAAATAATAATAATAAGAGCCTTGGGATTATTGGTTCATCATAACAACGAATCCATCACAAATAAACCTTAAACCTCTAACTTTATATTTGACCTACTTTCTAAAGACAAGTTACTCTTTAGCCTATCACATCTCCTTTTTCTCTCAGTGAGTGTGTTCCTCTAGCAACCACGTCTATTCTCATGGTTGATTTCTATTAGAATCCTTGAAGAACGAAACTTTATATGTCTCAAGGTTTGCTAGACTATTCTCATGTTTCGCAACCCTTGTCTAATTTCACTTGTTCCAATATTAAAACTTCATCTTTCGATCATTCGCTTAATATTTGTGATGATGAATTAACAATTACTAAACCCTCCACGTTCGCTTCTTAGCTTAGTAATTGCTAATTCATTATAAAAATGGTGAAATTAGATTAGAAAGTAGATTTCTATAAAACTAGGGTTTATGGTTTGGTTTGATTAGGATTGCCTCATTAGACTTATCCAACAATCCCAAGACAAGAAGAGTCTACTCACTCATGTTCATCGTAGAGATGGAGAAGAAGAAGAAAAGCATAAAAGTAAATAACAAGAAAGTAAAGGAAAAGAAAAGAACTTTTATTAAGAAAGACAATTGTCACTTATTGAATTCGAAGAACAAAAGATGATTTTTTTGTGATGGCTAGATACTCTATTTATAGTTTACGTTCGACTTAAAAACTTAGCAATACATCACTAGAATGTTCCACAAAAAACTGCGAGCTTTCGGTCAAAACTAAATAGAGTAGCTTAAAATCTAAGCAAAAGCAGCAGAAGGAGATCCTGGGAGGTGGCACGGTCGTGCCAGTGGGAGCACGGGCCGTGGCAAGCTTCTGACCTTGGGGAGACATATTTTTATCTCCAAATCTTCGTATTTTCATTCTGAATCAACTCCAAACCCCTTTCTTTTGCTCCAAGACTCAATCCATCAAATATTCATTCCTGAAATATAATAATATGCAACTAAAGTAAAATAGCTCTAAAAGGAAATAATATTAAAATAAAGGCTCTAGGTTTAAAGGTTTGGTTTGTGAAGGGTTTGTCACCATGATGACCAATAATCCCAAGGCTCTCTTTTTATTATTATGTTCAATCGTTTAAAAACCCTAACTTTGCAACTAAAACCCTTTCTAATCATCAACTAAAGTTAATTGAATTGAACAACTCCATGTTGGAATGATACTCTCCTTTTACTATTTCGGTAGAACCGTGCACTTGTGGTTTTACTCGTCAATTGTCTAATAGCTTCCTTATTATTCTTTACTAGACTTTCCACCCATGCTGCCGCACGGGTCATATATTGTAGATGTAGTACACAAAAACAAATCTCAATGCATATCAAAGAGAATGAAATATGTGGTCCCAAATATATGCAGATGTTGGAATTCGAACCTCAGACACCACACTTATTCATCTTAAAAATATTAATTTTTATCAATGTTGTGTTACTTCATTCTTTTGTTAAAATTATATGTCAATGTTATATTATTGGTATGTGACTTCATCTTTTTTTTTTTTTTTTGACAAAATGTTACTTCATTCTTTTGTAAAAATTATATGTTAATGTTATATTATGTACCTAAAAAAAAGCTCATTCTTAACCTCAACATGTAAAATGTTTTATTTAAATAATTTTCCTTTTAAATGATGCCTTTTAACTGTTTGTTGAAATGTTTCTTCCACCTTTTTATATAGATTGCAAAATTCTGGTGCATTTTGCGGTAGATATTTAACAAAGAGAGTTCAGTTCTAATTTGGATGAAAAGTGTAATATTAACAAAAAAAATGTTGATATAATCTTTCAAAACCCTTTTATTACAATAATAATCTTTCAAAATTGACACAGTTAAATATTGCTAGCTTCAGTAGGAGTTATAATAGTTGGTTGCTCTTTAGGCATGCATTTTTACATTGATAATAGGTTCCGGTGAAAATCCTTTCATTACACTTATATTCAATTTTTTGGAGTATTGGATTAGAGGATGTGTAACAGTTACATCATAATCTCCATGATGTAGTGAAATATCTACGATTCCTCTATTGTCTGATATGGTTGTATGAGTTCCAGTTCCCCACTCACCAATAAGCTTGTCCACAACGTCTCTGGTTGTGTATTTTTAAAATTTGCATCTGCAAGTTGCGTGTTGATGAAACCGGCTTGCGCTGGACCTACAAACATTATAATCCCTTCAACAGCTGGATAAGAGTAAGCTTCTCTTAGTATCTCTTCAAAATACACAAAAATCAGAAAAAAATAATCATTTATTGTTTGATCATGTCATATAATATAGACAGTGAAGCTAATGAATCTAATACTTCTAAAATTTTGTTTGCTAAATTCAGGTTTGTTTCTTTTACTTCTATGACTAACTGACGAAAATAGATAGCTAATTAAACTATGCATCTTCTGTTTTAAATCATGCAGCTATGTATTTTGACTTGTGTAATAAGCATAAGTTATTACTTTTAAAGTATAGGAAATACCAGATTTGGATTAGAATCCACACTACTTTCAGTGAGCCATATAGGAAGTTCAGTTGCACCAAGCTAGTCTAGACCTGACTTCATATATATGTAAGCATGGCCTGGCACCCCTATAGACAATAGCATTCCAGTAGTTCCTGATATAATGGCTGGGCTGGCAACTTGGTGTGGACTGAATTCAATGGTGTTAAACACATTCATAAACATGATAGTAAACTGTTAAATAATATACTGCAGAGGCATTTTCTCCGAGTTTGTCCTAAAAAAATCGGTTGTGGACATTCTCGTTCACAACGTCCCATGCAATCAATTGTCCACTATATCTTGAAACCACAGATTTCATTCTTTTTGCAGCCGCTTCTCGTAATTCTTCAGGAGATAGAGACCTAAGCCATCAAATGTTAAGCAACACTGCACGTGTAAGGATCCCGTTCTCCACCCTCATCCACCAAGATAAATTTGCAACAATTTTGAGGAAATGCCTCAATAGAAATCTGCATGAAGTAGCTGCAACATTAAAGGAATATATATCAAAGAGCAAAAAACTATATCAATCCAAATAACAATGTGAATCCCACACTCAAGAATGAAGAAGCTTTAAGTTAACTGTAATTAATCTTTTATCAAATGAACACTTGAAATCACATTTTAGTTAGGACTCTTTGAGGCAATCCTAAAGGTTCAGATTTCCATCATATCTGAAATGAAACAGGGAGTCTTAAATTTAAAAATCTTCAATAGTTAATTGTTATCACATTTGCATTGAGGAATTCAAGACATCACAAATCAAACCTTCATTAGAACAATCATTATCATTTGGACACTAAAATTCAATACCTGCGCTCTTTTTCTCCTGATTCAAGTAACTATAACTGTGTGGACCTTCATTAGAACCTACAAAATAAAATAAAATAAAAGTTCAGAACATTAAAAGGTAAGAATTAAAAAAAAAACGTTCATAAATTCATCCATAATTCAAGTAGAAGAACATAAACAGAGAAATAGCATGATTGCAAGGTATTCAATTGAGACTGAAACATAGAGAAAGTAACGATCACAAAAACTAACAATGAAAAAAAGAACAAAAACTATTCTAACAATGAAGAAAAAGCTGTAATTCACACAATCACATATCAAAATCAACTATAATTTACATAAAATTCATACCCTAATGTCAAATTCGAAATTAGCAATAGAGATTTGAAGTATGCGATTTAGGAGTGATGTTGCTTGCAGTATGTCATGAACCAAGAGATTTGTTTTGTTGAAGAAATAGGGCGATTTGTTTTGAAGAAATAGGGGAAATAAAGCGGTGCCGATTTGCTTTGTTCATGAAAATAGGAGATTAGGTGTGAGCATTAGGGTTGTTCACGAAAATAGGAGATTAGATGTAAGCATTAGGGTTAAAACAATAGAATTATGCAATAGGGTTTAGGTTAAAATTAGGGCTTACGGGTTAACTTTAATATATAGGATAAGAAGATTAGGTGTGAGCATTAGGGTTGTTCATGAAAATAGGAGATTAGGTGTGAGCATTAGGATTAAAAAAGTAACTATAACTATGTGAACCTTCATTAGAACCTAAAAAATAAAATAAATAAAAAGTTCAGAAAATTAAAAGGTAAGAATTTAAAAAAAAAAAAACGTTCATAAATTCATCCATAATTCAAGTAGAAGAACATAAACAGAGAAGTAGCATGATTGCAAGGTATTCAATTGAGACTGAAATATAGAGAAAGTAACGATTACAAAAACTAACAATGAAAAAAAGAACAAAAACTATTCTAACAATGAAGAAAAAGCTGTAATTCACACAATCACATATCAAAATCAACTATAATTTACACAAAATTCATACCCTAATGTCGAATTCGAAATTAGCAATAGAGATTTGAAGTATGCGATTTAGGAGTGATGTTGCCTGCAGTATGTCATGAACCAAGAGATTTGTTTTGTTGAAGAAATAGGGCGATTTGTTTTGAAGAAATAGGGGAAATAAAGCGGTGCCGATTTGCTTTGTTCCTGAAAATAGGAGATTAGGTGTGAGCATTAGGGTTGTTCACGAAAATATGAGATTAGGTGTGAGCATCTTCTTATATATTAAAGTTAACAAGTAAGCCCTAATTTTAACCTAAACCCTATTTCATAATTTTACTGTTTTAACCCTAATGTTCACACCTAATCTCCTATTTTCATGAACAATCCTAATGCTCTCTCCTAATCTTCTTATATATTAAAGTTAACAAGTATGCCCTAATTTTAACCTAAATCCTATTGCATAATTTTACTGTTTTAACCCTAATGTTCACACCTAATCTCCTATTTTCATGAACAATCTTCTTATATATTAAAGTTAACATGTAAGCCCTAATTTTAACCTAAACCCTATTGCATAATTTTACTATTTTAACCCTAATGTTCACACCTAATCTCCTATTTTCATGAACAATCCTAATGCTCTCTCCTAATCTTCTTATATATTAAAGTTAACAAGTAAGCCCTAATTTTAACCTAAACCCTATTGCATAATTTTACTGTTTTAACCCTAATGTTCACACCTAATCTCCTATTTTCATGAACAATCCTAATGCTCTCTCCTAATCTTCTTATATATTAAAGTTAACAAGTAAGCCCTAATTTTAACCTAAACCCTATTGCATAATTTTACTGTTTTAACCCTAATGTTCACACCTAATCTCCTATTTTCATGAACAATCCTAATGCTCTCTCCTAATCTTCTTATATATTAAAGTTAACAAGTAAGCCCTAATTTTAACCTAAATCCTATTGCATAATTTTACTGTTTTAACCCTAATGTTCACACCTAATCTCCTATTTTCATGAACAATCTTCTTATATATTAAAGTTAACATGTAAGCCCTAATTTTAACCTAAACCCTATTGCATAATTTTACTATTTTAACCCTAATGTTCACACCTAATCTCCTATTTTCATGAACAATCCTAATGCTCTCTCCTAATCTTCTTATATATTAAAGTTAACAAGTAAGCCCTAATTTTAACCTAAACCCTATTGCATAATTTTACTGTTTTAACCCTAATGTTCACACCTAATCTCCTATTTTCATGAACAATCCTAATGCTCTCTCCTAATCTTCTTATTATATATTAAAGTTAACAAGTAAGCCCTAATTTTAACCTAAACCCTATTGCATAATTTTACTGTTTTAACCCTAATGTTCACACCTAATCTCCTATTTTCATGAACAATCCTAATGCTCTCTCCTAATCTTCTTATATATTAAAGTTAACAAGTAAGCCCTAATTTTAACCTAAATCCTATTGCATAATTTTACTGTTTTAACCCTAATGTTCACACCTAATCTCCTATTTTCATGAACAATCTTCTTATATATTAAAGTTAACATGTAAGCCCTAATTTTAACCTAAACCCTATTGCATAATTTTACTATTTTAACCCTAATGTTCACACCTAATCTCCTATTTTCATGAACAATCCTAATGCTCTCTCCTAATCTTCTTATATATTAAAGTTAACAAGTAAGCCCTAATTTTAACCTAAACCCTATTGCATAATTTTACTGTTTTAACCCTAATGTTCACACCTAATCTCCTATTTTCATGAACAATCCTAATGCTCTCTCCTAATCTTCTTATATATTAAAGTTAACAAGTAAGCCCTAATTTTAACCTAAATCCTATTGCATAATTTTACTGTTTTAACCCTAATGTTCACACCTAATCTCCTATTTTCATGAACAATCTTCTTATATATTAAAGTTAACATGTAAGCCCTAATTTTAACCTAAACCCTATTGCATAATTTTACTATTTTAACCCTAATGTTCACACCTAATCTCCTATTTTCATGAACAATCCTAATGCTCTCTCCTAATCTTCTTATATATTAAAGTTAACAAGTAAGCCCTAATTTTAACCTAAATCCTATTGCATAATTTTACTGTTTTAACCCTAATGTTCACACCTAATCTCCTATTTTCATGAACAATCTTCTTATATATTAAAGTTAACATGTAAGCCCTAATTTTAACCTAAACCCTATTGCATAATTTTACTATTTTAACCCTAATGTTCACACCTAATCTCCTATTTTCATGAACAATCCTAATGCTCTCTCCTAATCTTCTTATATATTAAAGTTAACAAGTAAGCCCTAATTTTAACCTAAACCCTATTGCATAATTTTACTGTTTTAACCCTAATGTTCACACCTAATCTCCTATTTTCATGAACAATCCTAATGCTCTCTCCTAATCTTCTTATATATTAAAGTTAACAAGTAAGCCCTAATTTTAACCTAAACCCTATTGCATAATTTTACTGTTTTAACCCTAATGTTCACACCTAATCTCCTATTTTCATGAACAATCCTAATGCTCTCTCCTAATCTTCTTATATATTAAAGTTAACAAGTAAGCCCTAATTTTAACCTAAATCCTATTGCATAATTTTACTGTTTTAACCCTAATGTTCACACCTAATCTCCTATTTTCATGAACAATCTTCTTATATATTAAAGTTAACATGTAAGCCCTAATTTTAACCTAAACCCTATTGCATAATTTTACTATTTTAACCCTAATGTTCACACCTAATCTCCTATTTTCATGAACAATCCTAATGCTCTCTCCTAATCTTCTTATATATTAAAGTTAACAAGTAAGCCCTAATTTTAACCTAAACCCTATTGCATAATTTTACTGTTTTAACCCTAATGTTCACACCTAATCTCCTATTTTCATGAACAATCCTAATGCTCTCTCCTAATCTTCTTATTATATATTAAAGTTAACAAGTAAGCCCTAATTTTAACCTAAACCCTATTGCATAATTTTACTGTTTTAACCCTAATGTTCACACCTAATCTCCTATTTTCATGAACAATCCTAATGCTCTCTCCTAATCTTCTTATATATTAAAGTTAACAAGTAAGCCCTAATTTTAACCTAAATCCTATTGCATAATTTTACTGTTTTAACCCTAATGTTCACACCTAATCTCCTATTTTCATGAACAATCTTCTTATATATTAAAGTTAACATGTAAGCCCTAATTTTAACCTAAACCCTATTGCATAATTTTACTATTTTAACCCTAATGTTCACACCTAATCTCCTATTTTCATGAACAATCCTAATGCTCTCTCCTAATCTTCTTATATATTAAAGTTAACAAGTAAGCCCTAATTTTAACCTAAACCCTATTGCATAATTTTACTGTTTTAACCCTAATGTTCACACCTAATCTCCTATTTTCATGAACAATCCTAATGCTCTCTCCTAATCTTCTTATATATTAAAGTTAACAAGTAAGCCCTAATTTTAACCTAAATCCTATTGCATAATTTTACTGTTTTAACCCTAATGTTCACACCTAATCTCCTATTTTCATGAACAATCTTCTTATATATTAAAGTTAACATGTAAGCCCTAATTTTAACCTAAACCCTATTGCATAATTTTACTATTTTAACCCTAATGTTGGGTGTCAAAAATAAAAGAGTCATGAAGGAGGTGAAAAGAGAAAATTGAGCTACTACGGTCAGCCCATCACCAGCTAATGACATCATTCTGATGTCACACCCAATTGAGATCAGCATGACAGAAAAGTCACACGTCCAGCAACAAAAGCTTCCTAAAAAATTGAGATAGCTGATGAGAAGAAGGGGTTCACGTTTAGCATCACATTGTTTACCTTTAGTTTACGATTCAGCTCTAGCTTTTACAATTTAGAAACCTTTTGGCTACCGTATTTTTATAGAAATTCTGAAGTATATTTTCTCAAACACAAGTTCCTAGTTTTCTTTATATCCCCTTTTATCCCAATTGAATTCGGTGCCGTTTTACAAATCCATTTTGCTAAGTGTTTCAATTTGAATTGCTTTCATGTTGCTGCACTTTTTTATTTAATTTCATTGCTGCCTTGTTTCTTTATCATATATTCTTTATTAATGTTCCATCGCTCCTGAGTTATTTGATTCCAATTCCTATTATTTGATTTCAATCCTTATTTTATTTTGCTGTTACGTACCCATACCATCCCAATTATTTACTCTTGTGCCTGTGACTTAATCCCAATAAAAGAATTGCTGTAGCGGTACCGTACGTGAGTGCATCATAGTGCTGCGTAGGTATTTAGTTTTAAATTTCATTGATAAGAATTATGATTTTATTGCTCAAGTTATATTATTAGTTAGGTGTTTGCTTCTGTGTTCCATTATTTTATTGCTGATTGAGTTCGGTTTCTATTGCTGCGTGTTTGCCATGTCTGGTCATATTCATGTTTTTATTATCCTGTCGATGCATGTTTAAGTTTTGCAGTACAGTTCCTTACACAGCAGTCGACGGCAAATTGTTCGAGGGAATTTATACTCAATTAAAGTGGCCAGATTTTTACAGGTAATTCATTTCCTTTTAGTATGAATAAATTAACAGTTTGTATGTTTAATATAACTATGTGTGAGTAGTCTCAAGTGTTTGTACTGCGATGTCAGTCCGCCTCCCATCTTACCTGTCTTGTCTCGGTTTATCGAGTCACATGTCATATACAGTCTAGACAGTCATACATTCACACATCCATTCATTCATACAATCATGCATTCATCAATATTTTCACATATTCATACGTTCATGCGTACACAACATATGCACAACTTCAATTCACACAGTCATCCAGAATCTTGTTCGATAATATCCCATCAGTTCGGTCCTCGTTTCATCATTACAAAGCTTCGAACGATGCCATACCAATACTCGAATGGTAACTGTTGTTGTATGTGAACTCTATCAACGGTAGGTGACTATCCCAAGCTCCATCTTGCTCAAGTACACACACTCTCAGTAAATTCTCTAAAGATTGTATCGTCGTCTCCGACTGACCATCTGTCTGCGGATGATAAGCCGAACTTAACCTCAACTTCGAACCCAAAGCATCTTGCAAACTCTTCCAGAATCTAGAAGTGAACCTCGGATCTCTATCCGACACAATACTCGACGGTACACCATATTGCTGTTTACACTGATTTTTGGTAAACAATCGCTGGTTTCAATGATGTTTACTTGCAAGATCAACCAGTAAATCTTAGGAGTATATTGTGCTTTTGTTGTTTGAAAGTAGGAGTAATACTTGTTCGTAAGGTATTTTTGATAAAGTAAAGACAAGAACAAAATGTAAAGAATCGAATCCAATCGAAATTCTGTAGATAATGACAATAAAAGGAAGTACTTTGAAAGGACTTAGTAAAAAAAACAAGACTTAAATTGCAAAAGTGTTTAAAAGATTGTATTGAATTTGTAAAGACTTAATGAAAGTTGGTACACATATTCATACTTTGCAACTTGTGACTCGTTTGTCGCTTCCATACTGACAGTATTGAGTGTAAGATTTTAGTATGATTGAATTGTGACCTCTTTTTCCTAAGAAAAACTACTATTTATACAGATAGTCCTATAACTACCTAATCGTATCCGTTCGATTCAAATATCGAAACTAGCCGTTTGCTAACCGCTTGATCTTATCCACAAAATCTGAAGGCGCTTCGAACTTCCTTTATCCATCGAACTAAAACGGCTTCTTCGATTCCTGCTGAAGGCATGCATATATTTTCGATGGATTCTTTCACAAAGCTAAGTCCAACTTTTTAGGTCAAAACCCTTGACTGCATTAAATGATACTATTCTCACAAATATCGGCTAACAAATTGCCCCCCAGAAACGTTAGGTTTGAACTCTCTTTCGATCAAGAGAAACTTGACGTTTCTGAAAATTTCGATGAAGCGTGACTCCTCAGCATGACATCACTCTTTTAACAAAGGGATAATTCAAAAGTCTTAAACCGTCTTCATCAGAGCTTAGTGGGCCATGTTTGTCATTGGGAACCATCAAAAAACAACTGTTCCATGCGATGATTGACATCTGTCCAATATCAAAGGCTATATATAACCTTAGGCCATACTTTACTCTTACTTTGCCTCCTTTAGTATTTTTACTCTTTTCACCATCTCCTTCTTCTACCTTGCGATTCAAACACTGTTCATCGTTCATTGAACCAAAAATTCGTAACTCCATGACGCGCGCAGAAGGTTATTCTTCTCAATCAACGAAACAACATGAACCAAATGTCAATCTTCCCATAAATCCTCAGTTTATGGAAGAACCATATATCAAAGAAGCTGAAGACAAAATCTGGAAATCTCAGCTAATCATCTCATGCCCAAACTCATCGCATGCATACCTAGGGCCTTTGCCGGACGACTCCGACGATCAGAAAAAACTAAACACCATTTTTCTTTGTAACGAGGAACAATTGCCTCTTATTTTCTCAAAAGGTCCATATGACCTAAGTTTCTTGAAGTCTAAATTTAGGACCGAACCTAAGATAGAAAACAACGAGAAGTATCTTGACTGGTTGGATAAAGTGGAAAAGATCAAAGGTTCTTTCTGGAAAGAAATGGGAATTTTTGATCTTATTCAGTTATCCCGTCAGGGACCAAAATATCATAATGAGATGATAATTGCTGCCCTCCATTTTTGGAACCCTTCAACCAATAGTCTTCATTTAAAATGCGGGATGCTGACTCCCATTTTGCTAGATGTTACTGGTCTAGTAGGTTTAAAACCTATAGGCCAGATTTTCGATCCTGATACCCATTCTTCGGAGATATCTTTCGATTTCTCGAGACCTGCCTATGGTAATTTCATCATCGATCACCACGACACTTCTAATACCACAGTGTCCGATCAGGAGCACATTGCTTTCCTGACTTATTGGCTGTCTATGTACATCTTTTGCTCAAGATCGATTCAGATTCCCAAGAAGTTTACAACCTTAGCAATCCAATTGCATGAAGGGAGGGATATATGCCTAAGTAAGCTTATCTTAGGATCCCTATATGAGAGTTTGAACCATGCAGTATCCAGCATAAAGGATATCCATCTTGGTAGCAGTCTCATCATTCCTGGCCCTATCTGGTTGTTTCAACTGTGGCTTCTGGCCACTTTCAGAACAAAGTTGGCATTTCACCTGCCCCCTGCTCTTTCGAAAGCTTATGATAATAGGTCAATCGAAGGTCTAGGTTTGGCTATGCTTCAGTATGGAAATAGGAGTTCTCCGGATTTGTTTGCAGTGGCTTTCAACGCCTTCTTAGGCTGCACATCCTTCACACCTTCGATGGCTCCCTTCACTATTATATCTCATGGACCTTCATGGTTTACAACAAAATTCCCAACTGATTCTAGTGAAGAAGAAGTAGATATCAATGCCATCTGGGAAGCTTTACCTTACCCCGACCTTTTTGGCCAGTCGAGTGACTGCTGGAAGCCCATACGGCGTGTACGGCTATCAACCTAACCACGTGGCTAGGCAATTTGGCTTAATTCAAATCAAGCCAAGTTCATTGTACAAGTGTTTAGATGATTTGAGGCAACCTCTCATAGAGCATGTCTGGAGGTCTACCCTGCGTCGGGCTCAACGAGAAAAGCTTATTTTTGAACCCAAGCCATTTACTTCATCTTTTGCATGCACGGAAGTGTTCTATCGATGGTGGCAGTGCTATTTTAAGCACCAATCCGATCGTATAGATCCTGACACTCTACTTCCTGAACTAATCCTTGCTTTTCACACTGTGCAGAAAAAATCGAAGAAAAACAAAGGTACGCATATTCGAGAAATTCAAGCTTTTCAAAATTTCTTTCAAACTGTATATGATCCTCTCCATCTAAAGAGGACAGTTCATTATGCGGCTAAAACTTTAAGGGATAAGATTCACGAAAAAATTCCCTCGATGTCTTTTCCACCCTTTACCCCTAGTAAATATCTTTTTGCACTTCATTTTAAAACAAGGTTTCCCGTTTTGCCAACTAGTCCGTTGGCCTTGGTCTTTAGGCCACCCTATCCCAAATGGTTATTTTGTGATAGTCTAATGGGGATGAAACAAAAATTTATAAAGAGGGAAAAAGACAGAGTAACTGCGACCAAGCACAACCTATATACATATAGATGGCATCTGCACTTAAATGATCCTCATATTCGAATTTTGTCCGAAATAAGATTAGGTAATGGATCTTTTCGATTTTTCTTTTGTGGAAAAACATCCAAATTTCGAGTCTATTATATTTGAATAAAAGAGGATACTTATCTGTCTTGTGTTTATGGCTAGCAGCGCTTCCCTTGGCTTCAGGGGACGTAGAATACCCGGAGGAAGATAGCTCTCGAAAGACATCCAGATCGAAGTCTGACAAAACTGCCCACAAGAAGAAATCTTCGAAAACGGACAAGAAGAAGAAGTCCGAAAAATCTTCCAAAGGAAAACAAGCTCGCACTGTCGAAGATGAAGTAAGTCATTTCTCGAATGATTTCAACCATACTCTTCGTAGGAGGTCTTTTAAATTTAAACTTCTTTGTAGGTTGAAATTTCTCCTGATGCTACCGAAAGACCTGCTGTCTCTGAGCCTATCCAACCGAAAGAGAGTTGTAAAAAGAGGAAACATGATTCTCCGGCCATCGAGACAGCTGTAGTAGAAGAAACTTTGGGTCAACCTAGCCCCAAGAAGATGAAAACCCATAAGGATTCAAATCCTAACAGTGCTCATTCTTGCGTTGGTGACAACGCTTCGAAGGTATTTTTAAAAAAAAACCTTTTCGTTTTACTATTATAGCCATGAGTATCGAAATATGCATCTCATAACAGTATTTCTCTCGTTGGCCATGCAAATTGATATTCCCCAACACGCTCAAGTTGGTCAATCTGAAGCTTCACCTATTGCTGAAGAGGATGAAGGTGTCGAAACCAGCGTTCCTACACCTGATATGGAGATCACTTCTCCTAATCACATTGTGGCTGACTCAAGTGATCGTAAGGGTGGAGTGCCGGAAGAAGGTAGTGACGCGGGAGTGGATCTCGATGCCGATCAATTTATCGTCACTCTCAGAGAAGATCCTATTGCTGAAAACCCTCCACTCACTCATACCCCTGATTCGACAGGCAATGCTGAACCACTTCAACCTGACCCCACTTTGGATCAAACAAACTTAAGTCAACTTGAGGAGTACAATCCCTTGGATGCTTCAGACCTTTTGGCCAGCAACATTCTCATGTCTAGGAGCACCGGGAAATCCTCCAATGTGTCGACTGGGGATCCTTCTCAAGCTTCGACCGAAAACCTCTTTGCGGAATTTCGAAGCAAGGTGTTGAGGGCTGATCTATTTGAAGTCATAGAGCAAGACGAGAACGTTGTTCTCGAGATACAAGAATTGTTTCACAAACTCATAGCTCTTGCTTCAGGCCTCAAATTTTAGCAACTTTTTAAGGCTCTAGAGCCTTTATTGGACAGCATAAAGCAAGGGTGCCTCCAGAGAAAAAATGGCAAGTCCAAACTTAAGGAACAAACCCTTCGATACGATCAGCTTTTGGACGAGATTGCTGCATTCCAATCTAAGATGGAAGCCTTTCGACAAGAAACTCCTCTCATCCAAACTCAGGTAGCTGATATTGACTCGTCAATTGCCCAATATAAGGCCAAAATCGAGCAGCTAGAGGGTCAAAAAGCACAACTTTTGGCCAAAGAGGGTGTAATGAAGTCCGAGGCCCAGATTGCCATCCAGAAGATCAAGGAATCGAAGTCTTCCCAGCAGGAAATAGCACTTCTCACTGCTCGTGGCAAAGCCCTTGAAGATAAACTCGATGGTTTAAAGCAACAACTGCACCAAGTTACTTCTGGTTTTCAAATGTAACCATCTTGTATCGAACCCATCATGGGAGTTTGGTTCCTATTTTGTTTTTTTTGTTGTATTCTTATTAACTTTGTAACGGTCTAGCAACCGTTTTTAAATTTCGAGTAATATTTATTGAGAAACTATATTTATTTTCTAACTGCTCTTTAATTGGAGCAAATCTCAAGATGATCACAATGATGAGAAACCAAAAAGTCATTTCCTAACTTGGTAGGATTAGCTTGCCTTGGGAACCGTAAATCTTCCAAAAAATCTAATTATGAGATTCTTTTTAGGGAAGATAAAACATAAAGTTTTTTACAACTTCCTTCCCAAGATTTGGCAATCAAACCGTACATCTGTTGCCACGTGTCTCTTGATGATCCATGATGATCAAAAGAAAAGAACCGTCGCTTGTGTTTCAAGGGGCAAAAACCACCTTTCAACTTCCCACTCTCTTTATAAATAGCGTCCTCTTAGTTTTGCCTTCTCATCTCTCACTTATCTTTCTTTGTACTTATCAAACACTTTTCCACAAACAACAATTTCTTCATGGATTACATAAGTTGCTTGAGTGATGATCTAATCATAGACATTGCTGCAAGGGTTGCTAAAGACAGCATGTTTGATCTTTTCTATTTTCAAAGACAAAACAAAAGGATTGCTGCTTTCTGCAGAGATCGTAAGGTCTCAAGAGCCTTTGGTGAGGATTGTATCAGGCTGCTCACCGATCTGAAGCCTACTCATCCTAAGTTGGATTTCAAGCTTCGTTTGTGGGAGCATGGAAATCCTATGTTTTGCATTCTGAGATGCACTCAGTTCATGTTGGATGTTGAGCCATGCATCCCCACCGTCAAGCGTTTGCTTAAGAACGCCGTGGATGCTGGTTCTGTAACCGCTCTTTACTTTGATGTACTGCTGAGAACGCTTGACGGTATCACCCCTGATACCGCTGAACTTTTCCATGACTTCTGGTCTCTTTTGGAGACAAGGAATGTGGCGCGCTATCGCAGGGAGATAACAGGAGGGGACACCCGTTTTCACTTCGTCTCAGGCTGGTACAAGAGGTTACTGCCTCCCCAGTTAATCCGTCGTCGATTCTGCAACAACTGGCACAACTGTCGAGGAGATGGACTAAGGCGCAACTACCGAGGGTATCATCCTGCTGAAGATGAACAATATGATCTCCAGCGTTTCTGCCTTAGGTGCCGTCTGGATAGCGAGCTTCGATGGTTTCTCGACCTTTTTGGGTTTGGCCAGCTTATGTAGGGCCTTCCATCGAAGAAACATCCTTTTTGAAGTTTTCTAGTTTCTGTTTGTAGCATTTCTTTTGTAGTGGTTTACTTTGCGCTTTTTTAGAGCTTATTTTGAAACTTTTTGTGTAAACCGCCCATTAGCTGGCCTTATGAAATGCTATATTTGAACTTGTCTTTTCGAATTACTCTTGTATGATTTTAATTTCCTGCAATGTCGGTTTATACTTTTTCAAGTACTTTCCGTTTATTCGCAAAATTCTTCGATCATCGTTTAATTCCTCGATCTCATAAGCATTATTCGAAAAGACTCTTAATATTTGCCATGGTCCTTCCCATCCGGGTGACCATTTTCCCAAAGCTCTATCTTTCTTGTCCATTGGTAAGATAACTTTCCATACTAAATCTCCTTGGGCAAAAAACTTCGATTTTACCTTTTTATTATATGCTTTTGCTACCCTTTCTTTTTGTCTCGCAAGGACTTCTAACGCTGTTAATCTTTCTTCATCGAGATCGGTCAATTCGTCCATGACCATGTCCCAATAATGATTAACTGGTATTTCGCATTGCCTTTGGATTCTGACTGATTGCAACAAAATCTCTACTGGTAACACAGCATCATGACCAAATGTTAACCTAAAAGGTGTAGTGTTTGTCGACTCTTTGGGAGACGTTCGACATGCCCACAAAGCCTCACCTAAAATTTCAGGCCAGTTCGTGGGTTTTGCCTTTATTTTTTGTTTGATAATGGCAATGATGTTTTTGTTTGCTGCTTCAACCTGACCATTCGCTTGCGCATAGTATGGTGTCGAAGTTAGCAACTTAAAGCTTGTATCTTCGGTAAATTTCGCCATTTTTCGACCAGTGAATACGGATCCTTGGTCTGTGGTTATGGTTTCTGGAATACCAAACCTATAGATGATGAAATTTTGGATAAAGCTTATAACTTCCTCTTGAGTAACATCTTTTAAGGGAATTGCTTCTATCCATTTTGTAAAATAATCTATTCCTACTAAGATATATCTGTATCCTTTCGATGAAGTGGGTTTAATTTCCCCTATCACATCTAAAGCCCATCCTCTAAATGGCCAAGGTTTGATTATCGCATGGAGTTCACTTGCTGGGACACGTTGAATTCCAGCGTATTTTTGGCATCCTTGGCATCCTTTTGCGAACTCTATGCAATCTTTGAGCATAGTCGGCCAATATAAACCTTGTCGAAATAAAAGCCATTTCATTTTATGGCCTGCTTGGTGTGTCCCGCAGGTTCCATCGTGGGTATTAGAAACAGCCAAATACGCATCTGTTTCCCCTAGGCATTTCAACAAAACTACTTCGGAAGTCTTTTTGAATAATTCATTACCCATTATTACATAGCTCAAGGCTCTGTATTTCACTTTTCGAGGGGTGACTCCATTTGGATTTTCCAGATAATCTACTATGGGTTTTCGCCAATCATTCTCATTTAAATCGTTAATGACAAAAATTTCGACAAAATCCGTACCTTTTATGGAATCTTGGCCGTCTCTGGTCCCCCCAAGTTTTGGCGTTAACGATCTTCCAGGAAAAGATTCTATCGAGTTTCGCCTATTTCTGATTTCTATTGGCACGTGCGTCTGTTCTTTAGGGACTTTGTATCCAGAGGCCTTCTGCACCAGATCATTTGCATCTTGGTTTTCCATTCGAGGGACGTGCCGAATTTCCACATGGGTAAATTGCTTTAACAATCTGCTAGCTATTGCATGATAGGTGACCAAACTTTCTTTAACGCACCTATACTCTTTTGTCATCTGTTTAAGGACAAGTTCAGAATCTCCTTTGATTTCGTTGTATTTTGCCCCCAGTTCGAGTGCAATTTCTAGACCTGTAATTAAGGCTTCGTATTCGGCCTCGTTGTTAGAGCAAAACTGATTGATTCGAAACATGTATTTAAATGTATGGCATTTGGGCGAGATTATGACTATTCCTATGCCAGTACCATTTTTATGACTAGAACCATCGAAATATAAATTCCATGGATGGTTGTCTATTTCGGTTGTCAAAACTTCGCTCACTGAATGATCTACAATGAAATCGGCCACAATTTGGCCTTTGACAGCTTTTAATGATTGATAAGTCAATGAATACTCTGTCAGTGCCAAGGCCCATTTCTCGACTCGGCTATGTAAGATTGGTTTCGACAGCATATGTTTAATAATATCAAAATGGGAATAAACATAAACGTCAAAAGGCTTTATATAATGCTTAAGTTTTGTACATGAGAAGAATAAACACAAACAAAGTTTTTCACTAGGATGATATCTTGTTTCAACATCATTAAGTACTCGACTTAGATAATAAATGGCCCTTTCTGTGCCATATTCATCCGTGCTAACATACTTCCTATGGTGCCATCTGACGTTGCTATATATAACTTCATTCTTCTACCCTTCAACAAAGGGGAAAGAACCGGAGGATTTACCAAATATGACTTGATTTCGTCGAAAGCTTTTTGGTGCTCTGGTTCCCACTTGAAAACATCATCTTTCTTTAATCGGAGTAGTGGTGAGAGAGCTTGTGTCTTGCCACTTAGGTTTGATATAAACCTTCGGAGAAAGTTGATTTTTCCTAATAGAGACTGTAATTCTTTCTTTGTAGAAGGAGCCTTGGTCTCGATTATTGCCTTGGTTTTGTTCTGGTTGATCTCGATTCCTTTTTTGTGCGCAACGAACCCTAAGAAATCACTTGCACAAACCCCAAATGCACATTTTAAAGGATTCATTTTCAATCCATATTGCCTCATCCTTTCGAATGATCGGCGTAAATGTTCCAAGTGCCTCTCTTCCGAAGAAGATTTCACTACAATATCATCTATGTAAACCTGCATAAAATTCTCTATGAAGTCATGGAACATTAAATTCATCGCTCTCTGGTATGTAGCACCAGCATTTTTTAGACCAAATGGCATCACTATCCATTCATAACATCCTAACGCCCCTAGGCATCGAAATGCGGTCTTAGCGATATCTTCTTCTGCAATGAAGATTTGATTGTAACCAGAGTATCCATCTAGCATACTCAAGTAATCGAAACCCGCCGCTGAATCTACTAGCATTTCTGCTACTGGCATTGGGTATTCGTCTTTAGGGGTAGCGAGATTTAGATCTCTAAAATCTATGCATACCCTTATGGTTCCATTTTTCTTTTTAACTAGAACTACATTTGCTAGCCAATCTACATACCTTGCAGGCCTGATAAAGCCGCATTTCAATAGTCGATCGATCTCTTCTTTGATCTTTGGTAGGATTTGTGGAGGGAACCTACGCGGAATCTGTTTGACTGGCTTTTTGTCTGGTCGAATTGGTAACTTTAACTCCACCACTTCTCGTTTCAAACCAGGCATCTCGTTGTAATCCCATGCAAAGCAATCTTTGTACTCTTTTAACAGCTCTGCAATTTGATATTTAATTTTTTGAGGGATTTTGGCACTTACATAAGTAGGTCTTTTAACCGTCCCATCACCCAAATCAATTTCTTCGAGAGGATCTTGTGCCTTCATTTTTATAGTGGATCCCATATGTTATGAATCAATAAATTACATCAACATAGATGCATCTCAAAAATCCCAAACAAACGGGTAAATCTCCAACATAACAAAACCAAAATAAACTAATCTAGACCGACACAACGAAGCCTAGATCAGAGCCGACTAATTCTAAACACCGATATCGGAGAAAGTTCCCGATATCCACCAAGCACAAGAACTCACCAAGCAACTAAACCTGCACAACGTCTACCCATCCATACAGATAGGCAGGCGGTCCATAACAGATCCACTGGGGGTACGTATTACATCATCATAATCCAAATAACAGTTAACAAGAATATTTCAATATAAACATCATGCAGTTGATCAATAATAATATTCCCACATCAATACTTACATCAAACCCCAATATCTCACATCAATAATCACCAATCACATGTGTCATGAACAAATATCAATTCACAGTTATTCATACACAATCACCAATCATATACATCATGAACAGTCACCAATCATAAGCCATGAACAATCATTAATCATATTTCTTGAACAATCACCAATCACATGTATCAGGAACAAATATCAATTCACAAATATTCGTTCACAATCATCAATCACAACATCATCAATAATCATTCATCTCATTTCATCACCAATCACATATTTCACATGACTCATGTTATGATATGCACTTATTGACACATAAATGCATGTGGTACCAAATCTCAACAAGGTCGTCACCTTCCGATGCCACTTGCACATCGTATGTAAGGCTCACACCTGCCTTACAATAATCTCGAAGTAAAAGAGCTCAACCCTTTTACAGCAACATCGACTATGATGCATGGACATGTATAAGGACTTGATAATGCGACAACAATTCACAATCTCAACCTCAATATATAGGACAACACCGAATTATATTGATTATCTCCACAACATTGCATTATCAAGAAACATGCCCACACAAATAAATCATAGTATTCACCATCACACATCAACATGATTATCAATAATCAACAATGTCATTCAACATCAACTATATCATATAGTTTCACCATTCAAGAATTCCTTACATTCTAAGTAAGATAGCATACATATCTCATGATAAACATCATATTCAATACAATCATTCATTCATACAACTTCACTTAGTCATACAAGAATAATCTCAATAACTCACAAGACAATTTGCTAAAGAAACATTTCCGACAAAAATCCAAATCATGTGGCAAACGGCCAACAGTATAATTTTAAAGCTAGGCAACTTATTTAAGTTTGAAATCCTACAATTCAATTTTAATCAATCATGTAGCCAAGGACTTAAGCCACTTACAAACTATTAGAAATTAGTTCAAAGGATAGCTTAAGTTCATATGAGAAAATCCAAGACAAATGACATTTTAGCTCAAAACCCGTTTTCACCGATTCAACTCCGCCCAAAATATTTCTTAAACCATCAACACATTCACATTCTCAAATACATAAATGCATACTAAATTATTCACTCTAAGTACTTCATTTAACCCAATATTAAGTTTGGAAAAGTTCCACGGCTCAAAGAAAAAGTTATGATAAGTTTTCACAAAAAAACCATATGACCCATGTGTAGTAATTTGATCATAACTCAAGTTGTAAAAATCATTTGGACCTGAAACCAACGCCATTAGAAATCTAACAAAATTATCTAAAACTTTCATGTTTACACCAAAGTCCAATTCAAAACAGAAACCGGTGAAAAGACGCAAGAAGGCGAAACAGGGGGTGTTGGAACTGGCAATTTCGCTTCTTGAGAAGCTTCTGGCCTGCTTCTGAAGGGTGCTTCTGAAGGACGCTTCTGGAGGGTGCTTCTGAAGTGTGCTTCTGGCCTGTTCGCTTACAGCTTTCCCAAAAGTGCGTTTTTCACCATTTCGCGCGTAAAATGCAAACCGTTAATCGAATTTTGATGCCGTTTTCACCTACACGATCCTGACACTTGACTCTAACATAATCTATCAAAATTCCATGTTTCAAACATCCCAAAAGTCATTTTCCAAAACCTCACATAATCACTTATTGGCGAAAACGCTTAAACATCGACATTTCACACGAAAAACCTGTTTTCTCCCAAACGACTCAACTAACATAACCACAACATGAAAACAGAAATTCTTATAGGTTCAAGTCATCCAACAATAACAAAATTTCAGTCAACAACCATATATATATATCAAAAAGTTCATTTTGGTCCTTCACATGAACACGTAACTCAACTTCACCAATTCCACAAAACCACCAACAACAATTTATTTCTCATCATCAATCCACAATTAAGTATACCCAAATCATAATTCACTTACAATAGCATCAGTTAACAACAACCACATCGATGGAATATGAATCACATCTCATTTCAATCGAAACATATCAAATTTCATCAATTAAGCATAATTTCATAACTTAACATTTATCCATACTTTGAAACTTAATTTCACCCATAAACATACCATAATCATCAATTCATGCACAAGAAAATAGCATCACAGCAAGAGCACGAATTTAACAACAATTGTTCATCAACCCATTTTCATACAACATGAGAAAATGCAAAGATTGTACATGATTATGATAATAACTAACCCCCTTACCTTTGAAGTTGATTATCCTTAATCCTAGCTTCACTTCAGCTCCTAGGTCACCCACTTGATTGTTAACTTCAGCTCCTAGGTCACCCACTTGATTCCTCAATTGATGAATTATATATCTATTATTGTTGTTTGTGAATCTCACCCCTTCTGCTTGGAAATGTTGCCCTTCCTATGGGTAACTTGCAGGTGATCCAGAGTAGTAGATGTGGTGGCTCAAGTGTCTAGGGCTCTGATACGTAACAGGATGGGAAATAATTGTTTTAGTTTTTCATTCCTTATGTATCAAATTTTGGAACATGTTGTGGAGCCTTTATTTGTTGTTTGAAACAATATCTGATGATTAATTATGTTGAGGCCTTTGTGCCAGAATTTATTGTTGGAGAATTCATTGTTGATGTTGATGTTAATTATTGAAAAATATTCCATTGCAAGTTTTGGTGAAACTATTAAAGTTGATTTTATTAAATAGTATTTTACTCTATTTAAGAAATTTTGTAAAGCAGTGTAACATGCCCGTTTGTTGTTGAACTCTGATTATTTTATTTATTATTTAATTGTTTGGGATAACGGGGTGTTACATCTATTTCTTGAATAAATGTATTATTCGTATGTTTAATTGCTTTAATAGAAATAGGAGTGTTACAAGTTGGCATCAGAGCCGTGGTCAGTCTTGTCTGGACTAATACTTGTTGTATTTCCCTGTTGTGTGCGAATGGTAGCATAGTACCTTCGGCATTTGCTTTGTTGTGTTGTTTTCTTATCGGTTAGTGGTTTGTGTTAGTCTGGCCAGGGATGTATCTTAGGCTGCAGAGGCTCAGTTGGTTGTGGTTTATGTTAAGTGTCCTGTTAATTTCGGTAATGTTGATTTTGAGTTGGATCTTGTTTGTCTTCCGTTGAAGCATATGGATGTGATTTTTGGTATGGATTGATTGTTAACTTTTGGGGTTAGCATTAATTGTTTGACTAAGAGTGTGACTTTTTCAAAGCCGGTAGAAGAGTTGGATAGGAAGTTCTTGACCGCGGAGCAAGTGAAGAAGTCTTTAGATGGCAAAGCTTGTGTGTTCATGATGTTTGCTTCTTTGGAGGAAATCAATTGTGTGCTAAGTTGTCTAAGTGTGAGTTTTGGTTGAAGGAAGTGAGTTTCCTTGGTCATGTGATTTCTAAGGGTGGTATTTCTGTGGATGCGTCTAAGGTTTATGCAGTGTTGCAGTGAGAATCTCCTAAGTATGTTTTTGAGATTAGAAGCTTCCTTGGATTGGCAGGTTACTATCGGAGGTTCATTGAGAGATTCTCTAAGTTGGCGTTGCCATTGACGCAGTTGACTCAGAAAGGACAAGCTTATGTTTGGGATGCCAAGTGTGAGAAGAGTTTCCAAGAGTTGAAGAAGAGGTTGACTTCAGCTCCAGTGTTGATTTTTCCGAATTCGAAAGAATCGTTTCTTGTGTATTGTGATGCTTCAAAGATGGGTCTTGGTGATGTGCTTATGCAGAATCGTCAGGTTGTGGCTTATGCTTCAAGGCAGTTGAAAGTACATGAAAAGAATTATCCGACTCATGATTTGGAATTGGCGGCCGTTGTGTATGCATTGAAGATTTGGAGGCATTATCTGTATGGTTCTAAGTTTGAGGTGTTCAGTGACCACAAGAGTTTGAAGTATTTGTTTGATCAGAAAGAGTTGAATATGAGACAAAGAAGATGGTTGGAATATCTTAAGGATTTTGATTTTCAGTTAAGTTATCATCCCGGGAAGGCTAATGTTGTTGCTGATGCTTTGAGTAGAAAGACTTTGCATATGTCTGCTTTGATGGTTAAAGAGTTGGATTTGGTTGAGCAGTTTCGAGACTTGAGTTTGGTTAGTGAGTTGACACCTGATGGTGTGAGATTGGGTATGTTGAAGTTGACAAGGAATATTTTGGACGAGATCAAGAAGGGTCAGAAGGAAGATTTGGAACTTGTGGATCGAATAGTGTTGGTTAATCAAGGTAAAGGTGGAGACTTTAGATTGGATGAGAATGATGTTTTGATGTTTCGTGATCGAGTTTGTGTGCCGGATGTTATTGAGCTTAAGAGACAAATTTTGGACGAAGGTCATAGAAGTAGTTTGAGTATTCATCCATGAGCAACGAAGATGTATCAGGATTTGAAGAGGTTGTTTTGGTGGCCTGAAATGAAGAAGGAAATTGCTGAGTTTGTATATGCTTGTTTGGTTTGTCAGAAATCGAAGATTGAACATTAGAGACCATCGGGTTTGATGCAACCGTTGTTTGTGCCAGAGTGGAAGTGGGAAAGCATTTCTATGGACTTTGTTGGAATGTTGCCTAAGACTAGTAAGAGTTTTGATTCCATTTGGGTGATTGTTGATCGGTTGACGAAGTCAGCACATTTCGTTCCTATTAAGACTGGTATGTCTGTGGCGAAGTTGGCTGAGATCTACATCGAGCAGATTGTTAGATTGCATGTTATTCCTTCTAGTATTGTGTCAGATCGGGATCCGAGGTTTACTTCTAAGTTTTGGGAGAGTCTGCAAGCTGCTTTGGGAACTAAGTTGAGATTGAGTTCTGCTTACCATCCTCAGACCGATGGGCAGACGGAGAGGACTATCCAGAGTTTGGAGGATTTGTTGAGAGCTTGTGTGTTGGAACAAGGTATCAGTTGGGACGAATGTTTACCGTTGATTGAGTTTACTTACAACAACAGTTTTCATTCTAGTATCGGTATGGCTCCGTTTGAGGCTTTGTATGGTTGGAGGTGTAGGACACCGTTGTGTTGGTTTGAATCCAGAGAAAGTGCTTTGTTAGGACCGGAAGTTGTGCAAGAAACTACGGAAAAGGTTAGGATGATTCAGGAGAAGATGAAAGCGTCTCAGAGTAGACATAAGAGTTATCATGATAAGAGGAGAAAGGATATTGAGTTTCAAGTTGGTGATCATGTGTTTTTGAGGGTGAATCATGTGACCGGTGTTGGTCCTGCTTTAAAGTGTAGAAAGTTGACTCCTCGTTTTGTTGGACCGTTTGATGTTATTGAGAAGGTTGGGGTTGTAGCGTATCGTATTGCGTTACCACCATCTTTGTTGAATCTTCATAATGTGTTTCATGTGTCTCAGTTGAGGAAGTATGTGCATGATGCGTCTCATGTGATTCAAGTGGATGAATTGGAAGTAAGAGATAACTTGACAGTTGAGACTTGGCCGGTTATGATTGAGGATCATGAGATGAATCGTTTGCGTGGCAAGGAGATTGTTTTGGTCAAGGTGATTTAGGTTGGACCAACTAGTAAGAGTGCCACTTGGGAACCGGAGAGTAGGATGAAGGTTTCATATCCGGAGTTGTTTCCTTCAGGTAATTTTCGAGGGCAAAAATTTTTGTTAGGGGGGAGAGTTGTAACAATCCGATTTTTAGCTAGATTTATTTTAATTACTTTTATTATGCGTTTATATGTGTTTGTGTGTGATTAATCATCATTGGGTGCATTTTCATGGGTTTCGGTGTTAGAAGGGTATTTTAGTCATTTTAAACTTAAGGGTATTTTGGTCATTTTGTGAGAACGGGTTAAATTATAATTTTGGGTGAGAATTACTCTTAGTGTTTAGTGAGAGTAGTTATTTCATTAAGTTACTAGAGTAAATTGAGATTTTACCGTTTAGTGACCGTTAGTGGCGTTTTACCGTTATTAGTTAAATATCGTTTGGAATGATTATATTTTGGTTTGAATAGAAATGGGTTAAGCCCACTAGAAACTAGGTTAAGCCCATTAAGGGTCATACCTAAGGAGTTGTCTTAGGAAAATATCACTTCATTTATTTCATAAGATTTTTTCTAGACAGAGGTAGAGAGAGAAAGTGGGAGAAGAGAAGAACAAGGGTTGAGAAGGAGAACTTGAAGAATCAAGAATTGGAATGAGCTTAGGAGCTAAATTGAAGCCTAAGTTGATATTAATCTTTATCTAAGGTAAGGGGGTTAGTCTTCATCATGATCATCATCATTTTGTAAATTTGCAAATGTTGTATGAATTTTTGCATAATGGATAATTGTTGCTAAATTCGTGCTCCAACTGTGATGATATATTTGTATGAGTGTTACACTGACTACATCGGAGATAAAATAGAAAGAAAAAGTACAAGTGGCGCATGTGAAGTACTTGGAGAAGCTTTAGTCAGATGGTGTTGCCGAAAACAAAGCACTATAGCAGTATCCACCACAGAAGCTAAATATATTTCCGCTGCAAACTGCTGCTCTCAGGTATTATGGATTAGAAATCAGGTCATACCTAATGATCTCCCTCTTTTGCTTATTGATTTTAATGCTTATATGTTTATGCTGATTTTTATTTTGAGATAATTCACATGTCAATAAGTTAACAACAATCTTGAGGATTTTATTAATTGTTTAATCGCTGCCGATGCTAGGGTTTCCATCAAGTTGCTATCTGTGAATGGAGGAACGTATAATAAAATGGCTGAAATTAAGCGTGTTAAAGAGAAGATCACAGTTTGTGTTAACCGGTGAAATTGCAGAGAATTTAATTTTGATCGTGATATTTGTTGAAATGAAATCCTGTGTTCAATTGATAAAGCAAGATGCGATGGAAATCTTTGTAAGTTTTGAATTATTCTCCCTTTCAAGTCATCGACTTAGAGGTCAGTTACATGCTATACTGCTTTTGTGTTGAGAAACTATAAGTGTATGCTGAAATCGGTTGGTGTGATTCTATGATTTCTTTATTTTGATAATGACTTAACCGAGTGAGGCTTTGGATGTCTTTCAGGCTTCAGCTTACAGGCTAATTTTGAATGGGTCAATATGAATCATAATTTTTCGTTCTTTTTAAGTGAATGTTTTGTTTAAACCAATGTCATCCTGGACTTGAATAATTTTGAAGTACATTATATTAAATTTAAGAAGCCATGGGATGAACTGTTTAGAGTATTAGAAATTGAACTATATGTTTAGTACTCTTTTTATTATTAAGAACGTGATGTCTGTCTCATAGTAGTTGCAATAGTAGCATAATAAATTATTGGTTGTCTTGTGCAATAAAATTAAAATGATATTGATGTCGGTAGAGTTTATCAGTTGCCACTCTAAACTACAAAGAAATTTGTAACTTTTGTATAGAGTTTGGAATAGTGATCAAAATATAGACGGTAGATAAAATTGGTTTGGTTTGTCAAAATGAAAGTATATAATCATTGTGTTTGACAAGATGGAAATTTTATCAAGAATTTTGCTAAATGTTTTTATGTATGTTCTGTTTGTGTAAGGTATTTGTGGAAATGAAGATTCAAATACTCATATATTTCGTGTAATAAGATTTTATAGTATTAAATGAGTTTTGTAGTGTACTCATGATATATTGACATGCTGATAGAGCAATGCTCTTAATAAGTGGATTTGTTGATGTCACAATTTGCATGATCTATTGAATGAATTTGTAGTATAAATAATTTTGTGATTGTTTCTAACTTATGAAATATTAAATGATATATTCTGGATTATCCATTGTATTAGAATAATAGAATAATACAATGATGTTTAATGAAATTAACTTTAATTTATATTACCAAGTGTGGGGGCATTGTCACTTCACAGTCATTCAGGCATACTTGGATAATCAAATTAGCAATAGATTTACGATTATCCGTGTTGATATTGTTGTCACTTGGAAATCATTCAAGTAGACCTGAATAGAAATCTACCTATTTACGCAATGTGGGGTATTGTTGCCTGAAAGTTTTTTAAGTAGACGTGTATAATAAAACTAATCATAAATTTATTTTCCCCCTTTGTGAAGATGTTGTCTCTTAGTATTTATCTAATTAGACCTGATGAAATATATTATGGAAATTAGTTTGATAATATATGAGATATTGTTTACAGAATGGATAAACCTTTGTATTAAAATAATACAAAGATGTCAAATAGTTATGAATCTGATAAGAATAATTTGCAAGTAGATTTATCTTATTGATGAATATGTTGTCGCTTAGTAGACAACTAAGCAGACTTGTATTTATTTATTGTTTAATCCGAGTTTATTTTTATAGACTTGATGAAATATGAGGTTAATTGACTTAGAGACGTCTTAAATAGTCCAATAATAAAGAATCAACTATACTCCAGAGCATCATTAATAGTTCAAATAAAGAATCACAGCTTAAACGACTTGACAACTTAACACTTTTGACTCGACAAATGCGACTCCAACTCGACTATGCAACTTAGACCTCTTATATGCATGTGGTACCAATACAGAGCATCAAGCCCCCATCGCTATTTGAGTATTAATATACTCCAGAGCATCAAGCCCCTATCGCTATTTGAGTATTATTATACTTCCGGAGCATCAAGCCCCAATCGCTATTTGATTATTATTATACTTCCGGAGCATCAAGCCCCAATCGCTATTTGAGTATTATTATACTTCCGGAGCATCAAGCCCCAATCGCTATTTGAGTATTATTATACTTCCGAGCATCAAGCCCCAATCGCTGAATGTTAATGCATGGACTCGACCTCTTAAACATCTTAATTCAACGACCTCTTAAATAGTCTAATAATTTGGAACATCATCATCAACATCTTAATCAACTTAGACCAACTCATGCCACTTCGTTAAATAACAACAGCAACACAGCAGTATACAAAAATAGCATGACATAATAATATCAAATGCAAATCAACAACGTCTCAATTATTCACATATAATTCAAGTAATGCATATATAATTATATCACAATATAACAACATCAAATGGTAATCAACATCTTAAAACATCATATATACATATAACACTTCATCAATCATGAACAATATCGTATTCACAAACATATACATACATATACTAATTCATCAATCATATTCAATTATTCATTGTGACCTACGTGCAGTAAATTGACCATAACTCAAGTTCTATAAATCCTTTTCAAGTCAAACCAACGGCATTAGAAAGCTAACATCTATACCTACAATTTTCGTGTTTACACCTAAGACCAATTCTTTACCAATCAATACTATTTTTCATTTCAAATTCGGACAAAGTTGTGCTGAAATTCATTAAAATTCACTGTGACCTACGTGCAGTAATTTGACCATAACTCAAGTTCTATAAATCCTTTTGAATTAAAACCAAAGGCATTAGAAAGCTAACATCCATACCTACAACTTTCGTGTCTACACCTAATACCAATTCTATACCAAACAATACCAGATTTCATTTCAAATTCGGGGCAGAGATGAAAAGAAAAATCATAAAAAGCAACCTATATTATTCAACTTCACTTTCATTCAAAATCATCACAATCATCACTCTTAACCCTAATTCTCAAATTCTCAAAAGTTAAACCTACAACATGTTAAATACAATTTTCAGAATCATAGACTCAAGATTATTGAATGTTAGTCCCACCCTTACCTTATAACTCAAAATCGCAGCACTCCTAGGTCTCTTGCTCTTCTCTTGGCTTTTTCTCCATTTTCTCCAAAATTAATCGTACGTTATGTTTTTTCTAAACTAGGTTTCTCATATTTATAACCCTTATTTTCTATTTTATCTTATTTCTCTTTCTCCCCAAAACTCTCTAAAATCTCATAACAAACCCTCAACTCAATCTTATTTCTATAACAAATAACAAATATATTTCTAAAACATATATATTTCTACACCAAATAACATATATATTATACTAATAAATAATAACATATAACATAATAAAATATCACTAATCAAATTAAATCATATAAATCACACAAATCATATAAGTATATTCTAAACTCATTAAAATAATCAAATAATTAAATAATTCAAAGAGGGCGTTACATTCCGGATCTCCCCATCATTTGGTGAGTATTGTCTTGACAGCTCCCTTGTTAAGGGTCTTCACTATTGATACTTTTCACGTCAGGCTTCGCTTTGCTATGTTTAATGTAACATCCCGTTTTCCCAACTTAAAAATTTCAAACATATAATCAGTGTATCAACATATAAACGGAATGCTACACTTCAAAAATCGTAAACGAGATAATTAACTAATTATCCTTCAACATAAATCATCAATATATTAGCAGCGGATTAAATTCTTCATCATAAATAGACTTGGCACGCAGGCCTCATCAAAATATCTCATAAATTCAGTTAAACAATTTATTCATAAATCGAATACGTAAAGGAACAAGAAATAGCCACAAAAGATCTCATCCAGTTACGTATCAGAGCCCCTAAAAGGACACAGTGATGGATAACCACTCACGACAGCAACACCAGCTACTTAAACTTGATCACCTGCAAGTTACTCATACGAAGAGCAACATTTCCAAGCAGAAGGGGTGAGATTTTACAAAAAAATAATATTAAGCATATAATTCAACAATTATATTTAACAACAAGAAAACATCATAATATTCATCATAGATAATAATGTATCATTTATCACTTCATTCATAGTTCATATAAACAATCACAACTTCACAACTTATCATCTTTGACTCGACAAATGCGACTATGCAACTTAGACCTCTTATATGCATGTGATACCAATCAACGTAATAAGTATTAATATACTTCCAGGGCATCAAGCCCCCAACATAATTGAGCTAAAGCTCCAGGGCATCAAGCCCCCAACGTGGTGAGCAAAGGCTCCAGGGCATCAAGCCCCCAACAATGAATGCTAATGCATGGACACATCATCTTAACAACTTAAAACAACATCATCTTATAAGTCCAATAATTTGGAACATCATCATCATCATCTTAGACCGACTCATGCAGCTTAGATAAATAACAAACAACAACATAAGTAGTATGCAAAATCATCATGATATAACAATATCGAATGTAATCATCAACGTCTCAATTATCAACATAATCCATTTAATGTATATATACAACATTATAAACAACATCAATTCATATGCATCAGTCTTACTGGAACAACAACAGTAAGATAAACAACTTAGTTTCTAACCTCTAAGATCAACTAGTGCGACAAAGATCGCATTTAACCTAAACAAGGCATTATGTAACACAAGTACTCGCGAGGTGAGAGCCTCTGCTCGCCATGGCGAGTTCAGGTTCAGTTCACAAAATTTCATTCTAAAGTCTTTCCAGGTTCAATCTCATTCTCCAATCTTTCCTAATCATTATTAGACATGTTCAGGCACTCAAAAACATCTAAGGATCAACTCAAAAGTCAAAATTACAAAATCTGAATAGCTCTCTGGTCATGCTCGCTAGGCGAGGGGAAATTGTTCGCGAGGCGAGCGATGAACTTCATCCCTCGCGAGGCGAGGATCATCGTTCGCGACGGTGAGCGATGAATGTTGGTTCGGGCAGAAGTGTAGTTTTCACGAAAATTCATCTTTTCTCATGGTTTTAAGCCTAACATTGATTCTAGAATTCATCCTACACATTATCTAAGGTCTAGGAACAGTTTCTACATCAATCTAACAAGTTTCCACCGTTTAATCAATAATTCTACAATTTTGACCTACTTTTCAATTCCTCTAAAACTCATCCTACATCATGTTACAGACATAATAGAATTGCAAAGTTAGTCTCACCCTTACCTTAACAATGAAAATCGCAGCATTTCTAGGTCTTTCTCCCTTCTCTTGGCTTTTCCTCCCTTTTCTCTAAAAACTGATCGTACGTACGTTCTATTTTTTCTAAACTAGGTTTTTCCTATTTATATCTCCTCCATCTATCTTATCTTATTTCTCTTTCTCCCCCAAAACTCTCTTCAAAACAACCCCTAAACTCATTTTGGTAGAATCAATCGATTTTGATTGCGATTTTAGATTTCGCTATCTTATATCGATTCTACAAAAGTAAGTGAGTAAAATTCTTCGATTTTGATTGCGATTTTACAATTTTCGATTTTCGATTTAACTATTTTCTTTCGACCTGAAGCAAAATCTCAATTTTGACAACCTTAATGATGTCACTTTGGTTCATGCTCTACCTCTAGAAAAAATTTATTTACTGTTTTAATAAGTTTACCTACTTGCCTAGTTGCAACGACAATCTATGTGGAGACAATCTACTTACTACTTTATTACTTAACGGTTTTGTGCAGTTGCCAAATTTAATCATCAATATTAAAGGGAAAGATACACACTTTCTTATTGTTCTACAATAACATGTGTGAATGGACATGTGGCCTAAGGTTAATGATCATGAGGAAATTATTCCACCATTATACAAGAAAGGCCTAAGTAACCCTAGAAAATTAGAATTAGGGAACATGATGATAACGGATTAAGGATTAAAGTGGCCAGGTGTTGCTCATAGGCGTATCAACTGTGACCAATTTGGTTGTAACTCAAGAAAATGTTAAAAAAAAACCAGAATTTTGAAGCTTTGAAAAGAAAGGTAACAACAATTGTCCTATGTTTTGTGTTGTTTAGGTTTATATTAATAATTTACCTAGTTTGATTTTTGACAAAATATATTTGCTATAGAAGTGGTAGTTGTTTTAATTTATAATCTTGCTTTAATTTGTACTCATGATCAGTAGTACTTTGAATTTATCTTTAATATAATATAGTGTTATTGCTTAATGGCGTTTCTGGTATATATTAATTTAGGTGGAGAAAAGTGAACGAAATTTGGAAATGAATGATGATTTACCTGCTTGTTTTGTATAAAAATGTTGAGAAGATCAAGAAGATAGAGGAAGACCGTATGATCATACCATAGAAGATTTTTTTATCTTTATGTTAACTAATTAGTTGTAACTCCTAGAGATATCTATATTACCATATTAGAGGCTATACATTTCTGACTTTTATGCTATATATATACATACATTTTTTATGATATGGTTAAGTTTTATTTGATAAATAATAGTCCCAATTATAACGTGCCAAAATTATATATATTTCCTTTTAAATTTCTGACTTTATATATATTTTACTTTACATTAATAAAAAACGCTATCTGTGAAGGAAAAAAAAAATTGACAATAAAACTTTTTAGTAATTGAAACAATTTCAAAATTAAATTAAAAAAAGTAGAAATGAAACTTATGGTGATCAAAGACGTCATGTGTTAGCCCTATCGGTATTCTGCTTGCTTGGACGCTCTGTTGGTGCGTGTACGACACTTTTTCCAGTTGAAAGGGTTGTAAATGCAGCACATGTCCATGTGCTGATTAACTGCAATGAAGTCGAGCCATACTTAGAGTAAGTAATTATACATGCTAATTTAATTAGTTTAAATTTCACTTAAATCACAATTAGTCATAATAAATGTTATATTTTATTTCAGGGCATTCAATCAACAATATTAGGCTGATCAGATACATTCTCATTTCCCATCATGGTTCAGACAACAAGTACATCAGGCACCAACCGCTCCTATCATCGAACATCTCAGGAACTTATCTAATGGCCCCAAATCATGTGTTAGACAATGGCACACCTAATTTGTCAACAGATACAAATTTCATACAGAAAGTTGGACTGAAGGAAATGAAACAATAAATAGTGGAGTGTGCATGAAAAGTGTTGGCGAAATGGTGATAAGTAGGATTTCTACGGTGTGATTCAGAATATAATAGAAATTTCATACACTTACCTCGATTATGAGAAAACCGTAGTGTTATTTTATTGTGATTGGTATGATCCATCACTTAGGGGTACTACAAAGGTAAATCCAAAGACTAACATTGTAGACATTAAAATGAACAGGAGATATCAGGCATTTGATCCATTTGCTATGGCCCATAATGTCAGACAGGTGTACTATATCCCTTATCCATTCACAAAAGTAGACAAACGAGGTTGGTGTGTCGCAATAAAAACAAAGCCAAGGGGTCGAATTGAAAGTGTTGAAACAAATCAAACAGATGAACCGTATCAGGAGGATGAGATGTCTAATGTAGATGGTGTGATAGAAGTTGAGCCTTGTCGCGTCATTTTTTGGAGATCAAGGCTATTTGATTAGCTTTTGACTCACTAATTATTTTCACGACTGAACATATATTTTTTTTAGGGGAAAAAGTTCAAAACACCCTATATTAAGAGATTTAGGGTTCGGGGGTTGGTTATATTTAGGGAAGGTACTAGCACCCTAAATATTCGAAGTACTCTACGAGAACCTCTTGATTTTATTTATTTTTCGTGCTATAATTTGCTTGCTTATTTTTGAAAAGAAGGAATTAAAGTGGAAAAATAAAGACCTAATTATCTACATTTTTATTGATTTGGAAGGACATGGTCCTCTGCCTACGTACCCGTGAGGGATCAAAACCTCGTAGTTCGGGGTAGAAAATGACGTTTGATTGGTTTTTATGTTTTTTATTAGTTTTGAAAAAGGTTTTAAAATGAAAAGTCAAGTGGCAAATAAGTATTTGTTTGTGTTTTTTTATATAGAAAAAAGAGACTTAAAGTAAAGTTAAATTGATTGAAGTTTGATTAAGAAAAGAAAATAAAAATGCGGTCACTTGATTTGGATCAAGGTTTATTATGAAAATATTTTTGTGATTTTGATTATTTGCATGTTTTTTGTTGTTTTTTGGAATATTAAATAAAAATTAAACTAACGGAGCAATAAAAATAAAAGCGCGTGGATTTTTGTAGTGACGTTGGATCACCACAAAATCCCTAATCTAATTTTTTTGCATTTTTGGATATATATAAGGCGGTAAAGAAATAAAAGGACACACACACCCACACACTTTTCTCATTTATATTTACATTGGAACTAAATACATTCTAATTGCTGGAAAATAAATAACAATAATTAAAATGCTAAAAAGAAATAAAATGCAAGAAAATAAAAGAAATGGACAACCGAAGGGACAAAAATTACCGAAGGGACAAAATTCCGAAGGGACTTTTCCGAAGAGACTTATTCCGAAGGGACAGAAAAAAGAGGGAGAAGAAAAGAATAGCTTGTCAACACAAGCTAAGAGGGAGAAGAGAGAAAAGTTCTTTGACAACTCAAAAGAACTTTTGGTGTGTCAAATTGTGTGGAATGAGGGCTCTATTTATAGGTGATGAGGTTGATGAAAAATGGAAAATTGGTTGAATGGAAATGATGGACAATTATGGTGAACTTTGAAAAAGGAATGTTAAAGTTGACACTTGACTTGAAATTTTTTTTAGACCTTGTACATTTTATTTTGGACCTATTGACACTTTGTTTTTTTTGGACACTAATTAATTAAAAAGAAATAAAATAAAATAAAATAAATCTAATACGAAATAAAATAAAAACAAATTAAACTAAATTATTTAAAGAAAATTAAAAATTAAAAGATGGAAAATAAAAGTTATTAAATATAAAAAAAGTAACTAATCTTAAAATTAAAATTAATAAAAGATGGAAAGAAAATAAAAAGAGAAAAGAGGGTCCGACTCGGAATCAAAAAATGAGGTATTTTAAAATATCTCCCTGCCGAATTTTTTTTTACTGAAAAATCAGAGATCGATCAGAGTCGAGTGACATGTGTCAGTGGGGCCTTAGGTCAAAAATTGGGGTATGACAAGCCTTTTAGTCGCCTTTTTAATGGAGAAGAATTAGAAGAAGTTGTACCTGGGGAAGATGAAGACGATTTTCAACAAGTAGAAGAAGAGGTAGAAGGGACCGTGACAAATAAAGATGATGAAGCGGATGAAGACGACGATGATTGGGATGTATAATGCATTTTATTTTATTTTATTTTTTTATAAATTTAAATTGAAATATATTTGTAATAATTAGTGACAATATTAATATAACACTTCCTTAAGTATTTATTTGGTATCGCTTTGGTCCCTTAACTAAAAAAAAGATTGTTTGAGTACTTTATCTTTATCTCCGTTGTCTGTTTTGGTCCATTCTGTTAAATAAAATCAAAAAAACGTTAGGGTTTGTACTATTCCTCTTCTTCCTTCTCCTTTCATCCTCTTCTTCATGATCTTCATCATCAACAACACACAACCCAGAAAAAAAAATCCTTTTCAATCTTTACCAATTTAGAACCCAAAATCATTCAATCTCTAATCTCATATATCAACTTTAATTCCCAGAAAAAGATGCTAAATTAAATTGTTGAAAGGAAATTAAATAATTTGCTGTCAATCGAACGCTTACCATGGCTTTAGGTGATTGAGAACTGAGAGAGAGAATCAGTGACGGCGGCGAACTGATAGAAAGCGATCGGCGGAGCAGCGGCAGCGAGGAAGAGAGGAGAGAATAGATCACTTAAACTATATACACAAGGGTGAAAAACAGAATGTTTTAAGTCATATTTGTTTTGATAGAAGAGTGTGGGTATTTGTATTGGCTAAATTGTTGCTAAAACAAATATCCTTGATGTATAAGTTAGAAACAATGTTCCAACATGTGTTTAGGCATCTCTGTAAGATGTTGGATACGATGATCTAACATCCTGACATGGTTCAGTGTGCCTGATTTCATGCCTACTTGTAAGCGTGCCCTTTATTGTTTAAGGAAACAATAATTCCTTAAGTTATTGACCAAACAACGCGCATATCTATACAGAATCAGCGGTGGAATATTTCTAAAGTAGATTTTATATTTTAGGAAATATTTGTTATTGGTGGGAACGATCCTAAAGATGTTCTGACATTTTAGGACTTTCCATATTTGTTTCTGATTTCTGTTTCGCAGATTAGCTGAACCGATCTGCTTTGTGCTGAAGTCCAAATAAGTATTTAACCCAAGCTGTCATACTAAAAAGTTTAGATTTATTGATTTTTGAGTCTTTATGTGCTTTATTCTTGGAGTAAATTACACTCCCCTCCCCTCAAAGATTCTTGAATTACACTCCCCTCCCCTCTTAAGTTAAAATATACACTCCCCTCCCCTCTTATTCAAAACATATTAGAAAAAATTTCACTCCCCTCCCCTAAGAGAAGCTTGAATTACATCCCCCTCCCCTCTTATGTTAAAATCTACACTTTACTCCCTCAATATTCTTTTTTATTATTTCTAATAATCTAGCAAAAAATAATAATTTAACACACTTAAAAAAAAAATAGTATTGCGGGTCTATTTTAATATAATAAAAAATTGAATACATATTTTTTGCTATTTTTTATTCACAATTTCATTAACATGTAGTTTTAAACCCTATTATAAAATATGAAACAACCCAAAACAAAATTAAAATATGTGAAAAATTACTAAAATCATTAAAGCATGATTATTTAAAAGTTAATTTTATACTCTAATTTATAAAATCAATAGAAATATATTTAAATTTAATTATCATTGACATTTAAACTATAAAAAAATAAATAAATTTTTCTTAAATGGTGATTCAAAATTAATATATATTATAAGAATATTGATTTATGTTCAAATAGATTATTAATTAAAGTGTAGTGCATATTTAATTATTCAGGGAGGGGTTTGTAATTCAAGCATCTTATATTGAAGGGGAGTATAAATTTTAACATAAAAAAAAAATATTGAGGGAGTAAAATGTATATTTTAACTTAAGAGGGGAGGGGAGTGTAATTCAAGCATCTTTGAGGGGAGGGGAGTGTAATTTACTCTTATTCTTGTATCGTTTGTGATGCAGGTCTAGAACCTTTTTTGAGACTTTCTTGTATTGTCTGTGATACTTGTGTAGGACTGTTTATGTTAGTTTGATACTCTTGTGTACTACACCGAAGTTGTGAAACAAGGTGTTAGTTATTTGTGTTTGAAGGTAACTTCTACTTTGAGTCAATTTAGGTTTGATAGGTCACATGGGCTGTGACTGACCATTAAGATAGTGAGATGAGATCTCAGATCTAAGAGTTCCTAGGTTGAAGTCTATACGGGTAGGTCCTAGGTCTTTAGTGTTAACCAGAAATTTGCTGAGAGCTATAGAATAAGGACTACACTAGTGGATTTCCTTCCTGACTTGGTAGCCCCCAGAGTAGGTGTGTTTGTCACGTAACTGGGTCAACAAACTCACTGTGCTTTTTACTTTCTTATCATTTATTTTATTGTTTTTATTTCTGTTTATCGCGTGATTTTGAAACATTAAACTGAACATTGCAAACGTTAAAACATCATACAGAGCATACTAAAAGAAGTGCGTTAGAATTTTACAATGTCTTTTACACTACCGGACTATTTTGAATGCAGAAAGCCAAACAATCAATAAAGAAGAACTATTTACACTAATCATCAATCAATAATAGTTTCTTCAAAAAAAAATTAAAAAATAATCAAGCAATAATAGTACTGTAATTATATGGTATATCTAACTATTAATAAATAATATTTATACAATCAAATCTAAATATCATGTCCTCATAATTGAAGAACCTAATGACATTAAGAATGTCATAAAAAAGCTTATCCATCCAAACGACACTGACCAAAGAAAAACCAAGCATAAGTCGAACAGCAGATCTATTCTTCTTTCCTCCATTTTTTGTAATTAGTTTTAACATTATTTAACATTCTTAATGCACTTTTTTTTTTTGTCTATGAGCTCCACCTGCTTCAGCTAATTTTCTATTTCCTTCCCATCATATCCACACCTACTTGCTCCCCAAGTTTCTAGCTCTTCACCATTTTGCTTTGGATGACCTAATCCGCCTCATGCATGTTCTCCAAGTTTCTCATGGAATAGTTGTAAAATCTCCATAAACAGACCATAGGCATTGTTGTAAAAATCCCGACTTAAATCCGAACGCCTAGGATTTTGCAACTTTACTCTCCTTTAATGATTCAAATCCATAGCAGAATCCCAAAACATATAAAATGCTAAAAAAATCGCATCAAAATCGTGAAATCCATGCAAAATCGCAGGATTTTGAAGGAGTATATGTTGAGGCAAAATCCCTAATTAATTTTAAAGATAATAAACTTTAATGATTAAGGATTAAATGGACTTTGATTAATTCCTTCGTATTTAACTTGTGCTCTTGAGTGTTTTCACTAAGACAGGAACAAGGTTTGAATCATACCAAGATGCATAAAATCAAAGGACATTGAATCCATGAACTAATTCTGAAGTTCAGAAAGTTAGTTCAGAATGTTGATCAAAGAGTTGATCAGAACGTTCTGATGAGAGTTCAGAAGCAACCCAGTTCAGAAGGTTGTTCAGAAGCAACCCAGTTCAGAAGGTTGTTCAGAAGCTACCCAGATTCATCAAGAACGTGAAGAGCATGCAAGTACACTTGACATGAATAAAAGGTCAAGAAAAGTACATCTGCATGGATCTATCAACAAATAAAGGCATGGACAAGGATCTATGTCAAAAGGATCTTTAATGTTCATCCAAGACTATGAACATTAAAGTATTAGGAATATTCCAAAGAGAATATTGTCCTAGATGATGCATTCACTACACTTCAGTTGTATCTTAATATTAGGTTTGATTACATTAAAAGTTAAGTCTTATAAATCAACCTAAAGTAAGAACAAATGGAACATTCTGAGATCAGAATGTTCACTTCTGCACATGCTTCCAGCCATGAACAGTGTAGTTGGTGGAAAGATGGAAAAGCTAGCCAAAGGAGATCTTGCATCAGAGATAACGTGTACTCTGAGATGAATCAAGCAAATCTCCTTGACGCATGGGCCTGAAGATTGCAGATCCACTATCCTCTCTCTCTTGCATCAAATCCAAGACAGATTTGATTCAACTTTATCTTACTTTTTCAAGCAACTTTTGATGCATATGGACAAGTAACTTTTGAAGGATAAAACTTGAACAAATCTCATGTCACGTATGGAATGGACCTAGAAACTCATCTGACATTCATCCTTGATGAACCTAGATGAAGAACATCATGAATATCAAACATTCTGATGAAGAACACAGCAACATTCTGATGTTCATCCTGGGAACTCAACAACATTTTGATGTTCAGAATGTTCACCCAGATTTTCAAGTAAAAGCTTGTGGGGCCCAGGACACGTGGCATAACACCATTGGTCACCTTACAACGGCTATATGAGCCCAAAAAAATCTATAAATAGAGATCAAAGGCTCAGCATTACTTGCACCATTGCAAAGCATACAAGAAAATAACAAAGATTGTTTGAAGCTCTTGCAAAACTGAAATTGATCAATCTCTAAGGCTTTCGTTTACTTAGTGAAAATCAATACTCTCTGTTATCTGAATGATAACTTCTTCCTTCTCCTTTGTTTGATTCACAAACATTCAACGTCCATATAAATTGTAACAAAGTCTCATTTAGCTTTAGGGGTACTAAAGTGTTAGTTTGAGCAAAAGTTGTAAAAGTCTAAGTGGTTAACTTAGCAACAAGGTGCAAGCCTGCTGAGGCTTAGAGAATACAGAATTGTAATTGTTCAGGTGAACAAAGATTGTAAGGTGCAGGATTTGAGAGGTTATCTCAAGCATCATAGTGGAAACTCTCACAAGATTGTGAGGAGTGGACTAACCCACATTGGGGGAACCACTATAAATTCTCTGTGTGTCTATTCTCTCTTCCCCATACTCTTTACTTACTGCATACACAACACACACAAACACATTTACTTTATTAAACTGTTTTTCCACTCAGACATCAGAACGTTCTGAAGTCTGCTTTTAACTTAACCATTCCAAGTTTCAACTTGAGAATCAATTTTAAGTTACAGGTTTAATTTTTAAAGGGTCACAATTCAAACCCCCCCTTCCTTGTGACTATTTTATCTACTTCAATTGGCATCAGAGCCAGGCTCTAAGGGTTTGAACACTTAAACAAGTGTTAGAGAAAAGATTCAGGAAGTATGTCTAAAGTCAAGTACATAGCTGAAGGAGGATCATCAAACAGACCACCACTTTTTGATGGATCAAACTACTACTTCTGGAAAGGCAAGATGGAACTCTTTCTCAGGTCTCAAGACAATGACATGTGGACAATCATCACAGATGGAGACTTTGTTCCAACAACTAAAGAAGGAGCTGTCAAAGAAAAAAATGCATGGTCAACAGATGAAAAAGCTCAGGTATTGTTAAATTCTAAAGCTAGACTCTTTCTATCATGTGCACTAACCATGGAAGAAAGTGAAATGCAAGATTCTCATTTTGAAGTGTCAGAAAAACAAAGAGAACTAAACAGAAAACAAAAAAACATTGTTTCCATACCTTCTGACATACAAAAGGAAAACAAACTTTTGAAAAAGGAAGTTGAAACATTGAAAAATGATCTTACAGGTTTTATAAAATCTACATAAACTTTTCAAAACATCTTAGGATCTTAAAATGAAAGTGCCAAGAAATCTGGCCTAGGCTTTAAAGATCCAAGCAAAATCATTGAGAATTTTGTACCTAAGACTAAAATGAGAATTAAATGTTATTTTTGTGATAAGTATGGACATGATGAATCAATATGCCATGTTAAGAAAAAACTTATCAAACAAAAGAATTTTTCTCTTAGTTCAGAACGTTCTCATCTCAATAGATCAGAAAGTTCACAAAAGGCTGAGAAGGCTAAGAAGATATGTTTCTACTGTGACAAATCTGATCATAAAAGACAGAATGTTACTTTTAGAAAAGATCTCTTAGAAGAACTAACCCTCAAGGACCCAACATTACATGGGTACCTAAAATTTTTATCTTGTCAAATGTAGGTCATACCTCAGGGTGCAAGAACAAAACCATGGTACCTGGATAGTGGTTGTTCTAGGCACATGACAGGTGACAGGAATTGTTTTCTAACCTTTGAAAAGAAGGATGGAGGACTAGTGACTTTTGGAAACAATGACAAAGGTAAAATCAGAGGTAAAGGTACTATAGGTAATCTTAACTCTGCTAAAATAGAAAATGTTCAGTATGTAGAAGGTTTAAAACATAATCTACTTAGCATAAGTCAATTGTGTGATAGTGGATTTGAAGTTGTCTTTAAACCTAACATATGTGAAGTAAGACAAACCTCCTCTAACAAACTTTTTTTCTCTGGTTCAAGAAGAAAGAACTTATATGTTTTAGAACTGAATGATATGCCTGCTGAATCCTGCTTTATGTCCATTGAAAAAGACAAATGGATCTGGCATAAAAGGGCTGGTCATATAAGCATGAAAACCATTGCTAAACTTTCTCAACTTGATCTAGTTAGAGGTTTGCCTAAGATTAGCTTTGAAAAGGACAAAATCTGTGAAGCATGTGTTAAAGCTAACCAAGTAAAAAGTAGTTTTAAAACTATTGAGTTTATTTCAACTCAGAAACCTTTAGAACTCCTTCATATTGATCTTTTTGGTCCAGTTCAAATTGCAAGTCTAAATGGCAAAAGATATGGTTTTGTTATTGTTGATGACTTTTCCAGATTTACATGGGTTCTATTTTTAAAACATAAAGATGAATCTTTCGAAGCATTTCAAAACTTTTGCAAAAGAGTTCAAAATGAACAAAGTTCTAATATCATTACAGTAAGGAGTGATCATGGAGGAGAATTTGAAAATGCATCTTTCAAAACATTCTTTGATGAAAATGGTATTGAACATAATTTTTCTTGTGTAAGAACTGCACAATAAAATGGAGTTGTTGAAAGAAAAAATAGAACCTTGCAAGAAATGGCAAGAACAATGTTAAATGAATCAAATGTTGAAGATTACTTTGGGCAGAAGCCATTAACACATCTTGTTACATTTTGAATAGAGTTTCTATAAGAAAGGTTCTTAACAAAACCCCATATGAACTCTGGAAAAACATTAAACCTAGCATATCTTATTTTCACATGTTTGGCTGCTATTGTTATATACTGAACAATAAAGAAAAATTGGGTAAGTTTGATCCTAAATCAGATAAAGCTATCTTTTTAGGATACTCTACAACTTCTAAAGGTTATAGAGTGTACAATCTAAAAATCCAGACAGTTGAAATTAGTATGCATATCATATTTGATGAATATGATGAACATTCTCAACCTAAAGAAAGTGAAGACACTGAGGTACCAACACTTCAGAATGTTTCCACTCAAAATACTTAAAGTTTAGTAGAGAAAGAAGATGATCAGAATGTTCAGGATCAATCTCTTCAAAGTCCACCTAGAAGCTGGAGAATGGTAGGAGATCATCCTGCTGATCAAATCATTGGAAGCACAACTGATGGTATAAGAACCAGATTTTCCTTTCAAGATAACAACATGGCAATGATTTCTCAAATGGAACTGATGAGTCATTTATTGTCTATTTTAATACGCTTTTTAGTTTAGTTTTATTTAGATTTTATATATTTTTATATTAGTATTATTTCCTTTTTAGGATAGTTTACTTTAAATTGCAATTTATTATATTTCAGGGAAGAATATTGGATGGATTGAGTCTTAGAGCAAAAGAAAGGGATTTGGAGCAGATTGGACACGAAAATATGAAGATTGAGAGACAAAATATGTCTCCCATAAGTCAGAAGCCTGGCACGGCCCGTGCTAGCCTTGGCACGGCCGTGCCACCCTCCAGAAGACCTTTTGCTGCTTTTGCTTGGTCACCAAGCTATTCTATTTTGGCGCACAATCTACCGTGGAATATTCTTGGAATATACTTGCTTAGATTTTAAGTCAAATGTGTACTATAAATAGAGTAGCTAGCCATCACAAATATTCATCTTTACTTGGAATACAATAAGTGACAATTGCTTTTCTAATTAAAGTTCTTTTCTTTTCCTTTATTCTCTTGTCTTTTACTTTCATGCTTTCTCTCTTCTCCCCCATGTCTACGATGAACATGAGTGAGTAGACTTCTCCTTGTCTTAGGATTGTTGGATAAGTCTAAATGACATAATCCTAATCAAACCAAGCCTTACGCCTTAATCTTATGTAACCCTAATTTCTTATCTGGATTCACCGTCTTAACATGGATCAACCATTATCAAACTGTGGAAACGAAAGTGGAGGGTTTGATAATTGTTTATCCATTATTCCAAATATCAATTCATAAAACGAAAGTGGAGCTTTGATATTCGAACAAGTGAATTCAGACAAGGATTGCAAAGTCAGCGAAATAGGCTTTGCAATCTTTGAGGCATATAGTTTCGATCTTCAAGGGAACTAATAACAATCAAGTCTGTAAAGGAGGCTTGGTTGTTAGAGGAACCAAAATCTAATAGTAATCAAGTCAGCGAAATAGGCTTGGTTTCTAGAAGAACATAAGAGAAACTGTCTTGAGAAATTACGTCTAACATAACATTATAAGCTTATGGTTTTGGTTTGAGAAGGACTTGTCATTTAGAGGAAACCAACGATCCCAAGACTCCTTTTATTATTATAATCTTTCAAACGCTTGAAAACCCCCAACTTACAATTCTCTTCTCCCTTCTAATCATCTCTAAAAAGTTAATTGAATTAAACTACTCCCTGTCGGAATGATACTCTTTTATACTACTTCGGTAAGACCGTGCACTTGCGGTTTTATCTCATCAAGTTTTTGGTGCCGCTGCCGGGGAGTAAACTAGTTTGATTAACTCTTTCCTTGTGATTAGAACTCTCTTCTCTTTCTCTTTTTGGGGAGTCTCTCTATGAGGCGTGGTAGCGTTTCAAAGAAATGCTTAGACTTTGTCCCCACCATGGCCTAGAGAAGTGGCTTATAGTCCACACGTTTTATAATGGCTTGTCATATACCACTAAGAAGTCTGTTGATGCAGCTGCAGGTGGAGCTCTAATGAACAAAAACTACACGGAGGCTTATGCTTTGATTGAGGACATGGCTCAGAATCACTATCAATGGACCAACGAGAGAGCTGTCACTACTCCTACTCCCTCTAAGAAAGAGGCAGGTATATACGAAGTCTCTGAATATAACCACCTTGCAGCTAAGGTTAAGGCATTAACCCAAAAAATTGAAAAACTTAATGTTAATGCTGTCCCACCTTCTTCTGCATCCCCTCCTTGTGAAGTCTGTGGTATAACTGGTCATGTAGGTGTTGATTGTCAGTTAGGTAGTGCTGCCAATATTGAGCAACTGAATTACGCTCAATACAACCAAGGAATGAGGCAAAACCAAAAATTTTACAAAAATCCTCAAGGTTCTTATGGGTAAGCAGCACCACCTGGCTATACAAACAACCAGAGAGTGGCTCAGAAATCAAGTTTGAAGATTTTACTGGAAAATTGCATTGCAAATCAAAATAAAAATCTTCAAGAATTGAAAAACCAAACAGAATTTATGAACGACTCTCTCTCCAAACTTAATACCAAGGTTGATTCCATCGCCACACACACCAAAATGCTTGAGACCCAAATCTCCCAAGTGGCCCAACAAGTGGCCACCTCTTCTCAAACACCAGGAGTCTTTCCTGGTCAACCTGAAACAAACCCCAAAGCCCATGCCAACGCTATTTTTCTAGGGGGTAGTAAGATAGAAGAGACTGTTACTAAGGCCAAAAATGTCAAGATGGAGAGTGTCAGGTGTCTAGGTAAGAATGGTGTGATAAAAAGTGAGAAACCGCTTGATAAGAACAAAGCCCTAACACCTTTAAGGCTTACTAAGCTCAACTTGGAGGCTCAATTCACTAAACTCTTTAACATAATTCGAAAGATTTGCGTTAAAATCCCCTATGATGAAGCTTTGTCTCGTATGCCTCTATACGCCAAGTTTTTAAAAGAAATTTTTTCAAAGAAAAAGGCTATAGATCATAATGAAACAATAGCTTTGACAAGGGACACTAGTGCAATCATCAAGAAGCCACCTACTAAGCTTAGAGATCCAGGAAGTTTTGCCATCCCTTGTATGATAGGGAATGAAACCTTAAACCGTGCCTTGTGTGACCTACGAGCTAGTGTTAGTCTGTTGCCCTTACCCCTCTTTACAAGGCTGGGGTTGGGCAAGCTAAAGCCTACCGAAACAACATTGAAGTTAGCCGATCGTTCTGATATCCAACCTGTTGGATATGTCGAAGACATCCCCGTTAAAATAGAAGGGATGGAAATCCCAACTGATTTCATGGTGCTTGACATAGAGGAGGACAATGCGTGCCCTATAATCTTAGGACGACCCTTTCTCGCCACTGCGGGTGCTATCGTAGATGTTCAAACGGTAGGATTGTTTTTCAAGTGAGTGATGAGTTGATAGGATTTGAGTTGGAGAATTATATGAAAGGTCCCGCACTCTATTCTTGTAATATGATTAAAGGTCATAAAGTGAAAGAACGCTTATTAGCGCCATCTACACAATATGACCTCTTTGATCCATTCTAAGGACACTTTCTTATAACGTCAAGCTAATGACTATAAAGAAGCGCTTCGTGGGAGGCAACCCACGTATTTAACTGCTTTCATTTTGTTTTTAAGTTATTTTGTAGGTAATTGTCCGAAGGTGATTCAAGAAAACGAGAAAAAAATTTTGAGGCCCAATGTCCAGAACCTTGGCACGGCCCGTGCTCACACTGGCACAGCCGTGCCAGACCATACCCATCTAAAACTCCAGAAAGTTGGCACGGCCCGTGCTAAGGTTGGCACGGCCGTGCCCGACTACAGGTAAGGATAAACCCACCTTTTCATCTTCTTCTTCCTCCATTCTCAACCACTCACATCCCTCATCCTCCCATTTTTCTCTAAAACCTTCATAACCACAAAACCTTACAAACTCCATACCTCCCTCAAAACCTCACCAATTCTCAAAATTTCTTCACCCCATTAACCACAATCCACATTTCAATCTTAACCCTTCCATCAAAAACAACTTTCTTCCATCCCAACCAAAAAAACACACCAAATTCGTAGCCCCTATTCAACCAACTACAAAACCCACAAATTCTTCAAAAAAACACCCAACCCAACTCCTAACACTTACTCAAACCCCAACCCCATCACCCAACCAATCTTTTCTACCCAAAACATCTCCCAAAACCCAACCTTCACCCAAAACACAAAAGGTCAACCAAGGTTCCGGATTAATGGCATCTAGGAAAGGTGGAGCAAGCTCTTACGGAGGACCACAACCAAAGAAGAAAACGCCAGCCAAGAATCATGGCATAATCTTCAAGGATACCAAGCAAAGGGACAGGTATAAAATTCTTCTCTCTAAACCTTTCCATCCTTGTCGATATCCAGATCCTTATACTTTGAGTGTGCTAGGACTACGGGATAATGTGTTTAGCTTACTAGGAAATTTAGGATGGGTTGATATGCTTAGACCTATGAAAGGCTTCGAAAATTTCACTTATGAATTCCTAAGTTCTATTGAATTTACGAAGGATAAGGTGAATTTTGACAACCCCGATCATAGAGTCTCTTTCCGACTTTTGAATATGGATTACGAGATGTCTCTTGAAAATTTCTGTTTAGAGATGGACTTTGCAAATGCGGGGTTCATCCATGACTCTTGGAATCCAAATTTAAAGTCGGAACACTATGACCCCGCTCTCTTTTGGAAACGCATTACCAGGTTAAGGCAATACAATCCTCGCAACAACAAGGCTAGTAACATTCACAACCCCGTGCTTAGATACCTCCAGAGAGTCATGGCTTGTACCATTTGGGGTAGAAAAGAAGTAGGAACAACTAGGACGGATGAACTTTTTATGCTTTGGGCAATGCTTAGTAACAATCCCGTTAATACTTGTTTCTACCTACTTGACTACCTTTCCTCCAGAGGAGCTAGACCTGACAATAGAGCTGAGATAGTAGTCGGTGGTATCATTACCTTCATCGCTAAGAAGTTCAGAGTAGGTGAGGAAGATGGGATAAATCCAATTGAGGGCAACAATAGACTTAATATTGAAACCCTTGTTGCTATGAACTTCATTAAGATTCGCCCACCCATGACTTATGCACTTCAACTTCGCATACCACTTTTATTTCTACTTCCTAACCCATCTCGGACTAACCCCGAGGTGGAGGAAAATTTGTTGTATGTTGGTGATGGATTACAGGTACATGAAGAGCATAATCAAGGTGACGAAGAAGGTGCCCACATGCACCATGAAGAAGAGCCCCATGACCATAACGACAACAATGAAAGATGGGCATGGATGTAAACCGAGGTACAAAGGATAAGCACCGAGCAACAAAGGCAAGGTGTTGAATTATCTGGGCTAAGAAATGATGTCCTACGGGGCAACCGCATATCCGAAGAAAATAACCAAATGCTTCGGAACATGATGCAACACTTACACCTTCAGGGCCCTCCCTATGGACCTCAATAAAAATGTGAGCTTTCCTCTTCCTCATTTTCACCTTATCTCTTCAATCTCTATCTCACTCTTCTACCTCTACTTCTCTTCTATTTTTCTTTTATCTTGAATCATTGAGGACAATGCTTCTCCTAAGTGTGGGGCGAGCCTAATAAAGTGTCTTTAGTAATAGTGTTTCCAAACTCCCTTGAACTTTATTCTTTTGTTTTGTTTTATTGTAAAAGGCATGGTTAAGTAGCTAATTTCTATTGAAAAAATCATGACACAAAATTTTTCATTGTCTCCTCTTATTTTGTTGATTCTTGTACATGAAAGCAAACTCCTATGTTTTAAGTCTTCTTGATATACCCACACCTTGTTTTAAAGTGAATAAATTTTTCAATGAGAAAAACACAAAGTTGCTTCCCTTGAGTAAATGTATGAATAGGTATTTTAAGGAAACACGTTTTAATCTTAGTGGTGCATTAACCTTTAAAGATTCTCAAAGCGCCAGTAGTATAAGTGAGTATAAGGGGGTTCACAAAAAGCCAAAAAGTCAAATAAATTCCAAGATCTCATCACTGAATCTAGATTGGGGAAGGAGGTAGGCCCTCTGACTTCCTACGTGAAGGTGATTGTTATCTTGAGAAAAACTTTAAAAAGCATCGTTGAAACTAGATTGGGGAAGGAGGTAGGCCCTTCGACTTCCTACGTGAAGATGATGTTTTAAGGGATACCATTGAATCTAGATTGGGGAAGGGGGTAGGCCCTCCGACCTCCTACGTGAAGATGTTGTTCCCTAAATAAAGAACTTAAAATGTGCAAATGGCAAGGAACAAAGATTCTCAAATACTCCCATCTCTCTTATATGAATTGTAGAAGGAATCTTTCTTGGTTAGTTTAGTGCTAGGATTAGACCATGTTTCCTCATAATACCTATCTTATACAGGAGCAAGAAAAGGGTTGGACTTCACACACACACTCACTTGAAACTTGGTCGTTGGGTTGAATAAAGATTTCAAGAAATGCTTGAGTTTGTGATTAGTGTACATTTGGGATTTAAGCCCTTGAGGAGACATGTGCTTTAATTGAATTGTCATTTGAATTAACTGTTGATGCTACTATGTTTATGCCTTTTGCTTGAGGACAAGCAAAGATTCAAGTGTGGGGAGTTTGATGAGTCATTTATTGTCTATTTTTATATGCTTTTTAGTTTAGTTTTATTTAGATTTTATATATTTTTATATCAGTATTATTTCCTTTTTAGGATAGTTTACTTTAAATTGCAATTTATTATATTTCAGGGAAGAATATTGGATGGATTGAATCTTGGAGCAAAAGAAAGGGATTTGGAGCAAATTGGACACAAAAATATAAAGATTGAGAGACAAATTATGTCTCCCATAAGTCAGAAGCCTGGCACGGCCCGTGCTAGCCTTGGCACGACCGTGCCACCCTCCAGAGCACCTTTTGCTGCTTTTGCTTGGATTCTGAGCTATTCTATTTTGGCGCACAATCTACCGTGGAATATTCTTGGAATATACTTGCTTAGATTTTAAGTCAAATGTGTACTATAAATAGAGTAACTAGCCATCAAAAATATTCATCTTTACTTGGAATACAATAAGTGACAATTGCTTTTCTAATTAAAGTTCTTTTCTTTTCCTTTATTCTCTTGTCTTTTACTTTCATGCTTTCTCTCTTCTCCCCCATGTCTACGATGAACATGAGTGAGTAGACTTCTCCTTGTCTTGGGATTGTTGGATAAGTCTAAATGACATAATCCTAATCAAACCAAGCCTTACGCCTTAATCTTATGTAACCCTAATTTCTTATCTGGATTCACCGTCTTAACATGGATCAACCATTATCAAACTGTGGAAACGAAAGTGGAGGGTTTGATAATTGTTTATCTATTATTCCAAATATCAATTCATAAAACGAAAGTGGAGCTTTGATATTCGAACAAGTGAATTCAAACAAGGATTGCAAAGTCAGCGAAATAGGCTTTGCAATCTTTGAGGTATATAGTTTCGATCTTCAAGGGAACTAATAACAATCAAGTCAGTAAAGGAAGCTTGGTTGTTAGAGGAACCAAAATCTAATAGTAATCAAGTCAGCGAAATAGGCTTGGTTGCTAGAAGAACATAAGAGAAACTGTCTTGAGAAATTAGGTCTAACATAACATTATAAGCTTATGGTTTTGGTTTGAGAAGGACTTGTCATTTAGAGGAAACCAACGATCCCAAGACTCCTTTTATTATTATAATCTTTCAAACGCTTGAAAACCCCCAACTTACAATTCTCTTCTCCCTTCTAATCATCTCTAAAAAGTTAATTGAATTAAACTACTCCCTGTCAGAACGATACTCTTTTATACTACTTCGGTAAGACCGTGCACTTGCGGTTTTATCTCATCAGGAACCCAAGTCAATCAATGAAGCCATTATTGATAACTCTTGGATTGAGGCCATATAGGAAGAACTTTCTCAGTTTGAAAGAAACAAAGTTTGGAACTTAGTTCCAAATAATCAAGACAAAACCATCATTGGAACAAGATGGGTTTTTAGAAACAAGTTTGATGAAGAAGGTAAGGTTGTCAGAAACAAAGCAAGGTTAGTTGCTCAAGGCTACAACCAACAAGAAGGTATTGACTGTGATGAGACCTTTGCACCAGTTGCAAGGTTAGAAGCCATCAGAATTCTTCTTGCATATGCTGCACATAAAAGCATTAAACTTTTTCAAATGGATGTGAAAAGTGCATTTTTAAATGGTTTTCTAAATGAAGAAGTTTATGTAAGCCAACCACCTGGATTCATAAATGAAGAAAAACCAAATCATGTTTTTAAATTAACAAAAGCACTTTATGGTCTTAAACAAGCTCCTAGAGCTTGGTATGACAGACTTAGCACATTTTTAATTGAAAATGGATTTTCAAGAAGAAAAATTGATACCACACTTTTTAGAAAAACACATAACACTGACTTACTTATTGTTCAAGTATATGTGGATGACATCATTTTTGGTGGTACTAAAATAAAAATGTGTGAAGAATTTTCCAACCTTATGCAAAGTGAATTTGAGATGAGCATGATGGGTGAACTTGGTTTTTTCCTTGGTTTACAAATCAAACAACATCCAAATGGAATTTTCATAAGTCAAGAAAAGTATGTCAAAGACATTCTTAAGAAATATAAAATGAATGAGGCAAAAATCATGGGCACCCCTATGCATCCATCTTCAAGTTTAGATAAGGATGAGAGTGGAAAATCTACTTCTGAAAAAGAATATAGAGGCATGATAGGTTCATTATTATATTTGACTGCTAGCAGACCTGATATAGTGTTTGCAGTAGGTTTATGTGCTAGATTTCAAACATGTGCAAAAGAATCTCACTTAACTGTAGTTAAAAGAATCTTTAGATATCTAGTAGGTACTACTGATCTTGGCCTTTGGTATAGAAAAGGTTCTAGTTTTGATCTTGTAGCCTATTGTGATGCTGATTATGCTGGAGACAAAGTTGAGAGGAAGAGTACAAGTGGCTCCTATCAATTCTTGCGACAAGCATTGATTGGATGGTCTTGCAGAAAGCAAAACACCATTGCACTCTCCACAATTGAAGCTGAGTATGTATCTGCAGCTAGTTGTTGCTCTCAAATCTTGTGGGTAAGAAATCAGCTGGAAGACTACTCTCTAAGGTACATAAGTGTTCCTATTTATTGTGATAATACAAGTGCAATTAATCTTTCTAAGAATCCTATTCAGCATTCTAGGTCTAAGCATATTGAAATAAAACATCATTTCATTAGAGACCATGTTCAGAAAAAGAATATTGCATTAAGTTTTGTTGATACTGAAAATCAACTAGCTGACATTTTCACAAAACCCCTTGTTGAGGGTAGATTCAATTGTCTTAAAGAAAAATTGCAAATCATAAAATATCCCAATAAAGATTGATCACTGATCACTAAGGGCCTTAGACTAAATCCCCTGATGTTGTCTGATTCAAATCAGATATATTTACATCAATCAGAATGTTCATCAGATTGTACTTCAGAATGTTCATGAAGTCAAAATCTTTTGAAAAACCTATCTGGTTAGTCTATTCATAATATCAGAAAATCACACACGCAGGATTTTGTGTGTTAAATCCAGAAATCTCTTCAAAATCTCAAGCATTAAATGTTTGATTAAGGTTTGTTATGTTTAAGCTATATCCATTAGACAAAGCTTAAAAATCATTTCAACCACTCTCCTTCCATCTTGTCAAACGGCTAGTTCCTTCTCTCTCCCACAACTTTTCAGTTTTTCATCTTTCCCAATAAAAACTGCCAACACCTTTTCTTCACTCCTCCAACTGCACGCTTGGCTCTATAAATAAGTCTATCATCTGTTTAGATTTTTTTATCACACTTCATCTTTCCCAAACCACCTTTTTCTCTAAATCAAAACCAAACATAAACCACTTCTCTCATACTCTGTTTTTTCACGAACATGGCTCGAACCAAAACTTCTTCTCGTGTTCGTTCCCAATCACCACCAAACGCTGCTAATGATCAATCCTCTGATCATTCTCCTCTAAACGAGACCCCTCTTCACACTATTTTGCAAGATGTCATCATCTCTGCGCATGACACTTCAAAATCATCCAAACCTAAAACTTCTAAAAAGCCAATCAGAAGATCCCAAAGGATGAGAAAGGGATCATCGTCTAAGCCAACCACTACCCATGTTGATTTAGTATCTGATAATGAAGAGAAGAATGGAGTCTCTGATAAAGAGAAATCTGAGAAAAGTGAGGAAGAAGTCTCAGGAAAAGGTAAAGGAGTTGCAGAAGAAGCAAGCTCTGAGAAGACTGAAGAAACTCTCCTTCAGATGGCTAAAGCTGCAAGGATTGTTTATCAAAGAAGGAAGCAGATTAAAAAGGAAGCACAGCCTTTTCCTGAAGAGAAAACATCCTCTGAAGATGAACAAGAAGCATAAACAGAGGAAGAGGAAATCGTTCCTAGGAAACGAGGAGAAGGCAAAGACATTGTCATTCTTACCTCTACTCTAAAGGCTCAAAATGCTGAAAAGATGGCCAACAGACCCATCAGCAGATCTAAGTATTTTGACTTTGAAAGTTTTAAGACAAAAGGATGGAATCTAGAGAAGTTCACAGATCCTCAAGGCTGGTCAAATTTTGTTTCCACTCAATGTCAGACTTTTCCAGACTTGGTAAAGGAATTCTATGCCAACATCACTATAAAGGAACACAATGAAGAAAAGTTCCTGGAGTCCACAGTCAAAGGAGTGACAATCCAAGTTTCTCATAACCTTCTTTCAGATATTCTGAAAATCCCAAATGAAGGTAATGAACTGTACAATTCTTGGTTCTCTAGTGTAGGAGTCACACGTGAACAACTCTTTGAAGAGTATATCAAACAAAACCATGATATTAATTCCAAAAATCTCGAAGATACACCCAAGATTCTCCACAACATGATCAGGCATACTCTCCTTCCTAGATGTGGAAGCTTTGAAGTTATCACTGATACTGATCTCTGCATCATTTATCCCCTCATGACCAAAACGAAGCTCAATCTGTGCTTTGTCATGCTCCAACACATGATGGATCAATGTTACTCCTTCAAATAGAAAGTTGCTGGGTTGCCCTATAGGATGCACTTGACACCCATATTTGAAGCTGCTGGAATTTCTCTAAACAAAGAAAAAGGTCAGGATACCTTTATGAGATTCACAGCCAAAACCATTAGTTAACTTCACATCACAACTTCAAACATGCCTATTCCTCAAAAGACTGGATCAGTTAAGAGGCTTGCTGATCAGAAAGTTCAGGAAGTAAGGATGAAGCAGAAAGCTGACAAGCCTGCCAAGAAGGAAATTGGTTCAAGTTCTCAGAATGTTGAGAAAGGAAAGGCTACTCCAGCTCTTGAAGTATTTGCTCATGTTGCTGAACATGCAAGAGAGCTCATTGAAGAAAGCCAAGAACAGTTTGAAGCTATGCTGGGTAAGAAAGCTGCTGAGAAGGTTGGAGAATCTGATGCTGACCATCAGAATGTTGAAGACTCTTTGAATCAAGGTGTTGAAACACCCTCTGAAGATATTAGAGTTGAAGAAAATACTGAGCTTCAAGCTCAGAATGTTGATAATGATACTAGGGAAGTTACAGAAATTCTAGTATCTGACTCTTTTGGAAGCAAGAATCAACCAATGGATGTTGAAGAAGAAGCTGTGTTGGAACAAGAAAATGTTGAAGCTCATCCTGATTTTGATCTCAACATTGAAGATACTACAAATGATCACTATGAAGAGCTCTTTCAAGATGCTCAGGGAGAAAACATTTAGCAAGATGATCAGAATGTTCAAAACAACACTGATCAGAATGTTCTGGAGAATGTAGCTCAAAATGTTCCCACTGCACCTATTGAGCAGCTGTCTGCAGATCCTAATCCTCTAGGTTCAGGATCTTTGCCTTCTGAGGAAGTTCAGCATCTTGCTCAAACTGGTCAGAATGTTCAGAGAGATCAGAATGTTCCATCTGCTCAGAACATGGAACAGGCTCAGTTTGTGAACTTGTCAACATCAACAATGGGGTCTACTGCTGGAATTAGTAAGTATCTGGTGTCTTCCCTACCAACACCAAGTACCATTCCTTCATTCACACCACCTCCACCACAAACCAAAACAACTCAGAATCTCCCAAATATGTTTGCCTTGTTTGACTCCTTAAACACTTTTGTCACAGCAAATAGAAAAAAGCTGATGTTTCTGCTGATGTTGCACCTGCTAAGCCTTCTAAGGCTGAGAAAATAGTTGCAAGGGCTTTAAGAGTTGCCACTAAAACTCATAAAATTGTGTGTGCACTTGCTAACTGAACAAGGGATGTTCAAGCTCCTGGTTTAGCAGTGGACAAGCCTATCTTTGATGATCCAACAGTTTTTGAATCTGAACCATCCTCAGATTCTGGGGATTCTACTCCCTGAATTTTTTCTAGTTCTACTCCCTAACCTTTTTGCAGATGACTAAAGGGGGAGAAAGCTTTAGGATTTCATGTCTTTAAGTTCTCTAAGTTTAGGCCCTAAGTAGGCTAGTGATCAATAGTTATTGAAGTCTTATAAAACTTCATTTTTGCTTGATCAAACTTAGTTTATATGCTTTTTTGTTTTTGAACCATGTTCATCATACAAATTGTATTTCATGAATGATATTAATGAATGAATTTTGATGTTGGTTCAAATTTGCATATTCTTATTTATGCTATGGATTATAAAAATGAGGGGGAGCTTTTTAAAACTTCTAAAAACTCATAATGGATTATAAAAATGAGGGGGAGCATTAAAATAAAATTTTCAAGCTCTAAAAATTCTTCATTTATAATCAAAATCCATAATCCTAAATCATAAGTTTATCATCTTCAAAAAAGGGGAGATTGTTGAGGCAAAATCCCTAATTAATTTTAAAGATAATAAACTTTAATGATTAAGGATTAAATGGACTTTGATTAATTCCTTGGTATTTAACTTGTGCTCTTGAGTGTTTTCACTAACACAGAAACAAGGTTTGAATCATACCAAGATGCATAAAATCAAAGGACATTGAATCCATGAACTAATTCTGAAGTTCAGAATGTTGATCAGAGAGTTGATCAGAACGTTCTGATGAGAGTTCAGAAGCAACCCAGTTCAGAAGGTTGTTCAGAAGCTACCCAGATTCATCAAGAACGTGAAGAGCATGCAAGTACACTTGACATGAATAAAAGGTCCAGAAAAGTACATCTGCATGGATCTATCAACAAATAAAGGCATGGACAAGGATCTATGTCAAAAGGATCTTTAATGTTCATCCAAGACTATGAACATTAAAGTACTAGGAATATTCCAAAGAGAATATTGTCCTAGATGATGCATTCACTGCACTTCAGTTGTATCTTACTATTAGGTTTGATTACAATAAAAGTTAAGTCTTATAAATCAACCTAAAGTAAGAACAAATGGAACATTCTGAGATCAGAATGTTCACTTCTCCACATGCTTCCAGCCATGAACAGTGTAGTTGGTGGAAAGATGGAAAAGCTAGCAAAAGGAGATCTTGCATCAGAGATAACGTGTACTCTGAGATGAATCAAGCAAATCTCCTTGAAGCATGGGCCTGAAGATTGCAGATCCACTATCCTCTCTCTCTCTTGCATCAAATCCAAGACAGATTTGATTCAACTTTATCTTACTTTTTCAAGCAACTTTTGAAGGATAAAACTTGAACAAATCTCATGTCACGTATGGAATGGACCCAGAAACTCATCTGACATTCATCCTTGATGAACCTAGATGAAGAACATCATGAATATCAAACATTCTGATGAAGAACACAGCAACATTCTGATGTTCATCCTGGGAACTCAACAACATTCTGATGTTCAGAATGTTCACCCAGATTTTCAAGTAAAAGCTTGTGGGGCCCAGGACACGTGGCATAACACCATTGGTCACCTTACAACGGCTATATGAGCCCAAAAAACTCTATAAATATAGATCAAAGGCTCAGCATTACTTGCACCATTGCAAAGCATACAAGAAAACAACAAAGATTTTTGAAGCTCTTGCAAAACTGAAATTGATCAATCTCTAAGGCTTTTGTTTACTTAGTGCAAATCAATACTCTCTGTTATCTGAATGATAACTTCTTCCTTCTCCTTTGTTTGATTCACAAATATTCAACCTCCATATAAATTGTAACAAAGTCTCATCTAGCTTTAGGGGTACTAGAGTGTTAGTTTGAGCAAAGGTTGTAAAAGTCTAAGTGGTTAACTTAGCAACAAGGTGCAAGCCTGCTGAGGCTTAGAGAATACAGAATTGTAATTGTTCAGGTGAACAAAGATTGTAAGGTGCAGGATTTAAGAGGTTATCTCAAGCAACATAGTGGAAACTCTCACAAGATTGTGAGGAGTGGACTAACCCACATTGGGGGAACCACTATAAATTCTTTGCGTGTCTATTCTCTCTTCCCTATACTCTTTACTTACTGCATACACAACACACACAAACACATTTACTTTATTAAACTGGTTTTGCACTCAGACATCAGAACGTTCTGAAGTCTGCTTTTAACTTAACCATTCCAAGTTTCAACTTGAGAATCAATTTTAAGTTACATGTTTAATTTTTAAAGGGTCACAATTCAAACCCCCCCTTCCTTGTGACTATTTTATCTACTTCAGTATATACATTTTTTGATACAGGTCAATTTTCACCTGGATCGTCAATTGACCCGGTTTGTACTCGTGACCGATTCTATAAATACATAAAAGAAGTTTTTTAATTCTTTCACACCACACTACCTCTTTACGGTGCATCCAGTTTGAAATGAACTCTACCTAACTAGATTGTCTATTCCTTTCAATCCATCATCATATTTGTCATGCATTTACGATTTGTCTTTAAGTATTTTGTCTATGTTGTTTAACATTATCAGGATTACGGAAGAATATTTGGCATCTAGGCTTTGTCTAGGTTGTCTAGGCTTTGTGCACTTTAAATTTGAGTCAGGATTATATGCAATTTATAACATATATTTAGTATTATTTTTGTTTTGATAGCATCCATCTATTTTGATTGCAATTTTACGATTTTTGATTTTGCTGTCCAACCCATATCAATTATATAAATGTAGTTTGAGTAAATTTGTTCGATTTTGATTGCGATTCCCTTTTGCCCTTAAGTAAAATCCCAATTTTGACAACCTTACTCATAGGTATTGAATATGACACATGTGAGCTTCAAGAGAAATGTGATTCATAGGGTTTTGTTATATTGAATAAGTACATGGAATATAAGAAGTTTGCTTAGCTATCATTTTAAAATTAATGCATACAACTTGCGTGCAGATGGAGCAGAACCCGAGGGTCCTGATCCAAGAGAGGTTTAGTTATAGGAGATTCTAATACGCAGAAAAACAGTTTTGGACATTAACTATAATTTTTTGTCGCAGCCATTTAGCTATGTCCACTTCAAAAATCAGTTATTTTGTGTATTGAGCGGCGCTAGTAATTTGATGAGCAATGAATATCATGAAGCAATACAACAGAAAATTAGAGAGCTGGACATTCGCGCAAAGTCGAGCAAAGACAGGGACGGATATTGCAGCAAGTTTAAATAACATGGATGTTAGTAGTGAATACATTCTCTGGTTCAAACATGAAATTGAAGAAAAGTGTGCCGAGTTAAATGGTATATTTTCCATTCGTACTTTCCATTTTTATATATTTGACAATGAAATTCGTTAAAGTAGAAACGACATTTTTTATGATTTCACTTGGAAAATTGAATACTCAACTGTCTATTCAGTAAAGAAAGGGTTAGTGTTTCTTTGTTGCCGGTTACCAATAGAGAGCGTCCTCGTGATTTTAGCTCAGTTGCTAAGGACAATGCATAATATATATATAAGGTACAGGGCTCAAAGCTCGACCACCACAAAAAAAAAAAAAAAAAGTTACCAATAGAGATTGATATAACTATGACATATTTGTCATTATACATTAGGTTCCACAATTGCTCTACCTCCGTAAAGATGATAGGTGTTTCTCAATTTACATAGATTTTTCTCTTTTATGAAGATGTAAACTGGCTAAATTTTAAAGTAGCTTTGGAAGAAATATATAAAACATTACAATCACCCACATAAATCTCACAAATTCATAGAAAAAATTGACAATATTTCTCAAATTAAAATATTAAGCAAAAATGAATAATAATAGTAAATGTGAAAGAGGACACGCACACATAAAAAAACACATTATTTTTACCTTCATTAAAACGAACATTAGAACAGTTCATCTTTCTTTCTTGATGTTCTCATATTTGATTAAAGAAATCGCAGTCGTCAGAGAAAATACTTGATATCCTTTGTATCGATTTATGTTGCATAGCTTGTTGATCTAATAGAGAGAAAACAAAAGAAAATTTAATCGAAAAAAAAAGATGTAACTAATCAATGATAAAATCAGAGAAATGACTTATACTTCGCTATATATGCACCAAAGAAACTTAACAAACCAAAAGAGTCACATTACAAATAACAATAGAATAAAACAAAACATTGTTGGGTTATGTAGACATGTGTTGGCTACATTATGCTAAAACAATAGTTCCAGCAAGATGTCAGACAAGATGTCTTAACATGTTGGTATGACATCACAGCGTGCCTTGTTCCGCTTACTTGGATATTTATTTTAAACGTGAAGATTTCCTGAATATTCTCTAAAGATTTCATTCACATAAAGAGTTGACCAAGAAGCATGTTTCTAGAAGAAGAGATAGGCGGTTTATACTTACCTTTGTCCTTAAAAAGGTTCTTGCAACATTTAAGGAAACATCGGATCTACTTCAGAATATTTTGTGCTGAAATCTCGTGATTCAACTATGATTAGCCGATTTTATGCATCAAGTCCATTATGCAATCAAGCAATATAAAGGAAGACTCAAGACCTAATTGATCATTGAACCCATCATTTACAAAATAGTCACTTAGGGTTTTAGTCGGTTCTTTGTTATTTGTGAGCCACTCTTGTATCACGTTGATGCATTGAGCTGGACTTTGTAGTTGAGTTGTAATTCTTAGAAATCACTCAAAGCTTGTAAGCACGAGTTGATTTTTAGGATTAGGAGAGTGTCTATATTTTTGTTATTACTAAAAGGACGATGACTGAATCTGTGATTAAGAAGAAGTGGGCGAAGGTTCCCATATCTAGAACTACGAGAGTCATAGTAGAAATTGCACTGATAGTGATTAAGTGATAAGCTAGTAGACCAAGGGTTTTTATGTTTGCTTTGAATTGATACTACTTGGTGAATTTCCTTCCTGACTTGGTAACTCCCACACATAGGTGAAGTTGCACCGAACTGGGTCAACAAACAACTTGTGTTTTTTTTAATTTCTTGTCCATATCTATTGTTAGATTAATTGTGTTATCACGAAGTATTGACATTATTCTTGACATCACACTTGTCGTAACATCGTGTATAACATCTTTACTGCGTGCCAGAATTTCAGGAATAATACAATATCATGAGAGAAGTACTTATTAAAATGGATTGCATTAATGAGAGAAGTATATGGTACAATATCAAAGAGAGAAGTACTGATTAAATTGGATTGCATCAATGATATAGATGGGATTATGATAGTCGATGATAGTTAAGATCTTCTGTTGGATCTGAAATATTTTTATAGAATGATATTGCAACTTTGAAGAAATGTTTTCATATATAAATTTCAAATACAAACACTAATTGTACTTTTGATAATGCTCTTTCATAAATTCCTTGTGATGTATTAGTTTCAAGGTAGAATAAGTAAAAATGGAAAAGACTTAAGCCTATTCACAAAAACTAGCCAACAGTTTTCGAAACCATCACCAAAAGATTCAAATTCGATTTCGTCATCATCACTATCAACGGTCCTTGAAGTCACTTGATTCTGATAGCTTCTTAGTTGAATAAGATATACATTGAAGTAATAACTCAGCATGTCTTTTCTTGCCCTCTTTTGAAAGTAACTTGATGGATTGTTGCAAAAAGAATTATTTTGGGAGGGGATTTTTAGACTCATTATAACCTTAAATCTCTTTTCTTAATTACCTGTCCATTGATGTGAAACTTCCTCACCCATTTTATCAAATCCTCAATGGTAAAATGCAAAACCCAATTCAAACTTCAGCTTCATCCTGAATCTTACACAGTCAACTGAACCTTGAACATTTGCAGCTACACTTTCCTCGTCTTCCTCTACCAATAAGATCTGTTTCTGTAGTAGGTCTTGAATCATCTTTAACAGGCCAAATTTGTGTGCCTAACAATTTAGAGTCACTCCCATAAACAACACCAGTCCATTGTGGGACTTCCACTTGGAAAAGAGGACCAACAGAAACAAACTTCAGCTTCCAATATGCAAGATAATAGCTCTCTAAATTATCTCTGCAATGTTTTACAAATTACATTATTAAAGATGTTATATTTAGGACTCTACCCTCTTTTTTGTACAAAAAAAGAAAGATATATTTATGCAAGGCAAACTTTTAGAAGTTGTCCAAAAAAAAAGGGGGGGCTCTCCCTTCCCCTTATTTTTAAGAGTTGTTTTTCTAAATTTATGTTGGTAGGGGGAGAGAAAAACAGCTCTCTAAATAATTTTTTTGAGGTAAAATTCTCTAAATTATATGATATTTTTTTGGTGTTAACCCTCCGGGACGAAAGTGATTTTTGATAAATTGGAGTTTCGTCGGGAGATAAGTAAAACTTTCGATGAAGGAATATAAGTTGTCATAGTTGAAACTCATGCATCTATAATCTTGTATTTACTTTCTTTGCTTTGTATACAAATGACAATTACTTCCACCAACCTCTTTCTGCACTAAAGTCTTTTTCCATTGTTGTGGTTATATGGCTACTTGTGTGCCGATACATCACAAAAACTTTTACAAGTAAAAATTATATATAGTAAAAGTATAGGTAGGAGATGATAATAAATTCTATTTACACAATTAAAAAATGTCTTAAGCCTATTGATGAAGAATAAGACTCCATGACATTCATCATCATGAGAGTTCATCATTATTTTCAAATGTCTCGGATGCATCATTACCACTATATTTATGAAATGACCTAACTACACACACAACATATACAAATGTTACTTCAATTCATTTTGATGGACAACCTCTAATGATTCTATGTCATCTTTGCATGGTTCCTCTTGCACCACATGGCAAGAAATAACTTCATTTTTACTTTGAAGAAAAATAGTTAGACAAATGCTAATTGATCAAATGCTTTTATTTATTTAATGTTTTCTTATATATATTTAATTAATAGAAAAAACTTCACTAAGCAAGTTTAATTATATGTCATATATATGAAAATTAGCACAAGACAATAACAAAGAATCAAACGATCTAACAAAACAAAGAAACATTTTGAGACATAATCGCATATTGACAGTTGACAACATATAATATCATATTATATAAATGGTTCCATCCACAAAAATTAAAAAAATTTGTCATGTTGAGGAAAAATTATTAAACATTATTATCATCCACCCACTAACTGAACATTGTTAAAAAGATAAATCCTACAAATTCATAGGAAAAATAGACACCTTAAATTAAATGATTTAATCAAACTAAAAAATAATAGTAAATACGGAACAGTAGATACGTGCATCCACTATTTTTACCTTCACTGAAAGAAGCACAAGCACATAATCTTCTCATACTTAATCAAAGAAATCACACTCGTTGAATAAAATACTTGATATGATAGCCAATAAGTCGACCTTTGTTGCATCAGTTGTAGATCTAGTAGAGGAAAAAGTATACAAAATTAAATAGGAGAAAAATTCCAACAAAAAAAGATGCAATTAGTCATCGATTGAATCATATGACTTGTGTTTCGCCATATATGAATATGTTGATTGAGTACAATGAATCAAAAATTGATGTATCCCTACCTAATTGATCATCAAAATAAATTCAATCATTCAACTATATGTGTGTGTGATTGTCAAAAAAATAAGTATACATATGTGTGTGCGAACATATCTTAAATATCTAGTGATAATTGGATAGATAAAATAAAAGATCACTTTACCAGATCTCTGCAAATCAAGATAATAAGGGAGGAGACAAAGGAAGAGATGGAATTTGGAGAAACGGCGCCACTGGCTCCTTGTTATTGTTAAACTGATCATAGACTCAACATTTATAATGGTTTTATAGAGGAAGGGTTGGTTTTAGGTTAAAAATTGACTTTACCTAAATTCATAATTTTATAAAGAAAAGTAAAATTAACTTTTTTATTTAAAATTATATTTTATTCATTACGCCAAAGTGAATTTCATAGTTAAAGATGAAATTAATCATGGGTTAATTTTTTAAAATGACCATGTAATGTGGGCGAAATCTGGAAAATGGTACCCGTTAATAAACACAACAACATCTGGATGGTAGGATCTTTTTCATAAATTTCCCTGAAATCTCTTCCTATGACATACATAATAAGTCTCCTTCTTTAAAGCCTTATGATTCTTCACACTTTCGTCTAGAGTCATAAAACCATCCTCTTGAGTCATCACACCATCTTTTGGTTCATAATTAATAACAAATGGTTGATCAACACTAGACCTTCTTGGAGCTGCATATTTGATGTGTTTCACGACGCTTGCCTTTTTGATGGGTTAGAAGTCACATGTATTAGAATAGTTATCAATAATATGACTGGAATGACATAATCTGGAATGGTGCGATTAACCACTTGAGTTTCAACTTTTGAAAATGTAGCAAAAAGATGTTCAATTGTAGCATCTACTCCATGACCGGCGAGAACGGATGAGTGGCAACGACGGAAAATAGTGCTCCGGTGTGACGGTAACGGCTTCCGGTATGGCGGCGATGAGTCTTCGCAATGGAACTGAGAAAGACTGTGTAAGAATGTACCTTGGCGCTCCTATATGGCACGGTGCATGCAAGCTGGTGTGCCGCCTTAGATGCGGAGTCTTAAGGAAGTGCAAGTGCGGCCACATGTCGACGTACGGTTGGTCTTCTGAACGGTTCAAAACAAGTACTTTTTGTTGTTGTTGTTCTCTATATTAAAACAGTTGCCATAAATTCAGAATTGTCAAAAATCAAACTAGGTAAATTATTAATATAAACCTAAACAACACAAAATATAGGACAATTGTTGTTACCTTTCTTTTCAAAGCTTCAAAATTCTAGGTTTTTTTTAACATTTTCTTGAGTTACAACCAAATTGGTCACAGTTAGGGTTGGGAATAGGCCAGGCCAAGCCAGGCTTTGATAAGCCTGAGCCTGGCCTATGGCCTTTCATAGACCTATTTTTTTGGCCTAGTCTGGCCTATTTAAAAGCCTGGCCTGACCTGAAAGCCTATTTACAGGCCTACTTACTATTAAAGCCACTAAACATTCTATTTTATCTACTTTTAAATAGGCTTAATAGGCCTCAAAGCCTATTTCAGTGTAATACTTGTCTATCACTACTATAAGGCCTTAAAAAGCCTATTTCACTATAAAGCTTTAAAGCCTATTTAAAACATCCACTATGAAACCTAACATGCATAAACACGCCGGCCTACACTACTAAAAAAACAAAAATTAGTGAGGGAAATTTTGTGAGGGAAAACGTGAAATCCCTCTCTAATTCCGTCACTAAATTTTGCGACCATGGAATTTGTGAGGAATTTTATTTTTTCCGTCACTAATTTCCCTCGCTAATTTTGCTTTTTCTAGTAGTGGTATTAGACCTCATAGACTTTTTTGATAGCCTGACCTATTTACTTAAATAGGCTTTTTAAAAAGCCTAAGCCTAGCCTTTTTAATAAACAGGTCAGGTCAGGTCAGGCTTAAACAGGCCAGGCCATAGGCTCCTATAGGCCGGCCTGACCTATTCCCAACCCTAATCACAGTTGATACGCCTATGAGCAACACCCGGCCACTTTAATCCTTAATCCGTTATCATCATGTTCCCTAATTCTAATTTCCTAGGGTTACTTAGGCCTTTCTTGTATAATGGTGGAATAATTTCCTCATGATCATTAACCTTAGGCCACATGTCCATTCACACATGTTACTGTAGAACAATAAGAAAGTGTGTATCTTTCCCTTTAATATTGATGATTAAATTTGGCAACTGCACAAAACCGTTAAGTAATAAAGTAGTAAGTAGATTGTCTTTACATAGATTGTCGTTACAACTAGGCAAGTAGGTAAACTTATTAAAACAGTAAATAAATTTTGTCCAGAGGTAGAGCATGAACCAAAGTGACATCATTAAGGTTGTCAAAATTGAGATTTTGCTTCAGGTTGAAAGAAAATAGTTAAATCGAAAATCGTAAAATCGCAATCAAAATCGAAGGATTTTACTCACTTGCTTTTGTAGAATCGATATAAGATAGCAAAATCTAAAATCGTAAAATCGCAATCAAAATCGATTGATTCTACCAAAAGAAAAATAATTCTAAATATATGTTATAAATTCCATATAGTCATAGATGACTTAAAGTTTTTAAGTTCACAAAATACTTAAGCCTGGATGTCAAATATTATTTGGTAGTCATAATAATAATAAAAAAAACCGAGTAAAAATACTTAAAGGCAAGTCCTACATATCTGCAAAATACTTGTTCATAAGTGAGTAAGTGACTATTAAGTTTCAAGGAAAAAGGCTAGATGCCTAACATAAAGCTTAAAGCAAACCTAGATGCATTACACGAAAACATCATCCACCGTCATCTCAACACGTTGGTCTGCATCAATCTCTTGTGAACGGACTGTGCGGTGTGAAAGAATAAAAGAAAACTTGATTTTGATGTATGTAACGCCCACTTTCGTTTAATTAATTATTTAATCGAGTTTAGACGATTATATTATATTTATATAATGTATGTGTGAATTTTGTTGATTTATGACAGTTTAGATGATTTGGATGATTTTGATGTGTTTTGATGATTTGATGAGATTATGAGACTTATTTTATTGTTAAATAAAATAAGATTTGAAAATAAAATAAAATATTTAGTTGAGGGCTGTTTTGAGAATTTAGAGAGTTTTGGGGGAGAAAGTGAGATAAGATAAGATATTAGGAAGAGATATAAAAAGGAAAGACCTAGGTTTAGAAAACACTTTGTACGTACGATCAAACTTTGGAAAAGGAGGAAAAAGCCATAGAACGGAGAAGACCAAGAGGAAGGCTGCGATTTCTGCAAAATAAGGTAAGGGTGAGACTAATGATTCAGTAATGTTGATTAGTGATGATTAATTAGCAAGAATTAGGATTGAGTTGGAGGAATCGAAAACTAGGTCAAATCCCTAAAATTGATGATCAAACGGTAGAAATCGATTAGATTGTTGTAGAAAACGTCCCTTGACCTTAAAATATGTTTAGGATGAATTCTGGAATCGAAATTAGGCTTTAAACCATGAGTTTAGATGAATTTTTGAAGAAAACTGCATTCTGCCCGAGCCAACATTCATCGTTCGCCCTGGCGAACGATGATCCTCGCCTCGCAAGGGATGAAGTTCATCGCTCGCCATGCGAGCCAAAACCCCTCGCCTCGCGAGTTACAAGTCGTAGCTCACCACAATGAGCAACCCTACTCGCCATAGCGAGCATGACCAGAGAGCTTGTCGAATTTTGTAATTTTGACTTTTGAGTTGAACCCTAGATGCTTTTGAGTGCCTTTAGTTGTGTATTAAAGATTAGAGGATGACTTAGAACAAGATTGAACCTGGAACAACCGTAGTTGGAAACCTGGCTTGTACTCACCATGGCGAGCAAATGCTCTCACGTCGCGAGCACTTCCAGAACTGAATGCTTTTGGAAATGTTATGACCTGAGTTGTTTGGATTGATTAGGAATGGACATTAGGTAGTAATGAAACCTATTTAAGATGTTAACTGAGACTTGTGAAGCTGTTATGAATTATTAAGCAGTTTGTAATTTGATTTAATGATTAAATGCATTACTTGATTTATTCTTGAATAAACTTGATGTTGTTGAAAATGAATTGTTGTGATGAAATTATAATGATGTTGTGATCTGATTATGCTTCTGCCGTTATTTAACTAAGTTGCATGAGTCTATACATGATGATTAAGATGTTGTTGAGCTCCAAATTATTGGATGCATATTGAGTTGTTAATTAAGATTGTTTTAGATTGATTGAGTCCATGCATTAGCATTCATATGTTGGGGGCTCATGCCCTGGAGCTTAGTCCTCACCACGATGGAGCATTTGCTCAAATAAATGTTGGGGGCTTATGCCCTGAAAGTATATTAATACTAAACTGTTGGGGGCTCATGCTCTGATTGGTACCACATGCATATAAGAGGTGCATTGTCGCATTTGTCGGGTCGAAAGATGTTATGTTATTGATGATGATTAAAATGACGTGATTACTTGATGATTGTTTATCAAGGATGCAATGATGCTTAAATTATTTATGTTGTTAATTATGATTTTGAATTATATTGATTAATATTATTGTGTTATGAAATCTCATCCCTTCTGCTTGAAAATGTTGCTCTTTTTATGAGTAACTTGCAGGTGATCGTGCTTAGTGTGCAGTTTGCTGTCGTGAGTGGCCTTGCCTCACTGTGTCATCTAGGTCGCTCTGATACGTAACGGTATGGGGTTCTATGATATGCATGCTTCATTCTCTTACGTGAACAACTACGATATTTTATGATGTTGAATATTTAACTGAGATATTTTGATGGGGCCTACATGCAATGTTTAAGATATTTTGTTGAAGGTTAAATTGTTAATTAACTGATTTTTGGATTATGTTTGAATGTGATATCCCATTTATGATGTTTACTCTGATAAATGTTTAGAAATTTTCATATTGGGAAAACGGGGTGTTACAATTGGTATCAGAGCAGGTCGGTGCGTCCGGCCAATTAGAAGAGTCTTGTCGAGTCTTAGTAATATTTGTATTACTATCTTATGTTGTTGTTGCTACTTGTTGTAGAATATCAGAATGGCTGGAAGGAACGATGCTGCATTAGCTGCTGCTCTACAAGCTGTTGCCCAAGCTATGGGACAACAACCTAACGCGAATGCTGGTGTGAATGCTGAGACCAGGATGTTGGAGACGTTCATGAGGAATCATCCTCCAACCTTCAAAGGAAGATATGACCCTGATGGAGCCCAGACGTTGCTCAAGGAGATTGAGAGGATTTTCCGTGTGATGTAGTGCACGGAAGTTCAGAAAGTGAGATTCGGTATGCATCAGCTAGCTGAGGAAGCTGATGATTGGTGGGTTAGCCTTCTGCCTAACCTTGAGCAAGATGGAGCTGTTGTGACTTGGGCTGTGTTCAGGAGAGAGTTCCTAAGAAGATACTCTCCGAAAGATGTTCGTGGGAAGAAAGAGATCGAGCTCCATGAGCTGAAGCAAGGAAACATGTCTGTGACCGAGTATGCTGCCAAGTTCGTGGAATTGGCAAAGTTCTATCCACATTAGACTACTGAGACTGTTGAGTTCTCGAAATGCATCAAGTTCGAGAATGGTTTGAGGCCTAACATTAAAAGGGCGATCGGATACCAATAGATCCGAGTTTTTCCAGATTTGGTGAATAGCTGCAGAATTTATGAGGAGGACACCAGAGCTCATTACAAGGTTGTTAATGAGCGGAAGACTAAGGGCCAGCAGAGTCGCCCTAAGCCATATAGTGCCCCTACTGATAAGGGCAAACTAAGAATGGTCGAGGAGAGACAGCCTAAGAAGAAGGATGTTCCTACTAAGATTACCTGTTTCAATTGTGGCGAGAAAGGCCACTAGAGAAATGTTTGTCCTGAGGAGGTAAAGAAATGTTTCCGGTGTAGCAAGAAGGGTCACACATTAGCTGAATGCAAGCATGGTGATATCGTGTGTTTCAACTGCAAAGAAGAGAGTCATATTGGTTCCCAATGCAAGAAGGCTAAGAAGGCGCCTACTACGGGTCGATTTTTTGCTCTGGCTGGTACTCAGACAGAGAATGAGGATCGTTTGATCAGAGGTACTTGTTATATTAATAATACTCCATTAGTTGCTATTACTGATACAGGTGCTACACATTGTTTTATTGCTTTCGATTGTGTTTCTGCTTTGGGTCTTGATTTGTCTGATATGAATGGAGACATGGTTGTCAAAACTCCAGCTAAGGGTTCAGTGACTACTTCTCTCGTATGTTTGAGATGTCCTTTGTCTATGTTTGGTCGCGATTTCGAAATGGATTTAGTTTGTCTACCTTTGAGCGGTATGGATGTGATTCTTGGTATGAATTGGTTAGAGTACAACCATGTTCATATCAACTGTTTTAGCAAGTCAGTGTATTTCTCTTCCGTCGAAGAGGAAAGTGGTGCAGAGTTCTTATCTACTAAGCAGCTGAAGCAACTGGAACACGATGGTATTTTGATGGTATTGCAGTGGATCCGTCTAAAGTTGAAGCAGTATCGCAATGGGAGACTCCTAAGTCGGTTACTGAGATTAGAAGCTTCTTGGGATTAGCTGGTTACTACCGAAGATTTATTGAAGGATTTTCTAAGTTAGCACTTCCGCTAACGCAGTTGACTTGTAAAGGTAAAGCCTTTGTGTTGGATGTTCAATGTGAAAACAGTTTCAGTGAATTGAAGAAGCGTTTGACGACTGCTCCGGTTTTGATTTTGCTGAAGTCCGATGAACCTTTTGTGGTGTACTGTGATGCGTCCAAGTTGGGTTTAGGTGGTGTACTTATGCAAGATGGTAAAGTGGTAGCTTATGCTTCAAGACAGTTGAGAATTCATGAGAAGAATTACCCGACGCATGATTTAGAGTTTGCGGTCGTGGTCTTTGTATTGAAGATATGGAGACATTACTTGTATGGTTCGAGGTTTGAGGTGTTTACTGATCACAAGAGCTTAAAGTATTTGTTCGATCAGAAGGAAATGAATATGAGGCAGCGTAGATGGCTAGAATTGTTGAAGGATTACGACTTTGGTTTGAATTATCATCCAGGTAAAGCTAATGTTGTTGCAGATGCCTTGAGCAGGAAGACATTGCATATGTCCGCTATGATGGTTAGAGAGTTCGAATTACTTGAACAGTTTAGAGATATGAGTTTGGTTTGTGAATGGTCACCTCAGAGTGTGAAACTGGGAATGCTGACGATTGATAGTGAATTTCTGAAGAGTATTAAAGAGGCACAGAAAGCTGACGTCAAGTTTGTAGACTTATTGGTTGCTAGTAATCAGACTGAAGATGGTGACTTTAAAGTTGATGACCATGGTGTGTTGAGATTCCGAGGTCGGATTTGCATTCTTGACAATGCAGAGATGAATAAAATGATTCTTGAAGAGAGTCATAGAAGTAGTTTGAGTATTCATCCGGGAGCTACGAAGATGTACCACGATTTAAAGAAGATTTTCTGCTGGTCTGGATTGAAACGTGATGTGGCACAGTTTGTGTATTCCTGTTTAGTTTGTCAGAAGTCGAAGATTGAACATCAGAAACCTGCTGGTATGATGGTATCTTTAGATGTGCCAGAGTCGAAATGGGATAGTATATCCATGGATTTTGTGACGAGTTTGCCGAATACTCCTAGAGGGAACGACGCAATTTGGGTAATCGTAGATAGATTGACGAAGTCGGCTCATTTCCTACCGATTAATATTAATTTTCTTGTTGCCCAGTTGGCAGATATCTATATCAAGGAGATTGTGAAGTTACATGGGGTTCCGTCGAGCATTGTATCAGATAGAGATCCAAGATTTACTTCTAGATTTTGGAAAATTTTGCAAGAGGCTTTGGGTTCGAAGTTGAGATTGAGTTCGGCATATCATCCGCAGACAGATGGTCAGTCAAAGAGGACAATTCAGTCGCTAGAGGATTTGTTGAGAGTGTGTGTTCTTGAGCAAGGAGGAACTTGGGATAGTCATCTTCCGTTGATTGAGTTCACATACAATAATAGTTATCATTCTAGTATTAGAATGGCACCTTTTGAGGCTTTGTATGGTCGGAGATGCAGAACTCCGTTGTGTTGGTTTGAGTCAGGGGAAAGAGTGGTCTTAGGACCAGAAATTGTTCAACAGACTACTGAGAAAGTTAAAATGATTCAAGAGAAAATGAAAGCGTCACAGAGTCGACAAAAGAGTTATCATGATAAGCGTAGGAAAGATCTTGAGTTTCAAGAAGGAGACCACGTGTTTTTGAGAGTCACCCCTGTGACTGGTGTTGGACGTGCTTTGAAGTCAAAGAAGTTGACTCCGAGATTTATTGGTCCGTATCAAATATCGGAAAGAGTTGGAATGGTGGCGTATCGAGTTGGATTACCACCACATCTTTCGAATTTGCATGATATTTCCATGTGTCGCAACTTCGAAAGTATGTTCTGGATCCATCTCATGTGATCCAGAGTGATGATGTCCAAGTTAGAGACAACCTTACGGTAGAGACTGTACCGGTGAGGATTGATGATCGAAAAGTGAAGACGTTGAGAGGCAAGGAAATAGCCCTTGTTAGAGTCGTTTGGGCTGGAGCGACTGGTGAAAGGTTGACGTGGAAGCTTGAGAGTAAGATGCTGGAGTCTTATCCAGAGTTGTTTGCTTGAGGTAAATTTTCGAAGACGAAAATCTTTTAAGTTTGGGAGAGTTGTAACGCCCACTTTCGTTTAATTAATTATTTAATCGAGTTTAGACGATTATATTATATTTATATAATATATGTGTGAATTTTGTTGATTTATGACGGTATAGATGATTTGGATGATTTTGATGTGTTTTGATGATTTGATGAGATTATGAGACTTATTTTATTGTTAAATAAAATAAGATTTGAAAATAAAATAAAATATTTAGTTGAGGGCTGTTTTGAGAATTTAGAGAGTTTTGGGGGAGAAAGTGAGATAAGATAAGATATTAGGAAGAGATATAAAAAGGAAAGACCTAGGTTTAGAAAACACTTTGTACGTACGATCAAACTTTGTAAAAGGAGGAAAAAGCCATAGAAGGGAGAAGACCAAGAGGAGGGCTGCGATTTCTGCAAAATAAGGTAAGGGTGAGACTAATGATTCAGTAATGTTGATTAGTGATGATTAATTAGCAAGAATTAGGATTGAATTGGAGGAATCGAAAACTAGGTCAAATCATTAAAATTGATGATCAAACGGTAGAAATCAATTAGATTGTTGTAGAAAACGTCCCTTGACCTTAAAATATGTTTAGGATGAATTATGGAATCGAAATTAGGCTTTAAACCATGAGTTTAGATGAATTTTTGAAGAAAACTGCATTCTGCCTGAGCCAACATTCATCGCTCGCCCTGGCGAACGATGATCCTCGCCTCGCGAGTGATGAAGTTCATCGCTCGCCATATGCACCAACACCCCTCGCCTCGCGAGTTACAAGTCGTAGCTCGCCATAGCGAGCATGACCATAGAGCTTGTCGAATTTTGTAATTTTGACTTTTGAGTTGAACCCTAGATGCTTTTGAGTGCCTTTAGTTGTGTATTAAAGATTAGAGGATGACTTAGAACAAGATTGAACCTGGAACAACCGTAGTTGGAAACCTGGCTTGTACTCGCCATGGCGAGCAGATGCTCTCGCCTCGCGAGCACTTCCAGAACTGAATGCTTTTGGGAATGTTATGACCTGAGTTGTATGGATTGATTAGGAATGGACATTAGGTAGTAAAGAAACCTATTTGAGATGTTAACTGAGACCTGTGAAGCTGTTATGAATTATTAAGCAGTTTTTAATTTGATTTAATGATTAAATGCATTACTTGATTTATTCTTGAATAAACTTGATGTTGTTGAAAATGAATTGTTGTGATGAAATTATAATGATGTTGTGATCTGATTATGCTGCTGCCGTTATTTAACTAAGTTGCATGAGTCTTGTTATCATGATTTTCGGGTGTCAAGTCATTAATTAGGCTTGAACCTTTCAATCTTTGATAATCTCTATTTTTTCTTGGGAAGGGCAAAATTGAGAAAACCCTTAGAGTTTCTAAGTTCGGGGGTCGTTTTTGCTACGGGAAGGTGTTAGGCACCCGAAACGATTATGGTATTCCATAAGAACCGTTCTCCAAAGTTTTTTTCTACGCTTTATTTTTATTGCCTACTTATGAAAAAAAGAAGTTTTATTTGAGTGAAGAATGGGGGAGAGAAGATGATTGAGATTTTATTTTTATTTGGCTTGGAGGAGTTTTGACTCATTGCCTACGTACCCTTTTAAGGGATCAAAACCAATCGTAGTTCATTCTCAAAAATTGTTTTTGCTCTTTGTTGGTTGATTTTAAGTTTGAAAAAGGAATTTTGAAGAATGGAGATGAGAGGCCTCAAGGGCATGAGATTTGGAAAATGTGAGGTGGAACTAGTTATTTTGCAAAATAAAGTCTAAGTATGATTAAAATTCATTAAGATTTTTACTTAAGAAAATAAAAGGAAAATGAGGAGTTTTGACTCCTATTTTTTGGAAAAAAGGTTTTCAAGTGAGGTTATTCACATTTTTTGGGAAAATGATTTTTTGTCTAAGCATTATAAAACCTAAGCATACATCTAAACATACATTCCCTAATCAGGCATCTAGAATATCCATGTGGGGTGTGTGCATGTGTCGGTGTACATCACTTATAGTGTCCATAGTCCTTTACATTGAGTCCTAGATACATGCTATGGTCTTGCAAAAATTTAAAAGATGAATTTAAACTAGCCTAAAATATTACATAACCATTGGAAATACAAAAGGGAAAAATTGCAAGGAATAAAGTCTAATCTAATAGGAATGAGGATGATGTAGTAAGATGCTATGAGATGAGTGAAGCATAAGTCAACAAATGTTAGCAAAACAAGATAAAAAATATACCATGAGTGATAAAAAACAATCAATTGAACATGAAATGGAATGGTAAAGAAATGATGAGAATAACCAAGACATAATGAGAAGAAAAGTTGCTTAAAATGCAAGAAACACCTAAACCATGCTAAAACAGCAACACACTCATAAAATCAACATCACATATATCATAAAATTGCATACTAATTGTTCATAACATGTGTCTAAATTTATGAAGAAAGATATGGCAAGAAAATCACAATATTAGCCTAAAAAGAAACAAATTAACCAAGAAAATAACACCTACATTTTTTATCATTTTTAAACCATTGAAAAAACATCACAAAAGGGTTAAAATGTATTAAGAAATATATGACAATTTTTAGGAATTTTTAGGAAAAAATATTAAGTACACAGAGGTTCAATTAGCAAAAAGTAGGGTGTAGGTAGCAAGAAAAAGCAAGAAACGCACAGGAACCCTAGGCCCAAACCCAAAGCCCAAACACTCAGCAACCTGATGACACAGGGGGCGTTGGATTGATCCGGAGGGGGGAAACCCTAGATCCAACGCCTCAGGATGAAGGAAAGACGAACCGGAGATGAACCGGAGATGAACCGGACCGGTTCAGGTGCTTATAAATAGGTTCAGGCACCGGTCCAATTCATTTCCTCTTCTTCTTCCTCTCTCTAAACCTCACTTCTCTCACTAGGTTCTAGCTTCTCTCTTCTCACCTTTGCCGGTTTCTGAAAGAAACGGCTGAGGAAGATGAAGATCGGCCGGAACCTTCAAGGTTCGCCGGAATCTTCATCTTCTCCGGCGAGCAAACTCAGATTCTGACCTAATACTTCCAGAAACCTAAAATTTTTACCCCAATCGATTCGTCTCTCTATTCTAAGCATGATTTTGGCACTGGTTTTCACAAATAAAGTTTGAATCGACGTAGATCTAAAACTTTTACGGTTTTGAAAATGTTTTTTTTTTAAGTTTTCAGTTTTTTTGAAAGAAACTTTTCGAAACCCTAAGGATCTACATCGATTTGCTTTCGCTGTTGTTTTTGAGAAAGAAAGAAGAGGTTTGAGTTTACCTGAGGTTTTTTGATTCGAAGATTCTTGATGAAGATCTTCTGGAAACTTCGATCTGGTTCTTTTGTTGCTTTGTTGCTCTGAAACCGAAAATAAATCGGTGTTTCTTCACTGATTCACCTTCTTCTTCTTCTTCACCGGTTCAGATTCCTTTGTTCTTCTTTCCTTCTTCTTCTCACTGATTCCTTCGTGATCGGTGCTGGAGTTTGCCAATGGCGAATTCTCACTTTGAATTGCGAAGGAAACCAATTCGATGATGAAGATTCAGTGAAGAATCTCTGAGAATTGCGAAAGATCTTGTTGATTTGCACTGATTTGTGATGTTTTGTGTTGATTTGTGTTGATTTGTGTTGATTTGAGTTGATTTGGATTGATTTGGAAACGGTTAGGGTTTGAGTGTTCTTGGTGTTCTTCGTGATTTCTGGAAATTGTTGAGTTTTGATCTTTGAGAGCAGAAAGAGAAAGTTGGAAAGTGTTTGTGATGTGGCGTGTGATTAATGGATCTCATTCTGACTTGTACAGTAATTGCACCTTTTATAGGCTGCCAAATGTGCTTGAGACCCAATGAGAAAGGGACACCTGTCCTTGGGTTGTGCTTGGCTCTGCCTTGGACTTTTGGCCTTAAGGACCTATCTGCAAAATAAGGAAATTGAAGGACTGGACTGCAAACTAAGAAAAAAGGACTAAAAAGTAATTTTTAAAAGTTTTGGACTAAAATGCAAATTAAAATAAGATTGGATTAAAATTGGTAATTTGAAAAAAACGTAAAGAGAAATCGAAATTTTGACAGGAAAAGACCAAAATGCCCCTAGGGAATAAAATGACTCAACCTGACTTAGATGCAATTTTGAAATGATTTTAAACAGAGATTCAACAATGATTTGTACAGACAAATTGAAAAGACTCAGAGGCAAACACAGGGACTAAAATGGGTTCCACTGCAGGAAATGACCAAAATACCCTTTTGTATGATTTTTGAAATAAAATGCAAGAAAAGGTAATGCGATGTTTCTGAGAGAGTTTAAACGACTTGTAATGCAAGAAAGACATTTTGGATGGTTTTATGCAAGAAAATCACAATTGAAAATACTTTGAGACAGAGACAGCAAAAGATGCAGATGAAACAAAGTAAAGACTCAGAGTAAAACAACAGTAAATTGACAAATATCAGTAGTAGAAAAGAAATTTGAATGAGTATTTTTAGGTCCAAAATCAGGGTATAACAAGTCTATACATGATGATTAAGATGTTGTTGAGCTCCAAATTATTGGATGCATATTGAGTTGTTGATTAAGATTGTTTTAGATTGATTGAGTCCATGCATTAGCATTCATATGTTGGGGGCTCATGCCCTGGAGCTTAGTCCTCACCACGATGGAGCATTTGCTCAAATAAATGTTGGGGGCTTATGCCCTGAAAGTATATTAATACTAAACTGTTGGGGGCTCATGCCCTGATTGGTACCACGTGCATACAAGAGGTTTAGATCTGCATTGTCGCATTTGTCGAGTCGAAAGATGTTATGTTATTGATGATGATTAAAATGACGTGATTACTTGATGATTGTTTATCAAGGATGCAATGATGCTTAAGATTGTTTATGTTGTTAATTATGATTTTGAATTATATTGATTAATATTATTGTGTTATGAAATCTCACCCCTTCTGCTTGAAAATGTTGCTCTTCGTATGAGTAACTTGCAGGTGATCGTGCTTAGTGTGCAGTTTGCTGTCGTGAGTGGCCTTGCCTCACTGTGTCGTCTAGGTCGCTCTGATACGTAACGGGATGGGGTTCTATGATATGCATGCTTCATTCTCTTGCGTGAACAACTACGATATTTTATGATGTTGAATATTTAACTGAGATATTTTGATGGGGCCTACGTGCCAAAACGATTTATGGATTTCGAATTAATTTTCCGCTGCAATGTTTAAGATATTTTGTTGAAGGTTAAATTGTTAATTAACTGATTTTTGGATTATGTTTGAATGTGATATCGCGTTTATGATGTTTACTCTGATAAATATTTAGAAATTTTTATATTGGAAAAACGGGGTGTTACAATGTACTTTTAGAACCGGGTGACTGATACAAACCAAATCAATTGACAAACTAGGTTAAAATTGATCAAAATATGCTACTAACAGCCAAACAATCTAAAACTAGAGTACATAACACTATCAATGCAAACACGTACACTTTTTCCCTTTTACGGTTACTAATAGCTATGAAAATATTTCAGAAATTATGCCATAAATTTATACACAGGGGCCAGGGTACTATTATGCATGCCCTAGTTATTAACAAGACTAAAATTTATTCCAGGTCTGTTTTTACGAGATATTGAGAAAATACTTCTTTTACAATTTTCTAAGTTAAATCTTGGAGAAACAGTGAGAAAAAGAGTGGAAGTGGAATACCATAACTTGCTCGTTGTTGCTGAATCTTGTTGTTGTCGTCGTTGTTGGTTGAATTAGTAAGTGTTACTAAAGTTAAAGAACTAAGAACATTATTGTTGAATATATGTTGTTGTTTATATTATTATGATGTGATGATTATGTTGTGTCGTTTATATTACTATGAGAAGATGTTTATGATATGATGAATTATGTTGTTATGATGTTGATTATGATATTGATTATGATGTTATGATGATTGTTTATGGTGTTGAATATGAGGTTGTTATGATGTTACATGATGACGATTATGAATGTTGTGATGATGATTACATGATGTTATCTATGAGTTGTTAAATGTACTTGATGATGGTTATGTTAAGTTGATAAGTTGTCTTTTATTCATGAATTGCTAATAAAATGTTTGATGAATAATTATTATTATGAAATGATGATGTTACGTATAGTTGCTAAGTTGTCTTCCATCCATGAGTTGTTAATGAGATGCTTGATGGAGAATGTTAATACGAATTAATGATGTTGTTATGTTGTATATGAACTATGAATATGATGTTGTTACGTTGTTTATGTCATTGATTATGAAGTTGTTATGTTGTATACGAATTATGAGTATGATGTTATATGATTATGATTAAGATGTTGATTATGATGTTAAATGATGTTGTTATGATGTTGTTTATGATATCGAGTTATGACTGTTGATATAATGAGTACAAGATATGGTTTAGGAGACGTTGAAAGAATTATTATTACTAATTGATGGAGTTTAAGTTGTTAGATGCATTTGATGAATTATATGCTTATTATTTATTGTTTGTGAAATCTCACCCTTTCTGTTTGAAAATGCTGCCCTTCGTATGGGTAACTTGGAGGTAATAAAGATTAGTAGGAGTGGTGGCTCAAATGTCTTAGGGCTTTGATACGTAACGGGATGGGAAATTGTTGCTAAATTTATCATTCCTTTATGTATCAATTTTGGAACATATTGTTGAAGCTTTTATTGTCGTTGAATTAATTCCACTGCAAAGTTTTAATTATTACGTTGTTGAAATTTGAAGAATAATTATGTAATTATTCCATTTGTGATTTTTAAAGAAAAGAGGTGTAACATTCCGTTTAAGGTGTTTTACTCTGATTAATTTATGAAATTTTTATGTTGGGAAAACGGGGTGTTACACAACATAATCATTAATCATTATTCTATAGAAACATCACTATTTTGAAATGTGAAATATCATTTACAATACAAATTAAATTGTATTTTTAAAATTAATTACCTGAATTGTTGTGCAAAAGAATAACCATCACTTAAAAACTATTAAAATCATTCTAATCAAAGTGTTTAATCCAATTTCTTCAGAGTTCACACCGTATGTTCACTACAAGAAAAACTGCAAATTGCGACACTTCATCTGCGACCCTTACCTTGCAACTGCCTCAAAGTGCATTTTTGCAACAGTTGTTGCGGCTGTTAGGATGAACCGTCGCAGATTTTTTTGGTTAATTAATTAGAAGGCGCGTTGTATATTTTCATTCCCCGCTTTACCAAATTTTCGTTCCCCCATTTCTCACTTCCCCAAACTCGCAAACTCACTCTTCACCAACTCACTCCATCTCCATCTCCATCGCCAACTCATTCCATCTCCATCGCAAACTCACCCATCTCCATCGTTCACTCTTCACCAACTCACTCGCTCCTCACCCCTTCTTCTTCCTCACCCCTTTTCCTCGTTCACCAACTCAATCGCTACTCACCCCTTCTTTTTCCTCGTTATGCCTGCAACCAACTCAATCGCTCTCACACTCCAAACCTAGACACTCGATTCAGATTTGTCTCCTTCCCAAACCCAAACCTTGCTTTGAATCGGTCCAATCGGTTCTACAATCAGTCCAATAGCTGATTCAGATTCTTCTCACACCCAATATTGCTCAAATTCCAACTCACTCAGTCCACAATCCATCACCGTTGATTTTATTGCTCTGAAAGGTTAGTGAATTACCTTTGCTAAATTGATTTTATTGCTGCTAATTTGTGATTTAAAATTTTAGGGTTTCTGATTTGGGTTTTTTGATTTATGTAATCCTTCACCTTTGGTTTAAGTTTTTGATTCAGAAAATTTGATTTGGGTTCTTCTGGTACAGTGAAAAATGTTTTAAGTTAACATGTTTTAAGTTAGTTATGTAGCCATAACCTGTGAGGATACACATAACACGTTTGGGTACACATATTATTTGTTACACCGCTTACCGTATCGGTTTGTTTTGTCGTTAGTATATCATTTGAATCCCGCTTACCGAGGGATTGCTTGGTGCGTTAATTTTGTCGTTAATGGGGTTGGGAGTCGGTTTTGTCTGCTGTGCAGTGATGTTTCAGCAATGGCTTTACGGTTCTGGAAGGTGTGCCTGGGATGTCAGCAGGTTTTGTTTGGCTTTTGCTGTCATTTTCTAGTGTGGGCTGCTTGTAGATGGGTTAGGCGCTGCTGTAGCAGATGGTGCAGCAACTGTGTTTATGTTGAAGTGGTGGTTTGTTCTCTCGTTTGATGGTTTTGGGTTGTGATGCAGGGGTATGTGCTATATAGCAGTATTTTTTGCTTTGTTTTCTTGCTTGGAGCTCCCTTTCTGTTTTGGTCTATGGCCGTATACTCCTGCATCACGATTAGGAGGTTTTGGGGTTTTTGGTGTGCCGCCTATAATGGCTTATTAGTTAGGGTCAAATCTTAAGTTTATTGGTTCTGTTATGGACATGAAAACACTAACTTAGTGTATGATATTAGTCTTTGAATGATATTAACTTAGTGTATGATATTAACTTTACACTTTAACTTAGTGTATGATATGTTTATACTTTATGCTCAATTATCTTTGAATTCTATTAGTCTTTTAATGTTTAGCAACTCAGAGAGTTATTGTTCTAGTAAAAAATAAAGTCAATAACTACTTTGAATAACAAGTTAATTTATTTGTGAGCACTAGGTTAGGAGGCATGCCACATTCAGATGGCAGTAGGTTAGGTTTGTTGATATAAAATCTAAATCCCTATTTTTAGTTTTAAAGATAACAAACTAATTAAATTAAACTTTATTAATTCTAATTTTAATTGTTATATAACTTGTGCTCTTGAGTATCTTTTTTTTAAGTTAAAGGTATAAAAGCATTGTACAATTATCAAGGAAAGCACCAAGTTATGATGAAGAGATTGATCTCAAGCATTGGTCTCAAATATGGATTTAAGTTCAAATAAGGCCAAGCACGTACAGAGCAATGGAATGTTACATTTAAGGAAGCAATAAATATTTCAAGCATAAACTATATCATGACAAGGAAATATTATTTGAAGCTTACTACAAATGAACATATGAACAAAAAGAACATATTTAATGTCATGTGCAAAAAGGTTGGCATGAGAATGACCACTATAATTTCGACAACACATCAAGAGTGTAAGACAAATACAAAACTATGAACCTTTGGATATTCACTTTATGGTCACCTCACAACATGACAAGAAAGCTACCTAGTACAAGAAAAGCCTTTTCTTTGGGCTCAAGACTTATGTTACAGCAACAAGTGAAAAGGAAATGAGTTGTACAAAGCTCATGTCTCACGTAGCAAGAAACAAAGTACAAAGGAAAGCTTCAGCAGATTTAGAGATCGATCTCAACTTTGAAAGGAACAGTTTCATCTCAAAGGCTCCCATGATTCTTGCGCTGCAAGAAAGGAAGAATTTATCAAGAGTTTTTCTCCTATAAATAGAAGACTTCAGCAAGAGAGAAAAACAACTTTTGAGCAAAAGAAAAAAAGACAATATTCATCAAGAATTTCTTTGTTTACAAGTCACTCAAGAACTATATCTTTGTGTTGAGCAAGCAGCTCTTTTGTGTATTAAGTCTTTGAAGAAGTTTAATACTCTCAAATACTATTGTAAAAGAATCTGCAAGTGTGCAGAAAGGTTGTAAAAATTCTTGCTCGTAACGGCAAGTGACTTGGCCAAGTGAAGGGTGAAAGAAAGTGTTGTAAAGATCAGAAAGATCTAAAAAGAAAGAAGGAATTGAGATTAAGTCATAACTCAATTACCTAGTGGAAAATCTCACAAGTATTGTGGGGACTGGACTAACCCACGTTGGGTGAACCAGGATAACTCTTTTGTGTGATCCTTCTTCCTTATCTATTTTATATTTGCACTAGTCACACACCTTCACTATATCTATTTAAAATTCCATTTAAATCACCAACGTTTCTGTTGAGAATTTTTTAATAGGTAATTTTTATTACATCACAATTCAAACCCCCTTTCTTGTGATAATTATTTATCATCAAGGTTCGCAAGTGAGTGTTGCAAACAATATATTGTGACAGGAAACATTTTAGTAACCTCGTAACTTTCATAAAATTTTTCTTTATCTTAGTCTCTAAGATGGAATTTTATAAACTAGAGACACTTGTGTTGCAATTGTTTCTCCTTAGATCCCATTTATCAGTGTGTTGACTATATCAGTATTAACTTACTTTGTGCTTTTATTTAAAAAAAAAAAATTTACCAGTCGATTGAATTTAAAGATATAGTCAAGATTGGGCACACTCATACTCAAGATGCTACACCTTTGACTCTCGGACAGGAGTTTAGTGGGTATACTACACAAGTAAGCTTACTTTCATTTGGTTTTTGATGTTGTGTATTTTGTTTATCATTGCCTCATTAGTATGCTTTGTAAAATAATGAGAGTTTGTGGGGAGGGGTTTCTCACAACTTTTTCCTTTATTGACAGCTGAAGTATAGTCTTGATCGTGTGATTACCATTTTTCCGCGTATGTATCAGTGTGTGTGGCTGCTATCTAATGCTATTGTTTACTTTATTTGAGGTGTTAATTGATTTGGTTGCAATTTCAGAGCTATAAAAGGAGACGTTACTCATCAGAAAAGGGCTTCACATGGTTTTTGTTTTAGTTTTACTATTCAACACTAGTTTTTCAGTTGTATTTTATTATTTCTTTTGAAACTTTTGGCTACTAGAGAGATAAGAATTCTATTCTAAAGCATGTTTTCTTTGGAATCGAAAGCTTAGTTTTCTTTAGCATACCCTTCTTTTCAATGAAAGTCACCGTACCTTTAAATTTTCATTCCCATAATTTTATCCCAATTCCCTTTATTTGAAATGCTGCTACCTATTATTTTTATTGATTCCAATTGAGTTGCTGTTTTGCACATCTGTTCTGATACGTGTTTCAATTCTATAAGTTTTCTTGTTACTGCACTTATTTATTATAATTCATTCAACTTCATATTGCTTGCTATTCTAATTGAGTTTCTTTTCCGGCTGCTATTACTACACATATATTCCAAATCCATTTGGCTGCCGTATTCAATTGTTGCTGTCGTTTTATTGTTTTGTCCCGTATTCCATACCTATAACCAGACCATGTTGCATGTGGCTCTTCTGTTTCGATACCAATCTCTTTGAATTGCTAGTTTAATTTGCTTTAATTAAAGTTCAAGTTGTTGCTTCTGTTAGGTGCTGCTGCTACCAATTCAATTAACTTTGATTGAATTGCTTTGGTACGCTGTACTACTTTCTTTTAATTTGTTTTAATTAAAGTTCATGTTGGTGCTTCTGTTAGGTGCTGCTGTTATCAATTCAATCAACTTTGATTGAATTGCTTTGGTACGCTGTACTACTTCACGCTGTACTACTATTGAAAGACGATGCACAAATGGAGGTACACCCTTGTTTGATGATTTCCTTCTGTCTTACAATATAGAATTTATCTTTTATTTGGGATTTCTGTAGTTAGATTTAAATTTAAACTTGTTAGGGCTGGAACTATATAGGCAATTCGAAGTAGGAATGTGAAGTGAATGAGTAGTAGGCCCCTGCTACCTGCATGTAGATGAATGTTTTGAATTTTTTTATTAACAAGCCAGCAATTTGACTTATGATTGTTCAGTAAAAAAAGGGGTCTATTTTAGAGTGAAGGGTTATAAAAGCTGCTATTAGATATTGGGGATTTCATTATAATTGATTATTTTGCTTGTTATGCTAATTGTGATGACTTGCAATGTCTTGATGCTTCATCAAACCTGAACTGATTATTAAAAGTCAATATTATACAAGGAAGTTGTTGGATATTGTTTTTTGAAGGAACAAGTTGTTGGATATTTGATGAATGAAGTTAGCATAAAGTAATTATGTAAGCTCTTTTGGAGATGAATATTATTTTTATGAAGATTTATAAATGTTTTGCACAAGTGTATAACTGTGATGTGAATGTGTTTGTGTGTAACTATATATGTAAGCCCTTTTGAGATTAACTAGGTTCACATGTGTGTGTGTTTGACTGCTATCTAATGCTTTAGTTTACTTTAAACTGTGATGGATTGAAATATTGCCAGACTAATTTGCAAAAATGCTCACCCCTTTTATGATTAAAGATGAGGAGTACAAGGTTGTGGAATTCCCTCTATCCTTGTTTATGACCATATTTTATAATTCACTTTTTTGTCTTGATATTCGGCTTTGGAATTGTTAAATAAAAATACAATTTGTTTAATGAATTGATATTCAATAAAGTCATTGGATGTTGTATGTCAAACTACCTAATTACATTGAAGATGGCTTAAGGTGGATGACCATACAAAGTCCAGTAAAGGACTTGGTAGCATTATGTCAAACTAAATCAAAATACTTTTTTATACAAAATGGTTAACCATTGTGGTATGTACATGTTACAGGTTAAGAATGTACTTATTCCAAATGATGAACCTCAAAAACTAGTAGGCAAGTAGCCAAGTCTCTAACAATAAGCCTCTAGGTATGTCACTTGAACCTTTTGTTCTAGATTTTGAGAGTCTTTGAGATCAACTTCATCAAAAATATTTACTTAGTTATAATATTAATGTCAAATGATTAACTGTTAGATTAAGCTTCCTTTGTTTTTGCTTACAATATTAGATATGTTTTAGAAATTTCAGAGTTGTGATTTAAATGCACGCATGTCAAGAGCATGGCTAAAATTTGGCCTTACACCATGACAACATACGCTTATTCTAATTTATAAAGAATTTTAGAACAATAAGAGGAAATTAAGTCTGACAGCATACAAATTTATCTAGCATATTCTAATTCATAGATTTTCAAACTTTCAGGGATCTACTTGGGATTGGGCGAGCATGCTTTGAGATGTTGAGGCCCTTGGGTTATAGTCTTTTGGCAGAAATTGCACATCATGTTTGGCAAGATCTGTTTCAATCACATGTATGCTATTCCATAGTGGTTATTTTTGACAAATATATCAGAAAGTAATTATAGTTTAATTGCGCAATAAGTTACAATCATGACTTGCGTGACATTATTGATTATTTTCATGTTAGGAACTCAAGAAACCTTATTGTATCACTTGTTTGTATTTTATGTAAATGTAAAATTCATATTTTAGTTTATGAATTTGTTCATATCTTTTATTATGAATTAATTTAGTTTTGTCATAAAAATTATTTTTGTTATATATTTTTTTTTTTTCAGAAAAAAGTTCTATTAAAAATTCAGGAAAAAATTGATTTTTTTTTAATAATATCAACCAATTGCGACAGTTCTAAACTGTTGCAATGAATTTTTTATTAATAAATTTTATGCATTGCGACCCTTGAACTGTCGCAAAAGACAGTTGCGACCCCAACATCCGCGTCGTTGGGGAACCGTCGCAAATGTATTTGCGATGGTTCTAACCGTCGCAATCAGCCATTTCAAAGGTCGCAAAATGCATATTTTTTTGTAGTGGTTGATTCTTTCATCAGATTCGTCATTTGACATCCACTTCTGCAACAATTAAAATCAGGTGAATAAAGATCAAGATGAATTGAAGGTAGGAAAAATAGAGAGAAGTTCGTTTAATTATTTTTCCAATTGAAAAAATATCATAAATCGAACAATTTTTAAGAATTAGATCTATGAAAAAAAATGGGAATAAGAAGAAAAAATAAATAAAATGAAAGAGTGATATCGGAAAGTTTTTCAAAATTTTATCATGAATCTCGAAATTGTGTGAAAATGTTGAAACTTAAAAGCACAATTTATAGCAAAAGATGTGAAATTTGTGAGTTGTAAGACCATCCACAATGGTGAATGCTTCACCTATTTAACACCACATTAAATAGGCACCCCCATTGTGGAGAATAATATATGGGTGGCTATGGAGAAGGGTGGCTATGGAAGCACCCTCTCTTCATTTTTCTTTAATAAATCTTAATAAAAAATATAATGTTGTTAAAATGTAATGATATAAAATTATTTGTGGGACCTATTTAATAATTTATTTTGAGGTGCTAGGTTGGAGAAAAATGGTGCTTATTAAGTATTACCATAAAATGAATGATGTGGACATATGAAATAAATGTAAGCACCTAATTTAGGGTGCTCTGTTGAGGATGGTCTAACTAAAAATGTTATGAACAAATTCGTATAAACAAATAGTAACTTTCTTCAAAACAAAAAAAAACAAATACTAATTGAAATTTAGCATTAAAGTTTAAATCAGTCAAACAAATTCGAGTGCCACATGTATTTATAAATTTTTGTTTAGTAAATTTTTATTTATAAAACAGAATTTGATTAAAATAAAAAAAAGTACATAAATAAAATTCACATAAATTTTAATAGAATAAAAAATCACAATTCATGTCTCTCAAATAAAATTTGTATCAATTACAAATACAATTCATATCTCTAAACAATCATGACCGGTCTAATTTTTTAATCGTATATGAAACAATGTAAAGATTACACGTTATACAACAAAAAATAAGAATTAAACATGTCTAAAATCTTAAATTAGCATTTTCTCGTATCTCTCACGAATCATAGGATGACAAATGAAACCATGATACTTCAATTTTGATTGTGCAAAGCAACAAAGAATAAACAATGAAAAACTAAAATGAAAAGTAAAAAAAAAGTGATGAGAGTGTGTGATTTGCAATAGTGTAGATTCAGATGTCTAATTTATAGACATATTTTACGGGTACTTTGGTAATATGCAATAAACATATTTTTTTTTTTTTTTGTGTTTTTCTTCAATATAATACTCCCTCCGGTCCTATTTACAATAGACAGTTGACTTTTAGATACATTGAATAATGTATGTATCTAGTCAAGAAACTAAACCAAATACATAAATTATTCAATGTATCTAAAAAATAAATTGTCTCTTGTAAATAAGATCGGAGGTAGTATTTTTTTTTTACCTTGTAATGCGTTTTAAATAAATTTGACCAAAAGCATTTATAGCTAATTATAATTTTTTTAAAACGTTTTTATATACAAATCACAAACGCATCCAAATGATTAATGGTCTCCAGTAAATAAATAAAGTTTCCTTTTATTGACTAATAAAACACATGCACCATTTATCCCGTGAGCTTAACTCAGTTGGTAGAAATATTGCATATTATATGCAGGGGCTGGGGTTCGAACCCCGGACACTTCACTTCTCCACAATTTTTTTGTGCGAGCTCTAACCACCAGACTACTTGAAAAAAAAAAACTCATGCACCATTTTTTTAAGGAAACTAATATATATATTATTGCCAAACAGAGAGGGATGAATTTATTGCAATTCAAAAAGTATCACGTTCAAATTTGTTTCTCCACAATCAGCCATTTAATTTCAATAAATTCCAAAAACTTTTATTTTTTCGGTCAAATAAAAACTGCACACCTATCCCCGTGAGCTTAGCTCAGTTGGTAGGGATATTGCATATTATATGCAGGAGCCGGGGTTCGACCCCGGACACTCCACTTCTCCACAATTAAATTGTGTGAGCTCTAGCCACTAGGCTACTTGACCAAAAAAAAAAAAAACTGCACACCTGATAGACGTTTGCATGGTTTATAAGAATTTTTCCTATCCCAAAATGAACACTTTGAGGAAATAAAATCTTTTCCAATCAACCATGATTGTGGATTGCGATATTATTGTCAATCAGACATTTATGTTAGTATTTGACAACTGATACAATAATTCAAATTAGCTCAAATTCTCAATCTTTTTCCAATGAGCCAAAAAAAAAATTATTATAGGTGAAATATGATATTATTTAAAGCAATATCGTTCAAATTTTATTCTTTAATTTACTAAAAAAAAAAAATCATTCCTTGATATCAATTACAAAATATATGATAATAAAATTGTCTCACAATATTATTAGTCCATTATCATCATGAAAATAAGAATAAACATTCGTTCATTTTATTAATTCATAAAAAAAATATTATTGGATTGGCAAATAAAACAATTTGATATGGTATCAATCGGTCAATTGATACAACAATATTTTTTTTATTAAGAAATCATTATTAATTTTTTTTGAGAGAATTTATATATTGCACTACATTATAATACAAATAATTTTGCCAAAAATAATTATAATACAATAATATAATATAGTAATCTAATATAATTTATACAAATGGTTCCAAAAACTAATTACAAAAATTAATACAGAAAGTTATAATAATTCCAAAAATAATGCATAAGAATAAAACAATATAAGAGTGACACATGTCGTGACTTCATGAAATTCTAAAATTTTGAAATGTAGTAACACATATCAAGAACAAAAGAGTAGAGAATTATTTCCATTAAGGAACATGAAATAGGTCTTAAATTTATATTATATAGATATAGATGAATAAGATCTCAATGTTTATACCGGAAATCATCAATATAATGCTAATGAAAGTCCAAGTTATTTCAAATATAGGTAGAACAAAGAACATAATAACGACCACAGTTCATAGAAAACAACCATTCAGAATAAATTAGGAAACATTAAGCATAATCAGAAATCAAAAACTACATGATGAAAACCATAATGCCATATCCTCTTATAGTAACTTGAAGATTCAAAACAAAACAGATAAGTCAAATATATTCTTCCTCAAACATCTTTCTTGATGAAAACACTTGTCAAGACAGCCTTGGATTGTAGTGAAGCCTTGAGTAACTTGATACCCTGTTAGAAAAATAAAAACAAAGGCCAATGTGTGAATAAAACAAAATGTTAAAACTTAAAAATACAATGACCTATTAAACACATATAAATAGAAAAATATAACAATAATAATAATATAATTAATTACCTCATCCATTCCCATCTCAACAACCTTTTCCTGCAAGGTACCAACCTCCTTGATATTGAATTTGTTCAGCAAAGTAATGCTTGATATGGTTGACATTGGCTGAACCACTAAATCGTCCATTACCATAAATGTCACAACATCTTTCACAAAACCATTCTTAATAGAAACGTTATCTTCAACAACCTTTTTTCCAACATAATTTACTTGTACATTCATAGCACTACTGCAACAGGAACAACGAGTTGAGCTATCACATGTGACATTATAACTACAGCCGCCTCTGCATCTATAGAATAAATTTCCTCGACCTCCCAAGTTGTTGGCATCGGTATTGTTTGCGGGAAGAAGGCCTGCAATTTCAGTTGAATAGATAGGAGCTCTGGGGTTCAGCAAAACCTCTTTAGTTTGTTCTTGTTCCATATAATTATCGGACAAAGTTTCAACACTGTTATAGAGATTACCAATGCTACCAACCATGCCATTCTTGTTTAAAAGTTTAACAACAGTACCAACTGGCAAACGAAGCAGATTGAAAAGAAAATCTATCACAGCTTTTGATGCTTCAGCAAACAGAACTTTCTCATTCATGGTGTCAATGAGAAGTTTGAGGGTCACTTTGTTGGTGGAAGAAGTAGAAGAAGCCATATTGGAATGATAACAAACCAAGAAGCTGTATTATTGATTTATATAGGCCGATTCATGGGAATAACGTAGATGGAATATATAGAAACTGGAAAGTCTGTAAAATAAATTAATTGGTACTTATTATTACGAGCATGGGAATGTGGCAACTGTGAATTCCCATGACATCGTATTCAATCGAGATTTCAGTCAAACACAGCTTACAACACTCTAATTACTCTGCCATTTAGGCAAACCATATCGAGGTTGTGGACCGATGGTACACGTTGTTAATGAAATGACTAGTAACTTATCATAAGAATTTTAAAAAAAAAAATGGTAGAAAATGTCACAATTTTTAAAGTGTAGTAATTAATTAAAAGATTCTTTTAGTATTAAGATTTAATACTCCCTCCGTCCCTATATATAAGACTCTTTTGCCAAAATCACGGAAATTAAGATAGTGGATATTTGTATTAAAGTTGTTTGTAATCACTATTGTTTTTACAATTTTATCCTTTAAAAAAAAAGGTTATTTTATGTTTTCAACATGTTATTTATTGTTGATTGAAGAAAAAGATGTATAATAAATAAGGGCATGTATGTAAAGAAATAATTAATGTAGTTGGAAATAACAAAAGGGTCTTATAATAAGGGACAAAAAAAATTCTCAAAAGGGTCTTATAATTAGGGACGGAGGGAGTAGTAGTTTTAGCCCCTTAACTTTTCCAAAGTTGTGATTTTGGCTCCCTAAAAAAACTACAAAATCGCCCCCTAAGTTTTACAACTGTAGTAGTTTTGGCCCCCAAGATCAATTTTTGGTAAAAAAAATAACACATGGCACCTCACGTCAGCGTAGACCGAGTCAAAATTGGTCTTGGGGCCAAAACTGCCACCGATGCAAAACTTAGGGGGCGATTTTATAGTTTTTTTTTTCTTAAGGGGTCAAAATCACAACTTTAAAAATATTAGGGGGTTAAAACTGCTATTAAATCTCATATTAATGGTTGTATGTATTTAATGTTTAACATTCTTCTTAAGAGTGCATTTTTAAAAAGCGTCATCCTAAATATATTTCCCGCTCAAGTTAGCATTTCCTTTTTAAAATTTTTTAAAAAGTTATAATTAATTTTTTTTTGACAAAAATAAATGATATTCTTTCATTCAAATTAGTAGAGTAACTCAATACAATACAAAGTCGTTAAAAACGAAAAGGATGAATTTGCGAACAAACTCACAACATCCATGTTAATAGCATAAAATAGCAAAGTACAAAATCCTACACATATGACTATCTTCAAGTCTCCGAGTTGCAACATCGACGATGACAAAATCATTGATTGGATCTCCATTGGATCAAAGCTAATCTGACAATCTGATCGAAACAAGAAAGACAAACAACAATGCACAAAGACGATGAACAAACCAACGTCGCACTAAGACAACCAAATCACAAAATAAAAAACTAAATAGATGTGAAAAGCAGTGTTGCTAGCATTCCTCTTTCAATAAAAGGGAAAGAGAAAAACAAGTTAGAAGGGTGGTTTTGGGTCAAAAATTGATCAGCCAAACTAATTTCTTCATCTAGTTCCTCCATGAAAGCTCTGATTTCTCCGTATGTTCTGGGCCAAATCAAAAATTTTCAAGCATCTTCGAAAGATCTAACCAATGAAGTGTCAAACTCGATTGGTCTTTTAGTATTGTACTAACAAAATATTGAGAACACTATTCTCACATCGTCGTCTTTCCTGAGCTTCATCTAGGTGATCTGGACAGTTTCAGCTGAGTTGGTCGATAGAAGTCAATACGCAACACCATTCACCATCCTTATGTCTATGTAGTTGAGTCAACGATTGATTTGGCCCAATTGTTTCGAACCCTGAATATGATTAGTTTTTCCCAGGTGTAGTAAACTACAGCCAGTTTGGTGTTTAGATCAACAATTAAAGTGTCCATGAATATTTTGTGTTGTTTACAACATATGGAAACAAGCACACCAATTTATAGAAGTTTAGTGCATCGCGGACCACATAAACATTCAGTGCAATGTGGACAACAAAAAATTCATGTACTTGACTGGTTCAGATTATATAATTTGAATTGTCCTGCACCCTACAAAGCACGAGTTTTAAACTAATTTGAATTATATAATTCGTATATTTTTCAAATGGCTTCAAATTATAAAGTCTGAACCCGTTCAGAGTGTGGAAGGTGACTTGCTCAACAAGACTAACTCATTGAACACATTTTTTGGGCCCCCTCACTAATCAGACTAGTTTGACCACATTTTGTCTATAATTAATGGATTGTTATGTTGGAACAAAATGTGTTTCACAATGAACCTTATTGAGTTTTGATGATAACAAGGTATTAAAAATTGTCAATTGGTTATTACTAATAATTGTTCAAGTGTACAGGACCAAAGGCTACTCAAGTTATTTCAATAGGTCTTGGAAGAACAATGGAAAGAAAAACAAATTCTGAGCATCTGAAGAAAACTGCTCCTGAAGCTGAAGTGCTTCTGAAGTGATGACGTCATCAGAAGCAGAAGGTCATCAGAAGCAAAAGTTTTCATCAGAAGCAATATCTTCACCAGAAGCTACGTTTGATCCTTTAATCAAACTGAAGATTCAAAGTAGCTGATTCTCAATTCAGTCTTATCCAAGAAGAACGAAGAATTGAAATGGAGGTATCAACGGATATATGGATAGCACTGAGCACTTGTCTCTCGTTAATAGAGTTGACAAAGTACAAGTGTACAACCACTACCTCCACTACTCTGTTTTCTGTCCACGCTACAAGACAAGACAACAGCCATGCCTGCAGAATTTGTACCTTCAAGATGGGAATGAATTTGAAGCTTATTCTTCAAAGGACTACACCCAAATCAGGCAAAGGATTACTGGTGGATGATCAAAGGATTTCAAACGACTCTTTAGACGTGCTGATTATCTCAACGTCTCTTTCACGCCTCTATGTAAAGGAGTGAAGACTTGAAGATAAAAGATAGAGATACACAAGTTAAAAAGCGCCAAAACTCTGTCAATTTGATTCTACAAAGCACACTGAATTTCTGCACTGATTTGATACATCTTAGAAATTCAAAGTCTAGAGTCTTTATTGTATTGTATTGTGAACACCACTGATTGTATATCAAGTGTTCAAGTCAAACTCAATTCTCTGTATTTTTGTTTGATCAGAAGTCTCTTGCCTGCGTGCTTGAGCATTAGAAGTCTCTTGCTTAGTGCTTGAGCATTGGAAGACTCTTGCGTGTGTGCTTGAGCATTTTTTTTGTGAAGCTCATCCTTAGAAAGTATTGAGCATTTGTAATCTTTGTGATTATAGTGAAATCTCCTTGGAAGTGCAAGGGGGACTGAACTACTTCCGTGTTGTGGAAGGAACCAGGATAACTGCTTGTGTCTTTGTCTTTCTTTTCTCTGCTCTGTTCTTTTCCGCTGCAATCTGATTCTGATCATTTCATCAGAAGCACTCAAACTGCTTCTGAAGTTTTATCAGAAGAAGAATTTCTAGAGAGAAAAAGAAAACACAATTCAACCCCCCCCCCCCCCTTCTTGTGTTTTTCACCTTCAATTGGTATCAGAGCTTGCTCTGTTATCACAGCACTTAACCGTGTTACAGTTCAAGATCTATTAGAAAAACATGTCTGGAGATGAGGAATCAGTTACTACAAAATACACAAGTGTTAAGCATGACTATGATACTGCTGACAAGAAAACAGACTCTGGAAAAGCTCCAAAGTTTAATGGAGATCCAGAAGAGTTTTCATGGTGGAAAACAAATATGTACAGCTTTATCATGGGATTGGATGAAGAGCTATGGGACATACTGGAAGATGGAGTTGATGATCTGGATTTAGATGAAGAAGGAGCTGCTATAGACAGAAGAATACATACTCCTGCTCAGAAGAAGCTTTATAAGAAACACCACAAGATAAGAGGAATCATTGTGGCTTCTATACCTCGCACCGAATACATGAAGATGAGTGACAAATCTACTGCGAAGGCTATGTTTGCTTCTCTATGTGCAAACTTTGAAGGCAGCAAGAAGGTGAAAGAGGCTAAAGCTTTGATGCTAGTTCATCAGTATGAACTTTTCAGAATGAAGGATGATGAGAGTATAGAAGAAATGTACTCAAGATTTCAAACTTTAGTTTCTGGATTGCAAATACTGAAGAAAAGCTATGTTGCTTCTGATCATGTTAGTAAGATTTTGAGAAGCTTGCCTTCAAGATGGAGGAGACCCAAAGTAACTGCTATTGAGGAAGCTAAGGATCTAAATACGTTAAGTGTTGAAGATCTTGTTAGCTCACTCAAAGTGCATGAAATGAGTTTAAATGAGCATGAAACCTCTAAGAAGAGTAAATCCATTGCTTTACCATCTAAAGGAAAGACTTCAAAATCTTCCAAAGCCTACAAAGCCAGTGAATCTGAAGAAGAATCACGTGATGGAGATTCTGATGAAGATCAATCTGTAAAGATGGCTATGCTGTCCAACAAGCTTGAGTATCTGGCAAGGAAGCAGAAGAAATTTTTGAGCAAGAGAGGTAGCTACAAGAACTCCAAGAAAAAAGATCAGAAGGGATGCTTCAATTGTAAGAAGCCTGGTCATTTCATTGCTGATTGCCCTGATCTTCAGAAGGAGAAGTATAAAGGCAAATCCAAGAAATCAAGCTTCAGCTCCAGTAAATTCAGAAAGCAAATCAAAAAGAGCTTGATGGCGACCTGGGAAGATTTGGATAGTGAATCTGGTTCTGATAAAGAAGAAGCTGATGATGATGCTAAGGCAGCCATGGGGTTAGTGGCAACAGTATCATCAGAAGCAGTATCAGAAGCTGAATCAGATTCAGAAGATGAAAATGAGGTATATTCCAAAATTCCTAGACAAGAACTTGTTGATTCTCTAAAAGAACTTTTATCACTGTTTGAACACAGAACCAATGAGTTGACAGATTTAAAAGAAAAATATGTTGATTTGATGAAACAACAAAACACAACTCTATTGGAACTGAAAGCTTCTGAAGAAGAACTCAAAGGGTTTAACCTCATATCAACAACATATGAAGATAGACTCAAGATTCTTTGTCAGAAGCTACAAGAAAAATGTGATAAAGGTTCAGGCAATAAACATGAGATTGCCTTGGATGATTTTATTATGGTTGGAATAGACAGAAGCAAAGTTGCTTCTATGATCTACAACACATACAAGAACAAAGGCAAAGGGATTGGATATTCTGAGGAGAAATCCAAAGAATACAGTCGCAAGAGCTACTGTGATTGTATCAAGGATGGATTGAAATCCACCTTTGTGCCTGAAGGTACAAATGCTGTAACTACTGTTCAGTCAGAACCTGAAGCTTCTGGTTCACACGCTAAGATCACATCAAAGCCAGAAAACCTCAAGACCAAGGTTATGACAAAATCTGATCCTAAGAGTCAAAAGATTAAAATTCTGAAAAGATCAGAACCTGTTCATCAGAATCTGATTAAACCAGAATCTAAAATCCCAAAACAAAAGGATCAGAAGAATAAAGCAGTTACTGCTTCTGAGAAAACAATACCAAAAGGTGTCAAACCTAAAGTATTGAATGATCAGAAGCCTTTCAGCATTCACCCTAAGGTACAAGGGAGGAAAAATAAAACCTCCAAAACTAACCCAAAAGGACCCATGAAGATATGGGTACCTAAATCTGAATTGGCTAAAACTGCAGGTGTGCCTAAGGGCAAGAGAGAAACAAAGGTCATGGTACCTAGACAGCGGATGTTCAAGGCACATGACTGGAGAGAAAGCTTTGTTCCTTACCCTTACAATGAAAGATGGAGGAGAAGTGAAGTTTGGTGGCAACCAAACTGGAAAAATCATTGGTACAGGTACTATTGGTAATTCCTCCATCTCAATTAATAATGTGTGGCTAGTAGATGGTCTGAAGCATAACCTATTGAGCATTAGTCAATTTTGTGACAATGGGTATGATGTAATGTTCAGTAAGACCAACTGCACACTAGTCAACAAGGATGACAAATCCATTACATTCAAGGGAAAGAGAGTTGAGAATGTCTATAAAATAAATTTCTCTGATCTGGCTGATCAGAAGGTAGTTTGCCTTCTGTCAATGAATGATAAAAAATGGGTATGGCATAAAAGGTTGGGACATGCTAATTGGAGATTAATTTCTAAAATTAGCAAGTTACAACTGGTCAAAGGATTGCCTAACATTGATTATCATTCAGATGCACTTTGTGGTGCATGTCAGAAAGGGAAAATTGTGAAAAGTACTTTCAAATCTAAAGACATTGTATCAACCTCCAGACCCTTAGAATTACTCCATATTGATCTTTTTGGTCCAGTTAATACTGCATCTTTATATGGAAGTAAATATGGATTAGTCATTGTTGATGATTACAGCAGATGGACTTGGGTAAAATTCATTAAAAGTAAAGACTATGCATGTGAAGTGTTTAGCAGTTTCTGCACTCAAATACAATCTGAAAAAGAATTGAAAATTTTGAAAGTCAGAAGTGATTATGGTGGAGAATTTGAAAATGAGCCATTTGAACTTTTTTGTGAAAAACATGGGATTCTCCATGAATTTCTTCTCCTAGAACTCCACAACAAAATGGGGTTGTAGAGAGAAAGAACAGAACCTTACAAGAAATGGCCAGAACCATGATCCATGAAAACAACTTAGCTAAACATTTCTGGGCAGAAGCAGTTAATACTTCATGTTATATTCAAAATAGGATCTATATCAGACCTATGTTGGAGAAAACAGCATATGAACTCTTTAAAGGAAGAAGACCCAATATCTCTTACTTTCATCAGTTTGGATGTACTTGTTACATCTTAAACACTAAAGACTATCTGAAGAAATTTGATGCCAAGGCTCAAAGAGGAATCTTTTTAGGTTACTCTGAAAGGTCAAAGGCGTACAGAGTGTATAATTCAGAAACACATTGTGTTGAAGAATCTATGCACGTAAAATTTGATGATAGAGAGCCTGGAAGTAAAACTCCAGAGCAAAGTGAAAGTAATGCAGGTACAACTGATTCTGAAGATGCATCAGAATCTGATCAACCTTCTGATTCTGAAAAGTATTCAGAAGTTGAATCTAGTCCAGAAGCTGAAATCACTCCAGAAGCTGAGTCTAATTCAGAAGCAGAACCTAGTCCAGTAGTACAGAATGAAAATGCTTCTGAGGATATTCAAGATAACACTCAGCAGGTTATTCAACCTAAATTCAAGCACAAATCTTCACATCCTGAGGAGCTAATCATTGGAAGCAAAGATAGTCCTAGAAGAACAAGATCACATTTCAGACAAGAAGAGTCATTAATAGGATTGCTTTCAATAATTGAGCCTAAAACTGTTGAAGAAGCTCTCTCAGATGATGGATGGATATTAGCTATGCAAGAAGAGCTAAATCAGTTTCAAAGGAATGATGTGTGGGATCTGGTACCCAAACCTTTTCAGAAGAACATTATTGGAACAAAATGGGTATTCAGAAACAAGCTGAATGAACAAGGAGAAGTAACCAGAAACAAAGCCAGACTTGTTGCTCAAGGCTACAGTCAACAAGAAGGCATTGATTACACTGAAACATTTGCTCCAGTTGCAAGATTGGAAGCAATCAGGTTACTTCTATCCTATGCAATTAATCATGGCATAATATTGTATCAAATGGATGTCAAAAGTGCTTTTCTTAATGGTGTCATTGAAGAAGAAGTATATGTCAAACAACCTCTTGGGTTTGAGGATCTTAAGCATCTTGACCATGTCTATAAACTTAAGAAATCACTATATGGCTTGAAACAAGCTCCCAGAGCTTGGTATGATAGACTAAGTAATTTCTTAATTAAAAATGATTTTGAAAGAGGACAAGTTGACACAACACTCTTCAGAAGGACTCTTAAGAAAGACATTTTGATTGTGCAAATATATGTTGATGATATAATATTTGGTTCTACTAATGCATCTCTTTGCAAAGAATTTTCTAAGTTAATGCAGGATGAATTTGAAATGAGTATGATGGGAGAATTGAAGTTCTTTCTTGGAATTCAAATCAACCAAAGTAAAGAAGGAGTATATGTTCATCAAACAAAATATACAAAGGAGCTTCTGAAGAAGTTCAAGCTAGAAGATTGTAAAGTGATGAACACTCCAATGCATCCAACCTGCACCTTAAGCAAAGAAGATACTGGAACAGTAGTAGACCAGAAGCTATACAGAGGTATGATTGGTTCTCTGTTATACCTCACTGCATCTAGACCTGATATTTTATTCAGTGTATGCTTGTGTGCAAGATTTCAATCAGATCCTAGAGAATCTCATTTAACTGCAGTTAAGAGAATCTTCAGGAATCTGAAAGGAACAACTAATCTTGGACTCCTGTATAGGAAATCCCTAGATTATAAGTTGATTGGATTCTGTGATGCTGATTATGCTGGTGACAGGATTGAAAGAAAATCAACCAGTGGAAATTGTCAATTCCTGGGAGAGAATCTGATATCCTGGGCAAGCAAAAGACAAGCAACTATTGCTATGTCTACAGCAGAAGCAGAATACATTTCAGCTGCAAGTTGTTGCACACAACTACTTTGGATGAAACATCAGTTGGAAGACTATCAGATTAATGCTAACAGTATTCTCATCTTTTGTGATAATACTACTGCTATTTGTTTGTCAAAGAATCCAATTCTACATTCAAGAGCCAAGCATATTGAAATCAAACACCATTTTATCAGGACTATGTTCAAAAAGGGATTTTAGATATACAATTCATTGATACTGAACATCAATGGGCTGATATATTTACAAAACCTTTATCTGTTGAAAGATTTGATTTTATTAAGAAAAATTTGAACATGCATTTTGTGTCTGATTGAAAAATTGCTTGCCTCTGAATAAGAAGTTTGGTTCTGAAGTCTATTCAGAAGCATCTGGTCCATCAGAAGCTCTTAACTGAGGTTCTGAGGAAAATGTGCTTCTGAAGATGACGTCAGCGCAAAGACTTCAGAAGCGGTATTCTTTGCTTCTGAATAGCAAGGTTAGTGGGAACGTTGGCAGTTACTTTTTGTAACAGCTGTCCCATTACCCAAAAGGTAGTTTTCTGAAGAGTCTCTGACTTGGTCTATTTGTATTGGAGTATAACAAAAAGGGCAATGATATTTTATTTGCTTTTTAACATACTAACACGCGCCCCCAATTTATCATTAATGCTATGTTTGTTTGTCTCTTCTGAGTTGCAAACGTTTTACTTAAAAACACTAAGTCAATTCACACACTACTCACTTCACAACAAACACTTTCTATTTTCTTCTCAACCCTCTGCGAAGTAAGCGCATTCACTCTCCCTCTCAAAACACCTTAGAACCCTAAAACTCTTTCAAATCAATGGAAAGCTCAAGTTCTGCTGGTGGTTCATCTTCAAATATGGAAATAGATACTCTGGCTTATGAGATAAAAAGAAGAACCATGTCTATTGAAGAATGAGAGTTAATCATTCAAGCAGAAAATCCAGTGGATTTCGCCTCCTTAACACACCATGGATGCGACCTAGTAAGGTTCTACAAGAAACAAAAGCTAATGGGTTACTTCAGTCTTCTCAATGGTCCAACGTATGAAGTTCTGGTCAGACAATTCTGGGTAAGGGCTTCAATCTTTGACATTGATGCTGCTAGACAGGAAGAAGCTCAACTGATTCTAGTTGATCCTACTCTGAAGGGAAAAACCAGAGAAGAAATGTGTCTACTCTCCTTCACTAGTACAGAGATAAGATCAAATGTCATGGGTATTCCTGTAACCATAAATGAGCAGGTTATTGCTCAAGCCATGGGAAGGGATACCTCTGGCAAGTACTTTGGAGAAGAGATTCCTAATCCAAGAACCAGCTCCTGGAAGGAAATTGTTAATGAAACCATTTATGGGTCTAAGGTTGCTCAATCATACAGCACCTTAAGCATGGAGAAGAAGATGCTTCTGAAGATCCAAAATGAGAACATCTTTCCCAAAGGTGGAGGAAGTGATCAACTGTCACTTGGACACAAGTTTTCCTGCATCACACCATCACTCAAGAAACCACGATGAATGTTCCTAAGTACATGTTCAAATACATGATCAAGGAATTAAAGAAGAGTCAGATGGAGAACAGAAAGTTTGTTCCTTATGGAAGGCTGCTCTATGTAATTTTTCAAGAAGGAGGAATACTAAGTGCCTTGAAGGATGTTGGCATTTATGATAACCAGAAGCTGGGAGCAGTCACTGGAAAGATAATCAATGCATCAACTCTTGTGAAGATGAAATTGATTCCAACAAATGCTTACAAGAAACTAGATTCTGATATGCATGAATCTGATGTCATATCTGATCTAGTCACTCATCACATCCCTATCTGCAAGAAGGATCCCCTGGATGTGCAAAGGGTTTACATCTTGGACTTCTACAAAACTTACAAGAAAAAGATAAGCTTGAAAGATGTTCCTGAGGAGATGTATGGTGGTGATTTGCATGTGGCCAAAGGCAGAAAGTCAAAGAAGAAGCAGATCACCAAGGAAGAGTATCTTGCTGATGATGCTACTGAGAAGGGTGCTCAGAAGCATCAGAAAGCTAAGAAGGAAAAATCAGCATTGTCCACTATTCAAGAGGAAGTGGAGAACTTGGATGAAGTCCCAATCATCAGGAAAAGGACAAGGAGTGTTCAAGAAACAGCAGAACAACTTGCTTCTGAACAAGCTGTTTCTGAACAAGCTGCATCTGAAGAACCTCAGAGTCCTAAGAAGAAAAGAGAAGCTGCTCTTCAAACCATTAAAAGGAAGAGATCTTCAATTTCAAGAAATCTGAAGACAGCTGAAGGACGCAGGGAGGAAATGATGGAAGAGCTTCAAGATAACTGGGAAGAAGAGTCAAGTCCAAAGAAAGCAAAGAGAACTATTCAGACTGAGACTATAGTCATGCCCAGTTTTGAAGCTTCTGAGGAACAAAAGCAATATGCTAGGGAGTATTCTGCATCCAAGATAGCAGAGAGGAAACAGATGAAGGAACTGTATGAGAAGCAAAGAGAGGAGTGTCTCAAGGCTGCAGGGTATGTGCCTACTCCTGACATTGCTGCTTTAGCATCTGAGTTAGAGCAAGAAATTGTTCAGTATGGAGCAACTCTGCTATCACAAGCCTTGAAGAATAAGCAAGCTTCATGAGCCACTTCTTCAGAACCTGTTTCAAAAGCTCCAGAAGCAGTTCATCTAGAAGCTCAATCTTCAGGTATTTCATCCAAAACTGATATCTATACTCAGATTCCTACTCTACCCTCTTCACCCTCATCATCATCAACTGAATCAGATGACCAACCCCTTAGCCAACACATAGACAAACTTCTAAAAACCAAACCTACCAAACTAACAAACTTTGGAACATTTGACTATGAGCAAACTCAAATAGAATTTTCTAAGAACAGGATTAAACTTTGTGAGAAATTCAATTTGCCTGCTACTCATCCACTTTATCCAGTAATTCCAGAACCTGTTAGTGTACAACACCCTGAACCAAACCAAGAACCTAACCAAACAAACCCACAAAATGACCAAACTCCACAAAGAGCCTCTGAAGTAGTTTCAGAAGCAACTGCTTCAGAAATCCCCCAACAACAAGAATCCTCAACCCTTCACAATCTAGAAAAACATTTAGGTGGTGAAATGCAACCTACACCTACAAAGGCCTCTAAGACAGTCCCTGGAAAGACTGTTTTAGAAAACCAACAAACAGAAACGCAAATTGTTCCTGAGCAAACTGTTCCTGAACAAACTGTTCCTGAACAAGCTGCTTCTGAACAAGTTGCTTCTGACCATCAAACAACAGACCAACAACAAACAACCTCTGACCATCAAACAACAGAACAACAACAACAACCAGAACCACAAATAATTGACCTAACCTCTTCTGACCAACAAACAGCCTCAAATAAACCTTCTACATCTCAAACACCAATCCCAGACACCATCCTAGAATCTGAGTATATAGATGAACAGCTAATCAGGCTTAGTGATGAGATTCAGACACTGATTCTTCGCAGAACAGTTCCTGTACCTCCTATTCACTATCTTGATCAGTGGATGGATCTGAAGAAGAGTTTTGATGAGCTGCTGGATCAGCTAAGCTCTAAGTGTGTCTCATCTCACTCTGCCATGCTGCAAAAGATGTTGGATGATATGCATGAAGCAGCTAAAGTGAAAGAGCTGAATTATGTGCCTCTGCTGGACATCACTCCTTTCTATCCAGAAGAAGAGTACATCACAAGGGCTGCAAGAATTCATGCTGGGTTTAAAAGAAGAATGAGAGAAAAGGATGAGCTACTTAAGAAGAAGGATGAGCAAATTAAGTATCTTTTGGAACAGATGTATAAGCAAGCCCAACCTTAGTTGCACACCCAATTTTAGTTGCCTTGCATTTGTATCTTAACTTTTCTATATATAAATACTATCATTGTTTCTAGATCATATGTTTTACGAGCTTTAACTCTGATGATATTTACTGTTTTTAATGTTGTGTGCTCTGATATACTGTATTTTAAGGGTTATATGTTTATTGCTCTAATACTCTTTCTTTTGTTTTTATTCTTTTTGTTGATGACAAAAGGGGGAGTAAATGTATAGTATTTTAAGGCACTGAGCCCCACTATAACCACTTCTAAACCTTTTTAAATACTTCTGATATTATTTATTTTTATGAGTATTTTATTGAAATTTAATTAATAAGAATAGAACTCAGGGGGAGCTTACAAACCTCACCTTAAAGATCTATTAGACTCAGGGGGAGCTTACAAACCTCTATCCCAGTGGTCAACTTATTAATTAGATCAACAACAATTGAACATTTTAAATACTATTGTTTGTCATCATCAAAAAGGGGGAGATTGTTGGAACCAAATGTGTTTCACAATGAACCTTATTGAGTTTTGATGATAACAAGGTATCAAAAATTGTCAATTGGTTATTACTAATAATTGTTCAAGTGTACCGGACCAAAGGCTACTCAAGTTATTTCAATAGGTCTTGGAAGAACAATGGAAAGAAAAAGAAATTCTGAGCATCTGAAGAAAACTGCTCCTGAAGCTGAAGTGCTTCTGAAGTGATGACGTCATCAGAAGCAGAAGGTCATCAGAAGCAAAAGTTTTCATCAGAAGCAATATCTTCACCAGAAGCTACGTTTGATCCTTTAATCAAACTGAAGATTCAAAGTAGCTGATTCTCAATTCAGTCTTATCCAAGAAGAACGAAGAATTGAAAGGGAGGTATCAACGGATATATGGATAGCACTGAGCACTTGTCTCTCGTTAATAGAGTTGACAAAGTACAAGTGTACAACCACTACCTCCACTACTCTGTTTTCTGTCCACGCTACAAGACAAGACAACAGCCATGCCTGCAGAATTTGTACCTTCAAGATGGGAATGAATTTGAAGCTCATTCTTCAAAGGACTACACCCAAATCAGGCAAAGGATTACTGGTGGATGATCAAAGGATTTCAAACGACTCTTTAGACGTGCTGATTATCTCAACGTCTCTTTCACGCCTCTATATAAAGGAGTGAAGACTTGAAGATAAAAGATAGAGATACACAAGTTAAAAAGCGCCAAAACTCTGTCAATTTGATTCTACAAAGCACACTGAATTTCTGCACTGATTTGATATATCTTAGAAATTCAAAGTCTAGAGTCTTTATTGTATTGTATTGTGAACACCACTGATTGTATATCAAGTGTTCAAGTCAAACTCAATTCTCTGTATTTTTGTTTGATCAGAAGTCTCTTGCCTGCGTGCTTGAGCATTAGAAGTCTCTTCCTTAGTGCTTGAGCATTGGAAGACTCTTGTGTGTGTGCTTGAGCATTTTTTTTTTGTGAAGTCTCGAAGGAACCAGGATAACTGCTTGTGTCTTTGTCTTTCTTTTCTCTGCTTTGTTCTTTTCCGTTGCAATCTGATTCTGATCATTTCATCAGAAGCACTCAAACTGCTTCTGAAGTTTTATCAGAAGAAGAATTTTTAGAGAGAAAAAGAAAACACAATTCAACCCCCCCCCCCCCCCCCCCCCCCCTTCTTGTGTTTTTCACCTTCATGTTACACTATATGCATCACCCTTATCAAACCCCTATAAATGTCCACATATCCCTCACAAATTCTCATTCCATCTCACATTGTTTCCTTCTATTTTCTTCTACAATGTGTTTCCACCGTTGACCTTTCTTACAGAAAGCTTACTATATTATTGTAGAGATTGTATGAATGGCGAGATGGCAAGGTGCCAATTTGTAAATTAGCACCAGGTATAATATTGATCATCAAAGTCTCCTTCCAAGATAGGAAACAACCTTACACCAGCCGTTCCCCCTCCATCTTCTTGCACCAGAGAGTTAATATTAAGTGTTTAATAATTTTGTGTAATAAGCTTCAACATTAATGTATATGTACTAAAAAAGATATGATCTCTTGATGAAATGAGAATTAATAAAATGAGAATTTGATTCATTTTGTTGTCTCCTTTTAATTTGGTCAATTTCAATTGTCTTCTTGATATTATACGCCAATGATGCTTTATAAATTTGGACAATACAACATTTTGAATTATTTAATCTGAAAACCCCTTTATATGTGTTTGAATTCTGTAATCTGAGTAAAGGGTATCAAAAATAAAAATAAAAATAGAGCGCATGTTTAATGAATATGGTGAGAAAAGTAATAGTCTTATGTTTTACCGTTTAAGGCTCCTTTCATCTATAAAGTGTTGAACATCCATTTTTTATTTAGAGTAGTGCACGCTCTTTCCTGCGCTTTCTCTAACATACACTCTCTTGTTAGATGAAATCCATGTGAGTACCACACTTTAGAAATGGATTCTACATAAAGTGATGATCACATCACTCAATATGAAGTGAGTGTTAAGGTGTTAAAAAGATATTGTTTCTAACATTTCTCTTTATATGAAACTTCTTTATAACACTTGATATAAATTTTGATTTTTACTCGTAATAAAAGGAATGAGATCTCTCGTGCCTTTCTCAAATGTTTTTTTGTCATGCCTTGAATATGAACTACTCTCAAATCCCAATCAACCAATTTTTGTTGTTGACTGCCTATGGTTGACTGCCTACGGACGGAGTACTACTACTAAGGAAAAAAAGGGATAAACAGAAAATCAGGCATGGAAGTTTGTAATTCATTCATTATCATTGAAAACCAATCTATCCCTTGCATGGGGACTTTCCAATTCAAATTCAGCGTATGACGATAGAGTGTAATACATCTCCCCCAATTTAATAACATTGTGGAACGGCAACCCATTGAAATCTGCTTATGAATAATACTAGTCTCTAGGTATTGATTTTTGACGTGTGCATTTCAATATGTCTTCTTCTTCCACCACCAAACTGACCCTCAAACTTCTTATTGACACAAAGAATGAAAGAGTTCTCTTTGCTGAAGCATCTAAACCCGTTATAGACTTTCTTTTCAACATGCTATGCTTGCCTATAGGCAACGTAGTAAAGCTTCTCAGCAAGAACGAAATGGTTGGGAGCTTAGGCAACCTCTACCAGAGTGTAGAAAACCTCAACCACAATTACATGCAATCTGACCACCAAACTAAGGACATTCTCTTAAATCCATCTGCTCCTATATGGTCAATTGAAATCTTTCACCTTTTTCCCCCACTTCAAAAAGCTCTGAGAACTTCAAGTGGAGTCTCTGACTGTATTCTCACGGCTGAGTTGGACGATGAGGATCAAGAGGAAGATGAAGAATATGACGAGGACGATGACGATGAAGAGGAAGAAGAGACAGAGGAGAATGATGAAGAAGCCATAGGAGGAGAGACTTTGCTTTATGTTTGCCCGAAAAAATGTAGTTATGATGTTACATGTGATAAAACAACTCTTTGTTCTCGTTGCAAGAAACCGATGAACCGAGAAACCCGTTGTGTTGGAAAGAAGTTTGATGAGGAGTACCTTTCAATTAATAATGGTTTTGTGAAAGATGTTGTGACTTTCATGGTAATGGATGATTTGTCAATTCAGCCCATGCCGACCTTATCAGGCATTACCATACTTAACAAGTTCAACATCAAAGAGATGGGTACCTTACAAGAAATGGTAGTTAAATTTGGAGTTGAAGAGGCAAGTGCATTATTCTTGTGTGAATTAAATTATTTGTTACCTTTTACACCTTAATTTTATAATGTTGCTTTGAGTATTGAACTTAATCGCTCGAATGATATGTTGTTTTTTTGGTTCTAACAGGGTTCAAAGTTGCTTAAGGCTTCTCTGCAATCAAAGATGGTATTGACGAGTGTTTTCATCAAGAAGGAGTATTGATATTTGGCCAATAATTGGAAGGACTTTTATTTAATCTTGAAAACGTTAGGATTACTTCCCTTTTGATAAAAGTGTACTTAAAACTATGTCATTTTGTTTTTTGGCGGTTGTTCCTTTGGGGTACCTAATTTTCGTGCAATTTTCTGAAATAATGAATTGATTTTGATTGACTATCCTTAAAATTGTAATAAATTTGTTTTAGGTACTGCGATTTTCAAATAATATGTGTATCATGGTTCATGTTACTTATGCCTAACACCAACTTAATGTTGCTAGATTTTTGTAAGTTTGTTGAACTTTAAATCTGAATGGTACCTATAAAAGAATTCAAATGTGCATTCTTAGGAGACGCCAAACATTGAATCTCCACGGTACACAGCTTTCACATGAACATCATTTATCGGGCAAGAAAATGTTTACCTCCAAAACTAGTTACCATTTTCCAAAGGTGGGATTTAGCATGGGAAAGGGGAGTTGTTTCCCACCATGGAAAAGGTTTTTTAAACGGTCAGATTAAACAGGTGTAATGATTTTAGCTTGGTCTGTCCACACTATATTTTTTCTTTCTCTTTAATATTCATCTTCAACCTCCATTGTCTTGAACATATATCATTCCTGCAATTCCCCTCTCCTCTGTTGTAGCATCTAAAAATTGGTGACAAAAGAGAGAAAAAAAATCAGTCATCAATTACCCCTTTCCTGCCTCATGTTTTCTCTCTCCATGGTCTTGGATTTCTCCCTTTTCAGCTTCCTCCTCCTTTCTGGTCACCACTTCCGGTCACCACTTCCGGCCACCTTAAACATGTTCAAGAAAAACAAACATCAGATTTGTGTTCTTCATCGTTAGATATTTCTACTGTTCTACTTCTTCTTGCATTATGGGCACCTTGCCGGAGAGCCACCACACACCACCGCCGGCTAGTTTTCCGGTCACCACTTCCGGCCACCATGAGCATGCTTATAAGAAAAACAAACATTAGATTTGTGCTCTTCATCGTTAGATCTTTCTATTGTTTTACTTCTTTTTGCATTTTAAGCACCTTCGTCGAAGAGCCACCACACACCACTGTCGGCTAGTTTCCGATCACCATTTCCGGTCCGAATTAAAAAGCAAAATTGAAAGACATAAGGGTTGATTTGATTGCTGGTGGTGGTGGGTTAGGTATCGAATGTGTCGAGAGAAACAGTTAAGGTTTTTTCTAGATTACCTTTGAAAAATGGTGGGTAATTTACCCACCAACCAATCATAATGAGCAATTTATTGGTGGAGTCAAGATAGTTTATGAATACCACCTAAAAAGGTGAATGTTAATTGGTTGAGGTAAATTCCCACCATTTTTCCATGGGTACCCTAGTTGTCACCAATAATTAGATGTCTTAAAAGAACAATAAAAACATTTAAAACATTAAAATTAGGTGATGCAGTATACAGTGGAATTAAAATTGAGACATTACTATCCTTTTAAATTCTCCTGAAAAACAATGGGACAATAGGTTTGATGTTGGTGGTGGTGTGGTTTGAGGAGAAAGAACAATATTGGAAGATGGTGTGGATGAATAATATAATGCTGAGGGACTATGATAAAAGTGTGCTCTTTATTTGATCTAGTGGTTAAAATTTACTTTTCCATGGTGGGAAACAACTCCCCTTTCCCATGCTTAATCCCACCTGACTTTGGGGGTGAGATTTAGCATGGGAATGAAGAGTTGTTTTCCCATTGTGGGAAAGTTAATGTTAGCCATTAGATTAAATAAAGAATACACTCTTATCATACTCCTTCAACACTAGATTAATTTCACACTATCTTTCATCCCTTCTCTTCCATGTCTTCACCACTAACATCAAACCCATTTCTCAATCTATGTCCTTAAAAACCTCAAACCTTCAAACACTTTACCTCTTTCAAAACAACCTCATATAAAACAAATTAAAATATAACATAATTGAAATTAATTCATTGAAACCTAGAATAACATATTAGCTCATATAATTTTTTTAATTGAAAGTTAAATATTTATCTTCATGTGTTCTTCAAAGTAATCTTCATCTTCTCCAATTTTTCTTTCGACAAGCTCAGATCTAGAAAACCACACAACAACAATTACCACAACCTTTCTTAAATGAACATATTAAGTTCACATGAAGTCACCTATATTTCTTGCAACTGGAAATTGTAAACATGGAGTGTCATTATTTCTGAGATTTAAAGAGGAAGTTATTGTTGCCATGAGTTTTTGCTTTATATTCATCCATTTCTTTTTTATCAAATATTTTCAAAAGCTGAAGTTCAATCTGAGAAAGTGAACCGAAGAGTAAAATAATTTCAATGGATTTCGGAAATATACATGTAGGAAAACATGAAGCAGTAACAAGAAGAAGAAGGAAACCTAAAAAAACCCAGCAGAATTATTAAGTAAATGAATGGAACAAGGAAATAAAATAAGTTTTTGGTGGTTTTCTAATTGAAGAAACAAGCAGTCCCATGAGAATGGTAAAGCTTGGTTATTGGAACAAGAAAAAAACGATAATAATGGAACATTTGGTTCCTGAAATTGTTTTTTCCTTCTTCTAGGTATGTGAACACGATGAATATTATGAATTTGCAGAAAAATCTAGTGTTGGAAGTCTATCATTAAGCTATGTGTAACGCCCCAAATTTTAGTTATTTAATTTAATAAAGTTAAATAAATAGTGACTTAGTTATTATGGTGACGAGACATCTTACTTAAAAAAAATATAATATGTCGTCGTTGAGAAAAATAGATTCTTGACAGTTGTTAATATTTTATGTGAATTAGAATAATAAGAAGAGGAATAAATAATAAATATTAAAGGTGGGGTGAAGAATAGAAGTAATAAAATAAGTGGGGGAGTATGGAGTAAAGTTATTATAATTAAGTAGAGGGGATAAAAGTAATGATAGATGGTTGACCTAGTTTCCTAGTATAAATATAGAAATAGAAAGTCATAAACCCATTGTTGTTGTACAATAGAAACTGAGAGAAGAGGAGATAAAAGGAGGCAAACCTTAGCTAAGGAGAATTGAATGCAAAAGCTGCGATTTTTTTAGAGAATTCGAGGTAAGGGGAGAATCTTTTCATCTTTTAGCATTCTTATATTAGGGTGGTTGTAACTCTATGAATTTGGTGTTGTTATCATAGAAAATCATGGTGAGTAATTGGTGATGAAATAATGATGATAAGGGTTATCGTGGTTGAAAGATTAGACTTGTGAAACCAAATTTAAGGGAAATTGTATTAGGGATTTTAATTATGTGTTTGAAAAATTAATTGCGTCTGTCGTCGGATTAGATACTTAATTTATGCTAAATGTGATGTGTGTATTGTAGTCGAATCGTTAGATAAATTATGATTTAAGTATGGAAGGTAATATTGGGGCCGATTATAAGTATAGGTGCAGAATTTTTGTGTGCAATGAAGTTAGGCATAGGTCGCTTCCTCTGAGTGTGAGCCTGTGAGGTGTAGTTACTATTGAATTTAATTATTTTTTTGTTTCTCTATGGGTGTGGACTGAACGGAAGGTAAGTAAAGGGGGAATATGATGTTGCTAGGTGTGTAGATAATTAATAAATATTAGGTTAAACTTCACTTTTCACCCTCTAAGTTTCAAAATGTTGCGATTTTGATCCCTTTTAAAAAAAATGGCAAAAGTGACCCCCTATGTTTAGGGAAATATGCTATTTTGACCCCCTAACATAAGGGAAATATGCTTTTTGACCCCTTATCTTTACAAAAAGTTGCGATTATGACCCGCAACATTTTAAAAACATAGGGGACGAAAAGTGCACTTTAGCCTAAACATTATCCATCCTGATACAATTAGTTTTGGAGCAATCAAGTTGTCGAAGTTGGAAATCATAGTAAACCACCCTTTTGTAGTAAGACCTCCAAATATACTGTGATTTAAAATTTATGAGGAGTTATTTCGATTGAATCCTCCCATCCTTATGGCCTTGTGTTGTCTTAGAAGATAGAACATGGAATACAATAGTTGAAATATGTACTATGAGGTTACCTTCTTGTTAAGATGATGTTAGATTGTTAAGTGTGTTGACAAACTAAGGTTTGAAGAAAATTTTAGTTATGGAAATATGGTTAAGGATGAAGCATACCATATCTAGCTTATGTGGCCTTGTCAACATCATAGATTGTGATATAAGATAAATTAGAGTGTTGTTGTGAGAATATTTGTAAATGTTGCTTGTGGTTGACGTGCTAGAACAGTGGTGTTTAGGTGGGTTAGTTTATTTAAAGATTAAAGGAATTTGATTTCTTATTATTTTTTTTTACAATTAGAAAAGAAGTGTATGTAACGATGCTTGGAGGGACCTTATCAGGATTTTACAAATTTAACTTACAGAGATACCAACATGTTTATAAGGGATCAGCAAACCTAGACAAACTAGGGACTTGATATTAGGGTGAGGATTAGAAATAAATTATGGTGTTGCTAATGATGGCTAAAATATATGAACTTTGGTGACGTTAATGATGAGTAAAATATATAAATTCTGGTGACGTTAATGATGAGTAAACTATATAAATTCTGGAAACGTTTATTGGTGAGTAACTATATAAATTTTTGTGACGTTATTGGTGAGTAAATATGTAAATTTATGGTGTTGTATTTGGTGAGTTTCTTCATGCATCATATTATGATTAGGATTCTGGTGACGATTCTAGTGACGTGTATGTTCAGTAACATAACTCTGACATATAATATTGGTGAGTAGAAATGGTACCACATGCATGTAGGTGACAGGGGTGTCTTGCATAATGCATATAAATGTTGATGTGAATAACTGATATTCATTGTGTATGATGTGTGTGAATGATGATGTTAAAATTGGTGAGAGTTATGATGATCTGCTTAATTGTTGATGACTGACAATTATTATTATTTAGTGCTGTTCATGTGTACTAGATACGATTTATGAATTGTGTTCTCATCTCTTTGTTGTTGTTGTGTGTTTGTGGTGTCTGTGCTCGTGGAGTACAGATACTTAGGTTGAGGAGTTCTAGTTACGGGGCAATTAGAAGGTGGCGGCGAATGTTTTCTTTGTTATATTTTATTAGTGAAAAATTATGTAGTCGAACACATGCTCTGATCTTTAACACTAGGGTTGGGGGTTTCTGTCTTTTGATTTATGTTTACTTTGACTTAAGGTTTTTGGAATCTTTGTTTATTTTTTTAAAAGATGTTGAGGGCTTAACTTGTTTCATAATTATTAAAATTGATGAACTTTTCCCTTGTTGATTCATGATCTTTTTTTTATAAAATAGCAGACTGTTGAGTAAATGTAACACCAACATGATTATTAAATTATATATATTTTTTTTATTTATCAAAAAAAAGAGGTCGCGGTCTTAGGGTGTTATACTTGGCACGACCCGTGCTAAGCTTGGCACGGTCGTGCCACCCTCCAGAACTACTTTTGCTGTTTTTGCTTAGATTTTAAGCTACTCTGTTTTAGTTTACTTGTGGAACATTCTAGTGATTGCTTAAATTTTAAGTCGAATGTAAACTATAAATAGAGTAGTTAGCCATCACAAATATATCTTTTTTGGAATTCAATAGTGACAATTGTCTTTCTAATAAAAGTTCTTTTCTTTTCTTTTACTTTCTTGTCATTTACTTTTATGTTTTCTCTCTTCTTCTCCATGTCTACGATGACCATGAGTGAGTAGACTTCTTATGTCTTGGGATTGTTGGATAAGTCTAATGACATAATCCTAATCAAGTCAAACCTTAAACCTTAGTATTATATAACCCTAGTTACTCTTCTAAATTCACCGTTTTAACATGGATTAAATATTATCAAACTGTGGAAACGAAAGTCGAGGGTTTGATAATCGTTAATCCATCATTCCAAATGTTAATTCATAAAACGAAAGTGGAGCATTAATATTCGATCAAGTGAGTTTAGACAAGGATTGCGAAACATTAAAATAGTCTAGTGAACCTTGAGACTTATAGAGTTTCGATCTTCAAGGATTCTAATAGTAATCAACATGAAATAGGGTGCTTGCTAGAGAACACTCACTGAGACGATAGAATGGATAGCTTAAGAAACTCGTCTTTAGAACTAGTCTAAATAAGGTTTAGGTTTAATGGCTTGGCTTGTGAATGATTTTGTCGCCTACGACGGACCAACGATCCCAAGGCTCTCTTTTATTATTATTTTCTCTTTCAATCATTTGAAAACAACAATCTTACATTCTTAATTCTCTTCTAATCACCAAACAAAGTTAATTGAATTAAACAACTCCTTGTCGGAACGACACTCTTTTCATTACTACTTCAGTAATGTAACGCCCACTTTCGTTAATTGTTTATTTAATCGAGTTTAGGCGATTATATTATATTTATATAATATATGCATGATATTGGTATGAATTGAATGATTTACGATTATCTTGATGGTTTGGTTGATATTGTGATAAGTTATGAGTTTTGGAAGATTTGATAAGATTAAGAGACTTATTTTATTGTTAAATAAAATAAAGATTTGAAAATAATATAAAATATTTAGTTGAGGGCTGTTTTGATATTTTAGATAGTTTTGGGGGAGAAAGTGAGATAAGATAAGTAATTAAGATGATATATATATAGGAGAAAACCTAATTGTTAGAAAAACTATTGTACGTGAAAACTTTTGGAAAAGAGAGAAAAAGCCAAAGAGAAGAGAAACCAAGAGGGAGAGCTGCGATTTTCTGCAAATTAAGGTAAGGGTGAGACTAATAACTCAGTATTGTTAATTGAATGTAATTCTGATGATTAGTTAGCAAGAATTAGGATTGAATTGGAGAAAACGAAAACTAGGTCAAATCCCTAGAATTGATGATTAAACGGTAGGAATTGATTAAATTGGTGTAGAAAGTGTTCCTGGACCTTAGATAATGTTTAGGACAAACTTTGGAATCAATACTAGGCTTAGAACCATGTGAATCGTCGGATTTTTGTGAAAATAGGAAGCCTGGCCGTAGCGACATTCACCGCTCGCCACGGCGAGTTATGAACCTCGCCTCGCGAGTGATGATCTTCATCGCTCGCCACGCGAGCCTTTCCCTTCGCCTTGCGAGTTCTTTTGGTATTGCTCGCCATAGAGAGCAACCTTACTCGCCATAGCGAGCTAAGGCAGAGTGCATGTTGGATTTTGTAATTTCGACTTTTTAGTTGGACCTTGAGTGCCTTTGAGTGCCTGAACATACCTAGTAATGATTAGGGATGAATGTAGGACAAGATTAAACCCAGAACAGCATTAGTTTGGAACTTGTCTTGTACTCGCCATGGCGAGTAAGAATTCTCGCCTTGCGAGCACTTCCAGGTTGGAGTGTAATGAGTGCTTGTGCGATCTGTGTCGCACGTTTGGATCAAGAGTGAACCCCCTTATGATAATGAGACCTAATGATGACGTTTAATGCAGTCTGTAAAGCTGTTTAAGATATGTTGATATTAATTGAGTATGATTAATGTATTGTACAATTATGTAAGATATGAAAGTTTAATTATGATGCAATTGATTTGCTATTGATATAATGATATCATCCTGTTATGTGACTTGATTATGCTGCTGTTGTTATTTAACTAAGTGCATAATGTCTATATATGATGAAATGATGACGTTTAGCTCCAAATTATTGGATGCATGTTGATATGTTGATTACGGTGATTTGTTCATAAGAGTCCATGCATTAGCATTCATTGAGCTTAGTCCTCACCACGATTTATTAGGAGCTTTGTCCTCCGCACGATTTATTAGGAGCTTTGTCCTCCGCACGTTTAAAGTATATTAATACTTATGATGACGATTGGTACCACATGCATATAAGGAGTCTAAGAGCATTGTCACATTGTCATGTCTATAATGCTATGTTGTTGATGACGATTGAATATGTGAATACGTGATACTTGTCTATTGAATATGCAAAGTTGTCTATGATTGATGATGTGATTACGTGATAATTTTTTATCAAATATGCAAAGTTACTTAAGATTGATTATGATGTTAATGTTAATTATGATTCGAATTACTTTGATTAACATTATTTTGTTATGAAATCTCACCCCTTCTGCTTGAAAATGTTGCCCTTCGTATGGGTAACTTGCAGGTGATCGTGCTTAGTGTGCAGTTTCCGTCGTGAGTGGCCTTTCCTTCACTGTGTCGTCTAGGTCGCTCTGATACGTAACGGGATGGGGCTATATGTTATGCATGCTTCGTTCTATTACGTGAATAATATGCTATTTGTGATATTGAACTAACTCTTTTGAGATTATTTAGATGGGGCCTGCGTGCCAAAACGTTTTATGGCTATGATATAATTTCCGCTGCAATGATTAAGATATTTGGTTAAATTATTATTTAACTGTTTTGGATTATGTTATATGTGATATCCTGTTGTTATGATGCTTACTCTGATAAATGATTTAAGAAATTTTTATATTGGGAAAACGTGGTGTTACAATTGGTATCAGAGCAGGTCGGTCCGTCTGGTCAATTAGAAGAGTCGTGTCGAGTCTTAGTAATATTTATATTACTATCTTATGTTGTTGTTGCCACTTTTGTAGAATATCAGAAATGGCTGGAAGAAACGATGCTGCGTTAGCTGCTGCTCTACAAGTTGTTGCCCAAGCTGTGGGACAACAACCTAACGCAAATGCTGGTGCGAATGCGGAGACTAGAATGTTGGAGACTTTCATGAAGAAGAACCCTCCAACTTTCAAAGGAAGATATGACCCTGATGTAGCCCAGACGTGGCTTAAAGAGATTGAGAGGATTTTCCGTGTTATGCAGTGCACTGAAGATCAGAAAGTGCGGTTTGGTACTCATCAGCTAGCTGAGGAAGCTGATGACTGGTGGGTTAGCCTTCTACCTACCCTTGGGCAAGAAGGAGCTGTTGTGACTTGGGTTGTGTTCAGGAGAGAGTTCCTGAGAAGATACTTTCCGGAAGATGTTCGCGGGAAGAAGGAGATTGAATTCCTTGAGCTCAAGCAAGGAAACATGTCCGTGACTGAGTATGCTGCCAAGTTTGTTGAGTTGGCGAAGTTTTACCCGCACTATACTGCTGAGAATGCTGAGTTCTCGAGATGCATCAAGTTCGAGAATGGTTTGAGGCCCGACATCAAGAGGGCGATTGGATACCAACAACTTAGAGGCTTTCCGGATTTGGTCAATAGCTGCAGGATCTATGAAGAGGATACGAAGGCTCACTACAAGATTGTGAACGAGAGGAAGGGCAAGGGACAGCAGAGTCGTCCTAAGCCGTACAGTGCCACAAACTAGATCACTAAATGATCTCTGCAAGGCTGAAGCCCAATCATGCAACAAAAATATCATATAAATCTCAACACGACTATGATGCATGGACATGTAGCAAAGACTCGATAATGCGACATCAACTCACAATTTTCACCACAATATAGAGGACAACTTCCAAATATATTGATCATCTCCACAACAATTGTGTAACGCCCTAGTTGTTATATTTAATTATTTTGATTTATGTGGAGTATATATATATTTATATATGATGTTTGGTGATTTATGTGGAGTATATGTATATATATATACATTTATATATATGTGTGATTTTTTGGGTGATTTATGTGGTGTATTATTTTGTTATATGGTTTATTTAATAATAATTAGAATAAGTATGAAATATTAATTATTTTGGAGTTTGGGGAGTTATTTAATATTTATTAAAGTTAATGGGGAGTTAATGGAAATAATAGGGAATTAAGTAAGAGGGAAGTTAGCAAAATAGATGCCAGAAGCAGTTTTTACGTGAAACCAACTTTTGGGAGAAGAGGGAGAGAAGAGCAAGTAGAACTCAAGAAATCATTGTTGCTGTGCATTTTTCTGCAATTTCTAAGGTAAGGGTGAGGTTTACTTCAATAGTGTAGTTATTGAGTTCTGATTTTGAATTTAACAGAGTTGTAGTGAGAATTGGGATTTTGGAATTTTATGTTGAATTGTTGAATTTGGAGTTGTGAGTGTGATTTTGATGTTAGAAATGGGTTCTGAGTGTTTACAGCAAGTTAACTTATATTTGTAAACTGATTTGGGGAGTGAATGGAAGAAAAATGGGATTTTTGGGAAAAACCAGTTTTCTGCTCGTACAGAAGTTCATCGCTCGCCTCGCAAGCATTCATGTTTCGCCTCCCGAGTGAGCAACTTCATCGCTCGCCTCGCGAGCAGACCAACTCGCCATGGCGAGCAAGCCTGGACAAAACTTAATTTTTGAAATGTTGTTATAGGTGTTTTGGGGATGGTTTAAGGTACCTAGATGATTTTAATGATGAATGGAGAAAGTTTTAGGTTAAAAAGATGAATAGGGAGCTTAGAATTGAGGTTTGAGTGAGAAAATGACATTTTTCCCGAGAGCACCTAATTTTCACTCGCCTCGAGTTCGCCTTGAACTCGCCATGGCGAGCAAGTAGTTTTGTGAACACGCCATAGCGAGTAGATGTGCTCGCGAGGCGAGTTGCACAGTTCCTGAGTGCTGTTTTGCTTGCATGAATGGTAGTGATTTAATGTTGATGTGTTGAGCATAGTTTCATGTAATTATGCATTATTTTGGATGATTGGATTGCTGATTGATGATTACTGATGATGACTGAAATGTATGTTAATTATTGAATCATACATGTTGTTTAAGTGGTGTCACATGGAGTTTGCATTGCATGGTCAGTTGTATGTAGATATACACAAGTAGGTCCATTGCATATGCATAAAACAGCGGAGAGGACTCATGTCCTGGAGTACTAGTTTCTCAGTAGCGGTGAGGGCTTCGGTCCTGATGAATGCTTTAACCATTCAAAAGCGGTGAGGGCTTCGGTCCTGTTTGGTACCACATGCATATTTGCATCTATTGAGAAGTCTAAGGTGTTGTCTTAGCAGTGTTGTCATGTCATTGCATGAGTCTTAGTTGTTGATTGTAGATGTTGCCTTGATGATGATGATGTTGTTGGTAAATATGTACTTTGTATACATACTTGATAAGTGGATTCTGATGATGTTGTTGTTGCTTGTGAATTAATTATGTATATTTGCAAGATGGTGTATTTGATGTTATAGGGTGTTAGATTCAATTGAAGATTTAATATCTATATTTATTGTTATGAATCTCACCCCTTCTGCTTGAAAATGTTGCCCTTCCTATGGGTAACTTGCAGGTGATCCTGAGTAGTTGGTGGTGGCTCGATGTCGTGTCTAGGGCTCTGATACGTGGGATGGGAATTATTATCTATATTATTGTTGTTTTCCTTTCCATGTATCAAATTTTGGAACTTGTTGATGTGGCCCTTGTTGGTTGACTTATTGATGATTAGGCTTAACGCCAAGATGTTGTTGGAGACTTAAACCGTTGAGTTAAATAGTTTTATTTTCTATTTAAGGAATTTTGAATTTGCGATGTAGCATGCCCGTTTGGTGCTTAACTCTGATGTATGATTGTTATTTAATTACTTTTGGGTAACGGGGTGTTACAAATTGCATTATCAAGAAATCACGTCCATACACGATCATGTCATAATTCAAATAAGATTCATTATCACATCATCAACATGATCATCAATAATCAACAATATCATTCAACATCAACTACCTCATATAGTTTAACAATTTCAAGCATTTCTCACACTTTAAGTAAGAGAAAATACAATATATATGTTAAACATCATATCCAACATGTAACCATTCAATCACATATCTCCACTTAGTCATATAGGCTAGTAACGAAAGATCATAAGACAATTGGCTTAAATGAATCATTTCCGACAAATATCAAAATCATGTGGCAAATGACCAACATTGATAATTCTCAAAATAAAGTAACTTATTCAAGTTTGAAAACGCACAAATTAATCTTAATCAATCATGTAGTCATGAGCTTAAGCCACTTAACCAACATTACAAGTCTTGCCTAAGTCTATTGACAGGGCCGCAAATGAACGTCTATGTCGGTTTTAGTATAAAAAGTATCGTATCTACAGAGACCAAATTAACAAGTACCGCTTTCTGTTGTTTCTATGTTTATCTAAGGCGAGATAAGAATATGTTCGAATTTGCACGGAATAAAAATGTTTTTAATTAATTAATGGACGGGTAGAGACCAAAACGCCGGTTTCCGTCGACTTCCATCACTCACGTAAATTATTGCCTAATTAAATGGTAACAAGAGAATTAAAACAGGAAGAAATTATCGAACAAGATACAATGTTTGCTTTCGCAACACGTTGTCGGAACTCTTAGACATGTAACCCCCTACTTTCGTAGCGTATAATTACAGGCCTAAAAATTTCTTTTTCTAAATTCAATAAACTCTTAATTAAAAGAAAAGAAATGCTTTCGCTTTAACCTTTTCAATTAAAAACTTGATATTTTTCTATGTCGGATATCGTTTTCGCTCTTTCGATGTGTAAACGATATCTCTGTGACTCTACTTTCGTAGTAGACTTTTAACAATTGCAAAACAGAATTTTTCAAAACAATTTATTTAAATTCTCGTTACACTAAAAAAAGCGCATAATTTACATGAATTCCGTCGGTACGACGGAACCTCGTTTTGGGCTCAAATGAGACTACTCGTGCATAATTATATTAAACATACAAACTGTTGATTGATTCATGCTAAAAGGAAATGAATTACCTGTAAAAATCTGGAAACTTTAATTGAGTATAAATCCCTCGAACAATTCGATGCGAACTGCTATGTAAGGAACCGTACTGCAGAACTTAAGCAAATATTAACATAATAATGAAAACAAGAAGGAAAAGAGGCAGCTGCTGCCAGAAACAATTCAAAGTAATTTGATATTGAGAACAGTCAAGCCACGCAGCAATTTATATATATGTATATATGTGGAACACGGCAATCAAAAGTAACAATAGCAATTAACAATTGTAATCAAAGTAGTGCAGCAATCAAGAAATTGATTTCGTAACAGTAACTTGTAAATAAAGAGAATGGCAACAATGGTAATGGAAATATATAATATAGTTATGGAATTATATAATATATAGTAGCAGCAATAAAAAGAGAATAATACGAATTGGAATTGAATATTGGAATAATCGAAACAAAGTAGCAGCTATGTGGTGGCTAACATGATTTCAAAATGGAATAAGGGTTTCTAAATTGTACGATAGCCAAAAGGTTTCTAAATACTGAAAACTAGAGCTGAATGGTAAAACTAGAGCTAAAAACGTGACAGACTTCTTCTCATCAGCTGAGCCTCTTTTATATCGTTCAATCTGCCACTGGATTCCTCATACTTGTGCCCCAAGATGTGGGAATGGATTGGGATAAAATCTCAATTTTTTAGGAAGCTTTTGTTGCTGAACGCGTAACCATTCTGTCTTGCTGATCTCAATTGGGTGTGACATCAGCATGATGTCATTACTAGTCCAAGTTGCTCTTTTCACGTTCTTCTTGATTCTTTTACTTTTGACACCCTCGTTACCTAAAACACAACGAAATACTAGCCAGAAGACATGCAAAACACAATAAATGATCCGAAAATAAATAAAAATTAAACTATTTAGACAACGTATTTTGCGTGTTGTCATCTATATGAACTGTATACCCAACTTGTAATCCTATTTAGTTCACAAAAGTTCATTTCGACAAAATCATAAAAATTACCAAGTTACGACAAGTTCATATCATTTCTTCCATATTGCAAAACCAATTCATTTTCAAAACAAAACCAAGTTAGAATCAAGCTATGATACTCTAAGAAGCTTAATTATAGATTGATTGAATAAGGTGAGGTGTTTGGAATCCATTGGCATGCTTAAAAGTACACAAAAACACGAAAAAACGAGGTTTCGGGATTCTGCAGAACTGACACGGTCGTGTCATCCCTTACAGGAGAATCTGACACGGTCGTGTCACCTCACCAGTATAGCAAAATGCATTTGATTACGTTTTTGCGCATAAAATCTTGTTTTCGAATCCGATTTCAGTTCCGTTTTCGCCAATGCATTCCTAACACTTAGACCGTACAAACCACACTTGGAAACTTGACCTTTAAACATTCAAACAACTTAATCAAACTCATCCCAAAATGACTTATTTTGCAAAAGCTCTTAAAAACAACTTTAACTCAAAAACCCATTTTCTTCCCAAAACGATTTCTCTCCAAAACCAAGTGATTAAAACAGAAAATCATATCATCTTAAATTATTCTAACAACTTCCTTAACTCATTCAACATCATCAAAATCAAACTTCTTCATTATCAACCCATTTTATAAAACCACAAACAACTACTCATTTCTCACCAACAAATCATGAATTATGAACACTCAAGCCATGAATCATTAACAACAACATCACTTAGCAACAACAACATCAATTGAACATGATTCTTACCAAAATTCAACAACAACATACCATAATTCAACAATTTGAGCATAGTTCAACATATATCACTTTCTCATACTTTGAACATGAAATTTCACCAACAACAATTCAGTTATCAACAACTTCATGCATTCAAACATATCATCATAATTAGAGCACGAATGATAACAACTTTGAACAATTAATCATTTACTCAATTAAGAGCTTATTCATACAACAATTGAAAATTTATACTAAAAATGATTATGATGAATTCTAACCCCTCTACCTTAGTTATATCAATTCCCTAGCCCAAGCTTCACTTTAGTTCCTAGGTTCTCTCCTCTTCTTGAATCTTCAAGTTCCTCTTCTCTCTAACCCTTGTTCCTCTCTGCTCCCACTTTCTCTCTCTATCTCTCTCAAAATATCCATGTAAATGAAAATTGTGTAATATTTTCTCTTAAGACAACCCTTATATAGTATATTCTCTTAATGGGCTTAACCCTAAACCTTAGTGGCTTAACCCACTTCAACTCAATTCTAAAATGTTTCTACACTCACAACGGTAAAATACTATTAACGGTCACTTAACGGTAAAACACTAGCAACGGTTACTTAATGGTAAAATACTAATTACTACACTAATAACTTAGTAAAATAATGGTTCTCACTAAACACAAAAAAAATAATTCTCACCAAAATTACTAATTTTACCCCTCTAGCACGAAACCCAAGAAAATGCACCCAATGATGAATAATCACACACAAGCACAAATAAACACACAATAAAAATAATTAAAATAAACCTAACAAAAATTGGGCTGTTACAATGACACCTTGCAAACACAAACCAAGAACACCTTGCAGGCTATAGGCACTCAAGTACCGCAATAGCCTATAAGCGTGTCACTCAGAAACCAAAGGTCATGTCTCCTCAACCTTTCCCTCAAAGACATGGGCATTAATTAGGGAATGACAATCGACCAAACTTCCAGACGAGGGAATCTTTCCTCCGTCTTAAGCGAACCGAGCACCCATACGCCGGGTACGACCTTTTCCACTAGCGAACTCGTTTGGTCAAAGAGCAAGAGAATACCAAGGGATAAAGAGCGCACCCCTTCACGCGCCCGCACAGTCCTCATGACATTCTTAATCCTCGCTCCTAACAGTTCCTTCGTTCAGAAGAGTCATCGTGTCCGCCCAACGGGTAACTTTCAAGCATACAACTCACAAAGCGAACTTCCTTGTATAGCCAGCCTAGAACGACCAAATATGCCCGCACTTAAGTCATCACTCTTCATCAAGAGGAACGACTTGGGGGGGCTACTGTTCTGGACCGGCCAAAAGGACCTTTGGCCCATTTACTTAGGCCCAACACAATCCAAAGCCCAAACACCACGTTTGGCAAAGTTACATGCAACACACCCCTTCCATGCAAGGGAGGTGCACGGAGCGAAAGAGACTGGTTCAAACGAACCACAATGTCTCCCTGCACGTTCCCGCAATAAAATCTCTGGCGGTTACACTTCCCACGATTTTGTAACCACCAGAGCTAGGTGTGCCGTTACAATGGCTCTGCAGCCCTCCACCTCTATAAATAGGGGACTCACAGCAGTCCCCAAGGTAGAATCTATCTCTTCCTCTAAATCCTCACTCTCTCTGATATCTACTTACTTGAGCGTCAGAGTGTCTGCAGGTACATACCCCCATCCACTCCAAGAAGCATTTTGGCGCATTTCACCACCACTAAAATCATCGCATTCAAAGCACCGACAATCACCTTCTGATCAGGTACGATCAATAACTATTATGAAAAAAAAACTCAAAATACACATGTCGCGTCATTTTTCGGAGATCAAGGCTATTTGATTAGCTTTTGACTCACTTTATTATTTCACGACTGAACATTTAATTTTTGTAGAAAAGGGAAAAAAAGTTCAAACTACCCCATTTTTGAAAAGATTTTGGATTCGGGGGTTAAGTTAATGTGCTATAACTTGCTTGCTTTTTTTAAAAAAAAGGAATTAAACTGAAAGAAATAAAGACCTAATTATCTACATTTTCTATTTGGAAGGACATGGTCCTCTGCCTAAGTACCCGTGAGGGATCAAAACCTCGTAGTTCGGGGTAGAAATTGACGTTTGATTTGTTGAATGTTTTTTATTAGTTTTGAAAAAGGTTTTAAAAGGAAAAGCCAAATGACAAAATAAATTTGTTTATCTTTTTTATGTTAAAAGAAAATGACTTAAAGTATGATTAAAGTTGATTGCAATTTGATTTATGAAAGAATAAAATAAAGACGATCACTTGATTTGATTTAGGATCAAGGTTTGTTATGAAAAATGTTTTTGTGATTTTTGTTATTTGCATGTTTTTGTTGTTTTTGAATAAATGAACTAGAATATAAGCTAACGGAGCAGAAAAGTAAAGCGTAGGTACCTCATGGTGGCGTTGGACCACCACGAGGACCTTTGACCTAAACTACAAAAAAAAATGACGAGAAAAAAAAATTATTACATAAAAGCCTATTTACATTCTAAGGTCTGCAATGAAATAAATGACGAGAAAAAAAAAATTATTTACATCAACCCTAGATTACATTCTAATTATTTACATCAACCAAATGCAATGTTAACAGAATAAAATAAAATGCATGCAAGACTTAAAATAAAATGGGGTTCAATCACAAGGTAGGGGTGCAGCGGTATTCAGGTAGATGCAAACAGCAAGCAGAAAATAAAGCAGTAGAGAGCTGAGCCGAAGAGCAAATTCGGTGTTGGGCTTAGAGGAAAGGCTGGGGTCGGTTCGGTTCAAATTCTGGGTCGGTTCCAGAGAACCGAACCGGTTCGAAGGGGACATATATATAGGGTGTAAGACCCTTTTTCATTCATTTCAAAATATTTTTCTCTCTCTTCCTACTTTCCTTCTCTCGGTTCTCTCCTCCGTGCTCTTCTTTTCCTGGGTTTAAATCATGAAGATTCCGGCGAATCTTCATCTTCTCCGACGGAGGTGAGGTGGGTTCCGGCGGAGGTTGGCCGGCCGGTGCGGCGGCACCACCGTGCCGGAACCCTAAACTAATTATTTTTTCCCTAATCTATGCTACTCCTTCTTCTTATTCTATTTCTACTATCAAAAATTTCAAAGGCCGAATTGACATCCTTAATCTACGTTTTACATAAAAGAAAACTACCTTTGATTTTTCCTGGAACGAATCATGTTTGTTGCTGAAGGCGGCAGCTGGTTGTTTGCCGTGGTGTGAACTTCGGTTGCTGCTTTGTGCTCCGGTACGTTCCGACTCGGATTCGACGCGTCCTTTTGCTTCTGGTTTCGATTGGTTTTCGTTGTCTTCTGGTTCGTTTGGTTTGTCCGTTGCTGCTTTGTGCTTCGGTTGCTGCTTTGTGTTTAAGGTTTTTGAATCGGTTGTATTGTTGGGTTCTATGTGTACGGCTTTGATTTGTGTTAATGCTGTTGTGCGAGGCCGGTGGTTGGATTTGATGAATGTGTTGTATGTGCGAGTCTATGTGTTGTACGGTGCTATGTGTTTGTGCGATTGAAGTTGGTTTTGATTTCTTTTGCAGGTTTGGATTGAGGTTTGGTTTGATGATTTTGTATTGTTGTGGAACGGTTGTGATGAGGGTTTGAAACGTGATGCTATGTGTCGTTTTTTTTGTGTCAGATACGTGAAAATTGGTTTTGAAAAAATTGTTGTTTTGATGCAGGTTACGAGTCTCTGTGAAATTGTGCTTGAATGATTGCAGGTTTACGTGTGAATTTTCGGCCTTGAGGGTTTTTGTGTTGAATTTCCTCTCCGTCGGTGTTGGTGTTGGAATCGGCTGGGTTTGTGCTGTGTGTGGTTATGGGTTTCGAGGAAGGGTTTTGGTTGATTGAGTTTCGTATTGAAATTGATGGTTTATGGTTTTGGATTGTGTGGAAAATTGTTGCCATTTTTGGTTTTCCTCTCTATGAATTTCGGCCCTTTGACTGTGGTGCAGACTGCTCATTTTATAGTGTTGATTTTAGGTTAGGGTTTGTTTGAAAGATGCAGAAAAATTTGTAGCTTGGGGAGGAAAGAAAGGGAACGCGGACTGATGACGGACTGTTTGGATTTTATCGGACATTAACAAATGAACAAAAGTGATAAATAAGAAAATAAAAATAAAAATAAAATAAATGCAGACTTGACTTTTGGACTTATCTAAAATGGAATTGAAAATTTAATAAAATAAAATTAGGATTAATTTAAAAATAAAAGATGGAAATAAATGATTAAAGACTCAAGAGGGCCCGACTCGGAACCAATATGAGGTATTTTAAAATACCTCCTTGCCGAATTTGTAAAAAAAATCAAACTTTTAAATATTACTTGTTAGTGGGATAAGCATAAGTTCGTGGACCTTGTAAACTTTACGGAAGCTAAAAACATGAGATATGATATTTGAATAACTTTTTTGGAACAACTTTTTTTGAACAAATTTTGAACAACCCTCATATATGCATACACATATATTTTTTTTGACCGAAGAGAGAAGAAGGAAAAAAATTGTCACAATTGTACAAATATCACTACTTTAAACAAATATCATAGTAGTATTATTAAAGCAAAATCTTATATTCTCTTTTGGAGGTTTGAGCCTCGAAAATCTATAAAAATTTAATTTTTTTTTTTTGACTTTACTAATTAATTATTCACTTGAGAGAAGTTGCAAATGCTTATCGCAGTTGCAATAAATGTTTTTTTTTTTTTTTTAAATTAGAAAAGACCTAAGTCAACAAATATACAACTACCACAAACTGTCTGCATAACTGAATAAATTAAATGTAGCAGTTCAAACATCACCATTTTTTTTCAACTATAATTCTTCTAAGTACATTTGATACAATCCAAATCATTCTTCAACTTGTTGCTATTTCTAAGGATCAAACCTCTACACCAAATTCAACAAAGCACACAAGAGAAATTGTTTGTCACATCAGATTCATTAACCAATTTGCTTGATTTTTGTCAATTTCAAGAGACATTTTTGTCAATTTCAAGAGACATTTTGCATAAAGTGTGAAATTTGAAGGGGGTATTTACACAAACTGGATTACATACTTTTTTTAAAATCATTAATTGATGTTTAAATAAAGTAGAATGCTAAACAGTACCGTCAGGACATTGGTTAAGCAACCAAAACAAGTAACTTTTTATAAAAAAAATTGTGTAATTATTACTTAATCAAAAGTCAAAACTTATATTTTCAAAATAAATTTTCTCCTTAACCAATATCTGAGGGCACCGGTTAACAAGACCCTTGAATAAAACAAAAGTGTTGATCATACTTTATAGGAGTGCATATCATATCAAATTTTCATAAGATATTTTTCACTTTAGATCTGAATGAATAAGTATTTTAGAAAATTTATGATCATAAAAAAACGGAGGTAAAAAAGCTACAAAGTAAAGAATAAACACAAGAATAGTGAAACTATGGCAACATAGAGAATTTTTACCATTGAACTGTTCTTTGTGTTTTTCTCCAAACATGAATGAAAAGCCATCAATGTGGCACTTCAAATATTTAAATTGATGTATACATTCATAACAATACAAAATTGATTTTCTAATTTCAAGTCTCTTAAAATGAGAATTTAATAGTTGGAGCTTAGACTCTCTACCATTGAATAAATATTCACAACAACACAAAATTGAGTCTCTCATTTTAAGAGTATGAATAATGAGCCTATTCCTAACCTATATATGTTACATAAACAAATTTATATACAGAAAAGGAAGGATGAAAATTACAACACTTATGTCGAACTGTTTACGCTTAAGCTTCAACGAAATTTAATACGCTGCATGTTGACTGGTTATAACCACTTATTGTGCACTCTATATATTCACAAAGATTCATTGACCAATGACTGCTCCGTCGCTTTCCAAAACTTCAGCTCTACGACAAGATTCAGAATGCATTGATCTCTGTTCTACTACATGCTTCTTCAGATCACTGCAAAATCAACATCAATATAAAAGAATAAGTATTCATAGATTAGTAAATTTATGCATAGTTTAGTAAAAGAATAAGTCAGAAAGTAGAATATCAAAATTCTCTAGGGAGTGTAGAATTCTAATTGTAACACACCTGCAACGCGGTATTCTACATTCCGAGTCTTTGCAATTCCTGGAGTTCGTAGTTAGTATAAACCATATATTTTTACAATGCTGGCAGCCCCATTCACTCGAATTTTGCACTTACTGGCATGAGAGAACATCTTCTTGATCTGTGAACAGTTTGGATGAGATCATTGAGATGCTTCAAAACATTCATTAGTTTCACCATTTGTGTGTAAGTCAGTAAGTATGATCAACAATCTAGTCTAAAATAAATTAGTACTGAAAACAATCAATCAACAAAATTAAATTCATACCATTTCCTTATTTGACTCCTGATTCTGAGATTGACATACTGGTTGTCGCGTCATTTTTTGGAGATCAAGGCTATTTGATTAGCTTTTGACTCACTAATTATTTCACGACTGAACATTTAATTTTATTATGAAAAGGGGAAAAAAGTTCAAACGACCCCTATTTGAAAAGATTTAGGGTTCGGGGGTTAGTTACATAAAGGGAAGGTATTAGCACCCTCTATGTCCGTAGTACTCTACGGGAACCTCTTGGCTTTATTTAATTTAATGTGCTATAACTTGCTTGCTTTTGAAAAAGAAGTTAATGTGATGATTAAAAGAAAAAAGAAAGTGAGACCTAATTTATCTACATTTTTTATTGTTTGAAAGGACATGGTCCTCTGCCTACGTACCCGTGAGGGATCAAAACCTCGTAGTTCAGGGTAGAAAACAACGTTTGATTGGTTTTGTGTTTTTTATTAGTTTTGAAAAAAGTTTTAAAAGGAAAAGCCAAGTGGCAAAATAAGAATTGGTTTGTATTTTTTAAAAGAAAATGACTTAAAGTAGATTTAAAGTTGATTGCAATTTTTGATTTATGAAAGAAATAAAATAAAGACGATCACTTGATTTGGATCAAGGTTTGTTTATGAAAACGTTTTTGTGATTTTTGTTATATTTGGAATAAGATAGAACAAACGGAGCATAAAGAATAAAAAGCGCGGCTACCCTAAGTTAGAAATATAAAATCTATGACTATTACATAAAAAGCCTATTTACATTCTAAGGTCTGCAATAAAAATTAAAATGCTAAAAAAAAAATAGATAAATACGAAAAAGAATAAAAAATAAAAGTAAAAATGGTCCAAACACACGGTGGGGGGGTGCAGTAGTAAACAGGGGTATTGCAGGAAGCAAAAAAAGGAATTGGGCTTAAGGAACCGAATCGGGTCGTGGGTCCTGGGTCGAACCAAATGGGTCGAACCGGTTTGGAGGATATATAAGGGTTGTAAACCCTAAATTCTCTCATTTCTTCTCCCTCCTTCTCTCTCTTCCGTCTCCTTCTCTCTCTAGCTCTCTGCCCTCTCTCTTCTCTCTTCTTCTCCGACGGAAAGGATGGGGGTTCCGGCGGTGGTTGGCCGGCCAGTGCGGCGGCGCCACCGCGCCGGAACCCTAACAACTTATTTTTTTTGATTTTTTTTGGTTCTTTCTGCTTGTTCTTTTCCCCTCTACTTGATTCTGAACCCAAATTTTCAATAACACACACCTAGAGACCTAGATCTAAAGGAGAAGTAATACTACCTTTGGATTCGGCTTAAACTGCGAGTTTAGCCTTTGTTGTGATTCGGTTTGCCTCTGTACGCGTGTGTGTTTGTTGTGCGATGTCGTCCTCTGCTTTTTTGTGTTTGCTGTTCCGCTCTTTCTGTACTTCCTCGTGTGCTCTACCGTGTTCCGTTTTGTGTTGTGCTTGGTCTGTATTTATAGTGCTGCTTGGGACTAGGGTTTGTTGAGATGATGCATAAATTGTGCTTGGATTGGGATCCGGGAGAAACAGAACAGAACGCGCAGTGTTCCTGGATTAGAAATCAAACGCGTGCCAGGCTGTGTTGGATTTTTGGATCAGGACCGCTTTTGGACTTATCACTTAAAAAAATGAAAAAGATAGACACGTATATATATATTTTTTTGGGTTTTATCTCCTAATTAAATAATAAAAGAAAAGAAAAGAGAACTTGGATTTATTTAAAACGGGAATAAAAAGAAATTAAGTCTAAATTAAAACTATGTTAAAATAATTAATTTATAACAAAAACAGAATTAAAAGATGGAAACAATTGATTAAAAACTGAGAGGAGAGGACCCGATTCGGAACTTTATGAGGTATTTCAAAATACCTCCCTGCCGAATTTTTTTCACTGAAATGTGAGTCTGATCCGAGTTCGGAGACGTGTGTCAGTGGGACCTTGGGTCAAAAATTGGGGTATGACAGATGCCCCTATTTAAGTTTCTTCGCTCAGAGATTCGAAGGTAAAATCTTTGACTCGACGAGCCGAAGAGACTTAAATACAAAAGTGCACCAATTTTGACCTAAGATGTTTATGAATGCTCATGATTTAATTATGAATGCATGATGATAATGACGGCTCGACTGGAATGAAAAGACATTGGGATACCCAAATTCTTCGAAGAAAGGGGTCCGACTTTAATGGGGAATCTGGTTTCACTGGGGAAAATGGTTGTTCCTCATCGTCTCGATGCCTCGAAACAAAGTGCAATGGTTCAGACTCCAATGTCCATTTGTGGACTTGGTTTTGAAAATGAAGTAATAGAAGGATACAAGTTATTTGTTGGTTGAAATTGGCCACTTGTTGCAGGCTGTTCATTGGTTGGAACTGGTCGCTGGGCATAAAGATAACAGATTGACATGAGTTGTTCGTTTGTTGGAACTAGTTGCTCGAAAGGAAAAAGAAATTGACATAGGCTATTCGTTTGTTGGAATCGGTCGCTGGGCATAAAGATAAAAGATTGACATGAGTTGTTCGTTCGTTGGAACTAGTTGCTCGAAAGGAAAAAGAAATTGACATAGGCTATTCGTTTGTTGGAATCGGTCGCTGGGCATAAAGATAAAAGATTGACATGAGTTGTTCGTTCGTTGGAACTGGTTGCTCGAAAGGAAAAAAACTGACATAGGCTATTCGTTTGTTGGAAGATTGAGTTGTTCGTTTGTTGGAACTAGTTGCTCGAAAGAAAAAGAAATTGACATAGACTATTCGTTTGTTGGAATCGGTCACTGGGCATAAAGATAAAAGATTGACATGAGTTGTTCGTTCGTTGGAACTGGTCACTTGAAAAGTTGGATTGGTGACATCTCTGGAACAGCTATGCTGGGGATGAGACTTAAAGTTGAAGTTGACATCGAGATTAACTAGCGCCATGACTAGTACGGCTTTCCGCCGGGGATGACACTTCGAAACTAAAGTTGAAATTTGACATTGATTAGTGACATGACTTAGCACGGTTTTTCGCCGGGCATGACACCTTTGGAATTTGAAATTGAAATGGAAGATGTTTTACTCGTAGAAACCTGCGGCTTGACGCAATGGTAAACTAAGACTGAACCGAAGTGATATGGCCGAATCGATTGATGAATTTATGTATGAATTAATGTCGTGCGCATGCTGTGTACGCACGAATGCATGATTATCAGTAAATGCATGATTGTTATGAGTTTGTGGTTGTATGAGTGCATGGAAGCGTTGATGTGATGAATGCATGCGTGTATGTATGAACGTGACTTTGACGACCATGTCTTTTGTAGGCGATAGACGGAACTCGATGTGGCAGAATATGGTATGTAAGGTGGGAAATGGATTGGCACTTTTGTACTACACTCTTCGCAACAATTTTGTGAACAAACTTTGAAGAAGAAGTCGCTATTTGCAAGCCGGCACAGAGTGTCGCTCCATTGATACGCCTTGGCAATCATGCCTCTTTTGGAAGAAGTCCTTATCCCTTACTTGGACTACCTTTTCGGGCTCTTAGTCCCCCGGGATGCTTATTTTTGTATTTGTTTATTCAGAGACTTTCCTTAGTGTCGAGCCACGCTTTTAGCAGGATCTAACCTCTCTTGAGTTGATATATGCCTTTCTTACTCCCGAGTGCCAAGCTGTATCTATCTGTTTATGCTTTTTATTATATAATGTTTTAGAAATCTGTTTCAAAGTATTATCATCAGTAAAAGAGGAAAAAATCGAGAAACAAAACAAATAGGAATCAAAAGAGAGATAAAGGCTCAAAGTTTATTGATCGAATGACGCTGTGCCAATGGCATGACTTCATGGAGTTCTTTACAAAGTTTGAAAAGAAATGGTAATTTAAAAGGGAAAGGTACGTTGAACTTCATAACCCTATCCTTCTCTAACAACTTTGAAATCCGTTATCTTGCGGCTCGAATACTTTTGATAGCAGGTATGCCCCAAGTGTATCTGTGCCTGACTGGATGCAGTTACTTTGTCTTTTTCTTTTAATCCTTAACTTTTGCATAGACTGCCCTTTCGGGTTTTCACTCTATCAAGATGATGATCTATGTTTATTGTCTCTAATTTTTGCCTGGACCGCCCTTTCGGGTTTTCAGTCCACCGAGACGCTCATTTTTGCCTAAGCCGCCCTTTTCGGGTTTTCGACTTACCGAGCTGTTCTTTAAAATTTTTAGACAAAGTATTTCTTGACTGCATCCGTGTTCACAGGTCGTGGAAGTTCTTCACCGTCCATGGTTTGTAGAGTCATGGCACCACCTGAGAAGGCTTTTTTAACAACATACGGACCTTCATAATTAGGAGCCCACTTGCCTCGGGAGTCTGGTTGGAAAGAGAAAATCTTTTTGAGCACAAGATCACCTTCTTTAAACTCACGGGGACGAACTTTCTTGTCAAAGGCCTGTTTCATCCTTTTTTGATATAATTGTCCGTGACATAGGGCTGTCATGCGCTTTTCTTCGATTAGATTCAACTGGTCGTATCTATTCTGAACCCATTCAGCTTCTGATAAGTCAGCCTCCATTAGGACTCTCAATGATGGAATTTCGACTTCTACAGGAAGTACTGCCTCCATGCCATATACCAGGGAGAAAGGAGTTGCCCCTGTTGATGTGCGTACAGAAGTACGATATCCATGTAATGCAAAGGGAAGCATTTCATGCCAATCTTTGTAAGTCACCACCATCTTCTGGACAATCCTCTTTATATTCTTATTTGCAGCTTCGACAGCACCATTCATTTGAGGTCTGTAAGGTGAAGAGTTATGGTGCTCGATCTTGAAATCATCACACAATTCTTTCATCATCTTGTTGTTTAGATTTGTTCCGTTGTCGGTGATGATCCGGTTGGGGATGCCATAACGACAAATGATATGATTCTTGATAAATTTGACCACCACTTGCTTGGTCGCATTAGCGTACGATGCAGCCTCAACCCACTTAGTGAAGTAGTCAATAGCCACTAGGATGAAACGGTGTCCATTTGAAGCTTTGGGCTCAATCCTTCCGATCATGTCAATGCCCCACATAGAGAAAGGCCACGGAGAGGAAAGTAAATTGAGCGTAGTTGGCGGCACATGAATCTTGTCGGCGTATATCTGACACTTGTGACACTTTCTGGTATGCTTGTAGCAATCTGATTCCATTGTCATCCAGTAGTAGCCTGCTCGCAATATCTTTTTAGCCATTGTGTGCCCATTAGGATGAATTTCGAAGGATCCTTCGTGTATTTCATGTATCAATAAATCAGCTTCATATTTGTCTACACATCTGAGCAAGACTGTGTCAAAGTTTCTTTTGTACAAGATATCCCCATTCAGGAAGAAATTACTAGATAATCTTCTGAGAGTCTTCTTATCTTTGTTGGATGCTCCAGGAGGATACTCTCGAGTTTGGAGAAAAACCTTAATATCATGAAACCAAGGTTTATCGTCGAAAACTGCTTCAGCGGCAAACACATAAGCGGGTCTATCAAGGAATTTGACACTGATTAGTGGCACGTCATTGCGATGATTCACCTTGATCATTGAAGACAAAGTAGCTAAGGCATCGGCCATCTGATTCTCATCCCGAGGGATATGATGTAATTCCACTTTGTTGAAGAAGGTCAATAAACGTCTTGCATAGTCTCGATAAGGTATTAGTCCTGCGTGAAGAGTTTCCCATTTTCCTTTGATCTGGTTGATTACAAGAGCTGAATCTCCATATATTTCGATGTTCTTGATTCTTAGATCAATGGCTTCTTCAATACCCATGATGCAGGCTTCATATTCAGCGATGTTGTTCGTGCAGTCAAACCGGAGTCTTGCTGTGAAAGGGATGTGAGCACCCTTAGGAGTAAGGAGTACTGCCCCTATGCCGTTGCCGTATACATTGACAGCCCCATCAAATATCAAACCCCATACTGAATCTGGATCAGGACCTTCTCCGAATAGTGGCTCGTCACAATCTTTCATCTTTAGATACATAATCTCTTCGTCAGGAAAGTCAAACTTGATAGGTCGATAGTCTTCAAGTGGTTGGTGAGCTAAGTGATCAGCAAGAATACTGCCTTTAATTGCCTTCCGGGAACGGTACTCGATATCATATTCAGATAGTAGCATCTGCCACCGTGCAATCCTTCCTGTCAAAGCGGGCTTCTCAAATATATACTTGATTGGATCCATTTTAGATACCAGCCAAGTAGCGTGATTAATCATATAATGACGGAGGCGTTTGGCAGCCCAGGCTAGAGCACAACATGTCTTCTCGAGCATGGAGTAGCGAGATTCACATTCAGTAAACTTCTTGCTTAAATAATAAATGGCGTGCTCTTTTCTTCCGGTTTCATCTTGTTGTCCGAGCACACAACCCATGGAATTTTCTAGCACTGTTAGGTACATGATCAAAGGTCTTCCTTCAACTGGAGGGATGAGAATCGGTGGTTCTAGCAAGTACTTCTTTATGCTGTCAAAAGCCTTCCGGCAATCTTCGGTCCACACAATACCTTGTTCTTTGCGGAGTAGTTTGAATATCGGCCCACAAGTTGCAGTCATATGAGAAATGAACCGGGAGATGTAATTTAGTCGTCCAAGAAAACCCCTTACTTCTTTTTCTGTTCTCGGAGCAGGCATCTCTCTGATGGCTTTGACTTTGTCAGGATCTACTTCGATGCCTTTCTGGCTGACAATGAAGCCTAGAAGCTTTCCGGATCTGACACCAAAAGTGCATTTGTTGGGATTTAGACGAAGTTTGTACTTCCTCAGGCGCTGGAACATCTTCTGTAGATACTTGACATGGTCTTCTTCAGTAATCGACTTGACTATCATATCATCCACATAGACCTCAATCTCTTTATGTATCATATCATGGAAAAGAGTAGTCATACCCCTCTGATAAGTAGCTCCTGCATTGATTAAACCGAACGGCATTACTTTGTAACAAAAAGTGCCCCAAGGTGTAATAAATGATGTTTTCTCTCTATCTTCGGGTGCCATCTTGATTTGATTATAACCGGAAAATCCATCCATGAATGAGAAGACTTTAGACTTTGCAGTACTGTCAACCAACACGTCAATATGAGGTAAAGGAAAGTCGTCTTTCGGGCTAGCTTTGTTTAAATCACGGTAGTCAACACACATTCTGACCTTACCATCTTTCTTTGGAACAGGCACTATGTTAGCTAACCATTGGGGGTAATTTGATGTGATGAGGAAACCAGCGTCGATCTGTTTCTGTACCTCTTCTTTGATTTTGAGAGCCATGTCAGGGCGTGTTCTTCTCAACTTTTGTTTGACTGGCGGACACTCAGGTTTCAAAGGTAGGTGATGCACCACAATATCAGTGTCTAGACCCGGCATATCTTGGTAGGACCAGGCAAACACATCAACATATTCTTTGAGGAGCTCTATCACTTGCTGTTTAACACTTGTTTCGAGCGATGCCCCAACCTTGATTTCTTTCTTGTCTTCTTTGGTGCCCAAGTTAATCACTTCTAGCTCGTCCCCATAAGGCTGAATGGTCTTCCTCTCCTGTTCGAGTAGTCGAGAGATTTCGTCAGGGATCTCTTGATTCTCTTCTTCCTCCGCCTCATACACAGGGAACTCAAAGTTGGGAGAGATCATAGGGTTATGTTGTTCAACGGGTTCGTCGATTTCTAATCTGCACATGTGATGGATGATTTTTAGAAAAAAGATACATGCAGATTTTTTTTGAAGATTCATGTTGGGTTTTTTGTATTACCACTTTTCAGAAAAGCATAAAAGAAAATGAGACAAAACATCGGGAAAAAAACGACATTTTTATTTTATTGATGATAATTTCTTGAAATAAAAAGCCCTAGATAAGTTCACTTTCGCTTGGGGCGGGGCGAAAGGATGTTTTTTTTGTTTTTTTTTTTGAAAAGAAAAGCATAAACTAGACAAATGCATTACTTGGACAAGTGAGCAACAAAAGGAACATCTACGGCAACCCAATTGCGGCTGGATACTCCTGGCGTTATAAAACCTCGTGGCACACTTTCAGGATCATCTTCAATGATTGCATGGATAAAGCCCGAACTGTGGAAAGTGCCTTTCTTTGCTGTGGACAAACTAGTAGATGGGAAGAAACCCAAACCTTCTCGGTGCTTGTTTTCTGGAAGCTCTATCAGCTTTCCCCAGCTTGTGGACCCCCCTGCTTGTATGACCTTCTGAGCATCTCTCAGAGACGAGATAGAGGCTTCATTCCTCTTGGTATTCTTATCTTCTATAGTAAACCCTTGAAAAGGTGTCCCTTCGACATCGTCTGCCCCAATGAAAGAGAAAGATGACAAATGACTCACTAATAAGGCCTCTTCACCGTTTACAGTTACTAGCTTCCCATTCTTCACAAACTTCAGCTTTTGATGCAGCGTGGATGTGACAGCCCCTGCCTCGTGAATCCAGGGTCGACCCAGTAGGCAACTATACGAAGCTTGAATGTCCATGACTTGAAAATTAACTTGGAAAACTTGTGGCCCAACTGTGATAGGTAGAACCACCTCTCCAAGGACATCCTTCCTCGAGCCATCAAAAGCTTTCACCATTACCCCACTTCGTCTCAAAGGTGCGTCTTGGTAAGCGAGTTGGGCATAAGTTGTTTTGGACAACACATTCAAAGATGATCCAGTATCCACCAGCACATTTGACAAAGCATCGGTTTTACAGTTCACAGATATATGCAGCGCCCGATTATGGTTCCTTCCTTCTGCTGGGAGCTCTTCATCACTGAAACTCAAGTTGTTGCATGCAGTGATGTTCCCTACTATTCCGCCACACTGACCCACCGTTACATCATAATCCACAAAAGCTTGTTCTAAGACCTTCATTAATGCATCTTTATGGGCCTCAGAATTTAGTAATAAAGACATTATGGATATTTTGGATGGAGTCTGCATCAGTTGGTCAACAACCTTGTACTCGCTCTTTTTTATTAATTTGAGAATCTCATCAAACTCTGCATTTGTACCAGCCCCATTGGGTTGATCCACTTCTTTGGCGATACTAGCATCTTTAGTCCGAACCTCCTTGTTTACTGTAGCACCAATCTTCTTTGGGAACACTATGGGAACAACGCGCCCATTTCTCAGAACCCTACTGTCTTCAACAATATTATCCACACTAGACAAAGGCGGTATTGGAACCTCACGACCCTCTTCAATCATTGTAACACCCCGTTACCCAAAAGTAAATAAATAACAATAATCATCAGAGTATTTCACCAAACGGGTATGCTACATTGCAATTTCAAAATTCTTAAATAGAAAATAAAACTATTTAATCAAACCACTTGATAAAATGTGAAAACATAGCAGCGGAATAGTTTTCAATCCAACAACATCCTACGGCATTAAAGGCCTTAGCATACTTCATCAACAATGTTCAAAAGATAATAAAAGGCTCCACACCACAAGTTCCAAAATTTGATACATGGAAAGGAAAAGCAACAATAATAATAAAGATAAATCCCATCCCACGTATCAGAGCCCTAGACACGACTTTGAGCCACCACCAACTACTCAGGGTCACCTGCAAGTTACCCATAAGAAGGGCAACGTTTTCAAGCAGAAGGGGTGAGATTCACAACAATAAATATAGATATTAAAATCATCAAATGAATCTAACACCCTATTACTTCAAACATATTAATCTTGTAAATATCAATATTTAATTCACAAGTCACAACAACATCACCATAATAATCCATTTAGCAAGTATGCATACCATGTACATATTACCAATAACATCAACAACATATCAAGATCATAATGAATATATATGAATAAATGTATATTCAACATCAACATCAACATCAGATAAAGCCGAACAACAACCAAGACTCATGCAAATGACATGACCACTGCTAAGACACCATCTTAGACTTCTTAATGAAATGCATTATGCATGTGGTACCAATCAGGACTGGAGCCCTCACCGCTTTTGAATGGTTAAAGCATTCATCAGGACCGAAGCCCTCACCGCTGTTGAGCAACTAGTACTCCAGGACCGAAGCCTTCACCGCTGTTTTATGCATATGCAATGGACCTACTTGTGTATATCTACATACAACTGACCATGCAATGCAACTCCATGTGACTCAACTTAAACAACATGTATGATTCAATACTTTGCATACATTTCATTCTTCATCAGCAATCATCAATCCAGCAATCAAAACAACCACAATAATGCATAATTACATGAAACTATGCTCAACACAACAACATTAAGGTACTACCATTCAAGCACGAAATTCACATTCAGGAACTGAGTAGCTCGCCTCGCGAGCACATCTGCTCGCCATGGCGAGTTCACAAAAACACTAGCTCGCCATGGCGAGTTCAAGGCGAACTCGAGGCGAGTGAAAATTAGGTGCTCTCGGGAAAAATGCTATTTTCTCACTCAAACTCCAATTCTAAGCTCCCTATTCATCTTATTAACCTAAAACTTCCACCATTCATCTTTATTATCCTCTAGGTACCTTAAACCATTCCCAAAACATCTTATAACAACTTTTCAAAAATCAAGTTTTATCTGGGCTTACTCGCCATGGCGAGTTGGACTGCTCGCGAGGCGAGCTATGAAGTTGCTCACTCGCCATGGCGAGCACAGCTACTCGCGAGGCGAGCGATGAACTTCTGTACGGGCAGAAAACTGGTTTTACCCAAAAATCCCATTTTTCTTCCAATCACTCCCCAAATCAGTTTACAGATGCAAATTAACTTTCTGTGTGCAACTAGAACCTATTTCTAACATCAAATTCATGCTTACAACTTCAAAAACTACAATTTCATCATAAAACCCAAAATCCCCAATTTTTACCAAAACCTGTTAAACTCAAAATCAGACTTTAAATTCTATACTATTGAAGTAAACCTCACCCTTACCTTAATTCAGAATGAAAAATGCACAGCAAAAAGGGTTCCTCTGGTTCTTCTCTCTTGCTCCTGGTTTTCTCTTGTTTTCTCCCAACAACTGCTTCTACGTGAAACTGGTTTCTCACTTCTCTGTATTAACTTCCCACTAAAATGTAACTCCCTTCTATTTACACTTAACTCCCCATAAATTCTATCAATTACTATTATTTCCCAAACTCCAAAATAATCATTATTTCACACTTAATCTAATTATTATATAATAAACCATATATTAAAATAATACATCACATAGAACATCCAAAAATCACATATATATAAATACATGCATATACTCCACATAAATCACCAACATCATATATAATAATATATATATATACTCCACATAATACAATAATTAAATAAATAACTAGGGCGTTACAACTCTCCCCAAATCACGGAATTTCGTCCTCGAAATCTTACCTCAAGCAAACAACTCCGGATACGACTCCCGCATCTTACTCTCCAGCTCCCAAGTCAAACTTTGACCAGTCGCTCCACCCCAAACGACTCTCACAAGAGGAATCTCTTTACCTCTCAAAGACTTCACCTTTCTGTCATCAATCCTCAACGGCATAGTCTCAACTGTCAGGTTGTCTCTAACCTGTACATCATCCCTTGGAATCACATGAGAAGGATCCGCAACATACTTCCGAAGCTGAGAAACATGAAACACATCATGCAAGTTCGAAAGATGTGGTGGCAAACCAACTCTATATGCCACAGTACCAACTCTTTCTGAAATTTGATACGGACCAATAAACTTAGGAGTCAACTTCCTCGACTTCAAAGCCCGACCAACACCCGTCAAAGGAGTGACCCTCAGAAAAACATGATCACCCTCCTGAAACTCAAGATCCTTCCTTCGCTTGTCATGGTAACTCTTCTGTCGACTCTGCGAAGCTTTCATCTTTTCTCTTATCAATCTGACTTTCTCAGTAGTCTCATGTACCAAATCCGGTCCCAACACAACACTCTCACCCGACTCAAACCAGCATAAAGGAGTCCTACACCTCCGACCATACAAGGCTTCGAACGGTGCCATACCAATACTCGAGTGATAGCTGTTGTTATAAGTAAACTCAATCAAAGGCAAGTGATTGTCCCAAGCTCCACCTTGCTCAAGCACACACACTCTCAACAAATCTTCCAATGATTGAATTGTCCTCTCCGACTGACCATCTGTCTGAGGATGATAAGCCGAACTCAACTTCAATTTCGAACCCAAGGCGTCCTGTAAACTTTTCCAGAACCTAGAAGTGAACCTCGGATCTCTATCCGACACAATGCTAGACGGAACACCATGAAGTTTCACCACACTGTGAATATAAATCTCTGCCAACTGCGCTACCGGATAACTGATATTAATAGGAACGAAATGTGCCGACTTCGTCAACCGGTCGACAACAACCCAAATAGCGTCATGCCCCCTCGGAGTGTTCGGCAAACTCGTCACAAAATCCATAGAGATACTGTCCCACTTCAACTCCGGTACATCCAACGGTGTCAACAACCCTGCAGGCTTCTGATGCTCAACCTTGGACTTCTGACAAATCAAACAGGTATAAACAAACTGAGCAACATCCCTTTTCAAACCGGACCACCAAAACAGTTTCTTCAAATCATGATACATTTTTGTAGCCCCCGGGTGAATACTCAACCTACTCTTGTGACTCTCCTCAAGAATCAACTTCTTCAACTCTTCATTATCAGGAATACAAACTCTACCTCTGAACCTCAGCACACCCTGATCATCAACTTTGAAATCACTATCCTCAATGTCATTACCAGAAGTCATCAAATCAACAAACTTCAAATCTTCCTTCTGAGCTTCTCGGATACTGTTCAAGAAATCACTATCAATTTTCAACATTCCCAACTGTATACTCTGGGGTGACAATTCACAGACAAGACTCATATCTCTGAACTGTTCTAACAACTCAAACTCTTTCACCATCAAAGCAGACATGTGCAACGTTTTCCTACTCAAAGCATCAGCAACCACATTGGCCTTACCAGGATGGTAATTCAAGCCAAAATCAAAATCCTTCAGTAACTCTAACCACCTCCTCTGCCTCATGTTCAGTTCCTTCTAGTCAAATAAATACTTCAAACTTTTATGATCACTGAACACCTCAAATCTGGAACCGTACAAATAATGCCTCCAAATTTTCAAAACAAAAACCACCGCAGCTAACTCCAGGTCATGTGTAGGATAATTCTTCTCATGAACACGCAACTGCCTAGAAGCATACGCTACCACCTTACCATCTTGCATCAGAACACCACCTAAGCCCAGCTTAGATGCATCACAGTACACAACAAACGGTTCTTCTGGTTTAGGCAAAATCAAAACAGGAGCAGTTGTCAATCTTCGCTTCAATTCATTGAAACTACTCTCACACTGAGCATCCCACACAAAAGATTTACCCTTACAGGTCAACTGTGTCAACGGAAGAGCCAACTTCGAAAACCCTTCTATGAACCTGCGGTAATAACCAGCCAAACCCAGAAAACTTCTGATCTCAGTTACCGACTTCGGAGTCTCCCATTGTGATACCGCATCAACCTTTGAAGGATCCACTGCAATACCACTACCAGAAATAATGTGACCCAGAAAACTTACTTCATTTAACCAGAACTCACATTTTGATAACTTAGCATACAACCTCTTTTCCTTCAACACTTGCAACACTATTCTCAGATGCTCTGCATGCTCCTCCTCATTCTTGGAATAGATTAGAATATCATCAATAAACACCACAACAAACTTATCCAGAAAAGCATGGAAAATTCGGTTCATGTACTCCATAAAAACACCAGGCGCATTAGTAACACCGAAAGGCATCACTTTGTACTCGTAATGACCATAACGTGTCCTAAAGGCCGTCTTCTGCATATCCTCATCCTTCACTTTTATCTGATGATAACCAGACCTCAAATCAATCTTACTAAATATCTTAGCACCAACCAACTGATCCATCAAGTCGTCAATTCTAGGAAGCGGATACCTGTTCTTGATCGTAACTTTGTTCAATTGACGGTAATCTATACACAGTCTCATACTACCATCCTTCTTCTTTACTAACAACACCGGTGCTCCCCAAGGTGAAACACTGGGTCTTACAAACTTTTTATCCAACAGGTCCTCCAACTGTTTCTTCAACTCAGCTAACTCAGAAGCTGACATACGGTACGGTGCCATCGACACCGGCTTAGTTCCTGGAACAAGATCAATTGAAAATTCAACCTCCCTCTCTGGTGGCACATCAGGAATCTCATCAGGAAATACTTCTGGAAATTCATTCACTACCGGTAAACCATCAATCACAGCTTGATTTTCTAACGACAATTGTGCCATTAAAGAATACATCAGGATACCATCACGTTCAAACTGTTTCATCTGTTTTGTAGACAGAAGCTCAACCTCACCTTCTTCTTCAGCAGAAGAGAAATGTACCGTCTTACTAAAGCAGTTGATATGAACTCGATTATATTCTAACCAATTCATACCAAAGATAACATCCATACCCGTCAACGGTAGACAAACTAAATCAATCACAAAATCTCTACCAAACATAGATATAGGACACCGCAGACAAACAAGAGAAGTGGTTACTGAACCCTTAGCTGGAGTTTCAACAACCATTTCCCCTTTCATATCAGACACATCCAAACCCAACTTATATGCACATTCAATAGCAATAAAACAATGAGTAGCACCAGTATCAATAATAGCAATTAAAGGAGTACTATTAAAGAAACAAGTACCTCTGATAAGTCGGTCCTCATTAGGAGTTTGCGTACCAGTCAAAGCAAACACCTTTCCACCAATTCTAGTCTTCTTCGGCTCAGGACACTGTGAACTGATATGACCTTCCCCATTGCAGTTATAACAGACAATGTCCCCACGCTTGCATTCGGCTAAACTGTGACCCTTCTGACCACACCTGAAGCACTTCCTATCATCTCTTCCACAAACATTACTCTTGTGGCCTTTCTCACCACACTTGTAGCAAACAATCTCAACAGGAGCATCTCTCCTCTTGGGCCTCCTATCATCACCCATCCTCTGCTTTCCTTTGTCAGCAGGAGCACTGTAAGGCTTAGGACGATTCTGTTGTCCCTTACCCCTCCTCTCACTCATAATCTTATAATGAGCTTTGGTGTCTTCTTCATAAATTCTACACCTATTAACCAACTCAGAAAAGACTCTGATCTGTTGATACCCAATGGCTCTCTTGATGTCAGCCCTCAGCCCATTCTCATACTTGATACACTTGGAGAACTCAGCTGTCTCCGCACTGTAATGAGGGTAGAATGTGGCAAGCTCCACAAACTTTGCAGCATACTCTGTGACAGACATGTCACCCTGTTTCAATTCCAGAAATTCAATCTCTTTCTTACCTCTGACATCCTCTGGAAAATATCTGCCCAGAAACTCCTTCCTGAACATGGCCCAGGTTACCACAGCATCATCCTGCTCCAACACAGGCAACAGGCTAATCCACCAATCATCAGCCTCTTCAGCTAGCATGTGCGTCCCAAACCGCACCTTTTGAACCTCGGAACACTGCATGACTCTGAATATCCTTTCAATCTCCTTCAGCCACTTCTGAGCACCGTCAGGATCATACCTACCCTTGAAAGTTGGTGGATGATTCCTCAGGAAAGTCTCTAGCATCCTGGTTCCATCACCACCAGTCTCAACCTTAGGTTGCTGTTGAACAGCTTGAGCTACAGCCTCAAGCGCAGCAACAAGAGCAGCATCACTACTTCCAGTCATCTCGAGATTCTACACGACAAACAACAACTCAGAACAACAACAAAAAGCAACATTAAAGTTGACACTCTATCCTAGGTGGCTCAATACGACTCTACTACTTGGCCGGACGGACCAACCTGCTCTGATACCAAATTGTAACACCCCGTTACCCAAAAGTAAATAAATAACAATAATCATCAGAGTATTTCACCAAACGGGTATGCTACATTGCAATTTCAAAATTCTTAAATAGAAAATAAAACTATTTAATCAAACCACTTGATAAAATGTGAAAACATAGCAGCGGAATAGTTTTCAATCCAACAACATGCTACGGCATTAAAGGCCTTAGCATACTTCATCAACAATGTTCAAAAGATAATAAAAGGCTCCACACCACAAGTTCCAAAATTTGATACATGGAAAGGAAAAGCAACAATAATAATAAATATAAATCCCATCCCACGTATCAGAGCCCTAGACACGACTTTGAGCCACCACCAACTACTCAGGGTCACCTGCAAGTTACCCATAGGAAGGGCAACGTTTTCAAGCAGAAGGGGTGAGATTCACAACAATAAATATAGATATTAAAATCATCAAATGAATCTAACACCCTATTACTTCAAACATATTAATCTTGTAAATATCAATATTTAATTCACAAGTCACAACAACATCACCATAATAATCCATTTAGCAAGTATGCATACCATGTACATATTACCAATAACATCAACAACATATCAAGATCATAATGAATATATATGAATAAATGTATATTCAACATCAACATCAACATCAGATAAAGCCGAACAACAACCAAGACTCATGCAAATGACATGACCACTGCTAAGACACCATCTTAGACTTCTTAATGAAATGCAATATGCATGTGGTACCAATCAGGACCGGAGCCCTCACCGCTTTTGAATGGTTAAAGCATTCATCAGGACCGAAGCCCTCACCGCTGTTGAGCAACTAGTACTCCAGGACCGAAGCCCTCACCGCTGTTTTATGCATATGCAATGGACCTACTTGTGTATATCTACATACAACTGACCATGCAATGCAACTCCATGTGACTCAACTTAAACAACATGTATGATTCAATACTTTGCATACATTTCATTCTTCATCAGCAATCATCAATCCAGCAATCAAAACAACCACAATAATGCATAATTACATGAAACTATGCTCAACACAACAACATTAAGGTACTACCATTCAAGCACGAAATTCACATTCAGGAACTGAGTAGCTCGCCTCGCGAGCACATCTGCTCGCCATGGCGAGTTCACAAAAACACTAGCTCGCCATGGCGAGTTCAAGGCGAACTCGAGGCGAGTGAAAATTAGGTGCTCTCGGGAAAAATGCTATTTTCTCACTCAAACTCCAATTCTAAGCTCCCTATTCATCTTATTAACCTAAAACTTCCACCATTCATCTTTATTATCCTCTAGGTACCTTAAACCATTCCCAAAACATCTTATAACAACTTTTCAAAAATCAAGTTTTATCTGGGCTTACTCGCCATGGCGAGTTGGACTGCTCGCGAGGCGAGCTATGAAGTTGCTCACTCGCCATGGCGAGCACAGCTACTCGCGAGGCGAGCGATGAACTTCTGTACGGGCAGAAAACTGGTTTTACCCAAAAATCCCATTTTTCTTCCAATCACTCCCCAAATCAGTTTACAGATGCAAATTAACTTTCTGTGTGCAACTAGAACCTATTTCTAACATCAAATTCATGCTTACAACTTCAAAAACTACAATTTCATCATAAAACCCAAAATCCCCAATTTTTACCAAAACCTGTTAAACTCAAAATCAGACTTTAAATTCTATACTATTGAAGTAAACCTCACCCTTACCTTAATTCAGAATGAAAAATGCACAGCAAAAAGGGTTCCTCTGGTTCTTCTCTCTTGCTCCTGGTTTTCTCTTGTTTTCTCCCAACAACTGCTTCTACGTGAAACTGGTTTCTCACTTCTCTGTATTAACTTCCCAATAAAATGTAACTCCCTTCTATTTACACTTAACTCCCCATAAATTCTATTAATTACTATTATTTCCCAAACTCCAAAATAATCATTATTTCACACTTAATCTAATTATTATATAATAAACCATATATTAAAATAATACATCACATAGAACATCCAAAAATCACATATATATAAATACATGCATATACTCCACATAAATCACCAACATCATATATAATAATATATATATATACTCCACATAATACAATAATTAAATAAATAACTAGGGCGTTACAATCATGGTGGCATTGTATTTGTATGGAATGGCTTTTTCAGAAGCATATGGTAGTGGACCCGGTAAGCAGATCACCAGAGGGGTGATAGTTGACTTTCGACTGTCATAAAATACCTCCAAAGGCCCTTCGGGAGTTATTACACACACATCATCACACTTCCTTTCGACCACAAGCTCTCCTCGGTCTAGAAGCCCTTGAATATCATTTCTTACTTTCTGACATCCTCCGGAGTTCATAAGGCACATTTCACAGAGATCATGATCATGCTCAAAAAGGTCGACTTTGCATAACTTGGTATGTAACGGAACCAAGGGTGTTCTGATATGTTGAACATTCAGAATGGGACGAGTCTTTTGACAATCTTCGATCATGTTGACTGTTGCGGCACCATGATTCGGCAATGGGTTTGTTTGAACATTTGGCGCCGAGTCTGTGAAAGTTATTTTTCCATCATTGATCAACCTTTGCACTGTGCTTTTAAAGGCATAACAAGTTTCAATGTTATGGCCACGGCCCCCTTCATGGAAGTCACAAGTTTGGTCAAGTCTATACCAAGATGGTAGTTTTTCTGGGATAGGAGGAGCTGTTCTAGTTTGGACAAGGTTTTTCTTGAGTAAGCCGGGAAGTAATTCTGCATAGGTGACTGGTATTGGGTTAATCGGCATTCTTGGTGGTCGAGGTTGTTGTGGGCGTTGTTGATAAGGTTGTTGTTGGAAATTTTGTTGAGGGTATTGTTGGTATGGGTATTGTTGGTATGGTTGTTGTTGGTATGGTTGTTGTTGGAAATTTTGTTGTTGAGTATTTTGTGGTGAAGGATTTTGTGGGAATTGAGGATATTGTGGTATTTGAGGATATTGCGGTATTTGAGGATGGTTATTTGTTTGTTGAAAAGGGTGAGAGGTGGGTGTGATGGCAGCAATGTGTTGATAGGTTGGATAAGTTTGTTGAGGCCTTCCATGAGTCACCATACCGACTTCTTGCTCTTTCTTCCTCGGGAAATGGTTCCCGGTCTTCTTAGTCCCACTGGCAGCAGTTGCATTCTTTACTAAGCGTCCTTCTCGGACTCCTTCTTCTAACTGTACTCCCATGCTCTTTGGTGTACTCCCGACCATCTTTTTGTAATAAAAATGATTCAGAGTTTTTAGGAAGAGCTTGGTCATCTCTTTCTCCTCAATTCGTGGGCTGACTTGGGCAGCGGTGTCTCTCCACCGTTGGGCGTATTCTTTGAACGTCTCTTTATCTCCTGAGTCATGGCTTGGAGATCACTTCGGTCCGGAGTCATGTCTACATTGTAACTGTACTGTTCCACAAAAGCTTCACAAAGGTCACGGAAAGTTTGAACCCTTGTTTTGTCTAGGTTTGTGTACCACTTTGAAGCAGGGCCAGTCAAGCTTTCTTGGAAGTAGTAGATAAGAATCTGATCATCTTGGGCATATGCAGGCATCCTTCTCACATACATTTTTAGATGTTCCTCAGGACAAGAACTCCCTTTCTATTTCTCGAAATCTGGAATCTTGAATTTGTGAGGCACCTGCACACTTGGTACCAAACAGAGATCGTACGCAGTCTTCCCAAATTTCCCTTTTTCATGGAGAGCTTTCATGTCTCGGCGTAGTTCATCATACTTTTCTCGTAGGTCGCTTACTCCCTCGTAAGCCTCTGCATTCCCTGAATGGAAGATAGGCTCTTGAGTTTGCGGAATTGTATGTATCACAGGTGCTGAGTAGGTCAAGGTGGCTGGAGCGACCCTCATGGCAGGTAGGGGTACTTGAGCCGTGTACTGGTGAGTGGGCATCTGAGCTTCACAAGTGATAGGACGAAATATCTCCCCAGCAGTGAAAGGTGGAAAACAAGGCGTGGAACGTTGTGGAGCGGACTGCGTTGGAGTGTCAGCACATAGTGTCCAAGAAGAAGATGCCTCGGCCTGAGTTCTGACAGGAGGAGGAAGTGGAGGTGCTTGTGATCGGGCCTGCGCCTCTGTTAGGGCCTGAGCTTGAGTTTGTGCTTGTGCCAACGCTTGCGCTTGTGCTTGAATCTGTACTTGAGCTTGAGTCTGAGCTTCTGCCATTGTTTTTATTAATTCAGCCATCTCGTCCATCCTAGTCTGCATGACTGTCATTTCTTCACGAAGTACCCGATTTTCCTGCTCAAGATAATCCATCTTCTTCTTTACGTTTGCTCGAGTGTAGTGAGTACGGGTTGACTTGTAGATAATACGTGGGGCCACCTTTTGAAACGAGTTGACCTTTTTCTCTGGAAAAGAAAGTTTGTGTGAGACTTTGACTTGAGACTGTGAAATGCAGGATGATGCATGATGTTTATGCAAAAATATAGACGTATTTTTTTATCGAAGGACTTATGGAAAGTATTTTTGTAAATATCATAGTTGAGAGTTCCATTGAATAATTTACATACTACGAGATAATTCCCTTTCTAAACAACGAAGCCAAGGGATAGACTTTGCAAAAATAAAATAAGATAAATATCTAACTTAAAGCTAAGAACAAAAATAAAAGAAAAACTGGGAACTCTCAAGCTCTTTGAAGTAGACTATTCATCAGAATCTGAATGTGCATCCTTGAAGAACTCCCAACGCTCCCCTGCGCTGATAAATTGTGATAGCCTTGTGCTCTGAGCTCGGATCTGAACATTCTTTTTTGCTATTTGTCGTCTCAACTTGTGAACCTCATGCTCTCGTTGCTCTATCTCACCACTCATAGTCTCCATCTTGAGCATAGCTTCATCATACTTCCTTTTCCAAGTAGCACCCACATATTCTGATCGGGCCAACTTCTCTTGACATTCTTCCACAGTTGTGGGGGCCAAGGGTAAAGCCGGCGCTGGGGTTGTTGAAGATAGGTACCTCGGCAAATGATATGGTAAGACCAAATCGGAAGCTCTATTGATGACCCATTGAGTGTAAGACCCCTGTAAAGAGTCTGATCTCCTCGCCAATTGGCTTCTATTGAGTGTGCGAATGGCATGCCATGCTTGGACAAATCTCCCTCTTTTGTTTGAGGGATCTTCATGGTTGAAGTAGAATTCACCCTGTAGGTAGATGTTATCTGGCTTAGCTTCCATTGGACATCCGAACTGACGTTTGGCAAGGATAGGATTGTAGCTGATTCCTCCTTGCGTACCGAGAAGGGGTACATTTGAGTATTCTCCACAACTGACAATGATGTTCGTGAAGTTACAAGTGGCACGGTACCAGGTTATGTCGGATGGGGTAAGGGACATGATTCTTTTGGGCCAGGAGAGATTTTCTGGGTTGGCTTGAAAGGAATGAGTCTGAGGTAAGTGGGAGGCAAACCATTTGTATAGTAAAGGTGCGCAACCAAGGATAGCTCCACGACCTACTTGGGTTCGATCGTGAATGGAATGATATATATCAGCTAACAATGTGGGGACTGGGTTCTTTGTGAGGAAAATTTGAATGGCATGGATGTCAACATAGTTATCAATATTTGGGAACAATACTAGGCCATAGATGAGTAAAGCTAGGATAGAGTAAAAGGCCTCAACATTGTTTGTTTTGGAGAAATCGGAGGCTTGTTGGTAAAGAAATTTAGTAGGTAAGCTTGGGAGATTCCCTTTTAGGGTGAGTTTTTCTTTTATGAGAGAGGTTTTGAGGTGGAGGGCGTTTGCAATAGTGGCAGCTTTGGGAAAGGGTTCTAAACCAGTAAAAGGTACCTTATCAAGTACGGGTAGGCCAATTAAGTGGGAGTATTCTTCGAGGGTAGGCATAAGCTGGTAGTCGGGAAAGGTGAAACAGTGGTAAGCAGGGTCATAGAACTGGACCAAGGTCTCCAAGCACCCCTTATCGATATTTGTCCAGAGGATACCAAGCAACTTCCCATGACGATCACAAAAGTTCTCCAAGCTAGTTACTTCAAATGCAAGTTTCTTTAAGTTCTCTAGATCCAATTTCCTGAATGTAAACTTCCTAGTATTTCTTCTTTCCATGCCTATGATATTTACAAAAAAAAGTATAAGTCCTTCGATATTTTTGATGAAAAAAGATGAAATTATGAATGAATGCATGTATGCATGATTATGCATAGGTTAAGCTCATCATGTTGGAGTTTAAGGGTAATAACCCCCATTTGGTAAGGACTATGGTTTTATTTGTACCTGTAGGAAAGTTTCATTTGAGTGTAGTATCGCGTATCAACTAATTCAAGACTACTCTTGATTAGCCACCGCACTACGTCCTAAAAGGCTAAGATGGGTTAAGGGTAACTAAAGGTCCTCAACTTCGACGGTCACTTGAAAATATAATGCCAACACGACTATTCATGCCAACACAAATTACTTTCAAGATCCCTCCATTGAGTGGGGTTATACCACATGAACCTAAACACGAGACTTGACTCTCGGAAAGGCACTTTGGTTATACCACCGTCCTATCTTATGTTCCTCTCAAGCCCGGGTGTAGGGCTTTATCTCACCACTCATAGTTAGGAAGAAGGGAAGAAAGAGAGAAAAGAGAAGATAAAAGATATATACAATTATTTCCATCTTTATTTTTGTTTTTTTTTTTAAGCAAGTTATAGCATAGAGAATTAAATAAGGCCAAGTTAGGCTCAACCCTCTTAGGGGGTCCCCAGTGAAGTCGCCATTTCTGTCGCGTCATTTTTTGGAGATCAAGGCTATTTGATTAGCTTTTGACTCACTAATTATTTCACGACTGAACATTTAATTTTATTATGAAAAGGGGAAAAAAGTTCAAACGACCCCTATTTGAAAAGATTTAGGGTTCGGGGGTTAGTTACATAAAGGGAAGGTATTAGCACCCTCTATGTCCGTAGTACTCTACGGGAACCTCTTGGTTTTATTTAATTTAATGTGCTATAACTTGCTTGCTTTTGAAAAAGAAGTTAATGTGATGATTAAAAGAAAAAAGAAAGTGAGACCTAATTTATCTACATTTTTTATTGTTTGAAAGGACATGGTCCTCTGCCTACGTACCCGTGAGGGATCAAAACCTCGTAGTTCGGGGTAGAAAACAACGTTTGATTGGTTTTGTGTTTTTTATTAGTTTTGAAAAAAGTTTTAAAAGGAAAAGCCAAGTGGCAAAATAAGAATTGGTTTGTATTTTTTAAAAGAAAATGACTTAAAGTAGATTTAAAGTTGATTGCAATTTTTGATTTATGAAAGAAATAAAATAAAGACGATCACTTGATTTGGCTCAAGGTTTGTTTATGAAAACGTTTTTGTGATTTTTGTTATATTTGGAATAAGATAGAACTAACGGAGCATAAAGAATAAAAAGCGCGGCTACCCTAAGTTAGAAATATAAAATCTATGACTATTACATAAAAAGCCTATTTACATTCTAAGGTCTGCAATAAAAATTAAAATGCTAAAAAAAAAAAAATAGATAAATACGAAAAAGAATAAAAAATAAAAGTAAAAATGGTCCGAACACACGGTGGGGGGGTGCAGTAGTAAACAGGGGTATTGCAGGAAGCAAAAAAAGGAATTGGGCTTAAGGAACCGAATCGGGTCGTGGGTCCTGGGTCGAACCAAATGGGTCGAACCGGTTTGGAGGATATATAAGGGTTGTAAACCCTAAATTCTCTCATTTCTTCTCCCTCCTTCTCTCTCTTCCGTCTCCTTCTCTCTCTAGCTCTCTGCCCTCTCTCTTCTCTCTTCTTCTCCGACGGAAAGGATGGGGGTTCCGGCGGTGGTTGGCCGGCCAGTGCGGCGGCGCCACCGCGCCGGAACCCTAACAACTTATTTTTTTTGATTTTTTTTTGTTTTTTCTGCTTGTTCTTTTCCCCTCTACTTGATTCTGAACCCAAATTTTCAATAACACACACCTAGAGACCTAGATCTAAAGGAGAAGTAATACTACCTTTGGATTCGGCTTAAACTGCGAGTTTAGCCTTTGTTGTGATTCGGTTTGCCTCTGTACGCGTGTGTGTTTGTTGTGCGATGCCGTCCTCTGCTTTTTTGTGTTTGCTGTTCCGCTCTTTCTGTACTTCCTCGTGTGCTCTGCCGTGTTCCGTTTTGTGTTGTGCTTGGTCTGTATTTATAGTGCTGCTTGGGACTAGGGTTTGTTGAGATGATGCATAAATTGTGCTTGGATTGGGATCCGGGAGAAACAGAACAGAACGCGCAGTGTTCCTGGATTGGAAATCAAACGCGTGCCAGGCTGTGTTGGATTTTTGGATCAGGACCGCTTTTGGACTTATCACTTAAAAAAATGAAAAAGATAGACACGTATATATATATTTTTTTGGGTTTTATCTCCTAATTAAATAATAAAAGAAAAGAAAAGAGAACTTGGATTTATTTAAAACGGGAATAAAAAGAAATTAAGTCTAAATTAAAACTATGTTAAAATAATTAATTTATAACAAAAACAGAATTAAAAGATGGAAACAATTGATTAAAAACTGAGAGGAGAGGACCCGATTCGGAACTTTATGAGGTATTTCAAAATACCTCCCTGCCGAATTTTTTTCACTGAAATGTGAGTCTGATCCGAGTTCGGAGACGTGTGTCAGTGGGACCTTGGGTCAAAAATTGGGGTATGACACTGGTGTTGAACACTTTTGAGTCAATTGGTGTTCATTTTGAAACTGAAACTGAGACTTCTGGCACAGAGGAGTAGATGGTTGAGGTTCATCATGGAGGAATACTTGGCACGACGGAGTGTTTCAAACTGAAACTGAGAATTCTGGCAGAATATCAAAAAGTTGTCTCTATTTTCAAACAATCCACTCTCAAGGACGATATCTTTATGTTTAGTGTCGGAGGGGAAATCATCAACAGCAGCCTGAAAATGGCACATAACTCAATGTTTTGCATGAAATTACCTAATGATGAGAAAATTATATGGAAAACATCAAGTTTAGGTTGTTACCTGACAAAGTGTATGCACCTCGCCGTTCTTTGAAGTGTGTTTGTAAGAACTATGGGAACTGAAATATGTGAAATGGAAGTCAATAAACAAAATCCCTTTTTATTTCATTCAATGCTAAACATTTCAAATATGTATTCAAGTTATCATACCTTTCACAATACTAAAATTTCTCGCATTCAGTGCAAAACCATCGCTTCCCAGACACAATCACTTCACGGCAGTGCATGCATGAAGATCTCAAACGAGCTACGAGAAAGTTTTCTCTTGTAGGCAATATATTTTGGCCAACCTAATCAAAATTATGAAAATAACTTACATTGACCTATAAAAAAGGATGTAGAAGAACAATACAAAGTAAAAGAGAAGATATACATACTTTTTGCATCACCATAATGTCTTTGGAAGACTTGGCATGTCCCAAGTCCTTTACTGTTCTATTCAACACTTGTTTTAACAACTTTTCATAGTCTCCTCTACTCTCTTTTAACAAATCTAACAAGTTCAGAAGACAGATCAAGCAGAGTCTGATGGCCACCTGGGAAGATTTAGAGAATGAGTCAGGGTCTGATAAGGATGATGTTGAGGATGAAGTAAATGTGGTTGTGGGGTTAGTAGCTACGGTGGCTTAAGATTCTAAACCTGAACTAGACTCTGAATATGAAAATGAGGCATCCTCTAAAATTCCTAGAAAAGAACTTATTGAATCACTTAAAGAGCTCCTCACACAGTTTGAACACAGAACCAATGAGTTGAAAGATTTAAAAGATAAATATGTTGATTTAATGAAATAAGAAGAAAATACTTTATTGGATCTGAAAGCATCTGAGGAAGGGCTTAGAAGTTTTGACATTATTTGTAAAACTTATGAAGACAAACTCAGGTTTCTTTGTCATAAGCTTTAAGAAAAGTGTGAAGGAAAACCTTTAAATAAACAAGATATTGCTCTTGAAGATTTCATTTTATCAGGCACTGACAGAAGCAAAATAGCTTCTATGATTTACAGCATATACAAGAACAATGGTAAAGGGATTGGACTCTCAGCAGAGAAACCTAATGAAATCAATCTTAAATCATGTTTTGAATTCAAGGAAGGGTTGAAAACTTATTTTGTGCCTGAAGGTGTTGAGTCTGAGATTGAAAATTTTCCTGGCCTTGTCCTGAATCGCATTCAAATCCCGACCAAAAAGTTTTTCTTCATCCCTTATGTCTTTCCAATTGATATCTTTCCAACTTTTTGCATCTAAGAAGGACTTGAGCACATTGTTTTCATCATCTGACCATGGTTTACCAATATTGTATCTAATTTTCTAATCTTGTCTTTCCTTTTTAAAAAATTTCCTGGCCCTTGTCCTGAATCGCATTCAAATATCCCGACCAAACAGCTTTTCTTCATCCCTTATGTCTTTCCAACTTTTTGCATCTAAGAAGGACTTGAGCGCATTGTTTTCATCATCTGGCCATGGCTTCCCAATATTGTATCTAATTTTCTAATCTTGTCTTTCCTTTTTAAAAAATTTCCTGGCCTTGTCTTGAATTGCATTCAAATCCCGACCAAACAGTTTTTCTTCATCCCTTATGTCTTTCCAAATTTTTGCATCTAAGAAGGACTTGAGCGCATTGTTTTTATCATCTGACCATCGCTTACCAATATTGTATCTAATTTTTGGATATTGTCTTTCCATTATAAAAATTTTCCTTGCCTTGTCCCGAATCGCTTTCAAATCCCGACCAAACAATTTTTCTTCATCCCTGATGTCTTCCTAGCTTTTTGTATCTAAGACGGACTTGAGCACATTGTTTTTATCATCTGACCAATGCTTACCAGTATTGTATCCAATTTTCGGATTAACTTCCTTGGGAAGCTCTCCAATCTTATGGTTTTGGGACACCGCATTGTTAGTTGGATCACTATTTGCCGCCATTATCCTGTAGATGTATTATGCACAATAGGAAAGAGAGGTATTAAATCAATCAATCAAACACTATCTATTGAATTTGTAATTATAAAACATAAATTAATTTACAAACAACATATATTAAATCAATCACAACAGAGAAATGCTAGGAACGATCACTTTCTAACACTCACTCTTTTATTGTATGAAATCAATGTGGGTCTCATGCTTCGAAAATGAGTCCATAAATGGTCAAACCCACATTATTTTCATCCAATAAGAGAGTGGGTACAGGAGAGAATGTTGTACCCAAAAAAAAAAGTATTAGAAAGAGGATGTTCATAGCACACTCGTCACAATATTACAAACTACATAGCATTACCGCACCGGCAGTCTCCATCAAAGTATGGCAAACGAGAAGCTGTCACCTTGGAGTTCCCTTTTTAAGTAGGAAGAAAGAAATGATCATATACGTTGGTTAAACCAACGACAATATTTTCTTCGACGGCCTATTTTAACATTGAAAGATACCTGCACAAATAAATATTATGTACAAAAATGACTAAAGAAGGAAAATCGTAGTATAAAATTCTCAATGTATTGTATACACTAGCTCATGAATATTCAATACACACGGACATATAAGGAGAAAGTAAGACTGACCAGCGGCGTAGCTTATCATTCTTCGGAGTCTTTTGCACTTCGGGATGGTAATATAATATATAATCACCACCTTTTTTTGAATCAGGACATCAAACCTGATGATAAGAAAGAAAAAAAAAAGAAAAAAAAAAAAAAAGCATAAGCAGAAAGAATGGAAGGATTAAGTGTTCATTTTATTAGTTCTATTTGCATAGAAATAGAGTTTAAAATACCAATATCTCATGGTAAACGACGGTAAGAAGGGCTTCACCACTCTTTGTCCTTCTTTCACACCACTGATTGGGATTGCCGCATTAAGAGCCAAATTCCTGGACTTACATCATTAAAAAGCTACATATGGAGGAAGAATATCGAGGAAGAATAAGACTCCATGACATTGATCATCATCATCATTTTCAAACATATCATATTCTTAGATCACTAGGAAAAGCTAGACATGCAAATGAAATAATCGATGTTTGAATTTACCACTATTTATAAAATGACCTAGCTACACACACATACAACACACATGTTACTTACTTCCATGGACAACCTCTATTGATTCTATTTCATCCCTGCATGGTACCTTTTGACCACATGAAGTTGGCATTGGGCAAGAAATAAATTCATTTTTACTTTGGAGAAAACTAGTTAGACAAATTCTAATTGATCAAATGTTTAGAGAAAAAGTTCACTAATCAATATTAATTATAGAAAAACTCTCTTTCATATATATGACAATTAGCACAAGACAATAACAAAAATCAAGAGATTTAACAAAACAAAGAAACATTTTGAGACATAATCGCATGATGGACAGTTCACAAGATATCATATTACATAAATGGTTCCATCCACAATAATTAAAAAGATTTGTCATGTTGAGGAATTTATTTTTATTTTATTTTAACAAGCTAAAATGAATTATATTAACAAAATCACAACAATCCCTTCAGCACAAGGTATGCTAAAGAGACTACTAAAAATACAAGCAATCCAATGAGAAGTAACAAAATAGTGCTAGTTAATACCCAAACACATTAGGGGGTTCGACCACCACAAAGAATAATATTTTACAAAACACTATTATAACATTATTATCATTTACCCACTCACTGAACATTCTTAAAAAATATAAATCCTACAAATTCATAGGAAAAAAAGACACCTTAAATTAAAAGATTTAATCAAACTAAAAAATTATAGTAAATACGGAACAGTAGATACGTGCATCCACCGTTTTTACCTTCATTGAAAGAAGCACAAGCGCAAAATCTCCTCGTACTTAATCAAAGAAATTACACTCGTCGAAGAAAATACTTGATACGATAGCCAATGAGTCGACCTTTGTTGCATCGGTTTAGATCTAGTAGAGGAAAAACAATAGAAAATTAAATAGGAGAAAAATCGCAACAATAAAAGATGCAATTAGTCATCTATATAGTCATATGACTTGTGTTTCGCTGTGTATGAATATATGGTTTGAGTACAATGAATCAAAAATTGATGTATCCCTTCCTAATTTATCATCATAATAAATTGAATCATTCAACTATATGTGTGCGATGTTCAAAAAACTAAGTATACATATGTGAGTGCGAACATATCTTATATATCTAGTGATAATTGAATAGATAAAATAAAAGATCACTTTACCAGATCGCTGCAAATGAAAGATAATAAGAGAGGAGACGAAGGAAGAGATAAAATTTGGAGAAACGGCGCCGCTAGCACCTTGTAATTGTCAAACTGATTGCAAATACAATGTTTATAACGGTTTTATAGAGGAATGGTTGGTTTTAGGTTAAAAATTCACTTTACCTAAATTCATAATTATATAAAAAAAAAAAAGTTAAATTATTTTTTTATTCAAAATTATATTTTATTCATTACGCCAAAGCGAATTTTACAGTTAAAGATGCGATTAATCATGGGTTAATTTTTTAAAATGACAATTTAATATGGGCAAGTCTTTGAATTTTTCATTCCATAAACGCGTGTGTTATAAGCTTTGAATAAGTTGTTTGCCCAAACATTGCTTTAATCCATAAAATGTTAGAAAAGACATGCATATGTTTCTAAGCTATTTTCATTTTTCACGGGTTATTTTTTGAATAAGCTAAATTTATCCACCCAAATTAATACTAGAGAGAATCGAACCTGAGACTTCGAGGAGGAGCACATTCCCAGATCCCAAGCCAATACCACCAGGCCACCCCAAGGGGTATTTTTCACAGGTTATCACAGATGGCTTATGAAAATAACTTACGAATTATATGAAAATAATTTAACTTTATTTAAGAAAAAGCATCAATTTAGTTTGTAAACTATGTAAAGATTTAGGTGTGTTTGGATTAGGCTTATACAAAACAACTTATGCAAATAAATAAGCTTTTATTTATTATCCATAAGTTTGTTAAGGTAATTTATGGAAAAATAACTTATGAAGATACAAATTTCATTAGTGAGAACTTATACTTTAATATAAAAGCTTATTTATTTGCATAAGTTATTTTTCATAAGCTTAAAATAAGCTCAATCCAAACGGGGAGTCTCTAAATTTTGAAAATTTATAAGAGCCGAAAGCATAACTAACCCAAAAATAAATAATGCTTAAATTATATGAAATCTATCAATTTAGTTTATGCTAATAAGATTTAAATTTAGAGATTAGATTGACAAAATTTTATATTTTTTAAATTTTTTTTTTTATAATTTAAATACTGGAAATACTATATATCTAATACTCTCTTTACGACTCATTCTTTAATTGAGTGAAACTAATGTGGATCATATCACTTTATATAGAATCCATTTTTAAAATATGAAACACATGAATTTCAACAAATAAAAGAGTAAATGTTGAAGAGAGTGTTCATGTAACACCCTAAATCCTTAAAGAGATAAATCACGCAAATAATACAATTATACAAAAGATCTAGATTCTACTTCTTCTATAAGTCCAAACAAGCATGATTAATTTTTTTCAAAACATCACAGCGGAAAATGATATCACAATATCTCAACAATAGATGATAAAATCCTCCAAAGTAGTCATGTCACGTAATCATACCTACATAACCAAATAAAATCTCATCTCAACATACTAATTGATAAAAATCTCAACAATAAAACATAATCAGACAAACACCCTAATCAGAGTCGACATACTTAGATTCTGAAATAAAAGACGAGGTAGCTCCAAAGCTAGTCTCCAGCAACTCGCCTAACAAAGCAAAACTACTCATGCACGCCGTCTATCCATCCATACGAATAGGCAGGCGGTCAACCGAATGACCACTAGGGGTTAGATAACATTCAACAATTTAAGTATAATCAAACATAAGTATTCAAGGATTTCATGCATAACACATACATACTCAACAATCCTAGAATACTGACTCCACATGAATATAATCTTCAAATTCAATTCAAATCATGTTATCATACTTTTATCACAACTCATCAAGCATATTCCATTCATCAACAAAGTACAACACTTAATAACATTAAATCAATACAAGGATTTATCACCTTATTCATTATTTAGCTTAATCTTTAAACTACATCAACTTCGTCATTAGAAAGTATAATCATACATGCAACTTCACTCATCTCACGTAAAGCATATACTTCACATGCATAAAGCACGTAATTCATCTAATTCACATCAATCATATGGATCATATAAACTCTTACCTAATTAACTCAACAAATACAATTCATCGTTTAAAGTATAGGCAAGGAAATCATCATTCATCATCAAAATAAAAGGAGGCACCAAATTAACACACATGATTCATACTTCATTACTATCACCCAAAGCAACTATCATAAAGTAAAATTACAAAGCGTACAAGCATCACCAAAGATAACAAACATCTTCATGTGCACATCTCTACACAATTCACATTATTCACCGATCACATAAATCACCAAATTCATATAATTCACCAATCACAATTCATATAATTCACCAAGTTTCGCCAATGCACATAATCACCAAATCACATAGTCAAGTATGACATAATTTCACCAAACATCAAATGCATGGAATTTTCTAGACTCTTCTCTAGATGCATGTGGTATCATTAGGATTTCAGAGATAATTTTACCGTATTGAATCCACTATGCTAACCCCTCCGACTACGTATAAACATAACTCCCTCCGATTATGTTCCCACCAAGACTCGATATGACAATAAATGCATGGACATGTAAGCAAAGACCCGACAATGTTATAAATCACAAGAGCCATAAATATATTCAACATCAACATTCATTCACCATAAGTAAAACACAATCATCTCATAAATCACAATTTCACATCAAAGGCGTCATATAGTCAAATCTTGATAAACAGCATATCAAACACCTAATAACACCATTGATTCATTCTTTTTCCATCATATCATCATGAATACAAAGTCAATTATAACTCATTCAACCATAAAACACCATTTTTACAAAGTTCGTCTATTTTCTTAACTTTCAATGTTTTCTAAGTAATTCAACAAAATAAGGTAAACATATTCAAACACCTCAACAAAGCATATATACTACTCACATATGATCACAATAGCATCTGTAACGCCCTAGTCATTGTTTTATTTATTTTTGATTTATTTAGAGTCTTTTATATGATTTTAAATAATATTTGTGGTTTATGTGGTGTGTTATATTTTATTATATAGTTTATTTTAATATTAATTAGAATTATGTAAGAATTATTATTATTTTGGAGGTTGGGGAGTTAATTAGGAATTAATAGAATTAAGGGGAGTTTAATGAAATAAAGGGAAGTTATATTTTGGGGAGTTAGGAAAGGAGAAGTCAGAAACGTTTTCACGTGAAAGCATAACTTTTGGGAGAAAAGGGAGAACAGCAAGTAGAGCCAAGCGAATCCGATCGTTGTGCATTTTTCTTCTGAATTAAGGTAAGGGTGAGGTTTGCTTTAATAGTGTAGTTATTGAATTCTGATTTTGGGTTTAACAAGTTTTGGTAGGAATTGGGAATTTTAGGTTTATGATGAATTATTGAGGTTTGGGTGTAGAGATTGTTGTTCTGATGTTAGAATTAGGTTCTGGTTGCATACAACACTTAGTTTTGCATCTGTAAACTAATTTGGGAGTGAATTGGTGGAAAATGGGATTTTTGGGGAAAAACCTGCACTCTGCCGGTGCTGACATTCATCGCTCGCCCCAGCGAGTAGCTCGTCTCGCCTCGCGAGTGAGCAATCTTCATAGCCCGCCTCGCGAGCAGAACCACTCGCCATGGCGAGCAAGTGCCCGAGAGATCATGATTTTTGAATTGTTGTTATAAGCCGTATATTTGTTAGTTTTGAGTGCCTAAATGACTTTAGAGAGGACTGGGTCAATTTTCAGATTAAAAAGATGAATAGGGAGCTTAAAAATGAAGATTTAGTGAGAAAAATGTCAAAACTCCCGAGAGCATCCTTTTTCTCATTCGCCTTGAGTTCGCCATAGCGAGTGGATGTACACGCGAGGCGAGTTGCCCAGATTTTGAGTTGTTTATTCTGTTTTGAATGTTGTTGAATAATCTTGATGTTTAAGCATGATTATGATTAATTGTGAGGGCTTATGCCCTGATGAATACTTTAACCATTCAATATCCGGTGAGGGCTACTGCCCTGTAAATTGGTACCACATGCATGTGCATTGTCGAGGAGTCTTAGTGGTGTTGTCGAGTAGTTGCATGAGTCGTGTTATTGGTTGTGATTACCATTGTTTTTGATGTTGCTGTTTATGAATTATATGTTCATAATGAATAACTATTATTATGTTAGGGTGTTAGATTCAATTGATGAATTTTGTATCTATATTTATTGTTGTGAATCTCACCCCTCCTGCTTGAAAATGTTGTCATTCCTATGGGTAACTTGCAGGTGATCCTGAGCAGTAGGTGGTGGCTCAATGTCTAGGGACTATGATACGTATGGGTTGGGATTTATTTGCTTATTTTCATTCCTATGTATCAATTTTTGGAACATGTTGATGTAGCCCTTTATTTGGTTGTTGAAGTAATTGATGAGGCTTTTATGCCAAGATTATTTATTGGAGAATTAATATGTTGGATGTTGTTGTTATTTAAATGTTGAAAATATTCCGCTGCAAGGTTTTGGTGAAACTATTAAGTTGTTGTTTTATTAAATAGTTTTATATTCTATTTAAGAAATTTTGAAAAGTAGTGTGACATGCCCGTTTGGGATATACTCTGATGTATGGTTATTTATTATTTAATTGCTTTGGGATAATGGGGTGTTACAATTGGTATCAGAGCAGGTTGGTCCGTCCGGCCAAATAGTAGAGTCGTGTTGAGCCACCTAGGATAGAGTGTCAACTCTAATGTTGTCTTTGTTGTTTCTTATAGCTGTTGTCCATCGTGTTTATTATAATAGCATGTGAATTGTTGTTTCTTATGTAGAACTTTGAGATGGTTTGTAGAAATGATGCTGTTATTGCTGCTACACTTGAGGTTGTTGCTCAAGCTGTAGGACAGCAACCGAATGTTGGTGCTGGTAACGATGGAGTGAGGATATTGGAGACCTTTTTGAGGAATCATCCACCAACATTCAAAGGAAGGTATGACCGTGATGGAGCTCAGAAGTGGCTTAAGGAAGTTGAAAGGATTTTCAGGGTTATGCAATGCAGTAAAGTGCAGAAGGTGCGGTTCGGGACGCACATGTTAGCTGAGGAAGCTGATGACTGGTTGTAACACCCCGTTTCCCAACATAAAAATTTCGCATAAATAATCAGAGTTTTTCAACATAAACGGAATGTCACATTCTTTTCTTAAAATCATAAATTGAATAAATAACTATTTATCCTTTAAAATTCAAATACAAGATCTTTAATACTTCAAAGCGGAATTTATTTCAATAACTAAAACAGTCTTTGGCATGAAGGCCTCTTCATAAATGTCTCATAAAAATCCAATCTAAAAACATAGTCATAAATCTTCAAAAACAATACGTAAGGAATAGAAAAGCAATAACAAAGTTCCCATCCCGTTACGTATCAGAGCACCTAAGACACACGAGAAGGAAAGCTCACACGACATCAACTATTCTTGGTTACCTGTTAGTTACCCATGGTGGGCAAACAGAAGGGGTGAGATTTCACAAACAATAATATTAAGCATATAATTCATCAATTACATTTAACAACATAAGCATCATCAATCATATTTAACAACTCATAGACAACATCATGTAATCATCATAATATTCATCATAGATAATAATATATCATAATTCACTTCTTTAATAGTTCATATAAAGAATCACAGCTTTAAACAATTTCATGATTTAACAACTTAACAACTCGACAACTTGACCTCTTGACTATGCAACTTAATCTTCTAATCATGCATGTGGTACCAATCTTTGAGCGTAAATAGGCTCCAGGGCATCAAGCCCTCAACTTTATTTGAGCGTAAAAAGGCTCCCAGGGCATCAAGCCCTCAACTTTATTTGAGCAAGGCTCCAAGGCATCAAGCCCCCAACAATGAAATGCTAATGCATGGACTCGACCTCGTAATATCTTAAATCGACAACCTCTTATATAATCCAATAATTTGGAACTTCATCATCTTAATCAACTTAGACCGACTCATGCAGCTTAGTTAAATAACAACAGTATACAAAAACAGCATGACATAATAATATCAAATGCAAGTCAACAACGTCTCAATTATTCACATATAATTCAAGTAATGCATATACAATTACATCACAATATAAAAACATCAAATAATAATCAACATCTTAAAACATCATATATACATATAACACTTCATCAATCATGGACAATATCGTATTCACAACATATACATTCATATACTAATTCATCAATCATATTCAATTATTCACTGTGACCTACGTGCAGTAATTTGACTATAACTTAGGTTCTATAAATCTTTTGAAGTCAAACCAACGGCATTAGAAAGCTAACATTTATACCTACAACTTTCGTGTTTACACCTAAGACCAATTCTCTACCAATCAATACCAGTTTTCATTTCAAATTCGGACAAAGTTGTGCTGAAATTCATAAAAATTCACTGAGACCTCCTTGGAGTATTTCATATAATCCTAAAAAAATCATTTTACTCACACTAAACATTAGAAAGCTAAAAAATTACAATTCATTTTACAAAAACCAGTTCGAAACGGAAACGTGTGAAAAAGACGCAAGAACATGAAACAGAAGATGCTGCCACTATGCAGCTCTCGGGAAAAACCAATTTTTCACCTAAAAATCCCAATTTTGACTTCCCAATGCCCAAATTTGATTCCAAAATTTGTCTAAACATTTATATACATCAAAAGAGACTCAAAACCATATAAAACTTGACCAAAAACATTACTTTAGAAAATCATCAAATAATCACTTTTAACCCTAATTCCCAAATTCTCAAAAACTAAAACCTACAACATGTTAAATTCAATTTTCAGAATCAATGACTTAAGATTATTGAATGTTAGTCCCACCCTTACCTTATAGATGAAAATCGCAGCACTCCTAGGTCTTCCCCCTCCTCTCGGCTTTTTCTCCCTTTCCAAAATTGATCGTACGTTTTTCTAAACTAAGTTTCTCCTATTTATAACCCTTTTTCTATTTTATCTTATTTCTCTTTCTCCCCCAAAACTCTCTAAAATCTCATAACAAACTCTCAACTCAATCTTATTTCTATTTTCAAATCTTAATCTATTAAATAACAACATAAGCCACTTAATAAAGCACATAATCAAATAAATATATTTTAAACTATTCTTAATAAATTTTAGACTCAATTAAATAATTAAATAAATCTAATAATTCAAAGAGGGCGTTACACTGGTGGGTAAGTCTCTTACCTGTGCTTGAACAGGACGGTGCGGTGGTGACTTGGGCTGTGTTTAGGAGAGAATTCCTGAATAGGTACTTTCTGGAGGATGTCCGAGGTAAGAAAGAGATTGAATTTCTGGAGCTGAAACAGGGGGATATGTAGTTACAGAATATGCTGCTAAGTTTGTGGAACTTGCAAAGTTCTACCCTCACTATACTGCGGAGACAGCTGAGTTCTCCAAATGTATCAAGTTCGAGAATGGTTTGAGAGCTGACATCAAGATAGCCATTGGTTATCAGAAAATAAGAAACTTCTCTGATTTGGTAAGCAACAGAGTCGTCCGAAGCCGTATAGTGCTCCTGCTGACAAGGGTAAGCAGAGGTTAAATGATGAGAGGAGGCCCAAGAGGAGAGATGCTCCTACAGATATTGTTTGCTTCAAGTGTGGCGAGAAAGGCAACAAGAGTAATGTTTGTGATAGAGATGAGAAGAAGTGCTTCAGGTGTGGTCAGAAGGGACACACACTAGCTGACTATAAGCATGGAGACCTTGTTTGTTATAACTGCAATGAGGAAGGTCATATCAGTTCGCAGTGTACACAACCGAAGAAGGTTAGGACTGGTGGTAAGGTGTTTGCTTTGACTGGTACACAAGTACAACTAATGAGGACAGACTTATCAGAGGTACTTGTTTCTTTAATAGTACTCATTTAATTGCTATTATAGACACTGGTGCTACTCATTGATTGCTATTGATTGTGCATATAAGTTGGGTCTGGTTGTATCTGATATGAAAGGAGAAATGGTTGTTGAAACTCCAGCTAAGGGTTCAGTAACTACTTCTCTTGTTTTTCTAAGGTATCCGTTGTATATGTTTGGTAGACACTTTGAAGTCGACTTAGTTTGTTTACCGTTGACGGGTATGGATGTTATTTTTGGGATGAACTGGTTAGAGTATAACCGAGTTCATATCAATTGCTTTAGCAAGACGGTGCATTTTTCTTCTGCGGAAGAAGAGAGTGGAGCAGAGTTCCTATCTACTAAACAGTTGAAGCAGTTGGAGCGTGATCAAAATTTTAATGTTTTCTTTGATGGCATATTTGTCGTTAGAGAATCAAGCTGTGATTGACAGGTTACCAGTTGTGAATGAATTTCCAGAAGTCTTTCCTGATGAGATTCCAGATGTGCCACCAGAGAGGGAGGTTGAATTTTCAATTGACCTTGTTCCAGGAACGAAGCCGGTGTTGATGGCACCTTATCGTATGTCAGCTTCCGAGTTAGCTGAATTGAAGAAACAGTTGGAGGACTTGCTTGATAAAAAGTTTGTAAGACCAAGTGTTTAACCGTGGGGAGCACCGATGTTGTTGGTTAAGAAGAAGGACGGTAGCATGAGGTTATGCATTAATTACCGACAGTTGAACAAAGTTACGATAAAGAACAGGTATCCACTTCCGAGGATTGATGACTTAATGGATCAGTTAGTGGGTGCACGTGTATTTAGTAAGATTGACTTGAGGTCAGGTTACTGTCAGATTAAGGTGAAGGATGAGGATATGCAGAAGACGGCCTTTAGGACACGATATGGACATTACGAATATAAGGTGATACCTTTTGGTGTTACTAATGCGCCTGGTGTGTTTATGGAGTATATGAACCGAATTTTCCATGCCTATCTGGATAAATTCGTGGTTGTATTTATTGATGACATTTTGATTTACTCTAAGACTGAAGAAGAGCATGCAGAACATTTGAAGATTGTATTGCAAGTATTGAAAGAGAAGAAGTTGTATGCCAAGTTGTCAAAATGTGAGTTCTGGTTAAGTGAAGTAAGTTTTCTTGGCCACATTATTTCTGGTAGTGGTATTGCAGTTGATCCAGCAAAAGTTGATGCAATATCACAATGGAAAACTCTGAAGTCAGTGACTGAAATCAGAAGTTTCTTGGGTTTGGCTGGTTATTACCGCAGGGTCATTGAGGGATTTTCGAAGTTGGCACTTCCGTTGACTCAGTTGACCTGTAAAGGTAAGTCTTTTGTGTGGATGCTCAGTGTGAGAATAGTTTCAATGAGTTGAAGCGAAGGTTGACGACTGCTGTAACACCTCGTTTTCCCAATATAAAAATTTCTATCAGAGTAAACATCAAATAAAGGGATATCACATTCAAACATAATCCAAAAATCAGTTAAATAACAATTTAACTTTCAACAAAATATCTTAAGCATTGCAGCGGAAATTAATTCAAAATCCATAAATCATTTTGGCACGTAGGCCCCATCAAAATATCTCAAATGAGTTAATCAATATCATAAAATAACATAATTGTTCACGTAAGAGTGATGAGTCATTTATATACTATTTTAATATGCTTTTTAGTTTAGTTTTATTTAGATTTTATATATTTTTATATTAGTATTATTTCCTTTTTAGGATAGTTTACTTTAAATTGCAATTTATTATATTTCAAGGAAGAATATTGGATGGATTGAGTCTTGGAGCAAAAGAAAGGGATTTGGAGCAGATTGGACACGAAAATATGAAGATTGGGAAACAAAATATGTCTCCCACAAGTCAGAAGCCTGGCACGGCCCGTGCTAGCCTTGGCACGGCCGTGCCACCCTCCAGAAGACCTTTTGCTGCTTTTGCTTGGGCTCTAAGCTATTCTATTTTAGCGCACAATCTACTGTGGAATATTCTTGGAATATACTTGCTTAGATTTTAAGTCAATTGTGTACTATAAATAGAGTAGCTAGCCATCACAAATATTCATCTTTTCTTGGAATACAATATGTGACAATTGTCTTTCTAATAAAAGTTCATTTTACTTTATTGTTATTTACTTTTATGCTTTCTCTCTTCTTCTCCTTGTCTACAATGAACGTCAGTGAGTAGACTTCTCTTGTCTTGGGATTGTTGGATAAGTCTAATGACATAATCCTAATCAAACCAAGCTTTAAACCTTAATCTTATGTAACCCTAATTCCTTATCTAAATTCACCGCTTTAACATGGATCAACCATTATCAAACTGTGGAAACGAAAGTAGAGGGTTTGATAATTGTTTATCCATCATCTCAAATATCAATTCATAAAACGAAAGTGGAGCTTTGATATTCGAACAAGTGAATTTAGACAAGGATTGCAAAGTCAGCGAAATAGGCTTTGCAATCTTTGAGACATATAGTTTCGATCTTCAAGGGAACTAATAACAATCAAGTCAGCGAAATAGGCTTGGTTGTTAGAGGAACCAAAATCTAATAGTAATCAAGTCAGCGAAATAGGCTTGGTTGCTAGAGGAACAAAAGAGAAACTGTCTTGAGAAATTAGGTCTAACATAAAGTTTTAAGTTTAATAGTTTGGTTTGAGAAGGACTTGTCGTTAGGATGAACCAATAACCCCAAGACTTTTATCTTTTATTTTATTATTTGCTTTTCATCAAAAACCCAAACATTTCTACCTTATAAACCTTTAGTCCAATCATTATCTAAAGTTAATTGTATTCATAACTCCCTGTCGGAACGATACTCATATTTTACTACTTCGGTAAGACCGTGCACTTGCGGTTTTATCTCATCAAAGAGAATGAAGCATGCATATCATAAAACCCCATCCCGTTACGTATCAGAGCGACCTATACGACACAGTGAGGCAAGGCCACTCACGACAGCAATCTGCACACTAAGCTCGATCACCTGCAAGTTACTCATACGAAGAGCAACATTTTCAAGCAGAAGGGGTGAGATTTCATAACACAATAATATTAATCAATATAATTCAAAATCATAATTAACAACATAAACAATCTTAAACATCATTGCATCTTCGATAAACAATTAACAAGTATTCACATCATTCAATCATCATCAATAACATAACATCTTTTGACTCGACAAATGCGACAATGCAAATCTAAACCTCTTTATGCATGTGGTACCAATCAGGGCATGAGCCCCCAACAATCATAGTATTAATATACTATTAAGGCATCATGGTGAGGATAAAACTCAATTCGTGGTGAGGACAAAGCTCCAGGGCATGAGCCCCCAACAAGTATGCTAATGCATGGACTCAATCAATCTAAAAAAATCTTTAATCAACATCTCAATATGCATCCAATAATTTGGAGCTTAACAACATCTATTCATCTTCTAATGACTCATGCAACTTAGTTAAATAACAGCAGCAGCATAATCGAATCACAACAGCATTGTAATTTCATAACAACAATTCATTTTCAACAACATCAAGGTTATTCAAGAATAAATTACGTAATGCATTTAACCTTTAAATCACATTACAACAGCTTAACAATTCATAACAGCCTCACATACCTCAGTTAACATATTAAATAGGTTTCCTTACTACCTAAAGTTCCATTCCTAACCAATCCAAACCACTCAGGTCACGACATTATCAAAAGCACTCAGTTCTGGAAGTGCTCGCGAGGCGAGAGCATCTGCTCGCCATGGCGAGTACTTGTCAGATTTCCAACTAAGGTTGTTCCAGGTTCAATCTTGTTCTAAATCATCCTCTAATCTTTAGTAAACATCTAAAGGTACTAAAAAGCATCTAAGGTTCAATTCAAAGTCCAAAATACGAAAATCAACATGCTCTTTGGTCATGCTCGCTATGGCGAGTAAGGTTGCTCGTTGTGGCGAGCTAAAACATGTACCTCGCGAGGCGAGGGGTATTGGCTCGCGTGGCGAGCGATGAATGTTGGCTCAGGTAGAATACTGTTTTCTTCAAAAATTCACCTAAACTCATGGTTAAAAGCCTAATTTCACTTCCAGAATTCATTCTAAGCATAATCTAGGGTCAAGGGACGTTTTCTACGACAATCTAACAGCTTAACATCATCGGATCACCAAATTCTCCTATTAACCCTAATTTCAGAACTTTTCTAATTCAATCCTAACTTTGTTAATTGATCATTAGAAATATAAGAATCAATATTATTGAATCATTAGTCTCACCCTTACCTTGTTAGATGAAAATCGCAGCTCTCCCCTTGGTCTTCTCCCTTAAATGGCTTTTTCCTCATTTTCCAAAGTTTTGATCGTACGTACAAAGTGTTTTTCTAAAACTAGGTTTTCTCTTTTATATCTCACCTAATATCTTATCTTATCTCACTTTCTCCCTAAAACTCTCGAAAATCTCAAAACAGCCCTCAACTAAATATTTTATTTTATTTTCAAATCTTATTTTATTTAACAATAAAATAAGTCTCATATCTCATAAAATCATCAAAACTCATAACTCATCTCAAAATCATCTAAATCGTCATAAATCAACAAAATTCACAACTATATTATATAAATATGATATAATCGTCTAAACTCGATTAAATAATTAATTAAACGAAAATGGGCGTTACAATTCTCCCCAACTTAAAAGATTTTCGTCCTCGAAAATTTACCTCAAGCAAACAACTATGGATAAGACTCCAGTATCTTACTCTCAAGCTCCCACGTCAAGCTTTCACCAGTCGCTCCAGCCCAAACGACTCTAACAAGGGGTATTTCCTTGCCTCTCAACGTCTTCACTTTCCGATCATCAATCCTCACCGGTAAAGTCTCTACCGTAAGGTTGTCTCTAACTTGCACATCATCACTTTGGATCACATGAGATGGATCCGGAACATACTTCCGAAGTTGCGACACATGGAAAACATCGTGGAAATTCGAAAGATGCGGTGGTAATCCCACTCGATACGCCACCGTTCCAACTCTTTCCGATATCTGATACGATCCAATAAATCTCGGAGTCAACTTCTTTGACTTCAAGGCACGTCCAAGATCTTTTATGCGCTTATCATGATAACTCTTTTGTCAACTCTGCGACGCTTTCACTTTCTCTTGAATCATCTTAACTTTCTCTATAGTCTGCTGAACAATCTCTGGTCCTAAGACCACTCTTTCACCTGACTCAAACCAACACAACGGAGTTCTGCATCTCCGACCATACAAAGCCTCAAAAGGTGCCATTCCAATACTAGAATGATAACTATTATTGTATGTGAACTCAATCAATGGAAGATGACTATCCCAAGTTCCTCCTTGCTCAAGAACACAAACTCTCAGCAAATCCTCTAGCGACTGAATTGTCCTCTTCGACTGACCATCTGTCTGCGGATGATACGCCGAACTCAATCTCAACTTCGAACCCAAAGCCTCTTGCAAAATTTTCCAAAATCTGGAAGTAAATCTTGGATCTCTATCTGATACAATGCTCGAAGGAACACCATGTAACTTCACAATCTCTTTGATATAAATCTCTGCTAACTGGGCAACAGGGAAACTAATATTAATCGGTAGAAAATGAGCCGACTTCGTCAATCTATCAACGATTATCCAAATTGCGTCGTTCCCTCTAGGAGTATTCGGCAAACTTGTCACAAAATCCATGGATATACTATCCCACTTCCATTCTGGCACATCTAAAGATACCATCATACCCGCAGGTTTCTGATGCTCAATCTTCGACTTCTGACAAACTAAACAGGAATACACAAACTGTCCCACATCACGTTCAATCTAGACCACCAGAAAATCTTCTTCAGATCATGATACATCTTCGTAGCTCCCGGGTGAATACTCAAGCTACTTCTATGACTCTCCTCAAGAATCATTTTCTTCATCTCTTCATTGTTAGGAATGCAAATCCGACCTCGGAATCTCAACACACCATGGTCATTGACTTTAAAGTCGCCATCTTCAGTCTGATTACTAGCAACCAACAAGTCTACAAACTTGACATCTATTTTCTGTGCCTCTTTAATACTCTTCAGAAATTCACTATCAATCTTCAGCATTCCCAATTTCACACTCTGAGGTGACCATTCACAAACCAAACTCATATCTCTAAACTGTTCAAGTAATTCGAACTCTCTAACCATCATAGCGGACATATGCAATGTCTTCCTGCTCAAGGCATCTGCAACAACATTAGCTTTACCTGGATGATAATTCAAACCAAAGTCATAATCTTTCAGCAATTCTAGCCATCTACGCTGCCTTATATTCAATTCCTTCTGATCAAACAAATACTTTAAGCTCTTGTGATCACTAAACACCTCAAACCTCGAACCATACAAGTAATGTCTCCATATCTTCAATACAAAGACCACAGCCACCAACTCTAAATCATGCGTCGGGTAATTCTTCTCATGAATTCTCAACTGTCTTGAAGCATAAGCTACCACTTTACCATCTTGCATAAGTACACCACCTAAACCCAACTTGGACGCGTCACAATACACTACAAAAGGCTCATCGGACTTCGGCAAAATCAAAACCGGAGCAGTCGTCAAACGCTTCTTCAATTCACTAAAACTGTTCTCGCATTGAACATCCCACACAAAGGCTTTACCTTTACAAGTCAACTGCGTTAGCGGAAGTGCTAACTTGGAAAATCCTTCAATAAATCTTCGGTAGTAACCAGCTAATCCCAAGAAGCTTCTAATCTCAATAACTGACTTAGGAGTCTCCCATTGCGATACCGCTTCAATTTTAGACGGATCTACTGCAATACCATCACCAGAAATAACATGGCCAAGAAAACTTACTTCTTTCAACCAGAACTCACACTTAGATAATTTAGCATAAAGTTTCTTCTCTTTCAACACTTGCAAGACGATCTTCAGATGCTCAGCATGTTCTTCTTCAGTCTTGGAGTAAATCAAAATATCATCGATAAACACAACAACGAACCGATCCAAAAAGGCATGAAAGATGCGATTCATATACTCCATAAACACTCCAGGTGCATTGGTCACACCGAAAGGCATAACTTTATACTCATAGTGACCATACCGCATTCTGAAAGCTGTCTTCTGCATATCTTCATCTTTCACTTTAATCTGGTGATAACCTGACCTCAAATCAATCTTGCTGAAAACACGTGCACCCACTAACTGATCCATCGAATCATCAATTCTCAGAAGTGGATACCTATTCTTGATAGTAACTTTGTTCAACTGATGGTAGTCAATACACAATCTCATGCTACCATCTTTCTTCTTCACTAGTAAAACTGGCGCTCCCCAAGGTGAAACACTTGGTCTAACGAACTTTTTCTTGAGCAAATCTTCTAATTGTTTCTTCAACTCAGCTAACTCGGAAACAGACATACGATAAGGGGCCATCGACACCGGCTTCGTTCCAGGAACAAGATCAATAGAAAACTCAACTTCTCTCTCAGGAGGCACATCAGGAATTTCATCTGGAAAAACTTCAGGGAAGTCGCATACCACTTGTAGCTTATCAATTACCGCTTGATTCTCAATAGATAAAGAAGCCAATCAAAGAATACATCAAAATACCATCGCGCTCCAGTTGCTTCAGCTGCTTAGTAGATAAGAACTCTGCACCACTTTCCTCTTCGACGGAAGAGAAATACACTGACTTGCTAAAACAATTGATATAAACATGGTTGTACTCTAACCAATTCATACCCAGAATCACATCCATACCGCTCAAAGGTAGGCAAACTAAATCAATTTCAAAATCACGACCAAACATAGACAATGGACATCTCAAACATACGAGAGAAGTAGTCACCGAACCCTTAGCTGGAGTTTCGACGACCATCTCTCCATTCATATCAGACAAATCAAGACCCAAAGCAGAAACACAATCGAAAGCAATAAAACAATGGGTAGCACTAGTATCAATAATAGCAACTAATAGAGTATTATTAATATAGCAAGTACCTCTGATCAAACGATCCTCATTCTCTGTCTAAGTACCAGCTAGAGCAAAAACTCGACCTGTAGTAGGCGCCCTCTTAGGCTGCTTGCATTGGGAACCAATATGACCCTCCTCTTTGCAATTAAAGCACACGATGTCAGCATGTTTGCAATCAGCTACATAATAGCAGTTTTCTAAATTAAGTAAAAGACCACTAGGTAAGGTCAATACATAAGTTCCAACAGCTAAAGCAGCAACCTTTGCTCCATTGCCAACTCTAAGATCGACCTCGCCTTTTGCCAATGCTCTACTCTTTCTCAGACCCTGCACATCAGTACAAATATGAGAACCACATCCAGTATCTAATACCCATGATGTAGAAGTAGACATATTAATTTCTATAACAAAAATACCTGCAGAAGTAGTAGGAACATTTCCATTCTTCTTATCTTCCAGATACTTTGGACAGTTTCGCTTCCAATGCCCAGCGTTGTTGCAATAGAAGCACTTACCATCCTTAGCCACGCCTCCAGTAGGCTTCAAAGCTTTGGTTGATGGCTTGGCAACAGCTTTGCCTTTGCCATTTCCCTTAGACTTATTAGGCTTCTTATGGTGTTTTTTGAACTTGCCATTATTAACCATTAAAATGGCAGCAGCCTTTCCTTTTCCCTTCATGTTTTTCTCAGCAGTTCTCAACATAGCTGCAAGCTGTGGAAGTGTCTTGTCCATATCATTCATTAGAAAGTTCTGGACAAAACCGTTGAAGCTTTCTGGCAACGATTGCAGCACAAGATCAACGACTAGCTCTTGTTCAAGGACAAATCCCAAACGAGCTAGGTTTTCAGAGTACCCAATCATTTTGAGCACATGAGGTCCTACGGGACCTCCCTCTGACAGCTTGGTGGAAAACAGGGCTTTAGAGACATCAAACCTCTCATGCCTGGCTTGCTCTTCATAAAGAGTCTTAAGATGTTCGATCATATCGAACGTGTCATCCCTTCATGCTGTTTTTGCAGCTCGGGAGTCATTGAAGCCAGCATGATGCATGAAACTTCTACGGAATCATTGAGATGCTTGGCATGAGCATTTCTTAGAGCCGCAGAAGCTCCAGCAGGAGGTGTCTCAGGAATGGGTCCATCCAACACATACAGCTTTTTTTCGTGGGTGAGGACAATCCTCATGTTACGGGACCAGTCTATAAAATTTGTTTCAGTCAATTTTTCCTTTTCGATGAGGGATCACAAAATGTTTGTGGAAGCGTTATTGGCCATCTACAATTTAAAATGTGCAAAATAAGTATCATGAAAAATATTTAATTTGGTCTTTAATTAAATACGCTCCCACTATTTTACTCAAATCAAATGACCTTCAAACATTTGACTCGGAAAATCCCGTTGGAAGATTTTCTAGTGGATTGAAATCCTTATTTCACCTTGTTTTAAGTCAACGGGGGCTGTACTTAAAACTTAGCTATTTAGGTAGGAACATTTCCAATTGTATCTTATACAACTTTCAAATCAATTGGCGGAATAACTCTTTATTCAATTTCTATCATATAGAAGTCGTCCAATTATAGCTTCTAAATTTATTCTAATCTTATTAAAATTAATTTAGTTAAGTTTGACCCAAAAGAATAACACTTGGATAAATTGGATTACCGCACCGCAACTTACTAGTATAGAATATGCGCTTTACGGAGGCAAAACCCACATATTCGATATTAGTCTTGAAGGGTGTTAAACTTTTGGAAAGCTTTAAACTTAATATTTAAATTGAAGGATTTTTATTAAAATTGATCTCACCTCACCACGGCTTATATATCATATATATTCGCACTCCAATCAAAACATGCATAACATTTATACAAAATAAAAGTGACATGATTATGGCCATCCTAACGCTATGACTCTCTCAAGCCAATGAGAGAATCTGAACTAATCCTAGAAACGACCCTGCTTCTCCAAGCTTGACTTCCAGGACCATCTCTACGTCTTGAGTCCTATTACCTCCTTTGTATTCTATTTACATTACATATGAAGAAAAAACTCGTTTTACATACGAGGGAGTGGATGAGAAGAGAATGTACAATAGAGATATAAGAGAAAGGCACGGCACGCAGGCCGTATTTTAAAAATCCAAAAGAAATAAAATAAAAGGACTAAGGCCATAATCATTCACATGACAATAATAATAACAAACACATCTTTTATTATTATTAATTATTCCTTATAATTAAATAAATTAAATTAAAATTCGACATATGATCACCCTACGCAGATTAGCCGGGGGTTCCGCTGCCCGGTCACTTTGAATTAGCACCGTATTTCGCATCAACACTTGACACGTTTCTGATTACGCTAATCGTTCCGGCAAACCCTAATTCTGTTACAACAATCTGATCTTTATTAAACAAGTACTCTGATTTTATTCACGTATCATGATCGAGTCTAGGATGCTTCACCAGAGTTCACAGAATCGGTTACGAAGCTCCATACATCAGATCAATCAACATGAAAATATCATCTGACTTATTTAAACTATGATCAAATCCAGTATATCATATATACCGTTGTTATACAGAATTTACCAATCATGCTTCTGTCAATATGTATGATCGAAAGGTTTGATGTTTCACCAGAAACGGTTTCTGAAACATCAAAACGGTTCGAAAAGCCATGCACATTCACGTGATTGATATTAACATTAACTGCGTTTTATGATCGATCAATCATGTTTCTGTCGATATGTATAATCGAAACGTCGATGTTTCACCAGAAACGGTTTCTGAAACATTGAATCAAATCGAAAACACATACACAGAAAACATAATATGATGCGATGCCAATTTTAATTTTCTTTATTATTTATGTTTGTTCAATATGTTTAATCAAAATTAAAACATAAAGCAGTAACAAAGCAATCCGATTCAAGGTTTCGTAATCGGCTCTGATACCACTGAAGGTAAATCGACATAATCAGAATGAGCAGCGGAATAAAATTTCGATTTACTTTCCTTGGATCATTACGAATTGGAACTTGAACCAGTGATATGATTGTTACCTTAGAACGGTTGGTCTGAGAACGAACGGTGAAATCTGCGAACCGGAATCACGATCACAGCCAAGCAAATAGCAGAGCCTCTATCAAGTCCACACGAACAGTCCTCCTCCAAAACCTCGGTGCTAGCCAAGAAGACGGAAGTCAGAGAGCTTGGGTTTCTGCAAAAGAACGTAACCGCAAACTGTTGCACTAGGGTTCTATTTATAGAACTCCTTATGTGCTTTGCAAGTCAAACTCGTTTTTGACTTCATTAAGCCCAATACGAGTTTAGTAAACTTTGCTAAATCATTAGCATTATTTACTAAGCGCACCCTTTATATAAGTCGTACTTATACATATCTCTTTTGACTGTTCTTTGTGTGTGACCCTTTAGGTTCTAGTCACGTTGGCAATAATATTAAATCTAATATTTAATATTATAAACAATGAGCGGTATCTAGCAACACATCATGGCTACCCAAGTGACAAGAATGTCAAGTGATCTGACGAAACCTTTCATGATAATACCTATGTGTATAATTGCCCCTTTGTCTCAATATCTTCATTGATCCCAAGGCATAGATAGTGTCACCCTTGTATAGATCAATGTTCACTTATCTTGATTCCGAAATATACTATTTAACGAATAAGTCCAATATCTTATATTGACTTAGTTCGGCATGGCCATGCATATTTATAGTCATATTTCATCAAGAGGCCTAAAGATATATCTCCTGTTTATGAGGAGGGACAAATCCCATCTAGGACACTCATGACCCTCAGCATGATTCATCAAGTGCCCATCAACCAACGTTATTGTTATCCTTTTACAGACAACGTTAGAATGGCAACAAAGCACTTGAGTCCACATCTAGAGATCATAGTGGTTTCAGGTCTAAGAGCGATATACATTATTATCATTGTGAGAATATCTTATGACAATTTCATAACTTACTATGTAGTATTCTCACAGTGGGTCAATCCAATATAAATATTACTCCTAATATTTATATCTATGTATAGACTTGATATCTCATATCTATGACCCATGAGATGCGGTCATCAGTCTACATACATAATAGTCTCGACGCTTTATTATTATCCTTTATTCATATTAAAGCTTTGACTACGGATACATTTAAGAATAGCGTTCTATAAGATAATGTAATGTCATGATTAAGTCACACTTAATATATTATTACACGAACTATCTATTCTAAGGACTTTATTAACATTATCTAAATATAATAAAGAGTGCCATATATTATTCAATAATAAAAGTCATGATACATAAGATAGGTTTAACATAAACTATTTGCCTCTAGGGCTTACACCAACAATCTCCCACTAGCACTAGAGCCAATTAGGCATAAACCTAATACCCATAGATCTAGTATGACCATCATGCTTCTGCTGGGCAAGAGCTTTAGTAAGTGGATCAGCGACATTGTCCAATGTTGGTACTTTGCATATTTTAACATCTCCTCTTTCGATAATCTCTCGAATAAGATGATAACGCCTTTGTATGTGTTTGGATTTCTGGTGAGATCTAGGTTCTTTGGCTTGTGCGATTGCACCATTGTTATCACATAGTAATTCAATGGGATCCACAATACTCGGAACTATTCCAAGATCAGAAATGAATTTCTTAATCCAAACAGCTTCTTTTGCGGCATTGGATGCAGCAATATACTCGGCTTCAGTTGTAGAATCAGCGACTGTTTCTTGCTTTGAACTTTTCCAGCTCACAGCACCGCCATTTAAGCAAAACACATATCCAGATTGCGATCTAAAGTCATCATGATCGGTCTGAAAACTAGCATCAGTGTAACCAATTACAGAGAGCTCTTCTTGACCTCCATAGACCAAGAAGGTATCCTTAGTTCTTCTCAAGTACTTAAGGATATTCTTGACAGCAATCCAACGATCGTTGCCAGGATTAGACTGGTATCTGCTCGTAGCACTTAAAGCATACGAGACATCTGGTCGAGTACATATCATAGCATACATGATAGAACCAATTGCTGAAGCATATGGGATATCACGCATTCGATCCCTTTCGTCATCAGTCGAAGGGGATTGAGTCTTTGATAGATTTAATCCTGACGACATAGGAATGAATCCTTTCTTGGATTCATGCATATTAAAACGTCTCAGGACTTTGTCTATATATGTACCCTGACTTAAGCCAAGCAATCTTTGTGATCTATCTCTATAGATCCTGATTCCTAATATGTAGGAAGCTTCACCTAAGTCTTTCATAGAAAAGCATTTCCCTAACCAAGTTTTGATTTCTTGTAGTGTAGGGATGTCATTTCCGATTAATAATATGTCATCTACATATAAAATCAGAAATGAAACTATGCTCCCACTAACCTTCTTGTAAACACAAGGCTCATCTTCATTTTTAATGAATCCATACTGTTGTACAGTTTCATCAAAGCGAAGATTCCAACTTCTAGAAGCTTGCTTCAATCCATAGATTGATCGCTGCAACTTGCATACCTTTTTGGTTGCTTTAGGATCGCCAAAACCTTCAGGTTGTGTCATGTACACATCCTCAAGAAGATTTCCATTTAGGAAAGCAGTTTTGACATCCATTTGCCAGATTTCATAATCGTGGTATGCAGCGATGGCAAGTAAGATCCGAATGGATTTAATCATTGCAACTGGTGAAAAGGTTTCATCATAGTCTACACCATGAATTTGTTTGAAGCCTTTAGCAACCAGTCGCGCTTTGTAGGTACTAACCTTTCCATCCATGTCAATTTTCTTTTTGAAAACCCACTTGCATCCTATAGGATTAATTCCTTCAGGTGCATCAATCAAGTTCCAAACTTGATTTGTGTACATGGAATCCATTTCAGATTTCATGGCTTCAAGCCACTTCTCATATTCGGGGCCAGTTATGGCCTCCGTGTAAGTCACAGGCTCATCTTGGTCCATGAGCAATACATCACCCTCTTGAGATATGAGATACCCATATCTTTCGGGTTCTTGACGTATCCTGCTAGACCTACGTGGTTCTTGTGTTACTGGGATAGGATTTTCTGTCATAACAGTTTGGGTATCCTGTCCTTGTTCCTCTACTGGTATTTCAGTACTCTGTGGGTCTTGAATTTCTTCAAGATTTACTTTGCTCCCACTGATTCTCCTGGAGACAAAATCCTTCTCAAGGAAGACTCCAGTTCTGGCAACAACAATTGTGCCTTCAGGTGGTTTGTAAAAGTAGTATCCTCTAGTTTCTTTAGGATATCCCACAAAGAAACATTTTTCAGATTTTTGTTCAAGCTTAGTAGACATAAGTCGTTTTATATAAGCTTCACAACCCCAAATCTTAAAATGTCCCACATTGGGTTTTCGACCATTCCATATCTCATATGGTGTCTTTTCTACCGCTTTAGATGGAACTCGGTTAAGTGTGTAAGCTGCAGTTAATAAGGCGTACCCCCATAAGAAGTTTGGAAGTTCAGCATGACTCATCATAGATCGGACCATGTCTAACAAGGTTCGATTTCTCCTTTCAGACACACCGTTCCATTGCGGTGTTCCAGGAGGTGTGAGTTGGGACAGTATCCCACATTCTTTAAGATGATTGTCAAACTCTAAGCTCAAATATTCTCCACCTCGATCAGATCGAAGCATTTTGATTTTCTTGCCTAGTTGGTTTTCTACTTCATTTTGAAATTCTTTGAAGAAAGTAAATGATTCAGATTTATGTTTCATTAGATACACATATCCAAATCTACTAAAGTCATCAGTGAATGTAATGAAGTAGTGAAAGCCTCCTCTAGCAGTTATGTTTAGGGGTCCACATACATCAGTATGTATGAGACCTAAAAGATCACTAGCCCTTTCACCTTGACCGGTAAATGGAGCTTTTGTCATTTTTCCCAATAAACAAGATCGACATGTTTCATATGATTCGAAATCAAAAGAATCCAAAAATCCATCTTTATGGAGTTTGGAAATGCGATTCTCATTTATATGTCCTAAACGACAATGCCAAAGGTAAGTTGGATTCAACTCATTAGGTTTCAACCTTTTAGTATTAATGTTATAGATAGGCATGTCGAGATCTAGGACATAAAGTCCATTACTCAAATTTGCGTTAGCATAAAGAATATCATCGAAATAAACGGAACAACATTTGTTCTTTATTGTAAAATAAAAACCAGCCTTGTCCAAACAAGAAATTGAAATGATATTCCTGCTAATGGCAGGTACATAATAGCAGTTTTCTAAATTAAGTAAAAGACCACTAGGTAAGGTCAATACATAAGTTCCAACAGCTAAAGCAGCAACCTTTGCTCCATTGCCAACTCTAAGATCGACCTCGCCTTTTGCCAATGCTCTACTCTTTCTCAGACCCTGCACATCAGTACAAATATGAGAACCACATCCAGTATCTAATACCCATGATGTAGAAGTAGACATATTAATTTCTATAACAAAAATACCTGCAGAAGTAGTAGGAACATTTCCATTCTTCTTATCTTCCAGATACTTTGGACAGTTTCGCTTCCAATGCCCAGCGTTGTTGCAATAGAAGCACTTACCATCCTTAGCCACGCCTCCAGTAGGCTTCAAAGCTTTGGTTGATGGCTTGGCAACAACTTTGCCTTTGCCATTTCCCTTAGACTTATTAGGCTTCTTATGGTGTTTTTTGAACTTGCCATTATTAACCATTAAAATGGCAGCAGCCTTTCCTTTTCCCTTCATGTTTTTCTCAGCAGTTCTCAACATAGCTGCAAGCTGTGGAAGTGTCTTGTCCATATCATTCATTAGAAAGTTCTGGACAAAACCGTTGAAGCTTTCTGGCAACGATTGCAGCACAAGATCAACGACTAGCTCTTGTTCAAGGACAAATCCCAAACGAGCTAGGTTTTCAGAGTACCCAATCATTTTGAGCACATGAGGTCCTACGGGACCTCCCTCTGACAGCTTGGTGGAAAACAGGGCTTTAGAGACATCAAACCTCTCATGCCTGGCTTGCTCTTCATAAAGAGTCTTAAGATGTTCGATCATATCGAACGCTGTCATCCCTTCATGCTGTTTTTGCAGCTCGGGAGTCATTGAAGCCAGCATGATGCATGAAACTTCTACGGAATCATTGAGATGCTTGGCATGAGCATTTCTTAGAGCCGCAGAAGCTCCAGCAGGAGGTGTCTCAGGAATGGGTCCATCCAACACATACAGCTTTTTTTCGTGGGTGAGGACAATCCTCATGTTACGGGACCAGTCTATAAAATTTGTTTCAGTCAATTTTTCCTTTTCGATGAGGGATCACAAAATGTTTGTGGAAGCGTTATTGGCCATCTACAATTTAAAATGTGCAAAATAAGTATCATGAAAAATATTTAATTTGGTCTTTAATTAAATACGCTCCCACTATTTTACTCAAATCAAATGACCTTCAAACATTTGACTCGGAAAATCCCGTTGGAAGATTTTCTAGTGGATTGAAATCCTTATTTCACCTTGTTTTAAGTCAACGGGGGCTGTACTTAAAACTTAGCTATTTAGGTAGGAACATTTCCAATTGTATCTTATACAACTTTCAAATCAATTGGCGGAATAACTCTTTATTCAATTTCTATCATATAGAAGTCGTCCAATTATAGCTTCTAAATTTATTCTAATCTTATTAAAATTAATTTAGTTAAGTTTGACCCAAAAGAATAACACTTGGATAAATTGGATTACCGCACCGCAACTTACTAGTATAGAATATGCGCTTTACGGAGGCAAAACCCACATATTCGATATTAGTCTTGAAGGGTGTTAAACTTTTGGAAAGCTTTAAACTTAATATTTAAATTGAAGGATTTTTATTAAAATTGATCTCACCTCACCACGGCTTATATATCATATATATTCGCACTCCAATCAAAACATGCATAACATTTATACAAAATAAAAGTGACATGATTATGGCCATCCTAACGCTATGACTCTCTCAAGCCAATGAGAGAATCTGAACTAATCCTAGAAACGACCCTGCTTCTCCAAGCTTGACTTCCAGGACCATCTCTACGTCTTGAGTCCTATTACCTCCTTTGTATTCTATTTACATTACATATGAAGAAAAAACTCGTTTTACATACGAGGGAGTGGATGAGAAGAGAATGTACAATAGAGATATAAGAGAAAGGCACGGCACGCAGGCCGTATTTTAAAAATCCAAAAGAAATAAAATAAAAGGACTAAGGCCATAATCATTCACATGACAATAATAATAACAAACACATCTTTTATTATTATTAATTATTCCTTATAATTAAATAAATTAAATTAAAATTCGATATATGATCACCCTACGCAGGTTAGCCGGGGGTTCCGCTGCCCGGTCACTTTGAATTAGCACCGTATTTCGCATCAACACTTGACACGTTTCTGATTACGCTAATCGTTCCGGCAAACCCTAATTCTGTTACAACAATCTGATCTTTATTAAACAAGTACTCTGATTTTATTCACGTATCATGACCGAGTCTAGGATGCTTCACCAGAGTTCACAGAATCGGTTACGAAGCTCCATACATCAGATCAATCAACATGAAAATATCATCTGACTTATTTAAACTATGATCAAATCCAGTATATCATATATACCGTTGTTATACAGAATTTACCAATCATGCTTCTGTCAATATGTATGATCGAAAGGTTTGATGTTTCACCAGAAACGGTTTCTGAAACATCAAAACGGTTCGAAAAGCCATGCACATTCACGTGATTGATATTAACATTAACTGCGTTTTATGATCGATCAATCATGTTTCTGTCGATATGTATAATCGAAACGTCGATGTTTCACCAGAAACGGTTTCTGAAACATTGAATCAAATCGAAAACACATACACAGAAAACATAATATGATGCGATGCCAATTTTAATTTTCTTTATTATTTATGTTTGTTCAATATGTTTAATCAAAATTAAAACATAAAGCAGTAACAAAGCAATCCGATTCAAGGTTTCGTAATCGGCTCTGATACGACTGAAGGTAAATCGACATAATCAGAATGAGCAGCGGAATAAAATTTCGATTTACTTTCCTTGGATCATTACGAATTGGAACTTGAACCAGTGATATGATTGTTACCTTAGAACGGTTGGTCTGAGAACGAACGGTGAAATCTGCGAACCGGAATCACGATCACAGCCAAGCAAATAGCAGAGCCTCTATCAAGTCCACACGAACAGTCCTCCTCCAAAACCTCGGTGCTAGCCAAGAAGACGGAAGTCAGAGAGCTTGGGTTTCTGCAAAAGAACGTAACCGCAAACTGTTGCACTAGGGTTCTATTTATAGAACTCCTTATGTGCTTTGCAAGTCAAACTCGTTTTTGACTTCATTAAGCCCAATACGAGTTTAGTAAACTTTGCTAAATCATTAGCATTATTTACTAAGCGCACCCTTTATATAAGTCGTACTTATACATATCTCTTTTGACTGTTCTTTGTGTGTGACCCTTTAGGTTCTAGTCACGTTGGCAATAATATTAAATCTAATATTTAATATTATAAACAATGAGTGGTATCTAGCAACACATCATGGCTACCCAAGTGACAAGAATGTCAAGTGATCTGACGAAACCTTTCATGATAATACCTATGTGTATAATTACCCCTTTGTCTCAATATCTTCATTGATCCCAAGGCATAGATAGTGTCACCCTTGTATAGATCAATGTTCACTTATCTTGATTCCGAAATATACTATTTAACGAATAAGTCCAATATCTTATATTGACTTAGTTCGGCATGGCCATGCATATTTATAGTCATATTTCATCAAGAGGCCTAAAGATATATCTCCTGTTTATGAGGAGGGACAAATCCCATCTAGGACACTCATGACCCTCAGCATGATTCATCAAGTGCCCATCAACCAACGTTATTGTTATCCTTTTACAGACAACGTTAGAATGGCAACAAAGCACTTGAGTCCACATCTAGAGATCATAGTGGTTTCAGGTCTAAGAGCGATATACATTATTATCATTGTGAGAATATCTTATGACAATTTCATAACTTACTATGTAGTATTCTCACAGTGGGTCAATCCAATATAAATATTACTCCTAATATTTATATCTATGTATAGACTTGATATCTCATATCTATGACCCATGAGATGCGGTCATCAGTCTACATACATAATAGTCTCGACGCTTTATTATTATCCTTTATTCATATTAAAGCTTTGACTACGGATACATTTAAGAATAGCGTTCTATAAGATAATGTAATGTCATGATTAAGTCACACTTAATATATTATTACACGAACTATCTATTCTAAGGACTTTATTAACATTATCTAAATATAATAAAGAGTGCCATATATTATTCAATAATAAAAGTCATGATACATAAGATAGGTTTAACATAAACTATTTGCCTCTAGGGCTTACACCAACATGTACTTGAGCAAGGTGGAGCTTGGGATAGTCATCTACCGTTGATAGAGTTCACGTACAACAACAGTTACCATTCGAGTATTGGTATGGCACCGTTTGAAGCTTTGTATGGTCGGAGGTGCAGGACTCCTTTATGCTGGTTTGAGTCAGGAGAAAGTGTTGTGTTGGGACTAGATTTGGTTCATCAGACTACGGAGAAGGTATAGATGATAAGAGAAAAGATGAAAGCGTCGCAGAGTCGACAGAAGAGTTACCATGACAAGCGTAGAAAGGCCATTGAGTTCCAAGACGGAGATCATGCATTTATGAGAGTTACTCCTATGACTGGTGTGTTAGTGTAAGCCCTAGAGGCCAATAGTTTATGTTAAATCTATCTTATGTATCATGACTTTTATTATTGAATAATATATGGCACACTTTATTACATTTAGATAATGTTAATAAAGTCCTTAGAATAGATAGTTCGTGTAATAATATATTAAGTGTGACTTAATCATGAGATTACATTATCTTATAGAATGCTATTCTTAAATGTATCCGTAGTCAAAGCTTTAATATGAATAAAGGATAATAATAAAGCGTCGAGACTATTATGTATGTAGACTGATGATCGCATCTCATGGGTCATAGATATGAGATATTAAGTCTATACATAGATATAAATATTAGAAGTAATATTTATATTGGATTCACCCACTGTGAGAATACTACATAGTAAGTTATGAAATTGTCATAAGATATTCTCACAATGATAATAATGTATATTGCTCTTAGACTTGAAACCACTATGATCTCTAGATGTGGACTCAAGTGGTTTGTTGCCATTCTAACGTTGTCTGTAAAAGGATAACAATAACGTTGGTTGATGGGTACTTGATGAATCATGCTGAGGGGCATGAGTGTTCTAGATGGGATTTGTCCCTCCTCATAAACAGGAGATATATCTTTAGGCCTCTTGATGAAATATGACTATAAATATGCATGGCCATGCCGAACTAAGTCAATATAAGATATTGGACTTATTCGTTAAATAGTATATTTCGGAATCAAGATAAATAAACATTGATCTATACAAGGGTGACACTATCTATGCCTTGAGATCAATGAAGATATTGAGACAAAGGAGTAATTATACACATATGTGTTATCATGAAAGGTTTCGTCAGATCACTTGACATTCTTGTCACTTGGGTAGCAATGATGTGTTGCTAGATACCGCTCATTGTTTATGGTATTAGATGTTAGATTTAATATCATTGCCAACGTGACTAGAACCTAAAGGGTCACACACAAAGAACAGTCAAAAGAGATATATATAAGTACGACTTATATAAAGGGTGCGCTTAGTAAATAATGCTAATGATTTAGCAAAATTTGCTAAACTCGTATTGGGCTTAGTGAAGTCAAAAACGAGTTTGACTTGCAAAGCACATAGGGAGTTCTATAAATAGAAACCTAGTGCAATAATTTGTGGTTACGTTTTTCCTTGCAGAAACCCTAGTTCTCTGACTTCCGTCTTCTTGGCTAGCACCGAGGTTTTGGAGGAGCACTGTTCGTGTGGACTCAATAGAGGCTCTGCTGTTTGCTTGGCTGTGATCGAGATTCCAGTTCGCAGATTCCACCGATCGTTTTCAGACTTTCATTCTAAGGTAACAATCGAATCACTAATTCAAGTTTCAATTCGTAATGATCCAAGGAAAGTAAATCGAAATTTTATTCCGCTGCTTATTCTGTTAATGTCGATTTACCTTCAGTGGTATCAGAGCATGGTTACGAAACCTTGAATCGGATTGCTTTGTTACTGCTTTATGTTCTGTTTTGGTTAAACATATTGAATGAACATAAATAATAAAGAAAAATTAAAATTGGCATCGCATCATATTATGCTTTCTGTGCATGTGTTTTCGATTTGATTCAATGTTTCAGAAACCGTTTCTGGTGAAACATCGACGTTTCCATTACACATATCGACAGAAACATGATTGATCGATCATAAAACGCAGTTAATAGTAATATCAATCACGTGTATGTGCATGGCTTTTCGAACCGTTTTGATGTTTCATAAATCGTTTCTGGTGAAACATCAAACCTTTCGATCATACATATTGACAGAAGCTTGATTGGTAAATTCTGTATAACAACGGTATATATGATATACTGGATTTGATCATAGTTTAAATAAGTCAGATGATATTTTTCATGATTATTGATCTGATGTATGGAGCTTCGTAACCGATTCTGTGTACTCTGGTGAAGCATCCTAGACTCGGTCATGACACGTGAATAAACAATCAGAGTACTTGTTTAATAAAGATCAGATTGTTGCAACCCCCGGCTAATCTGCGTAGGGTGATCATATGTCGAATTTTAATTTAATTTATTTAATTATAAGGAATAATTAATAATAATAAAAGTGTGTTTGTTATTATTATTATCATGTGAATGATTATGGCCATAGTCCTTTTATTTTATTTCTTTTGGATATTAAAATACGCCTGCGTGCCGTGCCTTTCTATTATATCTCTATTGTACATTCTCTTCTCATCCACTCCCTCGTATGTAAAACGAGTTTTCTCATATGTAATGTAAATAGAATACTAAGAAGGTAATAGGGCTCAAGACGTAAGGATAGTCCTGGAAGTCAAGCTTGTAGAAGCAAGGTCGTTTCTAGGATTAGTTTAGATTCTCTCATTGGCTTGATAGAGTCATAGCGTTAGGATGGCCATAATCATGTCACTTTTATTTTGTATAAATGTTATGCATGTTTTGATTGGAGTGCGAATATATATGATATATAATCCGTGGTGAGGTGAGATCAAATTTAATAAAAATCCTTCAATAAATATTAAGTTTAAAGCTTTCCAAAAGTTTAACACCCTTCAAGACTAATATCGAATATGTGGGTTTTGCCTCCGTAAAGCGCATATTCTATACTAGAAAGTTGCGGTGCGGTAATCCAATTTATCCAAGTGTTATTCTTTTGGGTCAAACTTAACTAAATTAATTTTAATAAGATTAGAATAAATTTAGAAGCTATAATTGGACGACTTCTATATGATAGAATTGAATAAAGAGTTATTCCGCCAATTGATTTGAAAGTTGTATAAGATACAATTGGAAATGTTCCTACCTAAATAACTAAGTTTTAAGTACAGCCCCCGTTGACTTAAAACAAGGTAAAATAAGGATTTCAATCCACTAGAAAATCTTCCAACGGGATTTTCCGAGTCAAATGTTTGAAGGTCATTTGATTTGAGTAAAATAGTGGGAGCGTATTTAATTAAAGACCAAATTAAATATATTTTCATGATACTCATTTTGCACATTTTAAAATTGTAGATGGCCAATAACGCTTCCACAAACATTTTGTGATCCCTCATCGAAAAGGAAAAATTGACTGAATCAAATTTTATAGACTGGTCCCGTAACATGAGGATTGTCCTCACCCACGAAAAAAAGTTGTATGTGCTGGATGGACCCATTCCTGAGACACCTCCTGCTGGAGCTTCTGCGGCTCTACGAAATGCTCATGCCAAGCATCTCAATGATTCCGTAGAAGTTTCATGCATCATGCTGGCTTCTATGACTCCCGAGCTGCAAAAACAGCATGAAGGGATGACAGCGTTCGATATGATCGAACATCTGAAGACTCTCTATGAAGAGCAAGCCAGGCATGAGAGGTTTGATGTCTCTAAAGCCCTGTTTTCCACCAAGCTGTCAGAGGGAGGTCCCGTAGGACCTCATGTGCTCAAAATGATTGGGTACTCTGAAAATCTAGCTCGTTTCGGATTTGTCCTTGAACAAGAGCTAGTCGTTGATCTTGTGCTGCAATCGTTGCCTGAAAGCTTCAACGGTTTTGTCCAGAACTTTCTAATGAATGATATGGACAAAACACTTCCACAGCTTGCAACTATGTTGAGAACTGCTGAGAAAAACATGAAGGGAAAAGGAAAGGCTGCTGCCATTTTAATGGTTAATAATGGCAAGTTCAAAAAGCACCATAAGAAGCCTAATAAGTCTAAGGGAAATGGCAAAGGCAAAGATGTTGCCACGCCATCAACCAAAGCTTTGAAGCCTACTAGAGGCGTGGCTAAGGATGGTAAGTGCTTCTATTGCAACAACACAGGGCATTGGAAGCGAAACTGTCCAAAGTATCTGGAAGATAAGAAGAATGGAAATATTCCTACTACTTCTGCAGGTATTTTTGTTATAGAAATTAATATGTCTACTTCTACATCATGGGTATTAGATACTGGATGTGGTTCTCATATTTGTACTGATGTGCAGGGTCTGAGAAAGAGTAGAGCATTGGCAAAAGGCGAGGTCGATCTTAGAGTTGGCAATGGAGCAAAGGTTGCTGCTTTAGCTGTTGGAACTTATGTATTGACCTTACCTAGTGGTCTTTTACTTAATTTAGAAAACTGCTATTATGTACCTTCCATTAGCAGGAATATTATTTCAATTTCTTGTTTGGACAAGGCTGGTTTTTATTTTACAATAAAGAACAAATGTTGTTCCGTTTATTTGGATAATATTCTTTATGCTAACGCAAATTTGAGTAATGGACTTTACGTCCTAGATCTCGATATGCCTATCTATAACATTAATGCTAAAAGGTTGAAACCTAATGAGTTGAATCCAACTTACCTTTGGCATTGTCGTTTAGGACATATAAATGAGAATCGCATTTCCAAACTCCATAAAGATGGATTTTTGGATTCTTTTGATTTTGAATCATATGAAACATGTCGATCTTGTTTATTGGGAAAAATGACAAAAGCTCCATTTACCGGTCAAGGTGAAAGGGCTAGTGATCTTTTAGGTCTCATACATACTGATGTGTGTGGACCCCTAAACATAACTGCTAGAGGAGGCTTTCACTACTTCATTACATTCACTGATGACTTTAGTAGATTTGGATATGTGTATCTAATGAAACATAAATCTGAATCATTTACTTTCTTCAAAGAATTTCAAAATGAAGTAGAAAACCAACTAGGCAAGAAAATCAAAATGCTTCGATCTGATCGAGGTGGAGAATATTTGAGCTTAGAGTTTGACAATCATCTTAAAGAATGTGGGATACTGTCCCAACTCACACCTCCTGGAACACCGCAATGGAACGGTGTGTCTGAAAGGAGAAATCGAACCTTGTTAGACATGGTCCGATCTATGATGAGTCATGCTGAACTTCCAAACTTCTTATGGGGGTACGCCTTATTAACTGCAGCTTACACACTTAACCGAGTTCAATCTAAAGCGGTAGAAAAGACACCATATGAGATATGGAATGGTCGAAAACCCAATGTGGGACATTTTAAGATTTGGGGTTGTGAAGCTTATATAAAACGACTTATGTCTACTAAGCTTGAACAAAAATCTGAAAAATGTTTCTTTGTGGGATATCCTAAAGAAACTAGGGGATACTACTTTTACAAACCACCTGAAGGCACAATTGTTGTTGCCAGAACTGGAGTCTTCCTTGAGAAGGATTTTGTCTCCAGGAGAATCAGTGGGAGCAAAGTAGATCTTGAAGAAATTCAAGACCCACAGAGTAATGAAATACCACAAGAGGAACAAGGACAGGATACACAAACTGTTATGACAGAAAATCCTATCCCAGTAACACAAGAACCACGTAGGTCTAGCAGGATACGTCAAGAACCCGAAAGATATGGGTATCTCATATCACAAGAGGGTGATGTATTGCTCATGGACCAAGATGAGCCTGTGACTTACACGGAGGCCATTACTGGCCCCGAATCTGAGAAGTGGCTTGAAGCCATGAAATCTGAAATGGATTCCATGTACACAAATCAAGTTTGGACCTTGATTGATGCACCTGAAGGAATTAATCCTATAGGATGCAAGTGGGTTTTCAAAAAGAAAATTGACATGGATGGAAAGGTTAGTACCTACAAAGCGCGATTGGTTGCTAAAGGCTTCAAACAAATTCATGGTGTAGACTATGATGAAACCTTTTCACCAGTTGCAATGATTAAATCCATTCGGATCTTACTTGCTATCGCAGCACACCATGATTATGAAATCTGGCAAATGGATGTCAAAACTGCTTTCCTTAATGGAAATCTTCTTGAGGATGTGTACATGACACAACCTGAAGCTTTTGGCGATCCTAAAGCAACCAAAAAGGTATGCAAGTTGCAGCGATCAGTCTATGGATTGAAGCAAGCTTCTAGAAGTTGGAATCTTCGCTTTGATGAAACTGTGCAACAGTATGGATTCATTAAAAATGAAGATGAGCCTTGTGTTTACAAGAAGGTTAGTGGGAGCATAGTTTCATTTCTGATTTTATATGTGGATGACATATTATTAATCGGAAATGACATCCCTACATTACAAGCAATCAAAACTTGGTTAGGGAAATGCTTTTCTACGAAAGACTTAGGTGAAGCCGCCTATATATTAGGAATCAGGATCTATAGAGATAGATCACAAAGATTGCTTGGCTTAAGTCAGGGTACATATATAGACAAAGTCCTGAGACGTTTCAATATGCATGATTCCAAGAACGGATTCATTCCTATGTCGTCAGGAATAAATCTATCAAAGACTCAATTCCCTTCGACTAATGACGAAAGGGATCGAATGCGTGATATTCCATATGCTTCGGCAATTGGTTCTATCATGTATGCTATGATATGTACTCGACCAGATGTCTCGTATGCTTTAAGTGCTACGAGCAGATACCAGTCTAATCCTGGCAACGATCATTGGATTGCTGTCAAGAATATCCTTAAGTACTTGAGAAGAACTAAGGATACCTTCTTGATCTATGGAGGTCAAGAAGAGCTCTCTGTAATTGGTTACACTAATGCTAGTTTTCAGACCGATCATGATGACTTTAGATCGCAATCTGGATATGTGTTTTGCTTAAATGGCGGTGCTGTGAGCTGGAAAAGTTCAAAGCAAGAAACAGTCGCTGATTCTACAACTGAAGCCGAGTATATTGCTGCATCCAATGCCGCAAAAGAAGCTGTTTGGATTAAGAAATTCATTTCTGATCTTGGAATAGTTCCAAGTATTGTGGATCCCATTGCATTACTATGTGATAACAATGGTGCAATCGCACAAGCCAAAGAACCTAGATCTCACCAGAAATCCAAACACATACAAAGGCGTTATCATCTTATTCGAGAGATTATCGAAAGAGGAGATGTTAAAATATGCAAAGTACCAACATTTGACAATGTCGCTGATCCACTTACTAAAGCTCTTGCCCAGCAGAAGCATGATGGTCAAACTAGATCTATGGGTATTAGGTTTATGCCTAATTGGCTCTAGTGCTAGTGGGAGATTGTTGGTGTAAGCCCTAGAGGCCAATAGTTTATGTTAAATCTATCTTATGTATCATGACTTTTATTATTGAATAATATATGGCACTCTTTATTACATTTAGATAATGTTAATAAAGTCCTTAGAATAGATAGTTCGTGTAATAATATATTAAGTGTGACTTAATCATGAGATTACATTATCTTATAGAACGCTATTCTTAAATGTATCCGTAGTCAAAGCTTTAATATGAATAAAGGATAATAATAAAGCGTCGAGACTATTATGTATGTAGACTGATGATCGCATCTCATGGGTCATAGATATGAGATATTAAGTCTATACATAGATATAAATATTAGAAGTAATATTTATATTGGATTCACCCACTGTGAGAATACTACATAGTAAGTTATGAAATTGTCATAAGATATTCTCACAATGATAATAATGTATATTGCTCTTAGACCTGAAACCACTATGATCTCTAGATGTGGACTCAAGTGCTTTGTTGCCATTCTAACGTTGTCTGTAAAAGGATAACAATAACGTTGGTTGATGGGTACTTGATGAATCATGCTGAGGGGCATGAGTGTTCTAGATGGGATTTGTCCCTCCTCATAAACAGGAGATATATCTTTAGGCCTCTTGATGAAATATGACTATAAATATGCATGGCCATGCCGAACTAAGTCAATATAAGATATTGGACTTATTCGTTAAATAGTATATTTCGGAATCAAGATAAATAAACATTGATCTATACAAGGGTGACACTAACTATGCCTTGAGATCAATGAAGATATTGAGACAAAGGAGTAATTATACACATATGTGTTATCATGAAAGGTTTCGTCAGATCACTTGACATTCTTGTCACTTGGGTAGCAATGATGTGTTGCTAGATACCGCTCATTGTTTATGGTATTAGATATTAGATTTAATATCATTGCCAACGTGACTAGAACCTAAAGGGTCACACACAAAGAACAGTCAAAAGAGATATATATAAGTACGACTTATATAAAGGGTGCGCTTAGTAAATAATGCTAATGATTTAGCAAAATTTGCTAAACTCGTATTGGGCTTAGTGAAGTCAAAAACGAGTTTGACTTGCAAAGCACATAGGGAGTTCTATAAATAGAAACCTAGTGCAATAGTTTGCGGTTACGTTTTTCCTTGCAGAAACCCTAGTTCTCTGACTTCCGTCTTCTTGGCTAGCACCGAGGTTTTGGAGGAGCACTGTTCGTGTGGACTCAATAGAGGCTCTGCTGTTTGCTTGGCTGTGATCGAGATTCCAGTTCGCAGATTCCACCGATCGTTTTCAGACTTTCATTCTAAGGTAACAATCGAATCACTGGTTCAAGTTTCAATTCGTAATGATCCAAGGAAAGTAAATCGAAATTTTATTCCGCTGCTTATTCTGTTAATGTCGATTTACCTTCATGGTGTAGGATGTGCATTGAAGTCTAAGAAGCTGACTCCAAAGTTCATTGGTCCGTATCAGATATCAGAGAGGGTTGGAACAGTGGCATACAGAGTGGGTTTGCCACCACATCTTTCGAATTTGCATGATGTGTTTCATGTGTTCCAAGAGATGATGTGCAAGTTAGAGACAACCTTACAGTTGAGAATTGAAGACCGTGAGGTGAAGAAGTTGAGAGGCAAGGATATACCTCTCGTGAAGGTTGTTTGGGGTGGAGTAACCGGTGAAAGTTTGACTTGGGAGCTGGAGAGTAAGATGCGGGAGTCGTATCCAAAGTTGTTTTCTTGAGGTAATATTTCGAGGAGGAAATTCTCTAAGTTGGAGAGAGTTGTAACGCCCTAGTCGTTGTTTTATTTATTTTTGATTTATTTAGAGTCTTTTATATGATTTTTAATAATATTAGTGGTTTATGTGGTGTGTTATATTTTATTATATAGTTTATTTTAATATTAATTAGAATAATTTAAGAATTATTATTATTTTGGAGGTTGGGGAGTTAATTAGGAATTAATAGAAGGGTTAATAGTGTTTTACCCCCCTGTAATATATGTCATTTCCGGTTTTCCCCCCTGTAAAATTTTTTGTTTAGTTTTCGTCCTTATAATTTAAAGATTTTTTGGTTTTGGACCTTCGTGACAAATTTCGCTCCCCGTAAAATTTTCAAATTTCGATTTACCCCCCTGTAATTTGAGAAAGTTTCGATTTACCCCCTTGCTAATTTGAGCAAATTTCGGTTTACTCCCCTGCCATATCATCTATTTTGTACAGTCAAAATTCATGAAGGTCCAAAACCAGAAATCTTCAAATTACAAGGATGAAAACTAAACAAAAAATTTTACAGGGGTAATACCGGAAATGACCAATATTACAGGGGGGTAAAGCACTATTAACCCTTAATAGAATTAAGGGGAGTTTAATGAAATAAAGGAAAGTTATATTTTGGGGAGTTAGGAAAAGAGAAGTCAGAAACGTTTTCACGTGAAAGCAGAACTTTTGGGAGAAAAGGGAGAAGAGTAAGTAGAGCCAAGCGAATCCGATCGTTGTGCATTTTTCTTCTGGATTAAGGTAAGGGTGAGGTTTGCTTCAATAGTGTAGTTATTGAATTCTGATTTTGGGTTTAACAAGTTTTGGTAGGAATTGGGAATTTTAGGTTTATGATGAATTATTGAGGTTTGGGTGTAGAGATTGTTGTTTTGATGTTAGAATTAGGTTCTGGTTGCATACAGCACTTAGTTTTGCATCTGTAAACTAATTTGGGGAGTGAATTGGAGGAAATGCGATTTTTGGGGAAAAACCTGCATTCTGCCCGTGCTGACATTCATCGCTCGCCCTGGCGAGTAGCTCGTCTCGCCTCGCGAGTGAGCAATCTTCATAGCCCGCCTCGCGAGCAGAACCCCTCACCATGGCGAGCAAGTGCCTGAGAGATCATGATTTTTGAATTGTTGTTATAAGCCGTATTTTGGTTAGTTTTGAGTGCCTAAATGATTTTAGAGAGGACTGGGTCAATTTTCAGATTAAAAAGATGAATAGGGAGCTTAAAAATGAAGATTTAGTGAGAAAAATGTCAAAACTCCCGAGAGCACCCTTTTTCTCATTCGCCTTGAGTTCGCCACGGCGAGCAACCCAATCCTTGAGTTCGCCATAGCGAGTGGATGTACTCGCGAGGCGATTTGCCCAGATTTTAAGTTGTTTATTCTATTGTGAATGTTGTTGAATGATCTTGATGTTTAAGCATGATTATGATTAATTGTGCATTTTTCTGGAATTGTTGGATTGAATTATACTGATCTGTTGTTGACTGTGATGTATGCTTTTATTTAATTAAATCATACATGTTGTTGAATTGTGGGTTGTGAGTCATATACGTATATATGCATTTGTCAAGTTGTATGTAGATATACACAAGTGGAGTCAATTGCATAAGCATATAAAGCGGGAGGGCTCTTTCCCTGGAACGCCTTTTCGTTCAAAGTGGGAGGACTCATGTCCTGGAACACTTATTGTTCAAAACGGTGAGGGCTTATGCCCTGATGAATGCTTTAACCATTCAATATTCGGTGAGAGCTACTGTAACGCCCTACTTCTATTAAAGCAATTAAACATGCGAATAATACATTTATTCAAGAAATAGAGGCTACGCCACATTCAAAATTCAAAAACCGATAGACATATATATAAACCTCAACAGTCGCAGCGGAATATAAACCAGAATAAATTTAAATATACATATTATGAATCAATAAATTACATCGACATAGATGCATCAAAAATCCCAACAAACGGGTCATCTCCAAACATAACAAAAACCAAAGTAAAAGATAATATAGACCAACACAACTAAGCCTAGATCAGAGCCGACTAAACATCTAAACACCGATATCGGAGAAAGCTCCAGATATCCACCAAGCACAAGAACTCACCAAGCAACTAAACCTGCACAACGTCTACCCATCCATACAGATAGGCAGGCGGTCCATAACAAATCCACTGGGGGTAAGTATTACATTATCATAATCCAAATAACAATTAACATGAATATTTCAATTTAAACATCATGCACTTGATCAATAATAATATTCTCATATCAATACTTACATCAAACCCCAATATCTCACATCAATAATCACCAATCACATGTGTCATGAACAAATATCAATTCACAATTATTCATACACAATCACCAATCATATACATCATGAACAATCACCAATCATATTTCATGAACAATCACCAATCACATGTATCATGAACAAATATCAATTCACAAATATTCATTCACAATCACCAATCACAAACATCATCAATAATCATTCATCTCATTTCATCACCAATCACATATGTCACATAAGACTCATGTTATGATTTGCACTTATTGACACATAAATGCATGTGGTACCAAATCTCCAAAAAGGTCGTCACCCATATCCAGATCTCAAAAGATCCCTTCCAGGCCGAAGCCCTATAACGAATAAAACATCGTATCCAGATCTCAAAAGATCTCTGCTAGACCGAAGTCCAAAACTAGATCTCAAAAGATCTCTGCCAGGCCGAAGCCCTATAACGAATAAAATATCGTATCTGAACACGACTATGATGCATGGACATGTATAAGGACTCGATAATGCGACAACAATTCACAATCTCAACTCAATATATAGGACAACACCCAATTATATTGATTATCTCCACAACATTGCATTATCAAGAAAACATGCCCACACAAATAAATCATAGTATTCATCATCACACATCAACATGATTATCAATAATCAACAATGTCATTCAACATCAACTATCACATATAGTTTCACCATTTCAACCATTCTCATATTCCAAGTAATAGGGAAAACAACATATCATGATAAATATCATATCCAACATATAACCATTCATAATCAACTATCACATATAGTTTCACCATTCAAGCATTCCTTACATTCTAAGTAAGATAACATACAACATCTCTTGATAAACATCATATCCAATACAATCACTCATTCATACAACTTCACTTAGCCATACAAGAATAATCTCAATAACTCACAAGACAATTTGCTAAAGAAACATTTCCGACAAAAATCCAAATCATATGGCAAACGGCCAACATTGATAATTTTTAAAGCTAGGCAACTTATTTAAGTTTGAAATCCTACAATTCAATCTTAATCAATCATGTAGTCAAGGACTTAAGCCACTTGCAAACTATTAGAAATTAGTTCAAAGGATAGCTTAAGTTCGTATGAGAAATTCCAAGACAAAACAACATTTAGCTGAAAACCCGTTTTCACCGATTCAACTTTGCCCAAAATATTTCTTAAACCATCAACACATTCACATTCCCAATATCAAGTTTGGAAAAGTTCCACGGCTCATAGAAAAAGTTATGATAAGTTTTCACAAAACTCCACATGACCCATGTGTAGTAATTTAATCATAACTCAAGTTCTAAAAATCATTTGGACCTCAAATCAACGCCATTAGAAAGCTAACAAAATTATCTAAAACTTTCATGTTTACATCAAAATCCAATTCAAAGCGGAAAGGGGTGAAAAATAGCAAAATATGCAGGATCTGGTTCGCAGAAATCGTGTCACGATTTTACGTCCAGAAACACTGAATTTTCGGCCAACAAAATCGTGACACGCTTGCCAAATTGTGACACGTTTTGCCAGCATCAGGTCCAGAAATCAGTTCTTCAAAAAGTGCGTTTTTCACCATTTCGCGCGTAAAATCCAAACCGTTAATCAAATTTTGATACCGTTTTCGCCTACACGCTCTTGACACTTGACTCTAACATAATCTACAAAAATTTCATGTTTCAACCATCCCAAAAGTCATTTTCCAAAACCTCACATAATCACTTATTGGCGAAAACGCTTAAACATCGACATTTCACTCGAAAAACCCGTTTTCTTCCAAACGACTCAACTAACATAACCACAACATGAAAACAGAAAATCTCATAGGTTCAATTCATCCAACAATAACAAAATTTCAGTCAACAACCATATATATATCAAAGTTCACTTTGGTCCTTCACATGAACACTTAACTCAACTTCACCAATTTCACAAAACCACCAACAACAATTTATTTCTCATCATCAATTCACAATTAAGTATATCCAAATCATGATTCACTCACAATAGCATTATTTAACAATAACCACATCAATGGAATATGAATCACATCTCATTTCAATCAAAACATATCAAATTTCATCAATTAAGCATAATTTCATAACTTAACATTTATACATACTTTGAAACATGTAATTTCACCCACAAACATACCATAATCATCAATTCATGCACAAGAAAATAGCATCACAGCAAGAGCACGAATTTAGCAACAATTGTTCATCAACCCATTTTCATACAACATGAGAAAATGCAAAAATTGTACATGATTATGATAATAACTAACCCCCTTACCTTGAAGAAGATTAACCCTAATTCTTGCTTCAATTCAGCTCCTAGCTTACCCCAATTGATTCCTCAAGCTATTCTCTTCAAAACCCTTGTTCTTCTCTTCACCTCTTTCTCTCTCTACCTCTCTCTCTAGGAAAATATTTTGTGAAGTGAATGAATGATATTTTCTATGACAATCCTAATGTTATCTCCCTTAATGGGCTCAATTCCAAATTCTAATGGGCCTAACCCATTCTAACATAATTCTAAAAAGTTTCTATACACTCAACGGTAATTACTAACAACGGTAAAATATAACCAACGGTCACTAACGGTAAAAACTAATCACTACACTAGTAACTTAGTAAAATAAGGGTTCTCACTAATTATTAAAATAATTCTCACCAAAATTACCATTTTACACTTACCCGCCAAATGACCAAAATACCCTTATATTACGGTAATCCATGTAAATGCACCCAATGACAATTAAATACACACAAGCACAATTAATCACACACAATTACACAATAAAAGTAATTAAAAGAAAACTAGCTAAAAATTGGGCTGTTACAACTGCCCTGTAAATTGGTACCACATGCATGTGCATTGTCGAGGAGTCTTAGTGGTGTTGTCGAGTAGTTGCATGAGTCATGTTATTGGTTGTGATTACCATTGTTGTTGATGTTGCTGTTTATGAAGTATATGTTCATAATGAATAACTATTATTATGTTAGGGTGTTAGATTCAATTGATGAATTTTGTATCTATATTTATTGTTGTGAATCTCACCCCTTCTGCTTGAAAACGTTGCCCTTCCTATGGGTAACTTGCAGGTGATCCTAAGTAGTAGGTGTTGGCTCAATGTCTAGGGCTCTGATACGTACGGGATGAGATTTATTTGCTTATTTTCATTCCTATGTATCAAATTTTGGAACATGTTGATGTAGCCCTTTGTTTGGTTGTTGAAGTAATTGATGAGGCTTTTATGCCAAGATTATTTATTGGAGAATTAATATGTTGGATGTTGTTGTTATTTAAATGAAAATATTCCGCTGCAAGGTTTTGGTAAAACTATTAAGTTGTTGTTTTATTAAATAGTTTTATATTCTATTTAAGAAATTTTGAAAAGTAGTGTGACATGTCCGTTTGGGATATACTCTGATGTATGTTTATTTATTATTTAATTGCTTTGGGATAACAGGGTGTTACAGCATCTGCATATACACATCATAGGCCAATCCCAACTAATTCCAAAATTCACCTAAGTTCGTCTCGCTTTATCATTTTTCAAAAGAATTGAATTTTTTAAAGCAAAACCAATTTAAAGCTCATGAATGTCATTCAAATCTATTTTATAAAGCATGGTTATAATAAACATCCTTACCTATCCTTTTCCCTTAAGAAAAACGAGTTTCGGAAAATTATGTGTTCTAAGCATTTTTCAAAAAGTTTGATTTGATTTACAAAACATAGTTCAATTCAATCCATTTAATGAATTATCAGATTACTAATTCACTATAAATACAAGATAGCATGGATACCTAGGGAGATAAAATTTCAAAGAAACGGCGCCACAATCTTTTTGCAATTTTCAAAGATAGCGCATCTCAACACATTTATAAGGGTTTTATCAGAGGAAGGGTTTGATCAGCCCACTTCAAATTGATAAGCCCACTTCATTAAGACTCCTATAAAGCCTCGTACTTTGACTATTACTTTTCTCACCATATGTGTTTCTCACACGCCCTATTTTTTTCAAAAAATAACACTCGGATATTAAAATCCAAAATGTGTTTTACCTTTGATTTGGGGTGGGATGGGCGTGGGAAAAATGAGTTTTTCATAAATTTGGATTCTATAATCCGAAAATCTAAAAAAAAAATTGGGTGTGTTCCTTTCTTTTTTCTAAAGCTCCTTGTAACATGGATAACCACTTATAAAATCTGAAATCTCATGGGTAAATTTGTAAAAAAAAAAAACAAAAAAAAAAAAGGCCTGCGAGAAGGTAAATTTATATTTTTTTAAAAAATAAATATTGTTTATTGGAAGAAAAGTGTTTCTTTCAGAATTTCTTTTAAGAAAATAAATTTGTTTGGAGCAAAATAATATTTTTTTTAGTGAGTATATGCATTTTTTTGTTGAGAAAAAATTTTCCACTAGATTTTTTTTAGGGATAAGAGGATATATATATATATATATTAAACATTTATAACTTGGATTCATCGGATAAAGTTTGTTCTACTAAGGAACTTGGTGGCTTGGGGGTTAGAAAGCTTATGGAGTTTAATGTGGTATTGGAGGTTGTATGTTCATCAGGGTGGGTTGTGGTTGAAGGTCGTGTCCGCTAAATATGGGGTTGAAGAGAGTCTTGTTTGGAGGCAAGCGAGACATATGTTAGTTTGGTGGAATGATTTGTGTCTTATTAATGAGGGAGTGGAAGGTGGTGAGGAGAGTTGGTTTAAGGAAAGGGTGGAGCGCTTAGCTGGCAATGGGGAAATCGCATCCTTTTGGTGTGATCCTTGGTTTAATGATAGGTGCTTACGGTTTAGATTTAGGCGGTAGTTTGATTTAAGTGTTAATAGTAGTGTTACTATATCCGAGATGCAGATGCAAGGTCGGGGGTTGATGGGAAAGGGTGGGTGTGGTGGAGAAAGAGTTTGTTTGCTTGGGAAGGAAGAACAGTTGCACTAGTACTGTATTTGTCTTTTAGATAACATTGTTTGCATGCAATGGATACATGGTTTTGGTATCATAATACATATGAGAGGTATACTGTAAAAGGTGCTTATCAGATCATTACACAGACCCAGCAGCCTCATCATGATATTCATGTAAATTTAATCTGGAACACAGATATGCCTCTGAAAGTTTCATTATTTGCTTCGAGAATTTTTAATAAAAGGATTTCAACAAAGAGTAATTTATTTTGTCGTGGAGGGTTGCCTGTAGGATCGTTGGTATGTTTTGGAGGTTGTGGGAAGGAGGAATATCGTAATCACCTTTTTCTTGGTTGTGATTTCTTCGGTAGTATTGGCATTGTGTTCTTAGACGGTTGGGAATCTCCCACTACAAGAATTTTGGTTATTATTGGTAGAATTAATCCCTAGTAATGAAAGAAATACCTCAGTAATAATGGCATCAGTAATGTTACTGGCGGAATTTTCCCTCAGTAATAGAAAGGTAGTTCTGACAAAGCATTACTGAGGGATTGTTCCGCCAGTAATTACCAAGGGAATAATCCCTCAGTAATGCAGTATCAGATTTGTCATATTATTACTAACGGATTTATCCCCCAGTAATGTTAATCAAATTTGCATTATTGACGGAAATTTCCGTCAGTAATGTACTTCACCCTTTTTTTATTATCCCTTCCCACCTTTTGATTTTAATTAGAGAAATAAAATTAAATAAACACAAATAAATTTAAGAAATAATTTTTTTTATTTAATAAGATAAATTAATTAAACCACATATCATTATAATATTGTACAATAGATAAATAATTTTCATACAAAATCATAAATATTTTAGCTTAATCTTTAAACTACATCAACTTCATCATTTATAAAGTATAATCATACATGCAACTTCGCTCATCTCACATGAAGCATATACTTCACATAACGCACGTAATTCATCTAATTCACATCAATCATATGGATCATATAAACTCTTGCCTAATTAACTCAACAAATATAATTTATCATTTCAAAGTATTGGCAAGGAAATCATCATCATCAAAATCAAAGGAGGCACCAAATTAACACACATGATTCATACTTCATTACTATCACCCAAAGCAACTATCATAAAGTAAAATTACAAAGCGTACAAGCATCACCAAAGATAACAAACATCTTCATGTGCACATCTCTACACAATTCACATTATTCACCGATCACATAAATCACCAAATTCATATAATTCACCAATCACAATTCATATAATTCACCAAGTTTCACCAATGCACATAATCACCAAATCACAAAGTCAAGTATGACATAATTTCAACAAACATCAAATGCATGGAATTTTCTAGACTCTTGTCTAGATGCATGTGGTATCATTAGGATTTCAGAGATAATTTTACCGTATTGAATCCACTATGCAAACCCCTCCGACTACGTATAAACATAACTCCCTCCGGTTATGTTCCCACCAAGACTCGATATGACAATGAATGCATGGACATGTAAGCAAAGACCCGACAATGTTATAAATTACAACATTATATTATATAACCCCTCCATCATATAATATTCCCACCAAGAACCCACCATTGCATCATAAAGTATTTACATTCATACATTTCAACAAGACATATTCACAAGAGCCATAAATATATTCCACATCAACATTCATTCACCATAAGTAAAACACAATCATCTCATAAATCACAATTTCACATCAAAGGCGTCATATAGTCAAATCTTGATAAACAACATATCAAACACCTAATAACCATTGATTCATTCTTTTTCCATCATATCATCATGAATAAAAAGTCAATTATAAGTCATTCAACCATAAAACACCATTTTTACAAAGTTCGTCTATTTTCTTAACTTTCAATATTTTCTAAGTAATTCAACAAAATAAGGTAAACATATTCAAACACCTCAACAAAGCATATATACTACTCACATATGATCACAATAGCATCTGCATATACGCATCATAGGCCAATTCCAACTAATTCCAAAATTCACCTAAGTTCGTCCCACTTTATCATTTTTCAAAAGAATTGAATTTTTCAAAGCAAAACCAATTTAAAGCTAATGAATGTCATTCAAATCTATTTTATAAAGCATGGTTATAATAAACATCCTTAACCCTATCATTTTCCCTTAAGAAAAACGAGTTTCGAAAAATTATGCGTTCTGAGCATTTTTCAAAAAGTTTGATTTGATTTACAAAACATAGTTCAATTCAATCCATTTAATGAATTATCAGATTACTAATTCTCTATAAATGCAAGATAGCATGGATACCTAGGGAGATAAAATTTCAAAGAAACGGCGACACAATCTTTTTGCAATTTTCAAAGTGAGCGCATCTTAACACATTTATAAGGGTTTTATCAGAGGAAGGGTTTGATCAGCCCACTTCAAATTGATAAGCCCACTTCATTAAGACTCCTATAAAGCCCCGTAGTGTTACTATATTCGAGATGCAGAGGCAAGGCCGGGGGGTTGATAGGCAAGGGTGGGCGTGGTGGAGAAAGAGTTTGTTTGCTTTGGAAGGAAGAACAGTTGCACTAGTACTGTATTTGTCTTTTAGATAACATTGCTTTGCATGCAACGGATACATGGGTTTGGTATCATAATACATATGAGGGGTATACTGTAAAAGGTGCTTATCAGATCATTGCACAGACCCAGCAGCCTCATCATGATATTCATGTAGATTTAATCTGGAACACAAATGTGCCTCTGAAAGTTTCATTATTTGCTTGGAGAATTTTTAATAAAAGGATTTCAACAAAGAATAATTTATTTTGTCGTGGAGTGTTGCAGGATCGTTGGTATATTTTGGAGGTTGTGGGAAGGAGGAATATATTAAACACCTTTTGCTTGGTAGTGATTTCTTCGACAGTATTACATTGTGTTCTTAGATGGTCGGTAATCTCCCACTATAAGAATTTTGGCTATTATTGGCAGAATTAATCTCTCGGTAATGAAAGAAATCCCTCAGTAATACTGGCGTCAGTAAAGTCACTGGCGAAATTTTTCATTAGTAATAGAAAGGTAGTTCTGACAAAGCAGTACTGAGGGATTATTCCCTCAGTAATTACTGAGGGATTGTTCCACCAGTAATTACCGAGGGAATAATCCCTCAGTAATCAGATTTGTCATATTATTACTAACGGATTTATTCCCCTGATAATGTCATCGAATCTGCATTATTGACGGAAATTTCCGCCAGTAATGTACTTCACCCTTTTTTTATTATCCCTTCCCACCTTTTGATTTTAATTAGAGAAATAAAATTAAATAAATTAAAGAAATAATTTTTTTTATTTAATAAGGTAAATTAATTAAACCACATATCATTATAATATTTGTACAATAGATAAATAATTTTCATACAAAATCATAAATATTTTAATAATATTCTTACAATCTAGAAAACTAAGAAAAAAACTAATTATCATAATATTTGGATAAGTTTGATCTTGATCTCCCTCCCGATGATCTTTTGCTCCTATTTTCTCCTCTCCCCGTATTTTGGGAATTTTCTTGCGAAGCCTCATCCATATAATTATTAAAGTATTCATATAATTATCCTGCTACCTTTGAAAAGCTTCAACAAATGCCTATAATATGATATGATATATAATTTCGTAAGAATAAAGACTACATTAATAGATGAAATTAACGAGTAGAAAAATAAAATAACGAAAAATTCCTTCATTATATAGCTTAAAGAAATATTGATCTGTAACAAGAGTTCATATTTGTTCATCTTTATACGCCTTTGTGGTCCATACCAGTACACAATCATGGTTCAGAAAGTAATTTCTTAATATCATATGAGTTCATATTTGTTCATCTATACAATAGACAAGGAGTAAGAGTATTCGGAAGGGGTTACAGTTAATTCTAACATGAACACATAATCCAAAAGAAGTATGAACAAGCATAGACACAGTAAATTTTATTAATTTTTAAACACATTGTTGAGAAAACTCTAAATGAACTTGAGATTTAGTGGTTCACTAAGCAAGTTTACACCCATGAATAGGTCATGTTTTACAATCCTGTTTGATCATATCACTAACTTCTACCTTTCCTAGTAGTAACACTATTTTATTGTATCGTCTTACATCAAAACCTACAATGACAACCCCAATTCTACTACATATATGTCAACACCAAAAAACCAAGATTTGGAATCTCAAAATCTTACATCTACGACGGGTAAATACACAAGGGAACCGAAAACCAAGATTTGCTTTATCCGGTATCAATCGTGAGCTACGAGCAAATAGAACTCCTTTTAGGAGTATCAATACCGTCACGTGAATTGTAAATGCATGAATATGATGTACCAAAAAATCTGCAGTTCCTAATGGAATAGGTAACAAAGCTACTTTGCCGCCCACTGCCACTAAATCACCACCGCCCCAAGTCAAACTGGTGCTTGCTGTTGCACCAGGGGCCGTTGTACCAGGTGCTAAAGCGTGGGTATTTTGTATCCATTGAGCAAAGACTGGTTGTAATTGTATAGCGGTATCAGAAAACATATCTTGAGGGCGCCCTAAAGCACTCATGGTATCATTATGAATATACAAACCAAAACTGTGAAAGCCTAAAAATATACACACCCAGTTGAGATGTGATATGATTGCATCGCGATGTCTAAGAATACGATCTAATAGATCGTTGTATCGAGTAGTTGGATCATAGTCTCTTACCATAAAAATGGCTGCATGTGCAGCAGCACCAACTATGAGAAATCCCCCAATCCACATGTGATGTGTGAACAATGACAGTTGTGTCCCATAGTCAGTAGCTAGGTATGGATAAGGAGGCATAGCATACATATGGTGAGCTACAATAATGGTCAAAGAGCCTAACATAGCTAGGTTAATAGATAATTGAGCATGCCATGACGTTGTTAGGATCTCATATAGACCTTTATGACCTTGGCCTGTAAATGGACCTTTATGGGCCTCTAAAATATCTCTTATACCATGACCAATACCCCAATTAGTTCTATACATATGACCGGCAATGAGAAAAAGAATTGCAATAGCTAAATGATGATGTGCAATATCGGTCAGCCATAGACCCCCAGTTAGTGGATCTAATCCTCCACGAAAAGTTAGAAAGTCCGCGTATTTTGACCAATTCAAGGTAAAAAATGGGGTTGCTCCTTCGGCAAAACTTGGATAAAGTTGAGCCAAAAGATCCCGATTCAAGATAAATTCATGAGGAAGTGGGATCTCTTTGGGATCTACTCCAGCATTTAGAAATTGGTTAATTGGTAAAGATACATGTACTTGATGCCCCGCCCAAGAAAGAGACCCAAGTCCTAGTAGCCCTGCCAAATGGTGATTCAACATGGATTCTACATCTTGGAACCAAGCCAATTTTGGAGCAGCTTTGTGATAATGAAACCAACCAGCAAAAAGCATTAAGGCTGCAAAGACCAATGCACCAATTGCAGTACAATAGAGTTGTAATTCATTAGTTATTCCAGATGCTCGCCAAATCTGAAAAAAACCAGAAGTTATTTGTATTCCGCAGAAACCTCCGCCTACATCACCATTCAATATTTCTTGGCCTACTATTGGCCAAACCACCTGGGCACTAGGTCGAATGTGAGTAGGATCATTTAGCCATGCTTCATAATTGGAAAAACGAGCACCATGGAAATACATGCCACTCAGCCAAAGAAAGATAATGGAGAGTTGGCCGAAATGAGCACTAAATACTTTTCGGGAAATCTCCTCTAAATCACTAGTATGGCTATCGAAATCATGAGCATCAGCATGTAGGTTCCAGATCCAAGTAGTAGTATCAGGTCCCTTAGCTATTGTTCTTGAGAAATGACCAGGCTTTGCCCATTGCTCGAAAGAAGTTTTTATGGGATCCCTATCTACCAAAATTTTGACTTCTGGATCTACCAAAATTTTGACTTTTGGTTCCGGCGAACGAATAATCATTGAGTCCTCCTCTTTCCGGACAACACATACAAAGAGACCCGCCAACATAAAACATAATTAGTGAACTTATGAGAGATGTTTATATTGAATAACTTTCTCTTCTATCTCCCATCTATTTATTCTATATTTTCTTTAGTTATTCACTAGAACAATTATGATCCGGAAGTTAATCCGGGGCAAGTGTTCGGATCTATTATGACATAGTAGTAAGGCGCTCAACGGACCCTTTTTTTTAATTCTAAAACCTTTTCTGAACTTTGAATTTAATGAAGTTAAAGAATTTTTTGTGCAACCTAGTCTATTCATATTTCACTTAGAGATTCCTAGATGGAACAAATGAAATTTTTTGTCTTTCTTGCATATCTTACAGAGAAGATATTCTTAGGTACTTTATTTCAAATCACGTGAGCAGTTATATTAGCATTACTAAGGAACATAACGAAATATCAGATGAAATAGAACTATTTTAGAAGGGATATAAGAAAATCTTTTGATTGTTTGTTGCTTTATATTTAGAAAATGAATGATCCGTATTCTCTTTATATTCTATTCTCTATAGAGAATAGAATATAAAGAGAATTATAGAAAAATTATAGAAAATATAGAATATTAGAATAAAAAAAAGAAAATAATAAACAGAGTGTTCTTATTCAAAACGCCCTGTGATCTTCAACCAATTCTGTGCTTCAATATAATTCCCAGGGGTAAGGGCTATAGCTTGTTTCCAATATTCAGCGGCTTGATCAAACCCAAGATTCCGCAATTTTCAGAATCTCCCTGTTCGAATGGCTTTTCTGATTCATTTCATATATCTTATTTCTATTACGATTTAATTTTTTTTTTATTTTTTTTTTTTTTTTTTTCTACTTCGAAGAATAAGTATCGACATTAACACTAATGCTCGTTCTTATTGAAATTTTCTGAAAGGTAACTATCTCGATTTCATATATCATATACTTTCATATATGATATATCAATTTCTATAGAATCTTTGAGAAAGACTTTTCTTCATAAGAAAAGACTTACTATCTTTGGGATCTGATACTACACCGCTGCTCACAACCTTAGGGGATCCACTTTATTACATAAGTAGATTCCTAATCTATCATCATATAAGTAAGCAGTTCTTGTTGTATCGGCCAAAAACCTTGTTAATTGATCTTTACGGTGCTTCCTCTATCAATTAGATCTTTTATCCATAGAAAAAAAGTATCTAGGCGTATATATTCTATTTCTTCATATTTTGACTTCTATGAAGTTTCTTTCTTTGCTACAGCTCATAAAAATCGTTGTTTCGAACGATATATATATGTAGAAAGCCCATTTTTTTTGTCTAGTATTTATTTTTTTATTAGTATTAGTGGAGTTGTTCGTTCTTTTCTTTTTTTCTATAGTGGAGATAGTCGCACGTAATGACAGATCACGGCCATATTGTTAAAAGCTTGAGGTAAGAAAGGGTTTCGTTCGAGTGCCCTAAAATAGTATTCCAAAGCTTTCGTATGTTCTCCGTTACTTGTGTGTATAAGGCCTATGTTATAAAGTATATAACTTCGATCATAGGGATCAATTTCCAGTCGCATAGCCTCATAATAATTTGTAAAGCTTCCGCATAATTTCCTTCAGATTGAGCCGACATCCGTTACGGTCGTCATTCGGTTCAAAGAATATCCGTTCCAGAACCGTACGTGAGATTTTCATCTCATACGGCTCCTCCTTTATGTGTATAATGATAAACATCCATGGAATCAAATCCAAAAAGATTGCAATATTCTCATTATCAACTTAGCGGGACTAGTATTTTTACACGAAATCTCTAGCCAACCTTCCTGTAAAGGATCTTTTATTAACATCAAGTATGTTATTACTGGATAAATAGTCACTTCAACAATTTCTTTGTCCTCAACGCTGCTAAATTTCCCGGAATTAGTCACTTCAACAGTCTTCGATGGTTATATGGGTATCCAAAATACGAACGAGATGGATGTTTATTGTCCCAACCATTCTAGTTAGTCCCGATCCCCATAAGAAAGGAAGGATTTATTTTTTTTACAAAGTTTTCTAGTGTTGTTGATTCCTAAGCGTAGTGCTTCTTCCCCCATGCCGCCTATTGGTACTAGTGGAGTAGGATTAACCTAACCCCATAGGTATAGGTATAACCTTTCGCTTAATACTATAAACCTAAAATTGAAGCATATGAGGCTGCATTAATCGGAAATACACGACAGAAGGGATTAATTGTTTTATTTCCAAACTTCACCTTCAGCAAGCGTAGGTTTTTTTTTCAAAATTTTTTTCTTTCTCTAGACTGAGATCGGTAAAAAAAAAAAAAAAGAATCAAATCGCACCATCTCTGTAATAAGTGAATGCCTCTTTTTCTCCAGAAGTTGTCGGAATTATTCGTAATAAGATATTGGCTACAATGGTAAAGGTCTTATCAATAAAATTTCCATTTATCCGAGATCTAGTCATAGGTAGCAATCCATTCTAAAATTTCATTTTTTATCGCGTGATAAAAGAATCCCCCAAACAAAGGAATTGTACAATACAGTACGAAATAACGTAAAAATGGACTTATTAATCAAATAATTTTATCCTACGGCAGGCCTCGAAGTAAGTTTTTTTTTGTTCGTTTCAATTGATTATGTGCGCCTACCCAAATGGAATATCTATGCCTCACTATTCACTCGAGGGACATAATCATTATGTAGGAGAGATGGCCGAGTGGTTGAAGGCGTAGCACTGGAACTGCTATGTAGGCTTTTTGTTTACCGAGGGTTCGAATCCCTCTCTTTCCGCACCCTTATCAAGTTCATCAATGTTACTGACCTCAATGTTTGCAAATAGATATCATTATTCCAACTTTGATGTGGATTCTCTATTCCTAATTTATTTCTGTTTTCTGTAATAAAAAAAATCGTGGAATAAAGTGGGCAAGGAATAACAAATTTCCTATACCCACCCACGTCTATACATGAATGGGGGGAAATCCTCGGATCAAAATTATTCTTATTTTAATTAGGTTTAAGTCTGACGAGAATAATATTCTACAACCAGCAATTCATTAATTTTCAAACCAACCCATTTACTATCTATTATTTGATTGACTAATCCTTTATATTGGAATGGATCAAGAGTCAAATGGATTGGCAATTTTTCGCGGGGGGCTGATTCAAGAGAATTTTGAATCAGAGTTCTAGATTTTTGTTCATCCTTCGCTGTAATAATATCTTCGGGTTTGCAACGATAACTTGGTATATCTACTATACGACCATTAACTAAAACATGTCTGTGGTTAACTAATTGACGGGCTTGAGGAATAGTCGAAGCCATACCCAATCGAAAAAGTATGTTATCCAAACGCATTTCAAGTAATTGTAGTAAAACTTGACCGGTTGAACCTTTCGCTTTTCCAGCGATACGAACGTATTTAAGCAATTGTCGTTCTGTAAGACCATAATGAAAACGCAATTTTTGTTTTTCTTCTAAACGAATACGATATTGAGACTTTTTACTCGAGCGCGATTGGTTTTTAAGTTCGCTTCCAACTGTAGGCCCTTTACTAGTTAGTCCTGGTAAAGCCCCCAGACGACGTATTTTTTTGAAACGAGGCCCTCTGTAACGTGACATAAACACTCCTTTTTAATTTAAAATGGAAAATCTCATAAAGCTAAATTAAAACTAAACTAAATAACAAAAATGATAAATCAAACGAAATCTACTTAAAGTATTTTACTATAAATAGTATACTACAAAAAAGAACTGGAAAGATTCGATCAGTATCCGAATTTTATTCTATTGTATATCTATCTAAATAAATAGAAAATAAAAAAAGGAGGTTATTTTCTTGATTTGTTCTAGAGAAATAGAACTCCCATTTTTTTCCTAAAATAAAAATAAAAAGAGATTATACCTTATGTCAAAAATGAAAACAAATAGAGAAAAAAAGCCGGCTATCGGAATCGAACCGATGACCATCGCATTACAAATGCGATGCTCTAACCTCTGAGCTAAGCGGGCTCTCATAACACAAATTGTGGATTTATCGGAATTATTTCCTAAACTACTGGGATCTTAGTTATTAATTGTTTTATATTAGCTCTTCATAACCAAATTACTATATCATAATCAAATAAATACAAACATAGAAAAAATCGAAAATATCCAATAGTTATTATTTATTTGATATTTTAGTATATATCATATCATAAAAATAATAATAATTTTAAGATAAGAATTTTAATTAAGAGTTAATTAATTAATAGTTAAATAGAATACTATTTTGATCGATTTATCAAATAATTTTTATCAATAAAACAATATCGTCATTTTAATTCGTATAGTCAAATTCTCTTTTTTGTTTTGAATATTTTTGCTTCTTTATTTCGATTATTTTAATATTTCAAGAATAAATAATAAATAGAATTCATATTTTCATCTAATCTATATAAATATCTAAATATAGATATGTATTTATCCCGATATCCTGATTATTAGATAGGAAGATTATTTGTTTCTATATATATTCTTTATATATTCTTTAATATTCTACAATTAGAATACCTTAAAATAAAATTCTATATAAAAATTCTATATATATATAAATAAATATAGATATAGAAAATAGTAAAGAGTATATAGAATACTATCTTAAAATTAAAATTTATATTTTAAATAGTTTTTTAGAATTTTAAATAAAATAATGACTAATTAGATTACAGTAAACAGTAATTTATATTACAAAATTCGTATGCATTAAGATGAACTATGTATAATGTAGATAAAAAAGAATGTATCGATAGAAATTGGATAAGTAAATAGAAATTTGATATTTCTATTGAATTTCTAAATGAATGTCAAATTTTAAATTAATAAATAGATTTTTGATTTTCGTTTTGTTATTATAAGGTCTGTATCTGTCTCCTCTAAGCAAAAAAAGAATCGAACGTTAGAGTATTCTAAATACTCTCAAAAAATCAAAGAAGGAGGGACATCTAAAATAGAGATAAATGTAGTATATATCTCTGTATATTGAATTGCGAATACACAGATAATAGAATCATTTCTGATTCGACTAAATATGGGTATCTGATATCAGATATAGATGAAAGAAAATCAATCAAACAAATAGAAGGAAATTTTTCCAAAAATGGGAGTAGGTTTCTAATAAATTGAACAGTTCCATCATATAATTCTCATAATACAAATGAAAAAACATCCTAATGAGATATGATATCAATCTCAAATAAAAAAACGGGGGATATGGCGAAATTGGTAGACGCTACGGACTTAATTGGATTGAGCCTTGGTATGGAAACTTACCAGGTGAAAACTTTCAAATTCAGAGAAACCCTGGAATTAAAAATGGGCAATCCTGAGCCAAATCCTTCTTTCCGAAAACAAATAAATAAAAGTTTAGAAAGTGAAAATCAAAAAAGGATAGGTGCAGAGACTCAATGGAAGCTGTTCTAACAAATGGAGTTGACAACATTTACTCTTTCAATAGAATAATCTTGATTGATCAAATCAGTCACTCCACCATAGTCTGATGGATCTTTTGAATAACTGATTAATCAGACGAGAATAAAGATAGAGTCCCATTCTACATGTCAATACCGACATCAATGAAATTTTTAGTAAGAGGAAAATCCGTCGACTTTAGAAATCGTGAGGGTTCAAGTCCCTCTATCCCCAAAAGCCCATTTAATTCGCTAATTTTTTATCCTATATCCCTTTTTTTTTTTATTTAGTTGACATAGACTCAAGTAATTTCCTAAAATTAGGGTGGTGTGTCAAGAATGGTCGGGATAGCTCAGCTGGTAGAGCAGAGGACTGAAAATCCTCGTGTCACCAGTTCAAATCTGGTTCCCGGCGATTCATTTCTATGAGTATCTATTCCCAAATTTTAATAAATTTGGGAATAGATACATAATTTATCTAGGCGTACGGAGATATACTCTTTCTAGCTAAAGAATGAATAGATGTATATTCTAGGTATAGAAAGTGAGTCTGAAAATGAATGATTCCATTTTGTTTCGATTTTTTCTGCGCTCCAAAAAGAATGTTAATATTTCAACAATATAAAAAAATTCGGTCCATTTCTTTTTATTTTCTTTGATCCTACTTTTTCTTTTTCGTAGCCGGATATCTAATTGATGTTGCTGTACATCTTACATAGTTAATGATACAGAACTTTTTCAGTTCATCCTATTGGCTCACCCTAAATTAAGTATCGTTCCATCCAATTTTAGAATCTCAATGAATCCCTATATTATTGTCTTTTTTATTTATCCATTTTGTTATTTATCCCATCCATAATAAGATATGAATGAAACCTCTATTATTCTGTCCAATCTATAACAAAAAGAAAATGTACATACAGATATTTCTTGAATATCTGGGGTTGTCGAAGTGCTGATTACTTTCTTATTTTTATCATTTAGTGAGCATCCTGTATTTCATAAAAATTGGGGGCGATATAATCTTTACGCAAAGGCCATCCTATCCAACTTTCGGGCATTAAAATACGTTTCAGACGCGGATGATTATCATAAGAGATTCCTAACATATCATAAGATTCCCTTTCTTGAAAATCAGCACTTTTCCAAACCCAGAAAATAGAAGGAATTCTCGGATTTTGCCTTGGGACAAATACTTTTATGCATACCTCTTCGGGTTGATCTAGACTATACTCTATTCTCGTAAGATGATAGACACTAGCTAATAGTCCTCCTGGTGCTACATCATAGGCACATTGGGAACGTAGATAATTGTAACCATATACATATAAAATAACAGCAATCGAATGCCAATCCTCGGGCTTTATTTGTAAAGTCTCTATTCCTTGGTAATCAAAACCCAAAGATCTATGAACTATTCCGTGTTTGACTAGCCAAGCAGACAGATGACCCTGCATTTTTTTTACTTCTCCTGCTTTTTTTTATATAAGTTTGGTATTAGAATGAAATTTTTGAAGATTGACTTGCTTGCTATTTCTTATTGTATTTTGTACAAAAGGATCCTGTTTAATTCACTTTTTCGTTTGTCGGAGGATACTTAACTTTTTTATATTTGAAAAATGTGTCAGAGGTTATCTCTGAAATAGATGATGGTTGATAAAATAATCCTTGATTATAATTGCCGGTATGAGTACTGCGTCCAAGATGAAATTTGTGGTTCGTAGTAAAACACCTATTCTCTCGTTGATAACAAATTAGATCTTCATAGATTTCTCGAGATATTTTCTTACGAAGTTTTGTTATAGCATCTATAACGGCTTCCGGTTTAGGTGGACAGCCTGGCAAATAGACATCCACAGGAATTAGTTTATCCACGCCCCGAACAGTACTATAAGAATCGGTACTGAACATCCCTCCTGTAATTGTACAGGCTCCCATAGCAATAACATATTTTGGTTCGGGCATTTGCTCATATAATCGAACTAAAGAAGGAGCCATTTTCATAGTTACGGTGCCCGCTATTAAAATAAGGTCTGCCTGCCTAGGACTCGACCGTGGTACCAGTCCATAACGATCAAAGTCAAATCGTGATCCTATTAATGAAGCAAATTCAATGAAGCAACAACTAGTACCATAGAGAAGTGGCCATAAACTGGATAGTCTTGACCAATTTGAAAGATCATTTAATGTAGTAGAAATAACCGAATTTTTGGTTTTTTGATCAAGTAAGGGAAACTCAATGGAATTCATAACTGTCTCAATGTTTTGTTTAATTGTCTAAATATTCAAGAATTAAGACCATTCTAATGCTCCCTTCCGCCATGCATAAACTAAACCAACAATTAGGATAAGGACGAAGATGAAAGCTTCTATAAATACGGATACCCCCAATACATCAAAACTCATTGCCCATGGGTAAAGAAAGACTGTTTCAACATCAAAAACAACAAAAACTAGAGCAAACATATAATAACGGATTTGAAATTGTAACCAAGCATCGCCCATCGGTTCTATCCCAGATTCATAACTAGAAAGTTTTTCTGGCCCTTTTCTAATTGGAGCTAAAATTCCAGAAATCAGAAATGCCAAAATAGGAATAAAGATCGATATTATTAGAAATGTCCAAAAAATATCATATTCATAAAGCAAAAACATAAATGTACTCCTATGAATGTGAAAAATATACCGGATTCTTATTAATTCTTAGTCGATTTGAATTGAAATTTTCAAATTATTAGATTAATGAAAATTAATCTAAATACTAAATAGAAATGCTTTTTATTTTATTAAATTTACATTATTTCGGATCAAATTCATACTAGTATCTGAGTATACTAATAGAAATATTATTCTATCCAATATTAATCTATTCAAATAGAAATTGATTCATTTTTAATAATACTAATTAACTAAAAATATAGTATATTTAAACTAGTAATATTACAAGTATGGAGTATTTAGTATTCCATATACTATTAATATAATTAATAGTATATAGTACTAAATACTATATAGTACTATATCAAATATATCGACTATTATATCTACTATTATATAAGTATCTACTATCTATAAATCTGAGTAGTATAGGTAGCAATATTAGGGCTATACGGACTCGAACCGTAGACCTTCTCGGTAAAACAGATCAAACTATTATTATCAAAATGATTTGAATTGTTTTAAAAACCCAACGTGCATTTTTTTTTGCATTGGGCTTTTTCATTAACTGATAGAAATATCAATTAGTCTACCATCTTTTTTCTTTACACAAAGAAAAAGGAAATGATTCCCTGTGCTCTGATTTATTTTTTTTTAGATTTTAATCTAAGAGCACTACCAAAGTTTTTCAAAGAAGAAGGTTATCCTGACGTAGGTCTGCTTTTGGCCTGGATCAACTAAAGTTAAATGGACTCTCTATCAACCCACTTAAATAAAAATATCAAATAGGAAATGAAACTTCATACACCTTAAAGTTCATAAGATAGGAAGAAAAGAGAATTTTTTTGAGGTCCCTAGACTCATTTGCCTAGCATTGAATAGATTAAGTATTCACCTTATCAATATCTCAAATCCATTATGGATTTTATTTGACGTCTAAATCCTTTGTCAGGCTATTGTTCTCTTATTTTATTCCTGGAGTAAGACATGGATTTCTCAATAAGATCAACTCTTTTAATTACATGATGGACTCCTATGAAAAAAAAACATTGGCGCGTGTGTAAACGAGGTGCTCTACCAACTGAGCTATAGCCCTTGTGCTTTTGATACATATTTTATTCGATAAATAAATTCTTGTCAAGATTAATATTACATGATCGAATCTCTTTGATTGATAGTGCGTTGGTATTGTTTATAAGTAATATAACATTTATAATCCATTGATCTGATAGATGGGTACTTTTTTTATTTAGGATGATAAACGACCTACTTAACTCAGTGGTTAGAGTATTGCTTTCATACGGCAGGAGTCATTGGTTCAAATCCAATAGTAGGTAAGGTATAGATAGAACGTATTAGATACCATTGATTCCGGTATCTAATAAGTTTTTCTACTCATCTTTTTTTATTGTAATTTTCTATCTTTTTCTATTTTTAATTATTTTGCTGAACCAACTTGTTACGAGATCCTATTGATAGCCTCTACTCGTGTCCTAGCTCGTCGGAGAGCTAGATTTGCCTCAATTTTTTGTCTTTTCCCTTCAGCCTTATTCAAGTTAGCTTCTGCTATTTTTAGAGTTTGTTGTGCTTCTTGTGGATCAATGTCAATACTCTTTTCCGCATCATTTACTAAAATAGTGATCTCATTATTTCCTATTCTAGCAAAACCGCCCATCAGAGCCATCGTTACCCATTGTCGGTTGTTATTGTTAAGGCGTATTTTCAAAATACCTATATCTAAAGCTGTGGCAATAGGCGCATGATTTTTAATACCCCAATTTGTCCACTATTAGTAGATAAAATAATTTCCTTCACTTCTGAATCCCAAACAGTTCGATTGGGGGTCAGTACACAAAGATTTAAAGTCATTTCTTGAATTTGTTCTCCATTTACAAGTTCGCAGCCTTCGCAGTAGCTTCATCGATATTACCCACCAAATAAAAGGCTTGTTCAGGAAGACTATCTAATTCTCCAGAAAGAATCAATTTAAACCCTCTAATTGTTTCTGCTAGACCAACATATTTCCCTGGGGAACCTGTAAATACTTCTGCTACGAAAAAAGGTTGGGATAAGAAACGTTCAATTTTTCGTGCTCTTGCTACGGTTAAACGATCCTCTTCGGATAATTCGTCCAACCCAAGAATAGCTATAATGTCCTGAAGTTCTTTGTAACGTTGTAACGTTTGTTTAACCCTTTGCGCAGTTTCATAATGTTCTTCACCAACGATCCGAGGTTGGAGCATGGTTGACGTTGAATCTAAAGGATCGACTGCTGGATAGATACCTTTGGAAGCTAATCCTCTTGATAGTACAGTAGTAGCATCCAAATGTGCAAATGTCGTGGCAGGAGCAGGATCGGTCAAATCGTCTGCAGGTACATAAACTGCTTGAATAGAAGTTATAGACCCTTCTTTGGTAGAAGTAATTCGTTCTTGTAAAGTACCCATTTCAGTACCCAGGGTGGGTTGATAACCCACAGCGGAAGGCATTCGGCCCAATAGGGCAGATACTTCGGATCCGGCTTGGAC